>NW_028270144.1:18201206-19548525 GCF_037043375.1 Chiloscyllium plagiosum | reverse complement strand
TCTGTAACCAGTGTGTAAGTTTCTTCTTCCTAAAAATGATAGCGTACCATTTAAAACATGGATTTATAATGTAAAGTATGGATTTAAAATATTTAAAATATGGATATATACCTTCTAAGTGTTGTTTATTCAATCCCAAATATGAGCTTGAATCAGGAAAAACAAACCATGAGCTCCAACTTAAAAAAAAAAGGTAACATTAAGAACTGAAAAATAAATTATGACTACATATCTGTTACTGTTGATTCCTAGCTAAGAAACATCAATATAAGATGAATTTATACAGTTGCCATCATATGAGATGATAGTGAGCAATGCTAACTATTGAATTGGTTTAAAGTTATACAGTAGATGAGAATGATATGATGTGCATTAATGTTTTTTCTTCCTTTATTAGCCCTTGCCCCTTTTGCTTTATTCCAACAAAACTAGATTTGAGTCAGACTTTTGTTCTCACCAGTGTTATGCCTTTTGAGCACCTTGCCCAAATGATCATTCACCGAGTGGGCCCAGTAAGAGCCCTCTGCATCATATATTTCTAACAACAATTGTGTTAAGAAGGAAGGAAAATAGAGGGGGTTTTGAGGATAAGTGCAAGGAGGTCTTACCACAGTTGTACAGGGCTGTTGTGGAACTACACCTGAAGAAGGGTGGCATGGTGGCTCAGTGGTTAGCACTGCTGCCTCACAGCACCAGGGTCAATTCCAGCCTCGGGCAACTGTCTGTGTGAATTTAGCAAGTTTTCCCCGTGTCTGCGTGGGTTTCCTCCGGGTGCTCTGGTTTCCTCCCACAATCCAAAGATGTGCAGGTCAGGTGAATTGGCCATGCTTATATAGTCAATTAGGTGCATTAGTCAGAGGGAAAAGGGGTTTGGGTGGGTTACTCTTCGGAGGGTTGGTGTGGACCTGCTGGGCCGAAGGGCCTGTTTCCACACTGTAGGGAACCTAATCTTCTTCAAGTATGATGTTAGATGCTTTGTGTTAACAGGTTACTTTATCTTCAGGGGAAGATCATCCCATAAACATAGGGATGTAGAGAATAGGTGCAGGAGTAGGCCATTCGGCCCTTTGAACTTGCATTCAATACATTCCTGGCTGATAATGCAATCTCAGTATCCCGTTCCCGCCCTCTCCCCATATCCCTTGATCCCTTTAGCCACAAGGGCCAGGTCCAGCTCTCTCTTCAATATAAGTAATGAGCTGGCTCCAACAGCTTCCTGTGGGAGAGAATTACATAGGTTTCACAACTCGCTGAGTGAAGAAATTCTTCCTTATCTGAATGGCTTGCCCTTTATACATAGACTGTGATGCCTTGTTCTGAACTTCTCCAACATTAGGAGCATTCTTCCCTCATCTAGTCTGTCCAGTCCCATCAGGATTTTATATGCTTCCATGAGATTTCCTCCCCCCTCCTCATTTTTCTAAATTTCAGCGAATACAAACCCTATCGATCCAGTCTTTCCTCATATGTTAGTCCTGCCATCTCGGGAATCAGTCTGGCGAACCTTCGCTGGACTCGGTAGCAGGAACATCCTTCCTCAGACCAGTAGACCAAAACTGCACACACCACTCAAGATGTGGCCTCACCAAGATCCTGTATAACTGCAGCAAAACATCCTTACTCTGATACTCAAATCCTCTCACTATGAAGGCCAGCACGCCATTAGCTTTACTCACTGCCTGCTGCACCTACATGCCAACCATCAGTGACTGTTCCACCATGACACCCTGGTCTCATTGCACCTCACCTTCTCCTATACTGTCACCATTCAGATAATAACCTGCCTTCCTATTTTTGTGACCAAGGTGGATAACCTCACATTTATCCACATTATATTGCATTTGCTAAGTATTTGCCCACTCAGGCAGTCTGCCCAAGTTATCCAAGGTATCCTCTTGACAACACACATGCCACCCAGCTTTGTGTCATCTTCAAAATTTGAAGGTATGAGTTTCAATTTCTTCATCCAAATCATTAATGTATGTTGCCAACAGCTGGGTCCCAGCACTGAACCCTCACTCATCTCTGCCTGCTATTCTGAAAAGGACTCATTATTCCAACTCTCTGCTTCCTGTCTGCCAACCAGTTCCCTATCCATGTCAATACATTACCTCAGGTATCATGAGTTTTAATTTTCTTTATTAGCCTTTTGTGTGGAACCTTGTTGAAAACCTTTTGAAAGTCCAGATACACAGCATCCACTCATTCACCCTTGTCCACTTGACAGGTCACATCCTCAAAAAACTCCAGAAGACTTGTCAAGCATGACTTCCCTTTAGTGAATCCATGCTGACTAGGATCGATTCTGTCCCTGCTTTCCAAATGTTCAGTTATTACATCGTTAATGATTGATTCCACCATTTTCCCCACCACCGAGATCAGGCTAACCGGCCTACAATCCCCCATTTTCTTAATCCCTCCTTTTTAAAGAGTGGAGTTACATTAGCAATGCTTCAGTCCATTGGAATTCTTCCAGAATTTTCAGAATGCTGGAAAATGATCATCAACGCATCTGCTATTTCTAGGGCCATTTTCTTAAGTACTCCAGGATGCAGAGCATCAGGCTCTGGGGACTTATTGGGTTTTAATCCAAACAATTTCCTGACTAACAAGTACTAATAGTCGTCGTAGGAGGTCAGGAGTCATTGCCAGATGCCAGGAACTGTGGCTGAATGTTGGGAATTCTCACTCGCCAGGGGCCAGGAATCGTTGCCGGGGCTAGAGATCATGGCTCATGAGGAATCATCGCTGGGAGTCGGGAATCATCTCCGGAGGCTGGGAGTCTGGAATCGTCGCCAGAGGCTGGGAGTCTAAGAGAAGTAAGAGGAAGAAGGAGAAGACGGAGCAAAAAGCACTAGGGACATACAGGTCCTGGACCTCCTCCACCACCAAAACATTACCATCCAATGCCTGGATGAGGAACGCCTCATATTCTGCCTTGGGACCATGCAACCACATGGGATATATGTCAATTTCAACAGCTTCACCATTTCCCCTTGCCCCATATTATCCCAGTCCCAAACCTCCAACTCAGCACCGCCCTCCGGACCTGTCAATCACACCTCTCTCTGACCTATCACCTTCTGCCTCACCTTCATCCACCTATCACTTTTTCAGCTGCCTTCCCACAAACCCCAGCCCCTCCTAATTATCTCTCAGCCCCGACCCACAAGCCTCATTCCCGACCTGCTGTGCTTTTCCAGCACTACACTCTCGACTCTGATCTCCAGTATCTGCAGTCCTCACTTTCTCCTAGTTATAAGCCCAAACCTGAATAGGTAGATAAAGGGAAAGCAGTCAATGTAATATATTTAGATTTTCAGAAAGTGTTTGATAAGATAGTGTAAGGCTACTTAAGAGCCTATAGTATTGGAGGTGGTATATCATCATGGATAAAAGATTGGCTAACTCATAAAAGGCAGAGAGTTGGGACAAGGGGAGCATTTTCAAAATGGAACCCTGTACCTAGTGGAGCGCCACAGGGATCAATGTTGGGTCACAATTATTTACAATATATATTAATGACTTGGGTGAGGCTAGTGTATATACTGTAGCCAAGTTTATGGATGACACAAAAATATTTGGAAGACACACGGTGAGGATGTCACAGAGTCTGCACTGGAATATAAACAGGTCAGCAAGTGAACAAAAGCTTGGCAGATGTGGGAAAATGTGATGCTAGGTACTTTGGCAGGAAGAATAGATGAGCTGAATAGTATTTAAATAGAGAAAGACTGTAGAAAGCTACCGGATGGTGGGAATTGGGAATTATTGTCCATAAATCATAAAAAGCTAGCATATAAGTTCAGTAGGTAATAGGGAAGGCAAATCGAATGTTGGCCTTTGTTTCAAAGGGAATGGAGCATAAAATAGGGAAGCCTTGATAAAACTACACAAGGTACTCATCAGATCACAGACAGAATACTGTGAACAGTTTTCGTCCTCTTATCTGAGGAAAGGTGTACTGGTATTTAAGGAAATCCAGAAAAAGTTTACTAGGTTGATCCTGGGTATTGAGAGGCTTCTTATTAGGAGATGTTGAGCAGGTTGGGCCCCACTGGAGTTTAGAAGAATGGGAGGCGACATTATTGAACCTCATAACATTCTTCGGGGACTTGACGGTGAATGTGGAAAGGTTGTTTTACATTATGGACAGCGAGCATAATCTCAGAATAAAGGGTTGCCCATTTGAGACAGAGGTGTGGTGAAATTTCTTTCCATAGAGGTCAGTGAATCTGTGGAATTCCTTGCTGTGGAGGGTTGTAGAGGCTGGGTTGTGAAGTATGTGAACAAAATAACCTTGTTATGGTAGAAATCGGCCCCTTGATTTGTAATTGTTCACAGTGTTGCTTGTTCAAAAATGTTTGTGTTTAGAGTTTATGCAACCTAATTTTATTGCTATAAATTGCTATTAATTGTTCCTTCACAATACAATATTTAATGACGGCACCTATTTTGCACTGACAACTTTCTCTTGCAACATAAACAATCAATGCATTAGATGAATTCCATAAGAAAATAAGACTTTTTTTGTAACATGTAACTTTTAGCACCATAGAGGTGCACAAGGTGGATAGAGACATTTTTACCATTCAATCTGTGCTGGCTGTTCCTGAGAGCATTCCAAAACTATTCTCATCTCTTCCCGTAACCCCGCCTCCCAACATTAACAAACAGAACTTAAAGTGGATAAACAGAACACGCTGAAAATGCTCAGTAACTGTTTCTCTCTTCACAGATGGTGCCAGACCTGCGGAGTTTCGTTTCAATACTCTCTGTTATTTATCACAAATTTGCAACATCTGAAGTATTTCGCATTTGTTTTGGAATTTGATGAGAGTTTCATGATTCCTGTTTCATTTGTAGCCTATTCTGCCTTGCTCCTGCCCTTGACATGGTGTCATGCATGTTATTTCATCTGCTTGATTAAAGTGGCAACCACCTCGATGTTTAATAAGACAGGCTGTTGTGAAATTGAAATTGCCATGTTGAAAGAATTAGTTTAAGCACAACTTTGTTTATCTTTTCTAACATTTTAATTCATTGCAGAACAAATTTTCTGAACATATTTCAAACCTTATACTGAAATGACATTTTTTGCAAACTAGTACACCAGAAACTAGTTCTGTCATATGTTAATAATTGACTCTTGTGAGTTTAATTCACATTGACAGCACAGAAATTGTTTCTGTCAACTGGCCCGGACGTTTAATACTCCACGGTTCATTAAGTGAATGTTTTGTGGGCTTGAAAGAAAAAGTGAGACTTGCATTTGTATAGCATCTTGCACAGCCTCAGGATACCCCAGAACACTTTACAGTGCTTTTAAAGTCTAGTCTCTGTTGTAAAGTCAGAAATGTTACAGCCAACTTCCATTCAGAAAATTCCCCATAAACAGTAGCAACCAAGTGTTAATTGAGGGATAAATATTTGCTTTTCAAAAAATAGTGTCAAGGGATCTTTTCTTCCCACCTGAGAGAGTAGAAAAGGCTTCAGTTTAATGTGCTATCTATAAGACAGCACCTTGTCAGTGTAGCATTTCCTCAGTCCAGCAATGAGACTGTCAGCCTAGATGTCGTGACCTGTAACCTCACGGCCTACATTTCTCCCATTCTTTCATTCCCATTCTTTCATTCCCATGAAGCCAGGAGATCAACCCTAAAGTAATGAAGGGTGTAGGCGGGTATACCAAGAACAGTACTTTACATACTTAAACATGAGGTGTTGACTTGCTGAAGCCACAACACTTGCATCCCATCACAACAGTGTAAAAGACCTTTGGAAGCACTTTCACCAGAAATGGCAAGTAGATGATCCATCTCAGCTTCGTCCTGAGACCCCCAGCATCCCAGGTGAAAGGCTTCAGCCAATTCGATTCACCCCACCTGATATCAAGAAACGGGTTGAGGCACTGACTACTGCAAAGGCTATTGGCCCTTATGACATTCTGGTAATACAGCTGAAGACTTGTGTTCCAGAACTAGCTGTACCCCTAACCAAGCTCTTCCAGTACAGTTACAACACTGGCATCTACCCAACATTGGCCGCATTTTTTGCTGTCCTCAAAAAACAAGACAATTCCAATCTGACCAAATACAATCCTCTTGATCCATCAGTAAAGTAGGGGGAAATGGTTGCTAATAGTGCTGTCAAGCATCACCTTCTCAACAATAACCCACTCGCTAGCACTCAGTTTGGATTCCGCCAAGCCCACTCAGCTCCCAACCTCATCCCAGTCTTGGTTCAAACATGGCCAATAAAGCTGAATTCAAGTATTGAGGGGATTCTGACAGCCCTCAACATCAAGGCTGCATTTCACCGAGGAGTCCGGGCAAAACTGGGAGCAATAAGAATTGGAGGAAAACTGTCTGCTGATTGGAGTCATACCTGCACCTAGATGGATATTTGTGGTTCTTGACTGACCTCTTGACTGAGGTCAGTCATCTCAGTTCCAGGACATCTCTGCAGTTCCTCAGGGTAGGCCTAACCTTCTTCTGCTGCTTCATAAACAACCATCCCTCCGTCATAAGGTCAGAAATGATAATTGCAATATGGTTAAAGAACAAGTCAGAGGCTAGGGGTAACTCACTTCCCAAAGCCTGTCTACCATCTACAAGTCAGGAATATGATGGAATGTCCTGTATAAGCCTGGATGAGAATGCTCCAACAACATCCAAGAAACTTTATATTGTCCAGGACAAAGCTAACACACACACACACCCCCCCCCCCCCCCCCCCGCCCCCACAATCCACCCCTTCCAACATTCACTCCCTCCACAAAACCCCTGGTTCTCCCTGCCTGAAGAACAAAGATAGCACATACGTGCAAACCCGATCTGCATGATGTGTTCCAAGCCACAAACCATCTTCACTTGGGACCATAACACTGATTCTTCACTGCCACGGGGTCAAATTTCTGAAACTCCATCCCTAACAGCTTTGTGGCTGTTTGTAGAGGTACAGGACTGCTGTGGTTCAGGAAGACAGCTCATCACAACCTTCTCAAGGGCAATTAGGGATAGGTAATAAACGATGGCCCAGCCAGTGATGCCAAGCACATTAAAAACCTGCTTCTTTGGGACTTGAACCCTTGACCTTTCAATTTGGATTAGCTCTGCAACTTAAAGGACTATTCCCAGCTTCCAGCTCAGAATATGGGGTTGAATAACAAATGGATAAATTAACTTTACACAGTTTACCAGGATGAATCGAGAAAACAGATTAAAAACCACATCAGGTCACCTCTGGTAACCTAATGACCTGTGATACTTTGGCTTGAACGTGGCAAAGAATTGGTACAGAGTTAGCAATTTTAAAAAAAGACTAGTATTCGTCACGTTTGTTCCAAGAATCTATGCAAAAAATTGGTCAGTGTCAATTGGCAGATCCTGATCCAGAACCTTGGACTTGGCTAATGGTAGCAGGAGTGCTGTTGTTTTCAGAGTTACTCTTGGTGGAGACAGCCAATGTGATGTGGCGCCTTATTATACCCAAAACCTTTCTCTTGTAGCCCTTAAACGCAAAGAAGTAGATAAGTGGATCGATGCAGCAGTTGAGGTTCATGAAGCAGACGGAGATTTGCAGGCTCACCTTGAAGACTTGCTGTTGCCAACAGCTCTGTGGGGAGATGAGCTTTCGGATCATGTACTGCATAATGGTGATATGGTATGGAGTGAAGCATATCAGAAACGCCAGTAGAACAAGCAAAATCACTGTGATAGCCCTTTTGTTCCGACCGAGTCTTTCAGTTAATGGGTTTTCCTTTGCCATCCTGCATAGTTTCACGTTGACTCGTGAGTAGCAGAAGAGTATGACTGTCACTGGGAAGCAATATCCCAAAAAGCAGGCAAAGAGAAGCAGTTTGGGCAAGTTCTTATTTGTCTCAAAGTTAGGGTATTCCATGCAAGTCACCAAACCATTATTGTCCTTCGTCATCGTTACAAACAGCAAGGGCGCTGTCTGGATAAAAACAAAGAACCACACTGCACCACAGATATATCTAACGTTATGTACTTTCCGAAACTTGGCAAATCGAAGTGGATGTACCACTGCAATGTATCGGTCAACACTCAGACAGGTCATGAACTGAATGCTGACATAGGTATTTATGTAGAAAATGACAGCAGAAATTCTGCACAGTGCTTCACTAAATGGCCAGTCAAATCCTCGGACAGTGTAGACTATTCGAGTTGGTAGAGCAAGAGTGAAGAGGGCATCCGAGATAGCTAGGTGGATTAAATACAGCGTGGTTGAATTGATTTTTTGATGTTTTTGGCATGTTATGTGCAGGGCTAAAACGTTTCCTGTTAACCCAACAATGAGAATAACAATGTACAAGAAAGAAAACATGACTTTTGCTGCCTCATGGTGCATGTAGACATCACAGGTTAAATTTGTGGAATTATTCATGGTGATGTCAAAACCAACAGAAACCATTCAAATCTGTACTTGGTGTAGTTCTTCCTTCTGTTAAAAGAAGAGAAAATAATGTCAGTGCATTGCGAAGGTTTGAGAAGGTTACTTTTTAGGACACAAAACATTGATAAATGCATGCATAGAGAGAGAAAGAAAATTAAAGATCTTGGAGAGAGTGCAGATGAGATTTATCAAAACAGTGCCAGGAACAAGGGAGCTCAAATCTCTGCAGAAACTGGAGAAGCTGAGACTGTTCTCCTTGCAGTGGAGAAGATCAAGGAGAGATTTCATAGAGGTCTACAAAATCATTAAGGATTTTAAATCAAATTTGGTTAAACAAAGAGGGCAGGGAACCAGGGGATACAAATTTAAGGAAATTGATAAAATAACTGGAAAGAAAGATGTGAAGAATTCACTTATCTAACAAGTTGTGATCTGAAATGTGCTGCCTATGGGAGTTGTGGAGGCAGATTCAATAGCATCTTCAAACAGGGAATTGGTTACATACTTGAAAAGGAAAGTTTTCAAGACAATGGGGAAAGAGTTGGGAAGTGAGACAGATTTAATAGCTCTTTCAAAGAGCTGGCACCATTGCAGTGAGTCAAATGGCCTCCTTTTCTGAATTATATTTTAAGACATTCGGACAATTGGTCCAAGTTGCTCTGAAGTTGTTTAATTTTTTTGTAGCAATCAGAACTTTACATCATTAGCAAATACTGTAATAATGCTACAGATCCGATTTACATAACAGAATAAATTGCAGAAATCCCAGGACATTTCTCTGTTGAACTTTCTTCCTGGGTAGAGCATTTTCAGTTTCCCAACACACCATGCCTTCATTTTGCTATCCTATCTCATCAACATATCACCTATTCCAGAGATCAAATCGATCACTGTCTTGAACATTCCAATGTGATTGAGCTTCCACACCCCTCATTCTGCAGCTTGCATACTTTGTACATGTCAAAATGTGTGATGCTGGAAAAGCACAGGAGACCAGGCAGCATCCTTGGAGTAGGAGAATCGACGTTTCAGGTATAAGTCCTTCATCAGGAATGTAGGGATTCCTGATGAAGGGCTTATGCCCGAAATGTCAATTCTCCTGCTCCTCAGATGCTGCCTGACCTGCTGTGCTTTTCTAGCACTACACTTTTCAACTCTGATCTCCAGCATCTGCAGTCCTCACTTTCTTCTACTTTGTATGTGTGCATGTTCTGAGCTGGAATTAGCAGCTGGGTATCAGTGGATAGCCCTTATCACCCATTAGTCACCCTTTGGGTTTGCTGTGATGGCTCAAATTTCACTCATACAGCAAGATAGTACAGAATGCAGGTGTCATGGCTACTGCAGGGGAACAAACTCTACAAAGCTGTGCGCTCAATGTGTACTGCTCTCTAGCAAGAGAGAATGAAATATAATCAGCATCTTTCATTTGAAAGGTCCTAATGCAAAAGGGAAACTGGTGTTGGTTGGAACGAGCTCAGGATGTGGAGATTCATGGCTCTTCTCCAACTTTACAATTGTGGCTACAGCAGCTGATAAATTTCAATGAGGGCATTCTTCCTGTGGCACAGATTTCTGACACACCAACTACACAGATTTTGAAAGTAGTGGAATAGCTCCCTGAATACCCTGAGCGAATGAAGCCTCCTAAGAACACTAGCACTATTCCTCAATCCCCTTCCTCGTCTAGCACCTTACGCTTCTCTGTTCGTTCTCCCAGTCATTCTAAGAGGAAGGCCTATTCCTGCACCCCTGGGAAACTGATATGTGCAGAAACATTGAATTGAAGTCCAAATCCTACTGCCACGGCCACAGAATACCCTGTGGACTTTAACATGGCTGCCAATAAAGTTGCCCGGATTAAAGTTGCGGATGTGAAAACTTGGGAGAATGCAGAGACCTGAGCACGTAGTGAGACTGGGGGAGATAGCAGAAGCAGGAAGAGGGGTGAGGAAGGATTTGGAAACAAAAGGGTGATAATCTTAAAATCATGCTTCTATAGTTTATTCGGGATTCAGGGTGAGTTTTCTCAACAGTTTTTGTAATGCTTATTGAAACTTCCTTGAAATGAATGCATCCTACAGCCAAATGAACAGTTACACTGTATCTCAGCTCATTTTCCAATTCTGGTCTACATTTACCTATCCGGGAGCACTTTACTATTGTTACTTCCTTTTGCAGAGATAATTATGCACATAGAAATGAGCCAATGTAAATACTCAGGGTTCAGGAAAAGGCATGTGAAGACCATAAACGTGTTCCTCTGCTCCAAAAAGCAAAATTAATTCCAAAATAATTAGATTACAGCTTGCAACATTGCAGTTACTTCATCCACTTACCCATCATGGTGGTAAAAACAATGACTGCAGATGCTGGAAACCAGATTCTGGATCAGTGGTGCTGGAAGAGCACAGCAATTCAGGCAGCATCCGACGAGCAGCATGCTGCCTGAATTGCTGTGCTCTTCCAGCACCACTGATCCAGAATCCACTTACCCATCATGTTTCACCCCACTCTACCTCCACCCACATGCCCACCACGCACTCAACCATATTCACATCCACCCACGCACACCTTCACTTGATAATCACCATTGCTTAAACCATACATGCCTACACACAAACTTCTCTTCCACATTTGCCAATGGTTTTGTAACTTGGGGTTAACATTCGGACTAACTGTAGAACAGAAAAAAAATCATTCAATGTCAATTTCAGCCTGATAAAGATAACTGGCTAGCATTACATAGCACGTACAGCATTGAAATCAGCCATAAACAGAAATTGCTGGAAAAGCTCAGCAGTTCTGGCAGCATCTTCAGAGAGAATTCGGCTTTAACGTTTTGGGTCCAGTGACCATTCCTCAGAACTCAGAACTCAGCTATGAAGAAGGATCACTGGAGCTGAAATGTTAACTCTGATTCCTGTCCACAGATACTGCCAGAACTGCTAAGCTTTTCCAGCAATGTCTGTTTTTCTGATTTTCACCGTCCACTGTTCTTTTGTTTTTTATTGAAACAGGCCACTTGGCTCAAAGAGTCCATGCTGGTGTGTGTTATGTACCACATGACTCTCCTTCCACTTCTCTTCATCTCACTCTATCATTCTGCTCCTTTCTCCTTGATTGTTTCTCCAGCTTTCCCTTAAATGTGTCTATAATATTCAACTCCACCACTCTCTGTGGCACTCAGAAGGTGTTTCTCCTGAATTCCCTGTTGAATTTATTGGTCATTGTCTTGTATTAGTGCCCCTGGTTTTATCTCCCTCACACATTTTACAACATCCTCCATCCTATCCTATTAAACCCCTTCATAATTTTAAAGACTTCTAACAGGCCTCCCTTCAATCTTTGCTTTTCTTCAGACGAAAGCTCCCACTCTGCTTAATCTTTCCTGATACATATAAATTGTAAATCCTCATGTCAGCATTGTCAATCGATTTTCCATTTTCCATTCTCTCCACTGCTGCTACATCCTGCTTAAAATTACAGTTACCAGAAGTGTGTAACTCTATGTTATGACTAATGGAATTAACTGAAAAAAGTTGCAACCAATTTAACACTTTTAGCCCTTACTTAACCACATAAGTTCTCACCTTCTGCCCAGATTTCCTCACGCTGTCCCTGAAGTCTCTGAAGAAATTCTAGTAGAAATCTGCCAGTGTTGAAAAGTGAGAGGTATTTGGCCCTCAGATGACAGTTCAAATGTGTAACGTCTGTCGCTGTTTTCTTTTAACCTCACAATCAGTTCCATCTCTCTGTGTGGTTAGTTTTCAGTATTACACCAGCACAGTTGAGTTGCTAATCATGATCATCAGAACCACCTCTGCCTCATAGTTCACTGCAGATAACAATCGTTATTTGCTCAAAATTTACATATTTCTTTGCTAAAGAAATTATCTTTTATTAATCTGACCTTATTCAATTCAACACTGACGTTCTATCATTATTGCTATGATTGTTTTAACTGTATGAGTTGGAACTTTCCTGTAACTTCTAAAACAGTCACACAAAGCTAAAATGCACTTTTCCCCTGTAAACAGCTAGATTTTATGAATGTGCTAGAAGTTGTAGAACCTTTAAGATAGAATAAGACCGATGAAAACAAACCTTCCAGCTCAGTGAGCTAATTTACATACTTAGAATAATGACCCAAAGACCTGACCTGTCTCGATGGGATGAATCAAATTGTGCAAAGCTACTTCAAAACCAAAATAGAATGTAATGATAACAATGAGTATCCAACGTATCATTATAATGAAGATTAATAATCTGCATTTTCTTGACTTTGTTTTCAAAATTTGATCTTGGATTTAACCTTGCTAAAAATGACCATTTTTCTCACTCATCTCACTTTTTCATACTGAGTTTAAAATTTTACAAATGGAACATCATTGCTTTGTTGCAGCTATGTGTAGTTATCTGGTCAGGATGGAGGTTGGGAAATTCACCCATCAATGGCTCTGCATGGTTAGAAGTGACAGGGATTGATTTTCAGCACATATTTTGTATCCTCTGTAGGAGTAATAATCTTGCTTTTATTGAAAGACGTTTCTATGGTTTTGGTCATGAGTTCAGTTTCATTTGGACCCTGTAGCCCTCTGTAGTATGATCTCTAAATAGACTCCATAGACTGTTTGCTGCAGAGTAGATGGCTTAGCCTATGTACTGCCATAAATCACATCCTGCCTCCAATTCACTGGTGGACGTAATGGTGCCAATAGACACTGTGAAAGGTAGCATGAAGAAATAGCACTGGAAAAGACACTACAATTTGGAAAGCTCAGCATCACTTCAATCAGTGGAAAACACAGTCAGTGATTCTTTGATGAGTAGTTATATAAGTGATTATTAAATGCATGACATATTTAGAAAACAAAATCCTTTTGTATAATGTTTCTTCTCTTCATCTACTTGCAAAGAAAAAGACTAGCCTTTATATAGAGTGCTGGGAACAGACTCAAGTAAAGATAAATGCCTAGTTTAAAATGAGGTGGTTGTTGTAAAATAGGAAATTTGGTGTATTACAATATCCCACAGACAACATGAGTTAAATGACCAGATCATCTTTTTTCCAGTGTTGTTTCAGGATTTATGCAGTAAAGTTGCACAAGAGAAGGAGTGTAACCAAAGGAACTACAGGAAGATGGAAATTGCCTTTGCTGATTTTAAATCCATTGAGCACAATATTTCCTTTTGAGGCAGCACTGATTTCTTTCTGTCGCCACATGGCCCAGAAATAGCCTGCAGCAGCATTGGTGTTACACTGCACACATGGATGTGTTAGACACGTTATCCACTTAAGAATGATCAAAGGCTGAAGTAATGCTTCAGTCACAAGATTGCATCTACATCCAATGCTCAACCAATATATTGTCCAGCATCATGATTAGAAGAATCAACGGGATTCAAAGTTTTAGTAGTAATGATTATTGACCAAGAATAAGACCTCAGTTCATTTTTTTCAATTCTTGTGGTCCTGTGCAACCCTCTTCACTTGCTTGTGGGAACTTCAGTTTCATCTAGACTCTAGACTTCTGTGGTATGATCTCTCAATAGACTCTGTAGACTGTTGACCTGTGTATCGTCATAAATCACATCCTGCCTCCAATGTACTGGCAGATTGCGATGAGCAATCTGACTAGGAGAAAGAACTTCATGAAGTAGTTCCCCATTGCCGTAAAGGAAAAACAGTCCTGCTCCAGAGGGGTCCAGTCACAATGCAGATGTAGTGCCTTTCATTTATATTTATACTTTGTCTTACAGTGAGGCAACACTTCAGGGCCTATTGATGATTTTCTCACATCACTTCTTTCCATTGCTACTCCTTAGGGTGAAGGAGTTATTTATAAAGAACAACTAAACAGATTATGCAAAATAAAAACCAAAAAAACTGTGAATGCTGTAAATCAGAAACAAAAATAGAAATTGCTGGAAAAGCTCAGCAAGTCTGGCAGCATCTGTGGTGAGAAATCAGACTTAATGTTTTGGGTTGAGTGACCCTTCCTTAGAACTGATGGCATAAAGGAAAATGTTGGCTTACATGCGGAAGACAGAGTGGGGGAAGGGGATAAGGAGTAAGATAGGTGGGGTTAGAGCCCAAAGTGGGAAAAAAACAGTTGGGCAGACAAAGGAGTAGATAATGATTTGCTGAGGAGAATGACTAGCTATTAATGGGACTATTAGTGGCCAACAATGGGTAGTGTGTATGTGATAACAAGGCCTCATGGTTAGGAACAGGGGCCAGAGACATGGGAGCATTCAAGCCCTAAAGTTATTGAACTTGGTATTGAATCGAGAGGTTGAACAGCCCTGAAGCAAAAAATGAGGTGTTGAAACAGATCGTGCCTTTGTTCATTTGAGTTTGGAAGGATGAGAGGTGATGTTATTAAAACATACAAGATTCTGAGAGAGCTTGACAGAGTAATGCTGAGAAAATATTTCTACAAGGGAAGTCTCAAACTAGGGAACATGTGAATGAATTTATTCTCCCAGAGGATGGTGAATGGAATGCTTAACCCCAGAAGTTTTGCTTGCTACATCACAGAAAGTATTTAAAGCGGAGGTAAGTAGATTTTTGAAATATTGAGGAATTAAAAGCTATGATGAGCTGGCATAAAAGAAGAGTTGAAGCTATGATCCTATTGAATGGTTGGTCAGGTTTGAGGGGCTGAATGGCCTACTTCTGCAGCTTTTTTTAATGTATGTATATTCCACCCGGAAGCAACCATTGGCTCTCATGGTTCCAGCTCTTCCACCATCATCATTGTACATTTGATGGTTCCATCATTATCCATGGATTGTAACCCCAAGCATGTGTTGCTTAACCTAGATTGTAGAAAGCTCAAATACAATGAGGCTAGTTAAGGATAAGGTCTAGTTACCCCTTGTTATAACCAATTCAATCATTTTCTTCCATCCCTCTCAGCCAAACATTTGCTACTTTTAGATAGATGTAGATTTTAAAGTGTCCAAACCAAATAAGCCAGAAGAGACACATGTTCATGTCTTGTCTCTGTAGCTCATGATTCCTGGAGCAGCTCACCAGCTTGTTGCTACAAGCTATAACTTGAGGGACATTTTTGTTGTGATTCTGTAAAACCATCAGTAAATGGTTTGTACCTTGAGAGAGTGTAATGTTGTTACAGCTGATATTTCAAACCATTGTCAGCATACCTTCTTCCAAAAAATCGTCAATCACGGGATTGGAGAATCACTGGCAGGACCAGAGTTTGTTATTGCTTGATTGTTCTTGAGATAGTAATGGGAAGCCATCATCCTGATGCACTGCAGTCTGGTTGATGGAGGACTCCCACGGCGCTGGTTAGAACAATGGCCCAGATTTCTGACAAAATGATTGCGAAGGAATGATAATACAGGTCCAAGTCAGGCTGGTGTGACTCCCTGTGGGACTTGCAGGTGAATGTCTTTCCATCCATCTGCTGCCATTGTCTTCCCAGGTAGTGAAGGTCACAGGCCAGATATTGCTGGTGAAGGAATGTAACCCACTCAGCATACAAATTTTGCATGTGAACATATGACTGTTAGACTATAAGGTACAGGAGCAGAATTAGGTCATTCAGCCCATTGAGTCTGCTCCACAATGGCTGATATGTTTCTCAACCCCATTCTCCTGCCTCCAATCCATAACCTATGATTCCCTTGCTAATCAAGAACCTATCTATTTCTGTCTTAAAGAAACTCAACTCAATAATTTGGTCTCCACAGCCTTCTGTTGCAACGAGTTACAATGATTCATCACCCTTTGGGTGAAGAAATTCCTCTTCATCTCAGTTCCAAAGGATTGTTCGGCACAACATCGTGGGCCGAAGGGCCTGTTCTGTGCTGTATTGTTCTATGTTCTATGTTACTTCATTCTGAGGCTGTGCCTAGCCTCTCCTACTGGTGGAAACACCTTCTCCATGTCCACTCTATCCAGGTCTCTCAGTACTCTATAAGTTTCAATGCATTCTCCCCTAAACCTTCTCAGCTCCATTGAGTGCAGATCCTGTCCTCAACTGCTCCTCATGTGGCAAGCCCTTCATCCCCAAGATCGTTATTGTAAAAACCGAAAGAACTGCAGCTGCTGTAAATCAGAAACAAAAACAGAAGTTGCTGGAAAACCTCAGCAGGTCTGGCAGCATCTGTGAAGAGGAATCAGAGTTAATGTTTTGGGTGTGGTGACCCTTCCTCAAAACTGATGGTAGCTAGGAAAGTGTCAGTTGATATGCAGAAGCTAGGGTGGGGGAGGGATAAGAAGCAAATGATAGGTGGGATGAGAGCCCAAGGAGAGAGAAGAATAGTTGAATGGACAAAGGAGTGAATAATAAACTAGCTAGGAGAGTGAATAGCTGATAGTGGAGACTG
Organism: Chiloscyllium plagiosum; assembly: GCF_037043375.1. Taxonomy (NCBI): domain Eukaryota; kingdom Metazoa; phylum Chordata; class Chondrichthyes; order Orectolobiformes; family Hemiscylliidae; genus Chiloscyllium; species Chiloscyllium plagiosum. The sequence continues at coordinate 19,531,743 of NW_028270144.1, read as the reverse complement.
TAAGTAGCTAACATTAGGTTGTGTATAATGGCAGACGATGTGATAACAAGGCCTGATGCATGCAGTTGGGAACTAGGACATGGGAGAGCTCAAGCCCTAAAATTATTGAACTTAACATTGAGTCCAGAAGGCAGCAGGGTCCTCAAGTGGAAAATGAGGTGCTGTTCTTCCAGCTTGTGCTGAACTTCGCTGGACCACTGCAACAAGCCTGAGGCAGAGATGTTAGTCAGGGAACAGGGTGGGATGTCAAAGTAGGAGACATCTGCAAGCTCAGGATTTTTTGGCAGACAGGAAGTAAATATTCTGCAAAGTGATTGCCCAGTCTACACTCCATTTCCTCAATGTTGAGGAGAAAACATTATGAGCAGTGAATGCAGTGGACTTGATTAAGCGATGTGCAGGTAAAATGCTGCTTCAACTGGAAGGTGTCTTTGGGCCCTTGGATACTGAGGAGGGAAGAGGTAAATGGCAGGTGTTGCACCTTCAGCAGTTGCAGGGGAGGGTGCCATGTGGCTGTGCAGGATGTTGAGAATGAAGGAAGAGTGGACCATAGTGTCCTGGAGGAAATGGTCCTTGCGGAAGATGGACAAGGGAGGTGAGGGGAATATTTGTCTGGTGGTGGCATTTCACTGGAAGTGGCAGAAATGGTGGCTGATAATCTTCTGAATGTGGATGCTAGTGGGATGGTAGGCAAGGACAAGGCAAACCCTCTTGCTGTTGCTGGAGAGAAGAGAGGGGGTGAGGATGGAAGTACAGGGGATGGGTCAGACCTGGTTTCCCCAGTGCTGGGGAATACTTGGTTGAGGTAGAAGGTGGACATTTCAGAGGCTCCTTTGTTGAAGTTAGCATCATTGGAAAAGATGCTACGGAGATGGAGGGACTGGGAGAATGGAATGGAATCTTTACAGGAAGCAGGGTGCAAGGATGTATAGTCCCAGGTAGCTACGGGAGTGTTTTAAAAAATTCTCAAGGTCAAGGACCAGGCTCGCAGGAAAGTAGTCTGACACAGAACAAACAGCCAAGAGGCGAGTCTGCTAGAATATAAGTGTTTTATTCCCCGCAGTGTCACCACAACCAGTCTCGTACTTACAACGGGTCTGGCTTATACTCACTCTACATGTTACCAAAACTGGGAGCCGTCAGTTCTCGTAGAGCGGTTGCCAACAACCCACGCTCGGCGGTTAAACGTAACCCCGGAGCAGACTCTACCGAACTGGAGACTTCTCCAGCTGATATACCCTTTTCCAGATATAAACATTCATGTGAACAGCAGAGCAAGGCTAAAAAACACATTCCATTCTGGTTACATACAGATAAGAAGATTCACACGGGAAGGTGTATAACAAGATTCACACGGGACTAAGCGACACCTTCCATTTTCGGTTAGATTCACACATGTATTGGGACACAATTTTAACCCTTTCACCACATTCCACTGCTTGGCCCAATACATGTGTTGCATAATGATTCACACATGTATTGGGACATAATTTTACACCACATTCCACTGCTTGACCCAATACATGTGTTACATTATGCCCATATGTATTCTTTCTAACAAGCGCCTACGTACACGCCAAATATACAAGCAAGTCAGGACATTACAGCATGTTAAAATCACCAGGACCGCTACCAGGATCGACAAGGGTGGGAACAGGAATGTCCCCGCAGTGGAGGACATACCACTCAATATGTCCCACCAATGATGAGCTGACTCCACGTCCACTACACGGGCAGCATGTACTACCTCCTGTCCATGTATAAAGGTAGACACCGTAACCTTGGTGACATTGGTTTGATGCTTTCGTAATATCTGCTTAAGCTCCTCGGATCGGTCCAATGCCCGCTTAAACCGATCCAGGGAAATGTTCCAAGGATTCCTCAGCACTTTCCACTGCACCTTGGTAAAGTGGCGAGCACTGCTATAAGTGGTCAACAAATAGGTGTGATTCTGCCAGTGCCACTGATAGACATTTGAGAGGCATCCCGAGAACGGTGCTGAGGGAAGCATAGGATGTGGATTATTGGTAGCCACACAGAGCGTGTGTGGCCCAATCTGCCACATCATGTCCCTTGGAGTCTCAACAGTCCATTCGCACAGGGCCGTTCCCTTAGTCAAGCAAGGGTCCCGATACCTGTCCATCAGTAGGCAAGTTTTCCCCTGATCAGTCTGTTCACAAGCGGACAGATCATAGGTAATATTGGTATCTGGGCTAAACCACTGTCCCCTTGTCTTCAGAAAATAATATCCAGAAGATGTAATCACTGGTAATACATAATATCGACAGACCGTAACAGTGTGGGTTACATTCATGGTAACACAGTATCCGTTACACATAGTTGCGTTACACCATGTTCGTTCTGGATGGGTTATCATCCACAATTTCTCAGATACATTCCATAGTCCCCTCCACGCCTGTACATTGGGGGATGTTACCACACGCAAAAAGCGTTCTTTCTGTATTTGAGCATGCAACATTTGAATATGACAGGCAGTCCAATTTAACTGAGCCGTAATGTTCTCAAACAGTTCCTGAGTGGCGCCCCAGACATCCAGTTCCCATTGCAGAGATCGTATCATTAATTCAGCTGTCTCTCCTTGAGTCATCATTACGGATGGCATCCACCTTCCAATAGTATGTAGTCCTTGTGAGGTGGCCTGTCCCGTGTTAGATAATTTAGTACGGGTTACCTCAGAGTCAATGGCATTCGAGATACCCATAACAGTTCCTGCGCCTCCCAGCAGGGTGTCGTACCACGCTCGTCGCCGCCTCTTGGTATGACACTCGGGTATGAGGGGCAACTGTACCCGCCAATGAACATCAGTGTGCAGTACCGCCCGGGCCATCTGTTGACAAGTTGACATAATAGGGGCCAACTGTGTTCGATGCGACCGCACGCCCCCCGTGGCACCCCTCTTCGGTGCTGGCCCGCCCCGCGTGGGGTTTAATAACGCCTCAGACGGGGCGTTCGTCGAGGGTAGTACCATTATTAACCACATGAATCGATGCCGATTCCGAATATCGGTGGCATTGCGCAGCCACAGATCTTCCCCCCGAGCTGTGACGCTCCAATGAGTCCCCGTTGTCCCGCATGTCTGGGTGCGTCGGTCCCACAAACACGTCTTGACTTGGGCATTTACCACCAGGGTGCAATTAGGCGGTATGAGCGATATGTCATATTTTTCCCCATCCCGGCGCATGTAGCACTGTGCACACGTGTACAATTGACAGTCGCTGGTGAGAGTCAGAACAACGCACTGCTGACCGGGTTCACATGTAAAATTGTCCTGCGTCCGTCGCTGGCTACTGGCCTCCCACCGCACCTCATGGCGGGCGACCGGTACCAGCGTCCAGGCCGTGATACCGATGCCCTGGAGTGGCCATCCGATCGCGAACATCGCCAATAGGAGTCGCAATCCCCATGACCACCCCATGTTCAAGGCGGAGGGTCAGCCTGCGGGTGCATAGCAATTACAACATTATTTAGGTCTCACGTAAGTAGCACTGGTTCGCCGGGACGTTTGCCCAGGTCGGGTCTCCGGGGTACATAATGGTGACCAGACTGTCCTTCCCCTGTGCTATGATTTCGGCCGGCCTGGGGGGGCCGGTCGTCTGGCGCACCCATACCTTGGCCCCCTTAGTGTCAGTAGACCCAAATCCCCCCGTCCCACGCTCAGTAACCGTAACGGGAGCTCCCATCTCTTCCACCGTTGTAAGGTTACATGGCTTAATGACCAATTGCGCTATTCTGTCCCCCTTCTGTATCACGTAAGGTTCAGCGGTGATGTTGACCAGGATCACCCCCAACTCCCCTTGGTAGTCTGCGTCAATTACGCCTGCCATCACATCAATCCCCTTTAGTGACAGTCCCGACCGCGGGAGGATATGCCCATACGTTCCAGGGGGACAAATCAACCCTAACCCGGTCTTAATCACCGTAGGTTTCTGTTGGATCAAAGTCTGGGCAGTTAGTGCTCGTAGGTCCAGTCCAGCCGAAGCCGGCGTGGCCCTTACGGGAATATCAGCTTCCTCAGCGAACTTCCACATTTTAATAGGCTGAGTCTTTGGGGTATCACATACTCGTATCATCCTATTCAAGGGTGTTACCCCATTTCCTAATGGGCGGTTATTAATTTGTTTCACCACCCGAATTAGTTGCTTCCTCCAACCCGTTAAGTCATTGCAACCTCCTGCTTTTCGTAGTGAGGACTTCAGAAGCCCATTCATTCGTTCTATAAGTCCCGCAGCTTGTGGGTGATAGGGTACATGATAAACCCATTCCACGTGGTTATCGTGACACCACTGCTTTACCGCCCTTCCTGTGAAATGGGAGCCATTGTCACTCTGGACCTGTATGGGCAATCCATAGAATTGTTCAATCAAATCTAAACATCGCAAGGTAGCCTGTTGATTGTTGTGACGACAGGGATGGGCTACCAAAACCCCAGACATAGTGTCCACAGCTGTACATATGTGGTTACATCCTTGTGAGGAGGGTAAGGGACCCACAAAGTCCATTTGCCAGCTCTGTCCCGGACCATCCCCCCGATGGATATGTCCCATCATGTGTTGGGGCACTCCCTGCCGCTGATGTTGACACTGCTCACACTGGTTTACTGCAGTCTTAACATCATCTACCATAAGATCTATTCCTCGGTCTCGAGCCCAGTGCAAGGTTCCTTGCACTCCCCAGTGCCCAGCCTTAAGGTGTGCCCATCTAGCTAGGTCCACTGAGGTGCCCCTTTGCACCATCATGGTTCGGACGATACCATCCACATATCGGTTATGTAGAGCTTCCACATCATTTCGAGAGGTATGGGCATCTACGTGGGTGATGTATATGACCAGGTATTGAGCTTTCTCCCATATATCCTCCCATAACTGTTTACCCCATACTTCCCTATTCTGGATCATCCACTGATTGGCCTGCCAAGTTGGCATCCATTGTGTCATGCCGTTAACCACTGACCACGAGTCAGAGAACAAACAAACTCCCATGACCCCTGCTTGCATGACTACCATATGCACTGCTTTTAATTCTGCCCACTGACTACTTTTTCCCTCCCCTAATTCTTCTAGGGTAGTGCCTTGTTTTGGGTTAAAGGCGGCAGCTTTCCATCTACGCTGTCCCGCTTTCCATTGGGCTGACCCATCTACGAACCAAGCCGTGGCTTGTTCATCCGGGATCAGTTCATCATACCGTTTTCCCATCTTAACGGGTGATTCCTTGTATTCAATCACCTCAAACCGCTTTTCCCCTTCCTCAGGGGCCTCCGCCACTTGCTCATGTAGGACTGACACTCCTTTCTGTCCAGTCCGCACTCTCTCCGACACATACCATTTCCATTTAATGATGCTGCTCTCTTGGGCAGTTCCTATTCGGTGGGTAGTGGGGTCACTAAGTACCCACGGAAGAATAGGGATAGCTGTTCTCATGATCACTTCATGTCCAATGGTCAGGGCTTCGGTTTCCACCAAGCCCCAGTAGCATGCTAATAACTGTTTCTCAAAGGGGGTATACCGTTCCCCTGCCGGGGGTAATTTTCGGGACCAAAATCCCAGTGGCTTACGGGTCCTTTCCTGTTTTTGCCATAAGCTCCAATTGGCATAATCCCCCTGTGCTGAGACTTGCAGTTCTACAGGTCCTGACTGTATCTTTCCCAAGGACACAGCTTGCTGTATTGCTTGCTTGGCCATTTCAAATGCAGTTTGATGGACCTCCGTCCATTCGAACGCTGCCTTTTTCCTCGTAACTCGATACAAAGGTTTTAAAATTTGTCCTAAATGGGGAATATGCTGTCTCCAGAATCCGAATAACCCAATAAATTGCTGCACGTCCTTCTGGGTGTGAGGGACGGCAAAGACCTGAATCTTATTTTTAGCTTTCGCAGTGATTTCCCTTTCCCCCTTGTTCCACACGATTCCTAAGAATTTTACCGTTTGTGAGGGACCCTGGATTTTGGCTGGGTTGATCTCCCACCCATATCCTCGCATATGTTGAACCAGTTGGTCCAGCAATTCCTGAACCTGCTTCTGACTTGTCCCCTGTATCATCATATCGTCAATATAGTGCGAGATCATCACTTCGTCAGGCACTTTAAAGGCAGCCAAGTGTTCTGCAACTATCCGGTGGCAGATAGTAGGGCTATGCAGATATCCTTGGGGCAGTCGTGTGAACGTGAATTGTCTACCCTCCCAAGTGAATGCGAACTGTTCCTGCCTATCTTCGGGAATAGGAATTGTGAAGAAGGCATTGGCCAAATCAATTACTCCGTACCACACCCCTGGATGATGTTGGATTCGTCCTATAATAGTGACGGCATCCGGGACCGCTGCCGTCAAGGCCGGAGTGTGACGGTTTAGTTGCCGATAATCTACCGTCATCCGCCATGACCCATCGGCTTTATGTACGGGCCATAAGGGGTTATTCCACGCCGTGGTGCATGTCCTAAGCACTCCCGCTTCCAAATAATCCTTAATTGTGGCGGATATTTCTTTATGTCCGCCGGGAATCCTATACTGTCTAAGGCTTATTACGCGATCGGCGATCGGGATGGGGAAGGGGTCCATCTTAACCTTTCCCACTAACACCGTCCTACAGCGCAAAGCCATTTTCGTGATTCCAAATTCAAACTTCCCTTGTTGGAGGTGAAGTGTTAAACCGGCCAGAATGTCCATTCCCAGGATCCATTCTCTAACCGGTGTAATGATAATTGAATAAGTTTTAATGGGCATTGTACCTATCTTTAGGGGCAATTGTACTGTTCTTCCTTCAATCAGATTACCTCCCAGCCCAACCAGCGTGACTGGGGTTCCTTTAAACTTATGGGGCGTCCCATAGATTAAGGTGGCCTCCGCCCCTGTGTCCACTAGAGCCATAACGGTTTGGACGGATTTGCGCCAATAGATAGTCAATGATACATGAGGTCGAATGTCGTCTGCTGACCATTGGCTCGTTCGTGGGCAAACCCTTGGGGCTTGGCCCGATTCCTATTGTTCCTCCCATTCATCTTCCCCAGACAGCACTGGGTAAAGACGTTTGCCTCGCCCTTCTTTGTTCTTGCCTTTCTTACTAGGTTTCCGGCCACGCCTATCCACTTTATAACACTCTCGGAGGGGAGGCCGTACCTCCTCCTCCTCCTCGTCCTCCGAGGATTCCCACCGCTGGGAAGTGGAAGTTCTACCCCTTCGAGGCTCATTAACAACCGGACCCCGTGTCTGACATTTTTGTGTTAGTAATTCCACTAGGTCTTCCATAGTGGGTCGGGACTCCGTCTCTACCCGGGACACCTTCAGTCCCTTTCGTCTGCATAAGTCTTTTAATTCCGGTGTAGGTAGGCCATCAATCTCCGATGCTGGGACCTGCGCCCGTATCAAAGCTTGCCACAAAGCACGCCGTGAGGGGCCTTGGTTACTTCCTTGATTAGGGTTTACTTTTCCCCCTGCCCGAGCCTCAGGGCGACGCCCCTCCGTGCCCCCCTGAGAAGCACGGGTTGTGGGTCCCCAATCCCCCAAACCACCCATCTCCCTCATCATACTACGGGCATCTCCTAGGGTTTCTCCCCGTCCACTCAACATTATGGTTAATAACAGTGGTTTATAATGGGGGGGGGCAGTCTTCACTAGATGGTCTCTAGTCTGTCTACTAACATATGTGTTATCTACCTCGTCCAGTACTCCCAGCAACAGGGCATCCCGCACACACAAACGGGTTAGCCTCTGAACCCCTTCCTTAATCGTTGTCCAAGTTCCTTCCAAGGGGGGCCAATCGGACGGGAAGGGATACTGTTCGGCCACTGCCCTGGCATACATCCCAAATAGGGTCCCCATACTGCGATCTATTACCATATCCTTGGCTTGGTTGCGGTACCCCAGGTCTATGGCAGCATCCTTTGCTAATCCACCAAACTTGGGAGCATCCTGATAGTCTACCTGCACTTGTTGCCCCCCTTCCTCGAGGAGCCGAATTAGCCATAGCTCTAACGGCTCCCCAGGATTACGTCGGGTTTTCTGGGTGATAAACAGCACCTCATCGGTAGTGAAGTCTTCAGTTAATTCAGAGAATTCTGCGGGAGGCTGAGCCCGCGGTAATTCATGCATAATTGCCTCCCCTTGTTCATTCCGTATAGGGTTTCCTTTCTCATCTAACATTACCTCCCGTTGCACTGGGAGACGTCTCTGAACCTGCTTTCTCCTAACCACTGGTTTAGCTTGGAGTACGGGTGGGTCCTCTTCGTATTGATCATCTAAATCTCCCCAAATGTTCCCATCCCAATGATCGATATCCCACCGATCCCCGTTATTTAACTGGGCTACAAACGCCCGTACTTGTACCGGGTCCGGGGTTCGAGGGACCTTCCTTTTCTCTTTCCGTTTCTTAGCAGACAAATACATAATAGTTCGTCCTGCTAGTTCAGTTAATGCTGTCAATTCAGCTTTTAACTTCATAATTTCCTGCCTCAACATAGAGGCATCTCCCGAACTCAGTCCCTGCTCATGTTTCAGGAGGGCTAATTCTGCTTCAGCTTTTTGGCGCTTGTCTGACTGTTGTCTACAAGCCGCCGCACAGGCCCACATCCTCCGCTGTACCCCAGGCAATGGGTTCTTCGGCAGGACTGGGATCCTCTCAAGGGTGGACAGCAGCGACCCTGGGGTTCCTACGCCCTCGGCCTCCCAGTCCTCCGGTCGCCCCCCACCATTTCTCAAACAAACTGCCACGCCATGCCACGGCCCATGCCATCCCGGGACGGTCAGGACCTCCACAGTTTGTTCCTCTGGTTTCTTAGCCTTTTTCCAAAACATTGTTCTGTATCAAAATCTTTCCTCAATTGCGATTGATCCTGCCGGCTACGCCAAAATGTTTTAAAAAATTCTCAAGGTCAAGGACCAGGCTCGCAGGAAAGTAGTCTGACACAGAACAAACAGCCAAGAGGCGAGTCTGCTAGAATATAAGTGTTTTATTCCCCGCAGTGTCACCACAACCAGTCTCGTACTTACAACGGGTCTGGCTTATACTCACTCTACATGTTACCAAAACTGGGAGCCGTCAGTTCTCGTAGAGCGGTTGCCAACAACCCACGCTCGGCGGTTAAACGTAACCCCGGAGCAGACTCTACCGAACTGGAGACTTCTCCAGCTGATATACCCTTTTCCAGATATAAACATTCATGTGAACAGCAGAGCAAGGCTAAAAAACACATTCCATTCTGGTTACATACAGATAAGAAGATTCACACGGGAAGGTGTATAACAAGATTCACACGGGACTAAGCGACACCTTCCATTTTCGGTTAGATTCACACATGTATTGGGACACAATTTTAACCCTTTCACCACAGGGAGTCAGTGGGTTTCCCTGGATACTAGTGGCCAGTTTGTCCCCAGAAATGGAAACAGAGATATCAAGGAAAGGAAGGGAAGAGTCGGAGATAGACCAGGTGAAAGTGAGGACTGGGTGGAAGTTGGAAGTGAAATCAATTAATTTTTTTCAATTCTGGACCAGAGAGAGAAGCAGCACCAATGATATCATTGATAAATCGGAGAAAGTTGAGGGTGAGGGCTGGAATAGGACTGGAACAAGGAATGTTCCATGCACCCCACAAACAGGCAGGCATCACTGGAGCGCATGCATGTACCCATGGCCGCCTCATAACCTGGAGAAAATGAGAGGAGTTAAAAGAGAAATTGTTCATGGTAAGGCCAAGCCGCCAAGCGGAGGAGGATGGTGGTGGGAGGGGACAGTTCAGGCCTTTGCTCCAGGAAGAAGTGGAGAGCCCTGACACCATCCTGGTGGGGGATGGATGTGCAAAGGGATTGAACGTTCATGGTAAAGGGGTGACAGCTGGAACCTGCAAACTGAAAATGTTGAAACTGGTGCAAAGCCTCTGAGGAATCACGGATGTAAGTGAGCTGGGACAGAACCGTGGAGAAAAGACCAAGTGAAGGTAGGAAGAATTGAGTTCTGTGGGGCCGGAGCAGGCAGAAATAATGGGTCTGCCCAAGCAGGCCTGTTTATGGATTTTTGGAAGCGGGGCTAGGAGACTATAAGCATGAAGCAGTGACAAGGGGAGATCACCAGATGAAATGAGGTCAGTGACTGTAGTTGATACAATGGCCTCATGTTCCATTTTTGTAAACCTCCACTGGACCCCTCCAAGGCCAGCAAATCCTTCCTTACATACTGAGCCCAAAACTGCTCACAATATTCTAAATGAGGTCTGACCTGAGCTTTATACAGACCAACACTGCATTTCTGCTCTTGTATTCTAGCCTTTTTGAAATGGATGCTAATATTACATTTTCCTTTCAAACTGCCAACTGAAGCTGCATGTTAACCTTAAGAGAATCCTGAACTAGGATTCCTAAATTTCTTTGTGCTTCATATTTCTGAAGCTTTTCCCCATTTAGAAAATATTCCATGCCTCTATTCTTCCTAACAAAGTACGTAGCTTCACCCTTTCCCACATTGTATTGCTTCTGTCACTTCTTTACCCAAACTCCTCACCTGTCCAAGACCTTCTGCAGCCTCCCCGCTTTCTCAATGCTCCCTGCCTCTCACCTATCTTTGTGTCATCTGTAAACCTAGCAACAATGCTTTCAGATCCTTCGTCCAGATTGTTAATATGTAATATGAACAGTTGTGGTCCCATCACTAACCTCTGTAGAACTCTACTCGGCACCTTTATGTCACTCTCTGTCCTCTGCCAGTCAGCCAATCTCCTGTCAATGCCAGTACCTTACCCCTAATACCATGGGCTCTTATCTTATTTAGCATCCTCCTGTGCAGCACCTTGTCAAAGGCCTTCTGGAAATCCAAATAGATCACATACACTGGCTCTCATTTGTCTAACTTACACATTATCTTCTCAAGGAAATTTAACAGATTTGTCAGGCCTGACCTCCCCTTGATGAAATATGCTGACTCAGCCCTATTTTGCTATGTACTTCCAAGTTCTCCACAATTTCATCCATTATAATGGGGTGGCACAGTGGCTCAGCGATTGGCACTGCTGCCCACAGTGCCAGGGACTTGAATTAGATTCCTACCTCGAGTGACTATCTGTGTGGAGTTTGCACATTCTTCCCGTATCTGTGTGGGTTTCCTCCGGGTGCTCTGGTTTCCTCCCACAATCCAAAGATGTGCAGGTCAGGTGAATTGGCATTGCTAAATTGCCCATAGTGTTAGGTACATTAGTCAAAGGTAAATGTACAGGAATGGTCAGGGTGGGTTACTTTTCAAAGGGTCGGTGTGGACTTATTGGGCCAAATGCCCTGTTTCCACTCTGTACGGAATTTAATCTAATAATGAACTCTAAAAACTGACCAATGACCATGATCAAGCTAATCAGCCTATAATTTCCCATTTCTATTTCCCTCCCTTCATAAACAAGTGAGTTACATTAGCTATTTCCAAGCTCTCTGGGACTCTCCCTAACTCCAATGATCCCTGAAAGATCATAACAATGTCCCTGGCTATCTCCATCAGAACCCGGGGGTGTAGTTCCATCTGGTCTAGGTGATTCAACCACCTTCAGACCTTTCAGCTTCCTTGTGATAGCCTGTACACTGTGCGATAGAATACAGTAAAGCTTCAAACATTAGGACAGGATAGGACCAAAAACATTCCAACTAAGTTTCAAAATCAGGATGGCTTTTCATTTAAGCAGAGACTGTGCTTGTTAGATGTGTAGGTGTTCATATTCAAAATTCAAAATTCCCTAGATTCAGGAAAGGTTCCATCTGGAATCATAGCAAATATATATTCAAGAAGGGAGGGAGGCAGAAAGCAGTAAAGTAGTGGGCGGCACGGTGGTACAGTGGTTAGCACTGCTGCCTCACAGTGCCAGAGACCCGGGTTCAATTCCCGCCTCAGGCGACTGACTGTGTTGAGTTTGCACGTTCTCCCCGTGTCTGCGTGGGTTTCCTCCGGGTGCTCCGGTTTCCTCCCACAGTCCAAAGATGTGCAGCTCAAGTGAATTGGCATTGCTAAATTGCCCGTAGTGTTAGGTAAGGGGTAAATGTAGGGGTATGGGTGGGTTACGCTTCGGCGGGTCGGTGCGGACTTGTTGGGCCGAAGGGCCTGTTTCCACACTGTAATGTAATCTAATCTAAATCTATAGGCCGGTTAGCTTAATGTCTGTCCTGGTGATGGTGTGAGAATCAATCATTAAGTGATTATAGCTATGCAAATAGAAAAAAAACATAGTAGTTGGGGAGATTTAGCATGGTTTTATCAATGTGTTTGATTAGAGTTTTTGAAGGAATAACCTGTGGATAAAGAGAGCCTATAGCTACACTGTACTTGAAATTTGTTAGATGCCACATGAAAAGTTATTGGGGAAAATAAAGTCTTATTGTGCCGAGGATAACACAATCGCATGTTTCGAAGATTGGCTGGCTGACAGAAAAGTGGCAGAGTAAGCATAAATAGGTCTTTGTTTGATTGGAACAATGTGAAAGTGGAGTCCTGAGGGACCTGTGCAGCTACCTTCAACTTTTACAGTTACCGTCAATGATTTAGATAAGAGGTGCATAGGTGTGGTAGCTAAATTTGCAGATGATGCCAAGATAAGTAGGAGCATATATTGCAAAGCAGACAGAAGAAAGTTGCAGATAGATGTGGATAAGTTAAGTGAGCGGGCAAACGTTTAGCAGATGGAGTATTATGGAAAACAATGTGAAATTGCCCACTTTGGTGGGAAAATAATTAAAAAGCTTAAATGAGAACAATTGCAGAATTCTGAGGTGCAGAGGGATTAGGTGGTCAGGTACATGAGTCACAGAAAATTAGTTTTCTCAAAAAGCACATTATCATGGAGGCTAATAGAACGTCCTTTATTTCAAGAGGAGCATGAAAGGACTGACGTTATGCCTCATTTATACAAGATATTAACATTAGCATGGATGGAGAATTGGCAAATGAGCAGGAAACAACAAATGGGTTCTTCTTCAGGTTGGTGACCTGTGACCAGTGTGCTTTCTCAGGGATTAGTGCTGGGAGTGCAACTGTTTATAATATATTCATTACTTGGAGGAAGGAGGTGAATGTACTGCAGCCAAGTTTGCAGTCAACACAAATATAGATGGAAAGGTGGTTTGTAAGAAGGATTCAAAGAGAGACATTGCTAGATTAAGTTAATAATTATAATTCAGTGGACTGAATTATTCAAGGTTGAGATTGACAGATTTATGATCAGTAGGAGAAACAAGGGATAATGCAGGAAAGTGGATGTGAGAAAAGACATGATTGGCCATGATCCAACAGCCTAGTCCTGTTCCTATTTCATACAGTCTTATGGAGATATCATCTCAAAGGCTGTGTGCTGTTTTGGTCTATTTATTTAAGGAAGGATAGAAATGTAAAAAGAGACAATTCAGTGGTTTACAAGATTGAGGTCTGGAATAAGTGGATTATGGTTTATAAAGTTAGGTTGGATGGGCTGGTTTAGTTTCCATTAGAGTTTAAAAGAACAAGGGGTAACTTGATTGAAATGTATAAGGTCCTGACAGGTCGTGACAAGATGTCTAACATGTGGAAAGGCTGTTTTCTCATCTGGGTGAGTCCAGAACCAGGAGAGACTGTTTTAAAATCAGCGAAGGCCTTTTTAGGGCAGATACGAGGAAAATTGTTTTCTCTGGGCCATGTGATTTTGGAGGCAAAAAATCTGAAATCATTAAATATTTTTAAGACATAGATGGACAGATTATTGTTAGTGAATCACAAGTTCTCAAACATAGTTGGAAATGTAGTATTTGAAGCACAAACAGATTAGCCATGGCAGAGCAGGTCTGAGGGATTCAACAAATGGTCTACTTCTTCTCCTGTTTCATATGTTCAAATGGGTTTAAATCCCCATTTCCAACACAAGATAAGAGATTGCCTTCTTAACTTTGCAAAGTCTTCTGGCCAAAAGTCTGCGGCAGGACCCTCCATAACCAACCCAGCCCAGCAAATTAATCAGGTAGTATGTGATTCATTGTGGAAATCACATCCCTTTTATAGCAACTGCTCCACATTCCATGTGTCCCCAAACCACTTTGCTAGCTAGTGGGAGGAGGTTGTTGTGTAAGATGGGTGGTGTATGTGCCAGATTGGTGTGGAGGGAGAGGTGGGATCAGTAAGAAATTGAAGGAGAAAACCATTGCAGGGATATTTGGAAAGGAGCAGAGTGAATAGGGCTACCTCGGTTGCTCTTCAAACAAGCCACTTAGTCTTGATGGGCCAAATGGGCTTTTTCTGTGCTGTACTATTCAATCATTTGCCAAAAATGATTGAATTTACTTATACCACAATTGAATGACTCTTGGTTGATTCACGCTGTGTTTCAAGTAAGTGGCATCACAGAACATTGCGAGGTTTGTTCACAAACATTGGCGATAGTTCCCAATAATTACCAGTTGAATCACAGATCTTTAACAGTTTTATCATACTGATTTCCCAATTCTCAGAAACCTCAAATATTGCCCTCGACTGACTGTACTCAGCACATCAAACCATTTATACTGCACTTTGTTTTAATCATGTTTGGAATGTGTGCATCTGTGGCTCTGCAAACTTTATTGCCAATCTCTATTTGCCTTTGAGAAGGTGGTGAGCTGCCTTCCCAATTGCAGCAGACTGCAAGGGCTACTAGGCATGAGATATAAATCTTGGCCCAGCCAGACACCCACATCCCATGAACACATAATTTTTAAAAATGTGTCACTTTCAATTACCCTAGAGGCAGAATAGTGTATCACCAGATATCATTCAAAGTGAAGTCAACTGCATTGCCTCTTTATTGCTTGTGGACAGTATTTTCTGCGTGACAGAAATATAGAATCACAATTCTGAGGAAGGGTCGCTTGATCCGAACTCTGACTTCTCTCCACAGATGCTGCCTGACCTGCTGAGCTTTTCCAGCACATTCTGTTTTGTTTCTGATTTGCAGATCTTTTGGTTTTTACTTAGAATTACATGATGTCCATTCAGCTACTTGAATCTGTTCTGTCCTTCAGTTAGATTGTGGCTAATTGGATATCACCTCTGCCTACATTCCACAATACTTCATTCCTTCCCCCAATAAATATCTACTGATCGTAGTATTGAAATTTTCAATTTGGTCCCGAACACTCGATTGCCTTTTTTGGGAAGCGTGTATCAGATTTCCATTCTGCGATGTGTGAAGTCCTTTCCAACATCGCCCCCTGAACAGCCTGGCTTTAATTTTACTGTTGTCAAGTTGTCAGTTATTTTCAATGAAAATGGGCTTATTTATCTTTATAGCCCTCAGCCTGAGTGATTGCTCACTGTCCCTGGGCATGTTTCAGTTCTCATGGAGTGATAGCTGTTGTTCCTTTGGGAGATGTAACAAAATAATGGCACTTACACATGTCACTCTCCATCACCACCCTGTCATTGTGTATGAGGATTTGACTGTCTTTAGCCTTGGGAGAATCTTTGTTCCCTAGTGAACCCTTTAGTGTGCTTTACCTTTATGATGCACTGTGATGTTGGGCGCCCGATAGCGATTCCACATGGTTTTCTTTGTTAAATCAACAGGTGCTAAGCATCTGCAGACTTCCCTGGGGCTGTCCATCGATCAGGCCCCGTGAGAAATATAAACACCTGAATTTTATTTTCAATAGGTTAAGTATTCCACCCTCACCCCACTGCTAATTTTGTTACAATGCCTGTGGAAACATGTTCCATTTTAACATCCAGTGATGCGATTGGTTTAAGGGGATTTAGCAGAATCTGCACAAACCACAAGCATATGTGCCCTTCTGAAGCAGGGACAAATTCTAACAAATGCAGAACCAAGACCAGAGGAATTGTAAGAAGTTAATGCTTTATGAAGCCACCATTCTTCAATTTTCAGTGCTTTAGCTGTTTACCATCACCTTTGAAATCAGCATTTTGATAGCCCCCAATCACACAGGAGCGATCCCAAAAGGAATATTAAAAAAACGGAACTCAAACCTCAAGTGGCTGCCAAAGAATCTCAGCTGGCCATAGGATCTGTTTTGGGACCACTGCTGTTTGCCATTTGTATAAATGACTTAGATGCAGGCATAGGTGGATGGATTAGTAAATTTGCAGATGACACTTAAGTCGGTGGAGTAATGGACAATGTGGAGGCCTGTTACAGTTTGCAAGGGGACTTGGATAAACTGCAGAATTGGGCTGAGAGGTGGCAAATGGAGTTCAATACAGCTAAATGTGAGGTGATGCACTTTGGAAAGAATAGCAGCAAGGCAGAGTACTGGGTCAATGGAAAGATTCTTGGTAGTGTGGATGTGCAGAGGGATCTTGGAGTCCATGTACATAAGTCCCTGAAAGTTGCCACCCAGGTTGATAGTGCTGTTAAGAAGGCATACGGTGTGTTAGGTTTCATTGGTAGAGGGATTGAGTTCCGGAGCCGCAATATCATGCTGCAACTATACAAAACGCTGGTGCAGCCACACTTGGAATATTGTGTACAATTCTGGTCACCATATTTTGGGAAGGATGTGGAAGCATTGGAAAAGGTGCAGAGGAGACTTACCAGGATGTAAGTCTGGTCTGGAGGGAAGGTCTTATGAGGAAAGCCTGAGAGACTTGGGTCTGTTCTCATTGGAAAGAAGAAGGCTAAGAGGGGGTTTGATAGAGACATACAAGATGATCAGAGAATTAGATAGGGTAAACAGTGTAAGTCTTTTTCCTCGGATGATGACATCAGCTTGTACACATAATGAATACTTTTCACCTTGTTAAACTGACCTCACATACTGAATGCTACCTCATCTTGTTAAATGAGTCTACATAATGAACGCTTTTCCACATTATCCTTGCCTCTAGCACCCCATTGTTAACTGCAAGTTCTTATCTGATCTGAGTCATGCTCAGCTGAACCTCTTGTTTCACAAAACTCAGAACTTAACTCGCTCCCTGCCTCCTCATCGAAGCAAACCGCTCAGAGACACAGCGTAACTTTACCTCCTTCATCTTTATTCCAGGCCCTGGAGGGAGAGAGAATGATTGCCCATGTGCACAGAGACATGAGTTCTTTGACTTCTCTGGAACAGCAGTTTCTTAATGATCTATATAGTCATTTTACAGGGAAGGTCATCCAGATAAGGCAACATACATGTTGATTAAGTGACAGCTACAATCAGCGCATGCCAATGATAAAGATTAAGCCATCTGCTGATACACAATGAATAACTGGCTTCACATAATGAATACTTTTCACCTTGTTAAACTGACTTCACATACTGAATTCTGCCTCATCTTGTTAAATGGCTCCACATAATGAATGCTTTTCCACCTTGTTAACCCATCACTCTTGCCTCCAGCACTCCATTGTTAACTATATGTTCTGATCTGATCTGAGTCATGCTCAGTTGAACCTCTTTTTCACAAAACTCAGAATTTAACTCTTTCCCTGCCTGCTTATACCCTATACACATTCTCACTGGTCCCAAGTATCTGCTGCCCTTGTCCTTGTACACGATAAAGGTTACATGTTTGGAAAGTGCTATCAAAGGAGTATTTGCAAGTTTCTGCAGAGCATCTTGTGTATGAGACATACTGATGCCACTATACGTGGTGCAAGGAATGAATGCTGAAGTGATGGAGGAGTTTGACAAGCAGGCTGCTTTGTCCTGGATGATGTTAGCTTCTTGTGTGTTGTAGGAACTGCCCCATCTAGTAAAGTCACATCTCCGTCTAGAAGCACTGCTGGATGTGTCAAATGACCTTCCACTTCTGATTCAACACCCTTCTCATATCTGAAATGTCCATCCCAATGATTTAAACACCAAGTGGAAAACAGACATGTTGTGATCAATTGGATTGATTGTTGACTTTTGATCAAGCTGCTTTACTTTCCCATCTAATACATGATTATAACTCTGTAAAAATTGTTAGTGAAAAGTACATTATTTTCTCCTGTATTAGTGGCAGTAGCGTTTAGTAGATTAATCTTAAATCCCTGGAGGCAGGAGGACAATTCTGAAGGGTCAGCACCCAAATTAATTCTCCTTACAAGCCAACTTCCATTCATTCATCATTGTGATCTTGTCCAATTTCAAGCCTCATCATAGAGAATTCGACCTCGAATAATAAGACATTGGAATTCAATCTTAACTGGTGATCTGAGGGATTTTCTCTTCTTCAGAACAACTGAATATTTTGTGAATGGAAACATTGCATTGTTAAATCTCTCCTGCCCTCCACGCTCCTACAGACCTTCCCTTTTCTTATTCCTCATCACTGCCCCCAACTGTCCCCACCTTGCATCCACAAGCTTACAATCTCTTACATTTCTATCTCTCTTTAATTCTGACGAAATTGACTTGAAATGTTAACTGTTTCCTACTGAGTCACTGCCTGACTTATTGAATATTTGAAATATTTGCTGCTTATATTTCAGATTTCCAAGATCCACAGTATTTTGTTTTTGGAACTTGTACTGACACTTTGTCAGTGTTACTTGTGTTGAACTAATCAGCTGAAGTGAAAAGAAAAAAAAACATTTTAACATTTAGAACAATTAAAAAACAAAGAGTTTATGTTAAATTGCATTGATCCTTGATGAGACTGCACAAGCTCCTGATTCTGTATTTCCAAAAACATACAGACGGTAAAGGAAGTGCAAAGAAATGATTTATAAGGATGATATCAGAACAGAGAGATTACACTTATCAGGGAAGATTGGAAAGACTTGAAAAGTGAAAATTGGTGACGGGGGTGGGGAGGGCTGACTTCATAGAGACCTTAAAATTTTTAAAAGAGTTTAATAGATATATGCAACATGTATTAGTAGCAGTTTTACACAAGCAGAAAAAAAAATTCTTCTCTTTCTAAAAGTCAAAGATAACAAAACTCCAGATATTTGGATGAATGTGATTTTATTACACCAAATTACATATAATTTACAGCTCAGAAACTGACCATTAGGTCCAGCTGGTCTGTCTCCCAATTTCTGCTATACACAAGCTCATCCTACCTCTTCACTTTACTCTTACAGCATATCCTGATACTTATTACATTCTCATGCATTTATTTACCTTCCCCTTAAAAGTATTTACTCAATTCACCTCAACCACACCCTATGGCCCTGGATTTCACATGCTCACCACTCCTTGTCTAAACAGGTTTTTCCAGAATTCCCGATTGGTTTATTAGTCACTATCTTATGTTTATGGATCCTAATTTTAGTTTCCCTGCAAGGGCTAGGCAACATTGTCGCTACATTTACATTACCAAACGCCTTTGTAATTTTAAAGGTCTTTATCATGTCACCCCTCAACCACCTTTTCTTCCACATTAGCCTCAATGTGTCAGCTCAGGAACCATGCAGTGGTGAAAAATTAAATGATCTGAGTCAATGTTCATTATGCAAAAGAACCCTATGGTGTGACAGGCTGCCTCTCTCTTGGTGCTGCCTGATTGACAGCTATAATCTCTTTTTATTAGCAACTGTAAATGAAGTGTTGCTAAGAGTTACACATGACTGCACCTCGCAGCAATGCACTTGCAATAAAATACAGTGGGAAGAGCGAGAAGGGGAGGAAGTGAAGATGCAGAGATAAGATAGATATGGGAGTGGGGAGAGGAGTGGAAAGAGATTAGGAAACGAGGAGGAAAATAATAAGGTACAGAGAGGGAGGGGGAGAGGAGAAAAATTAGACAGAAAGAAGTGGGGAGGAAAATGAAGAACATGAGATAATAGTGGGGTGAAGCAGAGAGGGGTGAAGAAGATTAGATTGTAGAGAGTAGAAAGAAAGCAAGGAAGAAGAAAAGAAGGTAATATAGATGGGGGGAGAGATTAAATAGTGGGGAAGACAGACAAAAGAGAGAGGAGAGAGAAGGAAGAGAGATAAGGACAGAGGAGAGAAATGATACAGAGGACAGAGAGGAGGATTAGATTGAAAGAGGGAGATTGCATAAATCGAGAAGAGGGAGAACTTCATTAAATAGAGAAGAGCTCATCCGTTGCAGTTTAAATACAATTTTAGTGGCATGCTAAGCCTTGAATACCATTAAATAACTGCTCTTGTACTGAAAACTAACTTATCATGCATGGAGTCACATTCTTTCAGATTTAAGTTTTTGTTGGAGATTAAACATCTCTGACTTTTCTTTTTTCTGTGACTGTAATATTTGTTTCTCCATCCTTTATTTCTCTTTTGGTCCTTGATTTGATGTTGAATTAATAATCCTCATTTATACTTTCTGGTTATGAATCTCTATTGCTCATTAATGATCACTCAATCTTATTTGTTAAAGGGGCAGAAAGTTGCTTGCGTCGTGTGTATGGATCTGAGATGTGCAACACTGAATGGGAACTCTGCTTTTATAACGCCCCACTAACAGTAACTTACCATAAAAAACATCCATCAAAAGTCTATATATAAATGTAATTTTAATTCATGGGAAAATGTCATTTATTTGTAGATGAGTGTAAAATATGGTATTGAGAAGGAGTGGCTGAAACACGAATCATAATGTTTAAAAAATAGCCAATCTAGGCTTGGATTTATGGTTACTCATCAGACCATTTAATGTAAATCAAACTGCAATGAAGCTGTCTTTAACATGATTCTTTCCATAGATATAACTTCTCCACTTCTAAACAAAATCATCACCATCTGAATTAAATTGGTTCTGTGACATCTACGACTTTATAAGTGTGAATCTCTCTGTAGGTGCTAAAAACCACGCGTGAGGCCTTCAGATCAGGAGACCCACTCAAATATAAGGAATCCAGGTATGACCTTCGCAGAGCCATTCAGACATCCAAGGACCAATACCAATCCAAACTAGAGACCCAAACAGACACCTGGTGACTATGGCAAGGACTGAATGATATCACAGGTTCTAAAAAGAGACGGTGCAAGATAGCAGACCACATCTCTCCAAGATTGTCTCAACGCCTTCTATGCTCACTTTGAGTAGAATTTCAGCAGAGAGGTAACACCTATTCTGACAAGTTCTGATGAACCTATCCTAACAGTCACTGCATCAGAGTTCAGATCAGTTTTCCTTCATGCGAATCCAAGGAAAATGATGGGGCCAGACGGAGTACTAGGTCGTGCACACAGCGCATGCGCAGATCAACTGGCAGAAGTCTTCTCAGACATCTTCAACCTCTCCCTGCAGCAGGCCACTGTCCCTACCTGTTTCAAGAGGACCAACATCATCTCTGTGCCTAAGAAGGCTCATGAAGCATGTCTCAATGACTACCACCCAGTGGCTCTAACTTCAGTGGTTATGAAGTGCTTTGAAAGGCTGGCCATGGCATTAATCAACTCCAGCATCCCCATCACTCTTGACCCACTCCAATTTGCCAATTGGACCAACAGATCCACATCAGATGCCATATCACATGCCTTTCACTCCTTCCTAGAACATCTTGACACCAAGAACAGCTATGTAAGAATCCTACTCATTGACTACAGTTCAGCCTTCATTATTATCCCCTCGAGACTGATTACTAAAACCTTAGTGATCTTGGACTAAGCCTCACTCTCTGCATCTGGATCCTCAGTTTCCTAACCCACAGGCCACAACCAGTGAAGATTGGGATAATATTTCATCCTCACTAACACTCAACATTGGAGCCCCCCAGGGGTGTGTACTCAGCCCTGTACTGTACTCACTGTATACCGACGACTGTGTTGCCAAATACCAGACTAATGTCATTTACAAGTTCGCTGATGATACAACCATAGTTGGTCAAATCTCAGATGGCAATGAAACAAACTACAGACGGGAGGTGGAAGATCTGGAAAAATGGGGCACTGAGAACAACCTAACTCGCAATGCCGGCAAAACCAATTAACTCATTATTGACTTTCAGCGGGATGTTACTCATGACCCCCTACACATTAACAGCACAGAAGCGGAACGACTGGAGAGTGTCAAGCTCCTAGGAGTTGTCATCCACAACAAGCTTTCTTGGACTCTTCATGTGTACGCACTGGTTACAAAGGCCCAACAATGTCTCTTCTTCCTCAGGCAGCTGAGGAAATTGGGCGTGACGGCGAATACTCTTGCCAACTTTTATCAGTGCGCCATCGAGAGCATTCTGTCTGGATGTATCACAACCAGGTATGGCAACCATTCAAGATTGGAGCCGGTTACGGGGAGTGGTGAACTTGGTCAGGACAATCACAAAGGCCAACCTCCCATCTATAGAATCCATCTACCAGGCCCACTGTCAAGGAAAGGCTGTCAGCATTCTCAAAGATCCATCCCACCTTGCAATGTTTTTCTACAACCTCTACCATCGGGGGGAAGGTACAGAAGCCTGAATACACACACCAGCTGGTTTCGAAAAAGTTTCTACCCCACTGTTGTTAGAATACTGAATGGACTCACAAACTCTTAACATTTGCCTGTACCTGTGTTTTTTGTTTTAGCCGCTGTAGACCTATTATTTACTTATCTATGCTACTTACCTATGTGATCTGTCTGTATTGCTCACAAGATAAAGCTTTTCATTGTGCTGTGATACACATGACAATAAATCCAATTCAATTCAATTCAATATGTGAGTGGACAGGCTTCATGGCTGGCCCAGAAATGTTGCTGGGGGAGAAGATGCCACACTCAAGACCTAGAAAAGACCTGGTAAATTCGCTGACTATACCTCCTGAAAACTCTTTGAAGTTCCTGCACCTTGTGTTCTTTGAACATCACTATATCCTGGACCTGCTGTCTCTCCATTTTAAAATTCTCAACCTTATTATCAAGTACCTCCATGGTCTTGCCTCTCCTCCATCTCTGATACTTCTCTCAACATTGAAAATGGCTTAGATCTCTGCACTCCTCCCATTCTGGTCACTTAAGCATCCCCTGATTTCTTTTGTGTCCAAACCCTCTGCAAACTGGATGCTAAGATCTAGAATTACCTCAGTAATCTTCCTCCATCCACCCCCTTAAGAAACTACTTAAAACCAATTTCTTTGCTCCATTTTTATCTTTCCTCTCCAAATATCTCTTTACATTGCTGGTGTCTAGTTCTGACCAATAATCAGTCCTGCGGAACACAATGGGATGTTTTATTCTGCTAAAGGTAAAACGCAAAGACAATTTACTGTTGTTCATCTTATGTTTTATAAATCTCTCCAATCTTCGCCTGAAGGCACTAACTGCTGACAGTTTCAAGTGAATCAGCAGTCCTGGATAATCACAATCATAGCCCAGTCTTTCTCATCTCAGTAGATGGTCTCGGTAAAATTATTTAACTGTAGAAATCATTATAGCCACGTCTGACCCTGATCATGTCCTTCTACAATCTCTGGAAGGTACATTTTCTGTTGGGACAAATGGAACAAGGCTATTGTACAGTATCAATGATAAGAACCCATTGCTACAGATTAGAAAATCTTTATATCATTAAAGAATCATCACTTTTTTCCTCCAAAAGAAAATTTAAGTCAAGAAGAAAAAAACCATTTGGAAAAAAAGTATAGTAATTCTGCCTTAGTCTACAAAGTAGTCAATGCTGAGTGATGTGTTTTGGTATTTTAGCAATTTGCTTTTGAATTGGGGTAGCATGTTGGCTCAGTGGTGCCTTATAGTGGGTTCGAATCCACCCTTGGGCAACTCTCTGCGTGGAGTTTGTACATTCTCCTCCTTCAGGTGCCCTTGCTTTACACCACAGTCCAAAGATGTGCAGGTTAGGTGGATTGGCCATGCTAAATTATCCATAGTGTCCAGGGATATGCAGGCTCGGTGGATTAGCATTGGGAAATGCAGGGTTATAGGGTGGGATGCTATTTAGAGGATTGGTGTGGACTCACTCGGCTGATTGGCCTGCTTCCACACTGCAGGGAATCTATGATTCTTCTGACATAGACTTAGCACATTTACTTCATAAAGTCTATTTGCTTTATCAAAAGTTCTCAACATAGAAACTTGAGTTGTGATCAACCAATTTAGTTGTTAAGAGCGTGTGTCAAGAGTAAAAGATAAATTAGATGAGTATTAAAACTAAAGGCAAACAGATAGAGAGGAAATTGAAAAAACAAAATTCTGGAAAAATAAACAGAGGAAAACAGAAAAGGAAAAAATAAAAGATGCAAGAAAAGTGGTATCCAAGTTACAGGTGAATTCTGTAGGCATGAAGCGAGAAATTGTCTTTTTCATCTCCGAAAGCTGAAAATATAAAAGAAGAAAATATTACTGCAAAGTTCCTGCAAAAATGTACAATTACAAAGTACACTGCAAAAACTCACCACAGCTCCCTCGACAGCATCTTTCAAACCTTTGACCTCTATCACCTAGAAGGAAAAGGGCAGCTGTGTCTGGGATCAATGCTACCTGCAATTTTTCCTCCATGTCACACATTTGGAACCTTATTGCTTTATCTACATAATACTAGGACAAAATCCTGCAACTGCCTTCCTCACAGCACTGTGGGCGTACTTACAACACATGGACTGCACAATTTAAGAAGGTGGCTTACCATCACCTTCACAAGGACAATTAGGGATGGGTAATAAATGCTGGCCAAGCCAGTGACACTCACATCTCATACACAATGAAAAAAATTCTATATAACATTGATCAGATCTTATTTGGAATAATGCCTCACCCTTTGAAAGTTAGTCTTGAATCTCCTTCCATTTCTCTTTTCAGGCAGCACATTCCAGACTACAACAACGGACTGTGTTAAAAAAATGTGTCCCTTCTGGACTGTTTGCCAAGGACCCTAAATCTGTGCCCTTCAGTGACCAAGCCTTCTACCAACAGAAAACATTTCTTCTCATTTACTCTATCAACCATTTCACTACTTTAAATGCCTTTCTTCATACCCTGTATACTAAAATAATGTACAGGAAATTGGAAATACAAACAGATACTGCAGGAAATATTCAGCCAGTTTTCTAGCATCTGAGGAAAACAGTTAACAGTTCACATTGCTCAATCTTTATTGGAATGGTTCTGGTGGTAGGTCATTGACCTAAAAACGCTAACTCTTTCTCTCTCCATGGTGCTGCAAGACATGCTGAGCATTTTCCATATTTTCTGTAATCCTCTTGACCTATGATGTAAGTTATTATGATGTTTTATTATAGCGAGTTGTTAGAAGCATGTAGCATTTATTTTCAAATATAGATTTTCACTGTAAAATTTTGCAAAAGCGCATTACATACAGGTCAAATTTAATACTACATGAAGTGCAATACTGTTCAGTTTTTTTTTCAATACAAAACTCTGAGTTGCCTGCAACAAATTACAATTACAGGTTTATTTATAACATATATTTCGTGAGAAGCATTTAGAATTAAACACAAATACAAATTTGCATACAGAGTCACCCTTGCACTCTCTTTCTTTCACACACACACGGTGATAGATTTTGTAGAGAATTTGTTGGCAAGTTGGAAGTAACAGACTGTGTCTTTTCTCAAAGTCTGGGAGGAATTTCTGCCACCATAAGGTATCTTATTCAGATAAGCTGCACAGAGACTCAGGAAATCCATCAGGTGGCTGATCGCCCCTGGAGGCCAGCACAGCACCAGCAGCTCTGTGATGATGCAATCGGTTCCTCACTTGGCTGGTTCTACAGTGTGTCATCAAATCTGTGAACAGATTGAGCAGGGCATTTCGAAAGTTAGAATTGGACATGAAAAATCATCAGACTTCATAAATACATTATTTTTCCTTATTTAAACTTTTAAAATATTGGGTGTATGGATCA
Source organism: Chiloscyllium plagiosum (assembly GCF_037043375.1). NCBI lineage: Eukaryota > Metazoa > Chordata > Chondrichthyes > Orectolobiformes > Hemiscylliidae > Chiloscyllium > Chiloscyllium plagiosum. Next base: position 19,506,062 of record NW_028270144.1, on the reverse strand, counting down.
ATGTGCATTTTAAATCCACTTTCATTAGAATATCCGAGCTGAAATCAATCTTTGTCCTACCCCCAATCTGGCACTATTGGGCAGATTTACTAGAATGGTAATAGAGTTGAGGAAGTTCAGTTATATAGAGACTGGAAAAGAGGGTTTTGTCCTCTTTAAAGCAGAAAAGATTATAAAGATTATTAAAAATCATGAAGGTGTTAGCTGGAGTAGATAAATAAAAAATAATTTCATTGTCAGCAGAGTTGCTAATTAGAGGGCACACATTTAAGAACGTTTGGAAAAGAACCAGAGGAATGATGCGGAGAAATGTTTTTATGCAAAGAAATGTTCTAACTCTTTCTGGTTGAAAGGTTGCTGGAAAAAGTTCAATTTTGACATTCAAATGAGATTTGGAGTAATACTTGAAAAGGGAAAAAAGCAGATATCGACAGTGAAAAAGTTATCTGAGTATGACTAATTAGATGACTCCACCAAAGATCGAGTATGGCCTTCATCTGTGTTATCTAATTTTGTTCACTTTTAAATTTATCTAAATATTGAAAAATAATGAGTGACCATGACAACAGCATTCCCTCTGAGGGTGCACTAGAGATCAGTTCAAATCCCTTCCAGAACTGAAGGATATCTTTTAAGCTGACATCACTGTAGTTTTCAGGGTGAGTTTTCCCTTGTACGAGGTGGATGTATTAGCTCTATCTGCCTGCTTTAGTGGATGTGAAAGTACAACTATCAATATTCAATGAATGGACATGGAACTCTCCTATCAAAATTATTTAAGTTCACATGGGTGGAGATTAATAAACAAGGTGAAGAAGACATTAATGGGAATAGTTTGTAGGCCCTAACAGTAGTTATACTGTTGTACAGAGAATGACTAGATACCCTCCAGTGTGGCAACGGGCCCTTTGGCCAAACAAGTCCACAACGACCCTCCAAAGAGTAACCCACCCAGATCCATTGCCCTACTCTATATTTACCCCTGACTACTACACCCTACACTATAGGCAATTTATCATGGCCAATTCACCTGACCTGCACATCTTTGAATTGTGGGAGGAAACCCATACAGACACAGGGAGAATGTGCAAACTCCACACAGTCGCCCAAGGCAGGGTCCCTGCCACTGTGAGGCAGCAGTGCTAACCATTGAGCCACCTTGCTGTCCAGGCATATCCAGGAGATAATGCGTGCATTGAAAGAAAAGGTAGCACATTAATCATAGGTGATCTTAATCTTCAAGTAGATTAAGACAATCAAATTGGTAGAAAGGTAATTATGAGGAAGAATTCAGAATATATTTAGGACAGTTTCCTAGAACAATATGGTATGTGTTCAACCAGAGGCTAGGCAGTTTTAGATCTGGAAATATTTAATGGTGTGAGTTTAATAAATGCTCTTAGTGTAAAATAGCCCCCAGGAAACAATTACCATAACTTTGAACTTAGCATTCCGCATCAGAATGAGAAAGTCAGTCAGTCAGAATTGTGCTAAGTTTAAATAAAGCTAATCACAAAGGAATATGGGCAGAGTTGGCTGGAGTGGACTGGAAAATAAGTGAAGCAGAAAAGATGATTAATGAACAATGTAAAACATTTAAGAAAATAGTCCATGACTCATAAAACAGGTATATATGTCTGTGAAGAAGAAAGATACCTAAAGGAGAATAAACGAGTCAAGGTTAACCAAGAATGTTAAGGATAATATCAGACTGAAAGAAAAATGATACAGTGTGGCAAAGATTATGGGAAACCAAAGATTGGGATTGGGATTTTAAAAATCAACAGTTGAAGATCCAAAAATAATAAAAATGGAGAAAACAAACTTTGAGGGTACATTAGCCAGCAATATAAAAATATAGAGTAACAGCTTCTTTAAATACACATAAAGAAAGAGAGAGCCCAAAGTCAACATAATCCCCTGAGAAAGTGGGACTGAGGAAATAATAATGGAGAGCCAGGAGATGGCAGAGGAGCTAAATGAATCATTTGTATCTGTCTTTGTGGTAGGGAAACTAATGGAGGTAAAGGCGCATTGGTCCCCTGGACTTGCAAGGCTGCATCTTAGAATGGTACAGAGATGGTGGATGTGCTGGTGGTTATCTTCCAAGAACCCAGGCATTCCAGAAAAGTCTCAGTGGATTGGTAAACTGCCAGCTTAAGACCCTTATTCAAAAAGGGGAGGAGACAAAATAAAGGTATCTCTCAGCCAGTTCGCTTAACAATTGTCATTTGGAAAATGATAGGGTCTATTATAAGAGACATAATAGCAGAGCTTTTAGAAATACATAATATAATCACACAGAGTCAGGAACTTCATGAAGGAGAAATCCTGCCCAACAAGTTTATTAGAATTCTTTGAGAAGCTAACAAGTAGGACATATAACAGGTTACCAGTAGACCAAGGAGAGCCAACAGATGTTATCTTCCTGGATTTCCAGAAGGCTTTTGACAAGGTGCCGCACAGGAGACAGCTGTGTAAGATGGCCCATGGTGTATAGATAGCATGGATAGAAAATTAGCTATTTGGCAGAAAGCAGAGAGTGGAATAAAAAGGTCCTTTTCAGAATGGCAGCTGGTAACTAGGGGTGTTCCACAAGGGTCAGTATTGAGACCATAACCTTTCACTTTATACATTGATGATCTAGATAAAGAAACTGAGAACATTCTGGTTAAGTCTGCAAATATAGGTGGAGGGACAGATAGTATGGGGGGGGGGCAGGGAGCTGCAGAATATATGAGGAACATTTGAGGACTCTGGGTCTATACTTGATGGAGTTTAGAAGGATGAGAGAGAATCGAATTGAAATTTACAGAATACAGAATTTCACCTCCTATGGCTTATGGTCTTATAAAATATGTTTGGATTTCCGAAAGATATTTGATGGGGTACCAAACATAAAACTACTTAGAGGAAGCATCTATCATAGAGGTCGATAACATTGAAAAAGTCCCTTCAGCCCATCAAGTCTGCATTGGTCAAAAACAAGCACCCAACTATTCTAATCCCATTTCCAGCACTTGGCATCACAAATGCACATCTAAATATTTCTTAACTGTTATAAGGGTTTCTGCCTCCACCACCCTTACAGGCAGTAAATTCCAGATTACTATCACTCTCTGGGTAAAAATATTTTTCCTCACATCCCCTCTAAACCTCCTGTCTCCTACCTTTAACCTCTGCCCCTGGTCATTGAACCTTTCACCAAAGGGAAAGGTTTCTTCCTATCTATCCTACCTGTGCCACCCCATAATTTTATTAATGTCAATTACGTTCCCACTCCGCCTCCTCTGCTTCAAGGAAAGCAACTCAGTTCAATCTTTCTTTTTTGCTAAAACTCACCAGTCCAGGAACATCCTGGTAAATTCCCTCTGCATCCTCTCCAATGCAATTGCATGTGTAGAGAGAAAGAGTTAACTTTTCAGATACTTTTTAAATTCAAACTCTCATTAATTCCCATCTTCACAAAAGCAGCCTGAGCTCAGTATTCCCAGCATATTTTGTTTTGCTTTTAGAATCCACTCAGCAAAACATTAAACTCTGGATGAGCATAGAGATATTGGTTAATAATGACAACCACAGGGGTGGAATGGTCTTACCCTTGTTACTCATCCAAAGTAGCAACATCAATCAATGCAGTCTGTACAGACTAAAGATTTTTCGAGGCAAATATTCTTTACTTGCATGGACAAAAGCTAAAAGATCATGATGTGCCTTTCTTAGTATCATTTAACAAACCAAAAATCTTACCATATTAATACCTTACAATATCTTAATAAGAGCCCATGGTGTTGTTGATTATGTATTAGCAAGGATAGGGGACTAGTTAACTAATAGAATATTGAAAGTTGGGATAAGGGTGCATTTTCAGAATAGCAATCTGTAACTAATGTAGTGTTGCAGAGTTCAGCGCAGGCAGCACAATTATTAATGATGTATATTAATGACTTGAATGAGGAAGTGAATGTACTGCAGCCAAGTTTGTGGATGACACAACAATAGGTGGGAAGGGGAGTGTGGAGGATGACACAGAGTCTTTAGAAGGATATAGGACAAGTTAAGTGAGTGGGCAAAAACTTGACAGATGGAATATAATGTGGGAAAATGTGAGAATTATGCATGTTGGCAGAAAGAGTAGAGGAACTGAATATTATTTAAATGAGGAAAGACTGCAGAAAACTGCAGCACAAGGCATTTGGGGATCCTCATATATGAATCACAAAAACTTAGCACACAAGTTCAGCAGGTAGTAGGAAAAGCAAAAGAATGTTGGCCTTTATTTCAAAGAGAATGGACTATAACAACAGGGAGTTCTTGCCAAAACTATACAAGGCTCTGGTTGACCACAGCTGGAATATTGTGAACAGTTTTGTTCCTGATATCAAAGGAAATGTTTACTGGCATTGAAGTTCAGTAAGTTGACCATGGGCATGGAGGTATTTTCTTATGAGGAAACGTTGAATAGATTGGACTCATTGAAGTTTAAAAGCTCGAGAGGCAGTCTTATTGAAACATACAACACTCTTAAAGGCTTGAGGGGACAGATGCAGAGAGTTTGTTTCCCATTGTGGTAATGCCTAGGATTAGAGGGCATAATCTCAGTGTCTAGGGTTGCCCACTTAAGATAGAGGCTAGGAGGTGTTTTGTCTCTTAGAGGAATCTGTGGAATTCTATATCACAGAGGGCTATCAAGTCTGGGTTGTTACGTATATTCAAAGTTAAAAGTCACTCACCAAGTTATGGTCCAACAGATTTATTTGGAAGCATAAGTTTTCGAAACACTGCTCCTTCGTCAGGTAGCTAGTGGGGCAGGATCATAGGATACAGAATTTAGAGTAAAAGATCAAAGTGTCAAACAATTGATGTGACGTATTGAATAAACCTAGATTGCTGTTAAGTCTTTAATCACTTAGAATGGTGATATAGGTTTCGATTCATTAATATGTAAATCCCAGAACTTCTTTCAAGTCACATTCCCGAGATAACTTAAGGTTTTATTAAATAAAAGTGACATCTCAGCTCAGACAATGCATTAAAGGTGTGAGGTTTGGGTCTGCCTGTATTCCAACCTTGAGTCGGACTGGTTCTATTTCCAAAGTAGTAATTTATAAAATGTCACATGGACTGACTGCCTCCAGCTTGTGTGCTTTTTGAACAAAATAGAAAGTATCTGCAAATGCACATTCACCCCATGGACCTAAATGTGTGTATGTGCGTGTGTTTGAAGGAGAGAGAGAGAGAGAGAGAGAGAGAGAGAGAGAGAGAGAGAGTGTGTGTGTGCGCGCGTATGTGTGTGTGTGACTTTGATCTTTTACTTTAAATTCTGTATCCTATGATCCTGCCCCACTGAGCTACCTGATGAAGGAGCACTGCTCTGAAAGCTTGTCCTTCGAAATAAACCTGTTGAACTGTAACATAGTGTTGTGCGATTTTTAACTTTGTCCACCCCAGTCCAACACCGGCACCTCCTCATCAAGTATATTCAAGGCTATGATATATAGGTTTTTAATGAGTACTACTTGTGGAGAAAAGGCAGGAGAGTGGAGTTCAGGATTATCAATTAGGCCATGATGTTATTGAATGGTGGAGCAGACTCAATGGGCTGAGTGGCCTTTTTCTGCTAAGTCTTCAGATCTTGAAAAGAACAACTGTGTACATTAGTGCCTCTGAAATAATAAGTTGAAACTTTATTGCTGGAACAGCACAGCAGGTCAGGCAGCATCCAGGGAACAGGGGATGCTGCCTGACCTGCTGTGCTGTTCCAGCAATAAAGTTTCAACTTTGATCTCCAGCATCTGCAGACCTCACTTTCTCCTCTGAAATAATAAGTCAAGCTACTTCACTTAATATGGCAGTGTGTTACATAAGGAGATATAAATCTGATGTCCAAAATCCAGCACCTATGGGACCATGTTGGACATCAAATTTTCCCTGATAATGGATTACCCACCAAGCAATTGAAGGGATAGACACATACAGTCATAAAGTCATAGAGATGTACAGCGCAGAAACAGACCCTAAGGTCCAACTCATCTATACCGACCAGATATCCCAATCTAGTCCCACTTGCCAACATCCGGCCCATATCCCTTCAAAGCCTTTCTATTCATTTGTTATGGACTAGGTCAGACCACTCAAAACATTCTTGAGCAGGCAAGCCAGATCATAACTTTGCGATTTGTTTCGATTAATGTACAGTGAAAATTACCGGAGTATGCTAGTTAGGTTGACTACTAGGTTTTAAAACAGAAAGAAATTTACTCACAAAATTACACAATGAAACACAAAGAACAGAGTAAAGGACCATTGCAGAACTCAGTCTATCCAAACTAAACTTAATTATGCTGTTCTGAATATACACAACAGTCCCAATAAGCAAACCTCCTTAAAAAGTTAAAAAATGGAACAGATGTTTACAGGCTGAAGTTAGAAGGGCAAAAATAGAGAGAGCCTGTTTTCACACAGCTGAATTCCGAACTGCTTCTGGATTGAAATGCTCAGCTAGAGAGCTGACCACTCCCCTTTTATTATTCAGGTCACTTCAGAAACATGACCATGTTGGCCTGAAGTCTCATCTGTTTACACAGAAACAAAGAGGCCACTCAATACCCTTTAATCTCTGTACCAAACCAGTTTAATCTGAACTGGGAGCTGGTTTATGACCCTTCCTAAAAAAAAACAAGGACACAGTATCCTTGAGAAACAGAATTTAGAAAAAAGGGACCAGCTTTGTGACATATAGATCCATCCAGATGCATTTTAAATGTTGCAATTGTACCAGCCTCCACCACTTCCTCTGGCAGCTCATTCCATACACACACAACCATTTGCATGAAAAAGTTGCCCCTTAGACCTCTTTTATATTTTTCTCCTCTCACCCTAAACCTATGCCCTCTAGTTCTGGACTCCCCTAGCCCAGAGGAAAAATTTTGTCTACTTGTCCTATCCATGCCCCTCATGATTTTATAAACCTCTACAAAGTCACCCCTCAGCCTCTGACGCTCCAGGGAAAACAGCCCCAGCCTATTAAGGAGCACAGACTGAGGATTGATCTGAAACTCATCAAGAAGCAATGCTGAAAGGTCATTGATTGTTAGTGAAATAATGTCTCCATTCCTATGATCTGTTCACTGGGATTTAGAGAATCCAAATAGATCCCAACTTTAGTTGGAAAGAATTCATGGGCCCAACAGGATGGTTATGTATAATCATTAATGAACAAGTCCATAATATCATAGAAACTGGTGTATCGAATGAACATACAAACCTGGAACAATTGTAGGCTGCTCAGCCTGCTCCAACATTCAATTACATCATGGCTGATCTGATTTCAACCTCAACTCTCAATTCCTGCATATTTCCGATAATCTTTCATCCCCTTGGTAATCAAGGGTCTATCCATCTCTGCCTTAAATATATTTAAAGAGTCTACACTCACTGCCTTTTGACAGAATTCCAAAGCCTCAGAACTGTCTGAAAGAAAAATTCTTTTCTCATCTTTGTGTTCAACGACAACCCTTTAGTTTTAAACTGTAACCCTGGTTCTAGATTTTCCCACAGAAGGAAACATCTTTTCTGCATCCACCAGGGCAAGTCCCCTCATGACCTAATGTTTTCTAGTTAATTCACCTCTGACTCGTCTAAGCCCCAGAGGATACAGGCCTATCCCATCTAGTCTTTCCTCATCTGGCAATCTGCTCATTAAGGTATCACAAAACAATCAAATTCAACCATCCTTCATGGACAGTCCTGATCACCTGCTCTCTGACACATTCTGGTTCAAAATCATGGTTCCAGAAATATTGACAAGTTAACTATTAAACCCCTTCATGCTCAAAGACCGAAAGGCCCAATCACCATTTCAAAATCCATCTGCAATCTAAATGATACTAATATATATAAACCATACACATTATATCATAACTCACACCAAAGACGAATTAAAGTGTATCATTAGGAAGCACTTCCATTAAAAATTATCTCAATACTATTTATAACATAAATATCGGCATTAAACATACATTCAGTTGCACAGCAATCATATTTTACATTAAATCCATGGACATCACAGCACTCAGTTTCCTTCATATATGCTCATGATAAACCATCTGCTATAACATTTTATTTTATAGCATATGATTTTGAAATTACAAACTGGAGAATTAAGCTCCACCAAAACAATGATAGCTTCTTGTCCAAACTTTTTTGTCAAAATATCAAATGATTGTAATCCATATAAACAAACATTGGCGGTGGTGTCAGTTTTGAATTTCAAAATTATGTAGACTCAACGTCTCCTCAGCCATTAAATATTTTTGGTGATATATATTCAGGTTTTTTGAAAACTAACTGACAGGCCCTTCAGTCTCCTTCTGAACATCCTGCTGTAAAACAGTCCAATGTCATCGGCATCAATAGTGAGCTGAATGACCTCTTATTATTCAACACAGTGTGGACGTGAATACAGCTTTCATGTTGTCAGAAGCACACTGATATTCTTGTTTTGCCTTTCTTCAACAAATTTGTTAAAGGTACTACGACAGTGCAGAATTTTGGGACAAACATACAATAAAATCCATTCATATCAACATATTGCAAAATTTCACTTTTTGTCTCGGCACAGGAGAATCCAAACCAGACCTTCATTTCACTTCTCTAGGTACTATTTGTCCCACAGTGTAGCCCCCCAATAATTCACTTGTGCTATGGCAAATTCACTCAGCCAAATTTGTAACCAAACTGACTTTTTGTAGACGATCAAACAATTGAATCAGTGGTGTAACTGTCCTTCCCAAGTTTGGCTAAAAACAACCAAATTGCTAATGTAAACCATGCAATTACATAGTGCTTCAGTGACTTCATTGGTCAATTGTCAGAGGTTGCTGGTGCATTGATAAAGTCTACTAATGTTACAAAAATAGACATTTCTTGCCAATATCATTCTATTAAGGTCATAGATTCTTTCTCCAAGCTGGTTTGTTTGTCTGCGACATTTCTGGAATTTATGTGTCTCTGTTTTGTGGTACTTATGGTTCTGTATCTGAAGTATCTTTAGGTTCTTTATCAGGGACATACTGTCAATGTCACCTCGCAAGGCAAAAAAACATCGGCAGAAAAAAACACCGGCTCAGTGAACGAATCTATACCTCATCCACAACCGGAGTTACAAAACTACATTGGACAAACAGGCAAAAAACTAGCCACCAGGGTACATGAACATTAACTAGCCACAAAAAGACATGACCCATTCTCATTAGTATCCTTACTTACGATTGATGAAGGATACCACCAACTCAGACAACACATCCATCCTAGGACAAGCCAAACAGAGACAAGAATTCCTAGAAGCATGGCATTCCAACTGGAACTCTATCAACAAACACACAACCACCTGATGAAGGAGCGGCGTCCGAAAGCTAGTGCTTCCAATTAAACCTGTTGGACTATAACCTGGTGTTGTGTGATTTTTAACTTTGTACAACAAACACATTGACTTGCATCCCATTTACCACCTCCTGAGAAAAAGAACAGGAAATGACATCACAACTGGAAATGATGTCACCACCAGAAATGACATTACTAAACTAAGGAAACTCAAACATATAAATAAAAAGCGGGCTACACCACCAATGCTTCATTCAGAGGCTCACTGATTATGTTACCTAGTATGGTGACGAAACATCTGAAAACGAACCTTCCAGCTCAACAAGCAAACCTACATCCAGAACCTCAACATGAGCTACGAATCTTCTCAAAACTCACTAGCTACAAATCTTTCCAAAAACTCTATCCTTCTATCAAATTCAGTTTGGTGATGAATGCCAATTCGTTCAATGCTATCCTCCAATCACCCAATAGGATATGAGTCTGGTTTGTTTACCAAGTTGATTTTACGATAATCAATACAGAATATTTGTGACTCATTCAGTTTCAGTACCTTCAAATAGGTGAGTTCCAACTGGCATGGCTTGTTTCAATGATGTGATTGTCCATCATTAACCTAATCTCTTTCCTTATTTGAGCTAATTTTATAGTGAGAGGAGAAAGAGTTAAAAGGAATCTGAGGGGCAACTGTTTCATATAGAGGATGGTTCTCAAGTGGAATGAAATTCCAGACTAAGTGGCCGATGCAGGTACAATTACAAAATTTAAAAGACATTTGGACAGGTACATGAATAAGAAAGGTTTAGAGGGAATAAATACAGGCAAATGGGACTAATTTAGTTTAGGAAATCTGGTCAGCATGAATCAGTTGGACCGAAGGGTCTATCTCCGTGCTGCATGACTCTATGACTTTCCCATTACTCTGATATTTGATATTTCGGTTCACTTTTTTTTCTACTGCAAATACACTTTTCTCCTAACTATCTTCCCTGTCATAATATCTCATCAACAGGTTAGCGTGACACAATTGACAATACTTCCTTCTGTCTAGAGTATTAACGACATATTTTACATAATTGAAATTTTTTGATTTGCCAGATCTGTAACATAGTTGTGCTTCTTGTTATTATGAAATAAGTTATCTTTTTAACTAAGAAAAATGTCGCCTCTGTTCAGTAGTCTATCCACTACCATTGGTAATAAGACAGACCCTCGACACTGAATAGAGGAAAGGAGGATAGGTGGCAATGAATCACCTCAAAAAACACTTGCCTTGTGCCACATGCTGACAGCGATGAGAAATACCATGAGATGAGATGTCAGGAATGGCTGTCAAGTGAGACACCTCAAATTCCAAGGTTTAGAACACTGGCGGCTGAAGGCATGGCTGTTCATGGTGGAGGGATGGAAATCAGAGATGCACAAGATGATAGAGTTGATGGAATCTTGCTGCATACAACTAGTAAAAATGCAAGATTACAGAAGATAACTCAACATGATTACTCCAAAACTGCTATTCAACAGGCTCTGCTGACGTTACTACTCCAGTGTATTTATAGAGCTTCTCATAATTGTTGCACATTCTACTTCATGTCATCAGTGGCTCAGCTAGTAGCACTCTTGTTTAGTGATTAAACTCCAGAGCTGAGGTCAACAGTGTATGGCTGAACTGCCAATGATGCAACAAAATACACAGATGCACAAGAAACCAGAATTACAGAGATCCTGGAGAGTTGGAAAAGATCACAGAGATTGGAAAGAGTGATCTAAAGACAAAGATAAGAATCTTAAAATCAATACATTGCTTAATCGGAGCCAATGTAGTGTTGGACGAAATAAGTTTGGTGTGTGAGTTAGAATACTGTCCTCTTGTTTATTGTAAGAACTTAGTGAGAGAATATTGAGCCATTTTGAAAGCAGGCACAAAAACTTGGATATGAACAGTACAAAAACAGGGAGAAAGAGAGGACTGCAAATGCTGGAGATCAGAGTCCAAAAGCATGGTGCTGGAAAAACACATCCGGTCAGGTAGCATCCGAGCAGCAGCATGTTTCGTGCATAAACTCTTCATCAGGAATGTGGGGGGAAGGGCAAGATGGCTGAGAGATAAATGGGAGGGTGGTGGGCTGGGGGTAAGGTAGCTAGGAATGCGATAGGTAGATGAAGGTGGGGGTGATGGTGATAGGTCGGAGTGCAGGGTGGAGAGGATAGATGGGAAGAAAGATGGACAGGTAGGACAGTTCAAGAAGGCGGTGCTGAGTTGGAGGGTTGGATCTGGGATAAGGTGGGGGCCTTGGGTGCAGGTGAGGAGGGAAGTGAGGGTGCAGATTTTACACCTCTTGCGGTGACAAGGGAAGATGCTGGGAGTGGAGGTTGGGTTGGTGGAGAGCGTGGACCTAATGAGCAAGTCGCAGAGGGAATGCTGAAAGGGGTGGGGAGGGAAATATATCTCTGATGGTGGGGTATGACTGTAGGTGGTGGAAATGGCGGAGGATGATGTGTTGTATTGAGAGGTTGGTGGGTTGGAAGGTGAGGATCTGGGGGTTCTGTACTTGTTGCAGTTGGAGGGGTGGGGTTCAAGGGCGGTGGTGCATAGTCCAGCACCACGCTTTTTGACTCTGAGTACAAAAACAGGAACTAGAGAAAGCAGAAAGCTAATGTTTCTCAAAAATGCTTTATGTCACAGAAACAGTTAAACAGTCTACAAACTGAAACTAGTTATTTTACATTCAAACCATCTTTAAATGTGGCTATTAAACTAGGGCAGAAATTGTCTCTAACTCTTATCAGATTCTGTGGCAACAACTTTACTTCCTGTAAGGAAAGTGAAATGCTTAACTAGGGAAAAGATTTATCTCTATTTTATATAAGATACATGTTTTATACATACATTTAAGTTATTTAACAAACAGTTGTTTTACCTGATAAAATGAAACACAATATGATTACTTCCAGGAGCTTGTAAAATATTTATTTGTTTGTGACCCAGATTTAATGAGTGCAATACAATTTCACTCTTGGTCCATGCATGAGAAATTTGATATTTTCAAAAAATTTGTTTCCTTGCCAATGCAAAACAAAGAAAAACTAAATCATTGATTCATCAATGAGAACCTTTTTTATTTGAGACTGAAGTGCTAATTTTCACACTCATTTTTAGTTTTACTGACTTCTTTTTAAAAAGATCTGATAGGCTACTGTCAAGTAAATTGTGATGCTGATCAATGCCCAGAATGTGAGTAACATATTGAACATTTAAGTTGAAGGACAGATTTTCAGGGCTGCAGCTTGTTCGAGAATTTGCTCATTGCAGTTAGGAATGTCATGACAGAGAGGGAAATGCCCAAGAAACATTTTCAATGTGAGATGTTCACTATTATTATTTGTGGTTAATCTGCAAAAGTATTATTCAATTGACTGTAAAATGCTTCACAATGTGATGACATCCCATAAGGTAAGGTACTACCTATTGGGAAATGGAGAGGCTAGAGGAAGTTAACAGAGCTAGGTGGCATGGTGGCTCAGTGGTTAGCACTACTGACTCACAGTGTCATGGACCTGGGATTGATTCCACCCTCAGGAGAAAGTGAGGACTGCAGGTGCTGGAGACTAGAGTTGAAAAATGTGGTGCTAGAAAAGCGCAGCAGGCCAGGCAGCAACTGAGGAGCAGGAGAATCGACGTTTCAGGCATAAGCCCTTCTTCAGGAATGAGGCTGGTGTGCCAAAAGGTTGGGGGGGGAGGAATTTGGGGGATGGGCGCTGGGAAAACGATAGGTGGAAGGAGGTGAGGGTGAGGGTGACAGGTCGGAGAGGGGTTGGGGCCGGAGAGGTCAGGAAAAAGATTGCAGGTCAAGAGGGCGGTGCTGAACCTGGCGGTTGGGACTGAGATAAGGTGGGGGGAGGGGGAATGAGGAAGCAGAAGAAATCTACATTCATCCCATGTGGTTGGAGGGTTCCTAGGCGGAAGATGAGGCGCTCTTCCTCCAGGCGTCGTGTGGCCAGGGTCTGACAATGGAGGAGGCCAAGGACCTGCATATCCTTGGCAGAATGGGAGAGGGAGTTAAAGTGTTCAGCCACGGGGCGGTTGGGTTGGTTGGTGCGGGTCCCAGAGGTGTTCCCTGAAATGTTCCGCAAGTAGGCGGCCTGTCTCCCCAATGTAGAGGATTCCACCCTCAGGTGACTGTCTCTGTGGGGTTTGCACATTCTCCCTGTGTCTGTATGGGCTTCCTCTCACAGTCCAAAGATGTGTAATAGATGGATTGGCCATAGTGTCCAGGGATCAACCATGGGAAGTGCAGGGATATGGTGGGGGGATGGTGGTGTGGATGCGATGCTCTTCGGAGGTTTGGTGTGGTCTTGGTGGGCTGAATGGTAAGCTACTCAAGGTCTTTAAAATTATGAAAGATTTTGATATAGTGGGTAGAAGAGAAAATGTTTCCACTTGTTGGGAAGAGCCAAGAAGAGGACAACAAATTCAGGAAAAATTTCTTTACCCAGAGGTTGTGGAAAACAAGAAACAAGAAAAATGGATATTTGGCAGGTGAATTGAAATAAGGTAGGAGGAAGGTTGAGTGAAACATAAATGCCTGCACAGACTGTTTGGGTCAAATGGCCGACTTCTCTGTTGCCCTTTGTCACTTGTCAATCAAAAACCTGTCCGACTCAGCCTTAATATGTTCAATAACACAACATCCACTTCTCTCTGGGTAGAGAGTTTTAAAGATTAAGATTTCTCTGAGACAACACATTTCACCACAAGTCTGTCTTAAATGAGTGATCCTTTATTTTGAAACTATGCCCCTACTTTTGGATTTCCCAGTGAGGGTAAATACCTCTCAGCATTTACTCTTTCATGCATCTTCTGAATCTTATGTCTCAACAAGCTCAGCTGTCATTCTTCTGCACTGAACATATTAGAACTTATTTACAGTGTTTAGCCTTTCCTCATAAGACAATCCCATCATCCCAGGAGTCAGCCGAATGAACCTTCTCTGAATTGTTTCTAATGCAAGTATATGCTTCCTTAAATTAATGGATGTGGACATCATGGTTGAGGCCAATGTTTATTGTCCATCCCTTGTTACTCTTCATATTATATTTAAAAAGCTTTACAGGTGGCAAACAATCTACCAAGTCTTTCACCTCTGAAATTTGTTCCACAGGAGACATAAACCTGATGTTCCTTTTAGTGCATTTCTAGTTTGTCTAGCTTAACAACTTTACCAGCAAAGAATGACACAGACATTGGTTTCCTACAACTAATGCTCCAGAAAATAGAAATTGGAAAATGTACATTTCATGGATGATATCCCTGGAATACATTGAACTCAAAAAATTTGGTTTGGGTTGAATGGCCTTTGCAAGTTTAGAACTTGCAGTTGGATTGCAACAAAAATGTCACACTTTTTAAAAAAATTCACTTGTGGAAGGTGGGTGTTGCTGGCTGGCCGGTATTAATTACCAATCACTAGTTGCCTTTGAACTGAGTGGTTTACTAGGCCATTTCAGAGAGCAGTTGAGAGTCAACCACATGGCTGTGGGTCTGGAGTCACATAGAGGGCAGATCAGGTGAGAATGGCAGATTTCCTTCGTTGAGCTGGGTAATCCAAGATGGGGGACGGGAAAAATTTCTGGCTGTAAGAGCTGCTCCTTTTTTTGAGGTATTTTAGGCGTTGGAGGTGATTTCCTCGAATACCAGGAACAGCAATTACTGTTTTATATGCTGTTGCATTGTTTTGGAACTTTGGAAAAAAAAGTCAAAACAATAGCAGTTTAAAAGGGAGAAGGGCAGACAAAAGAAGCACATGGTGAGGACAGTGCAGGAGAGAGAGAGAGAAAACCTGCTCAGTTACCGCCTTTGCTGTTTGAATTCATGTATCGCTGGACATCGGAGTGCATCTGGGAAAATTAACAAACAGTGAAATTCACAACTAATCTTGGAGGAACTGTTGGGCGAAGTTCACAGCATCCCAGGAGTCAGCCGAATGAACTGTTAATTGTTGTTTTAAGTCTGTTCTTTAGAAAGGCTGCAGTAGTGGGTACAGTGGATTCTTTCTTGATTGTATGTTTTTGGAGATAAGTCTCTTGTATAAACTTAAAATATAAGCCATAGTTATTAATTTAACCTGGGGCAGTGTTTGTAGAGGAATAAGACGGTGTTATTTTCTGGGTCTGTAAATTGTGAAGGAGCAAAAATGGCCTTTGCAATGAGATGTATTTCTTGTCAGACGTGGGAGTTTAAAGAGAGTTTAAGTGTTACTGTGGATTATATCTGCCATAAATGCTGTTGGATGCAAATCTTATCAGATCAAGTGGATCGGTTGGAGAGACAAATAGAAGCGATGAGGAATTTGCAACAGCTACAGTATGTGATGGATGGCAGTTATAGAAAGGGGGAAAAGTCTCAGATACAGTCACATAGATGGGTTAACTCCAGGAAAGGTAAGAGAGGTAGGCAGCTAGAGCAGGTGTCTTTTGTGGATATACCCATTTCAAACAGGTATGCTGTTTTGGAAAATGTAGGGGTGATGGATTCTCAGGGGAACGTAGCACGAACAGCCAAGTTTCTGGTATTGAGACTGGCTCTAAGGCAACGAGGGGTACGTCGGCTTCCAAGAGATCAATTGTATTAAGAGATTCTGTAGTCAGAGGTACAAACAGATGTTTCTGTGGCCAGCAGAGAAAAAGCAGAATGGTGTGTTGTTTCCCTGGTGCCAGGATCAAGGATGTCTCAGAGAGGGTGCAGGATGTTCTCACAGGGGAGGGGGGCCAGTAGGAGGTCATTGTCCACATTGGAATCAACGACATTGGAAGGGAAAAGGTTGAGACTCTGAAGGGAGATTACAGAGACTTAGGTAGAATTTTAAAAAGGAGGTCCTCAAGGGTAGTAATATCTGGATTACTCCCAGTGCTACGAGCTAGTGAGGGCAGGGATAGGAGGATAGAGCAGATGAATGCATGGCTGAGGAGCTGGTGTACGGGAGAAGGATTCACATTTTTGGATCACTGGAATCTCTTTTGGGGTAGAAATGACTTGTACAAGAAGGATGGATTGCACCTAAATTGGAAGGGGACTAATATACTGGCAGGGAAATTTGCTAGAACTGCTTGGGAGAATTTAAACTAGTGAGGTGAGGGGGTGGGACCCAGGGAGATAGTGAGGAAAGAGATCGATCTGAGACGGGTACAGCTGAGAACAAAAGTGAGTCTAACAGTCTGGGCAGGCAGGGACAAGGCAGGACTAATAAATTAAACTGCATTTATTTCAATGCAAGAAGCCTAGCAGGGAAGGCAGATGAACTAAAGGCATGGTTAGGAACTTGGGACTGGGATATCATAGCAATTACGGAAACATGGCTCAGGGATGGGCAGGACTGGCAGCTTAATGTTCCAGGATACAAATGCTACAGGAAGGATAGAAAGGGAGGCAAGAGAGGAGGGGGAGTGGAGTTTTTGATAAGGGATAGCATTACAGCTGTGCTGAGGGAGGATATTCCCAGAAATACATCCAGAGAAGTTATTTGGGTTGAACTGAGAAATAAGAAAGGGATGATCACCTTATTGGGATTGTATAATAGAACCCCCCCCCCCCCCAATAGTCAGAGGGAAATTGAGAAACAAACTTGTAAGGAGATCTCAGCTATCTGTAAGAATAATAGGGTAGTTATGGTAGGGGATTTTAACTTTCCAAACATCAACTGGGACTGCCAAAGTGTTAAAGGTTTAGATGGAGAGGAATTTCTTAAGTGTGTACAAGACAATTTTCTGATTCAGTATGTGGATGTACCTGCTAAAGAAGATACAAAACTTGACCTACTCTTGGGAAATAAGGCAGGGCAGGTGACTGAGGTGTCAGTGGGGGAGCACTTTGGGGCCAACGACTAAAATTATATTCGTTTTAAAATAGTGATGGAAAAGGATAGACCAGATCTAAAAGTTGAAGTTCTAAATTGGAGAAAGGCCAATTTTGACGGTATTAGGCAAGAACTTTCAAAAGCTGATTGGAGGCAGATGTTCGCAGGTAAAGGGACGGCTGGAAAATGGGAAGCCTTCAGAAATGAGATAACAAGAATCCAGAGAAAGTATATTCCTGTCAGGGTGAAAAGGAAGTCTGGTAGGTATAGGGAATGCTGGATGACTAAAGAAATTGAGGGTTTGGTTAAGAAAAAGAAGGAAGCATATGTCAGGTACAGACAGGGTAGATCGAGTGAATCCTTAGAAGAGTATAAAGAAAGTAGGAGTATACTTAAGAGGGAAATCAGGAGGACAAAACGGGGACATGAGATAGCTTTGGCAAATAGAATTAAGGATAATCCAAAGGGATTTTACAAATATATTAAGGACAAAAGGGTAACTAGGGAGAGAATAGGGCCCCTCAAAGATCAGCAAGGCAGCCTTTGTGTGGAGCCACAGAAAATGGGGGAGATACTAAATGAATATTTTGCATCAGTATTTATTGTGGAAAAGGATATGGAAGATATAGACTGTAGGGAAATAGATGGGTGACTTCGTGCAAAATGTCCAGATTACAGAGGAGGAAGTGCTGGATGTCTTGAAACGGTTAAAGGTGGATAAATCCCCAGGACCTGATCAGGTGTACCCGAGAACTCTGTGGGAAGCTAGAGAAGTGATTGCTGGGCCTCTTGCTGAGATATTTGTATCATCGATAGTCACAGGTGAGGTGCCGGAAGACTGGAGGTTGGCAAATGTGGTGCCACTGTTTAAGAAGGGTGGTAAGGACAAGCCAGGGAACTATAGACCAGTGAGCCTGACCTTGGTGGTGGGCAAGTTGTTGGAGGGAATCCTGAGGGACAGGATGTACATGTATTTGGAAAGGCAAGAACTGATTCGGGATAGTTAACATGGCTTTGTGCATGGGAAATCATGTCTCACAAAGTTGATTGAGTTTTTTGATGAAGTAACAAAGAAGATTGATGAGGGCAGAGCATAGATGTCATCTACATGGACTTCAGTAAGGCGTTCGACAAGGTTCCCCATGGGAGACTGATTAGCAAGGTTAGATCTCATGGAATACAGGGAGAACTAGCCATTTAGATACAGAACTGGCTCAAAGGTAGAAGACAGAGGGTGGTGGTGGAGGATTGTTTTTCAGACTGGAGGCCTGTGACCAGTGGGGTGCCACAAGGATCGGTGCTGGGCCCTCTACTTTTTGTCATTTGCATAAATGATTTGGATGCGAGCATAAGAGGTACAGTTAGTAAGTTTGCAGATGACACCAAAATTGGAGGTGTAGTGGACAGCGAAGAGGGTCACCTCAGATTACAACAGGATCTTGACCAGATGGGCCAATGGGCTGAGAAGTGGCAGATGGAGTTTCATTCAGATAAATGCGAGGTGCTGCATTTTGGGAAAGCAAATCTTAGCAGGATTATACACTTAATGGTAAGGTCCTAGGGAGTGTTGCTGAACAAACAAACCTTGGAGTGCAGGTTCATAGCTCCTTGAAAGTGGAGTCGCAGGTAGATAGGATAGTGAAGAAGGCGTTTGGTATGCTTTCCTTTATTGGTCAGAGTATTGAGTACAGGAGTTGGGAGGTCATGTTGCGGCTGTACAGGACATTGGTTAGGCCACTGTTGGAATATTGCGTGCAATTCTGGTCTCATTCCTATCGGAAAGATGTTGTGAAACTTGAAAGGATTCAGAAAAGATTTACAAGGATGTTGCCAGGGTTGGAGGATCTGAGCTACAGGGAGAGGCTGAACAGGCTGGGGCTGTTTTCCCTGGAGCATCGGAGGCTGAGGGGTGACCTTATAGAGGTTTACAAAATTATGAGCGGCATGGATAGGATAAATAGACAAAGTATTTTCCCTGGGGTTGGGGAGTCCAGAACTAGAGGGCATAGGTTTAGGGTGAGAGGGGAAAGATATAAAAGAGATCTAAGGGGCAACTTTTTTCACGCAGAGGGTGGTATGTGTATGGAATGAGCTGCCAGAGGATGTGGTGGAGGCTGGTACAATTGCAACATTTAAGAGGCATTTGGATGGGTATATCAATAGGAAGGGTTTGGAGGGATATGGGCTGGGTGCTGGCAGGTGGGACTAGATTGGGTTGGGATATCTGGTCGGCATGGACGGGTTAGACCGAAGGGTCTGTTTCCATGCTGTACATCTCTATGACTCTAAGGACATGAGTGAACCATGTGGGTTTTTCTGACAATCAACATCAGTTTCATGGTCACCAGCAGTTTCTTAATCCAGATTATTATTGAATTCAAATTCCTTCATCTGTCATGGCGAGATTTGAACCAAGGTCCTAAGTACAACAGCTGAGTTTCTGGATTAATAAAACTGGCCCTTATCCTCATGCTGCCAACCACCATTTCATGGAAACAACACAGTGGATTTGGTAACAAACTTTCCTATAATTTCATGACCTCTTTCTGCCAAGAAATAGCAATAATGATCCACAGGAGAGATTAACTATTGACAGTGGGAGTTTTAGGTTGGCATTACAGAAGTTTTAGTCCCTTTATTAATCTCTTAATGCTGAGCAATGCAGGAGGAGAGAGATGATTAGTTTAAAAGTCTCAACACAAAAGTTACTTTATCACTCATTTGATTTTCCACTCATGGTTCAGGGCAGATATCATTGCAACCTCTGTTTCAGAAACTCATGGGTTTACTTTACATACCAGAATCATGAAGTTTGGGCTGCCACTCCTGATGATTTGTTTTATTCTTCATTCACGGGATATGGATGACTTTGGCAATTGCTGGCATTTATTTCCCACCCCTATTCACCCTTAACAAGGTGGAGGTGAGCTACATTCTTGAAGACAATAGTATGACATGCTAGATGTTTCAGAGAGCCACCTAGCTGTGAACCTAGAATCACTGACCAGGTTTCTTTCTATAAAGGATGTTTGTGAACCAGATAGGCTTGTACAGTGATAGTTTCATTGTCAACTTTCTAGTTTCTTTCAAATTAATTGAATGTAAATTTTCCAACAGCTGGGATGAGATTTGAATTCATATTTATGAGAATTATGTACCTGGGATCATTGGTGCAGAATTCTGGAATACTAGTCTAGTGACATAAGCTATTACTCAGGGAGGACTGTTTTGAAAGAGGTTTTGTCCGTCAGATGAACCACTAAACTGGGGCTCTATCTCTCCTGAAGTAAAAGACCCAGAGGCATTATTTGGAATAATGGCAAGGTAGACAATGTCCTGGCCATTATTTAGTTCTTAACCAACTTCATTAAATCAAAGATTAACTGTTCATTATCTTGTCGCTGTTTGTGTGACTTTGTTGTGTACAAACTGGCTGCTTGATAACAACAATGACATGACTACACTTCAAAAATATTTCATTGATCCTGAGGCTGAGAATAGTTCTACAGAAATACAAGGTTTTTTTTAATCCAGAACACCTTGTTTCAATTTCTAGATTAGTCACAGTGACGGCATATTTGGAGTTTTGGTGACACTTGATGGCCATCAATTTTACTGCATTGTAAACATAATAACCCCTCCCCAACCTCCACACACCACTCCCCTAAGCCAAAAACTACCTTTGGCTTGTCATATCAGAAATTTGATTATTGTTGAGTAGAGCTAACACTGATGATTTCACAAGTTAATCCACTCCCTTGCCACAGTGTTTGATAAATGTCTAATAATAAATGAGAAGAATACATTGGGACTCCATCTACTTAACATATTTGAGACTGAACCACACTGTTCTCAACCTTGATACCATATGTAACATGAGGATAAACTTCTGACTTCATATGCATGCTATCATCAAAATCATCTACTTTCCCCTCTGTAAAATTACCCCTACTCATTCTATCATTGCTCATTTATTACTGAAACTTCCATTTACACTTATTTTATCTCTGACTTATTTATTTTCATGTCCTTCTCACTGGCCTCCTACGTTCAACACCATATAAACTTAAAATTAGCTAAACCTCTGTTAACCACATCCGAATTCACATTGAGTCCTGTTCATCCATCTTTGTGGTACTCACTGACCTACATTATCCCCGGTCTGAAATTTTTAATCCAGTTTTCAATAGCTCAGATGCGCTGCCCGCCCCGCCTCCGATCTCTATAACATTTGACTTAAGGCTTTGAAATACACAATACAAATGCATTTTTTCTCTATATTCTGTAGCATTGATCATCCAGGCTCAGCATAGTCATTATGTTTCACAGTACAGGTGTTTGTTATCTGTTGTTTTCACAGCTTTGGAGAATTGTTTTATTTATTAACTCATGAAATGTGGAAGTCATTGTTAAGACCAGCATTTGATGTCCATCTTCAGTTTCCATTGAGAATGTGGTGACAGCTACCTGCTTAGAGACATAGAGTCATAGACCATGGAAACAGACCCTTCAGTCTAACCAGTCCATGCCAACCATAATCCCAAACTAAATTAGTCCGACCTGCCTGCTCCTGACTCACATCCATCCAAACCTTTCCTATTCATGTAGTTATCCAAATGCCTTTTAAACATTGAAATTGTACCCACCATTCCCTCGATATTCAGTCCATACTTGACCCTCTCTCCTCTCAACTTAAAAATGTTCCCTCTAGTCTTGAGATCCCCCATCCTAGGTAAAAGACAACTACCATTAACTCTATCTATATCTCTTATTATTTTATAAATTTCTATCAGGTTGCCTCTCAACCTCCTACACTCTAGTGAGAAAAGTCCCGGCCTATCCAGCCTTTCTTTATAACTCAACTTGAGCTCCTCTTGTCCACATGGTAGACTGTTGTAAGGAAGAGAGCTGACTAATGCATGAGGCACAAGGTGTTTTAATCAGTTATGGCTTCCTCCTGTATTTCGAAATACTACCTGAAATATTAACCTGCATACGGAAATAATTTTATTTTCAAAAGCACTCTTAGAACACAAGACCTTATTGGCGAATAATGCTTGATGGGTCAGCCAATCAGAACATAAAGAAAATCAGAATCTAGCTTTATTCAAATGGAAACTATAAAATGTAAAATAGTCTTATACAAATTATTTTATGACAGTGAATAATGTTTGGATAAGTAAATTGGAGATGAACCATTAAGCTCTGGATAATAACCTGATTTACAGATTTGAACATTACAATGTATTTAGTTCAAATTTCAAAGTTCAAGGTAGGTTAAAGCACAAATATGTTTATAGAAATTCAGAATTTGCAAATGCATGTGGGTGGAGTTTCCGTTTTATCTGCAAAGAGCTGTCTTCCAAAAGTGCTTGAAATTACCATGTTTATTAAAGGCTTTCATTTCTGTTGTAGATATTTTGATCAACCTGTTCAGACATATATGACATACCTTTGGAGTAGGTGGGACTTGAACACAGCTTCCTGGCTCAGAGATAAGAACACTACCACTGTACCACAAGAGCCCTCAATTTCTGTTGGAATGGTGCAGTTAAATCAATTATTCAGGCAATTACCACTGGCACCATGTTGTCTGGTCAAGTAAATTGCCATCACCACCCCAATTTCTGATTAGTTCTGTATTTGGTCCTAACAATTATTCCTTTTCACCACACAAATCCTTTAAAACATTCACTCAAGGGACATGGACATCGCTGGCTGACCAGTATTTGTTGCCTGTCCCTAATTGCCCTTGAGAAGGTGATGGCAAGCAACCTTTTTGATCTGCTACAGTACACATGCTGAAGGTTGTAGGGAGGAAATTCCAGGATTTTGACCCAGCAACAGCAATGGCAATATATTTCGAAGTCAGGATGGTGAGCTGCTTGGAGGGGAACTTGGAATGTATCTGTTGCCCTATTTCCTTCTGCTGTTGTTATTTCCCATACCAAGATTAAATGCATTTTCAGCATTAACCTGGTCAAAACCATTTCCTTATATCTCCCCACAATTTTTTTTTTCCATAATTAATATTTACACTGTTATGAACATACATCCTTAAAGCAATATTAAATACCGAGTAAGTCTTGAAAAGATTTTGATAGAACAATTTGTTTTCAAGTTTTGTGCACATTCTTGGAGTGACTTCTTTAAAAAAGAATGTTTGCTGTAGACAAATTTGAGTTTATTTTAAAAGAGCTTCCCGACAGGTGACTTCCCATGACTTGCTTTGTTGTAGACCCTGCTGGAGTTGTGTTTTAGGCAATGACTGGCTTTGGGGATGTTCTAATTTTAACTGATTTTGTTCTAAAGTACCAGTCGAATTAGAGGAAAGCCTACTAAGAGCCAAATAATTTGGAGGAGAACTTGATAAGAACAAGCTGCCCAGCTGAATGCTTTAATTTCTGAATGAAACCTATTTGCTTTTAGATCATAAGACTTCATTGGTGATTAATGCTTGCTGGTTCAGTCAGTCAGAACATATAAAATTCATAATCCATCCTTAGTGATTGAAGACTCCAAGGTCTACAAGTTTAAAAAAATACATTTCAAGTCTGTGTCAGTCAAAAACAGCTACCTATTCTAATCCTATTTTCCAGTTCTTGGCCCATAGCCTTGTATTCCTAGGCATTTCAAATGCACATCTAAATACTTTTTGAGTGTTAAGGGCTTCTGCTTTTACCATCCTCACAGTCACTAAGTTCCAGATTCCCAACATCCTCTAGGTGAATTTTTTTTCTTCACTTCTCTAAACATCCCGTCCTGTACTTTAAATCTGTGACCCCAGTTTCAGTGAACCCTCCACGAAGTGGAAAATTTCTTCCTATATACCCTGTCCAGGCCTCTCAATTTGATACATCTTAGTCATGCCCCTCTCAGTCTCCTCTGCCCTAAGAAAAATAATCCCAGTCTATCAAAGTCCTATTCATAGCAAAAACTCTCCAGCTCAGGCAGCATCCTGGTAAATCTCCTTTGCACCCTCCCCTGGAATCCATAGTGATTGCACTGGACTGCATAGACCAGCTGTGTCCTAACCAGTGTTTTTGTATAGTTCCACCACCACTTCTCAACTCTTAAACACTATGCCTCAGCTAATAAAGGCAAGTATTCCATATGCCTTAACCAATTATTCTACTGTTGCATTACCTAGAGAGTTTAGTAGATATGCAGACCAACATCCCTCTGATTCCCCAATTTCTCAGTGTCCTAACATTCTTTACATATTCCCTTGTCTGGTTTGTCCTGCCCAAATACATCACCTCACCCTGTCCAGATTGAATTGCATTTGTCACTGATAAGCCCACATGGCCAGCCCATTTATCCCCACCTGTAACCTAAGGCTAATCTCCTAGTTACCTCCCTACCAATTTTCATATTATCGATGTGGGATATAGGTAAATTAATGTTACTTCTGTAATTCTGCAATTATAATTGATTATATAAAAATAAATGAACTCACATCAGTGTGTAATTGTTTCAGCCAAGAGCTGAGTCAACAAGAATGGAAACTATGTGGAGGAAATGCATAATTTTTTTTTGTATTAGCTAAAAATGTATGCAAGAAAGAAACGGGACTGCAAGACAATGGTAGAAATACAGGCACTAGATAAAATGCTGTGAAGAGAGGCAGTTAAATTAGATATGCCTGTATAAACAGTAGGTATAAACATCTGCTTCCCACTTTTACAGAAACACAGGAACAAACCCCAATTAAAAGGGCTTAGTGATAAGATGCTGTGAGGGGCAGCACAGATGGAAGGAGTAGATAATGGTAAGCAAAGGATGGGATGAGGTCAAATGGCCTTGTGAGGTCAGAAATAAGCATTTTGTCACAGACAAGGCCAGATAAGACAAGAGATAAACAGGAGTAATGGGTACCGGTCTTAGGGAAGTGGAGGATGTAAACAGGGGGGGGAACAATGAAATAAGAAAAAATATGTAGGAACCAAATTATATAAATATCGAGTATTTGTTGAATTCAGGGTGTTTTGTCCCTGCCTTGTGGACATCACACCCACTTGCAAGTGTAAAATAAATGACACTACTGATTCAGATCTTGTCTCGGACTGAAATTATTGAAGTGAGTGAGCTTTGTTTCTCACAATTGGGGGCTCGTCTGGGATGTTCTTCCATCGCCGGGGGGAGTGGCTGGCCCTGGACACTGGGAAGAAGCGTCCCGTTCCCATTGAGGAGCGGTCTCGTGTCCCAGTTTGGTCCGCTCCCTTGGGCGACTGGTACGAATCCCACAAGAGAGACATCTGAATCAGACAGTGAGAGGAGGTCGATAGAAAATACGGCGAAAAGGGGCCAGGCAACTCTGTGCACAGACCAAGGTAAGAAAATTGACTTTTAAATATTGCCTTGGTGTCCGGGATTGAGTTTTAGTAGTTAATAAGGGACTAACGAAGGAACTCAATATGGGTTATGCCGTGGGTAAGGAAAAACCGTCCGGGAAAACAAAAGAAGAAAAAGGCAATGGAAATGGAGGCGGGGTCCCTTACAACATACCTCCAGAAAGTCCTTTGGGCAGGATGTTGTGGACTTGGCAAAATAATACTTGTACAAGGGAAAAAGATGATTAAATATTGTTGCTTCGTATGGACTAAGGAATCCATTCTTCATCCCGCCGTCTTCTGGCCAAAGTACAGGTCGGACGAAGACTGGGTTTGTTAATATCTGAATTTATTTGTCAATGAGTGAGAGAGAGAGAACGAAAAGAGCTGTACATCTGGTAGAAAGTTTAACACTTTGTGATTTGGTTTGAATGCACATTTGTTTGTTGGTGATTGAATGTTTGCATTTTATTCCCTGGACTGTTTTGAATCTGATTTTTATTATGGAAACTTAACATGATTTCTTTTAAGGTTAAGAATTCTATCGAGATTATGAAAAAAAAGGTGATAACTCCTGTTCTTTTTACAGATCATGACTGCCTTACTATCAGTTTCTAACTAATCTCTTTTATCTTTACATAAAAGCGATTTATGGAGGACAGTTGAAGTTTCAGTTCAACATTAGATTGTAGTAAAAACGAAACTCCTATGGTTAATATCTGTGACCTTGGATTCGGCCATTGTTCATGCTTTGGAAGTTTTTTTTAAACTTGAATAGACAAATTCGTTTAAGGCAGCTCTGATTATTTCACGACCTATAGTATTGTAATTGAGCAATGATTGGTCAGGACTACTTAAGAAAACTAATTTTGGATTTAAATTAAGGAACTAAAACTGGGTAATTACAGTGAATTTCAAAATTGGGAACTGTATGCATTTTTCATTTTAAATATTAAATACTGAATAAATGAATGTAAATATATAAATTACAAGTTTGGAACAGGCTTTAAAGTTAGTCAAGCATGAATTGATGAATTGGTGTTTGAAGTTATGGGGAGCTAGAAATATCGCAATATTTCTTTAAGAAAGAAGAAGGGGAAGAATGTAGTGACTTATCCCCTTCGGGAGGTACCAATAGGGGACAAAGAGATTGGGTTTGTGAGTGCCCCCCTCACCAGTGAGGAGGTCAGAACGTTTAAAAAGGAAATGAAGGTCCTGGTTGAGGATCCAGTAGGGTTGTTTGAACAAATTGATCAATTTTTGGGGCCCAGTCTGTATATGTGGGCTGAGTTAATGTCTATTTTGAATATACTATTTACTGGGGAGGAAAGGGGACTTATACAGGGAGCAGCCATTAAAATATGGGACAGGGAACACCCGATTGGAGATGGGGATGCTGGACAGGGAGAGACGAAGTTTCCCCTCAGAGACCCCCAGTGGGAAAATCAAAACCCGGAGCATAGAGAAGAAATGAGGGAATTGAAAGACCTGATTCTAAAAGGAATAAGAAAGGCAGTTCTGAAGTCGCAGTATCTGACTAAAGCCTTTGAAATTAGACAGGAGAAAGATGAGACTCCTTCAGCTTTCTTGCAAAGATTAAGAGACTCAATGTGGAAATATTCTGGAATGAACCCTGAGGACCCAGTGGCACAGGGTCTTTTGAAAGTACATTTTGTGACAAAGGCATGGCCAGACATACAGAGAAAGATAGAAGGGTGGAGTGAAAAACCATTAGATGAATTGTTAAGAGAGGCACAGAAAGTGTTTGGAAAGAGAGAGGATGAGAGACAAAAACAGAAGGTAGAAATGATGGTAGCTACGGTTGATGAGGTAGTTAAGGAAAAGAATGGAACCAATATTGAGCAACCGGAGCAGTGGGTGGCAGCATGTAGGACAGAGAGGAAAGGGGAATTTTAAACCAAAGAAAGTAGGAATGTCGACACGGTCAGTTACTGTTTCCGGGGTAAAAGGGGAGGGATTTACTGTTCCAGTATTTCAACCTCTGATGATAGAAGGTCCTAAGGATAGGGTCACAAGGGAATTGTTGTATATCCCTGATATAGGAAGTAACTTACTAGGGAGAGACTTAATTATCCTCTTAGGACTGGAGATTGGAATTCAGGAAAAGAATTAGTTGTACAAATGGCAATATTGACAGAGGATATGGAGAGAGAGATAGACCCTATTGTATGGGCTAGGGAAGGGAATCATGGAGGACTACAGATCCCTCCCCTTGAAGTAAATTTAAATAGGAAAGGGGACATTGTCTGTGAGCGACAATATCCCATTTCCATAGAAGGTACACGAGGACTACAGCCAGTAATTGAGGGACTGATTAGAGATTAAGTAAGATCCCCCATGACCACAAATGGTTTAGTGTGATAGATTTAAAGGATGCCTTTTGGGCTTGAGCCTTGGCGGAGGAAAGATTTAGGACTATCCCCCTATGAAATCTTATTTGGATTACCTTATCTGGGAACGAATGGAGAATTGTTAATTCCCGAAACTAAAGATTTGTTCTTAAAGAAGTATATACAGGGCTTGTCCTCCTCTCTGTCTTTCCTCAGGAAACAGGGTTTATTGGCACAGACTCCACCCCTTGAATTCACCGTTCATCCCATCCAGCCGGGAGATTGGGTTTTAGTAAAATCATGGACAGAGACTAAATTGCAGCCGGACTGGGAAGGGCCATACCAGGCTCTTTTAACTATCGAAACGGCAATAAGGACGGCGGAGAAAGGCTGGACTTACTACACTCAGATCAAAGGGCCAGTGGAATCTCCAGTTGAGGAAGAGGTCTGGACAGCTGAATCAACACAAGACCCGCTGAAACTCAGACTAAAGAGACTTTGAGTAACTGATTATACAGTGGCGATGCGAGCGCGGGGATTATTTCTGTAGGATTGTATATTAAGTTGTTTTGTGCTTCAGCATGATGTTTAAAGTACTGGGAATGCTTAGAGTTATGATGCTAGCCCTCTTAGTATTGGGATTTTGCATTCCCGTACCCAGTTTCTATTTTGATAATCTGTTTCAAGTCCTTTACCTCTATAATTTTTATTACTTTAGGATCAGCGGGAGGGGTGAAAGGTTGTATCTCATTATCCAGTAATTCCACCCATTTTCCCTGTCCTACGCTAATTCGAAAACAACAGCCCACAAAATCCTTCCCATTTGCTTTCATTTCTATCCCAAATGTTTCATTTAATTGTATCTCATAGTTGCCCCCCCCAAAAAAATTGCTTCGTGCCATGTTGTTTTCTTTGTTGTCAGGTATATTGGGTTACACTTTTTATCGGGACAATCGCGAGCTGGTTGGAAGGGGGTCTGGTGTACTGTGACGAGACCATTATACCAAGTACCATCCCCATAGGACTTAAGATGTATCTCAAAGCTGCGATACTGTCCCTGATTATCTACATCCCCACAATTCACTAAGCTGCATGCATCAGCGTCTATTACTTGTGGATTATCAGACTCAGGAACCATTAATAATACATATGAAAATGATATTTGGCCCAGGTGGTTTCCTTTCCGCTCGGGTGGAAGCGAGACAGGAAGGGCATGAAATGTATGATAGCCCTGTATCAGGATGAGACTGCATGGAATGATAGGAATTGTACCTATCTCTGATGTTCCCTCCCTTGGAGAAGAAAGATGTACAAGCTCCCCCCACATTTTCCGCCGCAATTGGAAATCACACGTTGTGTGTGCGTAGACGAGATACAAGTCAGTCTAGAGATTTGGGGGAGCTGAAATTATGTACAGAGATTAAAAATGTTACCGAAACGGAGAAAGGAGGGAACTACTCAGCACTAAAGGTTCCCCGAGCGGATCTGTGGTGGTACTGTGGAGGCAAAATATTGAGACCCACGCTACCTCTAGATTGGAGAGGGATATGTGCAATTGTACAATTGGCAATTCCATTTACCCTGGCATTTGAGAAGGAAAAGATAGTAGGGAAAAAGGGAAGGGGTAAGAGATCACTGTAGACACTTCTTTCGATGACAAGATTTATCTCGATTCGGTAGGAGTCCCTGGGGTGGGGGGCGGGGGGTACCTGATGAATTCAAGGCTCGTAACCAGATTGCAGCAGGCTTTGAGTTAGCTCTGTTTTGGTGGGTAACAATTAATAAAAATGTAGATTGGATAAATTACATTTTCTATAATCAGCAGCGATTTATAAATTATTCAAGAGATGCGGTTAAAAGAATATCAGACCAACTTCATGCGACAAGTAGGATGGCATGGGAGAACAGAATTGCCCTTGATATGATTTTAGCAGAAAAAGTGTGTATGTGTGTGTGTGATGTTAGGAGGAAGCTGTTGTACCTTTATTCCTAATAACACTGCACCTGATGGTTCAATTACTCGGGCCTTAAGAGGATTGACTACCTTAGTAGAGGAACTGGCTGAGAATTCAGGAGTAGACACATCTCTCACGGGATGGCTTGAATCCTGGTTTGGAAGATAGAAGGGGGTGGTAGTTTCCATCCTTACTTCCCTGATAGTAGTAGTTGGGGTATTGGTGGCCATTGGCTGTTGTATCATACCCTGTATATGAGGGCTCACCCAAAGTCTGCTTGAGACAGCCTTAATGAAAGATGCCCCTAAAAGGAAATCAGGCAAAAGAACTTTATTAACTAAATAATGAGGGGATGAGTGAGACCAAGATGGATGAAATCTCCGGAATGATGCTTGCGAATTTCGGGGGTGATGCTTAAAAGAAAAATGCAGAAGATAACAAATGGTAATTAAAGAAAAAGGGGAAATTGTGGGATACAGGTAAATTAATGTTACTTCTGCAATTATAATTGATTATATAAAAATAAATGAACTCACATCAGTGTATAACTGTTTCAGCCAGGAGCTGAGTCAACAAGAATGGAAACGATGTGGAGGAAATGCATAATTTTTTTTTGTATTAGCTAAAAATGTATGCAAGAAAGAAACGGGACTGCAAGACAATGGTAGAAATACAGGCACTAGATAAAATGCTGTGAAGAGAGGCAGTTAAATTAGATATGCCTGTATAAACAGTAGGTATAAACATCTGTTTCCCACTTTTACAGAAACACAGGAACAAACCCCAATTAAAAGGGCTTAGTGATAAGATGCTGTGAGGGGCAGCACAGATGGAGGGAGTAGATAATGGTAAGCAAAGAATGGGATCAGGTCAAATGGCCTTGTGAGGTCAGAAATAAGCATTTTGTCACAGACAAGGCCGGATGGGTACCGGTCTTAGGGAAGTGGAGGATATAAACGGTGGTGGGGGGGGGGGGGGGGGGGACGACAATGAATTAAGAAAAAATATGTAGGAACCAAATTATATAAATATCGAGTATTTGTTGAATTCAGGGTGTTTTGTCCCTGCTTTGTGGACATCACACCCACTTGCAAGTGTAAAATAAATGACACTACTGATTCAGATCTTGTCTTGGACTGAAATTATTGAAGTGAGTGAGCTTTGTTTCTCACATCGATGAACTTATTGATCAACTGTCTTATAAAGTCTAAACCACAAACAGCAAAGACCCCAAAACTGATCCCTTCTAGTCACAAAAGCACCCCTTGACCATTACCCTCAGCTTCCTGCCACTCAGCCAATTCTGGATCCAATTCGCAAAGCTTTCTTGGATCAATGAGCTCTTACCTTTGCTATCAGTGTCCCATGTGGGACCTTAGAAATTTAAAAGGACAAGGAGACACCAGAGCCCTTGTAATATTCCTTAGGCCTTCAGTAAAATTTCAGCCTGCCTTCAAGTATTCCTGTATTGCTCCCACTTAAGTTTGAAAATCAGTCACCTGCACATTCCGATCTTCAGTGATTACATTCAATCCACTTACACGAATAAATGTACTCTGCACTTGTTTGCACTATATTTTTTTTTCCACCACCCATGTTGTCTATGTGCAGGTGTGAGACACAGTGAAAGACAATAAATGTACAAATCTTTATTCAATTTCCACTACCAGGAAGAAAGGTAACACCAGAGTGGCCAGTGAGAGGGCATTGCTGCATGATACTCCTTTATTTGCATACAGGCTGTAAAATTCCCCATTATCTTTCTTCCAATATTAATTTAATCAAAGCAGCAACACACAGAATATAGCTCATCACACTGTTCAGCTTGTAATACTTCTCTTAATGACAAGGATTTCAAGCCAGTACATCATGATACCATGTACACATTAAATTACACTCTAATTATGAACTCTGCAAAATGTTTTTCTTTCTTTTGTTTGTCTGGGGGTTGTAAAACTAAAGACAGAATCTGTGCTAAGATATTATGTCACACTTCACAGCCAATTCCCTACTTTGTAAAAAGCAAACCTAGCTGAATTTCACGGAACACACAAAAAACTCATAAATGACCACTAAATTTATTTTTGTCATTGTTGGTTCAAGGTTTAAAATTAGCTAGAATACCCACACAAGTTTCATTCCACAGCACAATGGTAATTTTTAAAAATCAGTGAACAGTGCATCAAGAACATAGCTGACCTTTGTTCTTGAGGTAGCAGACAATGCAATAGGTAGATGAAGGTGGGGGAGGTGATAGGTCGGCGAGGAGGGTGGAGTGGATAAATAGGAAACATAAATGGGACAGGTCTGGGGTGATACCGAGTTGGCGGCTTGGGACTGGATGTCCACGGTTAATCCAGTGACCAACTAACCACGGAAATCTACTATAAACCCACTAACTCCTACAGCTACCATGAGTAGACCTCCTCCCACCCTGCCTCCTGTAAAAATGCCATTCCTTAGCCCCAACTCCTCTACCTCTGCCACATCTGTTCCCAGGATGACCAATTCCACCAAAGAAAATCCCAAATGGGCTCTATCTTCAAAGACCGCAATCTTCCCTCCCACATTATCAATGATGCCCTCCAGCACATCACCTCCATTTCCTGCACTTGCATCCTTGAACCCCACCCCTCCCAAGGACAGAACCCCCTAGTCGTCACCTCCACCCCACCAACCTCTGTATACATTGCATCATCCTCCGCCACTTCCACCACCAACAAACTAGGGATACATTTCCCTCCCCACCCTTATCAGCGTTTCAGAGATAGCATTCTCTCCGCAACTCCCTTGTCAGATCCATGCCCCCCTGCCAGCCCACACTCCACTCCCAGTACCTTCCTCTGTAACCACAGGAAGTGCAAAACCTGTGTCCATACCTACCCACTGACCTGCGTCCAAGGCTTCAAAGGATCCTTCCACAATGACAGAAATTTATCTGTACTTCCACCAATGTCATTTACTGTATCTGTTGCATCTGATATTGTCTCCTCTATATCGGGGAGACAGGACACCAACTTGCAGATCATTTCAGAGACACCTTCACCAACCAACCCCACTGCCCCATGGCTAAACATTTCAACTCCCACTTCTACTCTTCCAAGGAAATGCAGGTCCTGTGCCTCCTCCATCACCAAACCCTAACCACCCTACACCTAGAGGAAGAATGCCTCATCTTCAACCTGGGGGCCCTGCAACCACACGGTTGTGGATTATTTGTGGATTTAACCAGTTTCCTCATTTCCCCTTCTCCCACTTTATCCCAGTCCCAAGCCTCCAACTCAGCACCGCCCTCTTGATCTGTCCATCGTCTTTCCCATCTATCTGCTCCACCCTCCTGCTTCCTGGATGCTGCCTGGCGTAACCTGCACCTCAACTCCACTCACTTCCTTTGACTCATTTTCTCTCATTCTGTTCCCTGGTAAAAATCTGTCAATCATAATCTTTCAATTAAACAAATGACTATTTCTGTTCTGGAGAAATGGGGGCAGGAAAGTCGAATTCCAGATTGCCAGTTTCAAAACAAAAGCTCTCCTACTGGCCACTTTGGTGTTTCCTTTCTTCCTGGTAGTGAAAAATGAATAAAGGTTTATACACCTGTTGTCTTTCACTGCACACAGGTGCTGGGTAAAAAAAAAGCACTACCGCTGTTAGGCGGTAGTGTGGGGAATAAAATAAGAAAAAAATTGAAAAAAAAACAAAAAAGGAAAACAAAAGCTCTGTTTAAGACATGAAGAGGCAGAATTTTTTCCTCTCGTTATTAATCTTTGGATTTCTCTATTCCCAGAAAGTAGTAGAGGCTGGGTCATTGAATATGTTGTTAGACAGATTTTTGATCTATAAGTAAACATTAGAACAAGGAAAAATAGGCCTTTAAGCCCCTTAAGCTTGTTGTGCTATTCAACAGGTCATAGATGACCAGCCCCAATTTCTCTTTCATGCCAGTGTTATGAAGCTGTAGAGGTACTGTCCCTTTAAGAGTTGAAAAGCCAGCAAAGCTGCCTGACACCGCACAAAGTGTTCTGAGCAAGGTAACAATGTAACACATGGTTGATACAGAGAGTGTAGTGGGTTGCTATGAGACAAAAACAAATGCAAATTTGGGGAATCTGTTTGAATTATGCCCTAGGATACCAAACTCTAAACACGTTTGAATTTAGTATTTTCATAATATTAAAACCAATTAAATGATCCGAGGTTTTGGGGTATAAAACCGGACATATTTGAACAGTTGAGAGAAAAGTACCAAAAGACCAACAGATGTAGGCTGCTAGTTTAAGAGCTCTCTGAGAGGTACCTGTCTGGGGAAGGAGTTTGCAGAGCAAAACAAGGAAATTGACCTGGAGAGAATCTACAGACGAAACACTACAAAGTTGACTGGTTTTAAAACATGATTTTTTTTTTGTAAACCTTAATCGGAATTTCTTTCTAAAATTGGACTAGCATCATAGAGTGGAAGGTAAAAGATAGGTTTACGAGAAAGGAATTGTACGTAGTTGTTGGTTTTAATATTCTCTGTTGTATTAAAGAACAAAGTTGTTAACTTTTACTTTAAATATTTACCTCTGGGATTGCGCCTTGCTTCTCAAATTCTAACAGATTACAGCATAGGGTGAATCTTTTCTGTGCTGCCGGTTTAAATTAGCAAAGGGGTTTACCCCGTGTCGTTAAGACTAGCTCCTTATAGCCCTCAAGTCTTCAACATTTCAAAAAAAAAAGTTGAATTGAATTAGCCTTATTGTCACATGCACTCAAATGAGTAGTGAAAAGTTTGTAAGTCACCACTTACAATGTCATCTTAGGTACAGCTTCTTCCGTTGCAAGATTAGTTAGTGTAACAATATCACCAACACACAGTGCCATCTTAAGTACAAAGTACATAGGTACAATCCTTAGTAACAGAATAGAGAAACGAAGAAAAAAATTACATTACAGCTCTACACAGTATAACTTAGGTCAGAAAAACAAGAAGCAAAGTTAAAAAGACTTGTCACAGTTTCTCTCCAAGGGCTGTCCACAGCAGACCAGCACAGGGACCTCCACGTGTTCTGACTACTGATTGTTGTCACACTCCATAATGGGCAAGTGCTCCCGCACCAGGTCGTTGTCTTCCCCACTCCAGGTCACTGGCATACCTGCTCTGGGTCACTGGTGTCTCCGCTATGGACCAAATCCACTTCAGAGGCCAGGGCTAGATGTCTGAGGCTGCAAGTCCAAGAAGGTAGAAGATGAGAAGAAACTCACAGAAGGGAGAAAAAGAGGGAGAAAAAAAAGAAAAAGAATGGGCAGAGGGGATGAGCTCTGGCTGGACTGCCCTACTTTACCGTCATCTTATCTACCTTTTCTTTAATACTTTCAGAGTTCTAGCCTTCACTTTCTCTGGGATAGTGAATTCGAGACATTCACTACATTCAGAAGAAATTCCTTTGATATCATAGTTTTAAAGGAGTATTGTGTAACTGTGTCCTTTTGTTTGAGAAGTCCCCACCGGTGGGGACATCTTCTCAACATCTACCCTGTCAAGGCCCCTCAGCATCTTGTCTGTTTCACTGAGATCACCTCTTACTCTTCTAAACTGGCCGGTAATTAGCCCTCAAACAGCATTCGTAAAACAGTTTATCTGGTGACTTATATCACAATTGTTCGTGGGACTTTAATATGGGAATGCATTTTCTATATCAGGGACAAGGTTTAAAGAACGACTTTATTGTCTGCAAAATGATGCAACAGCCCGAGGTCAGGAAAGGTGCTCTATAAATACATTGAAATTTCAACCCAAGTTTTGCACTGAAGTTCTAGATTGGACTTTGAAAGAAACTTTTAAATTATTTATTCTTTTACAGAATATAGGTATCACTGACTGAGCCAGTCATCTTTAATTATCGTGAGAAGGAGGTTCTGAGACATTGCTTTAAAATAGTGCAGTGCATGTAATGTCGGTACATCCACTGTTGGTAGGAAGGGAGTTCCAAGAATTTCACCCAGTAGCAGTGGAGGCATCATCAACATATTTCCATCTGAAGGTGGTGTGGAGTTGTAAGGGAACTCTCATATCATGACATTCCCATGCATCTGCTGCCCTTGACCTTCTTAGCGATGGAGTCTGCAGATTGGGATGGCCGAAGAACACTTAAGTTGCTGTAGGGCATCTTGCATATGATACACTGCTGCTCCTGCCACTCTGATGATAACAGGAAGTGAACACTTAACTTGATGGATGGGGTGCCAATCAAGATTTGGCACCATATGAATAATGAGTGAAAAAGACCCCCTGATCCATCCAGCCTGTGGTCCAATTGTGACATTTTGTGTATCAGAATGTATTCACAACCACCCAAGATTCCACTATACATTCCTCTGGAAGGATGGAAAAGAAAGAAAAAAAAGATTAACAGTGGTTAATCACATTCTTCTCCCAGGCAATCAAAACTACTGTATATATGGGGTGTGGGCGCTTGCACTCCCTTTTTGAATTCCTTAAAAACCTTCTCCTCTGTTTTTGGTTGCACTTCAGGCCCACACTCCTGAACTTTGGGCACCCTGTGCGATGGAAGAAGGATAGGTCAGAGGATCTCCTTGTGGGTCTGCTCCAGGACCTGGCCAAACTGGCCATAAACAGGTCCAGGCAGCAGTTCATGGAGGGAGTCATTAGTGCCAATTGCTTGCCCCTCTTCCACAGGTATGTCAGAGCCCAGGTGTCCCTGGAGAAGGAGCACATGGTGTCCACCAACACTCTCGAGATTTTCAGGGAAAGGTGGGCACCATAGGGAGTGGAGTATTTTGTTTCCCCCTCCAACTCTGCTTTGACTGGATTCCTGCCCTCTCCCTAACTGTTTGATCACACAGCATTGTCCTCTGAGAAGGGCACTGCTTGTCACTGACCACTTGGGTGTCTCCTTTCTTCCTGGAGGTGGAAACTGAATAAAGATTTATGTATCTGTTGTCTTTCACTGTATCTCACACCTGCACACAAACAACATGGGTGCCAGGGGAAATATAAACACTACCACAGTTAGGCAGTAGTGTGAGGGTAGAAAAAAAGGAAAAGAAAAACATTTTAAAAAAACACTAACTATAACAGCAGGTTGGGTATGGCACCTCCTGACTCACTAAAGCCTGTCCAAGGTCTGTATCAGGCACATGTCAAAAGTCTGATTAATATCACCACTTTCCTTGGAACAGTATAGCTCCGACAACACTCAAGAAGTTCAATACTACCCAACGTAAAGCAGCCCACTTGTGGCACCTCATTCACAACTTTAAATATTCACTGTCTCCATCATTGATGCACAATGACAACTGTCTGTACTATACAAGAGTCACTGGTGAAGGGCTTATGCCTGAAACGTCTCCAGCTCCTCGGTTGCTGCCTGACCTGCTGTGTTTTTCCAGTGCCACACTTTTCAACTACACAAGAGTTGCACTACAGCAAGTCTCGAATTCAACCCTGTGGAAAATTCAAGGGCTACAATGGGAAATAACACCACAAACAAGTTTCGAACCAAGCTACAGAACATTCTGGCTTGGAACCAAATCACAATTCCAAGGTATTGACTCAGTGAAAATGAAGGAACACCCCTAATTGTGCTCGGTGGGTGTTTCAACATAACATGAACTGCAACCGTTCAAGAAGACAGCTCATCACTTTCTGCAGGGCAATTAGAGAAGGGCAGTATGCATGGCTTTGCCAGCAATACCCAAAACCCACAAATGAACTGAATAAAACCCCCGTCAGAAACTATGTGCAGCCCCTGGTTGAGGAATTCGCCAGGGCAAACCAAAAATGCCCCGGAGGACAAAGCAGTTCCACGCTCTGACCTGGGAGACCCGAAAGGTGGTGGTCGAGGAGCAGTAGCGAATAGGGCGGGTGGAGTTCACAACCACTTCAGATCATAATAGAGACCGAGCGGATGCTGCAAATCAAAAACAAAAAAACAGTGGTTGCGGGGGGCAAAAACTCAGCAGGTCCGGCAGCAGCTGTGGAGAGAAATCAGAGTTAAGCCGAAAGGCTCTGAGGAAGGGTCACCGGACCCGAAACGTTAACTTGGATTTCGCTGCCAAACTTTTCCAGCAACTTCTAATTTCAGACCATAAACTGTTTCCCTGCCTTTGGTCACTAGTCTTGACGAATTCTCGCTCATTCTTCGTTTCGGGTGTAATTCAAAGAAACCGAAACAGACAATCAAACACGCCGCTGACAAAAATTTAACCGTCACAATGGAGGACTCATCCAATATCCCAGAGAGCAGTGCGCAGAGCACGGATGACGTGTCCGGTTTTGTGACGTTTCGCGGTTGGGGAGTTGTGAGAGGGAATCGGTGAGAAAGGGGATTGGTGCGCGCGCAGCCAGAGAGGGCCGGCGGCCGGCCGTTAGTGAGCACCGGCTGAGGGGAAGGTCGGGCGATGGCGTTGGATGTCTTCAAGTCTCGTTCACCGATCCCGGCGTTGGTGCTGCTGGCGGCCGCCCTGGGAATCGCTTCGGGTTTCTACCTGCCGGGCTTGGCCCCTGTCAACTTCTGCGAGCCGGAGGTCGGCGATTGCAAGGTAACCTGCGGCGAGCCCACTTTCCCAACCGCCTTGCCAACCCTTGCCAACCGCCTTAGCAACAGCCCCCTCGGGTGGGTGAGAGAGAAGGGCGGCTGAAAAAACCCCCTCGGAGTTCGCGGTGTCAAGCTCTCAGTCCCGCCGGCCATAAGCAGCCTGGAATGGACC
The DNA here is from genome assembly GCF_037043375.1 of Chiloscyllium plagiosum. NCBI lineage: Eukaryota > Metazoa > Chordata > Chondrichthyes > Orectolobiformes > Hemiscylliidae > Chiloscyllium > Chiloscyllium plagiosum. The sequence continues at coordinate 19,467,474 of NW_028270144.1, read as the reverse complement.
TTGTCTCTCAAACACTGCCTGAGAGAGCAAACTCTCCAGAAGATATTTTTCAACTTTCCCAGCTGCAGGGCGAAAGTGAGGACTGCAGATGCTGGAGATCAGTGTCTAGATCAGAGTGGTGCTGGAACAGCACAGCAGGGTCAGTTCAGTTCAGTTCTCCCGAAGGGTCACTGGACCCGAAACGTTACCTCTGCTTTCACTCCACAGACCCTCCGAGTTTCTCCAGCAATTTCTGTTGTGTGTGGGGAAGGAGCCCAATTCCACGGCTGTCAGAGGGCTAGCACAAGCAAATGGCCCAAGTTACTTCCATTGGCACAACCACAAGATTTTTTGCTGCCTGCTCACCACAAGCTTAGCAGATGGAATATCCTTCCAGGCCCCCGACTGTTCCACTTCATCCTTGGCCAGTCTGTCAACTTCTTTAAGTTTGGGTCATTCAAAATTCTGCTGAAATGTGCATGCAGTCCCATTCATCCATCGACCCTGGTCCTTAATGCCATACATTGGCTGCCAGTCAAGAAAGGTCTTTTTTAAAATAGAATTCCTGCTTGGCCTTATCCTTCTGACTCTCATTAATATCCTTCAGTCCAGAACCCAGGAGTGTGTTGCAATACTTTTCGCTTTTCTGAATGAGTGCAGATCCAACATTTAAGAATCTCAACACCATCCAGGACAACGTATCCTGCTTCATTGGCACCTTCATTGGCACGTTCATTCACTTCAACACCAGTACACAGACGCAGCAGTGTGTTCTATTTAAGAGATCTGCTGCAACAACTCGCCACAGCCTCTTAGCCCTTTCAAACCTGTGACCTTTACTGAATAGGAAGACAAGTGCTGCAGATGCGTAGGAACACTACCACCTTCAAGATTCCCTTCAAATCCTACCCCTGTCCTGAAACCACATTATCATTCATTCACTATCACTGGATAGAAGTCCTGGAACCCCCTCCCAAACAGAATTGTACATCAGGTGGACTGTAGTGGTTAAAGAAGTCAGCTCACTACTACCCCATCTGAGGCAATTAGGAATGGGGACTAAATGCTGGTGAATTTAGCATAATGCTGTGAATTAAAATAAACACTCTGATTTATCTACACTCCTTCACTTCTGGCTTCTTACAAATCTCAGGTTTCATTTGCTTCCCTCCTGTCTGTTGTGTCCTCAGATGTCTGAGCTATAGGCTCTGGAATTCACTACTTAAATCTCATCACTTTTCTATCTCACTGACTTTATCTAAGATGCTCCATAAAATCTCTTTTGGTAAGCATTTAATTAATTGCTTTTACATCACTGCATCATGTTCCATTAACTAATGTCTCAATGGAATGTCTTCATACATTTTTTGTTAAGCTGTAGAGGAGCTGTATAAAGATCTGGGTATGTGTGCATATATAATGGTCAATTTCAGTATTTGTGTGTTCTGGGATGGTTCTTTATGCTCGGAGTAGTTTTGATCAGTGGGTCACATATGCCTTTTCACTCAGATATGTTTTGACACTCCAGAGACCTGAGCACCAAATTCTGGCTGATGTACCCTGTAGCTGAAGGAATTGTAATGAAGGAAATGCTGTCTCATGGAATAGACATTAAATTAAAAGTACCTCAATCCTCTCCTAATTATAATAGCTCCCATGGCACTAAATCAAAGAGGAACCATGGCATTCTCCAAATTATTCTTGACAATATTCATCTCTTGACTAACATTCCTCAAAAAGCTTTGTCTGATCACTTTATAAAATGTTTGTGCTTGTGGGAGTTTTCTGTACACAAATTATCTGCAACTCTGACTTCATTACATTTATACCTATTTCATTGGGCTTGACACATCCAGAGGTTGTGAAATGTGCTGTATATATTTTTTTTTCCTTTGGGTGTGAATTAAGTTTCATTAAGTATTGTAAGCAGAAGGAGGAAGTCGAGGGCAAAATAAAGGATGTGACCTGAAGTACCTGTTCTGCAATATTATCTATGAGCATAAGAGGTGTGTAATATGCATTTTGAAATTGTTTATGTACCTGTAAGATGAATATTTTGTAATTATCAGTCTTTGACAGAAGTCAACATGGGACATTTGGCTTAAAATACAGAATATTTTGTAAAAGTTTACCTCGATTTTCATGGATCAAGCTGTTGCAATTAATGCACGAACAAAAGAAATAGGAGTGGGACTGGCCAAACAGCCATTTGAGCCCGCTTCACCATTCAGTGAGATTGTGGCTGATCTTCTACTTCCACACTGTTTTCCTGGATTGTCCCCTCTATTGCTTGATGCTTTTCTCTATCAATAAGGAGGTGATGGCTGAGTGATATTATTGCTTGACCATTAATCCAGAAACTCGCTAATGTTATGGGCATCCAGTTTCGAATCCCACCAAGACAGATGGTGGAATTTCAATTTTTAAAAATTGAAATCATTGTCAGAAAAGCCCATCTGGTGCACTAATGTCCTTCAAGGAAGGAAATTTGCCATCTTTACCTGGTTTGGCCTACATGTGACTTGAGAACCACTGCACTGTGGTTGATCTCAATTGCCCTCTGAACTTAGTTAGCCATTCAATTGTACCCATTGCTACAAAGTCTGAAGGAAATGAAAATAGATGGATCACTTGGCATCGACGTAGGCAGTGGAAAAGACAATGGCAGAAACAGCCCTGTCAACCCTGCAAAGTCCTCCTTATGAACATCTGGGAGCTGGTGCCAGAATTGGAAGAGTTGACAACAGACTAGTCAGGCAATATAGTCATACTCACGGAATAATACCTTACACTGTTCCAGACACTCCATTACCATACCTAGTTATGTCCATCAGCAGGACAGACCCAGCAGAATGGTATACTGTCAGGAGGGAGTTGTCTTGTGAGTCCTCAACATTGACTCTGGACCTCATGAAGTCTCGTGGCTTCAGGTTAAACATGGACAAGGAAACCTCCTGCTGATTACCACGTACCATCCTCCCTCAGTTGATGATTTGGTATTTTTCCATGTTGAACAACACTTAGAGGAACCACTGCAGATGACAAGGGCACAAAATGTATTCTGGCTGGGGGATTTCAATGTCCACCACCAAGCAGGTGGTGAGGTAACCAAGAATAGGGAAAAACATACTTGACCTCATCCTTACCAATCTGCTGCCTGCATCAGTAAGAGCAACCACCCCACAGTCCTTGTGGAGATGATGTCCCGCTTCACATTGAGAATAATCTCCATTGTGTTGAGTGGTACAACAGTTATCACTGTGCTAATTGGGTTAGACTTCAAACAGATCTAGCAACTCAAGACTGGGCTTCCAAGAAGGACTGTGGGCCATCACCAGTAACAGAGTTGTACTCTATCACAATCTGTAATCTCACGGCCGAGTATTTCCCCTACTCAACCATTACCATCAAGACAGGGAATTAGCCCTGGTTCGATGGAGAGTGTAGGAGAGAAATGGGACCAGGCGTACCTGAAGGTGAGTTATCAATCTGGTGAAACAATAATACTTGCACACCAAACAGCATAAGCAGCAAGTGATAGAGTTGAGCGATCCCACAACCAGTGGATCAGGTCTAAGCTCTGCAATCCTGTCATATCCAGCCCTGAATGTTGGTGGACAATTAAACAACTCCACAAATATCCACATCCTCAATGATGGGGAGAGTCCAACACATCAGTGAAAAAGATAAGGCTGAAGCACTTATAGCAGTCTTCAGATAGAAGCGCTGTATGGGTGATCCATCTCGACCTCCTTCAGTAGTCCCCAACATTACAGATCTCAATCATCAACCAGTTTGATTCACGCCTCGCTATATCAAGAAACGGTTGGAGATGGGCCCTAAAAATATTCCAGCAATAATAGTGAAGGTTTGTGCATCAGAACGTGCTGCTCCTCCAGCCAATCTGTTACAGTACATATACAATACTGACATCTTCTCGACAACGTGGAACATTGCCCAGCTATGTCCTGTGCATAAAAAGCAGGCCAATTACTGCTCCATCAGTCTGCTCACGATCACCTGTAAAGTGATGGAAGGTGTCATCAATAGTGCTATCAAACAGCACCTGCTCTGCAATAACCTGCTCAGTGATTCCCAGTTTGGTTCCACCAAAGCCACTCAGCTCTTCACTTCATTACAGCCTTGATTTAAACATGGACAAAGTAGCTGAATTCCAGAGGTGAGATGACATCAAGGCTGCATTCGACCAAATGTGGTATCAAGGAGCTTTAGCAAAACTGGGGGCAAACTCTCCACTGGTTGGAGACATATCTGGCACATCTTGAGCTGCTTCATTAATAGCCTTCCCTCCATTATACGATCAGAAGTGGGGATGCTCGTTCATGATTGTACAATGTTTAGCACCATTCACGACTCCTCAGATACTGAAGCAGTCCATGTTCAAATGCAACAAGATCTGGACAATATCCAGGATTGGGCTGACAACTGGCAAGTAACATTTGTGCTGTGCAAATGCCAGGTTATGACCGTCACCAACAAGACTCAATTTAATCACTGTCCCTTGACATTCAATGGTGTTACCATCACTGAATTCCCCACTATCAACATCCTGGGAATTATCATTGATCAGAAACTTGACTGAACTCGCCACATAAATGCCGTGGCTATAAGAGCAGGTCAAAGGCTAAGAAAACTGCAGTAAGTAACTCACCTCCTGACTTCCCCAGATCCTGTCCACTTTTGCAATGCAAAAGTCAGGAGTAGGATAGAATCCTCTCCCCTTGACTGGATGAATGCAGCTACAAGAACACACAAGAAGATTGATACCATCCAGGATAAAGTAGCCCTGACACCAGTAATTGGCACGACATCTACAAGCATCTACTCCCTCCAACACTGATGCTCAATAGCAGCAATACGTACTATCTATGTACTGCAGAAATTCACCAAAACTCCTCAGACAGCACTTTCCAAACCCATGACCACTTCCATCTAGAGTGAATCATAGAATCCCTGCAGTGTGGAAACAGACAATTCAGCCTGCTGAGTCCACACTGCCCCACTGAAGAGCATCTCATTCAGACCCATTACCCTGGCTCATCCCTGTAATGCTGCATTTCCCATGACTAATCCACCTAACCTGCACATCTTTGAACTATGGGAGGAAACCAAAGCACCTAGAGGAAACCCTCGCAGACAAAGGGAGAGCGTGCAAACTCCAAACAGGTAGAATGTGGCAGGAGGAGCAGGAGAGTGCGGATGTGGTAGGAAGAGATTTGGGTTGGAGAGGAAGATGCAGGGGAGTGATGATGTAGCGGGATGAAGGGGAGAGTGAGGATATAGCAAGAAGTGGGGGATGGAGAGGGAGAAGTGAGAGAGGTGAGGAGGGGGTAATAAAGGCATGGTCATATATTGTGAAGATGGGGAGCAGAAGTAAGCACATGAGAGGGGGCATCCTCCTCCAATTCGGCTGCATCCCATTCAAACCTGAACCTATTTAAATACATGTGCAAGAATTTAAGTAGTATGTAGTACACATGCACTGTTGACAGCAAACGGAGCCTTCTGGCTTTCTTAGGAAAGTAAACAATTTCTCATTTCTCCACACTATTCCATGTTCTAAATGGTTGTGTACTTAGTTAGCATTTCCAGATCCCCTTAAGTAGCTTTGTTTCCCCCTTGCACCTCTCACTCCCACCTAGTTTGAGTCACCTGCAAACTTGAAAATATCATGTTTAATCCTTGGATCTAAATCACTCCTCAATAATTGGAACAGCTAGGGCCCAGGTCCTAATCTTGTGGACCCTATTATTAGTCATAGTCTGCCAATCTGAAAATGACCCATTTGGTCCAACTTTGTTTTTTGTCCATTAACCAGTTTTCAGTCCACATGAATATTTTTCCTCAGATTCCATGTGCTCTGATTCACTCCACGCTATATCAAGAAACGGTTGGAGATGGGCCATCATGGGTAATCTATTGTGTGTGAACCTATTGAGAGCCTTCTTAAAATCTAAATATACCACATCCATCTGTTTCCCCTTATCTGTAGGTAATTGTTTTCTCAAAAAAATTCTGTTGGTTTAACAAAACTGATTTCACTTTCATAAATCAATGTTGACTCTACCCTTTTACCAAATCTTTTGTTATAGATTGTAGTATTTTTCTTGAAACTGATATTAAGCAAACACATCTGTAGTTTCACTCTTTTCTATCTCCGTCCCTCCTTTCTATAAACAATGGAGTTACATTTGTTATCTTCCAGTCTGTCAGGGTCATTCTAGAGTCTGTTGAATATGTGATTATGACTGCTAACACATCAATATCTCTATGGCCACCTCTTCTAACATTCAAAGAAGTAGATAATCAGGTCTAAAGGACTTTTCTGTTTAAAGTCTCAATAATGTCTTCTTGCTAAGATTAATATATTGAGTTTCTTGCTAATTCCTAAATTCTCTACTATTTCCAGGAGTTTTGAATAATTTTCTCCATGAAGAAACATTAATTACCTGTTTAGGTTTGCTGCCACTTCCTTGTTCCCTGTTATAAATTCTCCTGACCCTCCTTGTAATGAATCTGTAATGATTGGGATGAGTTTGACAAGGTGGATCCCACTGAGTATGAGATCCCTGGCTGACAGATATAAGCAGGAGTCTCAGAGAATCTTCTCACTCAAGGAACTGGCTCTGAGCTAGCTGGTCAAAGTTCATGTATTGTGCAGCTGTAAATGAAGGGTGACTTGATGATTAGATACTAGCCTCTGTGCAATTATTTCAGTGGCGATGAGAAAAAATAGTATGCTCCTGAAGAAAATTTACTCCCAACAGTCATCTTTGAGACTGGTTCAGCATTTCTGACATAATGCCTTTTATTTGAGAAGCTTAACTTGTTCGATCCTGTTGCCAAAGACTGGGCCCAGTGTGTGGAAAGAATACATTTTTATCTCTAGGCAAATGACATTGGGGCAGAGGAGAAGCAAAGAGTAATTCTTCTGACTGTTTGGGGACCCGTGGCTGTTTTGGTTATTAGGAGCCTAAATTTCTCTGAGGCACCAAATACTAAAGTCTTTTTCAAGAGTTGATGGATTTAGTTAAGGAATATTATGATCCCAGGCCTCCCATAATTCTGAGATGCTATTGGTTTTACTTGGCAGTTCAAGAACCAGGGGAATCCATATCGCAATTTTTGATGAGGTTAAGATGACTGACCGAGGCATGAGATTTTGCGTTAACCCTGAATAATATGCTGAGAGACCGTTTGGTAAGTGGGATTAATAATGTAACCCGCAAAAGTGCCTACTAGCTGAAGCCCAATTGGACTTCAAACAGGCACTACAATTGGCTTTGTCATGAGCAAATATAGCAAATGGAAAGAGAGTTACAGGGTATCTCCTCTGACACACGTTTTTTTTTTCTTTTTGGTAACTCCAAAAAGGAGGAGAGGAGACTGATTATGTTGGTGTCTTCCCATTGAGGAGGAGTTTATTTTGAAGTTTTGTTTCTTCTGGAAAAAAAAGAAGAAAGAAAAAACATTAAAAAGAAATAAAAACGAGTCTGTTCCATGGGTATGTCAGAGCCCAGGTGTCCCTGGAGAAGGAGCACACGGTGTCCACCAACACCCTTGAGATTTTCAGGTAAAGGTGGGCACCATAGGGGGTGGAGTGTATTATTTCCCTCTCTAACTCTATTTTGATTTGATCCCTGTCCTCTTCCTCACTGTTTGATCACGCAGCATTGCCCTCTGAGAAGGGCACTGCTTGTCACTGGCCACCCTTGTGTTTCCTTTCTTCCTGGTGGTGGAAATTGAATAAAGATTCGTACACCTGTTGTAAAAAAAAAGAAAATATATAAAAAAAAGAGTCTGAGTCTCCTCACTCGAGAGACTGGCTGTGAGCTAGCTGGTCAGTGTCCGTGTTCTGTACATGTGTAAATACAGGGTGACTTGGTAATGGGGTACCAGCCTCTGCAGTTACTGCAGAACCATATTTATTTTTGCTCACTTTTCCTTTTTACATTCCTATAAAAACTTTTGCAGTCAATCTTTTACACTTCTCGCTAGTTTGTTCTATTTTCTTTTTCTTAACCATTTTCTTGGTCTTTCTTTGCACAATTCTTGGGTGTAGTTTTGGTTTTGCACGCACTTTAAAAGTATACTTTGTTGAAATCAGTGGAGAGTTGTACTGGTTGAAAAGCCAACATTCCACTTCATCCTATGTGTCTCCCACCTGTTGAGTTTTAAAATTCTCTCTCCAAAATGTCCTGAATAATGCATGCTATTTCTATTTAATCCATAACTGCAGAGTTTTGCTTCTTCTTTTGATAATAGTTTTGGTATACTGCTATTTCAATTTGTGTTAGATTAGATTCCCTACAGTGTAGAAGCAGGCCATTTGGCCCAACCAGTCCACACCAACCCTCCGAAGAGTAACCCACCCAGATCCATTTCCCTCTGACTATTGCACCTAACACTATGGGCAATGTGGGAGGAAACCGGAGCACCCGGTGGAAACCTACGCAGACACGAGGAGAATGTGTAAACTCCACACAGTCACCTGAGGTGGGAATTGAACCCGGGTCCCTGGCACTGTCAGGCAGTGGTGCTAACCACTGAGCCACAAAGCTGCCTTGTTAAGAGTCAACCACATTGCTGTGGGTCTGGAGTCACATGTTAACCAGACTAGGTAAGGATGGTAGTTTACATCCCTGAAGGACATTAGTGACCCAGATGGGTTTTACCCAACAATTGACAATGGATTCATGGTCATCAGTAGACTCTTAATTCCAGGTTTTTGTTGAATTCAAATTCTACCATCTGCCGTGTCAGATTCTAACCCGGGTCCCCAGAACATTATTTGGGTCTCTGGATTAACAGTCCAGCAATAATACACTCAGCCATCTCCTCCCATGTTCTCTTGGCATTAATTAGATGTATTTTCTATAGAAAAGTTAAATGTTTATAACCATGTTTGTACAGTCTGAAAATGAGTTTACAGAATTTTCTGACATGCATCAGTTAGTTTGATTCAAAGTCAACATGTTTTTCCTTCTCCTGTGGAGATTTGTAAGCTTCTTTGCTTTTTCCAAAGGAATTTGGACCAAACAGGTGACTTATTCTTAGGAGATGGGCATTACTAGCCAGGCCAGTGTTTATTGCTCATAGCTAATTACTGTTGAGAAGACAGTAGTGAGGTGCCTTCACAAAATGCTGCAATGCGGAGGTATTCCTGCAGTACTGTTTGGGAGGAAGATCCAGGGATGATTGGTGATGATTTTGGCAGGAATAGAATTCCTGGTGTGAAGACCATAGGGGAGATAAAAGTTTTTAGACTTTATGGAAACCTGTTTTGGTGTTTGTACATTCTAATATCTGAATACAAGAAAACCAAACAGAGCTGAGCAGTGTGGGTGGTTGCAGGGATCTGCAGCCAAAATAACTTTGATTCTTTAGGCATTTTTTCATTGAAAGTTGATGAATCCAGACTCTTCCTGTCTTCTGTGGTCATGTTGGAAGATTTCAGAATTGTTCTCTTTCAAATGATCTAAAATCCCAGCACAGTTACCAGTGGACCATTATCATGTGTCTAAACCCCAAGATTGGACTCTTATCCAATAAACCCTGAAACTGCGTCTGGACCCTCAGACTCTCCTGGGCCTGCAAGTTCTTAGACGAATAAATCCATGTCCCTGGTAGTGGTAGGTAGAAAACTTTCTACTTAAAAAAGATCTGACTCATTGCAAGGAATATGTAACATTCTATTGAAGTTGTTTTTCTGAAAAATGTGTCAAGTTAAAAAGACCTTGTTCGACCTGTTTAGGGTGTTGCTCCTTATATCATTATTTGTTTTGATGTACTCATGGGATGTGAGCATGCTGGGTGGGCCAGCATTTATTTCCCATCCCTAATTGTTCTTGAGAAGGTGATGATGAGCTGCCATTTTAAATGGTTGGAGTCCATGTGCCATTGGTACACCCACAATGCTGTAAAGGAGGGAATTTCAGAATTTTGACCCAGCAACACTGAAGGAACAGAGATGTTCAAAGTTTGGGTGAAGATTTGTAGCTCGGGTGCTCGTTGTTGTGGTTCTGTTCACCGAGCTGGAAATTTTTGTTGCAAACGTTTCGTCCCCTGTCTAGGTGACATCCTCAGTGCTTGGGAGCCTCCGGTGAAGCGCTTCTGTGGTGTTTCCTCCGGCATTTATAGTGGCCTGTCCCTGCCGCTTCGGTTGTCAGTTTCAGCTGTCCGCTGTAGTGGCCGGTATATTGGGTCCAGGTCGATGTGTTTGTTGATGGAGTTTGTGGATGAGTGCCATGCTTCTAGGAATTCCCTGGCTGTTCTTTGTTTGGCTTGCCCTATAATGGTAGTGTTGTCCCAGTCGAATTCATGTCGTCTGCGTCTGTGGCTACTAAGGATAGCTGGTCGTGGCGTTTCGTGGCTAGTTGATGTTCATGGATGCGGATCGTCAGCTGTCTTCCTGTTTGTCCTATATAGTGTTTTGTGCAGTCCCTGCATGGGATTTTGTACACTACATTAGTTTTGCTCATGCTGGGTACACTAATGTAGTGTACAAAATCATGTCAAGCTTCTTATCGATCCAGGCAAATGAGGAGTATTCCGCCACACTCCAGACTTGTACCTTGTAGATAAATGGTGGACAAGCTTTGAGGAGTCAGGAGATGAATTTCTCACCGTAGTATTCCTAGCCTCTGACCTGTTCATTGCCACTGTATTTATATGGTGAGTCCAGTTGAGTTTCTTGCATTTGTAATCCTCAGGATGTTGATAGTGAGGAATTATTACTCTGGAGTGTGCTGGAAGGGTCGCAAATTAGGGCTCCAACCTCCTTCAAGTCAGGAAGGACCAGCACGAGGGACTACTAAGGCTGTCAGTTTCTGTCATGGGCTCTGGGGGATTTCATAAATTGACTTGATTATGCCATCCAGTTTTGAACTTCCCTAAACTTATCATGTCACTGTATATAGCACTATGTCAGTAGTTAACAAAATAAGAAACTAAGAATATTTTTTACCCTCCACTCAATGTTTGTATTTTTTCCTTTTCTAACTGTGGGGATTGTGTACTTGGGCGTTGTAAAAGGATATAAATTAGATGGGTGAATGGTTGAGCTGTGAGAACGATGCAGAAATGCTCCAATTGGACAAGCTGAGTGAGTGGGAAAATGTAAGGAAGATGCGGAATAATGTGGATAAATATGAGCCTATCTATTTTAGGATCAAAAACAGGAAAGCAGATTATTAACTGAATGGTGTGAAGTAACAGAGGAAATATACAACGAGACCTGGGTGTCCTTGTATGCCAGATGCTGAAAATAAGCATGCAGGTCCATCAGACATAAAGGAGATAAATGGTATGTGGGTCTTCATAGCAAGGGATTCGAGAACAGGATCAAGAATGTCTCCTGCAGGTATACAGGACTTTGATGAGTCCACATTTAGAATGTGCTGTTTTGGCCTCATCTGAGGAAGGAATTTGGTACTATAGACAGAGTATAGCGAAGGTTAACCAGACAGATTCCTGGGATAGCAGGACTCGTGTATGACAAGAGGTTGAATTCTTAAGGATTATAAGGGGGCATCTCCTAGAAGGATAAGGGTGAAAAGCAGGAGCGGGCTGTTGAGTTGGATTAACAGCCTTGATCATAACCAATGGCAGAGCAGGCTTGAAAGGCTGAATGCCCTACTCATTCTATTTTCTGTTTTTCTGTGTTTAAATCCTGACTTATTACTGTTTTTGCTAATGTTATACAGTCAACAATTATCAATTCAATTTGGTCTATTTTTGCCATTAGGTAAAAACAGTTTGGTTACAATTCATAGTTATTTTCTTCTTAATGAAAAAAAAAGTGTGCATATTCTTTTAATCTGAATTAGGTAAAATTAGGCAATTTACATGTTGAATGAACTTCTGCATTTGTGTTGACTCAGGAAATGATGGGGTTTGATTTACAGTGCACTATCTCCAATGAGTTATGACATTGTCAAGTGATACTCACCACTATGTGACAGTGTAAGATGGAGATTTATTGCAGTGTATGTGTGGTCAAGTGGTGTTTGTTCAATTCACACTGCAGGCATCTTGAATAAGGCTAATTCATTGGGCAAGACATATGCAATACAAATCATGCAGGAGCAAGAATGACCAGTGTTGCTGAACTTGTGAATATTGTGTAATTAACACAAAATGCCTCGACTCTGTATTAAGCTTCAACTGTTTAAAGTTCTGCTACATCTTGCTTTGTAAAACCCAACAATTTTTGAAATGCCTGCTAATCTTATTGTCTATCCCCAAAAGTGCACTAAAAATCATCTTGCCTTTGGTTACTTTTAATGTTGCTAATTTCTTTTACCTTTATTCCCCTTCTAGAATGCTATTGAACTATTTGTGAACAGGTTGGACTCAGTGGAATCTGTCTTGCCTTATGAATATGCTGCGTAAGTAAATTAATTTAAATCTTTTGGAATACTTCACTTTTTTTTGACCTAATATAGTATATTTTCAAGATGTGTCGCTATGCCCAACCATTTTACAAACTTTGCACCATAAGTGAAGATATGTTAAAGTGGTATAATTACAGGAGACAAGGTCCTGAAAGTGTTTCTTCCTTCTACAGATTTGATTTCTGTCAACTGGAAGAGGAAAAGCGTCCCTCGGAAAACCTTGGTCAAGTACTGTTTGGTGAGAGGATTGAGTCATCTCCATACAAGGTATCAGTTTACCTAAGTAAGATGTTGTGGGTTTTAGGCAAATTGTCTGTGCTATTGCTTTAACTTTTTGGTGTAAAGATGTCTCATTCTAAGATATAGAAGAAACTGAGGCAGTGGATAGTCTAAAAATATTTGTTGTTCAGTTCCTTTATTAATGTAGTATGTGAGATACACAAAATGAAACCTTGTTTGCTGTAGTAACTGCTGATTTCAGGCAACTGTAATGCTCATAGTGATAGAGAGAAGAAAATTGTCCAAGATTACTATAGATTATTCTCATTGTTAATTTGTTTTGTCTTTTGAATTGAGCTGTCATCAACCTTACTCTGGTTATGAATGCTAATTATGAGGATTCATGCCCATTTCCAAACCGGCTAAGGAGATAGTAAGGTAGACAGGCAAAGGGCTGGAAAAACACAGCCAGTCAGGCAGCATCAGGAGGTGGAGAAGTCGATGTTTCGGGTGTAACCCTTCTTGCCAGTCCTGAAGAACAGCTGTGTTCTTCCAGCCTCCTGCTTGTCCACCTTGAATTCCAGCATCTGCAGTTTTTTTTTCTATAACCAAGGAGACAGTAAGGTTTGCAGATGCTAGGAGCAAGAATTGATAGATGTGAAGCTGGAAAAGCACAGCAGGTCGGCAGCATCCGAAGAGAAGGAAAGTCAACATTTCGGGCCAAAACCCTTCATCAGGGCTGGGGTGGGGGCGGGAGAGCCCTGAAGTAAAAATAAAAGGGGGAAGCTGGGCCTGGAGCTAGGGGAAGGTTAGTTTGGATGGTAATACCTGGATGCAGGCAGGCGTCCAACACAATAACCCCTACCTGCGTCCACCTATCACCATCCACACCATTCCTCTATTTACTTCTGAACTCCCCTCCACCTTTCCAGTCCACATAAAGGGGTTAGGCACGAAATGTTGACTTTCCTGCTCCTTGGATGCTGTCTGACATGCTGTGCTTCTCCAAACCAGCTAAACTGGATAAAAGCTATTGCACTGAAATGTCAGAAAATTACACCAAATTAAAAAATTTAAAGTAAAACATTTAAAAGGGTACTTTTTTATAAATATAGTTTTCTCTTTCAGTCCCTGTCCCCTTTAAAAGAAATGTTCAAAGTTTGTGCCAAGATTTGTAGCTCGGGTGCTCGTTGTTGTGGTTCTATTCGCCGAGCTGGAAGTTTTTGTTGCAAACGTTTTGTCCCCTGGCTAGGCGACATCATCAGTGCTTGGGAGCCTCCTGCGAAGCGCTTCTTTGATGTTTCCTCCGGTGTTTATAGTGGTTATACCACTATAAACACCGGAGGAAACATCAAAGAAGAGCTTCGCAGGAGGCTCCCAAGCACTGATGATGTCGCCCATCCAGGGGACGAAACGTTTGCAACAAAAACTTCCAGCTCGGCGAACAGAACCACAACAAATGTTCACATGCTACATTTCCTGGGTGACTCACCAGTCTCCTTTGAAAAGGAGTACTAGCTTTCCAAAATAAAGTCCATTTTCATCAGACGGCTTGTTGGAAAGATACTTTGCTATTGCAGCTTGCATAATCTTCCTTTCAAGAAAATAGAGTCATAGAGTCATACAGCACAGAAATGGCCCTTTTGGCCCATTGATTCTGCACCTACATAACTACCACTTAAAAGTGTGCTAATTCCAATTTCCTGCACTTGTCCCATATCCTATGATGTTTCAAGTGCTTGTTTAAATATTTTATAAAGGTTGTAAGATTTCTGGCCTCCACTATCTTCCCAGGCAGTGCTTTCTAGATTCTTACCAACCACTGAGTAAATCTCCTGCCTTTTACCCTCTGAATCTCCTGCCTTTTACCTTAGAGGAGAAAGTGAGTCTGCAGATGCTGGAGATCAAAGTTGAAACTTTATTGCTGGAACAGCACAGCAGGTCAGGCAGCATCCAGGGAACAGGAGATTCGACGTTTCGGGCACAGGCCCTTCTTCAGACCTTAGAACCCTGCCCTCTCACAATTGACTCCTCAACCTAGGGAAACAGTTGCTCTCTATTCACCCTGTTCCTATCTCTCATAATGTAATACACTTCAATCATGTCCCTCCTCAGTCTTCTCTGCTCTAAATGAAACAATCCAAGCCTATCTAGACTCTCCCTGTCACTCACTTTCTCCATCCTAGGCAATATGCTGGTGAACCTCTGCTGTACCACCTCTGGTTCTGTCACATCCTTCCTGTAACCAGAACTACGTCCAATTCTCCAGCTGTGGATAGACCAACTTTCCGTACAACTCCAATATTACCTCCTTACTCTTACATTCTATTCCACAACTGATGAAGTCACGTGTCCCATATGCCGCCTTAACTATCCTATTCATGTGCTTTGCTGACTTCAGGGATCTGTGAATAATTACTCAAGATCCCTCTTCTTCTAAGCTGCCCGATGTCCTGCCATTCATTTTAATACTCACTCATCCTGATTCTTCTTCCAAAGTGCACTTATGAGGATTAGGATGGTGATGGCGGAGTAGGAAAACTTCCAGGCTCAGCCCAGGACTTGCCCTTTCCATCTGCTTCTCTTTTTGTTTTCTCGTCTTGTTCTCTCTTCTTTAGTTTTTTTTAGTTTTTTTTTTAACTTCCCTTGTGAAGAGAGAGTTGTGGTGATGGCATCAGGACATTGCAGCAGCTGAGGGCCAAAAGCAGGCCGAGAACAGAGGAGCATGGCCAGTGGTTGGCGGGATCAGAACGAAGCGGGATCTGGAGTGGTGTAGAACAGGACAGCTGGTGTAGAGTGGAATGGAGCAGCTGCAGGCTGGGAGCCAGGAGCAAGGCAGTTGGCAGGTTTGGGGCAAGGAACATGGGCGGCTGGCGATCACTGGGCTGAGGGCCCGGAGTCGGGGCGGCTGGCGGTCACTGGACTGGTGGCCTGGAGCTGGGGCGGCTGGCGGTCACTGGGCAGGTGGCCAGGAGCTGGGGCGGCTGGCAGTCACTGGGCTGGTGGCCTGGAGCCGGGGCTGGTGGCCTGGAGCCGGGACGGCTGGCGGTCACTGGGCTGGGGGCCCGGAGCTGGGGCGGCTGGGGGCCTGGAACCGGGACGGCTAGTGGTCACTGGGCTGGGGGCCCGGAGCTGGGGCGGCTGGTGGTCACTGGGCTAAGGGCCCGGAGCCGGGGCAGCTGGTGGTCACTGGACTGGGGGCCCGGAGCCGGGGCGGCTGGTGGTCACTGGGCTAAGGGCCCGGAGCCGGGGCAGCTGGTGGTCACTGGACTGGGGGCCCGGAGCCGGGGCGGCTAGCAGTCACTGGGCTGGTGGCCCAGAGCTGGGGTGGCTGGCGGTCACTGGGCTGGGGGCCCGGAGCCGGAATGGCTGGCGGTCACTGGGCTGGGGGCCCGGAGCCGGGACGGCTGGCAGTCACTGGGCTGCGGTACAGAGTAAGGTGGTTGGAGGGCTGCAGGCCCGGAGCCGGGACGGCTGGTGGTCAGTTGGGGTCGCCCCAACATTGGGGTGAGTGAGACCATGTGTGGAAAGTTCCTAGTGTCGAGTGATGGCAGGCTATTTAAGGACTGTAGTGACTACCTTTTAACTTTCTTCCTTTATTTTCCCATTTATACTGTGAACTATAATGTAGGTCTTTTGTTTTTTTCTTTATTTCTCTATTTTTATACCCAATCTATTTTAGTACCTAAGATTTGTAACTAGGTACTTTGTACCTCAGAGTGCGCCATGTGGTGTCATTGTCAACTTCTTAGTGTACTCCTGTACTTTTGTACTTAATAAGATGTGACCATAAACCTAATTCTACATACCACATGCTACTGTTCTACGTATCTGACCAACCATCTATATTTTCCTGCAACCTGCAGCCATCTTCTTCACTATTAACCACCTTACAATCTTGGTGTCATCTACAGACTTGCTTAACATTCCTCTCACATTTTCATCTATGTATATAACAAGCAATAAGGGTCTAAGTACTGATCATTGTGGTACACTGCTGGAAACCGGCCTTCAGTCATTTGAACAGACCTCTGCTAATTTGCTTTGTATCCTATTACTAAGCCAATTTCTGATCCATTTTGTCACGTTTTGCTGAATTCCATGTGCTTTAATCTTTTGAATCAGTCTCCCGTTTGGGACCTTATCAGAGGGATCTTGCTAAAATCTATATAAAAACTGTACTTCCCTCAAGCACACACTTGATCACATTTTTGAAAAGTTTGAGCAAATTTGTTAGATGTGACATTCCTCTGACAAAACCATGCTGACTATCCCTAATTAATCTATGCCTTTCCAAGTCGATATTAATTCTCTCCTTCAGAATTTTCTCCAATGATTTCACTACCACTGACATGAGAGTCGCCAATTTGTAATTTCCTGCTTCAGCTCTGCCACCTATTTTGAAAAAATGGGACCACATTAGCCATCGAGGAGAAAGTGAGGGCTGCAGATGCTGGAGATCAGAGCTGGAAATGTACCTTCTTCGGAGGTACATGGAATAGTGTAGGTTAGATAGGCTTCAGATTGGTATGAGGAGAGATTCCTGAAGAAGGGCTTATGCCCGAAACGTCGATTCTCCTGTTCCTTGGATGCTGCCTGACCTGCTGCGCTTTTCCAGCAACACATTTTCACCACATTAGCCATCCTCCAGTCCTCTGGCACTTCCCCTATAGCCAGAGAGGAATTAAAAATTTGTGTCAGATCCCCTGCAATTTCCTGCCTTGCTTCCCGCAGCAACCTGGAATGCAGTGCATCTGTGCCAGAATTCCTAAATTCCATATCTATGTTCTCCTTTTCCAGAGTGAAGACCGAGCAGAAGTATTCCATTTAACACCCAATATTCTGCAGCTTCATTTTATACGTTGCCCCTTTGGTCTCTAATGGGCCGAACTCTTCCCCTGGTTAGTCTCTACCCTTTAATGAATGTATAAAATATCTTAGGATTCTGCCTAATCCTGTTTGCAAGTCCTTTTCATGCCCCCTTTTTGCTCTTCCAATTACTTTCTAGATTCCCTCATCCACTTCCTATATTCCTCTACGGCTGCAGTTGAATTGCTTCCTTTGGACTTGCTAAAAGCCTTTCTTTTTCTCATCCAGTTCTGAATTGTCCTAGACATTCTAGGTTATCTGAACTTATTGCTGCTACATTTCCCCCTCAAGGGTGCAAGTCAAGCCTATATTGTCCTCTGCTCCTACTGCTCTGCTCTGCTCTGCTGTGGTCTTACCCGCAAGGAACTTTTCCCAATCAACTTTGCCCAGATCCTGCTTTATTTTAATAAAATCTGCCTTACTTACCCAATCCAAGCTGTCTTTTGCTTGCCATTTTTTTCCTTGTCTATAACAAATTTGAACTGTTCCATGTTGTGGTCACTCACTAAAATGTTCCTCTACTGCCATATCAAACACATGTCTAGCTTCTTTCTGCAGAACTGGATCCAACACTCTGCCATCCCTTGTTGGGCCTTCTCTCTTCATTTTAAGTAGTATGCTTCTTTTGTATTCTTCCTGCCAAGGTGGGCGTTAAATTTCCCATAGCACTCTCCATCTCACTTAATCTTATGTCACTTTGTAGATTCATTGTATCCCATTCACAACTTAACTTTCAAACACACCTTTGTGTAATTGGCAAATTTAACAATCAGACATTGGACCCTTCATTAAACTCATTAATCTAGATTTTTGAATGTTTGAGGCCCACTACTGATTCCGATCTTTTATCCATGCTGATATGTTACTTCTTGCATCATAAACTCTTATTTTGTGTGATGACCTTTTGACATGACATCTTGTCAACTGCCTCCTGGAAACCGAGGTGCACCACATTGACGTGTTTTTCTCCACATTGCTTGTTAGTTCCTCAAAGAATATTATAAATTAGTCAAACATGATTTTTATTTTAGAATATATTATTGACTCTGCCTGATTGCATTGATATTTTCCAATTACTTGCCACAACCTAATTAATGATAGATGCCTGCATTTCAAGATGTTGTGTAAACCCCACCTACTTTTCTCTTCAATTGCTCTGTGTTTTCTCACTTGCTATAAATTTGATCAGTGTTTTTTGGCTCCTTTTAATGTAGAAACACAACAAGGAAGTGTTTAGAGATAAGGAACTACAATGATCCCTTCCTTTGTCTTTATTGTACAGCTCCCTGGCGTGTGATGATTCAGTTGGATGCAGAAAAGCAGTTTCCAATATTGTTTCTCATTGCTGTATTTCCTGGCTCTTTTAATCACACTGTGCTCTATTTTCTCAGTGCTGCTGTGATCTTTTATTTTTAACCTTTTTATTTGGTCCTTCGTCCTTAATGCAATTCCTAGTTTTCATTCCTGCGATCATGCATTTTACCAGCATGCATCTATCTTAAACATAGGAAAGTATTCCAAAGCACTTCTAACAGTGTAATGAGATAAAATGCCATTAAACTGAAGAAGAAAATAATGGTAATGAAAACTTAATTAATCACATAATTAACTTTTCTGGGTACCAGTGTTTGACTGTAATGAACTGGTGTAGAGATATATCATACTTGATAAAGTATCCTCACATATGAAGTTGCTTGCTCCCAGAAGTTTATTTTTACTCTGCACTGTTTTGTGTGATGAGAATAATCAAGGATAGTACCAAGATTATGATGCTTGAAACTTGCTTTGCAACTGGACCTTGGGAGTGTCCTAGGTGTTTACATTTTTCCTGTAGCCACCCCAAAATGTACTCCAGAAAGGGCAGGATAATTGTTAAAAGTTAAGGGAAATGAGTGAGGAGGGGATATATTGTAGCCCCACTGATTATGTGCACTTTCATGTGAACTATGTTATGATTTGATTAGATTAGATTACTTAGTGTGGAAACAGGCCCTTCGGCCCAACAAGTCCACACCGACCCGCCGAAGCACAACCCACCCAGACCCATTCCCCTACATTTACCCCTGCCCCTAACACTACGGGCAATTTAGCATGGCCAATTCACCTAACCTGCACATTTTTGGACTGTGGGAGGAAACCGGAGCACCCGGAGGAAACCCATACAGACACTGGGAGAATATGCAAACTCCACACAGTCAGTCGCCTGAGGCGGAAATTGAACCCGGATCTCTGCCGCTGTGAGGCAGCAGTGCTAACAACTGTACCACCATGCCGCCCACAGTTGAGTTGAAGCAGAGAAAATGCTTTATATATAATATTGCTTGGAGGAGTAGGTTTAGATTAGATTCCCTATGTTGAAGGATTGTGGAGGGGAGAAGACATCCAAATTTTGTGGACAAAGTTAGTGTGGTTTCAAGAGGGGAAAGGAGGAGTGGAAATCAACAAAGTCAAGCAAAGGTTTGAGGGATACTAATAGAGCTAAAGACCAATAAGATCTAGTCGAATGCATCCTAAGATATTAAAGGAAGTGGTGGATGCATTGGCAGGAATGGGTCCACATTAAAAATGCCAATCTAGTCCCATTTGCCAGCATTTGGCCCATATCTTTGAGGAATCATTAGATTCTGGAAAAGTTGGAAAACTGCCAATTTAAAAAGTTTTATTTAGGAAGGGAAGGAGACAAAAATTAGGTAACTATTGACTACTCAACTTAAAGTCTGTTCTTGGGAAAATGTTACTCTAAAGGATGTAATAGTAGAGCATTTCGAAGTACATAATATAATAAAGCAGTCACCACGGCCCCAGGAAGGGGAGATCATGTCTAATGCATTTATTAGAATTCTTTGAGGAAGTGACAAGCAGGATAGATAAAGCAACAGCAGTGGATGTAATATATTTGGATTTTTTAGAAGGCACTTGACATGGTACCACATGTTAGGCTACTTAATAAGATAAGAGCCCATGGTGTTAGAAGTAATGGAAGACAGAGTTGGGACAAGGGGAGAATTTTCAGGAGCAATTAATGACTTGGATGAGGAAAGTGAGTATATTGTAGCTAGGTTTGTGGATGACACAAAAATAGGTAAGAGGGCAAGTGATGAGGGTGATTAATGATTTAGAGTCATAGAATCATAGAGTTGTACAGAATGGAAACAGACCCTTCGGTCCAATCTGTCCATCCCGACCAGATATCCCAACCCAATCTAGTCCCACCTGCCAGCACCCGGCCCATATCCCTCCAAACCCTTCCTATTCATATACCCATCCAAATGCCTCTTAAATGTTGCAATTGTACCAGCCTCCACCACTTCCTCTGGCAGCTCATTCCATACATGTACCACCCTCTGTGTGAAAAAGTTGCCCTTAGGTCTCTTTTATATCTTTCCCCTCTCACTCTAAACCTATGCCCTCTAGTTCTGGGCTCCCCGACCACAGGGAAAAGACTTTGTCTACTTATCGTATCTATGCCCCTCATAATTTTGTAAATCTCTATAAGTTCACCCCTCAACTCTGATTCTCCAGGGAAAACAGCCCCAGCCTGTTTAGCCTCTCCCTATAGCTCAAATCCTAAAACCCTGGCAACATCCTTGTCCATCTTTTCTGAACCCTTTCAAGTTTCACAACATCTTTCCAATAGGAAGGAGACCAGAATTGCACACAATATTCCAACAGTGGCCTAACCAATGTCCTGTACAGCCACAACATGACCTCCCAACTCCTGTACTCACCTCCTGTACCAATAAAGGAAAGCATACCAAACACCACCTTCATTATCCTATCTACCTGCGACTCCACTTTCAAGGAGCTATGAACCTGCACTCCAAGGTCTCTTTGTTCAGCAACACTCCCCAGGACCTTACCATTAAGTGTATGAGTCCTGCTACGATTTGCTTTCCCAAAATGCAACACCTCGCATTTATCTGAATGAAACTCCATCTGCCACTTCTCAGCCCATTGGCCCACCTGGTCAAGATCCTGTTGTAACTTGAGGTAACCTTCTTCACTGTCCACTACACCTCCAATTTTGGTGTCAACTGCAAATTTACTAATTATACCGCTTATGCTCGCATCCAAATCATTTATGTAAATGACAAAAAGTAGTGGACCCAGCACCATTCCTTGTGGCACTGTACTGGTCACAGGCCTCCAGTCTGAAAAACAACCCTCCACCACCACCCTCTGTCTTCTACCTTTGAGCCAGTTCTGTATTCAAATAGCTAGTTCTCCCTGTATTCCAGTCTCCCATGGGAACCTTGTTGAACGCCTTACTGAAGTCCATATAGATCACATCTACCGCTCTGCCCTCATCAATTCTCTTGGTTACTTCAAAATCTCAATCAAGTTTGTGAGACATGATTTCCCACGCACAAAGCCATGTTGACTATCCCTAATCAGTCCTTACCTTTCCAAATACATGTACGTCCCTCAGGATTCCCTCCAACAACTTGCCCACCACTGAGTTCAGGCTCACTGGTCTATAGTTCCCTGGTTTGTCCTTACCACCCTTCTTAAACAGTGGCACCACTTTAGCCACCCTCCAATCTTCCGACACCTCACCTGTGACTATCAATGATACAAATCTCTCAGCAAGAAGGTCCAGCAATCACTTCTCCAGCTTCCCACAGAGTTCTAGGATAGACCTGATCAGGTCCTGGGGATTTATCCACCTTTATGCGTTTCAAGACATCCAGCACTTCCTCCTCTGTAGTATGAACATTTTGGAATTCAATGTGGGGAGTGAGGCAGCACAATGGCAAAATTCACAGACAACACAAAAATTGGCCGTGTTTGGATTGTGTAGAGGGTAGATGTAAACTCAAAAATGGCAGAGATGGGTTGGTGGAGTAGGTAGGAAAGTGGCGATGGAATTCAACTCTGATAAGTGTGAGGTAATACATTTAGGGAGGTCAAAAGGCAAATAAACGGGAACATACTAAGAGGCGTAGATGAAGTGCACAGGTCCCTAAAGGTTGCATTACAGGAGGGGCGTAGTTGCTCTGGAGAGAGTGCAGACAGCATTGACTAGAATGTTACCAGGACTGGACAATTGTCGCAATGAGGAGACGTTGGAGAGGCTGGGATTGTTTTCCTTAGAACAGAGAAGTCTGAGGGGTGACATAGAATTAGAATTAGAGTTTATTGTCACTATACTCAAATATAGGAATACAGGAGTCAAAAAGTGTGGCACTGGAAAATCGCAGCAGGTCAGCCAGCATCCAAGGAGCAGGAGAGTTGATGTTTCAGCCATAAGCTCTTCAATACGAATCATATAAATGACAAAAAGTAGTGGACCCAGCACCATTCCTTGTGAAAAGTGTACAAATCGCCTTTCTCCAGTGCCATTTTATTTATGGAATAAAATTGTAATGGGTACAGATAAGAGTACACAGCAGGAACCTGTTTCTCTTGGCAGAGAGTTTAAAAACTAGGGTTCACAAATTCAAGTTTGGTGGCAGATGGATTAGAGGGGATGCGAAGAAAAACGTCTTTTTACGCAGGGAGTGGTAGATGACTGGAATTCACTGCCTGAGTTGTGGGGTGGAGGCAGAGATCCTATACTTTCTTAAAAAGTACTTGGATTTGTGCAGTCAGCTACAGGCTGATGGACAGTGTCTTGAAGATGCTATTAAAAGGGCATCTGCGAACTTTTGGGTTGGCATGCACAAGATAGGCTGAACGGACCACTTCTGCGATTAGCTTACCTATGGTATGGAAACAGGCCCTTCGGCCCAACAAGTCTGTGCCGACCCTCCAAAGAGTAATCCACCCAAACCCATTTCCCTACCCCTATATTTACCACTGACTAATGCACCTTACACTATGGGCGATTTAGCATGGCCAATTCACCTGACCTGCACATCTTTGGATTGTGGGAGGAGACCGGAGCACCCGGAGGAAACCCACGCACACATAGGGAGAATGTGCAAACTCCACACAGTCACCCGAGGTGGGAATCGAACCCGGGTCCCTGGCGCTGAAAGGTAGCAGTGCTAACCACTGAGCCATTGTGCTGCCCCGTGTGCTATATTATTTCTCTGGTTCTATGATGCACAGAATCTACAGAGGACTATTGACAGTAAGTAAGTGGGTAAAAATTCAGCAGATTGAATATTATGTGGGGAAAATGTGAAGTTATGCATTTTTGCAGGAAGAATAGAGGGTTGAATATTATTTAAATAAAGAACAACTGCAGAAACGTATTGTACAGAGGAATTTGGGAGCTCTTCTGCATAAATCTCAAAAAAGCTACTATACAAGATCACCAGGTATTAGGGAAGGACACTGGAATGTTGGCCTTTATTTCGAAGGTGGTGTATAAAAATCGGAGCAAAAACAGAAGTTGCTGGAAAAGCTCAGCAGGTCTGGCAGCAACTGTGGAGAGAATTCCAAGTTAACATTTCAGGTCTGGTGACACTTCCTCAGAATGTTACCTTTAATGTCTCTTCTGAGATGATGCCAGACCTGCTGAGCCTTTTCCAGCAAATTCTATTTTTGTTTCTGATTTACAGCATCCACACTTCTTTTGGTTTGTATTTAGTATAAAAATAGGAGATCATGCTAAATTTATACAAGACACTAGTCAGACAACAGCTGGAATTCAGTGAGCCATTTTGGACCCCTTGTCTAAGGAAAGATATATTGGAGGCTGTCCAGAGAAGATGCAGTAGGCTAATCCTGGGTATGGAAGGAATGTCTATGAGGAGAAGATGGGTAAGTTGGGCCTGTACTTGATGAAATACAGAAGAATGAAAGACAACCTTTTTAAGATATACAAGATTCTTTGAGGACTTAACAGGTTGGATGCAGAAGGGTTGTGTCCACTTGTGGGAGAGTCTAAGACCAGAGCGCATCACCTCAGAATAAGGGGTTGCAGAATTACGACAGAGCTGAGGAGGAATTTCTTCTCTGAGCGTTGTGAATCTGTGGAATTCTTTATGTAGAGGGCCGTAGAGGCTGGGTCACTAAATATATTCAAAGCTGTGATAGACCCGTTTTTAATCAGTAAGGGAACCAAGGATTATGGGAAAAAAACAAAAGTGAGTTCAGGATTATCAGGTCATCCATGATCTCTCTGAATGTTGGAGCAGATTTAATTTGCTGAATAGCCTGTTTCTGCTGATATATCCTATTGGCTTAAATTAGATCCCTTCAAGTTAACTGTGATTCTTGAAGGCTTTGGTTTTAAACAAGCTTCTTAGCAATCATGTAATTTTGCTGTGGACCTCCTTAGGGCTTTTTTGAACTGTGACTGGCTTGGAGAACTTCTTGTTTTACCTGGTTCAGGTGGGGGGAAGCCTGCTAAGAATAAGCTGTGTTGGAGGAAAACTTGCTATTATGAGTTCTGATTTCTGCCATTTCTGAAAAGGAAGCCCAAAATATCAGTTCAGGAAATGAGTGATTGAAAGCACATCTTGAAATTGTATTTCCTATTTTGTTTCTATTTGCTGTTTCTGCAAACTCCGAGATAACTGTGCATATGTGCTTGCATGTGTTTATTAAAGATATTTATAGGGAAATTTTAAATTCATAATTGTGTTTATTAAGAAACCTGATCACTTTTGTTCATAATATGATGTGGATAAGGTATTATTTTTGGTCATCTTGTTAACTGGAAAAAGTATTTTTATTTTGTGCTGCATTCCCTGGAGTGACACTACAGCAACATTGCACTCATCCAGGCTTGGTCATAACAGCAGGCCGTTGGACTATTGAAGATGATTAAAGAATTGTTTATTAAATTACAGTTCCACTTTAAGAAGGAAGAAGTGTGTAAGCGCGTCTGTACAAAAAGCTACAATCCAGAAAACAAGGATGACAAATCAAAGTTGGCATTTCTGAAGAGTGGCATGCAATTAAACTATCAACATCATTGGTGAGTAGCTAACAAGAAGCAGTCTACCATGACTTTTGATTTAAATTTTAAGCCTCATTTATTTTAGTTACTCACAGTTCTAGTGTTATTCATAGCAGTTCACATTCAGTCATATTGATTCACTAAAATTATTTGTAGCTTTCATGTAATTACAGATTTTAAAAATAAACACATAAGCATAATTGCTGTTATACGCTACTTTGCATATCATTCCCTTATTTCTTACTGATGCACATGCAAAGGTGATTGTGAGTACAAATTTACTTTTAAGCAGATAGATAGTAAAACTACAATCTCCATGTTCAAATGGATGTGTCTGAAGCAGCTAATGTAGGGTTATGTATTCTTCAAAAAAAACCCAGCGGAGAAAACATAGAAATCCTTAAACACATCCTTTGCGATGACATTATTTATAGGGACATCGAATATGGTCAAATGGTCATACAGCATGGAAACAGACCCTTGGGTCCAACTTGGCCATGCTGACCAAGTTTCCCAAACTAAACTAGTCCCACTTGCCTGCATTTAGCCCATATCTCTCTCAACCTTTCCTATTCATGTACCTGTCCAAATGTCTTTTAGAACATTTAAATCAAATAGGAAAGGTTTGGAGGAGACTAGTTTAATTGGGATTATGTTTGGCATGCACTGGTTGGACCAAAGTGTTTGCTTCCATGCAGTATGATATATAAATGTTGTTACTGTACCTGCATCTACCACTTCCTCTGGCAGTTCATTCCACATGCAAGCCACCATCTGTGTGAAACAGTTGCCCCATACTTTTAAATCTTGCTCCTCTCACTTTAAAATCCCTCTAGTTTTGTACTCCCCTACCCTAAGGAAAAGACCTTTGCTGTTTACCTTAGTATGCCACTCATGATTTCATAAATCTCTAGATTGTCGCCCCTCAACCTCCTGCGTGCCAGTGAAAAAGGTTCCAGCATATTCAGTCTCTCCTTATAACTCAAGCTCTCCAGTCCCAGCAACATCCTTGTGAACCTCTTCTGAACCTGCTCCAATTTAATAATATCCTTCCAACGGCAGGGGAACCAGGACTGTACACAATACTCCATAAGTGGCCGCACCAACTTCCTGTACAAACTCAACGTGGCATTGCAACTCCTGTACACAATGGTCTTAGCAAGCCAATGGAAATGGTTTATACACCTTATTTTTTTCCTATTCATACCTTGAAGATTTCAATCAGATCACCTTCTAAATTCCAGAGAAAACTGGCCTAATTTGTGTTTCTCCTCATAGCTGAAGTCCAGGTATCAATCTTATAAATCTGTATTGTACTCCCTGAAGTGTGGTGCCCAAACCTGCTCTCTGTACTCCAAATTGGGTCTAACCAGTGTTTGTATAACTTTTACTTCAATCCTCTAGATATAAAGTCCAACATTCCTTTAACTTTGTTGATTGTTTTCTACATTAGTTCATTGTATTTTAAAGATTTATACACCCGAACTCCAAGTCTCTTTGGAGATCCACTGTATTTAACTTTATACCTTCGAGAAAGTACCCTGATCGATCCAAAATGGACTAATTGGTATAACCTACTTTTCATGCTCACCTTTTCCAGGGAAATTGTAGGAGTAATATTGTACTATTACTCGAGCCTCACTTTATTTTATGGACATTTTTGGAAGAAGTGGTCAGCATGTCAAGAGTCAGTGTATGTTATGGAGTCATACAGTTATGCAGCACAGAAACAGACCCTTCGGCCCAACCAGTCCATGCCGACCATAATCCCAAATTAAACTAGTCCCGCCTGCCTGTTGCTTGCCCATATCTCTCCAAACCTTACCTATTCATGAAGTAGCAAATTACTGCAAATGTTAGAATCTGTACTGAAAACAACAAATGCTGGAGATCACAGTGGGTCAGATAGCATCTGTAGAGAGAGAGCAAATTACTGTTTCAAACCTAGATGACTCTTCATCGAAATGTTGGCTTACCTATTTATGATGCTGATAAATATTGTCATTAAAATACTACAGGAAGTTTGAAATCCAATTCATTGATCTGACTGAGTATGGATGATTACTGGCTATTGACATCTGAATTGTATTTTCTTATCAATTTCCCTCATTGCTCCATTCCATTTTATAGTTCCTGCTTAGTATATAATAGTGAACTCCAGAAAATACGTGCTTATTCCTGGTAATCTGTCATCTTTCTGAAGTGGGAAGAATGTTAAGGTGAATTTTGAATAGTTTGTTGAGGAAAAGCTGGGTGCGTGTTTTGCATTTTCTTGCTGTTTTGCCATTTCTCAAATATTTTACCGAACACCTTACAATTAATGTTCAGGATCTGCTTGGCATCATCCTACCTCAATTAATTTAAAATATAAATAAAGTCTGAAATATGTTATGACCAGTTGTAAGTAAGCATTCAAGGTTGTATCTAATTCATTGCTTTCTTTTCTGCTGGAAAGGCTATTCACAAACTGGCAGTTTTGACAGATAAAGTGTGATTTTCTTTTTACTGTTCAGCTGGTCAAGGCTTAAGTTGAGTGCCTGAAGAAGCACAGTCAAATATAATGTCCACCAGGTTTGCGTTTCAGCAACCAGAGTTTTCATAAGATGCTGATTCACTGTTTTGAGTTGATTCTCTGGAACGTCACCTGTTTTCATGTAAATGCAGAAGACTGGCAAACTTAGTTAATGCACTGGCATGAATAAAGAGGCCCTGAAGAGACTATCTGGGAGATAAAAGTGAAGATTCTATTTTCTACAGTCGTTTAGTAATATGATGGTATGGTAGAACTCGAATATGGTGTCAAAGCTTTTCATCTTGCACTCATCAGGCCAATTCACAAGAATACCAATATAGGGGGAAAGCCACATTTTTGACATTCTACTCTTTAGAATCTAGCCCTAAGTTGAGTTAAATCCTGTTCCACATCACACTTACACTCACTAATCTTTGATTCCTGATTCAGCCATGATTTTAAAATTCTCACTCTTGTTTTCAAATTGCACTTTTGCTTTGTTCATGCTTACTTTCTCACCACCACCAATTCCACCTTCTGAGATGTCTGCATGCCTCTAATTCTGGCAGCTTCAGTGTCCATGATTTTTATTGTTTCATGGTAGGTGACTGCCTTCAACTACCAAGACCCTGGAATTCTCTCCTTTAACTGTACCTGTCATTACCTCTCTTTTCTTTCATGTTGCTTCTTAAAATCTACCTCTTTGAACAACATTTTTGTTATCTTATGTGACTTTGTGCCAAATGTTTTCAAGTTGTTCATGTAAATCATCTTGGGACTATGGTAATGTTAAAGATATTGCACAAAATACAGTTATTTACAATGATTGCTTTTCAGTGTGCATACACCCCCATTGTTCTTATAGGATTGTTGATAATATGCCTGTCACATGGTGCTATGATGTGGAAGATGGCCAGAAGTTCTGTAATCCAGGATTTCCCATTGGTTGCTACATAACAAAAGAAGGTCATCCAAAAGATGCGTGTGTTATTAGTGTAAGTTTATGCATGTCTTGATTACATTTTTAGATACTGGTTCTAGTGCTACTTTGGTGCTAACTATTAAGAGCACATAATTTGCTTGAGCCTGGATTGAAACAAAATGTAATTTGATAATCAACATGAGATTGAAACTGATTAATGTCTTTATTGATGCTTCTGAGATACTCTTGTCCAGAAAAACAAGCTGAGTGAAATATAAAATTTATTTCATAAATAATTAGCTTCCCAAATCTGGTATGTTAACATCAATTGTTTTCTTGCACTGACTGGCCAACACCAGAAATATTCCCTGTTTAAAAACCAAGTTTGTCCCAGTTTTTCATTTCTTAAGGACATTGGGTCTAACTGGAATGTTGTTGTTACAGCATCCATGCTCCATATTGATCCATCTGCTACCTTGTTCAATTGCAAACCTTCATATATATTGCCAGATTGTTAGAATGTGGATGGGAGCAATTCTGATTCCAATCATTTTATTCTCTGCCATCTGGTTTCTGGTGAATTGTCAGGAGTGTTGGCTAATGTTCTTTACACCAGGGGTAGATCTTTGCAAATTTTGACACCCCAAAATCTAACAGTTTTGTTCAGTGTGACATAGTGGAGTACAAGGGATGTTCTTCAATGCCAATCTAAGCTGCAGGTTGTGGGTTCTCAAAGCAATTACCTTTTTTCAATTTGAATTGTTTCTAATAGTGTTTTCTCTTTTGTTTACCTGTTGATTTTGCGATTCAGGTGTAATGGGGGGAAAAAAACTGTATGGGGAAAGTGAATTTCATTGTAGGTTTCAGGTGCCTCGTTACAACATCTCTTTGTTAATGTAGATTAAACCAGACAGTGCACTTTAAAGCAAGCCTTTGTGTTGAGACGTGGACTTACACTTTATATTGCAAATAAATGCTGATTTCTTTTTTTTCTTAATGCATACGCATTTCTTGATCAGAGGTACACAATTTTGTATAATTTCTATTGTTTAATAAATTGTCAAAATAAACTTTGATGGTTTTCTTTGTAATTCCTTGCTTAATGATGAATTATAAAGTCTTGCATGTTTTAAAGTTTGATAGAATAATTTCATTCAAATTAATAGAACTAAACTACTGTAATTTATTAAATAATTTTAAAGCAAACCCTTGACTTAATAGAAACAAATAAATAGCTTCCACAGAAATTAAGAACCTTAGTTTTGATTGTAATTATTTTTATGAATTACTTTTTGATTTCTATTGTTTAGACTTCCTTCAATGAGAAAGACACTTACTATATTTTCAATCATGTGGATATCACAATGTATTTCCATAGTGAAGGTGGGACTGAAGCAAGACTTGTAGCTGCCAAATTAGAACCAAAAAGGTATGTAAATAGTTAAATGGAATAAGCGTGTCATCTAAAGGAATAAAAAGTGGCAACTGATTATTACACAATTTCTTATCAAGGGATCCCAAATATATTAAAAATTTTATGCCTGAGTTCACTTCCTGTGAACTTTTATCATTACAAATTCCTGTGTAAATATTTGTTATGGAAATTGGCAATGTAAAACTCGTCGCTCTATAATTAGACTCTAATCAGAAGAGTTGCTCGCAAAAGGACACATTCTGTGGTGATTTGAGTTCATAGCCACCGTTTAAACATGGGAACTTGATGTTGTTCAATGTGTTTGAGTAGCAAATTAAACAGTGAGATGCTAATTTTGCAAAGCCATGACAGAGCAGCACATGTTCCAAATTAGTGCATTTTTCTCCCCTGAAATCGCTGTTTGTTTTACATTTAAGTAAGGTTGAGTACTGTTAAAAGCTTTGATATGTTAACAGTAAATTCTGATCTAGTTAATTCACGTTGGCCATTTCATAATAACTGAATTCACTAATTTTTTTTACAGAAATATAAATGCTCGAACAAAACATTAAGATTTCAACTTGGGGTTTGAACTATTTCTGCATGTCCTGGTCCATTGTCCCCTTTTGCTGACCCCACTTTCATCTGAATGGTACTCCTGCCTCCCCACGTCAAACCTGACAGGTTTTCTTCTTTACTTTAACACATACTTAGTTTGCAAGAAGGTCTTTTTAATTCAGATACACCCTCATTTGCCACTTCAATTTTTTCAGAAGGTGCTGCACAATTTTCCATGTAACATCCATAAGAGAATACTGCTGCATGTTTTTTAACCAATAGATAAGGAGGCATCTAATGTGCTTGATATATGCTCTTGTTTTTAACATAAATTTTAAAACTTAATAAATGTAAGTTTTTCACCCTATATATAGTTGTTTGACTCTGCACCTTAATAGACAATAGACAATAGGTGCAGGAGTAGGCCATTCTGCCCTTCGCGTCTGCACCACCATTCAATATGATCATGGCTGATCATCCTTAATCAGTATCCTGTTCCTGCCTTATCTCCATAACCCTTGATTCCACCATCCTTGAGAGCTCTATCCAACTCTTTCTTAAATGAATCCAGAGACTGGGCCTCCACTGCCCTCTGGGGCAAAGCATTCCACACAGCCACCACTCTCCTCATCTCTAAATGGTCTACCCCGTATTTTTAAGCTGTGTCCTCTGGTTCAGCAATCACCCATCAGCGGAAACACGTTTCCTGCTTCCAGAGTGTCCAATCCTTTAATAATCTTATGTCTCAATCAGATCCCCTCTCAGTCTTCTAAACGCAAGGGTATACAAGCCCAGTCGCTCCAGTCTTTCAGCATAAGGTAGTCGCGCCATTCCAGGAATTGACCTCGTGAACCTACGCTGCACTCCCTCAATAGCCAGAATGTCTTTCCTCAAATTTGGTGACCAGAACTGCACACAATACTCCAGGTGCGGTCTCACCAGGGCCCTGTACAGCTGCAGAAGAACCTCTTTGCTTCTACACTCAATCCCTCTTGTTATGAAGGCCAGCATGCTATTAGCCTTCTTCACTACCTGCTGTACCTGCATGCTTACTTTCATTGACTGGTGTACAAGAACACCCAGATCTCTTTGTACTGCCCCTTTACCTAAATTGATTCAATTTAGCTAGTAATCTGCCTTCCTGTTCTTGCCACATTTATCCACATTAAACTGCATCTGCCATGCTTCTGACCACTCACCTAACCTGTCCAGGTCACCCTGTAATCTCCTAACATCCTCCTCACATTTCACCCTGCCACCCAGCTTTGTATCATCAGCAAATTTGCTAATGTTATTACTAATACCATCTTCTATATCATTAATATATATTGTAAAAAGCTGCGGTCCCAGCACTGATCCCTGCGGTACCCCACTGGTCACTGCCTGCCATTCCGAAATGGAGCCATTTATCACTACTCTTTGTTTCCTGTCAGCCAACCAACTTTCAATCCAAGTTAGTACTTTGCCCCCAATACCATGTGCCTTAATTTTGCTCACTAACCTCCTATGTGGAACTTTATCAAAAGCTTTCTGAAAGTCCAGGTACACTACATCTACTGGATCTCCCTCGACTATCTTCAGTTACATCTTCAAAAAATTCCAGAAGATTAGTCAAGCATGATTTTCCCTTCATAAATCTTCATTTGCTACTCTTATTTCTTGTCAGACAAAATCTCGGCATCAAAACAATTCTCAGTGAAAACTCTTTAGCTACATAGGGGTTTGTGTTCTGCAAACTAATTGTATCCATTGCCTTGCTGACAAGTGTATGGTAAATTCTACTTACATTATAACATTCCAACATTATTTTTGTGATTTGGTGAGTAATCACGCAATAGTTTTGCCTTACATTTACTTTAATTTTTTTTACTTCTCCATGGACCTCTAAGGCCTGTGTGCAAAAGTGACTTAAAAACTAGAAATCGATGCTGGGAATAGTTTTGATACATCAGTCAGCATGCGTGGACCCTCTGAGCAGCCATAAAGCTTAAAGGGAGCTTGGTTTTGGCATCAGTGAATGTGTTTGGAACCAAATGGGCTTTTATTTTAATATGACAGTGTATGTTTGTGACATGGTGAAATGTCAGTTTCAAACTGTTGAATAAACTGTTGACAGTCAATTGAAACTTTAAAATTTGAGATTAGTAGATTTTTGTTTGGTAAGGCTATTAAGTGTTTGTGGTGAAACGGTTAAAAATTATGTCCCAATACATGTGTGAATCTAACCGGAATGGAGGTGTTGCTTAGTCCCGTGTGAATCTTATTACACACCTCCCCGTGTGAATCTTCTTATCTGTATGTAACCAGAATGGAATGTGTTTTTTAGCCTTGCTCTGCTGTTCACATGAATGTTTATATCTGGAAAAGAGTATATCAGCTGGAAAAGTCTCCAGTTCGGTGAGTCTGCTCCGGGGTTACGTTTAACCGCCGAGCGTGGGTTGTTGGCAACCGCTCTACGAGAACTGACGGCTCCCAGTTCCGGTAACATGTAGAGTGAGTATAAGCCAGACCCGGGAGTCTGCTCCGGGGTTACGTTTAACCGCCGAGCGTGGGTTGTTGGCAACCGCTCTACGAGAACTGACGGCTCCCAGTTCCGGTAACATGTAGAGTGAGTATAAGCCAGACCCGTTGTAAGTATGAGACCTGGTTGTGGCGACGCTGCGGGGAATAAAATGCTCATATTCTAGCAGACTCGCCTCTTGGTCGTTTGTTCTGTGTCAGACTACTCTCCTACGAACCTGACCTTGAGAATTTTTTAAAACAGTGTTACAGAACCAAGAGAGGTAGATGGAGTTAATATAAGATCAGTCATGATCTGGCTAGTGGAAAGGATAGGCTGGGAAGGATGATTGACCTACTGTTGTTCCTATGTTTTTTCTTTGCCACCTTAGACCAGATTCAGACTGAGATGAAATAGGTGTACTAACTTATTCTACAGTCCACTTACCAGCAAAATAGTAATTAAGGATTTCAGAACAGATTTCTAGACATTAAAGGTATCAATAAGTAGCGGGAGGGAATAGAGATATGATCATTTTGAATGGAGGAGCAGGTTCAATGGGCAAAATGGCCTACTCCTATTTTCTTAGGTTTGATTTTAAATCTGCCATTCATTGATCTGTGAACAAGATCACATGGTTATTATATGTGTATTTGCAATCTACACATTGACAATCATTTTCACTCAAGTATATAATAGTTCTTTGTCACTGAATATTAAAGTGATTATTACATGCTTTTTCAATAAATCTTTAGCCTTGATAGGAGAAAATTACAGTCTATCCTTAATTATAGATCCTTGATTTATATCTCAACAGCTTCAAGCACACACACGTTGATAAGCCTGACTGCTCAGGACCACCTTTGGGTATCCCTAATGTATTTCGAGAGAAATTTAATATTGCCTATACCTACTCTGTTAAATATGCTGTGAGTAATGTCTTTTACACATGTATTGTGAATTAAGGTGATGGGCCAAGATCCACTATATGGGATGCCTTTGAGATTTAAAAACAAAACAGTGTAAATGTAATGATGCTTCACTTGAATTTTATAATTCTATGGCTTGTCGGAGACTGAAGATCCAAGGGAGTTAGAGTTCCATTGTTAAAACTTCAATAAAACTATAAGTTATGATAGAATTGTATAAGTTCTGAGCAAATAATTGTATAGACATATTTCTGGTTTGATGAACAAAACAGCAGTTCAGAAAAATCATCGAACGGTAAAGTTTGCACAAGAAAAAGAGTGCAAGAGAAATTTCCTCACTACACATGGTGGATGAGCAAGGTGGTGGGGGGAGGGAGCAGGTTTGATAGCAGGTTGTTAATGTGCAAATAGAGACTGGTTCAATAAAGAGGGAGACATTGACCAATCCAGCTGAAATGGAGCAAGTTCAATGAAATTGGATACACATAATCTTTTTGCAGAAGAATATGTCAGAAGACTTAAAAAGTAGTAAAAATATTCAAACCTTCTAAGAGGTCTTGAAGAGATCTAGAAGTGATTTTAAAAATAGCATATACAGTGGTAGGTTTGTGGAGCAAAATTATTTGGAGATATTTTTTAAAAAATAAATCTTTGTATTTCAAGATTGAAATTCCCTATTGCTACCTCCTTGGTTGTGCACAAACCCAGAAATGAAGTGTTGCAATAGAGTTGATAACTTTCCTACAATAGAACTCAGTTTGCAAAATTGGAATGTGTTTGTAACAGATGATAATACAAAATATTTTGTATGATGGGTTAGATATTGTTTGGCTTGTAACGAGCTAGGGAGAAAAAGATGCCAAAAAGCTTAGGAAATGCATTCTTAATGGCCAGTCCAAAAGGTTGCAGTTCCAGATTGTAGTACTTTGATGAAAATGTTCCCATGTGTATTATGTATCTGACTGAAATTACTGACTAAATATGATGATGACTTTGGGGAAGTCCAAAATTGGTTCTCTTCATTGCTTTCTTACTCTATCTGACCCATTTTGGTATGAAGGTACAGGATTATGAACCTAAGTCCCAAGTTTATCACTACACATGTGAAGATTAGATAACAAAACCCATTGGCTATTGTTAATTTTGAAACTATTTCTGTGGTTGTTTTACATTTTTCTTTCAAAATGTTCTGGGGATAATGTATGAAATAGAAAATGTGTAAATGTTATTCATTAGGGGTTGCATTTTTTTTGTTCTCTACCATTAATTTCAGCTACATTGGAGGCTAAGTCATTGGTCTTCTATCCCATACCTCATTTCCATCCTCAGGACAGGGCGTGAGCCACTGCTGATTTTGCTTTAATATGGTACCAGCTGAGAATTTTTTCTTGAATATTGAATTTAAATTAACAACAGAACCAAGGAAAGGAATATAACATTGCAGTTTTCAAATTGGTCGGTGATGTATATGATTCAAGGTGTACGATTTATACACATAATATAGATATAATTTCATGGATTATTTTTAAACTAATGGTACATTAATTTAGTCTGTTTGTGTGAAGGGATTTCATACTTAACTAGGCCAGTCTTTTCAGAACTATGACTTTGAATCAGTACGGATGTCAGAGTAGATGAGTGAAGGTGTCATGAAATGTTTGTTTATATAGTGTATTATGCCAGGATCAAAATATTCAGCCATTAGCTTAGCAAAAGCTAGAATGAGCAAACCTTTTAAAAAATGAAATGTAAATGCTTTTGAATTCTGTTTGAAGATGATCTGACTGGAGTCAGATGCAAGAGTAGTTTCTTACTGGGGGAAAACAATTCACAGCAGTGAAGTAATAAGCGAAATACTGCAGTTCATGAATATATCCAGACCAGTAGAAGTATTTGGTTAGAAATCATATTTCAGGTTTGAAATAACAAAAGCGTGGTTCAGAAGAACCATCTAATCACAAGATTAGCAGAGAAAAAAGAGGCAAGGAATTGTTTGAGAGATCCTCACATTGGTTGCTCACAGCTTAAAAAAAATTGTTGAACATCTCAGTTGTGTTTTGTCAGAGAAAAAGGCTTCGCAATTCACAGGACTGGAACCAAAAAGAAGCTGTTAAATCAACCCACAGATTTCATGGGGAAGGAAAATTTCTCTGATTAATTGTGAAGTGACGGTTTTGGAGAGTAGTGGGATTTTGCTTTGTTGGGTGTTTTACATCTTTTGGTTTTGTTTTATTTTTCTTTTTACATAATAAATTTCTGTTTTATTATTAAAACCAAATCTGCAGTCTGGTGTGCTTATGTTTCAAAGAAAGACTGCCACATTAAATTGGAAAATGAGCAAAATATGATCCATCAAGCATACCATAGGAATGTAAACTGAAGTTATAACATTTGTTTCCCTCTAATTCTCCTTTCTCCTTTAGGAGGTGTTCCTTTCCCACTGTTCAAAAAATGCTGTAGAGAGCACAGAACTGACATGTTAGCATGGCCTTAAACAAAATTTACTAAGGAATTGTGAAATTTTGTCATTGCAAATGTTTTGGAAAAATAATTGGTTTCCTTATCAATTTACTGTTTGCTACTGTTTTCCAGACATATCAGTAGAGATCCTGACAGCACATAACACTTTTTCTATTTACAGACATCAAATATTAAATGGGCATCAAGGTGGGATTACATTTTGGAATCTATGCCTCACACCAACATTCAGTGGTTTAGGTAAGGAATCATATTGACCCTTTTTGTACTTCTTTGAAGTGTGGACAGACAGCTAATCACAATTAATCACAACAAAACATTAGTGCAGTTGAAAGCTGTATAATGAAAACAAACTACCAGTAATATCTGAAGGAATATAGGGTCATTGTGCTTGACATGAGCTTTGCATGCTGAGTGTGCTTTTGATTATGTTCAATATCATTACTAATTTTTGAGTATGACTTGAGTCACACTTTCAGCCACATATTTTATTAAAAAATTAAATAAGACCATAATTATCTATAGTGTGTGTAGTGTAGAATCATTTGGTACAAGCACAGGTGAGGACAATTAGGCAGTTGTCTTCTGTATTTCAATGGGTTCTGCATTTTGTAGCTCTTGGATCTGATCTTTTTCAAACATGGTCTAGGGATTTTGAGGATTTTTTTATCTTAAATAATTTTTAGGAGGGTAATTCCATGAGGCGTTAGAAATGTTTGTTTCATAGTTTTGAGATATTCACAATTTCTTTTTATGAGGGTATTCACATTCTCATTGACCATGAGATCTTTCAGTTTTTCCACATTAGTTAACCAGCTTGTCAAATGGGTTGAATATGTGGATGCCAAAAACTATATTTATCCTGAAGTGGCTACCAGAGTGGAGGGCTGGCTAAAGTTTCCAGCTTACATCCTATGACATTGCCAAACATTTTCAATAAAAATCCGGGTTGTTTTTGAAAGTAAATGTACATAAACATGCACCTGAAATTAAACTTCAAATTTGTAGTGCAGAATCATCCAGTATCCATCTGCTGTGGCTCAACTACATTGATTAAAACATATCAAAAGTTATGACTTTTCATGTATCATTAGTTTGTTCCATTTTAATAACTGAAACCAGCACAATGCCCAAAGTCCAGTGAGACTGTTGATTGCTTCAATTCTGAACCTTTCCAATAGTCTCATGGATCATAAGTTTTAATGCAGTTGAGTGCTCCAAGCTCTACCATAAAACATACAGTTCTGTTTACATATTTTTGGCAGTGCTTTGTTTTCCCAGCAATTCAACATGCTAATTTTGTGCAGCATTGTAAATTGGATGTTGTTCATTAATTCCAAGGTTTACTTGCTGATATAACAATAATTCTAATTTTTGACAATTTTCTTTTCCCTTTCTCTGCTCCTTCCTTTAAATGCAACATTCCTTAATTGAACATATTCTGCATGTACAAATTGTGTCATGAATGATATTCCAAAAAAAACCCTAAATAATCAAGGAGAAGAAGTAGAGGGGAGTAAATATATATCATAACTACCATGAGAGTAAAAGTACACAAAACGGAAATTGCTGGTGAAACTCAGCAGGTCTGGCAGCATCTGTGGGAAAGCAGAGTTAACATTGAGTCCAAAAAAGTACTAGGAAACTAAGGCTAAAGACTCTCAAATTCTCTTGACCTGATGGTTTCATGCTCGGATACTCGTAGAAGTAGTAGACAGTGGATGAAATGGTATCCATCTTCCAAGAACGTTTAGTTTCTGAAAAAGTCCCAGAGAATCAAAAAACTATCAATGTAATGTCCTGATTCAAAAAGGAGGGTGACAAAAAAGACAGGCAACTTCAACTTAACATCTTTCATTTGGGAATACATTATAAACAATGTAATAACAGAACATTTAGAAATACATGATATTATAAACCAGATTAATATGACCTTCATGAAGTTGAAATCTTGCCTGACAAATTTATAAGAATTCTTTAAGAGGATAACAAGCAGAATAGACAAAGGGGAACCAGCACACACAAGGTTACTTAGTAACATAGAGCCCCTGGTGTAGGGGTTAGTATATTAGCTTGGATAGAGAATTACCTAACTAATGGAGATAGAGTGTGATAAGAAGGGCATTTTCAGGTGGCAACCTGTAACTACTTCAGTGCCACAAGGATCAGTGCCAGGCCACAATTATTTATAACATATATCAAGGACTTCAGTGAGGGCAGTGAATGTATTATTGCCAAATTTGCTGACTGCACTAGAATGGTTGCAACGGTAAGTTATGAGGATGACACAAAAAAGTCTGCAGAGTGAGTGAAATGGCAAAAACAGTGCAGATGCAATATAATGTAAGATATGAGGTTATGCACTTTGGCAAGAAGGTCAGAGGAGCTGATTATTAATTAATGAAGAAAGGCTGCAAAAGAATTTTGCAGAGAGGGTTTAAGGGGTCCTTGTGCAAAAATCAAAGAAAGGTGAGTGCATAAGTTAATGTAATATAGAAGGTAAATCAAATGTTGGCCTTTATTTCAAGGAGAATAGAGTATAAAAGTAGAGGGATTTTGCTAAAACTACACAAAGCAAAAATCAGACCAGAGCTGGAATACTGCGAATAGCTTTGGACTCCTCATCTAAGGAAAGATGTATCATCTTTGGAGATATTCCGAAAGATTCAGAAGAGATTTGTCAGAAAGTGGCTGGGAATGGAGGGTTTGAATTATAAGG
The DNA here is from genome assembly GCF_037043375.1 of Chiloscyllium plagiosum. Classification (NCBI taxonomy): domain Eukaryota; kingdom Metazoa; phylum Chordata; class Chondrichthyes; order Orectolobiformes; family Hemiscylliidae; genus Chiloscyllium; species Chiloscyllium plagiosum. Next base: position 19,428,104 of record NW_028270144.1, on the reverse strand, counting down.
AGAGGCTGGATAGGTTGGGACTTTTTTCACTGGAGCGTAGGAGGTTGGGAGGTGACCGTATAGAGATTTATAAATCATGAGGGGTATAGATAAGGTGAATGGCAGGTGTCTTTTCCCTAGGGTGAAGAATTTCAAGATTAGTGAGCATATTTTTAGGGTGAGAGGAGAAAGATTTAAAAAGACATGAGGGGCAATTATTTTACACAGAATGGTTTGTGTGAGGAATGAACTTCCAAAGGAAGTGGTGGATGCAGGTAAAGATACAACTTTTAAAAGACATTTGGGTAAGTTCATGAATAAGAAATGTTTGGAGGGATATGGGCCAAGTGCATACAGGTGTGATTAGGTAAGTTTGGGATTATGGTCAGCATGGACTGGTTGGATCAAGAGGTCTGTTTCCGTGCTGTATGACTCTATGGCTCTTCGTTTCTCAGGTTGATCCCGTGTATGGAAGGCCTGTGCTCATTGGAGTTTAGAAGGATGAGAGATAAATCTATTTGAAATATACAAGGTTCTTAGGGAGTTTGATTAGGAATTGTTGAGAGGTTGTTTCTCCTTGTGGGAGAACCTAGAACAAGAGTCATAAAATCAGATTTTGCCCATTTAGGATAGAGATGGGGATTGTGAATCTATAGAACTCTTTTATCACAAAGAGTTATTGAGGCTGTGTTGTGAAATGAGGATCCAACACTAAGGTAGAGAGGCTTTAAATCAGCAAGGGAATTGAGGATTAAGGGGATAAGGCAGCAAGGTGGAGTCGAGAATTATATCAGCAGTGATCTCATTGTATGGTGGTGGGCCAAATGGCTTATTTCTCATGTATTATGTCTCATGGTCTCATGACATTTTTCATTAGTGAGCTGAGATTGGAAATTGAATGGATAATCAACTGTAAATTTCCTTGTGGTAGGGCTTTATTTAATGAGCCGGTACACCATAACTCGTCACGAATGCCCTTCTGGAATTTATTCCCTTGCTCTTTAACTCAAAATTCTTTTACTGTATCGTTTGCTGAGAATGTGAAGTGATAATGGGGTATTTGGAACCTCGACAAATCATGGGAACATGAATCTGTCTCCCAAACCAATGAGATTTAAGGATTGAGAAAGAATTAGAGTAAGGTATGTTGGGTGAATTGGAGTCAAGTCAGATACATGGAGAGAGATTGAAAGATTAGATTGAGCGACGTTAAAAAAAGAAATTGGCATCTTTTGGAACCTATAACACAGTTTACCTCTTCAAGAAAAAACTCCCTCGTTTGAATTATTTCCTTTCTCGACATGGGAAATTGAGATTCAGTAACTATTTTCACGTAGTCGTGAGGGTACTTTACAGAATGTTAAATCTGAACATTGACAGTGAGTTTAATGGGCAGTTAATAAGGAAACTGACCACATTCTTAAAGTAAGTAAAGAAAATCTTAAGAGTAAGATGCCAATTGTGTGAAGTCTATCAATCTATAAATTCTGAAGTATGAATTCACAATTCTAAAATATTTATTTGTCCCTTGAACCTGCCAGCCTATTTGAAGTGAAGAAATTTCTCAGAAAACCACAGGCTATTCTCTCATTAGAGAGAGGCAACTGGCAGTGCGTTTAATTTGAGGGTTACCATGCAATGGGTGAGGACAAGATTGAGAAAACAGGGCCTTCGTATGACTTCAGCTGCATTAGAAATTGAATTTGCACTGTTAGCATCACTCTGAATTGTAAACCAACCATCAAACCAATTGAGCTAATCTACTCAGTTTGTTTATGAAGAACTGGTCAGTTAACAGTATTATTTTTACATCAGGAACTGGCTCACTACTTTTACTTGATAACTGCCAGTGTATATTTTCAAATAAGAATTAACAAATCATTTGAAAGATTGGTTAACTTGGATTTGAGGATTTTTTTCCTCTATTGTTGTTGACTTTATAATAACCACTTCATAATAATTTACAATAGCTAGCGGTGTATTTTGGAGATTCACATAAAGCAGACTAATCTGATCGTTGTCAGCATTAACCAGCATGGTGAATTAGTTTATGAACTCATGTTACCAAGTAATTGAGAACTTACACAATTCCCCAACATCCCAGCAATCAGAATCACTGAATTCTTACAGAGCAAAAGGAGGCTGTTCAGCACATTGAGTGTGCAATGGCTCTCCAGATACACAATTCCCTTAATACCATTTTCTCATATTCCAGTTCCCTTTTGAATGCTTCAATTGAACCACACTTTCAGGAAGTGCATTCCAGATCTTAACTATGCACTGCACAATGAAATATTTTACAAATTATTTTAAATCTGCACCCTCTGGTGCTCAATATTATCATAAGTGGAAGTTTTGCCTGTCTGCTCTATATAGAGCCCTCTTGATTTTGAAGATTTCTGTCAAATTTGTCGTCAGCCATTTTTTCTCCAGGGAACACAGTTCTATCTTTGAGTCATACCACTCTGCCATGCATGATTTTGTTGTTGGCCACCCTTGTGAAGTAGTCTACGTTGTTGGGAAAGTTGGGAGAAAAACTAAGACAGGTTGTTTAGCTGGTTTCAGCACAAATCAATCCTGAAAACAGGGCATGTTTCTTTCCGCTCTGCCAAGGAATGATGTGGGTGGAATGAGTAAAGCTAACTGGCATGACATTCAAATCTCAATAAAATAGATTGTGATTGTGGTTATTCTGCACTGTGTGCTACTGATACTTTTCGGCTGTTGGCCTTTTCATTCAAAGGGTAGTTTGGAGCTGTGTATATTTCAAAGGTCTATTCTTCAGCATTCTATAAAGGTCATTAAATTAAGGAGAATTTCCAGCTGATTAATGTAGAATGCCAGTTAGTGAATAAGCTAATTCTGACAATTTAGAAAAGAAGAAAAATGCTCTTAAAACATTTCATTCCTATAGTTTGATGTAAATTGGTTTCACTGGAGGATTTTAATGTCAATGACTTGGATTTCAGGTTTCTCTGCTGCATCATTTTGTGTCTCAAATTTAGTTTTTAAACTGAGTTCCTTGCCACCATAAATTCTAAATTTTCTAATGCTTAAAAAATTGCAAAACCTTTTAGGTTTGTGACAGTCGTGTGATATCCCACATTATTTACTTTGCACTGTTGAGTAATTGACTGGTCTCATTTTTTTAAGAAGAGATACTTAAAGTACTTTAAACAAAAGAAGCTGGTTTAAAAATTGTTTGACTCCTTAAAACTAAAGATGATATTTATTGTTCTTTTTCCTGTTTTGCAGCATTATGAATTCCTTGATAATTGTCCTATTCCTTTCTGCAATGGTTGCTATGATATTGCTTCGAACGTTGCATAAGGACATAGCACGTTACAATCAAATGGATTCAGCTGTGAGTGTTGTAGTTTCTGTGAGACAATTGCCTGTTGGTTACACCACTCCTTGATGTATTTCGAGCAATATGGACTGCACAATTTAGGCAAGATATTTTGGCTTTGGAGGAAATAAAATATCTATTTGCAGGAATTATACCTGAATTCTGAGGCTAAAATTACAAAATATTACATGTCTTCAAGCTTAATTCCAGAAGGTTAAGAGTGGCACAGTGGTTAGCACTGCTGCCTCACAGCGCCAGAGACCCGGGTTCAATTCCCGCCTCAGGCGACTGACTGTGTGGAGTTTGCACGTTCTCCCCGTGTCTTTGTGGGTTTCCTCCGGGTGCTCCAGTTTCCAAAGATGTGCAGGGTCAGGTGAATTGGCCATAATAAATTGCCCGTAGTGTTAGGTTAGGGGTATGGGTGGGTTGCGCTTCGGCGGGTCAGTGTGGACTTGTTGGGCCGAAGGGCCTGTAATGTAATCTAAAGATAACTTGACCAGAGTTTTCAAGGTATTAAGGGGAATTTAGAAAGTGGGTAGAGCAAAACTATTTCCACTAGGGAGACGAGGACTAAAGAGCATAATCTAAAAATTGGAACCAAAACTTTCAGGAGTGAAATTAGGAAACTTTGTTACTTGTAAAGAAGGATAGAAGTTTGGAATTCTTCATCAAGTAACATTTGATGATGATGGAATATATCTTACCTTTAAAACTGAGGTTCAGAGATTTTTGTTTTCTAAACATGTTTGAAAATATTGGTAAAAGTGGGGTATATGGTGTTAGGTCACAGATCAGCCACTTTCTGTCTGAATGGCAAAACAGACATGAGAAGTTAAATAGTCTTCTGTTCCTATGTTTGCAGCACAAGGGCAATAAGGAAGGGATGATTACCAGGTGTTTTTCTTAGAGTGGGCATCATATTTGGTTTTAAATAAATCACATTGATCCAATTAATAGTTGAAAGGTTGTTTTGATAACATTTTGAGAGACATGCACAAGTCCTTGCTCAATTTACTTTGAATGTTCATTTCAATGGTTCTGCATTTTCATGCAGCTCTAGTGCTTATACCAAAATTCTATTGAGTAGTGCTAATTCTTAAAGTTGCTGAATTTAAAATTTTGGCTGAGTTTCAAGATCTCTGGGTGTTATCCAAAGAAGAATAAGAACTCGTGGTTTTCTGGCTATTATTCAACACCAACAGGATCATGCCAGCCAGCCCCTTATCTGTAATTTGTAGCAATGTGTCGCAAAAATCATCCAGGACCTCTTCAACACTAGCAAAGGGCAATAAGTATATTGTAACACCACCACATATGTTCTCCACCATGTTACACAATCCCTTAAACAGCACTGTAGGGCTCTCTTCATAGGTATTGCAGTGATCCAAGAAGAAGTTCTCTCTTTCTCGAGGGCAAGTGGTGTTAGCTGATAGGCATTGCTCTCAAGATCAGTATTTATGTTCCATGAATAAAAATAATTTTAAGTATGTTACAGTAGAAACTTAGATTTCCACAAACTTTTGTTCAAAGCTTGTTTCTTCATTTCCTTCCTAAATAGAAAAGTTCTAATTATAAGATTCTTCCTCAGTTTACTGGTTTCTTCACCAGTGAATTTAGTTTTCATGTAACTGGCCTTTTAATCTCATCATTGCTTTTAAGTACCTTGCTTAGATCATCCCTCAACTTCAAAGTCAGAGGAAGTTCATGCAATCTGCCATTTAAAATTTATCATTTTCTTTCTCTCTTTCCCTCTCACTCCCACTCTCACTTACTGAGTCACTCTTCCACCTGTAATTTGCATACTGTTAGACAAGATAATCCCCACAAAGTTAGAATGCTTGTATTTTGATATTGGCTGGAGTTGTAGAAATCACTAGTCTCTTCCTTCTGGCTGATTATCAAATTACCATGAAAAGAGGAGAAACTTTTTTAAGGCACGGATGTCTGTTTTTTAAATGGATCACCTGATATAAGTTAACATGTTTTTTCCTTCTCTGTAAAGTAGCATTGATTTTGTACTTTTAATTTAAATTTGTGATATCTGACTAGGTTTTTAATACAAATTATTTTTAATTAGGTGATTATATTGTATGGATAACATATTTTAAGATATTGTTTAATTTCTTCTAGGAAGACGCCCAGGAGGAATTTGGATGGAAATTAGTACATGGTGATGTCTTTAGACCACCTCGGAAAGGAATGATGTTATCTGTTTTCCTGGGTTCTGGCACTCAAATCTTTATCATGATGTTTGTTACTCTATGTACGTATGCAGTCACTTTTTGTACTTAAAGTAGCAAATCAAATTGCTATCAGTGTGCAATCTGATAACTGAAAATTAAAAAGATTCTAATTTAAGATGTTTCATATTGGTAGATTTTCATTCTGCAGTGAGTTTATCTTTGACTGTCTCAGTCAAATGTAAAATTTGTGAATCACTATAAACTGATTATTTTAAATTCTATTCCTGTTTCCATTATCCAAAATGATAAATATGTTTAGCTGTATTTTACTTCTATTATAGTATCTATATATTATGTATGTTTTATAGAATATTATTTATGATTGTTTTTGTTTAATTCCTCAGTTTTTGCATGCCTGGGATTTTTATCACCTGCAAACAGAGGTGCTTTGATGACTTGTGCAGTTGTCTTGTGGGTGCTGCTTGGGACTCCAGCAGGCTATGTAGCTGCCAGATACTACAAATGTAAGTAAGAGAGATTTAAACTGACAGGATTTCTATTCATTAGTTTCAATTATCATCACCCTTTGGCAACTGAACAACTTAATTATGCTAGGAGTAGCCTTTTAAGATCTAATTAAGTCACTACAACCTGTTTTTTGGTGAATGTTGGAAAATATGCAGCAGATTATAATTATTAAAGGCAAGGGCACTTAATCGCTTTTGTTTAAGCTGATATCCAATGTATTTATTTTCTCTTTTTGGTTGCTGTGTGCCTTGTATGCGCAAATTACTATTCCCATGTTATTGCCAATGTTACTGTTTGCAATTATGAAAGAGCGACCTGTTTGATTTCTCCTGCTTCTGCTCAAATACTTCTTTGTTTCTATGAGTTGAACTCTACTTGGTGCCTCTTTGAGACAAGCATTTTTGAGATCAGAAACTTGATGTGTCCAGTATTGTGGCCAGAGTCATCACGCTACTATATAATGTATTGTTGGAACCACGAACTTAGTATCATACAAAACCATGTAGTGTATTCAGCCTTCAGTGCATTCAATAATTCTGTTCACTGCCCACCTCCACACAACACCTTCTTCTGTAATAAAGTGTAAATCCAACAACACAAACATGATTTTGGTTAAACAAGCCTTCTGCAATCTTAAACTCACTTCGTCAAGGTAGAGTTGAAATATGTAATAACAGATGCGTTCCCCTCTTTGTCGTTTGTTATTTGTGTGCCTATCACAGAGAGTGAAATATTTGCAATAAACTATTTTAGTTACACTTGTACAGATTCTTTGAAGGAAACTTCATTTCTTGCTACGTAGCTATAAAATGATTGCACTAATTTATGTTTCTTAATAGCATTTGGTGGGGAGAAATGGAAAACAAATGTATTATTGACCTCTCTTCTGTGCCCAGGGTAAGTCACTTTATATTTATAGAAAGTTTATCCAGTTATAACATAATTTTTTAATATAAAAGTAATATAATATTTTAACATAATGTCAGAGTCAGCATGGATTTATGAAAGAGAAATCATGCCTGACAAAGATATTGGAATTCTTTGTGGATATAATGAGTATAGTTGTTAACAGGGACCCAGTGGATGTTGTTAACTTGGACTTTCAGAATGCTTTTAATAAGGTCCCACATAAGACATTAGCATGTAAGAGCACCTGGGATTAGGGGTATTGTACTGGCAAAAATAGAGAATTGGTTGGCAGCCAGAAAACAAAAAAGTAGGAATAAACAGGTATTTTTCTGAGTGACACTCATTGCCTAGTGGGGTATCAAAGTTTAAGTGCTACGACTCCAACTATTTGCAATATATATTAATGATTTAGATGAGGGAGTATCTCTTAAGTTTGTAGATGACAAAACTTGATGGGAGAGCGATCAGTGAAGAGGATGCAGAAATGCTTTAGTGTGATTTGGATAGATTGAGTGAGCAGATGTATGACAGATGAAGTAAGTGGTAAATGTGAAGCTGTCCAATTTGGGAACAAAACCAGGAAGGCAAATTTATTATTAGATTGGGAAAGGGGTGAGGTGAAATGAGAATTGAGTGTTCTCATACATCGGTTGCTGAAAGAAAGCATACAGTGGTGCAGCAGGAGGTAAAGAAAACAAATTATATATTGGTCTTCATAGCGAGAAGATTCAAGTACAGGAGCAGGAATACCTTGCTTAATTGTATTTGCTTTGGTGAGATCACACCTGTCGTATTATGTGCAGTTTTGGTCGTCTTTATCTGAAGATGGTAGTAACGATTTGGAGGTACCGGTGTTGGACTGGGGTGTACAAAGTGAAAAATCACACAACACCAGGTTATAGTCCAACAGGTTTATTTGGAAACACTAACTTTCAGAGTGCTGCTCTTTCAGGTGGTTGTGGAGTATAAGATCACGAGACACAGAATTTATAGCAAAAGTTCAAAGTGTGATGGAACTGAAATGATACATTGAAAAAGACCTTGATTGTTTGTTAAGTCTCTCATCTTTGAGAACGACCATGTTGATTTCAGTTCTTTCATATGTAAATCCCAGAACTTTTAAAAATTTTTTTAAATGAACTTTAATAATAGGTGCCATGTCAGCTTAGATAATGCATCAAAGGTGTAAGGTTAAAGTCTGTCTTTGTGTCCCAATGTTCAGGCAGTGACCTTATTACTCAGTCTCTGAAATGTGGCTGGTGCATTTTTCATACCAAATGGCATGACTTTGAACTGCTATAGTCCATTTGGCATTATGAAAGCCAAAATTGCCTTTGCTCTCTCTGACAGAGATATTTGTCAGTAGCCTCTGAGCAAGTCCAACTTAGAAATATAAGTTGCTTGTCCCACTTTTTCGACACAGTCCTCCAACCGTGGAATTGGATATGCATCAGTCTTTGTGACGGCGTTGACTTTGTGATAGTTCACACATAACCATTGAGTACCATCTGGCTTTGGCACCATGACTATGGTCCAGGTCACTGTAACTCACTTTGATTAAGCCATCTTGGAGCATGAGCTCTATCTTCTTCTGAACCTGTGCCAACTTTAGAGGGTTATGCCAATAAGGATGTTAGGCGAAAGTGAGGACTGGAGATGAATCGAGAATGTGTTGCTGAAAAAGCACAACAGATTAGGCAGCATCCGAGGAGCAGGAAAATCTATGTTTCAGGCAAAAGCCCTTCTTCCTTTCTTGAGTCCTTATCAAGTAGTTCGCCTCACTCCATTTCCTTTCGATTTGATACGGTCCACAAAATCTTTTAAAGCATTACCTGTGACTGGAAGTAACACCAATACCTTATCCCCAGTTGAAAAATTGTGAATTTGTGATTTCTTATCTTCTTCCTGTTTCATTGTATGCTGTTCTCTAAAATTTGACACACAGCTCAAATGGGTGGTCTCTGAATTCTGATTTATTAATTTCTCCTTCATCAATTTTAACGGTCCTCTTCATGCCCAAAAATTAATTCAAATGGACTGGATTTGGTTGATTCATTTGGTGCATCTCTGATCACAAAAGCCCTTCTTTAGGACTGAGGCTGGGAGCCTTGAGTGGGGGTGGGGTTGGGGGATAAATGGGCTGTAAAGATGCTGTTTAATCGGAATAGCATCTCCAATCTTGACATCGTGCACAATTAGGTTAGTACTTCCCAGTTTACTTCCGCATATCTCCCCATGTGATAGTAATAACTCTTCCAGGTCATTTCAATTTTCTTGTGGATGGTAACTCAATAATTTATCCCAATTTTTGACAACTCTCTCATTTGTCCAATTTGATTTGAGGAATGTCCAATTCAGAATCCTCTGAACTTTGTTCTTCCTTCTGTGCTGTAATCATTAACACCTTCTCCTCTTGCTTTCCTTCCCTATCAAAATACCTTTTGATCATATTCTCATGACACACTGTGAGATTTCTTCCTTTCTTGAGTCCTTATCAAGTAGTTCGCCTCACTCCATTTCCTTTCGATTTGATACGGTCCACAAAATCTTTTAAAGCATTACCTGTGACTGGAAGTAACACCAATACCTTATCCCCAGTTGAAAAATTGTGAATTTGTGATTTCTTATCTTCTTCCTGTTTCATTGTATGCTGTTCTCTAAAATTTGACACACAGCTCAAATGGGTGGTCTCTGAATTCTGATTTATTAATTTCTCCTTAATCAATTTTAACGGTCCTCTTCATGCCCAAAAATTAATTCAAATGGACTGGATTTGGTTGATTCATTTGGTGCATCTCTGATCACAAAAGATACAACCACAACTCCCCTTCTCCCAATCATCTGGATAATCCTGACCATAAGCTCTCAACACTGTCCTTAGTGTTTGATGCCATCTCTCTAGTGATTCTGGATGGTACACAATCGATTTGAATTGTTTTATTCTCAAGCTATCCATAACCATCCCCAATAGTTTGGATGTGAAGCTTGATCCTTGATCTGACTGGATTTCTACTGGTAGTCCGTATCTAGTCAAACATTTAACTAATTCTTCTACAACTCTTTTAGCTGTGATGTTATCTAATGGGGTTGCCTCTGGAAATCTAGTCAACACATCCATCATTATTAATAAATACTTGAGATAGGGGACCTACACAATCAGTCAAGACTCTTGTGAAATGTTCCTCAAATGCTGGAATAGGTATTAAAGGTGCAGGTTTTATTACTGCCTGTAGTTTTCTGATTAGCTAAAATGTATGACACGTGTGGCAAAATTCAACGACATCCTTGTGTGGTCTAGGCCAGTAAAAATGTCTTTGTAATTTCGCCTGTGTTTTCCTCACCCCTAAATGACCTCCTTTCTACCCTATTAGGAAAATAATTTGATGAATCTCTGCCCATTTCTCATCTGCTTGAATGTGTGATGGTCTCCATTTCCTCAATAAGACATAATTTGTTAGGTAATAACACACAGGGATGCATTCACTCTCCTATGTCTATGCCTTTTGATCAACTATTTAACTTCTCATATTTTGCTGTAACTCAATAAGCAGAGCAGAGCTAAAGCCACTTGCATGTTTACCTAGTTGCTCCAGCTCTGTTCCACTTATTTGATCAAAAAGGTCCCTGATAAAGCGATGTCAACTTCGTTACATGTGCCTTTTGATCTCTCCCGCTTCAACTTGTGCCTCTGTGATCTTGTGATCACACAATCTGGGAAAATTCCTGATTAAACATCCTTCATTCCTTCAATTGCCTGCTTCTCCACTAGTTTTTCAACTAGAGTAGGAAGCATGCCTACCGGTGAATCAGCTATATCATTTGCAAGGACAAATTGTATTCCTGGAGCTGAGAGTTTCTCCAGTACTCCTACCACAGATTCTCCACTCTCTGGACTCTTTAGCCTCACTTTACATAATTGAGTGCTTCTTGAATCACCATGAATTCCTGTTACCAGTACATTTTCTGGCAATAGTCCCTCAGGAGTACATAGTTCCTTCAGTATTACAGACTGAGGGGATCCTGTGTCCTTTAATATTGTAACCTCTTTATCTGCTGTTCCTGGCTATTTGAATAAACTTTACCCTTGCATGTATATTTTTTAAGCAGATCTGGCACTTCCTCCTTAATCAACCTTTGATTATCTTGTACACTCTGAGGCACTTGTCTAATTTCCCAACAAAACTCCCAGGCTTGTCCAGTTTTCCTACATCTCGCTGTATCCTAGTCCATCAACACTGATTTCATGTGGCCCATTTTATTACATTGAAAACACTGGAGATTTTTAACTTCTTTGTCCCCCTCAAGGTTCTCTTTTTTAACCTGTGGTAAGTTATCCTTATAATCCTCACTGAGATCTACTTTTCCCTTTCCCTGTGAGAATTTCTCTTTGCCCCAATCTCTATCCCTCATGGACTGAAATTGATTCTGGAATCCAAACCGTGTTTTGTGGACCAGCTCGTTATCATCAGCCACTTCAGCCGCTAGTCTTGCTGTTTTAACTCTCTGCTCTTCCACATGAGTTTGCATTACTTCAGGCAGTGAATTTTTGAATTCTTCCAAAATAATTACCTCTCTAAGGGCAGCATAGGGTTATTCGATTTTTGAAGCTGTTATCAATCTGTCGAAATTATTCTGTTTGATCCTTTCAAACCTGGGTCCGTCCTTAGATTCTTGAAACGTTGTCTGTAGGCTTCTGGTACAAGCTGATATTCACTTAAAATGGCTTTTTTCACCACCTCCAGATACCTCCTCTGATAGGGATGCGAATACCTCACTAGCCCCTACCTCCAAGTTGTGTTTGGATCAACAAAACCCGCATTGCCACTGGCCACTGCTTTGTTTAGCCATCTTTTGAAAAAGGTTTCCACATCGATCTCGTTTAATTTAGGCAATGCTTGAACATACTTAAACAGTTTCTCACTCGGCTTCTGATTACCAGAGGCTTGCTCATCCTCACTCTCTTCCTCACTAAGCCTACCTTCAGCCTTTATCTCTCACCTTTTAAGCTGACTTCCTTTTGAAGTTCAAAAGCTCTCTCTTTCTCTTCTGCTGCTCTCGCTTTTTCCCTCTCTTCTGCTTTTATTGTAACTCAAACTGTTTCATTTCTGCTGCCCTTTCCTTATCTCTCGTCTCTAACTCAAGCTGCTTCATTTGCATTTGAATTCTTGCCATCTCTATAGATTCTGATGGTTTCTCCAGCAAGTTTAAATGCTGAGCTACTGCTGTAATTATCTCTCCTTTCCTCACAGAAGCAGGCTGGTCCAATCCCAGCTGGTTGGTAAATTCCTGCAGCTTGGTCTTATTTACCTAATGCAAAACTTCCAAAGTCACCACATCCACTTCCAGAAAACTTCTGGTGACTGAAAGAGCCATTACCATCCCAAGCTTTTTCTACCCAACCAAACCAACACACAAAATAAAGACACTAGCACCTGCCACTTGCTGTTTAAAGTCCTGCAAAGAGCCCCCGTCTGTTACGGACAAGGGTAAACCACTCAAAACATTCTTAAGCAGGCAGCCCAGACCAAAACTTTGCAATTTGTTTTGGTAAGTGTACAGTGAAAATTACCTGGAGTAAGTTAGCTGGGTTGACTACCAGGTTTTAAAACAGACAAAAATTTATTCACAAAATTACACAATGAAACATAAAGAACCCCTACAGAACTCAGTCTATCCAAACTGTTCCAAATATACATAACAATCCCAATAAGCAAACCCACTTAAAAAAACAGTAAAAATGGAACAAATGTTTACAGGTTGAAGTTAGAAGGGCAGAAGAGAGGAAGAGCCTGTTTCCACACAGCTCACTGTGCATCTAGTAATTTGTAGTTGTGTGTCTCTGGAATGGCTATAAAATCATACTGTTTAACCATGTTTGCACTCATTTATTTTGTTCCAAATATGCCATGCATTTAAGTAGAAAGTCATTAGTTTTGCATTTTCACTTTTGTTTCCCCTTTGTCCCTCCCTACTTGCTAATGCTTTTTATATGTGTGTTTACTGTGTCTCTTTCTGTCCCACTCTGGCCAGCATTGTCAAAATAGATGCCCTGCAATGCTTTAGCTTTGCAAGTCTATGTGTCCCCACCCCACAACCAAATTAGTTTAAAACCTGTCTACAGTCTGATTTATTTGATTCACAAGGACGCTACTCCCAAAACTATTTAATTGAAACCTGTCCAACTGGAACAGCTCCTTTCTACCCCTGTATTGGGAATACCATGACCTGAAACACATTATTCCCAAACAATCTTTAATCCACGCATTTAACTCATTGATTTTCATTTATCCTATGCTAATTTGCCCATGTTTACAGCTTGAGCAACATTGAATCAAAGTTCAGTTGGAGTCACCACATCAGGGAGGGGAAGGATTACCTGGGCACTGTTCCAGGGGTCAGTCACACCTGTTGGATTAAGTCATTCAAACTTGTTCTATGATGAAGACCAGGAGAGTGTAATTGTAGGTGAGGCAGATATGGGAACCCAAGTGACAGCTCTCAAGAAGCTTCAGCCCTGCAGTTGTCCAACAGGAATGAGGTTCCTGCAACCAGTATGAATGAGTGTGGGGACTGTAATAATGATGAACACCCTCTCCATAACAGTGTAGTACAGGGAGCTATTCAAATGGGGAAGAAAATAGGAATGTCGTAGTAAAGGGGAATAGCTAATGTTCTCTGCAGCTGTCAACATGACACAAGGCAGGGCTAAGGATATTTCCTGAGATCTGGACGGAAATTTGGAGCAGCAGGAGAGGGATCCAGTTGTTAACGTTGAATGTAGAGTCATGCAGTCCAGAAACAGACCCTTTGGTCCAACGTTTGGACCAAACATCCTAACTCGAGCTAGTCCCATTTGCCAGCATTTGGCTCATATCCCTTTAAACCCTTCCTGTTCATGTCCCCATCCCGATGCCTTTTAAATTCTGTAATTGTATCTGCCTCCATCACTTCCTCTGGGAGATCATCCCATACACGCGCCACCCTCTGTGTGAAAAAGTTATCCCTCAAGTCCTTTTTAAATCTTACCCCTCTCACCTCAAACCTCTAATTTTGGATCCTCTGCCATTTTAGCTATTCACCCTATCTGTGCCCCTCATGATTTTAGAAACCTCTAAAAGATCACCCCTCAGCCTCCAATGCTCCAGGGGAAATTGCCAGCCTATTCAGCTTGTCTCTATAACTCAAACCTTCCAACCCCAGCAACATCCTCGTAAATCTTTTCTGCACCCTGTCAAGTTTGGCAACGTCCTTCCTATAGAAGGGTCTCAGGACTAGAAAAGTCAGAGTGACAGGACTAGAAAAGTTCTGATGGAAGATTTTGAACATTTAGGAGCTAAACTAAAATGCAGAACGTCCTAGATGATGGTCTTGTGAGGGACACCAACATTCCCTGAAAGCATTAAGGAATTCACCAAAGTTTATACCTACTAAATAATTTCCTCATAAATGTACTTTACATGTGAAGATTCCTTCAGGCATATGTTTATATTATATCTATCAACATGATGACATGAATGTGCCTTTCTTTTGTACCCAGGGTTGTTTTTGCTGATTTCTTTATCATGAATCTGATTCTTTTGGGTGAAGGATCTTCAGCAGCTGTACCCTTTGGAACATTAATTGCTGTCCTGGCATTGTGGTTTGGCATTTCAGTGCCTCTGACATTCCTTGGTGCCTATTTTGGCTTCAAGAAACTTGTAAGTTTCTTTGATACACTTTCTGAAATCAGATTTTTCACTTAATAGAGGTGAAATAATTAATGTCATTAAAAACCAAAATTCACTTACCCATTCTTAAATAAGTTTATTTTTTAATCCCTTTAATTTTTTCAAAATCTGTGCCAATTACTTAAATGAACAATTTCAGAAACTGTAGACAGTGGCTTTCCACAGTCTCGATAGTTAGGGGCACAGATAGGCGGTTTTGTGGGAACGAGAGAGACTCACGTTTGGTATGTTGCCTCCCAGGTGCAAGGGTACGTGATGTCTCTGATCGTGTTTTCCGGGTCCTGGAGGGGGAGGGGGAGCAGCCCGAAGTCGTGGTCCATATTGGCACCAACGACATAGGTAGGAGGAGTGCCGAGGATGTTAGACAGGCTTTCAGGGAGCTAGGTTGGAAGCTCAGAGTTAGAACGAACAGAGTTGTTGTCTCTGGTTTGTTACCCGTGCCACGTGATAGAGATTCGAGGAATAGGGAAAGAGAACACTTAAATGCGTGGCTACAGGGATGGTGCAGGAGGGAGGGATTCCGGTTTTTGGATAACTGGGGTTCTTTCTGGGGACGGTGGGACCTCTATAAACAGGATGGTCTACACCTGAACCTGAGGGGCACCAGTATCCTTGGGGGGAGGTTTGCTAGTACTCTTGGGGGGGGTTTAAACTAACTCTGCAGGGGCATGGGAACCCAGATTGTAGCTTCAGGGTGCAGGGCCTGGAGTGTAGGGAGGTTAGGAACATGGCATCAATTTCCAAGGAGGGTGTCTGTAAACAGGAAAGTGGCTTGAAGTGTGTATACTTCAATGCAAGAAGTATACGAAATAAGGTAGGTGAACTTGCAGCGTGGGTTGGTACCTGGGACTTCGATGTTGTGGCTATTACGGAGACATGGCTAGAACAGGGACAGGATTGGCTGTTGCAGGTTCCAGGATTTAAATGTTTTAGTAGGGTCAGAGGTGGGGGTAAAAGAGGGGGAGGTGTGGCATTGCTTGTCAAAGATAGTATTACAGTGGTGGAAAGGACGATGGATGAGGACTTGCCATCTGAGGTAGTTTGGGCTGAGGTTAGGAATAGGAAAGGTGAGGTCACCCTGTTAGGAGTCTTTTACAGGCCTCCTAATAGTCCTAGAATCATTGAAGAAAGGATAGGGAAGGTGATTCAGGAGATGAGTGACAGTAATAGGGTGGTTGTTATGGGGGACTTTAACTTTCCTGATATTGATTGGGAAAGCTATAGCTCAAGTTCGTTAGATGGGTCAGTGTTTGTTCAATGTGTGCAGGAGAGTTTCCTGACACAATATGTAGACAGGCCAACAAGAGGTGAGGCCATACTGGATTTGGTTCTGGGTAACGAACCAGGCCAGGTGTTAGAATTAGAGGTAGGTGAGCACTTTGGGGATAGTGACCATAATTCGGTGATTTTTACACTCGTGATGGAGAGGGATAAGTGTGTACTACAGGGCAAGAGTTATAGCTGGGGTCAGGGAAATTATGAAGCGGTGAGGCATGACTTAGGATGTGTGGCTTGGAAAAGTAGACTCCAAGGCAAGAGTGTAAATGATATGTGGAGCTTGTTCAAGGAGCAACTATTGAGTGTCCTTGATAATTATGTACCTGTCAGGCAGGGAGGAAAGGGTCGTGTGAGGGAGCCGTGGTTTAATAAGGAATTGGAATCCCTTGTTAAATGGAAGAGGGCGGCCTATCTCAAGATGAGACGTGAAGGTTCAATTGGGGCGATTGAGAGTTATAGGGTAGCCAGGAAGAACCTGAAGAGAGAGCTAAGAGCAGCAAGGAGGGGACATGAAAGGTCCTTAGTCGGTAGGATTAGGGAAAACCCTAAGGCTTTCTATAGGTATGTTAGGAATAAAAGAATGACTAGGGTAGGAATAGGTCCAGTCAAGGATTGTAGTGGGAAGTTGCGTGTGGAGGCGGAAGAGATTGGGGAGACACTGAATGAATACTTTTCTTCAGTATTTACTCAGGAACAGGGCATTGTCGTCGATGTGAATACTGAGTCACAAATAAGTAGAATGGATGGCTTTGAGGTATGTAGAGAAGAGGTGTTGGAAATCCTGGAAAAGGTGAAAATAGATAAGTCCCCTGGGCCTGATGGCATTTATCCTAGGATTCTCTGGGAAGCAAGGGAGGAGATTGCAGAGCCATTGGCCTTGATTTTTATGTCCTCTTTGTCTACTGGATTAGTGCCAGAAGACTGGAGGATAGCAAATGTGGTTCCCTTGTTCAAAAAGGGGAGTAGGGATAACCCTAGTAACTATAGGCCGGTGAGTCTCACTTCTGTTGTGGGCAAAGTCTTAGAGAGAATTGTAAGGGATAGGATTTATGCACATCTGGATAGGAATAATGTGATCAAGGATAGTCAGCATGGTTTTGTGAAGGGCAGGTCGTGCCTCACAAACCTTATTGAATTCTTTGAAAAGGTGACGAAGGAGGTTGATGATGGGAAAGCGGTAGATGTGGTATATATGGATTTTAGTAAGGCGTTTGATAAGGTTCCCCATGGTAGGCTACTGCAGAAAATACGGAGATATGGCATTGAGGGTGAGTTGGAGGTTTGGATTAGGAATTGGCTGGATGGAAGAAGACAGAGGGTAGTAGTTGATGGCAAAGTTTCTTCATGGAGTGCCGTCACTAGCGGTGTTCCGCAAGGATCTGTTTTGGGACCATTGCTGTTTGTCATTTTTATAAATGACCTGGAAGAGGGGTTAGAAGGTTGGGTGAGCAAGTTTGCGGATGATACGAAAGTCGGAGGAGTTGTTGACAGTGAGGAAGGATGTGGCAGGTTACAGCAGGACATAGAGAAGCTGCAGAGCTGGGCAGAAAGGTGGCAAATGGAATTCAATGTAGCTAAGTGTGAGGTGATTCACTTTGGGAAGAATAACAAAAAGATGGGGTACTGGGCTAATGGTCGGATACTTGGTAGTGTGGATGAGCAGAGGGATCTTGGTGTCCATGTACACAGATCTCTGAAAGTTGCCACCCAGGTAAATAGTGCAGTGAGGAAGGCATATGGCGTACTGGCTTTTATTGGTAGAGGAATTGAGTTCCGGAGTCCTGAGGTCATGATGCAGTTGTATAAGACTCTGGTGCGGCCGCATCTGGAATATTGTGTGCAGTTTTGGTCGCCATACTATAGGAAGGATGTGGAGGCACTGGAACGGGTGCAGAGGAGGTTTACCAGGATGTTGCCTGGTATGGAAGGAAGATCGTATGAGGAAAGATTGAGACACTTGGGGCTGTTTTCATTAGAGAAAAGAAGGTTTAGGGGTGACTTGATTGAGGTGTACAAGATGATTAGGGGGTTAGATAGGGTTGACAGTGTGAACCTTTTCCCGCGTATGGAGTCGGGTATTACAAGGGGGCATAGCTTTAAATTAAGGGGGGGTAGATATAGGACTGAAGTTAGGGGTAGGTTCTTCACTCAGCGAGTCGTAAGTTCATGGAATGCCCTGCCAGTAGCAGTGGTGGACTCTCCCTCTTTATGGGCATTTAAGCGGGCATTGGATAGGTATATGGAGGATAGTGGGTTAGTATAGGTTAGGTGGGCTTGGATCGGTGCAACATCGAGGGCCAAAGGGCCTGTACTGCGCTGTATTCTTCTATGTTCTACATGTAACATCCGCAACTGCTATGTACATTGCTCCATTGAAAAGTAACTTTCAGGATGTGGCAGTGCAAGATTGATAGCATGCCATTGTCATGTTAACTGTTCACTTTATTACCTTTCTTAATCCATTAGTTGAGACTAACTTAATTTCAGATCTGCCAGTGGTTGATCAGTCCCATTGAGTAATTTTCCTCTTACAGACAATAGAGCATCCTGTTCGCATCAATCAAATTCCACGCCAGATCCCTGACCAGTCATTCTACACAAAGTCTATACCTGGAATCATTATGGGTGGCATATTGCCATTTGGATGTATTTTCATTCAGCTTTTCTTCATTCTCAATAGTATATGGTAAGTCCTATTGTGGGATGAAAATCAGCAATACTGTTCTATTCACAGGTTTATTTTTGTAGTACAAGTCCATGCGCTTTCAAAGTACTAAGCAGCTTTGGAATCCTGTATGTATAAGGAGCAGTTAAGGTTTTTGTAATATGTCTTGGAATTAATATGTTTTTTTATATACTACACCAGCTTAATTGTGTTGCATAATTTATGGAAATGTACTTCTCGATAGAGTTGCATAATTCATATCGCTAGCTAATTTCGTTATCATTACAGGTCTCATCAAATGTATTACATGTTTGGTTTCCTATTTCTGGTGTTCATTATTCTCATTCTCATCTGTTCCGAAGCAACCGTTCTTCTCTGTTATTTCCACCTTTGTGCTGAGGTATGTTCTTTAGAGAATAATTTATTGTAGCTACTTAGAAAGGTTTTATAAAATTTATTTTACTTTGATTTGTTCTTTTTATGATAAAGTAAAACATTAGAAGTTGCATTTTACATGCAATTTGTCATTTCTGTGAACTGGTGTAAAATACACCTGTACAAGTTCATTCTACAAATGGTTTAACTCTGCTGTGCATTGAATTATGTATTTTTTGTCGGTCGTGACAATGTCACAGTTCAAGCCAAGCAAGAAATCAATTTTTAAGAAGAACTCTTGTCTAATCCACACTCCTATTTCAGTCCACTTCTGTACATGCAATATTCACTGTGTGCACAGACACCTCATGATATTAAGTTTTAATATGAAATTTGTTCAAAGCAAATTGCACTGGAAAAACCCTTTTTTATTGTATTAATCTGCATATTAGATTCGGGGGTAGTTTGCTCAGTTGATTGGACAGCTGTTTTGCAACTGCTTCAATGCTCTGGCTGAGGTTACCACGAATGACTCTTCTTCTCAACCCTCTCTCCTCCTGAGGCATGGTGACCCTCAGGTTAAACCACCACCAGTCATTACTCTCTGATGAGAGAGCAATTCTCTGGTCTGGTGGGCAACTTTACATTTTACCTTTTAATGTTAGATTGAATAAACCCCAAGTAAACAATTAAACTTTTTAAGTAAACAGTTACATGAATTTGAGTGCAATATTGTATACTGGGTGATTCAGCACATCATTGAGTTCCAGCTGTCTGTATGGCTTTTTTATTTCATTGTTAATGGAATGAATTTGCTCCTTTCAGAGTGCACCAGATGTCATTGCAACCATATAAAATGAGATTGTTAAATTTAAATAGAGGTCATTTTTTAAAAAAAATTCTGTTTGTGTTCCAAAACACTTGTGCTACAATTAAACTGCTTAGAAAATGACTAACGTTTGCTTAAAAAACAGACTTTCTGAGAAAGTAGGACAAATTAATTGTAAATTTCTGGAAGTAGTCAAGTGATACAAAGTTCATGACCAATGACATTGAGAAACGTTTTTGTAATGTAGGTTACATTTTAATTGCTAAGTACAAATGACATGCAAAATAATGCTCTGTTGTAGTTCTATTTAAACTTGTGTAAAATTCAGATAATCTCATGAATTTTAAAAAAATGAAAAGATAATGTGTTGGAGGGAGATTGAAAGACTCTCTTTCTCCAACTACCTTTACCAGCATCTTGCTAAATATTCTACCTGGAAATACTGTGATTGCTCAGTTCATTAATTCCAAAAGATTCACTCCAGTTGCCCTATGATAGAGTGAGAGGAAGCTCATGTGGAGTACAAGCACCTATATGCGCCTATTGGCACAAAGGGTCTATCCCAGCAATGTGCTTTGTATGTAATAAGTGTAAAGGAAAAAATTGAAGTCAAAATAGCTTGCTATAAATGTTGTGATGCACAACAGTAGACCGTGATAAATTTATATCTTGGATATATAATCATTCAGTGGTTCATTGCTTTGAAGGAAGCAGATTTCCAACAAATTAATTCTTCATCTGTGTTTCACAATCTCAGTGCTGCCTGGGAGATGTTGTTAATATCCGTTTGATTGATGGTTTTGCGACCAATCAGGAATTAACTTGATACCACTATTGCAGGCGATGAATGAAGTATGTGATCCTCCTACACACTCTTACGTCCTTTTTTTAAAGAGAAAATTGTATTTATCGTTTCAGAATTACCACTGGCAATGGCGATCATTTCTCACTAGTGGATTTACAGCAGTGTATTTCTTAATCTATGCAGTCCATTATTTCTATTCCAAACTCCAAATAATTGGAACTGCCAGCATCATTTTGTATTTTGGATATACAATGATAATGACGTTGATCATCTTCTTATTCACAGGTAACCTGTTAAAAACCATTTCCTAAGGACTGGTATTTACCTTTATTGAATGCCATAGTCTTTTTTTTGTGCTTACCCTCTGTTCCTTGGAAACATCATCTTCATTCCTGAGATAAGCACTGAATATCACATGCAAAACTTGAAGCTCTGTAAGAATAATATACTTCTAAGCATATTATTTTGTTACAGATATTCAAAGTTCTTTGAAGTATTTTGTTTGTTTGGGTCATTTTTGACTATTTTATCATGCATAAATGTTGTGGAACTTAAATTAATATTCAAGAAAGGTAAAAAGAGATCTTCATTTCGACAGTATCCTTCACAACCTCATATTGCCCCTCGTATTGTGCTTTACACAACATTTCAAAAATACTTGCTTGGTAGCTATATGAAATGATCAGATAACTGTCTTAATGACGTTAGATGAGAAACAAATAATGCCTAAGATCAGAACTGCTTTTTGAAATCGTGATTTACATCCACCTAACAGAACAGAACATCTGTCCAATGGTGCAGCACTCCCTCTGTACTTCTCGGAGAGCATCAGTCTGGACAATGTGCTCAAGTCTGGAGTGATGTTGAAACAAAAACCTCTGACAGGGTAGTGAGAGTATCACCAACATCCTAGCTCTATTTCATCTAGTTCCATTTCCAGACAGGTTTTTCACGCACCCAGCTGTGATGCAATGCTGAGTAGAACATATTTGAGAAATAATTACAATGTTTTAATGTAAGAAAAATGCAATAATGTTAACAGCCTCAATTGGATTTCAAAATAGAACTGACCTAACACACAGTTATTGTTCCATTGAATATCCTTGATCCTTTGGAATAAAATATTTAGTTGATTTCCCTTTGTAATGGAACTATTTACTGCCTTATTTTGTTCAAGAATTCCACAGTTCTGTTTGTACAAGTTTGCGTACACATTACCTGTTGAGAAGTGCGTTTTGTTTTGTCAGAACAAACCGTGCCAGCCATAGGTCAGTTGATCACATTCTTCTTGCCTGAATTTGAAGATTATGACTTGCACAAATTCCAAGCAGAAACTCCAGTAAGATACCGAGGGAGTGTTGCACAGTCAGAAGCCTGCCTTTTGGGCAAGAAGTTAAATTGGGCCTTAGATCTTCTCGTATAGGTGAATGTAAAATACATGATTTTGATAAAGAGTATAGGGAAGGTATCGTGGCCTGCCTAATATTTATGTAACTAATCTATCATTATCATATTGATATTTTATGAGCTTACTATGTGCCAAATGGCAACTGCTTATTCTGTATTACTTCAATATATTTCAAGAATACTTCATTGACTGTAAAGTTTGAAATGTTTAGAGTTCACGACAGCTTCCAAACAAATTAAAATCTGTTTTCTTCGAGTTTCCATTCAGAGCTACCACAACCAAGGACAGAAATTTAAAAATCACACAACACCAGGTTATAGTCCAACAGGCTTAATTGGAAGCACATTAGCTTTTGGAGTGACGCTCCTTCATCAGGTGATCGTGGAGGACACAATTGTAAGGCACAGAATTTATAGCAGAAATTTACAGTGTGGTGTAACTGAAATTTTACAGTGAAAAATACCTTGATTGTCTGTTGAGTCTTTCATCTGTTCGAATACCATGATAGTTTCACTTCTTTCATGTGTAAATCACAAAACTATTTTTTTTTTAAAGTTGCATTCTCAGGTTAACTGTAACAATTGGTGTTAGCTAGACAATATGTTGACAATATGTTAGCTAACAGTTAACCAGAGAATGCAACTTTTTTAAAAAGGTTTTGTGATTTACACATGAAAGAAGTGAAACTATCACCTGGTTTGTGTGATTTTTAACTTTGTGCACCCCAGTCCAGCACCGGCATCTCCAAATCATAAGGACAGAAATGGCATTTGTCAATGCAGCCAGAAAAAAATCATTCCCTATTTTACTTGTGGTTCAGATCCCATTACCTCTCTTGATCGGATGCTATTGTTGAAATGTGTTTTGACTGACTAGTAGATGAAGGAAAATGCTTTCCATTCAGAAGTGAACACATTGCCTTATGGTAGTGGCCTTAGGGTTACGAAATTCTGCAAGATAAATCTGTAATTCAACTCTTGTGGTTGACAGTGCACAAATCTATGTCACAAATACTCTACATATGTTGATTCAGCTAAGAGGAAAAGATTAGAAAAATGTTCAGCGCTGTAATTTCTGCTAGTATCCTGCTGTTAAGTCAGAGATTTACTTGCTGTAGGCATTGGCTTTCCTGTTGCATTCCAGGTCATTGGCCAGCTTCGGCAGGCAGAATGCCAGTAGCTGCAATATAGATCTGTTTGATTCACAGCTGGGTTGGTAGCAGGTATCATAGGCATTGAGCTGGTAAAACATCAGTACTGTTGAGGAGCATGAAAAATGATATCACAGGGTGTTTCAGAAATTAAAAAGCCATTTATATGAAGTGTTGTTGCCTTTAGTGGATCTGAATTTTGATTATTTTGGTTTTACAAACTGCACATTTTCTTTCAGGAACTGTTGGGTACATCGCTTGTTTTTGGTTTGTGACCAAGATTTACAGTGTTGTCAAGGTGGATTAAAAGAACTATCTTTCTGGAGAAGTATACGTCTTTTTGACAGAACATTTGTTTACTAAGTTGATTTGATGACTTGCACATGGAAGAGTCTGGTTAAATCAGAAGAACTATTGTACAAAATACTGGCACCGAGTTTATATTTTTTAACTAAAACTTGTTGGGATATAAATCATTTTGAAATGAATACACACTTGTTCAGTTTGAAGAAAAATCTGTCCTGTTCGCTTTTTTACATTGGGATTTGTTTAAAATTTCCATTATTTTATATTTTATATTTCTATTTACAATGCTTTCAAAGGCATGTATGGCACAATAATGTTTCTGTAAAATGTGGTAAACACTGTCCACTGAAGTAAAGATCTTCAGAAGACCTGTACTTTTAAGATAACAAAAACTCTGTGCAATAAGACAAAAAACAACTTGGTTTTGAATTAAAGTGCATTTTGTTACTTGTCACTCTCTCCATTTTACTATTCCCAATGTCTATTAAGGTACGACACAGTTGTTATGCAAGCAGTTAAGGAGTTGGGTCACTTCCTTTATTGCCTTTTTACGATGAGGTGTTGACATATTTTTATTGCCTCCTATTATGACAGCAGAGGAAGGAACTTCTGGTGAATGAGTTAATTATTCATAAACTAACATCCTGAGCTTAATTTAGAAGCACTTGTTTTCAGGTAATAATATAATTTATTGCTGTGATGATGCTGGCAGTGATCTGCTTAAGAGTTGGCTATATTGCTATGAGAATGTTTAATCAGTCACACTGGAACTCATTGAAAAACATATATGTGTATCCAATTTAGCCTAAAATAGATTATTATAAAGCTTACACCATAGAATTTGCTGACTGGCTTTACCTGTTACAGTATTTATCTTCTATCTCATCAATTCTCAAAAAGATTGTTATTCCTGTTTTACTTTACCCACGATGCGTTAGTTGTCACACCCAATGAAAAAATTGTCCCTTGATATTTTCCTATAATAGTTTTTAGCGTGTTAGCTCAATCCTCTCTCTTTTTGGCAAAAACTTCAATCTTGCTATGTCACCTTGCAATGCAGAAACAAGCATTTAAAAGTTTTTCTTTTAAAAAGGCAGATTATTAAATTGGATTGTAAAGTACAAGGGAGAGTAGAATACTGGAGAAGACGAGAAAGACGGGAGGAAAATAGAACAATGAAAATTTGCTGCACTACAACCATGTTTCGTGATTGTTTTCTTTATATTCTACAAACTACACTAGTGAATGAAAAGGAACTATTTTACAATAATTAGAGGTTTACATTTGTTGGATATAGGCCTATTTTGTTGATTCTTGATGACATTATGATAATTATTTGAGTATTTACTTAGGAGCAACTTTTAGTATAAATTATGTTTTCTGTAACTAGAAACACCGCCGAACTTAAATTTTCATTATGATTCTGAAGGAATGTGTTGGACTGCTTTTTTTTTAATATTTGGTTAATACTTTTTAATGGGATGATTGGTCATGTTGAATACTGTATCTTTTTATTCCATTGGGATGACTTTTTGCTCTGTGCCTCTGAATCATTCAATTTGCAGGTGAGCAATCTGTTTTTCAATAAATCGCATATAAAAATAAAAGTTTTTCATACTCTATTAATTTTAGGAGAAGAAAAAAAAGCTTGCATTTAAGTAGCACTTTTCACAATGAACAGGAATCTCCATGCACTTCACACCCATGCAATACTTTCTGAATTATAAACATTTGGAATTTGGGATAACTTCCTGCTGTCCTTTGAAATAGTTCCATCGGATATTTTATCTGCTCAAGCCAACAGGTGGGACCTTGATCTAATGTCTCATCTGAAATATGGTATTCTGACATTGTGGTGCTCCTCCAGTACTGCACTGGAGTGTAATCCTTGGTTTTTGTGTCAAATCTTGGAGTGGAACTTGAATGCAAAACCTCGTGATCCAAAGAATTGAGCCATAAACAGACATCTTACAATTTGCTATTTTTTGAAACTAGATACGGGAATTAATTGTCATAGAAATAGTATTGTTACTCTTTCAGTATGTTATCACATGGTAATTAAAGCTTTTAAAATAATGATCCACAAAATCACACTTTCTGGTCTTGAGAATTTGCATGATGGTAGTATTTACAATAAAATGTTAATTACAAATAACTTAGAAGAAACTAGAGTGAAGAGTGAACTGAATGTTTCTCATTAGAACAAGTAGATGAGTTTGTTTACTGAGGACAGATAATAACAGAAGATAGCAAATGTGGTAAAGAAGTTTGAACTGCAAAGATTGTGTTTGGGTTCCTTGCAATCATAACTTGAAGTGAACCATACATTCCCACAGAAATCCATGTTATAACTGCATGTAGGGTCCAGTGGACATTTATCATTTCCAAAAAGCAATGTATAGGTTGGAGTACTGCACTGCGACTTGAAGTAACTTGTAGAATAACATAACTGTTCAATGTGTTTATATGTAGTGGTTTATGTACTTAAGGACCTTTCTCAACAAAAAACAAACTTTAAAACATTAAGTCAAAATGAATTGAATTGAATTTATTGTCACGTGAACTGAGGCACAGTGAAAAGCTTTGTTTTGCGAACAATACAGGCAGATCACAGAGTTAAGTAGCATAGATAAGTAAATAATAGATAAACAGCGGCAAAACAAAAACACAGGTGAATGCTAAGAGTTTGAGAGTTCATTCAGTATTCTAATAACAGTAGGGTAGAAACTGTTTCGAAACCAGCTGGTGAGTGTGTTCAGGCTTCTGTACCTTCTCCCCGATGGTAGAGGTTGTAGAAAAATATTGCCAGGGTGGGATGATCTTTGAGAATGCTGGCAGCCTTTCCTTGACAACGGGCTTGGTAGATAGATTCTATAGACAGGTGTTGGCCTTTGTGATTGTCCAGGCTGAGTTCATCACTCTCTGTAACTGTCTCCAATCTTGAATGGTGCAGTTATCATACTAGGTAGTGATACATCCAGTCAAATGCTCTCAATGGCGCACCTATGAAGGTTGGCAAGGGTATTCGCTGTCATGCCAAATTTCCTCAGCTGCCTGAGGAAGAAGACATTGTTGGGTCTTTGTAACCAGTGGGTCTACATGAAGAGTCCAAGAAAACTTGTCGTTGACCACTCCCAGGAACTTGACGTTCTTCTCTCGTTCCACCTCTGGGTTGCTAATGTGTAAGAGGGGGCATGCATAACATCCTGTCGAAAGTCAATAATGAGTTCCTTGGTTTTGCCAGCATTGAGAGTACCATTTCTCAGTGCACCATTTTTCCAGGTCTTCCACCTCCCGTCTGTAGTCTGTTTTGTCGCCATCTGAGATTCGACCAACTATGGTGGTGTCATCAATGAACTTGTAAATGGCATTAGTCTGGTATTTGGCAATGAGGTCATGGATATGCAGTGAATACGCACCCTGGGAGCTCCAGTGTTGAGTGATAGTGAGGATGAAATATTGTTCCCCCAGTCTTCACTGATTGTGGCCTGTAGGTGAGGAAACTGAGGATCCAGTTGTAGAGAGTGGGGCTTAGTTGGAAATCACTAAGTTTAGTAATCGGTCTCGAGGGAATAATAGTGTTGAGGGTTGAATGGTAGTCAATGAATAGGATTCTTACATAGCTGTTCTTGGTGTCAAGATGTTCTAGGGAGGAGTGAAGGGCATGTATATGGCATCTGACGTGGATCTGTTGGTCCGATAGGCAAATTGGAGTGGGTCAAGAGTAGTGGAGAGGCTGGAGCTGATTAATGCCATGACTAGCCTTTCAAAGCATGACTACTGAAGTTAGGGCCATGAGCGTTAGTCATTGAGACATGCTGCATGAGCCTTCTTAGGCACAGGGATGATGGTGGCCCTCTTGAAACAGGCAGGGACAGTGGCCTACTGCAGGAAAAGGTTGAAGATGTCCAAGAGAACCTTTGCCAGTTGATCTTCACATGTTCTGATTGCATGGCCTAGTACTCCGTCTAGTCCCATTGCTTTCCTTGTATTCACACAAAGGAAATCTGATCTGACCTCTGATGCAGTGACTGTTGGGGTTGGTTCATCAGGAATTGTTGGAATAGGTGTTACCTCCACCGAAATTCTGCTCAAAGCGAGTATAGAAGGCCTTGAGACAATCTGGGAGGGATGTGGCCTGCTAACTTGCACCATCTCTTTTTAGAACCTGTGATGTCATTCAGTCCTTGCCATAGTCGCTGAGTGTCTGTCTGGGTCTCTAGTTTGGATCGGTTTTGGACCTTGGCTGTCTTAATGGCCATTCCAAATGCCTACATTCATAAATACAACAATCTGCAAAATAATTTTAGAAGTATAGCAATACAATATAAATGTGCATTCTACAAATAATTGTTAAAATTCAGCAGTATAATTTTAATTGACCATACTCCATCTAGTGTCAAAAACTGGTCAGTGCAGATGAAACTTTTGCCACAGGATTTGGTGCAATTTCTGAACAGGAGCCATGACAGGATCAGATGCAAGACTTTAAAAATAAGAACAGAGAATGTGAACAGTGGTGATGGGATTGTGAAGAGGGTCCAAGGGTAAGAGCAAGGAGAGACCAAGACTGAATACAGGAGTAAATGCACGGAGGAAGTCTAGCGAACAGCATACATGTGGAACTCTCCATGAAATATGTCACCTTTATTAACAACAGTAAAGTGAAATAATGTCAACTTTAAAAGAGTACCTATTGTAGCCAGATAGTTCTTTAAAAGAAGTGTAATGGTTCAAAAGATTTTTCTCATGGTTTATATCATTCTATAAGAATGAAGAATATTCAGAATTGTAACAAGGAAAGGAAAATTCAGTACTATGTTTTTTGCACTTTTTGGTATACCTCCGACATTTAAGATTATTAGAAGAAAATAGAAGCCTTTGAAATGTAGATATGAAGACTTATGTTTAAAATTTCATAAACAGATCACAAGACAAATGAAGAGATGCTTGAAATGATAAGCACAACAAAACTCTTTTAAAATATATTTTTATTAAAAAATAGATTTTTTAATATTACAATAAATACAAAACAATACAATTCAAAACCGTACAAAGCAAGAACACAAGTTTTAAAAACCCAAACTTCCCTCATGTACAAATGTACACATATATAAAAATACATATATTTTAAAAACCCAACTAACTACTTAATTAAATAAATAATAATTAACAACAAACTCTCAAAGAACTTAAAAGTGAAATCCAGAAAAGAAAATGTCAGTATTTCAGCTATTTGGTCAAAGCTGAAATATTGCAGCATTTACTCCCAGAGGGAGAAGTGGAGAGCTAAAGTTTTCTTTAAAAAAAGGGCCTCCCAGGAATAGTAGGGTTTCAGTGTTTGCACACAAGCCACAATATATGAGGAAATGGTGCACCTGAGATGAGAATGATAGAACAATACAGCGCAGAACAGGCCCTTCGGCCCTCGATGTTGCGCCAACCTGTGATGTACCATGACAGCAGATCATTTGACATGCACAATATTTGTATGTCTACTAAATTGCAAAATGTCAATTTTTTTATATTACTCTATGACTTGATATTTGAGTGCAAATTCTCTATTCGACTCATGGTTTGAAGTTTCCTGCTTTCACCCATTCACTCTGATAGAATTTGCTCCACAATACCTACTACACTGTAGTTGACACTTCAACTGTATTCACCATTGAGAATATAATAATTATGCTTTTAAACATCCCTTGTTAGTTAAGGTTACTAAGGGTATTGGAGCCAAAGCGGGTAGGTGGAATTACATCAAATCAGACATGATCTAATTGAGCAATTCAAGGGAATGAATGACCTCTGATTTCCCCTCTTCTGCTTGCATGGAATGATATGATTGATAAATATAGTGGATCTATTACTGCAGTTGATCTTGGAAGAATCCAAGATTGTGACTGATTGGTGATTGCAAAATGATAGGAAAGGTAGCTTTGGCCTATCTTATGCAGGGGTTAGTGTAACTTAATGGCTTTAAAAAGCTTTGCTGTAAATTATCAATTGACAAATCTGCCCATTTTGTGACCATTCTGACTTGGCCAATAATGGAAATTAGATTCTGATTCCAATCTCTAACATGTTTTCTAACATTTTGACAAAATCTGTTTTAATCAGGATGGTGAAAATGCTTTTCATGAGTGATTTCTGATTGCGAACAAGTATTATGGAAGTCTTGCAGGGAAGTAGAGTAAAGGCTACAATCAGGTCAACCATGGTGTTATAAAATAGCAGAGCAATGTGTATAGGGTTTATAGGCAACTCCTGTTACTTATGATTCTATGTGGAATGCATTTCATGTGAATGGTTAAGGCATGTAGCATAAATATATTTGAGAAAGCTTGATAAAAATATGTAACAGGACATACTGATAAACTGAGATGAAGCAGTTTAGACAGTTTACATAGAGAGTGAATATCAGTATTGACCAATTAAAATAACCTGAAAAGAGTGAATGGCTCAAATGCAAAATATAGAAATTCCATGAAGCCTTCTAATTCATTTCTGGATGCACTAGTTTTGCCTGTTTTGTATCCTGAAGCCACTTAATTGTCTTTTCTGCTCAGGTGTACTGTCTAGCAAGCATTTTCTGTCAAACATCTTTCTAATGTTGCAACTCTTTATATCTGAGGTTCATTAATTTTCAATCAATGACATGGATTCAATTTCATTTTTTTATGCATCTGCACAATATTTTCATGCACTTAATAGACTGTTACATGTTATATTTGATTTAACTTATAATTTTTACTTTACAAATAACCAATTTATTTTTTAATGTCCAACAGATTATACAATGTCAAGGATTGAAACAGCTTTGCTGTATTTTTTAATTAATCAAATTTTAAGAAGGATTCCTGTCAAGTCATTTGCAATTCAGCTCCCTGCAGTTTAACAAGTTTGATGTGCCCATATTAGCATTAGTTCTGTCTGTATGAGCTCTGTGGTGTAATTTTTGTTACTGGTAATGTAATGAGCATATTCACAAATTTGTATTAATGAACACTACAAAGTGAATTAATTGAATATGTTTCATGATTACATATTTTATAATATTCCTTGCGTTAGCTAAAGTGGGAGGTGAAAATAGCAGCATCAAGCAAATTAAACTCTTCCCTTTCATAGAATTACATTATGTTCCTCAAGCTGTTTCTGTCAATAATGTTAAAACATTGATAAAGACTCAGGATTACATAGAATTTACAGAAACAGACCATTCTGCCCAATTTGTTTATGCCGGTGTGCTACACAATCTTCTTCCCACTCATTTTGTCTTACTCTATCAGCACATACTTCTATTCTTTTCTCCCTCGTATTTATCCAACTTCCCTTAAATATTATTCCCCTCAACCGCTTCATTTGATCATGACTTCCGGATTCCACCGCCTGGGTAAAGGCAGTTCTCTTGAATTCCACTTTGACTTTATAACTTCTTATGGTTGCTGTAGCAGTACGTTTAACATTTGATTTCAAAAACAGAAGTAATCCTGTGGCATTTCCTTTCATTTAATTTATTACAACTGATAAAATATAGAAGAACATAATGGAAACTTGATGACATGATGCAAACTTTTATTTTACATTCGGATTGACTACATAAGTTGATTTATTTTTAAGAAAGGTGAACTTTTATATATCCAATAAATGCTGCCTTACAGGATTATCTATTTTCCTTCTTCCCTTACCGTTTTTTGGAGAAATGACCAAGGGTAACTGAACCTGAAATGGTGGCTATGAAATTTCAGTTTTTGTTTTAGATTTCCAACATCTGCAGTTCTTTGTGTTTCATTTTAAATGTTGCTAGTTGTCTGTTGATAGACATTTCCTAATGCTCAACCTAAACAGAACTGTGAAGAATTGTCTTGTCATCATTTGTATTCCTGGTGTCATAACTGAAAAGTTAGCAGAATTTATAGAAGTGGGAGATTGGGTGAAACAGTAACCCTTTCATGGTCTCAGGATATCATAAATGCATTATATTTAAAAATGATACAGACCAAAAGGAGCTTTTTGGATCATTGCATCTCTTTTAAAGAGATAATCAATTAGTCCCATTCCTCTACACTTTGCCCATTCAAATATTTCTCACATTTCCCATATGGTATTGAATTTGATTTCACCATTCTAAGGCAGTGCATTCAGTTGACAATTCACTGTGTTTATTTTATATATAAAAAAACTCCGAATGTAAAATAAAAACTCCTGTTGTTTCATCTTTGGCTGGTCACCTTACATCTATATCTCCTGGTTACCAACCCTTATGCCAGTGGACATAGGTTTTCCTTGTTTACACTACCAAAGCCGTCCATGATATTTTGAACACTTCTATTAAAACGCTTCTCAACCTTCTCTGTTCCAAGAACAATCACAGCTACTCTTATCTCTCCACAGAACTGAAGCACTTCAGCCTAATCCATCCATAAGTACCTGTAGTCTGTGAGGGGCTATAAGCATCTCTTTATCCTCACTGTAGGTGATTTCTCCATCTCTCCATTTTCTGTTGCTTCTCGCACAGCCAGTTGTCCTCTAAACTGACATGTTATTTCCTGGTATTTCACTTTCAGCTGTCACTGTAATAATTGTAATGAGATGAACCTCATAGAATGAGTTCCCTGATTGGGGCTGTTAGTCTGGTCCAATCAGGGAGCCCTGGCTGACAGATAAAAAGAGGAATGTCCAATATTTTGGCAGTCTGAAAGCAGGCCCTGAGGGAACAGGACCAGGGTCAAGGACTTTCCACGTTTAAATAGAGAGTAACTTGGTGATGGGATGATTGATCTTCAGTGGTGACGAGAGTAAAGCATGTTCCTGAAGAGACTCACTCACGCCAGTCGTCTTTGAGTTGGGGGTAAACATTTCTGGCATCATGGTGGTATTGGGAAGCTTGACTTGTTCGATTCTGCTGTGGAAGACTGGGCCCAGTATGAGGAAATAATGCTTTTCTTTTTAGGGAAATGACATTGGGGTAAATGTAAAGCAAAGAGTAATTCTCACAGCTTGTGGACCTGTAGCTTTTTCAGTTATTCAGAGCCTAACTTTCCCTGAGGCACCAGATACTAAACCTTTTCAAGAGTTGACTGATTTTGTTAAGGAATATTATAACCCAAGCGTCCTGTAATTCCAAGACGCAATTGTTTTCACTCGGCAATTTGAGAACCAGGGGAACCCATGCTTGGGATTTTTGACTAGGTTAGGATGAGTGTTAGGGGCATGTGACTTTGATCTAACCCCTAATGAGATACTGAGAGACCATTTGGTATGTGGGACTAATGATGTAACTATGCAAAAGTGCCTCCTAGCTGAAGCCCATATGGACTTCAAACAGGCACTACAATTGGTTGTATCATTGGAAAATGTGACAAGTAGAGCATATGAGTTGCAGGGTATTCCGTTGGAAGTAGACACCCTCACCAGCCCAGCCTAACCTGGGGAACACTATTTGAGTGAAGGCAATTGCATAGCCTCATTCAGGACATATCAGCCCACAGCAAAACCCCAAAAACCAAGCCTCTGCCAAATGGTTAAAATTTTCTTCAGGGTCCAGGCTAGCATTTTAATTGAAGTTGGACTTGAGACATCAAAGGAGTCTGACTAGACCTAAATGGGGTTAAAAAAAACTCATAGCTGATCTCCAGGAGAGTGCACACCCTGGAAAGTCCATCAATTCTAGTTTGGAATACTAAATTGATCAGCAACATCCAAATCAGAACCAATCAAAATAAATGTAGGGAGTGACATGGTTCAGTGCTTAGCATTACTGCCTCCCAACACCAGGGACCTGGGTTCGATTCCACCCTCCACTGTCTGTCCATGACCCAGTCAGCTAAAACTTCACTCCAAGAGCTCAAAATAAACATCTGGTTAAATGATCATCAGGTTCTAATGGAGGTTGACACCAATGTGGCCGTTTCAGTGATCACACAAACAGTCTTTAACGAAATTTGCTCCAGACCGAACCATTAAATTTGCCCAAGACCTCAACTAGACTGAGAACCTATACCAGGGAACCTTTACAGATTAAGAGTTCACAGTTCTGGTCTTTATAAGAAGCAGCTGGTTCAGTGATTATAGTAAAAGGTTTGGGCCCAGGCTTAATAGGGTGAAATTGGTTGAGGGAGATTCACCTAGATTGGCTCAACATTTTTTGATTAGAAAATGGCTGCCTGAGTGAAATCCTAATTACTCAAGTCTTTCAGAAAGATCGAGGGACTATCAAAGGAGCCAAGAGCCACCTTGCATGTTGACCAGGAAGCAATTCCACAATTCTGAAAATGTCACCCAGTGCCATTTGCCTTATGGACAAAGGTAGAGGCAGAAGGCTGGAAAACAAAGGAATCATCAAATCAGTCCAGTTTGTGGAATGAGCAGCACTGGTCATACCAATTGTGAAGCCTGACAGATTTGTTCATCTTTGTGGGGATTATAAACAAATGGTAAATCGCTTTTTGCAGCTGGATAAATACCCAATCCCTTGCATAGAGGATTTATACATGAAGCTTGCAGCAGGGGGCACTGTCCTTCATGAACCCGGACATGAGCCATGCATACTTTCAGTTTGTGGTTAGATGAGGATTCCCAGAAGTATGCTACAATTAATACCCATAAGGGTTTGAACCAATATATGAAACTACCATTTGGGGGTATTGTCAGCCTGTGGCATTTTTCAGTGGCCAATGGAGAACATTTTTCAAGGTTTACTTCAGGTAGCCATTTAGATGACATGTTGGACATAGTCCTTAGATTGTTCTCCCAGACGGATGTACACTTTTGAGGAAAAAATGTCTGTTCCAGACATTCCAAGTGATTGACTTGGACTACAGAGTCAACAAGACTGGGTTACACCTGTTGGAAGATAAAGTGAGGATGATCAAAGGTATCCTAGCTCCAATGTCTGTACCAGAGCTTAGATCTTTCCTTGGGCCACTGAATTATTATGGAAAGTTCATTATCATCTGGCCTCCTTCCTAACACCTTCGCATCAACTCCCAGAAAAGGATTAACCTTGGAAATGGTTTTGGAGCGAAGCCACAGCTTTCAGAGAAGTGAAGAAACAGCTAATCATCCTCTATGTGTTAGCACACTATGATCCCAAGCAAGATCTGATATTGACATGCAATGTTTTCTCATATGGCATCAAGGCATTATTAGCTCATAGGTTGCCCAATGGAGAGAAACACCCGATAGTGTATTCATCCAAGACTTTGGATAATGGAGAACATAATTACACCCAGATAGGGAATGAAGGTTTGGTGGTTGTATTTGCAGTTGGAAAGTTCCACCTTTATGGACGTAAATTTGTAATAATAATGGACCATAAATCTCTACTAGGTCTACTTAAAGAGAGCGAGGCAGTGCCACCCATAGCTTCAGGCCAAATTGAGAGTTGGGCTCTAATATTAAGTGCATATAATTACAAGATGGAACACCACCTGGGAGGCCATGTAGCATTTGCAGATGTATTGACCTGCTTCCTGCTGGCAGATACACCACCAATGGTACTGTCACTGGAAGGGTGTGTAATAGTTTTAAATTTTTTGGACATGCTTTCAGTTACAGCTGACAATATCAGACTTTGGATGCAGAAAGATCCAGTCCTGGCAAAAGCTGCAACAGGTGGTGGTAATAGGGGAAACCAAAGAGACATTACAACCAGAATTGAAACCTTTTGGGATCCAGAGAGACCAGATCAAAGTAGAAAACGGTGTATTATTAGAGGAAGCAGGAGTGATTATCCCAAGCAAAGTTCACTGCCAGATACTAGCTGAAATCTACCAGGGTCATCCAGGGGTCTCCGACATGATGATGTTGGTGAGAAGATATTTCTATGGCCAGGATTGGATGCAGACACAGCCATGTTGGTGGGGCAGTGGCCAGAGTGCCAACAAGGAGAACAATTACCGCCAGCAGCTCCCCCATATATGCGGGAATGACTGAGTAAGCCCTGGACTCAGTTACACTTCAACTATGCGCATCC
This sequence comes from Chiloscyllium plagiosum, assembly GCF_037043375.1. Classification (NCBI taxonomy): domain Eukaryota; kingdom Metazoa; phylum Chordata; class Chondrichthyes; order Orectolobiformes; family Hemiscylliidae; genus Chiloscyllium; species Chiloscyllium plagiosum. The sequence continues at coordinate 19,392,639 of NW_028270144.1, read as the reverse complement.
TTTCATAGACTCAATGTCCTTAGTCATTGTAGATGCCCACTCAAAGTGGTTGGACATGCATAGCGTTCATTAGTCAAACACTGAGACGGCGATAGAAAAACCGCGCACATCTTTTCCAATACACAGACTCATGGAAATATTGATCATAGATAATGGCTGCAAGAGGCAAGGTCCTGTGCATTACACACTGCCTGTATCAGACACAGAGTCGGTGGATCCTGACCCAGTGCTAAAACACCCCTGGAGGAGCTACAAAAGAAAGGACTAGACTATGTCCTCAGACACAGAGTGGGAGGGATGTAATAATTGTGATGAGGTCAATCAAGTGGACCTCACAGAATATGAGGCAAAAGTGAGGACTGCAGATGCTGGAAACCAGAGTTTACATTAGAGTGGTGCTGGAAAAGCACAACAGATCAGGCAGCATCCAAGGAGCAAGGAAATCATGAAGGACTTTTGCCAGAAACGTCGATTTTCCTGCTCCTCAGATTCTGCCTGACCTGCTGTGCTCATGGAATATGAGTTCCTTGATTGGTGCTGTTAATCTGTTCCAATGAGGGAGCCCTGGCTGACAAGTAAAAAGCAGAGTATAAGGGCACTGCTTGTCACTGGCCACTTGGATATTTCTTTTCTTCATTGTGGTGGAAACTGAATAAAGATTCATGCACCTTGTCTTTCACTGTGTCTCACACCTCCACACATACATGGGTGCGGGGGAATAAATAAGCACTACCACAGTTAGGCAATAGTTTAAGAAAAAAAATAAACAGGAGTACCAGAGGTTCTTTCACTAAAGAAAGAAGAAAAAAGATTTTAAAAATCAAGAGTGTCCTGACGTTCTGCTCACTCTTAAAAAAAAAAGAAAATGCAGAGTACCAGACATTCTGACATTCTGAGAGCTGGCTAGTGTCAAGGACTTTCCACATGTAAATGAAGGGTGACTTGGTGATGGATACTGACCTCTGTGGAGTTATTTCAGTCACCAACACAATATTCTCACCTCACCTTCTCCAGTTCTTGCATTTATTCCACCCCTTCACTTCAGCCCATGAGATGCTGGACCTCCTACAGGAAAGAAGTATTGCTTCTTTGCTCTGTCCAGTTGATTCTCAGGACAATTTACTGGAGTCATATTTCAATATCTGTAATCCATTCATATCAGCCTTACAGCTCACACCATACCGTGCAATGTTCCATACCAGGGGCATTACATGGTGTTTTCAATTACAGGCTAACGTTAGATGCCATCCATCCTCCCTGCAATGAATAATAAATCTCTTCTATGCCCTCTCCTTGGCCTTTCTGAAGTGCAGTATGCATTATTGGGCACATGCTCCAGCTGGTGTTAAGCCAGCTTCCTTAAGGCTGAGCACAGCTTCTTCAGTTTTGCACTCCACCCCTCCATTAGTAAAGCTTTTTGTTTAGTATTTTTCTGAACTTCTTTGAAAAGCTTTGTCCCACTTTTTTTTCATTCATTCATGGGACATGCGTGTTTCTGGCTGGTCCATCCCTAGATGGCCTTGAAAAAGTGGTGATAAGCTGCTGCCTTGAATTTCTGCAGTCCATGTGCTGTACATTGACTCACAATGCTGTTAGGGAGGGAATTCCAGGATTTTGGTCAATTGACAGAAAAGGAGGAGCGATATAATTCCGATGGTGAGTGACTTGGAGGGGAACTTGCAGGTAGTGGTGTTCCCATGTATCTTTTGCCTTTGTTCTTCTAGATAGAAATGGTCATGGGTTTGGAAAGTGCCATCTAAGGATCTTTGGACAAATAAAAACTATCTGGAGTTAACTAATATAGTTAAAGGAAGAGCTACATCAATCTATTTTGATTTAAACCTATTTTCAATAGCCAGTTTTATTCAGTTTGTCCGTTCTGTTAGAGTTGTTCAGTAATTTGATACAGTCCTCCTCAATATTGACCATTCCTTCCAATTTGGTGCCATCTGAAAGTTTAAAAAGTTGTGGTTTACCTCATGTAATGGTTTGTTAATTGTCAATGAATTATTAATGTAAAGTGTGAACATCACTGATCCTTGTGCAATATCACAAAATATCCCCACGGTGGCACAGTGGTTAGCACTGCTGCCACACAGCGCCAGAGACCTGGGTTCAATTCCCGCCTCAGGCGACTGACTGTGTGGAGTTTGCACGTTCTCCCCGTGTCAGCGTGGGTTTCCTCCGCGTGCTCTGGTTTCCTCCCACAGGCCAAAGATGTGCAGGTTAGGTGAATTGGCCATGCTAAATTGCCCGTAGTGTTAGGTAAGGGGTAAATGTAGGGGTATGGGTGGGAAGGGCCTGTTTCCACACTGTAATGTAATGTAATGTAATCTAATCACCTCCCACTTGGAAGCACTTTGAATAACCATCTGTTTCCACTCTCTGCTCTCTGTCTTACAGTTAGTGAGCAAATCCATTGTCCTTGTTCCTGACTGATAGTACTTTGACCTTTTTCATTAGCCCAATAGCCTACACCTTATTGAAGGCCTTTGGAAAATCAAGATAAATTTCAGTTCCATTACCATTGTTTAGCCTCTCTGATACCTCAAAATATTCAATTAGGTTGGGCAAGCAACACTTTCCATTTTGAAATCCTTGCTAACTTAATTGTAATATTTCTTATTTCTAGATATTCTTCAAGTAAATACTTTAGTCTGTAATTTTTTTCCCACCACAGATACAAAACTAACTTCTCTGTAATTCCCTTAACATATTCAGGCCCCCTTATTAAATATAGGAATTATATTAGCTATTTGATAGACTTTGGATCTATACCTTTCCTAGTAGATTACTAACTATGTGTACAATACCTGCCATTTTTCCCTAGATTATTGTATGATACGTTGATATATGTGAGTGTTATCAGGGGTTTCATACTCATTGAGTTTGTTTAGTTTATTCATTACATCCCCGTTTATTTTATCTTAACTGCACTTATTGAATTATTCATATCATCATTCAATATCATTTCTACTTGTTCCATCTCCCTTGTAAATATCAAAGTGAAATAATGACATAATATTATTGTCATCCCTCTATAGTTACCCACACTATTATCTTGTCTATACCTTAATGGCCTAATTCCCATTATAGCCTTATTTTCCTATTTTATTATGTTTTTTCTAAATTCTTTGATAATTTAAATGAATGTTTCCTCCTTACCTTCCTTTTTTTACTTATTTCCTAATCTCTTAATATCCTCTCCTATAGTGAGCGCCTCTGCTCACTGTGCACTTAACATCTGCCTTATTCATAACTCACAATTGTTCCCTTATGTTTTATGTCCATCAATGCAGTCTCATTAATATTTTGCTTCTTTTTTCTTTTAGTGGAATACATTATAGTGCACTCTGAACATCATTTGAAATGTTTCCATGTTGATGTACATTATTGTTTGCCAATATGGTTGCTCGTTTTATTTTCCCAGGTTCTATTTTCAGCCTCCTCAGTTTCTCCACTTTGGTTTCATTGAACTTATGCTCTTCTCAGCCATTATCTTAAACAGTATTGTACTATGGCCTAGCCATTATCCTACTTTTTTTAATAGAATCCCTACAGTGTGGAAACAGGCCCTTCGACCCAACAAGTCCACACCGACCCTCCAAAAAGCAACCCATCCAGACCCATTCCCCTCCCCTCTTATCCTACATTTACCCCTGACTAATGCACCTAACCTATATATCCATGAACACTATGGGCAATTTAGCATGGCCAATTCATCTAACTTGCACATCTTTGGACTGTGGGAGGAAACCGGAGCACCCAGAAGAAACCTACACCGACATGGGGAGAATGTGCAAACTCCACACAGACAGGCGCCCCAGCCTGGAATCGAACCTGGGTCCCTGGCACTGTGAGACAGCAGTGCTAACCACTGTGATACCCACAAGTTTTTCCATTTGCAGTGGTTCATTCAACATCTCTCACTGAATGCATGAATGATTTATTGCCTCACATATCTAGGGAGACGTAGTGAAAAGTGTTCTGTCGCCATGATGTGGTGCCATTTTGAACTACAAAATAATTTTTTAAAAAGTACAAATTTCATCGGCTGGAGTCCCAAACAGGGCTCCAGAACTTCTGCAAGGTGCCCGCTCTGAGCCCTACTGCAGCCAGGAACCACAGCTCTAGGTACCGACACTGCCACAGTCGGTGACTGTCACTGCCAAGAGTCCAAGCAACGGGCCAGGCCACTCCTCTCCAACATTGCTGCAGCTGACACCCCGCTGCCATTCCAGGAGTCCTGACATCGGACCTAGGAGCCAGGCGTCACTGCCAGCACCGCTCTGGACTTGACATCTTACATGTTATTTCTGTCCTAAATATGCAGCTTTTTAAAAATATGTTATTACACTGTGTGATGGAAACTAGAAAGTGTTTAAATGTGCTTTTGTGGATTTATGAAAATGGAAGTTATATTCTGAAAATGGAAGGTTATTGTTTCTTTCTAGTTTCCATCACTTATTACAGAAATGCTAAGCCGTTATAATCTGGGATTTTTCACAGTAGAGAATAAATTTATTCGACTCTAAGGATTTTGGCTGTGTTTGTAGGAAGATTATAAGCAATTTGGCTTGACGTAATGGTTAAGCTACATATGCCATGAAATACTAGTCACGGGCAAAGGGTTCAAACTAGTATTGATCAGTATTTCCAATTAAGGCTAATTAATATGTCATTTTGCAGATTCAAGGGGGAGTGACTTTCAAAAATTACTTAAGCATCCTGATCCAAACAGTTGAATTAAGCTTCTTGGGTTGCTCACTAATTATTATGACACCTTTGTGGAATTTCATTGGTTCACAACAGATATTTCTTGCTTTATTCAGATTAGAAACTTTCCAAAAGAGTAGAAGGTTGAGGGAGAATATAAAAATCTTTGGCTGCAGGGTTTAAAAAACTGCGATGGTTAGAATTGGAAGTTGGATGACTTAAGAAATTGTTTAATTAAGCAGCAAAGTTGAAAAAGACCATAAAATTGCTGATTAATAGCTCATACTTCCAAGGCAAAAATGACTCAATGCCAATTTCAGGATCCATGCCGGTGATGTAATCTCAGTTGACACTTCAGATTATTATGGGGATAGTGAGAGATGATCAGAAAATGTGATAGTTCAAAGTGCTGCTATTTGGTTTTCCCACCATTCAAGGGCAAGTTCCAATAGTCATCTTTGCGAACACTTAATACCAGACTTACCTCGAAATGAAAATTCTGTTCCCATAGATGATGTGCTGATTGTTTCAAAACCCAGCTTAAGGATATTTATGGTTTGACTTGACTCCAAGATTTAAACCACTAGGGATCCGAAAGAGACCTGGGCTGATGTTCACACTTCCCTAACTCCAGATTAGAGGAGGAAAGGAGTTTACAGCCTCACAATAAGGAATCAGCCATTTAAGACCAAGAGGTGGAGGAATGTCTTTGCTCAAAGTGCTGTAAATCTTGGACATTCTCTATCTCAAATTATTGTGGATACTCACTTATTGAATAGATGCTCAAAAATGACACAAGTGGAATTAAAGGATGTGGGGACACAGCAGGAAAGTGGTACTGAGATGGAGGATGAGCCATAATTTTGTGGAATGTCAGAGAAAATTTGAGGAAATTAATAGCCTCCTCCTCCTATTTCTTATGTTCTTAGATAAATGGAATCATATTTAAATCCTAACATGCACTATATACCCTAATTGTAGTTGAGGTAATTATTAACATCATGATCTACAGGATGAAAACCAAGAAGCATTGCATTTATTTCTTGCAGAAAAGTAGTAAACTCATTAAATGCTTTAATTAGCTTTTTGAATATAAATAAGTATACTTTTTCATGCAGATATAGTACTGGTGTATTTTCATTTGTTGTGCTCTGTACCTTGGTGTTCATAGATACAGCTTCTATTACAGAAACAGTCTGGGACTCGGTGATACCATCAAATGTTTCCATGGAAACTGCTCGGGCTGATCTAAATTGTGACCACAATCACACTTAAGCTCTCTGCAGGATGGCAAATCTCCTTCAAGGGGCAGCTGTCTCCTTTAGTGCATTGATGCAAGTGTAATTTTTAACCCCCTGTTAACAACTGTGTTATGCTGCAATGTATGTTCAACTGAGTATTGAAAGAAGCCATTCTATAGATACACCGTATTTACCTGCATGTTTTCATGCAGTTCAGTTGAGTTTCTGCTGTGGCTGAAGAACTCTAACTCTTGTAAATCAGAGGTGAGAGAGAGTTTCACACAAGTACTTGAGGACAATAGAGGGACCTAGGGGTGCACAGACATAATTCTTTGAAGTCTGCTTCACATATAGACATGGTGGTTAAAAAGGCATGCTTGCCTTCATTGCTCAGTCATTTGTGCATTGAAGTTGGGATCTGACAGGACATTGGTGAGGCCTCTTCTGGAATACGGTGTCCAGTTCCGATATTATTAAGCTGGAGAGGGTTCAGAAGAGATTTATTAGAATGATGCTGGGTATGGAAGGTTTGATCTATAAAGAAAGGCTGGATAGGCTGATGTTTTTCGCTGGAACGTAGGAAGTTAAGGAATGACCTTATACAAGTTTTTCATGATTGTGGGTATATTCACCGAGCTGGAAAGTTGATTTGCAGATGTTTCGTCCCCTGTCTCGGTGACATTTTTAGCGCTTTGGAGCCTCCTGTGAAGCGCTGCTGTACTGTCTCTTCTGGAATTTATTTGGTTCTGTTCCTGCCGCTTTCAGTTGTTCAACCAGCTGTCACACATACACACAGTTGACAAGGACCACGAATTCGACTGAGACAACACGATGGCACAACCCAGAGTAAACCCACCCAGACACAGGGGATCATGTACAAGCTCCACCCACTGTCACCTGAGGCTGGAATCGAACAGGACCCTGGTGCTGTGAGGAAGCAGTGCTAAGCACTGAGCCACCACAGTCATTACAGCTTTGGCTTATCTCTTCCACAAAGACAGCAGACAACTCCCAGTTTAGATTAGATTTGCACATGATCCCGTGTCTGGGTGGGTTTCCTCTGGGTTATGCCATCGTGTTGTCTCAGTCGAATGTGTGGTCCTTGTCAACTGTATGTATGTAGGGCTACTATGTATAGCTGGTTGAACAACTGAAAGTGGCAGTTTACTTTGACCTGCTTTTTTTTTTGAGTTCCAGGAGGTCATGTGGCAAATCCTTTGGAAGTCAACAATTGTCCAAGTCTTCCATCTTACAATTCTCACAATCCATGAACCTCTATGTCTTTCTAACAACAAAATAACATCAAGTACAGATCAATTAAACAATTGAATTGAAGATACTTGCAAAGGTGCAAAATATAACCCAAAACTGAAATTGTTGATTATTTGGATTTTTCAAAGCTATAAAAAGTAGGATCAGTGTCTGAAGTAGACGTATCTAATCTAGGTGGACACTCAGTCATTGAATATATTCATAACAGATGTCAGGCTTTTAGGTATTAAGAAATCAGGGGATATGGTGACATTGCAAATGGGTGTTGAGATTCAAGATCAACCATGATCTCACTGAATGGGCTGAGAGGCTTAAAGAAATATTTGCATTCCTTTACCACCATTCACAACAGCTGGACATCGCAAAGCACATTTTGGTTGATGACGTATTTTTGTCAAGTGCAATCACTGTAGGAAAGTGGGAAACTCGACTGCCAGTTTGCGCTCAGAAGGCTCCCATGTTAACGATCAGAAGATCTGCTTGAGGAATCAATCCTGGTCAGAACAATGAGTGGGAACTCCCCTAAATTTTTTGTTTAAAAAAAGTGCCATGCCATTCATCTGACAGTGTGGGCAAGGCCTTATTTTAACATAGCACAGTACAGCACAGGAAAGACCCTTTGGCCCAAGATGTTGTGCCAAATATGATGCCAAATTAAACTTTTGCCTGCCCTTTCTTAGAGTCACAGAGACATACAGCATGGAAAACAACCCTTCAGTCCAACTCATTCATGCCAACTATACATCCTAAAATTAATCTGCCATTTGCCAGCACTTGGCCCATATCCCTCTAAACCTTTCCTATTCATATGCCCAGCCAGATACCTTTTAAATGTTGTAATTGTATCAGCCTCCACCACTTCCTCTGGCAGCTCATTCCATGCGTACACAACCCTTTGCTTGAAAAAGTTGCCCTTTAGGTCACTTTTAAAATTTTTCTCCTCTCACCCTAAACCTATGCCAACCAGTTCTGGACTCCCCTGCCCCAGAAGAAAGATCTCTTCTACTTACCCTATCCATGCCCCTCATGATTTTATAACCTCTATAAGGTCACCCCTCAGCCTCCAACGCTCCAGGGAAAACAGACCCAGCCTATACAACCTCTCCCAATAACTCAAATGATCCAACGCTGCCATAAATCTTTTCTGAACTATTTCAAGTTTCACAACATCCTCCCTATAGGAGGGAGACCAGAATGTCATACAATATTCCAAAAGTGGACTAACCAACTTCCTGCACAGCCATAACATGGCCTCCCAACTCCTTTACACAATGCTCCCATATCCCTCCATTCATTGCATAATCATGTGCTTATCTAAAAAGTTCCTTAAAACACCCCAATAATGTCTGCCTCCACTACCACTCCTGACGGTGCGTTCCAGACTCCGACCACGCTGTAAAAACTTTGCCCCTCATACCTCCTTTCAACTTTCCGCCTCTCACCTTAAATGCATCCCCCCCCCCCAGTATTAGATATTCAACTCTGAGAACAAGATTCTGACTGTCATCTCAGCTAAAAGACAGTATGTCAGCACTGCAGAAGGAGTGATTAGATTAGATTACCTACAGTGTGGAAACAGGCCCTGCAGCCCAACTAGTCCACACCAACCCTCCGAAGTGTAACCCATTTCCCCCTAACTAATGCACCTAACTCTACGGGCAATTTAGCATGACCAATTCACCTGACCTGCACATCTTTGGACGGTGGGAGGAAACCGGAGCACCCGGAGGAAACCCACCCAGACACAGGTAGAATGTGCAAACTCCACACAGACAGACAGTCGTCCAAGGCTGGAATTGAACCCAGGTCCTGGTGCTAGAAGGCAGCAGTGCTAACCACTGAGCCGCCCTAGATTTTGTCTTTAGGATGTATGAAAGGGTGCTAAGCTCACTATTCTCCACTTCAGAGATTACAATGCAACTCATTGAGCAACAACTTTTTTCCTAGCTCCCACGTCTGGCATTTTTATTCATTTTATATAGAGGATAATAAATTGTAATTTTAACCATAATAAAAATTTGTATCTGCTTTTACCTCAAATTTGCAATTTCAATTGCACAAACCAACATTTGTTTCCTTCACCAAATGCCATTGATAAGCTCACGGTGAGCTGCATTTTTAAAATGTTGTAACCCTTGGACTCTACATACACCCACAGTGCTTTCAGAGGGGTTTTTCTAAGATTTTGACCCAGTAACAACAAAGAAACCATATTATAGTTCCAGGGCAAGCTGGTGGGGGGCTCGGAAGGGATCATGTCAGTGGTGATGTTCCCATACGTCTGGCGTCCTTGTCCTTCGAGAAGGGAAAAACAATCCTCACCGCTGAAGGTGCATTTTCTGTAGTAGTTTTTATGTCTCTATATAACAGAAATCAAATTAGGTGTTGGCAATTTCAAAATCGAATGCATGGACCCCATCTACTGGCCATTCAGTATAGTGCACTTGTAACTTCTTAATGATAGGAAGAACTTTAATTTACATAATTCATATCTTGACCCAAGAGAATCCGAAACTACATCACAGTCAAATAAGTACTTTCTTTTCAATGAATGTTTACACAGCAAAGCCATATAAAACAATGTTACAATATCTAGATTACCGTTTTTAGTGATGTTGGTTGAGCAATAAATATAATTCCAGATATGCCCTGGCACTATGTTTGAATCCACCTGAGATAAACAGGGCCTGAATTCCAAAATGCTGACCCCTAACCTTGTAGCATTCACTTGGTAGTGGCCCTCCCTCTGACATGACAGCACACTCCCAGTTGGAATGATGCCAAACGATATTACTGTTGGACAAATCAGATTCCACATGTAACCTGTGATGACAGATTATCATTTAATGTGGCTTTGACTGCAAAATAAGAAAGAATCAGGTCTAGATTTTTTGACAGTAAAACAGATGTTTATTACATTAATGAAAAAAATGGTAAAATAAAACAAACCAAGCTATCTGAATTTAGAACACAATGCAAAAGGTCTTAAAACACAGTAAAGAAAAATATCTATTCCTCACACCATTACTTTACAGGCTTTAAAATCCAGAGTATCTGTGCTTCCCTATTGAATATTTAGGTTTGACTTTATTGTCCTCCACCCTGTCCTGTAGACTGTGAAGTCTTCTTAAATGTATACTCAGTCATAGAATGATGCAACACAAACATACCTTTCAGTCCAACTCATCCATTCAAACAAGTTTCCAAAACTAAACTAGTCCCTATGGCCCATATCCTCTAAACCTTTCCCATTCATGCACCTGTCCAAATGTCTTTTAAATGTTGTAACTGTACTTGCATGTACTACTTCCTCTGGCAGTTCATTACACGTGAACCAACCTCTATGTGAAAAGTTGCCCCTCAGGTCCGTCTTAAATATTTCTCCTTTCACCTTAAAAATATGCTCCCTAGTTTTGAACTCACCCACCCCCGGGAAAAAGACTTTTGCTATTCACCTTATCTATGCCCCTCATGATTTTATAAATCTCAATACATCACCCCTCCACCTCCAGTGAAAAAAGTCCTAGTCTATCCAGCCTATTACTCAAACCCTCCAATCCTACAGCTGGGCGACCAAAACTCCACACAGTACTCATGATCTTGAACATTTCTAATAAAATTATGCTTAACATTTCCCTGAAATATGTAAACCAATATCAGCTTTGTTGGTGTTTTCAGTTGACTGATATCCTGTATCACTGATACCTCACCAGTACAGAGGATATGTAGCACAGAAGCTGATCAACTCAACCTATCCATACTCCACTTGACCTTCTCCCATCCATTTTTCATCTAAATCTATTCGGTCTTCATTCCCTTCTCCCTCTCCACTGGTCTAGTTTCTTCTTAATGCACCCTGTGCTAACAAAATCCACATTCTCTCCATGTTTTGAGTAGAGGTTTCTTCTGAATTCCCAACGGATTTCTTAGGGACAATCAATGGCTTCTAATTACATCCTACCCCACAAGAGGAAACATTCTTTCTTGAACCATGTTATCAAAATTATCATTTTAAGACTTTGATTGGGTCACCCCTCAGCTTTTTTTTTTCAAAGATAGAAGAGACCCAGCCTCAATCCTTTCCTGATAAGTAAACCCATCCACTCTGATCTCATCCTTGTCAATCTCCACTCTACCCTTTCAGTACTTCTGTATCATTTTTTAATATGCTGATGACCACTGTATGCAATACTCTGAAATGCAAAGTCAATTTTTGACACAACTTAGGTATAAATGAAAAGTTTTATACTATCTAGAAATAAAACCAAGCACTTGGTTTATTTACCTTATGACCTTGCCAGCCTATGACACAATTTTAATGATTAGTGTATTTTGTGAGACCCCCTTTGACCTTACAGACCATCTAGACTGATATTTTCTAAGTAATGAGCGAATCCCCTATTCTTCCCAAAATGTATCTCACATTGAGCGGTGTTGAATTTCATTTGTTAATGGTTTGTCCATTACGCAAGTTTATTAATGATCTTGTTGGAACTGGTTTCAATCCTCCTCAGCATTGACTCTTCCCCGTTCCATCTGTTGTCATCCAAATATTTGAATATTCAATTTTTGATTCCAAAGTCCAAATTCTGGATAAAAATTGTGAATAGTCATCTCAGCAATGATGCTTATGGAACACTATATCACAAGGTTTGCTAATCTTAAGAGCTTCCTTCTATTCCCGTTCTGTTTTCCGCCTTGAATATCACCAAGGCCCCTTTGACAGCACCTTCCAAACCCACAACCTCCACCATCCAGAAGAACAAGGGCAGCCAACATATGGGGACACCATCACCTGTGAACTCAGACTAGAAGGTTAGACTTTCTCAGCTTTCAATCTCTTGCCACTTTCTAACCAAACACTCCTGGACTGGAGAATATACGAACTAACTCTACAAGACTCATATTCCCTAAATTGCTTTATATTCTTTTTAGGAGTAAAACTAGACTTGTTTCTCACTCCAGTCCAGTTTCCTTCAAAATCGAACAAAAACTTCCAATCTCAATGCTTTCTCGGCTAAACATCAATCCATTCATGATTTTCCCCACACCAAAAACAAGCTAAAGGCTCTCAACGTTTATACTCCTGGTGATAAACCTTGCACAACATTAACAATCTCCTATTAAACAGCCCAGGAGTCCCAGCTCAGTGGATTAGATCAATGTTCTGGAAAAGGAGTCTGGAAAGGACCTTTCTAAAGAAAACCTTACAAAAGTGACCAACTCCCATAAGTCACAAGTTTTAAATCCAAACTTAAAATGAAATTAATATATGCAAATCATATACCTAGTGCTGTGCTCCCTCTAGACTGACTCTCTGACCGCACAATGTACCCTCAGTGGCCCTCAAAATTACTCAGTTGTTTCTAACCAAACTTTATAAATAACAAATCTTGGACACCAAGTTTATAACAATCAAAAACTAACAATTTATTATTAATGAAACTATAGCAACAAGCGTCGAGTGTGTGGTGCTGGAAAAGCACAGCAGGTTAGGCAGCATCTGAGGAGGAGAATCGACGTTTTGGGCAAAAGCCCTTCATCAGGAATCAGGTTTGAGAGCCAAGGGTGTGGAGAGATAAGTGGGAGGGGCTGGGGCTAACTGAGAATGTGATAAGTAGATGAAGATGGGAGTAATGGAGATAAGTCAGAGAGGAGGATAGAGCAGATATGTGGGAAAGAAGATGATGAACAGGTAGGACAGGTCATGAAGGCGGCACCGACTTGGAAGGTCAGATCTGGGAATAAAGTGGGGGAAAGGGGAAACCTATGAAATCCACATTGAACCTATGCAGTTGGAGTCCCAAAGCCGAAGATGAGGCATTCTTTCTCCAGGCGTTGAGTGGTTAGGGAGTGGCAATGGAGGAGGCCCAGCGCCTGCATGTCCTTGGGGGGAGTGGGAGAGGGAGTTGATGTGTTCAGCTACAGGGTAGTGGGATTGGTTGGTGTGGATGTCCTGAAAATGTTCTCTGAAATGTTCTGCAAGTGGGCATCCCCTCTCCCCAATGTAAAAGGAGACCACATCAGAAGCAACGGATACAGTAAATGACATGCGTGCAAGTGCAGGTAAAACTTAGAGTTCCACCACAGAACACACCAGATGGCCTCCTTCTTTATTCCTGAAGGGCTTTTGCCTGACATGTCTATCCTCCTGCTCCTCAGATGCTGCCTGACCTGCTGTGCTTTTCCAGCACCACACTCGACTCTGATCTCCAGGATCTATAGTCCTCACTTTCTCCTAGTTGAACATAAGCAACAAGGCAATCTAATTAATATCTTAGTCCAATCTTTAATCATAATCCCTCCCCACCAACTAACACACTGACCAGCAGATAAGGGATAAATTAAAAGTAAAAAGGTTTGTAATTTGCCAGTTTGATAACCATTTCAATGATGAATACCAATCATCGTGAAATCCTTGGACTTTGGGTTGTATTGCAGGCACGTGGAGCTATATATCTTGCTTGAATTCCAAACCCACCAGTTGATGCAAACAGCCTCAGCAACCTAATCACCCATCCCGGACATACCAGGATTCTTTTCTCAGAGCATTCAACAAGTTGAAGACTGGAGTGAAGTCAGAGAAAGAGCAAAACAGTAGCAATACTATCCAGAAGCCTTTAAAACACAACTTCCAGCTGTTCAAAACCCATTCAAAGACAGTTCACTTTTTATTTCCTCTTCCTTTTTCAACATTCCGTGGTTACCTGGCCAGCAGGTCCTCCCTTGATTGACCAATTCAACATCCAAACACATTTGTATACAGAATTGTCAAAAGTATTCTTACAGTAGTAATTAAGTTATGTTATTTTTCCAGGCCAGTTCTCAATGGTAGAATAACTTACCATTGTTTTTTTTTTTTAAAAAAAAAGCAAGCTGGCTTTTAAAGTTTAATCTCAACTTCAACTCACACTTCCAAACCAAAAAAAGTGAGAAAAAATAAAAAGAAAAATATTGATTGTCTCAACAGTCAGCAACATACATCAGTTTCCCTGGATTGTCATATCCTGATGATATCCTTGCAAATGAAGTAACATTCTGAAACAGTTATAAGCAGTTTTGGCACCAATATAAGCAATTTCAAGGAAGATGCTTTGAAGTGGCTTGTCAAAGTCCACTATCGCTTTGTCTCTTCCAAAGGAGATATTACTTAAAATGCTCAGAAATAAAAAAAACCAACAGCCAGGTGCCTGTTCTCCATCTGCATGAAGCATTGGTCCATTTGTTTAAGTGTCCTGGATGGAAATACAACTAGTGTCTTTGCTACACAACGGTTGTTCCAGGTTCTGTAGAACTGACATCACACTGCAAGACTATAGAGTCATACAGATGTACAGCATGGAAACAGACCCTTCGGTCCAACTTATCCATGCCGACCAGATATCCTAAATTAGTCTAGTCCCATTTGCCCCACAAGGCTCCTACCCCTCTAACCCTTTCTATTCATAAATTATCCAGATGCCTAAATTTTGTAATTGTACCAGCCTCCACCACTTCCTCTGGCAGCTCAGTGCATACATGCACCATCATTATTTTGAAAAAATTGCCCCGAGGTCCCTTTTAAATATTTCCCTTCTCACTTTAAACTACTAGTTCTGGACTCCCCCAGCCCAGGGAAAAGACCTTGTCTATTTATCCTATCCATACCCCTCATGATTTTATAAACCTCTGAGGTCACCCATCAACCTTTAACACTCCAGGGAAAACAGCCCTAACCTATTCAGCCTCTCCCTATAGATCAAACCCTCCAACCCTGGCAACATCCTTGTAAATCTTTGGCATCAGAAAGCCTCAGCTGGGATTGCCATCACTAGATGTTTACTTCTAGTGAAAACTGCTTCTTGTTCTGTATCAAGTAAATGGGACTAGTTTTAGTTTGGGGAACTTGGTCAGCATGAAGGGTCTGTTTCTGTGCTGCAAGACTTGAATGACTAAGTATCACCACATATTCTTATGACCAGAGGCTGGAGGATGGCACTGTCATTGTAGTCCCCACTGCTATATAGGTCATGACAAAAAAACAAACAAACATACTTTTACCAGTTATTGTGGCAAACAATTATCTGCATCAAATTTCTTAATAAACATAATTGTTTGTTACCAAAACAAAATGTATTCAATAAAGATGTAATAATTGGTTAAACTAATATAGATGTACACCTGCTTAAACCACAACATTTCCTAGAACAACAAAAATTCATGCACTTCAAGAAAAGAGAAAGAAAAACAGATTTCTTTGCAGAGATTGGCCAACGTGTTTTATTTTCAGAGAGCCAATGTCTCAGTCTTGAAAGGAATAATGCATAGGATGTTCCAGGGTCTCGTGCTCTGATGTTCTGACATTGTGATGAAGTCAGCATTATTCACAGTTGTCTGTAAAGTCTTGCAGGCACAGCTTGTACAGCCAATGCAACCTTGGGATGTTTCTTCAATCAAAAAAATTGGCCTCATCCTCAACTCAACAAAAGGGTTTCTTTTTCAGAAAAGAGACAATTCAGCTGGGGAGTTTGTTTTTAAACTGAGCTTTCTTCGACTCGCTTCCCTCCAAAATGACTCAGATCAAACAAGTGCTTCTTCAAGACAATCACAATTCAGAAAAGCCCTAACAGGATCTACAGGAAAGCAATTATTATCAATCATGTGATTGAAGAAACTTCTGTTTAAAAAAATTCTCCAATATTCAGTGAGCTTTCAAAGACCTCCTTTAAAGAAACTATTTCCAAAAAATATGAAAATCAACTTAAGTCCTCCAAAGCAATATTACACTCAGAGTTTTACAGTAAATAAAGAAGCAATGTGAGGTAGTACCAGACATCAGATATTAAGCATTTTTCAACAACATTCTAAGCAGTGAGCTTCATAAAAGATTCACTCTCTGATGAAAAACTAGGTAAGAATATTGCCAAATACTTCACCAATCCAAGAAATTTTTGCATTGCTTCACATGTCGGTCATTGCATCTCAGCTCTAGCCTTACCTTGTTAGGATATGGATGAAGTCCCTTTCTCTGTCAGTATACAACCTATGTATTTGACTTCAGGCATCTTCAGTTGCATTTTTTTTTCTAATTCAGCATTTGGTTCCTCTGAGGAGTTCTGCTAAGCAGTCACATCAGATAATGATCATGTTCTGTGCTGGCTTATTCCATTGTACCTCCACATCTAGGATTTGCAGATCATTCACAATAGCTTCCGACCTGGCAAGATCATCAGCTATTTTATGCTGTGTGTGTTGATACTCTTCTAGAGCAGTGGACACACTAAATAGTACATGCAACTAACTATACCTTGTGAATGGCATTCAGAACATAATTAGAAAACTGTTGTGTTCATCCAGTTTCACTTGCCAGTAACCATTGGCAAAGCATTGAGGGCAGTTAAAAAAAAAAACTTTGCTTTGGCAAGTGGTTTCACAATTTCTCCAATGATTGGCATGGTGTAATGAGATCTCTTCAAAGCTTTATTGGGATCCTCTGCGTCTACATGTTCTTCAATTTCCCAGCTTTTTAAAATCGACCGCTATGACGCTGCTGATGCAGTCTGCAGCTTGACCACTTTCTTAATGACTCCCTTCTTTTTCAGCTTATTTTTCAGGCCAGACATGACAGCTAGATCTCCTCTCAGTAGATGCAGCCTTGTACTTGCTGTTATCTATTTTGAAATTGTACTCACTGTGAAGACATCCAAGATCGGGACATATATATTTGGAATTTTCTAGCATATATTCGACAGTCAGTGGCTTAGTGGCCTATGAAAAGCTACAAATTCTTCTTGGCGTCTTTCAGTTTAGTAGTCCAAGATTTTGACTCACTTTCAGCTGAGATCAATGGATTTTGCTTAATGTCAAGAGTGTGGTGCTGGAAAAGCACAGCTGGTCAGGCAGCATCCGAGGAGCAAGAGAATCAATGTTTCAAGCATAAGCTCTTGATCAGGAATGAGGTTAGTGGCCTAAGGGGGCTGAAAGATAAATGGGTGGGTGGTTGTCGAAAGTAAGGTAGCTAGGAATGCGATAGGTAGATGAAGGTGGGGGGGTGAGGATCATGGGTTGGAGAAGAGAGTGGAGCAGATAGGTGGGAAGAAAGATGGACAGGTAGGAAGGAAGATGGACAGTTCAAGAGGATGGTGCTGAGTTGGAAGGTTAGATCTGGGATAAGGAGGGAGGAAGGCAAATGTGGAAACAGATGAAATTCACATGGGACCCTCCAAACATGCAGGATCAAAAGCAGAAGATGAGGCGTTCCTCCTCCAGACAGCAGGTGGTTCGGGTTTGGTGAAGGAGAGCCAGGACCTTCATGTCCTTGGTAGAGTGGGAGGGGAAGTTAAAAGTGTTCAGCCACAGGTGGGATTTTGCTTAATGTCTATTCTCTGGAACTCCAGAGATTAATTCTTCTCTTTTATTAGGATTTCTGCTTTATCACTTAGGCATGCATTGTTCAATTGTACACCCTCAACATCACTTACGGACTTCATTTTTGAATCACTATCGAGGCATTTTGCACAGATCTGCAAAGCTCATGATGTTGCATGAAGTGCTGATATCTTAACATTTCATATTGAGTTGATACTATCCTTCTCCAATCACCTTTCTAACAATTAGAAACCATTTATCACCATTAGGACCAACAATGCTAACCTGTTCAACAGCTTAAAGGTGATTAATCAGAATCATTGGCTAACATCTCTCCAGCAACCATTTGTATAGCCTTGCATGGTTTCTTTTTCACTAAGTGCACAAAGTGTTTCAGCTTCTTCCATTTAGTACAATGTGTTCCCCAAACTGGACAAGCTTCCCTTTCTTTACATAAGCTCACTGTGGCCCCTATCTAAACGATGCATGCAGAAATTCACCAAGATCCTTAGACAGCACCTTCCAAAGTCATGACTACTTCCATCTAAAAGGGCAAGGGTAGCAAATACATGGGAACAATATCACCTGCAGGTTCTTCTCCAAGCCATTGTATATTTACATTGTCGTTCCATCAGTGTCACTGGGTCAAAATCCTGAAATTCCCTCCACAATGGCCTGCTGAGTCTACCTACAGCTCAGGGACTGCTGTAGTCTAAGAAGGCAGTTCACCACCATCTTCTCAACAGCAATTAGGGGCAGGCAATAAATGCTGGCCCAGCCTTGAAGAGTGTTCAACGGCTGCTATAGGCAGTTACAGAGGTAAAGATCACATGACTACAGCAAGCCAGTCAGTTCACTAATTGTACAAGTTTTGTTTTTCCAAACAACAATTGCGTGGTTCTCCATGAGTGGAACAGGTGAGAAGTGATGTATGTATAAAATTCATCACACCTCATTGGAGTAACATGCTGGAAATCAAATCCCAGAATTGTCACAAAAGTTGAAAACATGGAATTAGTCTCAAGCTAGAGGGAAACAGTTAGGGACAATCAGCACATAGCCCCACTATTTAAAACTCTAATCCCTTACATACTCCACCTTACACACACAGGAAAAGAAATGGATATTAAGGATGAAGAGAAAACTGAAAAAGCAATTAACTGGTCTCTTCACAGGATCTGCGGAGGTCATCCTTTGTGCTGATCAGAATGCTGCTTCTTGGTCTTCCTTCTCCAGCTGTGCCCACTGGTTTACAAGAGACATGGGATAGCTGTTTCACTTATAAACAGTTACTATTAGATAAAAAGTCACAGGTTAGAGAAACTGCTGGTTTTCATCAAACTGAAGGTCGCTTCTGCTGCAGAGAGAGAGAACTCCCAAATTGCTTGGTGGTCTGAAGGCTTTTCTATTTCTTGTTCACAGCCCCAAGCCAATCAAATACCCGAGAACCAATTACATAGCTGTTGGCAAGCAGAGACATTTGCCATCTGTAACTGGTCACTAGACCACAAACCAATCAGCTACTTGCACTAACTATAGCTCCATTTGTATGCAATCCTTGACTCTAGTTTACTTACAACAACTCTTTAACCACTGCTCAAACAAGCAGCTGTGTGAACAGTGCTTACAATGATCGTTAGGTTACTCGCTTTCAAAACATGCAGCAATCTTCCAGCAATCCTTGATTTTTAAAATGGTTCTTTATTCATATCAGTCCACACTCATAATTAAAGGGAACTAATAAGACAAGGTCTTTACAGATTATACAGAGCTTGCATGGTCTAAGTTAGATTTTCCTGAACCTGAAATGCAGATAAGGTATTCTCCAGTTAAGATTACCCAGCAAATGACATATGTTCTTCTACAGGAACCTCTTGGTGTTAAGACGATGATAAAAGAGAAATGGGAAACAAGGTAGGGTAGAAAATAGAAGTTATACATGAGCAGGTGACAGTCTTGAGTACATGAAACTTGGTGCATGCATATGGAGGTGAATATGTATAAACACTACTTGTGGGTGCTGTGAACTTCTCCTTCCCAAAGCCCTTTGCATTATTTGTTTTTGACATTCTCAATCTTCTGCATTGCTCTTTTGTCTGCTCATTTTCACCTTCACTTTAATGCACACAATGTTTAAAAAAAATTAAGGAACTTAGATTGCAAACATAATCACAGACATTGTGCTCCCTCTCCAGAGGCACCTGAGTACAAACATAGCAGTTAAAGATGTAGGCTACTGGACTGAAGGAGTCCCTCAATTTCTTGGTCGGTTCATGGCAGCCTTGATTGTTTATATTAGCAGTCAGTACCTGAAAAAGTGACATCACAAGACATGCTCTGTCCATTAGGATATAGAGAACCCATTTCTGGAAGGAAACAACTAGTTGCAAGAATAGCATTTTACCAGGTCTCAGTAAATTGTTATTCCAAAGTTAAGTCAATGTAGCTTACAGTAACATACACTTAGTCCATGGCATCTCACAACATACTATGTATTGCAAATATAACTCAAAGTAATATAGAATAAACCAATATACTGATCAAGATTGAGCCTATCTTTTGCCAAAATTGCATGTGTATATCTTCCCCACTTGACATCAGTAACTTTGACTAGCACCAATAAGAAGGATTGGTGATAATAGGCCTGCCAGGTTGACTAGACCCAGGCTTGCACACCATACCGGGTGGTCAAAGATCAGAAGTGGGTACTGCAGATGCTGGAGATTAGAATCAAGATTAGAGTGGTGCTGGAAAAGCCCAGCATGTCAGGCAGCATCCGAGGAGCAGGAAAATTGACATTTCAGGCATGATGAAGGTCAAAAATCAGGTGCATTGCCCTGAAATGTAACCACAAAATGGGAGTAATACAATGTCAAACATGGACTTCCCCAGGCTGCAGAAATCTGTGAATCTCACTTAATGCCCACCCACCACCTGAACACAATTAAACACTATTAACATACAATTAACACTCTACTGGAACAGGATTGACAGGACATGTGTCAAATGCATTTGTAAATGAGATGCATTAAATCATTTCCCACATTTTGATGCTGTTACATTTGTAATATATAACATATTGCACGCTAAACCCAGCAACCACTCCCGCAGCAAATCCCGGGGCCGGTGATAGACAGGAGCATCTCACAAAGCACGCGGACCCGTCAATCAATCTGTCATCCAATCATCAATCGCAGCAATCAACAGGCGTGCGATAGGACCAATCAGCAGGCGCATTCTCACGCTTCCCCAATCAGAAGGCGTGACCATCAGCACCAAGGAATCATTGGTCCCCTCTTCACCAATCAGCGGGCGGGTCTACTCTACGCCAATCAGCAAATGAGCCCTCACGATTATTGGCTAGCGGGCCTACTCTGCAGCAATCAGCAAGCGGGTCCTCTCCAACAATCAGCAAACACGTCCCTCTCCACCAATTGGCAGACGACACCCTCGCCACCAACCAACCAACCGACAAGCCACTCCCCCACTCCTTGGAAATAGTGCCCCTCTCCACCAATCAGCAGGCGGGCCACGCTGCACCAATCAGCAGACGGGCCACTCTGCATCAGCGAGAGTTTCTAACCGTGGTAAGATGGCGGCTGTGTGGATCAGGGAGCTGCTGTAAGTTGGAGAAGTGAAGGGCTGGGCTGGTATTTCTCTGAGGGACACTGCGACTCTTGAGGGACAAAGCCGCTCTTCGAGCAACATTGTTTTTCCCACTGCACACGTCAACTCCTTCAAATCCATCTCTGAACTGACCTTGTCCATGACACTCCACCCCCTGCACCCCCACTATCTACAGTATAAATGTTGTCCCCCTCCACACTTCACATCAGCTCTGATGAAGAGTCGTCTAGACTCGAAACGTTCGCCTGCTCTGTCTCCATGGACGGTGCCTGACCCTCTGTGACCTCCAGCATTTGTGGTTTTCAGTACAGATTCCAGCATCTGCAGTAATTTATTCCTACACTCACACCATTGTTGACCACACTTGTCCCTGTGACAGGCAGCTTCTCCTGCGATTACATCTGAAACCAAAACGCAAAGTGCTGGAGAAACTGCGGATCTGGCAGCACTATAGGGCGATAAACAGAATTAACATTTTGAGTCCGGTATGACTTTCTCAAAACTGTTTCTTCTCTTTGCAGGTTTAGGTGCCTTGGTATGGCGACTTGTAAAACCTTTTACTGTTTTTCTTTCTAAAAATACACGTGACAATAAATTGAATGACATCCATTTATTATTCTCTCTCTCTCTCTCAAACCCCCTCTCTCCCTCTCCATGAAATTCAGTCTGCTTTTCTTCGTACCTTGTCTTGGATGAGTTGCAATCTCTGCTTTGACCCCCAAAGTGCAGTTCAGCCTCATATTCTCACTCTACTTAGTTCCACCTGCTATGTTATAGGTGGCTTCCCCTCCTTTAGCTTCTGAACCTTTTGCCCAAAGCTCTGATATCTGTACCATCCTAATTCCTGCCCACCTGCACTATCTCCTGCAATTACCTGTTGCCTTGACCCGATATCTCTCTACTTCTCTGCTTGTGGATCCTATCCTCCATTCGTTTCAGTGTCAGCAGCCACCCCTTCAGCTAATTTTGCCTGTTGCTAAGGAATACTCTCCAAACCTTTTGCCTACCTATCTCGCTTTCCTCCTTTAATACCATGAGACAGAAAAAAGCTGAATATAGGAACAAAATGATCAACAAGAATTTTGTTCCACTGGTGAGAGTTTCATGAGTAATGGATGTAGAAGGATGGAGGAAAGGGAGAGCTGTGGCAAGGAGTGTCACCACTATTTCTATTTTTCTGCCAAACCCTCCATTCATTGTTTCTGACTGCATGTTCTTATACATTAACAACTCCAGATGTGTGTTGAGAGTGTGGTGCTGGAAAAGCACAGCAGGTCAGGCAGCATCCGAGGAGCCGGAAAATTGACGTTTCGGGCAAAAGATTTTCCGACTCCTCAGATGCTGCCTGACCTGCTGTGCTTTTCCAGCACCATACTCTCGACTGTAATCTCCAGCATCTGCAGTCCTCACTTTCACCAAACTCTAGGTGTGTGCAAGTTATTGATGTTTTGCTTCTTGTCGAATTCAGCTTTGTGTAGTGGGCAATTTCCATATGGTCTAATGTGTATTCAGATGATGAACAGCATTAACAAAGCAATATAAAAACTGTGCCTTATTGATAACCGAAATGTTGGGGATGTTTATTATGAGTGCTGGTAGCTTGGAGAATAACTCAAGTAAATGTCAGGTTTGGGCCTCTCTTTAGAAAGCTGTTGATGCGTTTTTTGGAATGTAGCTTGATGTACACCAGGATCACATAGTCATGTTTAGAAAAGTCACCCAGATGTCAGACATTTTATGGCTATGTGTTGATTTGCCAAACTTGTATTCTGTGCACAGTGGATTAAAATGCTGGATAGCTTCCTTTTGTGCATTTCAACTTTTCAAATTTGGGGGCTTTCCTAACTGCTCACCCCCACCTTCAAATAAAATGAGACTGTGATATTTTTCCTGAGTTTAATGTGCTTATTATTGATCAAACAAAAAGAAATAAATTTGATTCAGGCTTTTTAAAATATTTTCCTGAGACTTAATGTTATTCTAAGTATTAGTAAGATTGCTTTACTTCCACTTGATTGCCTTATTTGAAGATGGTGACTGCTAAACCTGACCTTAATGCTGTTGCTGTAATCTTTCTACAGGATCTCCACCAACATAACAAGATGGTTTCTTCCAAAACGGAATGCCTGCTTCAGAACTGTTGACAGAGAGATTTATTTGTGAGTAAACTATTGTAATTGAACATTATAAAAGAAGTTCTTCACATTTCATTTGCCTGTTAGACCATAAGCTGTAGGAGTGGAAGCAAGGCCATTTGGCCCATCAAGTTCTCTCCGCCATATAATCATGGCTGTTGGGCATTTCAACTCCACTTATCTACACTTTCCCCATAGCCCTTAATTCCTTGCGAGATCAAGAATTTGTCAATCTCTGCCTTGAAGGCATTCAATGTCCCAGCCTCCACTGTCCTCCATGGCAATGAATTTCACAGGCCCACTATTCTCTGGCTGCAGAAATGTCTTCTCATTTCCGTTCTAAATTGACCCCCTCTAATTCTAAGGCTGTGCCCGCAGGTCCTAGTCTTCCTGCCTAACGGAAACAAATTCCCAGCATCCACCCTTTCTAAGCCATGCATTATCTTTAAGTTTCTATTAAATCTCCCCTCAACCTTCTAAACTCTAATGAATACAATCCCAGGATCCTCAGCCACTCATCGTATGTTAGGCTTACTATTCCAGGGATCAGCTGTGTGAATCTCTGCTGGACACGCTCCAGTGCCAGTATGTCCTCCCTGAGGTGTGGGGCCCAAAATTGGACACAGTATTCTAAATGGGGCCCCTAACTAGAGCTTTATAAAGTCTCAGAAGCACATTGCTGCTTTAATATTCTAACCCTCTTGAGATAAATGACAACATTACATTTGCTTTCTTAATCACGGACTCAACCTGCAAGTTAACCTTTAGAGAATCCTGGACTAGCACTCCCAAATCCCTTTGTACTTTGGCTTTATGAATTTTCTCACCATTTAGAAAATAATCCATGCCTGTATTCTTTTTTCCAAAGTGCAAGACCTTGCATTTGCTCACGTTGAATTTCATCAGCCATTTCCTGGACCACTCTCCTAAATGGTCTAAATCTTTCTGCAGCCTCCCTACCTCCTCAGTACTACCTGCCTGTCCACCTAACTTCGTATCATTGGCCAGAATGCCCCCAGTCCCTTCATATAGATCATTATTACATAAAGTGAACAGCTGCGGCTCCAAAACTGAACTCTGCGGGACACCACTTGTCATCGGCTGCCATTCCAAAAAAGAATCTTTTATTCCAATTCTCTGATGCAAAGTATTATTTCCTTATCTCCCAGCAGTAGCCTTCCTGCATCAGTTTGGAGCAGCCCAATGTCGACTTCTGCCTCTCGTTTGTTTGTTATGTATTGAAAGAAACTTTTACTGTCATTTCTAATATTACTGGCTAGCCTACCTTCATATTTCATCCTCTCCTTCCTTATTTCTCTCTTTGTTGTCCTCTGTTTGTTTTTGTAGTCTATCCAATCTTCTGATTTCCCACTGCTGTTGGCCATGCTATAGGCTCTCTCCTTTTCTTTGATACAGTTCCTGACTTCCTTTGTCAGCCATGACTGTCTAATCACACCCCCCGTGGATAATATTTCTTTTCTTTGGGATGAACCTCTGTACTGTGTCCTCAATTACACCCAAAAATTCCTGCCATTGTTAATCAACATTTATATTAATATCTCTCAAACCTCATGTCAAAGTTCTGCACAAATCTCATATGATACAGAAGGTGACCATTATTTGATTTGATGTGGTTTGATTTATTGTTGTCACATGTATCTAAGTACAGTGAAAAGTTTTGTTTTGCGAGCAGTACAGGCAGATCGTAACACTACAAGGATATTTCATAAGGTGCATAGAAGCAAGGTCAACAATTAAGTTTGAAATTAGAGAGTTCCATTCAGCAGTCTAACAAGAACAGAGAAGAAACTGTTCTTGGACCTGTTGGTGTGTGTGTTCAAGCTTCTGTATCTTCTGCCTGACGGAAGAGGCTGGAAGAGAGTATTACTGAGATGGGGCGGGTTTTTGATGATGTTGGCAGCCTTTTCTGGGGCAACAAGTAGTGTAAATGGAGTCCATGGCTGGGAGGCTGGCTTCTATGATGGTCTGGGCTGTGCACACAACTTTCTGTATTTTTTTACAGTCCAGAGCAGAGCAGTTGCCATACCAAGCCATTATACACCCGGGTAGAATACTTTCTATGGTGCATCTGTAAATGTTGGTGAGGGTCCTTACTGCCATCCGAACTTCCTAAGCTCTTGCGGAAGAAAAGGCTCTGCTGTGCCTTCTTGACTATGTGGGAGGTCCAGGACAGATGTTGGTTATCATCATTCTTCGGACTGTAACTTTCTCGACGTCTCCACTTCAGCTCTGTTGATGTCGATAGGAGTGTGTCCTCCACTCATTTCAGCTCATTATATATGTGTCAGCCATTTGAAAGTGTTATTTAATTAGTGCCACTCTCACTGTTCTATCCCTATAGCCCTGCTAGTTTCAACTTAAAATATTTATCCAATTCCATTTTGTATAACCAGATTTCTAATCTGTTAGTTTGTTTCCATGTTTTGATAGCTATTGAACTTTTCTCACAAGTTTTCTGTTTCTTTCCCCTTCTTTCTACCTGCAGAATGATTTCATCTATCACTCAGCAAGTGATTATATATGATCCTTGCTGGCAGGCAGTTCAACCTGGTACAGCTCACATTTAAACTTGGCTCTGTCCTAACTGAGTAAAGCTTGCTGATATGTCAGGGTAGTTTTATGTTGCAGGTTTAAAGCATCTCTTTGTGTTTGAAGCCAGTCTATGATTTAATACTCAAAGCCCAACGTCCTGAGTATGTTTGCAGCATGATTTCAGAAATAGTGTATTGTGTTTTATGCTGTTTACAAAAGAAAAATGCGTCTGTTTTACTGCATTTTCTTGTTCTGGAAAACTGATGTGATACTGTACTTTGCTTAATGCCACAGGTAAATTCACATGTTGCAAAAACAGAATTGTGCAAATTGTAGTTTGTCTGAGATTGTTGCAATGGAAACAAGTTAGCTGTAAGAAAGGGCAAGTACTAAGTGAAATTTACATTAAACTGTAAAGTTATTTTTCAAAAAGTTACATAACAGAATTATGAATTATTGATTGTTTCATTTTATTGGTTCAAATTGAGCCAAAGACCAGACAGTATAAGGCAGAATGTCAGGGAATGTAAATGAGTACAAAAGCAGGAAAGTGATGTTGAACCTGTACAAGACACTTGTTAGACCTCAGCTGGAGTGTTGTACGCTGTAAGAAAGATATAAATGCATTGGAGAGAGTGCAGGAGTGATTTACAAGAATGATTGCAGGAATGAGAAACTGCTGTTATGAGGACAGATTGAAGAAGTTGGGGCTGTTCTCCTTGGAGAGAAGAAGACTGACAGGCGATTTGATAGAAGTTCTCGAAAACATAAACAGGCTGGATAGAATAGATCGGGAGAAGCTTTTCTTACTCATGTAGGAAAAAAGGCAGAGATTTAAAGTGATGTGCAAATGAAGCAAGTGTGATGTAAGAAAAACCTTTCTCACACAGGAGTGGTTAGTATGTGGAATGCTCTATCTGGAAATGTGTGGAGACAGGTTCAATCAAGACGTTACATTCAAGAGAGCATTGGATGATTATTTGGATAGAAATAATGTTAAGGGATATGGGGAAAGGGCACGAGATTGGCATTCGCTGGTAGAATCTGTTTAGTCATGATGGACCAAATGGCCTCTTTCTGTACCATAACAATTCTCCATAGCATCCATAAAGTGTGGAAACAGGCCGCTTGACCCAAGAAGTCCACACCGATCCTCTGAACAGCATCCCACCCAGACCCACACCCCAACCCTTTCTCTAACCCTACATTTCCTATGGCTAATACACCTAACTAGTTCATCCCTAAACACTACGGGCAATTTATCATGGCCAATCCACCTAACCTGCATATTGTTGGACTGTGAGAGGAAACCGGAACACTTGGCAGAAACACATGTAGACACAGGGTGAATGTGCAAACTCCACACAGACAGTTGACCGAGGGTAAAATTGAACCTGGGTCCCTGGTGATGTGAGGCAGTAGTGATAATCACTGATCCACTCTGCTGCTCTCAATTCCGTGATTCTCTAATCTTTTTATGCCCAACTGAAAGAACAGTTGGGGCCTTCCTTGGTTTAATTTATCATCCAAAAAACATTGTCTCCAACAGTGCAGTTCTCCCTCAGTGCTGTATTTGTGTATCAGCCAAGCTTTTTGTGCTCAAGTCTCTGGAGTAAGACTTGAACTCCCAATCTTTTGACTCAGATGCAAGAGTGTTACCCACTGAGTTAATCCGTTGTGGATTTAGCTAAATGCAATGACAAAACTCACAAAGTGCAAGAACACAGGACTCTGAATTTTATGACTCACAAGTTGTGGAAGAGTTAAATTTCCTCATGCTGGATTTTGTAAAATAAATTGTGATTAAATCATCAATTTTCCTTGTACTGTACACCGTTAAGTTATATACATCTGCATTTAATTTGTTAAAGAAGTTAATGAGAAACTTCAAACAATTCAAATGTCAATTACAACGAAAGCGCGGTTTGAAAATTCCAGTAATCTGTCCATATTGAGCATCAAACCATGTTCCCAGGTGTATGTAATTCATGACAGATGACATTCCAAAGACCCAATTATAGAGGTTCTGCTAATCCTCAGCACAAAATCAAGTGCAAGAGCATACTGGGTATCTGCCACGCCATGTTATAGCTGCTTTGAGACGTCTGAAAAGATACTACTGTACATAAACTTTACGTCACATTGATAATGAAATTGGGCATCAAAAATATTATTGCCTTGTACAGAGGAGGTACCTTACATTTTGTGCAGCTGTAGATCTACAGCATTAATCTAAGCATCTGGATATAAAGAGTAAGGTTAAGAATTTAAGTGTATACTGTTTTTAAAAAAAAACACTTGCTTGCATTTATATAGAACCAAATATCAAAATGTCTGAGGGCTTTACCCGCGATTTAATTGTCTTTGAAGTTTACTGACTATTGTTATGTAGGCATGTTCTGCACAGGTTTCCATTGCAAAAGGAGTGTTTTATTTTTCCGCAAAGCTTGAATGTCTTGCCTGCTTTACTGTGCGAGCTGCACTGTATCAGGAACACCATCATGACAATGATTAAGTAATATCCCAAAGGAAAAAAATTGACTGCAAGTATGAAGTCGACAAGTGATGAAAGTAGCCCTGAGGTTGTCAATTAAAAAGGCAAGGCCTGGAACTGATAAGTTAATGGGCAGTTTCCCCTTTTTTTGGCCTGCAAAAGCTTTAAACTACAGGTTATAAAAATCAGAAGTGTAATCTATTTCCTACAACATATCCAATTAAGCCTAGCCACTTAGACTTTTGCAGAACATTTTCTTTCGCAGTTTGAGTTAACTGATTTTCCAGCATGGACAGTGACACAACAAAGTAAAACAAAGCCTTGCGAGGTTTTTTTTCCTGACAAAATCAGAAAATATCAGGCTTGAATTTTTTGTACATAAATAGATTAAATTTAACCTATCTGAAGTCAGTTATGTACAGAATGGAGATCTATCACAATTGCTACTCATTTTTGATTCACACAATGATGCATAATTTTGGTTTAAAAAGGGAGTTGCTGCATTGTTTTAGTTTTAACAACTTTTCAAGCAAACACACAATAATCAGATGAAACATGATACTGCTGTCTTCTGCATTAGCAACTAATGACTGGGAATTTACTCTGCAATATCTTTTATAGAGGATAATGGATGTGTATAAGTGAACTATAAGGCTTCAGTGTTGTCTTACTGGATTATTCTTTCAAACTTATTTTGATTTCTCTTCCAGGGTGTTAAAAATGACACTTTAAAAGAATGGTTAGTGAATTCTCTTGAAGCCTGGCCACTATTTATGTCTCAACCAAGATCAGTAAAACAGATTGTCTGGTCAGAATCTCATTGTATTTGTGGGACCTTGCTGTGTGCAAATTGGCTGCCACATTTCCTGCATTACAGAAGTGACGACACTTGAAAGAGTACTTAATTTACTGTGTAGAGCTTTGGGAGGTCTTTTAGGTTGTAAAATGCAATAATCTTAGGATTTAATATTTGGTAGGTATTCTTTCTTTATCTGGTTCTTTTTTCTTAAAGGACAGGTGCACTATTGTTCTGAGAATGATAATGCATCTATTTGCTGAAGAAGCTTAAATGTGGACAAGTTGAGATTACAATCAATAACACTTTCAATAAATAAGCTTATTTCAATGAAAATCTATTAATTAAATACAAATGTCAGGTCCATCTTTAGTCATCGCTAAATACACAGCTTTGTGAAATTTTCTTTAAGTATGCTATATCGTGTTGTAGCCAGAGAATCACTTGTGATGGCCCTCTTCCTGCTCCTTTATTGTTACCTCTGGTTTCCTTGAAGGATCGATCTTTAGCTTCTTCTTTCTCATTTGCATGATGCCTTTTGCTGACTTCTAAAGTGTCTGTTCCCTAGCCCCTCTCCATGTAGCTGTCTGAAGTTGATTCAGGCCACTCACAACAATACTGTTTTATATGACCCAGGGATGAGCTTTCAAACACAAACCTGTGCCATCAATAAGATGGCCTGCTTCCATCTCTAAGACACAGCTGCCTCTACCTCTCCCTCAGTTCATCTTCTGCTGAAAGCCTCATCCATGTTTTGCACCCTCCTTAAACTTCACGTTCATACAAAACTCTGTGTCTTGGATTCTAACTTGAACCAGTCCCATTCACCCAACAATGGCTCTAGTTTAAAATTTGTGTTCTTGTTTTCAAATGGACTTTTTCTTCCCTATCCTTCAATCAATGAAAGAGAGGTGGCTAACTGGAGATTTGTTACATGAAGCAGTGTACTCTATCCTGTAGGATGGACAATCGCTTTTTGAAAACAGTGCAACTAGGGGAAAAAACACATGTTATCCTATATTTATATAATCTTACTCTAGTTTTGGGATGTTCCAAAGTCCAGTGCTTTCAATTAATTACTTTTAAGGCAACATTGTTATAAAGGCAGGCTCAACAGAATCAGCAAAGGAGCTGAAAGATAAGTTAATGTCTTTCTTGAAGAATTACCTGATTCTTTCCTGTGCTCCTGAACTGATTTCAGCCTTGGTCCAAACATAGATCAAAGAGTTGAACTCAGGAGCTAAGGTGAGAGTGATTGCTATTGACTTCAAGGGACAGAATGGAGATCTATCACAATTGCTGCTCATTTTAAATTCACACAATGAATTTGACTAGTGTGGCATCGAGTAGACCTGGCAAAGCAGGAATCAGTGGGAATCAAAAATATTTTGCATATGGTTGGACGAAATCTAGCACAAAGGAAGTTGGTTGTGGTTGTTGAAGACCAAATGTTTATGTCCCAGGACATTGTTGCAGGAGGTCCTGAAGTTAGTGTCCCAGGCCCAGTGGCATTCAGCTGCTTCATCAATGACCTTCATGCCACCATAAGGTCAGGGGGGAGTATAAACAGATATTGCTGGAGAAAATAGAGCATGTTTGTTGATAGTTGAACATTATTCAACACTATTCATTATTTCACAAATATTGAGGCAATCAGTGTTCATATGCAGCTAGATCTGGACAAAGTCCAGGCAAAATCCTAGAATTCCCTTCATCACAGCACTGTTGCTGAAGAAGATGGCTCACCACCACTTTGTGAGGACAATTAGGGATGGGCAATAAATGATGGCATAGAAAACAACATACATTCCATACAAGCATAAAAGAAATGTCCAATAGATCTTTAAAGTCCACTTGTACAGACAATCAGTTTTATATTCCAAACAGTAGAAAGCGCTGATGACAGTGTAGCTTTCCCTCTGTGCTGCATGAAACTGTCAGTCAAGATGAATAGAACTTGAACCTTGAGCCTTCATTAGAAATAAATACAACAAATGTATTTCTTTTTTGTTATGTAACTAGGTTGTTCCATATCCGGGAATGGTGGAAGCTACAAATATAGAAATACATTTTTTTATTAAAGCATATTAAAATTCAAAAGAAAACTTGAATTTTGAAAGTGAAAGGCATCAATAAAAGCAGGTATTCTATTCAGGGAAAACTAGCAATATCTTGAAAACTATTTCTTTTTCTACACTTGTTATTTGCAGATCTGCCATAAGTGGATTCCTCTATCATTGTTCAGTGCTATGTTGCAATCACGTAAACAAAAACAATTAGCAGTTTACTCATTTTATTTTGTGGTGAAATTGCACTGCTTTGGACTCCATTTTAAGAATGTATCAGCAAACAAAGCAATATCATAATTGTGCAGTTAAAAAAAGCTTTTGCAAATTCTGTTCACTTGAGTTTGGCATGTGTAAGTACTGTTTAAAATTATTTATGATACAAATAAATAAATTCTAACTTTCTATACTTTGAGACATCATCTCCACAAAATCAGACACAAAATCATGGCACAAAATCATGTTTTTAAAGCATCCTTGATTATTTCTGTCTTCAACCCAAATCAATTATCAGGCAATTATTTCATGCTAAATATTTCCAAAACTTTTTAAAGGTTTTTTCAATGGGTGTGTTAAATGTATTGTTTCTGTGCAAGTAGGACTGAATAAAGCTAGTGTGATACTGCACTATTTCATGGTGTTATATGGTTATTTGTCGCAGTTAAGCAATTGTTCTTAAGCACGTTTAAGTGTAATTTGATACATCTTTCCTACCCTCATCTTCCCACAAATTCAATTTCAAGTACACATTTGAAAGGGCTGTATGTCATAGAGGTCTCATTTTCCGATTAGCAGCTGTACTGTTTTGCCGCAATGAACTGTAATGATTACACTAATTAAGGTACAGTGAGAATTTCTTCAGTGATTGATACACAAAACGCATCATCATCATATGAAAGTATTATCACGGGGGCTGAAAATGCTTAGCCAGGAGGAAGATTTTAACTTAGAATCCCTACAGTGTAGAAACAGGCCGTTTGACCTAGCAAATCCACACCGACCTTCTGAACAGCACTCGGCGCATATCCCTGCAAACTCTTCCTATTCATATACCCATCCAGAGCCTTTTAAATGTTGCAATTGTACCAGCCTCTACTTGTAGCCTCTAAATTGTACTTCCTCTGACAGTTCATTCCATACATGCACCACTGTCTATGTGAAGAAGTTGCCCCTTAGGTCCCTTTTATATCTTTCCCCAGACCCATTCCCTTATTTCTCTAATTTCTCCTGACTAATGCACTGAATACTACAGGCAATGTAGCATGGTCAATCCACCTAACCTGCACATCTTTGGACTGTGGGAGGAAACTGGAGCACCCAGTGGAAACCCATGCAGACACAGAGAGAATGTGCAAACTCCACAAAGACAGTTGCCCGAGGCTGGAATCGAATCTGAGTCCTTGACACTGAGAGGCTGCAGCGCTAACCACTGAGCCACTGTGCCACCCCAAATTTTAAGGAGTATCTTAAAAAAGGAGTGGAGATGGATGAGTTTAGACTGAATAGCTTAGGATCCAGGCAGCTGAGAGCACCAGTATGGCGGTGAGAAGTGCAAGAGACCAAAAATGTTGATTCGAAAGACCTGAGGGAATGCGGTATGGCTAGAAAGGTTATAGAAATGGCGGGGGGAAAAGCCAGGGAGGGGATTAAAACACATACGAGAATTTTAAAGTTGAGGTGGTACCTGCCTCTCCCTTGCCCATGCCCACCAAGAAACAGCAAGATATACATCTCTTCTACCATTGAGCCCATATCAACTGAGCAACTCAATCTCACATGTATCCTTCCTCAGACCAGAGTTTATTGATGTAGTCAGTGTCTCACTGTCCTCAGGTTTTGTATCTGTGTACTTTAAGACTGTGAAAATTGTAACTTTCAAAATAAAAAATAACTTCAAAGAGTTGTGCGCTAGAATCTAGGCTGGCATTCCTATCCAGCACAGCCAAATATGCCATCTATTAGATGATTCATTAAACAAGGCCATACCTTCCCTCTCAAATGATGCAAATATTCCATGGCATTATTTTGAAGAAGAACAGGTAAAATGATCTGTTTGATATCACCAAAACAGAATATCTTTTTTATTCACTCTTGGCATGTGTGGGCATTGCTGGCTGACCAGTGTTTATTGCCCGTCCCTAGCTGCCTTTGAGAAGGTGGTGGTGAGCTGCCTTCTTGAATCACTGCAATCCTCGTGTGGAGGGTAGACCCACAATGCCATTAAGGAGGGAATCTAGGATTTGAACCAGCAACAGTGAAGGAGCAGCAATAAATTTCCAAGTCAGGATGGTGAGTGGCTTGGAGGGGAGCTTATCGATGGTCATTACTTCGCATTTGTGTGGTGCGAATATTACTTGCGAATTCCCAGCTGAGGCCTGGATATTATCCAGATTTTATTGTATTTGAACATGGACGTCTTCAGTATCTGAGAGTTACAAATGATGCTGAACATTATGCAGTCATTGATGAACATCCCCACTTCTGACCGTACGATAGTGGGAAGGTCATGGTGAAGCAGCTGAAGATGATTGGGACTAGGACACTACCCTGAGGAACTCCTGCAGAGATGTCCTGGAACTGACATGACTGACCTCCAACAATCACAACCATCTTCCTATGTGCAAGTTTGCTCCATACTTGCAAACAGAGAGTTTGACCCCTAATATCCATTATTTCAGTTTTGCTAAAGCTTCTTGATGCCACACTCAGTCATAGAGTCATAAAGATGTACAGCACAGAAACAAACCCTTCTGTCCAACTCATCCATGCTAACCAGATATCCCAACCTATCTAGTCCCACTTGCCAGCACTTGGCGCATATCCCTGCAAACTCTTCCTATTCATATACCCATCCAGAGCCTTTTAAATGTTGCAATTGTACCAGCCTCTACCACCTCCTCTGACAGTTCATTCCATACACCCACCACCCTCTATGTGAAGAAGTTGCCCCTTAGGTCCCTTTTATATCTTTCCCCTTTCAACCTAAACCTATGCCCTCTAGTTCTGGACTCCCCCTCCCCAGGGAAAAGACCGTATCTATTTACCCTATCCATGTCCTTCATGATTTTATAAACCTCAGCCTCCAATGCTCCTGGGAAAACAGCCCCAGCCTATTCAGCCTCTCCCTATAGCTAAAATCCTCCAACTTTGGCAACATCCTAGTAATTTTTTTCTGAACCCTTTCAAGTTTCACAACATACTTTTTGTAAGAAGGAGACCAGAATTGCACGCAATATTCCAAAAGTGGCCAAACCAATACCCTGTACAGCCGCAACATAACCTCCCAACTCCGGTACTCAATGCTCTCACCAATAAAGGAAAGCATACCAAACGCCTTCTTCACTGTCCTATTTACCTGCGACTCCACTTTCAAGGAACGATGAATCTACACTTCAAGGTCTCTTTCTTCAGCAACATTCCCTAGGACCTTACCATTAAGTGTAAAAATCTTGCTAAGATTTGCTTTCCCAAAATGCAGCACCTCGTATTTACCTAAATTAAACTCCATCTGCCACTTCTCAGCCCATTGGCCCATTTGATTAAAATCCTGTTGTAATCTGAGGTAACTACACCTCCAATTTTGGTGTCATCTGCAAACTTACTAACTATACCTCCTACATTCTCATCCAAATCATTTATATAAATGATGAAAAGTAGAGAACCCAGCACCGATTCTTGTTGCACTTCACTGGTCACAGGCCTCCAGTCTCATAAACAATCCACCACCACCAACCTCTGTCTTCTACATTCGAGCCAGTTCTGTATCCAAATGGCCCGTTCTCCCTGTATTCCATGAGATCTAACCTTGCTAACCAGTCTCCCATGGAGAATCTTGTCGAACGCCTTACTCAAGTTCACATAGATCATGTCCACCATTCTGCCCTCATCAATCCTCTCTGTTACTTCTTCAGAAAACTCAATCAAGGTCGTGAGACATGATTTCCCACGCACAAAGCCATGTTGACTATCCCTAATCAGTCCTTGCCTTTCCAAATATGTGTAAATCCCGTCCCTAAGGATTCCCTCCAACAACTTGCCCACCACCAACATCAAGCTCACCGGCCTATAGTTCTCTGACTCGCCCTTACCACCTTTCTTAAATAGTGGTACCACGTTAGCCAACCTCCAGTCTCAAGCACCTCACCTGTGACTATCGATGATACAAATATCTCAGCAAGTGGCCCAGCAGTCCCTTCCCTAGCTTCCCACAGAGTTCGAGGGTGCACCTGATCAGGTCCTGGGGATTTATCCACCTTTATGCGTTTCGAGACAACCAGCACTTCTTCCTCTGTAATATGGACATTTTTTCAAGATGTCACTATCTATTTTCCTCCATTCAATATCTTTCATGTCCTCCTCCAAAATAAACACTGACGTAAAATACTCGTTTAGCATCTCCCCTTTCTCCAGGGGCTCCACACAAAGGCTGCCTTGCTGATCTTTGAGGAGCCCTATTCTTTCCTAATTACCCTTTTGTCCTTAATGTATTTGTAGAAGCCCTTTGGATTCTCCTTAACTCTATTTGCCAAAGCTATCTCATGTCCCCTTTTTGCCCTGCTGATTTCTTTCTTAGGTATAGTCCTAATGCGTTCTCAGGATGTGGTCAAATGCGGTTTCCTTGCCAAAGGTTACCACTTTGACTTCACCTCTGGTATTCTGTCTTTTGTTCATGTTTGAACCCAGGCTGTAATGAGGTCAGGAGATGAATGGCCCTAGCGGAACTCAAACTGGGTTTCCATGAACTGGCTATTGCTTAACATGTACTGCTTAATAGTAGTGTTGATAAACACCTTCCCTCACTGATCGCGATTGGGTGATAATTGGCTAGGTTGGACTTTTCCAGCTTTTTATGTACAGGACATACCTTGGCAATTCTCCACATTGTCAGGAAGTTGCTAGTGTTGTAACTGGACTGGAATAGCTTGGCCAAGGCAGCAGCAGTTTATTATTGTGTAAGTCTTCAGTACTATTAGCAGAACGTTGTCAGGGCCCATGGCCTTTGCAGTATCTAGTACCTCCAACCGTTTCTTAATATCACTTGGAGTGAATTGAATTGACTAAAGACTGGCATCTGTGATGTTGGCAATCACGGTAAGAGGCCAAGATCGATCCATGCAACATTTCTGGCTGAGATTGTTGTGAATGCTTCAGCCTTACCTTTTGCACTGATGTGTTGGATTCCTCATCATTGAGGATGTGGACCTTTGTGGAGCTTCCTCCTGCAGAGGATTGTTGAATTATCCACCACCATTCATGTCTAGATGTGGCAGAACTGCAGAGTTTAGATCTGATCTGTTTTGATGTGGGATCATTTATCTCTGCCTATCATTTGCTGCTTATGCTGTTTGGCACACAAGTAGTCCTGTTTGGTAGCTTCACCAGGTTACACCTCATTTTTAGATACACCTGGTGATATCCCTGTCATGTCCTCCTGCACGCTGCCATTGAACCAGGGTTAGTCCCATGGCTTGGTGGTAATAGTTGGGTAGGGTATATGCTGGGCCATAAGGTTGTGGATTGCGCTGGAGTACTATTCTGCTGCTGTTGATGGCCCACAGTACGTCCTGGATGTCCAGTCTTGAATTGTTAGATCAGTTTGAAGTCTGTCCCATTTAGCACGGTGATTGTGCCATACAACATGGTGGAGCATACTGTCAATGTGAGGGCAGATCTTTGTCTCCACACGGACTGTGCAGTAGTCACTCTTACTGATACTGTCATGGACAGATGCACTTGCAGCTGACAGATTGATAAGGTGAGATCAAGTGTGCTTTTCCCTCTTGTTGGTTCCCTCACTACCTGCTGCAGACCTAATCTGGTAGCTATGACCTTTCAGACCTGATGTTGAGGTGCTGATGTTGGCATAGGTTGGACAGGGTCAAAAATCACATGACACCAGGTTATAGTCCAACGGGTTTATTTGAAAATACTAGCTTTCGCAATTTTGCTCCTTCTTCAGGTGTTAGCAAGAGAGGAAAACCTTGGGCACAAAATTTATAAGGAAAAGATCAAATGGTCATTCAAGTCATGTGAATGAATTCAACACACCTAAGATAGCTCTTAGATCTTTAATCAGTTAGAATGGAAGTGCAGGTTTTGATTGATTAATAGAATTTCTTTCTAGTCACTACCCCGAGATAACTTAAGGTGTAATCAATATAAAGGACAATGGTCAGACAGTGTATTTTAGGTGTGAGATCTTGTTTGCAGTCAGTTTGCGTCTTTTATTTCCAAAGTTTATAAAATGCCGCATTGACTGACTATCTACAAATTGTCGAGAGTGTAGTGCTAGAAAAGCACAGCAGGTCATGCAGCAATCGAGGAGCAGGAGAATTGACATTTTGGGCATAAGCCCTTCATCAAGAATGAGATTTCTGGGTCGGGGCTGAGAAATAAACGGGATGAGGTGGGATTTGGGGGAAGGAGCTGAGAAAGCAATAGGTGGATGAAGGTGGGAGAAGGTGATAGGTCGGTAGGGAGAATGATGGACAGGTCCGAAGGCACGTGTTGAGTTGGAGGCTTGGGACTGGGATAATGTGGGGGGAGGGGAAAAGAGGAAGCTGTTGAAATTCACATTTATGTCTACAAATTGTGTGCTTTTTGAACAAAATAGAATGCAGCTGCATATACAAATTCATCCCACAGATTTATATGTGTGTGTATATGTTTGAGAGCGAGTGAGTTTGGGGGGGGAGGGTGAGTGTGTGAGTTTGAGAGAGTAGAGTGTGTGTGAGAGTGTGAGGGAGTCTTTGCATCTGAGTGAGCATGTGTGTGTGTATGTTTGAGAGAGAGTGTGAGGCAATATATGCATCTGAGAGAGTGAGAGTGAATATGTATATGAGAGAGGGTCTGTGTGAGTGAGTTTTTGTGTGTGACAGTGTGTGCACACGAGAAAGTGTATAGTATGGTGGGGTCACCTGAAGTGCGACAGGAACTCAAGATCCCAGTTGAAGCCATTGTCATGGGACCTGACCAGTTCGATCAGTAGTGCTGCTGCCAAGCCATTCTTGGTGGCAGACATTGAAATCCTCCATTAAGAGTTCATTCTGTGTCCTTGCCATCCTCAGTGCTTCCTCTAAATGTTGTTCAGCATGGAGGAGTACTGATTTATCAGTTGAGGGAAGTCATTATGTAGTGATCAACAGGAGTTTCCCTACTCATGTTTAACCAGAAGCCATGAGGCTTCATGGGATCTTGAGTCAATGTTGGCAACTCTCAGGGCAACTTCCTCCCAACTGTATACCACTGTGCCACCATGTCCGCTGGGTCTGTCCTGCCGGTTTGGATAAGACATATCCAGGGATGATGATGTCTGGGATATTGCCTGTAAGGTATGATTCCATGAGTATGACTATGTCAGGCTGTTGCTTGATGAGTCTGTGAGACAGCTCTCCCAAATTTGTCACTAGCCTCCAGATGTTAGTAAGGAGGACTTTGCAAGGTCAGTAATGCTGTTTTGCTGTTTGATACACTGAGTGGCTTGTTAAAACATTTCCAAGAGCAGTTCACATTGCTGTGACTCTGGAGTCACATGTAGATCAGACCAGTTGAAGATGGCAGATTTCCTTTCCTGAAGGATATTCGTGAGCCAGATGATTTGACAGTGATCTCCTGGTCATCAGTAGATTCTTAATTACAGATATCCTTCATTGACTTCAAATTCACCATTTATCATGGAAAGATTCAAACTTGTGTCCCCAGAACGTGAGCTGAATTTTGGATTAGTAGTCCTGTGATAATATTAGGCCAACACCTGCCCATAGTGATCTGATCATTATGATGTTGGTTCCAAATTAATACCCATGTCTCCTACATTGCAGCATTTCAAAAATACATTATTGACTGCAATGAGTTTTTGAAATCAACATTCTGGGATTAGTAAGTTAAATCCAAATAAATAAGTTTTATTCAAGCTTTCATCTTACCATCTTTGGCACCTTTACATCTTTGGCACTGAACCTACAGCCAGCCAAGATTCTAAGACTTCTGAAGTCCCTCTAATTTATTTTCTAATTTGCTCTCGAGTTATGACTGACACCAGAAAAGTTGCTTTCGTTGACCTATGGATATTAAAGTTATGGAGCCTTGTGAGAAATAAAAATCTCCATTTCTATAAGGTCACGCATGACCACAGGACATCTCAACATACTTCCCGATCAATTAAATACTTCCAAAGTGTTGTCATTGTGAACAAAACAATCCAGTTACATTTCATAAATATCTTGGTTTTAAATGAGATTATGTTTTAATAATGTTGGTTTTTGCATAGACATTGGGTCAGATACTGGGGTGCACTCTCCTGCTCTTTTTAGATGGGATATTTATGAGGCTCTTAAATTCACTTGAGAGGACGAATCTTTCTCATGATTAATGTCGCTTCAGAATTATGAAAGAAAATAAAGCCAGTGTGTAAGAGGACAACAGATTCCCTTCTCTGAAAGTCATGAGCAGACCAGTGGACGTTATGGCAATATGGCAATTTGTGTTGTCATTTCTTTTTCACACAAATGCGATCAAATTTAAGGACCATAACCGCATGATTAAATGTTGCTTCAACTCTGTCCTTGTCTTTATAAGCCTTCGCCCAATGCTGTTAGAATCTGGCATTTTGCTCACTTTGTGAAATGCAGTACTGTGTTAAATGTGTCCTAAAAGTGTAAGTTATTGAATGGTCCAGTGTTGCAACATTCATTGCAATTTACCTGGTTAGGTCAGATTTGTTTTCCAACAAAGATGCATAATGTTTTGTCCATTTGTCTCATTGTTACTTTTAATAAACAATCGACATTAGCCTTATCAGGCATTGCCTGGCTAAAAATGGACTGGTGGACCGAGAATAGTGAATTAACATCTGCTACTGATTTTGAACTGCATCAATGTCCAGGAATTTATGTAAGATGGTAACTACTTGGGAGAGGTAATGAATAGAAGTACTAACTTACTGTGAGTAGGTACAAGGGACATCTAGTAGAATTGTGCTCACAATAGATATGTCTGTTGTATAAGCTGAAGTAGAATGCGTTGAAAACAAATGAATAATATTGGTTTGTGCCAAACTAAAAGCCTAAAATTATGTTAACATAATCAGTAACCTTTGCAGACTGACCCTATTCTTCCCTTAGGTCAAGTACAAGTCCACTTTTATTGTATTTCTGTACTAAGCTGCAAATTGAAAGCAGGCTAGACCTGCAGTAAACAAGAAGGAATACC
This sequence comes from Chiloscyllium plagiosum, assembly GCF_037043375.1. NCBI lineage: Eukaryota > Metazoa > Chordata > Chondrichthyes > Orectolobiformes > Hemiscylliidae > Chiloscyllium > Chiloscyllium plagiosum. The sequence goes on along the minus strand of NW_028270144.1, from coordinate 19,352,182 downwards.
TAACATAAGCATTGCTATCAAATTTTAAAGAATGGTCTAAGTGACCAAGATTTACTTATTTTAAGTAGCCTTGTACATTATACTAACATGTGGTGTTTATATTGACCTAATTTCCATGATAGTATGTTCTTTATGCAGTAAGCAATCATGACAACACTTCACTTTAATTGACAAGATTTTACAATACTTGGCAAGCATGGAATAGAATTTTAGTAGCAATATTTGAAGACCATTTATAGTTACTTTTGATGCTGCTTAAACTTAATGCATTAAGTAAGTGATCTGCTAATTTCTACTGTGATTGGGATCTGTTTCTGGTAGCTGTATCCTCAGAATGCTTAAAAGGGGCCTATTTAAATTGGTTTTACTTTATGAAACTAAAGGAAACACAACAGTCAATTTTGTGCACAGTAAGGTCCCGCAAACAGCAAATGTGATAATGACCAGATAATCTGTTTTAGTGATGTTGATTGAGGGATAGACAGGACACCAGGGAGAACTCCCCTGCTTTTCTTCAAAATAGTGCCATCAAACTTTTGACATCAGTTTGTGTTCACTGCTGCAACAAACTATAATCATCACATGGACTGCAGCAGTTTGAGGTGGCAGCTAACTACCACTCTCTCAGGGGTTATTAAGATGGGCAATTCCCACCACCTAAAAATAAAAAAAAATCTGATGTGTTGGATTTCATTTATTCTCCCTATCACAAAGATCACTTACCTCGACCTCCATAATACCATCTATCTCTCCCCCCGTCCCAGCTCATCTGCTGCTGAAATGCTCAACCAGTATTTCATTACATCCAAACTCAGCTATTCCAATGCAATCTGATCTAGCTTCCTACCTTACATCCTTCATAAACTTGAGCTCATCATGACTCGGTCTCATATTTTGTTTTATAATACTCCTGGGAAGCATTTTTGCATATTTTATTATGTGAGGGCCACTATATGAATATAACTTGTATATTTCTAGAATTATGTTATTTCTCAACTATTTTATCCTTTACTTCATGGCTATGTTTAAATCTTAATATTCTAATTTACTGTAACTATTCTATTATAGAATAAGTAAGAAGAAAGTCTGGCATTTATCTCTGTTACGACATGGGGTAAACACTCCTGCTTAATTTAAAACAGCAACACAGAAAATATTTACCTGTGCACTAATCTAAAAGTTCGAGAGGCCAAGAACTACTTAAAATAAAAATTAACCATTTTATTTCTTAAAGTATAACAGAGAATAATTAACTAATAGCTATTTACAACTCCTTCCTGTAATCTATCTTTTACCTTCCCCTTCTACAGTACTAGTCCGATAAAACCCCCCGATTAAGATTTACAAGACTTCTTATCTCAAAACCAGGCAGCTGCCAGTTTTTTCTGTGTTCCTGTCTTCTTTTTCTTGTGAATTCTGCTTCACAGGTTACTGATTGATCAAGGTACCTTTAAGAGAGCTGTTTTTCTGGGGAGTGTGCCAATGTAGTTAGCTTGGCAGTTCTCCTCTCAGCTGTCCAGTTTTCCCTGGTCTTATACCCCAAAGCATCGGATTGTGCCATTGGCTTTTAAGATTGTTAGTATACTAAATTCAACCTGATTTGGAATTTGGTATCTTTCAGGGTATAATTTAAACTGATTGGCCTAATTTGAATCTGCTTTGTTGTCTCCAGGCAACCAGCTAATCAAGTTGTTTGACCAAATGTTACATTATATATTTTTTTCAGAACACTTGGTTCTGTCAGGTAATTCTGTTGCTTTTAACATATCTTCATAACAATCTCTCTCACTTCTCATGAACTTCGAACATCCCAAAGCACTTTATGACTGAGTGCGAAATTTTAGATGTTAGGTAGGAAGTGAGGCAACAAAGGTGCGCACAACAAAATTTCACAGTCGACAGTGTGATTTAACTTTCCAGTCACCTGTGTGTTCTGATATTGGTAAAGGCATCAGAGAGAATGCTCCTCGTCTTTGTTGTGCCACAGGAACTTTTATGTCCCTCTCAAACCAAAGGTGGGATCATCTTATCTATATCCACCTTCTATGCCATAATACATTGATTTGAAATGTGAAACTTTATATTTCCTCACCTTTCTACTTTTTGTAAATTTTCCCTGCTTTACAATAGGCACTCCTCTGAAATATTTTGCTTTTAGTTTAACAGTAAAATATAATATGGTTTCACGAACTGACTTGCATAGAAAATAGTGGGTCCACGTGTTGTAAGCTCTCACTAGATGTTTGAATTATGTTTATTTTGATATTCAACTCTGAGGAGCCCATAGAAGCTACATACTGAGCACTTACATTGAGTCCAGCAGAGTTAGCTTCCATCTGTTGTGTGTTTGTTATCCTGTAGACATTGCACCTTTCAAGTAACTGAGAAGCCGTGTGCCAGAGTGACAGTGAGAAGACTCAGACTTGCTACTTTTTGAATTTAGTAAATGGTCTGTTATTGCCTTGTGCAATGTTTGAACAAAGAGAGTTGTCAAAAAGTTTTTTTTTTAAGAACAGCTGAATAAACTAACTTGTTATGTAGCAGGCATTTGAGCTGCAGGATTGGACTTCAGGATAACCCAAAGTACATAAGGATAGCAGATGGAAAACCAGGTTTGGAGTCCTATAGCAAATGCTAGTAGTTCCAGAGGGACGACAACTTCAATTCCAGCACAGAATCTTTGATCTACGGAACAAACCTGATCGAGATGGACATGAGGAGATGCTGGCTTGCACCTGTATAAACAAGCTAAGGAGAAAGGTACAGAGCTGAATGTGAAGTTTGAAGGATGGTTGTAGGTTGACATGTTTGGTCTTTGTAAATGGGTATCAATCATGTTTTTATCTTTTGGGATAGTATCCGGCATACAACAGTAGTTGCATAGAATCAGTAGGGGTAATGTTTAACAATCTGTTGTTCAAAAGACTGATTAGTGTTGGCAGAGGTTGAGTGAATATGTCAGCAGAGCTTTCTGCTTTGGAGTTACTTTCCTTCCTCCCCCCATGTCTGATTTCTGTTTCTCTCCGCTCCTGAAGGTGGCGACTTTTGCTGATTTACTAGCCACCTAGGTTCTTGCCCAAAATAGTCTTGCTTAATAAAAGTGAACCAGGGTATGTGAGGCCTAATGTGACTTTCTTAGTTTTTCTTCGATAAACCCCCATTATGCCATCTAGAAAATTAGCAGACGCTGATCGAGAGCTTCAAAATATAGTTTGTAAACAGCCATGGATTATAGATCTTGAGAAGTGAAAATTCAGTCAGACTGTTGTGATGTCAGTATTTGACACATCGTCAGCTGCAGTTATGTTCTATATAGGATCTAAATCTGCTTTATACTTCCATCATAGTGGTGAAGGCTTATATCGTTATTCATATGCTAAAGTTCAGGTCCCGATGTTCTTTCCTCCATAACTTGCAACAGTGCTCCTGGAACTCCCTCTTTAAATTGGTCCAGTGCTCCTTCTGGATGCTCCTTTAAAACATTCCAATTTGACTAAGATTTTGATCACTTGTCTGAATGTCTCCTAACGGGATGAGTGTCATATATTGTCGTCTTATGCTTCATTGTAGTACTTATGGATTTTTACAACATTAATTTACTTGCCTGTGATGGTTTGTGTTCAAATTGTATGCCAGAGGTTTGAGCATATAAACCTAGGCATGCTGTCCAATTGCAGTGCTGAGAGAGAGAACTACATTGGTGGAGGTGCTGTTCACAGCATGACATATTAAACTCTCAAGATGCAAAACACTATTTTGAATAAGAGGAGGGTAGTTCTCCCCAATGTTTTGGTTAATTTTGATCCCTCAAACAAGATCACATGAAAAGTATGTGTTGGCTGTTATCACAATTTTTTTTAATGAGACCTTGTTGTGCATATTTCCAACATTACAATAGTCTTTAGGCTTCAATCTACTTCATTGGCAGTAAGTGTTTTTGGAGCATTTTGAAGTCATGAAAGGCATCTTTCCAAATCTGTGTCGTGTGAAATCCTATTTAGTGGATATAATATCAGGTTTCAGGGCTTCTCAATTGATGAAAGGGAATTCAGAGTTTTTTGCTGCCAGTATTAGCAAGTTATCTACATGTGTGCACTTAGGTATGTGAATGTGGGTGAGTGGGTGTTTATATGATTCTGATTATGTGTATGGGTGGGCAAATATATGGGTGAGTGTGTATGTTATTGTGTGCATGGATGGATGTGTGGTTTTGCAATTGTGTACATGTGCATATAATGTCAGTTCTGTTCATTCGTGTGCTTGAATGTCTGGTGCTTGGGGATGTGTTGGGTGCCTGTATGTAGATGGGTGGCAAGTTGTGCTTATGCGTGTGGTTGTGTGTCAGCATGTCTGTATTAGCTAGGTCACCATCCATAAAACAACCTGTCAGCAATCACTGGGATTGAAATATGTTTCAACAAGTCTCCCTGAAATTGTGACCAGTCCTCATTTCAACAACTTAGACTGTCATTGGCATTCTCCACAGGTGAGTGTTTTTTTTTCCAGGTAATACTGATCCTGAACCAGTCTTATATTCATATTTCCATTTTTTCTGCTTCTCTATTAACCCCTCCATTGAGTAAATTCTGATTCTTTTCATCATCTCCTGCATTTTTCCACTCTCTTTCTATTCTCACTCCCAACTGTGTACTCCATCTCCTCTCTTTCTCCTCTTTTGTTTCAGTTTTTTTTCAGTTCTCTTGCTGTCTTCTCCGTTCTGACCCCCCAACCCTTTTCTTCCTCAAACACTTTTTAAACTGCTCCTTCCTTCTCCAGCTTGCTTTTCATTCTGCTGTCAGTCTTTTTCTCCTAGTTGCTTGCCCCTCCTGTGCCTCTCTTCAGTTAAGTACTGCCTTCAACTTGACCCATTTTGTCTTGAAGGCTTTTCTGGCACCTTTGAGCCTGAAGTTCTTGGTTCAAGTCCTACGTGTTCCAGAGGTGTATCATACCACATATAAATAGGTTGATTAAAAATATCTATACTGTGTCTTGAATGCCAGTACTGAGAAGATTAATTGAACAGTTTTTTTTTAATTATTTTTGAATTTCCCAGGAAATTCCAAATTCTGCAGTTGTATTGATTGAACTTTCCTCACGGTGCAAGTATGAATCTATTACCTGGAAAAGGTTCAAGGACGGATGATGAGAATTCTTTCTTATGTTGTGAGTTATAATCTGGAATGCATTTGTTGAAACAAATTCAACAGCAATTTTCAATGAGGAATTGGCGATGCACTTGAAGGCTACAGTGAAAGAGCAAGGAAATAGAACTATTTGGCTAGCTCTTTCAAAAACTAAGCACTGGCATAATGTGTCAAATGACCTCCTCCTCTATTGTATGATTCTATGGTTATAGTCCCTCATAATCAAGCAATAATAAATTTGGCACAAGGAACTTGTTGAGTCATTTTAATGTTTAGTTTGGTGAATTGGTTGAAGCAAAACCATTTGATGGTTTAATTGCCAAAAAGTAAGACTTATTGCAAAGCTTTTTGTCTTCCGATCAGGAAAAACTCAAGAACAGTAGGAGAAAAGGCTGATAAAGTATACATTGTTGCAATTGTTTGAAATTTGACATTCTTTCATTTGTCCTGATAAGTGCAAAATGAAAAGCTTCAGTAAGATGTCTCTCTTTTCTGCAGTGTTCAGGTTTTGTGCTACGAAGAAACTAACAGTTTAATTGTTAAATGTTTGTCAATTAAAGATAACTGCTGAGTTATTTGCATGCTATTGAAAAGTCAACAATACTAGGTGCTAAACTAATCAACACTCTTTTGTTAGTACTAGACATTTGCCATGTGTCTCTAACTCTGCGCATGTAACAGCTGTGAAAACTCTGTTTTAATGGATATTCAAAAGACCTGATGACAAATGTAAGTAAATCTTTGAAAACACACAACCAGATGACAAAAAAACAACTACATCTAATTGAGATTTCCCCAACCATTTGCTGACTTTATCCTGAGTGATTTGGGAAAGCTCCAGTGCAATCTTACCTTTGTCTCAAGTGCGGTGAAAGCAATGGTGCAACAACAACTTTCCATTTAACTTGGTAAAATGTCCAGGTGGATTCAAAAGACCATTGACAGTAGTCAGAGAACAGGGAGGTTTTCTGCCTTGTACTCGTTAATATTAATCCCTCAACCAACATCATTAAAAAGCAGATGATCAGGTTACAGTTTCATGGTTGCTTGTAGGAGCTTGCTGATTGACTGGCACATTTCCTATATGATAACAGTGACCACGCTTTTAAAAAAATTTCATTAGCTTAAAGTGCATTCACATGTTCTGAAGTAGGGAATAGTGCTATAGAATTGCAAATGTTTTTGCAAAATGAAATGTTTTTTTCAAACTGTTCATTTTCCTAAAGAGAGGTTATTACAGTTCATGGTTAGAAGCTGATATATGTAGAAAAGAATGTTGTGTGAAAATATGAAATGTATTTCAAATGAAATCAATAAGCCTTTATTGCAACTGGGCTTAATTTTTTTTCTTAATTTAATTTTTTAAACTTTATTGCTGGTTACAGTGACAAAATTGGAATGCATCCCTCTGAATTATCAGTATTGTTATTACCTTGAAGAATAATACAAAACTTTCAGCACAGAAACAGGCCATTCAGCCCAACTATTCCTGAGGAACATCTGCCCACCTGACTTCATATCACCCTATCAGTATATATATTTTTTTCTTTCTATCTCATATACTTTTCTAATTTCCTCTTAATTGTATCTAAACTATTCACCTTAATTAATCCCTGTGGTTGTAAGTTGCCTGGTCAGCATGGACGGGTGAGTGAAAAAACTTCTCATGTATCTCATTTTGGAATTATTAATGACTATTTTAAATTTATGCTCTGACAAACGAAAACATCTCTATGTCTTCTTTACTGGACCCTTTCATAATCTCTCTAGATTTCGATCCACTCACTTCTCAATCTTGTGGAGAAAAGAGCCTTAGATTGTTCAGCCTCTCCTCATGGTGACCTGTCAGTTCTGGTAACATCCATGTGAATCTTTGCTGCACCTTCTTCAATGTCTCCACACACCCTTTTTATAATATGTATATATTTTTTTATAATTTAAAGCATAGAACACCCCACACTGCTGTGAGGGCATTTAGGACAAGTTTAACACAACCTCTTTGATTTTCAGTCTATCCCTCAGGTTATGCTAAGAAATAGTCAATTATAAATGTGAAACAGAGACTTAAGTTGATCACTTGGGATTGGTGCGGAGGTGGGGGAGTAGGTGGGATAAAAATAGGATTATTGTTGAGTCACAATTTACATTATTTGTTTATTTCCAGTTGGGTTAAGTTACTGGTTGGTCACATCAATATGGATAATGTTTATTTGCAGTTGTCATAGGTTTCTGAAAACCTTACTGCGTTCACCACTTGTTAAAAGCAGTCTGACAAGTCATAAACTGTCAGCACTTAAGGAGAGTGAAAATATCTAAGATATTGCATGGAATGTACAGGATAAATATAGGCCATTCAGCCCACTTGCACATTTCCACTATGTGTGCTCCTCCTGCCAGCCCTCTTTATCTTACTCGATTGAGATAACTTTCTAATCCCTCCTGATTTGTATCCATGGAGTCATAGAGATGTACAGCATGGAAACAGACCCTTCAGTCTAACCCGTCCATGCCGACCAGATATCCCAGCCCAATCTAGTCCCACCTGCCAACACCCGGCCCATTTCCCACTCAAAATCTTCCTATTCATATACCCATCTAAATGCCTTTTAAATGTTGCAATTGTACCAGCCTCCACCACTTCCTCTGGCAGCTTATTCCATACATGGACCACCCTCTCTGTGAAAAAGTTGCCCCTTAGGACTCTTTTATATCTTTCCCTCTCACCCTAAACCTATGCCCTCTAGTTCTGGACTCCTCCAACCCAGGAAAAAGACTTTTTCTATTTATCCTGTCCACGTCCCTCAAAATTTTGTAAACCTCTATAAGGTCACCTCTCAGCCTTCGACACTCCAGGGAAAACAGCCCCAACCTGTTCAGCCTCTCCCTATAGCTCAACTCCTCCAACCCTGGCAACATCCTTGTGAATCTCTTCTGAACCGTTTTAAGTTTCACAACATCTTTCCAATAGGAAGGAGACCAGAATTGCACGCAATATTCCAACAATGGTCTGACCAATGTCCTGTACAGCCGCAACGTGACCTCCCAACTCCCGTACATTCATTCATTCTTGTTCAACCATTTCATTTGATAGCAAGTTCCACATATTAATTACATATGAACCATATTAACATTGATTAGGCTTTTTGGGCATATATAGAGAGGCACTTAATGATACTGTGGTGTGGTTTGGTTAGATGGTATGTAATTGCAATGATGCTTCCGTAAGCTCTTCAGAAGGGAAGTGCTGAGAGAAACGTAAGAGCTAGTCTTGATCATTTATTATTTGCTGACATTAAAAGGCACTAAGCCTGTGAATGCACTGCTTTTTTGGACTAAGTACTCAATAATGAGATTTGTGTTGCTTGGTTCAAGATACGGTAAGTGGACATCACAGCAGGACTGTCTATTTGTGTTACTCTTAGAAATATGGCAGTTAGTCCCTGCAATGTATGTTAGGTTTTATTTAAAACATTATATAAACTGAATACAGCTGCAGTGTGTCATCCAACTTTTGAGTATAATTTTGAGCACTGTCATTATTTATAGTTTTGACGTTTTAACGTGGTGCACATTAGTTCATGTGCAGTTTGACTTTCTGTCATATGTCGATACGCAATGCATAAATTAGTTGTGAATAATATATCTAAAATATTTGGAGGCTTGCACTCCATGACACATCTCTATGAAGCAAATACTGTGTACAGAGCTGTATTCTGTACTGGGCAGTACAAAAGAAAATTAGTGTTCATTCTGGATTTGACAGTGTCCTCGCACAGCTCATTGACTGATTTCCTATAGCTGAACTTAAGCTGAAGTTGATGATCTACTCAGAGGAAACACGTTTTCACTGGTGGTAAAGAACAAAACTAAGACCATAAGTATAAGATAACCACAAACAAATCCAATAGGGAATTCAGGAGAAATTTCTTCACCCAGGAAATGGTGTGGATGTGGAACTCATTCCACAAGGGATGGTTGAGGTGCATAATTTAGATACATTTAAAAGAAGGAAAAATTCACAAGGGAAAAAGGAATAGAAAGTCATGGTGATAACGTGAGATGAAGAGTGTGTGGGGAGGGAATCTTGTTTACAGCATAAACACCAACAGAGATTAGTTGAACTGAAAGGCCTTTTTTTGTGTTGTAATTCATAGAATTCCTACAGTGCAGATAGAAGCCATCCTACCCATTGGGTCCGCACAAATCCATCAAACAGCATCCCACTCAGATCCACCCTATCCCTGTAACCCCACATTTACCATGCTAACCCACGTAGCCTACACATCCCTGAACACTGCAGGGCAATTTAGCATGGCCAATTCATCTAACCTGCGCATCTTTGGAGTGTGGGAGGAAACTGGAGCGCCTGGCAGAAATCCATGCAGACATAGGGAGAGCATGCAAACTCCATACAGACAATTGCCTGAGAGTGGAGTCAAACCCGGGTCCTTGGCACTGTGATGCAGCAGTGCTAACCACTATACCACCATGCCACCCTGCAAATCCTGCATGGTTCTGTCTAACTACTAGTGGGTAGAAGCAGAAAAGGAATCTAGCCAGAAGACTCTTGAAACATTTTCCATACTGTCTCCTTTACACTTTATATTTTCTTCTCCACACATTTGTCAATATTTATTTTAAATAGAAACTGAAAGAACTGTGGATGCTGTAAATCAGAAACAAACATTGCTAGAAAAGCTCAGCAGGTCTAGCAGTACTTGTGAAGAGAAATCAAAGTTAACACTTCGGGCCTGGTGAACCTCCTCAGTCACCGGATCCAAAACGTTAACTCTGATTTCTCTTCACAGATGCTGCCAGACTTGCTGAACTTTGCCAGTAATTTCTATTTTGTTTATTTTTAGAAGCCTTTGCTCTCTAATGTCTTTGTCATTGCTTAGGAATTTGTTTCCTTTTGGTTTCTTCCTACAGGTTATGGCTCTTGTCGACTGAGAATTTTTCACTCTGGGCCTGAATATCACCTCTACCTAGAAACTAATTTCTGCCTCACAGAATTGAGCATCTTGTGTTTTTAAGCCATCGTTTCAAACTACTCATACATGATTTTGTAACCTCCAGTGTCAATTATTCCAATGCTCTCCTGGTTAGTGTTTCATCTTTGATTAAACTGGAGATCATCCAAGACTGTTTTGTCTGTGTCCTAGCTGCCATTGAGTCACTGACCTACACTGCTTATAGAGGTTTATAAAATCATGAGGGGCATGGATAGGGTGAATAGCCAAGGTCTTTTTCCTAGGGTAGGGGATTCAAAAACTAAAGGCCATAGGTTTAAGGAGAGAGGAAAAAGATTTAAAAAGGACCTGAGGGATAACTTTCTCATGCAGAGAATGGTGCGTATATGGAACGAGCTGCCAGATTTGTGCTGTATGACCCTGACTCCTGTTCTGGCAGTACATCATGACAAAATTCACATCTTTATAAATTGCTTCATGCCCTCCACCCTCCAAGATTCTCCAATTCTGGCCTCTTATATATCCCTGTTTTTAATTGCTCTGATGTCTGTCCCTTCATCTGCCTGGGCATGCTGTTCTGACATAATCTCCCTAAACCTTCCTGCCTGTCTGCCGCTCTAAGGGAGGAAGGAAAGAGAAGACACTCCTTGAAATCTACATAGTCATCCATTCTATCATCTTCTGACGTGGTTTGAGGTTGCTGTGAGGCACCTTGGAATATTTTTCTGTTTTAAAGATACTGTATAAATGTGAATTATTGTTATTCTAGTTAAGCAAAATATTTAAATAAGGCTGCATGATGAAATTGAATGAAGCAATATTTATTGGCAGTAGAATAATTTTTGCCAATAAAGATGACGTTACTTTTTTTGGCGGTGGAGATATCACAACTGTTTTAGAGTTTTTCCAGCACTTAATATAATTTTGTTTTAAATTAATTCAAAAAATGTCATTGTATTGTTCATCAGTGATCTTCTTTCATTATATTTACATGGCTGGCTCTGCTTAGATCAGCCCTACCTGAAGGTGGTGCTACAAATTGCTAAATTTGCCTTGGATAAGATCAGTCTTGACTTAAGTGACTGATCCATAGTCCTGAAAACATCATCTTAGACTTTCCATGTCTAAAGATGTAGAAAGCAGACAAAGCACGTGATTATATTTGTTTTTATACCTTGTTTTTCTTAGACCAGGTCACTAGCCTGTAGGTAAATGCTACTGTTTAAAGAGCACGACTCCACATTAAGCATGGCTAACCAATGTGCTGCCTGACATCAGCACGTTGGAAGGATTAGCAGGCTTATTAGCAACCTGTTTGGCCTCATCATGAAAGCATCTACCATGACCATCACGTTCTGGCATGGGACCCAAATCCAGAGCTCAGGGTCATAGTAGGAAAACTTCCCACTGTGCCACAAGACCACCTTGGTCAAGTTAATAGGGAGATATACATATGGAAACAAAGACAGAAAGATTTTCATTTCTAAAGCATCTTTCATAATCTTACAACAATCCAGAATGCTTTCCAGACAATGTACTACTGTTAAAGTGTGATCATTTTAACAAATCAGCTAGTTTGTGCAGAGCAAGCTCCCACAAACTGAAACGTGATAATAAGCAGATCACAAATTGTTATAGACAAAGTTAGTTAAATGAAAAGTATGAGCCAGACTATGGGACATCTCATGCTGTTTTGTGAAAGAATGTCACAGGATTTTTGATGTCGCCTGTGAAGGCAGGCAAGGCCTTTATCCAACACCTCAGTCAACATGTTGGACAATACCGGACTTCCTCAGCATTTCATTGGACTACCATTGTTTGGTTGATGTGCACAAACCTCTGGAGTGCAAATTGAACCCCATAACCCTTCTTTGCCATCCTTTGGACTTAAAGATCTAATTGTATTATTTTGAGTAGAAGCAGAGAGACTTCTTCATGAACTGGCAAAAATTACTTCCTCAACTCTGCTTAAATAAAGCAGGTGTTTTTCATTTAACTACTTTCTGTTTATGAGAGATTACTGTGCATAAATTGTTCTCCCATTTCTACTTTACTGCTGTGACTATGCTTCAAAAAGTATTTCCTTGGAGTTTGGGATGCCCCAAAGTAGTGAAATGCATTATATAAATGCAGGTCTTTAGTCTGTCTGTTCCAGGGCTGGTCACACAACTGTGACCGTATATTGCACTTTGTGACTTTTCTTCACGTGTAAACCCAGACTATGGAAATTGATTTTCTCATATGGAGAGCATCACAGCTAAACCTGATTCTGTTCACTTATAATGTTTACACATATTGTCAAGAAATGGGGTTAATCTACTGCAAACTGGAGCAGAATCGAACCTCATTCATTTCTGATCATTTTAGACTAGGAGCCATAATTGTGATCTCAGTACTACCGGGTATACCCATTTACCCATAGATTCACTTCATAGAAGCATAAATTAGGCAAAGGTTGATATTGCATCTGAAAAGATATTAGTAAATGGAACAAAAAGTTGACAAAGGAGATAGATTTTTGAGTAGTATCACAAAGGAACATAGAGAGAGAGGTGGAAGAAATTCCAGAGCTTAGGACTAAAGAAGGTGGAGTGATTAAAGTTCAGGATGTTCAAGAGGCCAGAATCGGGGTGCAGAGATCTTGGAGAGTTATAAGACTAGAGGGGGTTGGACTAGAAGGGGTTGCAGAGATCGTGTGTTCATGATGTGGTTGGAAGAAAAAGATAGAGAATTTTATAATTGAGTTTTGAGGTGACAATAGCTCATTCTAAGTGAGCAATCAGCATTGGTGTTGAGTGAACAGAATGCCATTGTCAGTCTGCCCGCTGAATTGGTGGGTTTGTTCTCAGACATTTTGACACCACGTTAGGTGACATCATCAGTGAGCCTCTGGTGAAGTGTTGGCGTTCTGTCCCTTTTGCTATTTATGTGTCTTGGTTTGTTTTGGTGGGTGATATCATTTCTGGTTCTGTTTCTGAGAGTCTGGTAAATGGGGTCCAAATCCATATGTTTGTTAATGGAATTCCGGCTTGAATGCCAGGCTTCTAGCAATTCCTGTGTGTATCTTTGTTTGGCCTGTCCTAGGATGGATGCATTGTCCCAGTCGAACTGGTGTCCCTCTTCATCTGTGTGTATGGATACTGGTGATAGTTGATCATGTCTTTTGTTGGCTAGTTCGTGCTCATGTACCCTGGTGGCTAGTTTCCTGCTTGTTTGTCTAATGTAATGTTTGTTGCAGTTCTTGCAGGGTATTTTGTACATTGCATTCATTCTGCTGGCTGTGAACAGAATGTGGTGAGTATCAGGGTATAGGCAGCAAGAATTTTGGATGCCTTCAATTAGTTAATGGAGGGTGGATGATGGGAAGACCTGTCAGGAGAATATTGGAATAGTAAAAGCCAGAGGTACCAAAGGCACGCATATAGAATTCACCAGCTGGTGAGCCAAGGCAGGAAGGGAATTTGACACAGATTAGGAATTAATCATAATGCTTTTTTTCTCTGTATGGCGAAGTTCTACAATGAACATGAGAATTGGTAGACCTTTGTGATCTCCATTTATATGTGAATATTGAAATGGAAGGTCAGGAATTGGGTAAGAAAATGGTTCCGTATGGGGGGATGGGAAGAAGCAGTGCACAGATGCTAATCCAAGGATAATCCTGACATGCTAATGCACTTCCAACAGGAATTACTGATCAGCAAATATGTGCAGGAACTTTGACTGATATTTTATATTCTCTCTTTAACTCAGGGAGAAAGAGGTCAGGTGTGACACTCCTAGATTTTGCAATTGAGATTTGCTAATTGAGTGAAATCTGCATATTGAACTTGGGACCTCCTTAGGCGCAGGCTCAGTTAATCACCAAAATAATAATGAAATGACACAGCACAGTAAGATGCCATTGGGCTTAACTTGCCTTCGCTTTTAATCTGATGATCCAATTTTATTTGTTCAGGTATAATGAGTATACCTTGATAATTTACTTACAGAAGCTTCCCTTGAGTAGTCATTGAAAACCCCAGTTCGTTCCAGATTTCTCAACACTAGCCTGAAACTGAGTGGTTCATTATCTCAATGTTTATCGTATTGTTACATTTTCATATCAACATTAAATCTTGATATCTTACTTAATGATCTGTTTTAAATCTGGGTAACAAATTTTTCAATGAACCTCAAGACAACATTGGCCTCAGTTTTCAGAATGTGCTTCCTGGTAGCTGGAGAGTTAATGGGATAGGTAAAGCACGAGGAGTCTGTTGTTTTCCTGCAAGTTTTGAAATAGCTGACAAAAATATTAGAAGGCAGTGACTTGGCATTTATCCATGATATGGCAAAACATCAGTGTTATTTCATGACCATTTCTTTCCGATGATATGGAGAAAACAGTGTACATTTTTAATTTTTTTTAAAAATCTCTTGACATTCTTAATTGGGCTTTAGGGTGTAATACAGGAACATCCGCCATCTGATGGATGAATTATTTTCCTATTAGGTTAAGGCTGCAGTCCAGAATTTTTCCATTGGGGTGCAAATGTTTAAAGCACTAATGGTGTGTTGTTCCAGTATATTTTAACTCAGAAGTTATGTTGTCCCAACACAATTAACAGTAAGGCATTAAAAAGGAAGTTCTATGTTCAGCCACTTTATTATTAGCAGCAGATGGATTGCAAAACTGTCATTTAAACCAACCATGTAACCAACTGTATGCAGGACTTTTTATGCCACATATATATTTTAGATCAGCATTTTGTTTGTATCCAGTTAGTTCTATATTTACATTGATGTTGTATTATGATTTCTTTGGAACAATGGATAAGCAGCAAAGCTAGGTTAGAAAATAGTATGTATACTAATATGTTTATCCACTCTACCATTAGGATTTAAACCTTTGAATATCATTGCAGACTGTTAACTTCTGATGAAACAAATATGTTTCAAAAATTGAGGACTATTTAGGACCAAAAGGCCAAGTGTAATTTCTTCCTCTTTTCAACAGCAGCAACAGCTTGTATTTATGTAGCATCTTTTAATATGATAAAATGACCCAAGGTGCTTTAACAGGAGTATTATGAAACAAAATTTCATGTGGAGCAACAAAAGACAATATCAGAAAAGAAGACCAAAAGTTTCCAGAAGAGGTAGATTTTAATGAGTGTCTTCAGGGATGAGAGAGAGGTAAGAGTGATGGAGACGTGCATGTCAAGAATTCCAGAGCTTAGGTCTCAAGTAGTAGATGGTGTGGCCACCAATTGTGATTAAAAGCAAGAATGTTGAAGAGGCCAGGATTCGATGAGCACAGATATCTTGCAAGTTGTGGTGCTGGAGAGGTTACGAATAGAAGGAAAGATGAGGTTGTGGGATTTGAAATCAAGGTGGTGCTTGGCAGGACCTAATATTGGTCAGTGAGTGCAGGGATGATGGGTGGACAGGATTTGATGCAGATATTGACATTGATAGCAAAGTTTTGAATGGTCTGAAACAGTGGATAGAATATGGTAGACTAGCCAGGACTATGTTGGAAGAGCCAAATCTAAAGTTAACAATGATGCAGATGTATGTTCATTGGGAGATGAGCTGAATGAAGGGCAGAGTTTATGATGCTACAGAGATGCAAAGAAATAAAACAATTTCATTTCCAAAGCAACTTCCATCATCCAAAAATACGCTAAATGCTTTATAGCCAATATTGTACAATTAAACTATGGTCATTGTCGTAATTTTGAGAAACAGCAGCCAATTTCAGTACAACAAATTCCAACAAACAATCAGATAGTGATCAGACCATCTGCCTTTATATGTTCTTTGAGGAATGAATATTGACCAGGACATTGGTGAACTCCCCCACTCTTCACAATCTGCATTTAAGGTGAAGGAGGGCATTACTTTAGTAGACCTTTACCCAAGCCTGACCTTGGAAATCATGTCAACCCCATTGATAGTTCCAAGGTCACCACCACAGAGAATACCTTTCAATTCCAGATTTATTAACTGAATTCAAATTCTACCAGATGCTGCGGTGGAGTTTAAACCCATGTCCCTGTAGCAATTGCTTGGTCCTTGGGTTACTAGTCCACTGACATTTTCAGAACACCATTATCTTTTTTAAAAAATTAAGTACATTGAATTGAAAACATCCCCGCTGGATTTAAGTGCCTTGGAACTTCCACTATATTAAAGGCTCTTTATAAATGCAAGTCGTTTTTTTTAAATATTCCAAATATTTCTGAAAGCCAAGCACGTAACAAACTGTCACAGTTAGTGAGGGAGTATAACGCATGTATGTTGTTTACTGGAAATAAAGTAAGCTAGTGTTCTGCCACTTTATCCCTGACATGAGTATTTGGGGCACGTTGGATAGTCTGCTTGTTTCTTAAATCAGAAAGTGGGTACGTTCAAGTTCCACTCCAGAGCCTTGAACACAGAATAACTTATGATAGTGTTCCCATTGCCAGAACTGAGGGAATGTCGCACCATCAAAGGTGTTATATTTTGGATAAGATGTTAAACCAAACCTACAGCTCCCTGAGGTGGGCATCAGAAATTCCAAGCGTAATTTCAAGAAGAGCAGGGGACTTATCCTTAGTTTCCTCGGCAATATTTATTCCTCAATCAACACCATAAAAGAAACAAAATGGCACAGGTTCAGGAAAGCCAAACTAAAAATAAAAACTTACTGGAAATACTCAGCAGGTCAGACAGTTTCTGTGGAGAGAGAAACAGAGTTAACATTTCAGGTTAATGACCTTTTGTCAAGACAGAACTGGATTGTCTGTTCATGATCTCATTGCTGTACACAGGTGCTTACTGTGTGCAAATAGTCTGCTGTGATTCCTATATTGCAGCAGTGACTATGCAAAAGTACTTCATTGGCTGGAAAGAGTCTGTGACATTCCCAATGTTGCAGTGTAAATGCAATTCTTTTACTTATTTTTCCTTTCTGTCTGTGAATCACTCAACTCAATTTTAACATATGCTGGTGTCATTGGATCTCAATGTGCGAATGATCTACTGGAAATAATGGTATCCCTGGGTATTTCTGCAGACAGAAGTGAGAGAGAGTCAATGTCACTAACAGCTTTTGGCAGTGGCATCTCATTACAGGCAGGCCATACAGCCCAAAGTTGTGATTTTTCACATTACTATCCTAAATCAGCCTTCCCCAGACTCCATACAAAACTTCTGAAGTTGTGGTTTGAAGCTTTTTCACAGCTATTATGGTTTTTCCATATCTCTTGAGGCATCATGGTTACAGTTCCACAGAGTGCTGGGTGTTTCCTGGTAAGTACCTCACCCAAGTAGCCATACTTGACACACATTGACAAGCTACTTGACTCCAAGTGTGAGGAGGATTCACACTGAAACCTATAATATCTTAACTTGACATCTACTTGCATGTACTTCCTGCGGAAGTGGGAACCTGGGCAATTTGCACCTCCTTAGCCCAAGTGTGCACTTGTTGCATCCCTGTCTTGGCAAGCTGAGCTTTGAAGTTTAAGCTTGAGAACTCCTCATCAGTATTACACAGCCACTGTCTCGATGGTTTGCAAGTTTTAAGTAGTTGGTTGCTTATGTAGAGCTACTTATTGACACAAGTGCTGTAGCATTTGCCCTACCTGTGGATTGCAAAACAATGAACCACATTAAGTGGAATCACATAGTTAAGAACAAAACCATTCAGCCCATCATGACTGCTTGCTCTTTATAAAAGAGCTATCCAATTCCACTGCTCCTTCCCATAACCATGACAATATTTACTCTGCAAGTATTTTTGCAATTCCCTTATGAACATTACTATTGAATCAGTTTCCAATTCCCTTTTATGTGGTCCATTCCAGATCACAACAACTTAGTGAATAAAAAATCTTCTTAATTTCCACCTCATAGGTTTTTAGCTAGGTAACAGGTTCATATTTGCAGGATAAGGAAATCAACACAATTTTAATAAAGACATTGCTGTTTTCCAAAATTCAAATATAGTTAAAAGTAAAGTTTGAAATTTATTTGTCAAATTTGATATTGCCCATCAGGATTTAATGACAACAGGTTATAATTAAGACTGAGCATGGGATTGAAGTCATACAGTGTTAGAGAGAATGATTAGTTGGACTGAGGTTCAGGCAGGGAAAGGAGAGATGAGGCAGTTGTGAGAGAAAAGAAGGGGAGAAGGAGAAGATGGGGATGGAAAGTAGAAACTTGGCAAGAAGGAGGAAGCAGCTGTGAAAAAGAAGGGGGACAGATAGAAAGGAAGAGAGAAGTAAAATAAATGAGATGGAGGGAAGAAGCAGGTAAGTTGAAAGAGAAAAGAGATGGGAACAAGTTTATGGGGAAGGAAACGGAGTGAGAAGATGTGGAAATGACTTGGAAGTGATCCATGGAGGGGGTGGAAAAGAGAGAACAAGAAGAAATATGTGGAAGCTATGAATGGCTCATGATCAAAGTGCTGATCTTAAATCACACACTGAATCAGAGACCTCTACTAAGCCTGATAGCACATCATAAAAGTACTGATCTCCATAGCCCTGACAATTTTGTATTTCCAAGTATTTATCCTCAACCTCTTCGCATGTCACAATTGAATTTAATTTCAGATAGTGTGTTGTATTTTCCAGTAATACCTAAGTGGTTCAGTCATATTAAAAGATTCTTTTATGTGACTTTATATATATATATATATATATATATGACTTTTTAATCATGAAAAGGTTCTGCATATAATTGATGCAGAAATTGAGTAGAATTGTATCTCTATGACTTACTTTCACACACAGTATTGAATGTTAAGGGAACATTTTCCTGTTACCATGGGTACATCAAACTACACGGTAGTTATTTGTGGTGTCGCCACTGTGAACATTTCCAGTTAACCCCCCCTGCTGCTGCAACACAAGTTATCTTTTTTATTAGCAGTTGAATCCTCAACTTTTTACAACAAATTGCTGTTGTTCAGCTGCATTGAACAGTGATCTCTATGCTCGTTGCCCTGGTTTTTGAGCAGAAAATGTTATTGCAGCACCATTCTGCCTCTTTCCCAGCAGGTTTCTGTACCTTCTATGTATTAATAGCTGTTTACGCTCATATCAATTGTTGTGCTTTTTGAAACTGGATCTGTCCAATGGGCCTGGATGTCAAACGTATGATGATTGGGCCATCTGGTGTGTGGAAAGCATGCACTCCTTGCATGGCTAAGCCTTACATGTTGTAATTTTGTTGGAAAATATTCTTCTTCCTGGACAATATAAATCCATACAATCCCCAATTTCAAGATTCAAAGTGCAAAATTTTAAACAGTGCTCATAGCCTGTTGGAAATTTTAAAAACAGCAACACTCCTATCTTTCATCTGAGATTTAAAATCGAGGATTTGGTTTGGGGTAAGGGGGAGGGGAGGTGGTGTCTCCCTGTTTTCTGGCTAATATTTACCCTAAATCAACAAAACCAAAAGGTTTAGTCTTTTTCACGCTGTGAAAGCTTGCTATTTGTCAATTGACTGCTGTGATTTCTACTTTACAATAGTGATTATAGTTCAAAAATACTTCAATAATAGCAAAATACTGCTGACGCTCAAAGTCTTAAACAACGATCAAAAGAGACAGCATTATTGTTTCAGTACAAATATTTCTGTTGTTCAAACATTGTTTGGAAGGGGTCATAGTCAACCTGAAACATTAGCTCTTTTAATCTTCATAAATGCTACCAGATCTACCAGCATTCTGTTTTTGTTTCAAAGATATTTTATTAGCTTTAAAGTGCTTTGGACATCCAAAGGTGATATTTGTAAATGCTTTCTTATCCTGATGGCTCAATCTGTAGCTAAGTTACCACTCGTCAATTATGCCATACAGGTTAGGCTCCTCCTAAGTTTAGTACTTGCTTTGCTGATTTTGGCTATTTGAATGAATTAGAGCATTACAATTGAGCTATGTATAAAGAATAAAGAACAGTACAGCACAGGAACAGGCCATTTGGCCCAGGAAGACTGTACTGACAAATGATACCTTTATAAACCAAAAACCTTTTGCCTCTATGCACTCCATATCCCTCTACTCCCTGGCTATTCACGTATCTGTCAAGATGCCTCGTAAACATTGCTTTTGTATCTATTTTTACCACCTCTTCTGGCTGTGCATTCCAGACACTTACCAGCCTCTGTATAAAATAAACTTTCCTCTCATATCTTTAAGCTTTCCCCTATATCACTGAGTAAATGACATCTCTACCCTGGGAAAAAGACTCCGACTATCCATTCTGTCCATGCCTGTCATGATTTGGTAAACCTCTATGAGGTCGCCCCTCAGCCTCCAACGTTCAAGTGAAAACAAACTGATTTTGTTCAATCTCTGTTCATAGCTATGACCCTCTAAACCAGGCAACATTCTGGTACTTTCTCTGTACCCTCTCCTCCTGGTAGTGTGATGATCAGAATTTATTCTAAATATAGCCTTACTAAACCCTGTATAGCTGCAACAATTTTTATACTTTATGGCTCTTCTGGTAAGTTGGTGGTGGAGTAGGGCTTCTGAGGCCTGGGCTCATCTGCTCTGTCCATTTTTTTTCTGTTTCATTTCTGTTCTTTTTCTCTCGTCACTTTTTTTCCTACTTATCTCTTGTTGAAGAACTTGTTTGCAGCGGGCAGCAAGTGAGCCCAGCGACATGGACTTGCGTCCACTCAGCCAGCTCAGACTCACCAGAGGTGAGTTTGATTTTCTGGCAACTTCTGGCCTTGGCCACCTCATCCACTTGTGTTGCCATTTTCAGGGAACTGTGGATTTGTTGGCCTAGATCCCTCTGTATATTAATCCTTCTAAGAATTCTGCTATTTACTATATACGTCCCTCCAAAATGAGGGAAGACCTTTCACGTTGCATCACTTCACATTTGTCTGGATTAAATTGCATCTGCCATTTCTCAACCCAAGTCTCCAGCCTACCTATATCCTGCCAAATGTTCTGGCAATCCTCCTCACTATCTGCAGCTCTCCCAACCTTTGTGTCATTCGCAAACTTACTAATCAGACTACCTACATTCTCCTCCAAATCAATTATATCCATATTAAAAACAACAGGTTCCAGACTGATCTCTGTAGGAACACCGCTGGTCACAGATCTCCAGTGAGAAACACACCTTTCCATCACTGCTCTGTCTTCTATGACTAAGCCAGTTCTGTATCCATCTTACCAACTCACCAGTGATCCATGTGACTTGACCTTCTGTGTCATCCTGCCATGAGGGACCTTGTCAAATGCCTTACTAAAGTCCCTGTGAACAATATTAACCACTCTGCCCTCATCAATCATCTTTGTCATTTCCTCAAAAAACTCAATCATATTTGTGAGACACGACCTCCCCCTTCACAAAGCCATGCTGCCTGTTGCTAATAAATAATATGTCTGGTTTTAGTGAAGTAAAGGAATGGACTAGTATCCTGGAAACTCCAGGATCCCCATATCTGAACTGGGAAACGTTACAGGTGAACGAAATCGAGAAAGAGAACAGAATGGATGGGGAAAAAAAATCCTTGGGAAAATAGTTCAGTAAAACCAGTTCTGAGGATTTGATAGAGCTTTCTTTTTGTTTCCCATGTTCTTCAGATTCACTCACTTCTTCACAGGATGCACAAGGGTGACTAATTCACAAATTATAAAGTCTCTGAGCTTTTGTTTAAAGGCAACAGCTAACAGCAACTGACAGGAGAAAGCAACTGGCTTTCTGTAGCATCAAGTATTGTTACTTGTCAGATAGAGACAGCACTTCCCTTTCAGAGATCCCAAAGACTTCTCATTACATTGTTCACATTCAGAAGCTGTTCAGATAGTCAGCTGAACAATCAGATAATTATGATCAGGCTGATGACCTTTGGCATCCACAGCTGGTTGTTATTTCACAAACCAATCAACTAAGTGTTGCCAGCCAAATCTCACTTTATACACACATCGCAGAGCAGAGCTGTCGCCCTTTACATCTTTCCGCACTGCTTGCAAAGCAACACTGTAAACATGGTTTATAACTTTCATAACTTTCTTTTTTTTTGAATAAGTACAGCAATTTCTTCCTTGGTCCTTTTCCCAATGCAGTTCGCAATCAAAAATAAAGTAAAATAAAAAACATAGTCTTTACAAATGTGTGAAGTGTATAGCTAACAAAAATGGAAGCTGTGATGTAAATGGTGGGATTTATATCTCTAATTTTAAATGTTATTTGTTTTGAGTTTGGGTTTCTGGTTGAGTTAGTAACTAATGGGTTTTCTGTATGTCTGCAGTTAATGATTAATTTTTATTTCTGTAGCCATGGTGATTCCTTCTTCCAAACAAAACATTTTTTGACGCCTGTTTATTTGGATTGTTTTCCAACCCAGCATGAAAGATAATGGGGCCTCAAGGTTAGTTAGGAAGTTCTGGAAATTATTTTTAAAAACTTCAAGGAAATGTCCATAGCTGAGAGAAGAAGACTTTTAGCTCCATTTTCAAATTTGAGTGGGGCACTCTTGTGACGTTCTTGGAATAGGATGGCTGTGCAGAAATATTTTCCTGTGAAGGAATTGACATATAATGAACTAGGTCACCTCAGAGTGAGAAATTAACATTCATTGGAGATCAGAAGTGTTGGGAAGAAGGCCTGAAGAGATTATCTAAGATGAATAGATTTAAGCAGGTGTGATAGCTTCTTCCTGGAGCTATCTACATTTCCAGTCGAAAGGTTGAAGTCTCAAGTGACTTAAATATATTAAGGTGTTAAATATAGGGACTCTGATGTGAGTATTGTTTTAGGTATTGTACAATGGTGTGTTTTGGGTACTATATAAAAGCTGCTTTGTTTCTTTTCAATTTATAAAGGAGTGCTTTGGGATTAATCCAATCATACTGTTACAGTGTGTTTAACAATCTGAATTGCATCCCAAGCAGATAGTTTGGATTATTCTATTTTATCTTCATTTTTTTTTAATTATTGATAAAGCCTAATCTGCAACATTGCATTTGATTTGATTTGATTTGATTTATTATTGTCACATATACCGAAATACAGTGCTTATGTTTCAGCAAGAGGCCATTTCATTAAAACCAAAGCACACTTGATCTTTCAAGCTGTTTAGGATCTGAGTTGTCCAGAAATAATATCGACTATAAGATCATAATAAAGCTCAAACTTTGGCCTAGTATCTAGCCCCAGTAACCCAAGAATCTGGGGGAACAAACATATGCTGGTCACCACTAAGGGTGTCCGCCTCCTAACTGGACAGCAGTGCAAAGAAAGTGGTAATCATCCGAGGCACCAATCTGCTCCTTAGTATCCCCATCATCCACATGACCTCCACCAAGTTTGAAAACATTGGAATGTTGATCCTATATTTCCAAAGAGAAAGTGGGAATTATAGTTAAAATCTGAAGCGACTAAAGATGATTTAAGTCCTACACCTTCCACCCCGACCTCAAATTCACCTGGACCAACTCGGCAACCACCCTCCCCTTCCTGAACCTCTCCATCACCATCTCTGGCTACTGTCTAACCACAGACAAATTCTACAAGCCCACCAACTTCCACAGCTACCTAGACTACACCTTCTTCCACCCTACCTCCTGTAAAAATGTCATCCCTTATTCCCAATCCCTCCACCTCCACCACATCTTTCCCAGGATGACCAGTTCCACCTCAGAAAGTCCCAGAAGGCCTCCTTCTTCCACGGTCACAACTTCCCTTCCCACGTGGTTAACGATGCCGTCCAGTGCATCTCCTCCACTTCACACACCACTGCCCTTGAACCCCACCCTCCCAGTGCAACAAGGATAGAACCCCCACCGGTCCTCACCTTCCACCCCACCAACCTCCGCATACAACACGTTATCCTCCACCACTTCCACCATCTACAAAAGGACCCCACCACCGGAGATATATTTCCTTCCCCACCCTATCAGTGTTCTGAAAAGACCATTCCCTCCGCGATTCCCTCCTCAGGTCCACACACCCCAGCAGCCCACATCCCACTCCTGGCATCTTTCCCTGCATCCACACCACTCCCCTCACCTCCGTCCAAGGTCCCAGGGGATCCTTCACATCCGTCAGAAATTGACCTGCACTTCTACTAATGTCATCTACTGCATCCATTGCACCCGGTGTGGTCTCCTCTACATCGGGCAGATAGGACGCCTTCTTGCAGATCATTTCAGAGAGCATCTCTGGTACACCGGCACCAACCCCACCACCCCATGGCTGAACACTTCAACTCCCCTTCCCACTCTGTCAAGGACATGCAGGTCCTGGGCCGCCAAACCGTTACTACCCGACACCTCGAGGAAGAATGCCTCATATTTCGCCTTGAGACCCTGCAACCACACGGGATAAATTCCCCTCCCCTCACGTTATCCCAGTCCCAAGCCTCCAACTCAGCCCCGCCCTCCGGACCCATCCATCACTGCCCCCTCAGACCTATCACCTTCTCCCTTACCTTTATCCACCTATCACTTTCCCAGCCTACCTACCCCCAACTCCGATTTATCTCTCAGCCCTAACCCATAAGCCTCATTCCTGATGAAGGGCTTATGTCCAAAACGTCGATTCTCCTGCTTCTCTGATGCTGCCTGACCTGCCATGCTTTTCCAGAACCACACTCTTGACTCTAATCTCCAGCATCTGCAGTCCTCACTTTCTCTTAGGTCCTACACATTGTCAAGTAAGAAAAGACAATGTTCCTCAAATTCATGTTGCACTTAAACGGAATTGTGTAGGAGGCCAAATGCAGCAGGGTCAGAGTGAGGGGCATGGAAATGAATTGGCAAGCAGCAACAAATTTATGGTTATCTTTGTGGACAGACAGATTGTTTGACAGTCTGTGTTCTAACCAATTTGGGAGGAGTGACAGCAAGGACCAGAGGCCTGACAGGAAGGTAGGAGTAAAGTTTAAAAACGTACCTCGTGTATAAGCAGAGCGCACGCTGAGCAGGAGGGGACACGGTACTGCTGGGTAAGTGAGGCTTTATATTTGGGCAGGGAGAAGGTGAGGACTGCAGATGCTGGGGATCAGAGCTGAAAAATGTGTTGCTGGAAAAGCGCTGCAGGTCAGGCAGCATCCATGGAGCAGGAGAATCGACGTTTCAGGGATAAGCCCTTCTTCAGGAATGAGGAAGGTGTGCCAAGCAGGCTAAGATAAAAGGTAGGGAGGAGGGACTTGGGGAAGGGGTGTTGGGAATGCGATAGGTGGAAGGAGGTTAAGGTGAGGGTGATAGGCCAGAGAGGGGTGGGCGCGGAGAGGTCGGGAAGAAGATGCAGGTCAAGAAAGCGGTGCTGAGTCCGAGGGTTGGGACTGAGATAAGGTGGGGGGAGGGGGAATGAGGAAGCTGGAGAAATCTGCATTCATCCCTTGTGGTTGGAGGGTTCCTAGGCGGAAGATGAGGCGCTGTTCCTCCAGGCGTCGTGTTGCCATGGTCTGGCGATGGATTTGGCCAAGGACCTGCATGTCCTTGGCGGAGTGGGAGGGGGAGTTAAAGTGTTCAGCCACGGGGCGGTTGGGTTGGTTGGTGCGGGTGTCCCAGAGGTGTTCTCTGAAACATTCCGCAAGTAGGCGGCCTGTCTCCCCAATGTAGAGGAGGCCACATCGGGTACAGCAGATGCAGTAAATGATATGTGTGGAGGTGCAGGTGAATTTGTGACGGATATGGAAGGATCCCTTGGGGCCTTGGAGGTAAGTGAGGAGGGAGGTGTGGGCGCAAGTTTTGCATTTCTTGCGGTTGCAGGGGAAGGTGGCGGGAATGGAGGTTGGGTTGGTGGGGGGTGTGGACCTGACGAGGGAGTCGCGGAGGGAGTGGTCTTTCCGGAACGCTGATAGGGGAGGGGAGGGAAATATATCCTTGGTGGTGGGATCTGTTTGGAGCTGGCAGAAATGGCGAAGGATGATGCAATGTATCTGGAGGTTGGTGGGGTGGTAGGTGAGGACCAATGGGGTTCTGTCCTGATGGCGATTGGAGGGGCGGGGTTCAAGGGCGGAGGAGCGGGAAGTGGAGGAGATGCGGTGGAGAGCATCGTCAACCACGTCTGAGGGGAAATTGCGGTCTTTGAAGAAGGAGGCCATCTGGGTTGTTCAGTATTGGAATTAGTCCTCCTGGGAGCAGATGCGGTGGAGGGGGAGGAATTGGGAATATGGGATGGCGTTTTTACAGGGGGCAGGGTGGGAGGAGGTGTAATGTAGGTAGCTGTGGGAGTCGGTCGGTTTATAGTGAATGTCCGTGTTGAGTCGGTCGCCCGAGAAATGGAGAGGTCTAGGAAAGGGAGGGAGGAGTCTGAGACGGTCCAGGTACATTTGAGGTCGGGGTGGAAGGTGTTAGTAAAGTGGATGAACTGTTCAACCTCCTCGTGGGAGCACGAGGTAGCGCCGATACAGTCATTGATGTAGCGGAGGAAAAGGTGGGAGGTTGTGCCAGTGTAGCTGCGGAAAATGGACTGTTCCACATATCCGACAAAGAGGCAGGCATAACTGGGGCCCATGCAGGTGCCCATGGCTACTCCTTTGGTTTGGAGGAAGTGGGGGATTGGAAAGAGAAGTTGTTCAGAGTGAGGACCAGTTCAGTCAGTCGAAGGAGGGTGTCAGTGGAAGGGTATTGGTTGGGTCGGCGGGAAAGGAAGAAGTGAAGGGCTTTGAGGGATTCGTGATGTGGGAATGGAGGTGTACAGGGACTGGATGTCCATGGTGAAGATAAGGCGTTGGGGGCCGGAAAAGCGAAAATCATGGAGGAGGTGGAGGGCTTACCTGAAACACTACTCAGGCAGTGTCTCCCACCCATTCTATTCCTCCAACCCAAAAAAGGTTCTGTGCGCCAGATTGATAAGGTGACTAGTCTTTTTTTCTCTCTCTTTTAGTTTTCAGTAACTCGTTGGGAATTTAAAATAGTTGGAATGGAGGTTAGGGCAGTTGAATGTTCCTGGGTTACCAGTAGTGTCCCTGCTGACTGCATCTGTGGGAAGTACACCCAACTCCAGCTCCTCAAAATCCGCATTAGGGAACTGGAGCTCGATGAACTTCAGATCATTGGGGAGGCCAAGGGGGTTATTGAGAGGAGTTACAGGGAGATAGTCACAGCTCGGGTACAAGAAGAAGGTAAATGGGTTACCGTCAGGAGACAGAAAGGGAACTGGCAAGTAGTGCAGGGATCCCCTGTGGCCATTCCCCTCAATAAAAAGTACACCGTTTTGGATACTGTTGGGGGAGACGACTTACCAGGAGTCAGCAATGGGGCACAGGTCTATGGAACAGAGTCTGTCCCTGTTGTTCAGAAGGGAAGGGGGAAGAGGAGCTGAGAATTAGTCATTGGGGACTTCATAGGGGGTCAGACAGGAGATTCTGTGGGAACAAGAGAGACCCATGTTTGGTGTGTTGCCTCCCAGGTGCCAGGATTCGGGATGTCTCTATATTTTCGGGATCCTTGCAGGGGAGGGAGAGAAGCCCAAAGTCATAGTCCATATAGGTAGGAAGAGAAATGAGGATTTAAGGCAGAAATTGAGGGAGCTAGGGTGGAAGTTTAGAGCTAGGACAAACAGAGTTGTTATCTCTGGTCTATTGTTTATGCCACTTGCTAGCGAGGCAAGGAATAGGGAGAGAGAGAGGAGTTGAACACGTGACTACAAGGATGGTGCAGGAGGGAGAGTTTAGATTCCTGGATAATTGGGGCTTTTTCTGGGGTAGGTAAGACCTCTTCAAACAGGATGGTCTTCACCTGAACCAGAGGGGTACCAATATCCTGGGGGAAAAGTTTGCTAATGCTTTTCGGGTGGGTTTAATCTAATTCAGCAGAGGGATGGGAACCTAAATTGTAGTTTGAGAATAGAGAGTCTGAAATAAGGTTTCAGGATCACAAGAGGGCACCAGCAAGCAAGAAGTTGGTTTGATGTGTGTCTCTTTCAACACCAGGAGCATCCGAACTAAGGTGGGTGAACTTGCAGCATGGGTTCGTACCTGGGATTTCAATGTTGTGACCATTTCAGAGACATGGAATGGTTGTTGCAGGTTCCAGGATTTAGATGTTTCAGTAAGAACAGAGAAGATGGTGAAAGAGGTGGGAGTGTGGCCTTGTTAGTCAAGGACAATATTACGGCTGCAGAAAGGACTTCTGAGGACTCGTCAACTGAGGCAGTATGCACCAAGATTAGAAACAGGAAAGGAGAGGTCCCCCTGTTGGGAGTTTTCCATAGGCCTCCAATAGTTCCAGATGTTTAGAGGAAAGGATAGCAAAGATGATTCTCAGTAGGAGCAAGAGTGAAAGGGTAGTTATTGTGGGCGGGGGGGTCTTCACTTCCCAAATATTGACTGGGAATACTATAGTTCAAGTACTTTAGATGAGTCAGTTTTTGTCCATTGTGTGCAGGAGGGTTGTATGACCCAGTATGTAGACAGGCCAACAAGGGGAGAGGCCACATTATATTTGGTACTGGGTCATGAACCTGGCCAGGTGTTGGATTTGGAGGTAGGTGAGCACTTCGGAGATAGTGACCACAATTCAGTTATGTTTGCTTTAGTGATGAAAAGGGATAGGTATATACCACAGGGCAAGAGTTATAGACAGGGGGAAGGCAATTACGATGCGATCAGATAAGATTTAGGATGCATAGGAAAGGGAGGGAAACTGCAAGGGATGGGCACAATAGAAATGCGAAGCTTATTCAAGGAACAGCTACTGCATGTCCTTGATAAGTATGCACTTGTCGAGCATGGTTTATAAGGAAGTTGAATCTCTTGTCAAGAGGAAGAAAAAGGCTTATGTTAGGATGAGATGTGAAGGCTCAGTTGGGGTGATTGAGAGTTACAAGGTAGCCAGGAAAGACCTAAAGAGAGAGCTAAGCCGAGCAAGGAGGGACATGAGAAGTTGTTGACGGATAGGATCAGAGAAAACCCTAAAGCTTTCTATAGGTATATAAGGGATAAAAGAATGACTAGAGTAAGATTAGGGCCAATCAAGGACAGTAGTGGAAGTTGTGTGTGGAGTCAGAGGAGATTGGTGGAGCGCTAAATGAATATTTTATGTCAGTATTCACACTGGAAAAAGACAATGTTATCGAGGAGAATACTGAGAAACAGGCTACTGGACATGATAGGATTGAGGTTCACAAGGAGGAGGTGTTAGAAATTCTGGAAAGTGTGAAAATAGATAAGTCCCCTGGGCAATGGGATTTATCCTCGGGTGTTCTGGGAAGCTAGGGAAGAGATTGTCGAGCCTTTGGCTTTGATCTTTGTGTCGTCATTGTCTACAGGAATAGTACCAGAAGACTGGAGGGTAGGAAATGTTGTTCCCTTGTTCAAGAAGTGGAGTAGAGGCAACCCTATTAATTATCAACCAAAGAGCCTTACTTCAGTTGTGGGTAAAATGTTGGAAAAGGTTAAAAGAGATTGGATTTTTAATCATCTCGATAGGAATAGTTTTGTGAAGGGTAGGTCGTGCCTCACAAACCTATTGAGTTCTTTGAGAAGGTGACAAACAGGTGAATGAGGATAAAGCTGTTGATGTGTCTTTGGATTTCAGTAAGGCGTTTGATAAGGTTACCCACGGTAGGCTATTGCACAAAATATGGAGGCATGGGATTGAGGGTGATTTAGCGGTTTGGATCAGAAATTGACTAGCTGAAAGATGATTGAGTGTGGTGGTTGATGGGAAATGTTCATCGTGGATTTCAGTTACTAGTGGTATATCAGAAGGATCTGTTTTGGGTCCATTGCTGTTTGTCATTTTTATAAACTACCTGGATGAATGCGTAGAAGGATGGATTAGTAAATTTGCGGACGACACTAAGGTTGGTATAGTTATGGATAGTGCTGAAGGGTGTTGTAGGTTACAGAGAGACATAGATAAGCTGCAGAGCTGGGCTGAGAGGTGGCAAATGAACTTTAATGCAGAAAAGTTTGAGATGATTCAGTTTGGAAGGAGTAACATGAATGCAGACAACTGGGCAAATGTTAAGACTTTTGGTAGTGTAGATGAGCAGAGAGATCTCGGTGTCTCTGTACATAGATCCCTGAAAGTTGCCACCCAGATTGATAGGGCTGTAAAGAAGGCATGCGGTGTGTTATCTTTTATTAGTAGAGAGATCGAGTTTCGGAACCATGAGGTCATGCTGCAGCTGTATGAAACTCTGGTGCGGCCACATTTGGAGTATTGCGTACAGTTCTGGTCACCGCATTATAGGAAGGATGTGGAAACTTTGTAAAGGGTTCAGAGGAGATTTACTTGGATGTTGCCCGGTATGGAGAAAAGATCCTACAAGGAAAGGTTGAGGTTGTTTGCGTTAGAAGGTTGAAAGGTAACTTAATTGAGACATATAATCAGAGGGTTAGATCGGGTGGACAGTGTGAACCATTTTCCTAGGATGGTGATGGCTAGCATGAGGGGGCATAGCTTCAAATTGATGGGTGTTAGATATAGGACAGATGTCAGAGGTGGTTTCTTTACTCAGAGAATATTAGGTGTGTGGAATGCACTGCCTGAAACAATTGTAGATTCGCCAACTTTATGGACATTTAAGTGGTCATTGGATATCATATAGAGAAAGTGAGGGCTGCAGATGCTGGAGATCAGAGCTGAAAATGTGTTGCTGGAAAAGCGCAGCAGGTCAGGCAGCATCCAAGGAACAGGAGAATCGACGTTTCGGGCATAAGCCCTTCTTTAGGAATGAGGAAAGTGTGTCCAGCAGGCTAAGATAAAAGGTAGGGAGGAGGGACTTGGGGGAGGGGCTTTGGAAATGCGATAGGTGGAGGGAGGTCAAGGTGAGGGTGATAGGCCGGAGTGGGGTGGGGGCGGAGAGGTCAGGAAGATGATTGCAGGTTAGGAAGCCGGTGCTGAGTTCGAGGGATTTAATCCGGCCTATCACCCTCACCTTGACCTCCCTCCACCTATCGCATTTCCAAAGCCCCTCCCCCAAGTCCCTCCTTCCTACCTTTTATCTTAGCCTGCTGGACACACTTTCCTCATTCCTGAAGAAGGGCTTATGCCCGAAACGTCGATTCTCCTGTTCCTTGGATGCTGCCTGACCTGCTGCGCTTTTCCAGCAACACATTTTCAGATTGGATATCATATAGACAAGAATGGAATAGTGTCGGTTAGATAGGCTTCAGATTGGTTTCACAGGGAGGTGCAACATCGAGGGCCAAAGGGCTTCTGCTGCGCTGTAATGTTGTGTGTTCTATGTTCCATGTTCTAATATGGGGAACACAGTCAATTAGATCACACGTAGTACTATCTCAGTTGGCATTCATTTAAATTTTGTAATTACTCAACTTGTTTTGGATATATATGCATTTACCTTCCTTATTTATATGTATATATTGTTTTTCACAAAGGTAGTGGGTTGGTGGTAATATCACCATACTAGTAATCCAGAACCCTAGGCTGATACACTGAAGAAGTGGATTGAAAGCCCGCCATGGCAGAGGGTGAAATTTGATCTCAATAAAGTCTTGAATTAAAAACACTCAACTAATAATGACCATTTAATCATTTTCAATTGTCGTGAAAACATTTCTAGTTCACAACTGACCTTTAGGGAAGGAAGTCCACTATGCTTACCTGTAGTCTGGTATGCAAGTGATTGATTCTTAATTCCACTTTGAAATAGCGTGGAGAGCCAATCATTTCAAGAGCAGTTAGGAATAGACAACAAATACTGGCCTTGGCAACAATGCCCACATCCAACATAAGGAGAAAATTTTTTTAAAATACACATACAATGAAATAAATCATTCAGAGGTGCTTCACAAGAGCTTTGTCAAACAAAATGCTGACACAGAACTGCTTAAGAAAATATTGAGACAACGTAAAAGAGCATCTTACAGAACAGAGACGTAGATGTTTAACTTGGAAATTGCAGAATGTAGGTCTTGACAGCTGAAGACATAGGCACCAGTTGTGGAGCAATTAAAATTGGGGATGTACAGGAGGCTAGAAATGATGGAGCTAAAATGTCTCAAAGAATTGAAGAGATGGAAAGGACTATAGAAATAGGGAGGGACCGGCATAGACACACTGGGAGGGATTACCTTCTTTCTGTGCTGTTTATGGTTAAAGGGAAAGGATTTGAGGAAGACCACAACCTGTTTGCGTGCATTAGTATCTTAAACAACTGAATTCTACTACCAACCATCTTGTGCAAAATCAAAGCAGTTTGTCCTTAGCATACACTTTCCCTAATATCAGCACATCAGAGAATAGTTCATTTCATCATACCTGTTAGCTCTTTGAAGGAATTATCCAATTAATCCCACCTCCCTCGTCTTTCTCTGTAGTCTTGCATATGTTCCCTTTTTAAGAACTTTCCAATTCCTCTTTGAAAGTTACGATTGAATCCAGTTCCACCACCATTTCATACAGTGAATTCTAGATCATAACCTTCTGTGTAAAAGGCTGTTTCATTTCCCACTTTGTTATTTTGCCAGTCACCTTAATTGTCATACTTCCGTTATTGACTCTCCTGCCACCAGAAAGTGTCTGCTTATTTATTCATTCCGTTCATAATTGTGACCACCTCTATTAAATCTCCCTTGAATGCCTCTTCTGTGAGAACAATCCCAGCTTCTCCAGTTTCTCCACATAAGTGAAGCCCCTCATCCCTGGTGGCCTTATCCCTCACAAATCTCCTCAGCATGTCAGATGTTTGTCCATGTAAATCAGTACTGTTAGCTATAACAGAATGTTGCCATGTTTACCATCCACAATGTTTTCAATCCTGAAATGGATTCCCTCACTGGCGGGGATTATCTACTACATCCTTCTTTTCATCCAGGGTTGGAGGATTTGAGCTATGGGGAGAGGCTGAACAGGCTGGGCTGTTTTCCCTGGAGCGTTGGAGGCTGAGGGGAGACCTTATCGAGGTTTACAAAATTATGAGGGGCATGGATAGGGTAAATAGACAAAGTCTTTTCTCTGGGGTCGAGGAGTCTAGAACTAGAGACATTGGTTTTGGGTGAGAGGGGAAAGATATAAAAGAGACCTAAGGGGCAACTTTTTCATGCAGAGGGTGGTACGTGTATGGAATGAGCTGCCAGAGGAAGTGGTGGAGAGTGGTACAATTGCAACATTTAAGAGGCATTTGGATGGGTATATGAATAGGAAGGGTTTAGAGGAATATGGGCCGGGTGCTGGCAGGTGGGACTACATTGAGTTGGGATATCTGGTCGGCATGGACGGGTTGGACCGAAGGATCTGTTTCTATGACTCCCTTGCATTGTTATCTTGGGTGTCATTTCCCACCCTTTCTCCTGCTGCCTAATTATTCCAAAGGATCAATGCTTGGCCTATTCTTTTCTTCATCTGCACCTTAATGACAGTATCCCCAAACACGGAGTCAGTTTCCATGTGTGTGCTGGTGCTGCTGAGATTTACCATGCCATCTTTCTCACAACACCTCAACTTTCTGTGTTGTCATTTGAGAATGATTCCCAGTCTAGCAAAGCCTTGATTTTCAAATTCTAAATTTTTATAAAATTTCTTTATAGCCAACCCATTTTTCCCATCACTAATCTAGCCTTTTCCAGCCCTACAACGTGCTAAGATTCTCTCAGCACTTCAAATTCCGGCCTCTAGTGCATTCCCAATTCTCAAGACTGTACCATTGTGGTCATGCCTTCAACTTCCTGTGCTCTAAAGTCTGAAATTCTCTTCCTGAATCTCTCAGGCTTTTTTTCTCTCTCTCTCTGTCTCTCTCTTTTGACAGTGTTTCTGTCTGCGTGTGTGTTTCTCTCTCACTTTTCCACACCTTTAAGCTAACCTCTTTGACCAAACGTTTGGTCACCAATCCTTGTATTTCCCTGTGTTAAATTTGTTTGTTAACACATCAGTGAAGTTTCATGAGATATTTTAGTTTGTTAAAGGCAATATACAAATGCGTGTTGTTATTGCCTTATTGCATCATGAAATTGTGCAGCCATTTCGGGGCTTCCATGTAATTGAAAACTCGTGTAATAAATATTTTTGTACTGCTTTAAACATGTGGACCTCCAAATGCCAAATTCTAATGAATGTAGGAAGCTTAGTGTTCTCATGGGAAAATGACATTAGATCAAACAGCCAGGATGAAAGAATTTTTCCTCTAATATAATTAACACCTATTAAATGTTGTGGACGAGTTTGCACCAGTAAACAACTCATTATGCATTGATTTGACTTTCCTCAGATGAGGGCAGCAAATGATTTTAGCACATTGTAATGCCTTCTTTCTAATCCACTGATCTTCTTGCCTTGATATGGTTCTTCTTTTACTCTTATTGGTTAATTTTTTTGATGGGGAAGATATTTACTCACGGATAAAGTTAGAATTGAAGTTGTTTAGAAGGAGAACATCCCCTGCCTATCCACACTCCTGTAAGCAGCTGGATAGCAGATACAGTGTATATTGTATTAGTGTTGTTAGCTGTAATAGTGTAGCCCTTATGTCTAATAAACTTCACCACAAGACTGGCTGATCATGACTAAGTCTAGGAGCAATGCAAATTGAATTGCCCCCCTGATGGTGTACAATGGAGCCCAGCTGGTCCCTTAAAAGGTGATAATTAGAAAATACAGTACATCTATATGGCTCAGAGAAGTTAACTTGTCAGAGGCACTTGATCTTTTCAGATGACTGTTTATAAGTATTTTTCAAAATGGAGCTGTAGTTTGAATTTGTACAGAAATGGTATAAAAATGTATTTTTCTTTAACTTTAACGATTAAGTAGACAGCTGTGATTTCATAAAAACGAGAGGAAAGAACTGAAAAGATCTCTAATGGCATGGGGTTTGGTATACACTGAACTGACAGTTTGACGTTCATCACTAACAGCCTAGGCTTATGAAACAGTGTTTGGTCTCTGCCTTCTTCTTCCTTCCTGTTTGACATATCCTGCGGGAGGAGCTCACTGGTTTTTTCCTGCCTGTAGGGAAGGGGAGGCATCAGACTGCCACCTAGCCACTTGTTGACAGGTCTCTGGGGTGTTGTATTCCCTTCATTCCCACAGTCCAAACGCCAAATAACTAAATCTAGTCTGGAAATTCTCAATCAGCTACTTCCTACCTTTACTGTGACCAATGTGTTTTTCTTTTACTGTTTGTATTGAAATACATACATCACTCCATTCTTCTTTCTCCCTCTTTGGAAATTTGTTTTATGTCTTCCTTCCTTGGGATTTGTCTGACTTTGAGGGGAGGGGGTTGGGGGATGTGATTAGTGAGTAAAAAGTGGCCATCAGTAATGTTGCAACCGTTTATGAGAAAGAGAAGTTTCTACCAGCCAGATGTAACCATTTAAATTGCAATTACTTCTACAAGTGTTACTTTTGAATCAGAGTTAACAACAACAAAATACTTACATTGTGCTTTTAATATGGAAACCCTGAGCTGACTGCAGCAAAGAATCAATTCTATAAAAACTTCCATACTTGTTTGCATATTCCTTAATGGCCTGTCCCCTCACTGTCTCTGAAACCTCCAGGGTATTTGATTTCCTCCAATTCTGGACACTTATTACACCCCTGGTTTTGATTGTTCCACCATTGGTGGCTATGCCTTTAGCTACCTGAGCCCTAAGCTCTAGAATTCCCTCCACAAACCTGTCTGCCTCTTATATATCCCTTTAAAGTACTTCTTAAATCATACCTCATACACCTAATGTTTCATCATGTCCCTTGTTAAAAATCACACAACACCAGGTTATAGTCAGACAGGTTTAATTGGAAGCACTAGCTTTCGGAGCGCCGCTCCTTCATCAGGTGGTTATGGAGGACACAATTGTAAGAGATATAAATTGTAAGACATTATAAATTCTATGCCTTACAATTGTGTCCTCCACAAGCACCTGATAAAGGAGCGACGCTCCGAAAGCTAGTGCTTCCAATTAAACCTGTTGGACTATAACCTGGTGTGTGAGTTTTAACTTTGTCCACCCCAGTCCAACACCGGCATCTCCAAATTATGTCCCTTAGTATTAAATGTTCTTTGGCAAATACTCCTGTAAAGCAGGAGAAAGTGAGGACTGCAGATGCTGGAGATCAGAGCTGAAAATGTGTTGCTGGAAAAGCGCAGCAGGTCAGGCAGCATCCAAGGAGCAGGAGAATCGACGTTTCGAGCATGAGCCCTTCTTCAGGAATGAGAAGCTCATTCCTGAAGAAGGGCTCATGCCCGAAACGTCGATTCTCCTGCTCCTTGGATGCTGCCTGACCTGCTGTGCTTTCTCACTCCTGTAAAGATGCCACTTTGAGTGAATGTAAAACATCCCACAATGTGTTTTTGTAGAAGAGGTGGTGTGGTGCTTCATTCCAGAGTCCCGGCTGATAATTATTCCCGAAGATTAATGGTGCAATACAAATACAAGTTGCTTTAGAACAAAGATAGAAATTCTGCAAAGCATTTTTGGGATCAAACAAAACAGTGGGAACAGTTGTACAGTTCCCCCTAAGTGTAACTTCAATGTGGGACAAATTATATATCAAGACATATTGGGTGCTCTGTTAAAGGGACATCTGTAGTCATGGGTGACTTTAATCTGCACACAAGCTGGAAAATTCCGATTGGCAGTAAAGTCTGGTCAAGGAGTTTATGCAATATTTCAAAAGCAGCACGTTTTGGAACTGATCAGAAAGCAGGATATATTAAATCTTATATGTGACAGGATTAATTAATGACCCCTGAGGTTATTAATGTACCCCTAGGAAAAAGCTGCGACAATATGATTGAATTTTACATCCAGATTCTAAGTGAAAACAAGTGTCTTAGGTGAGTATTTTAACTCTAACGAAGAGAAATTATATGGGCATGAAACTGAGCTACAATAAATAAACTGGCATACCAGGCTATGGCATAAGTCAATAGAAGGATAAGGGTAGACATTTAGGAATATTTCAGAATATTTAAAATAAGTATATTTCTACTATAAAGAAAGTTTCTAAAGGGAGGATCCACCAAATGTGATTAACTAACCGAGTTAAGGAAAGCATCAAAATTAAAAGAAAGACATACAACTGTGGAAAGCTAAGTGGCAAGTCAGATGATTGCTCAGAATGTAGAGGGTAGCAGAGATTGACTAAAAGATTTGTCAGGAGGAAGAAATTACAGTACACAAGGACTCTAACTTGGAAACTAAAAATGGATAGCAAGCGTTTCTACTGCTATTTAGAAAGAAAAAATAAGTAAAATGACTGTTGGTTCTCTAGAGATTAAGAATGGGGAGTTAATAGTGAATAATAGGGAAATAGTAGATGAAACAAACAAATATTTTGCTTCTGTGCTCATATATTTAAAGCATTAGTGTAATTGCTGTAAATCAGGATATTAGGAAGGGAGAAAGGAACTTTGCAAAGTTACAATAATGAGGAAGTCATACAAAGTAAATTGATGGAGCTGCAGGGTGACTACTCTCTGGGTCCAGGTGGATTTCATTCCAGGATCTTAAAAGAGATTACTAATGAGGTAATGGATGTGTTAGTGTTAGTTTTCCCAAGAAAATCTCTAGATCTGGGAAAGGTTCTATTGGAGTGGAAAGTAGCAAATATAACCCCTTTATTCAACAGGCAGGGAGGCAAAAAACAGAGAACTATAGGCCAGTTAACTAGATACAAAGAACAAAGAAAATTTACAGCCCAGGAACAGGCCTTTGGCCCTCCAAGCCTGAGCCGATCCAAATGTACTGTCTCAACCTGTCGGTCAATTCCTAAGCATCTGTATCCCTCTGTTCCCCACCTACTCATGTATCTGTCCAGATGCATCTTAAATTAATCTACCATGCCTGCCTCTACCACCTCTGCTGGCAACGCGATCCAGCCACCTACCACCCTCTGTGTGAAATACTTGCCGTGTGTATCCCCCTTAAACTTTCCACTTCTCACCTTGAAAGTGTGACTTCTCGTTATGGAATCGTTCACCCTGGGAAAAAGCTTGTCTCTATCCACCCTGTCTATACCCTTCATGATTTTGTAAACCTCAATCAGGTGCTTCAATCTCCTTTTTTCTAATGAAAATAAACCTAACCTACTCAACCTCTCTTCATAGCTAGCATCTTCCATACCAGGCAACATCCTCGTAAACCTTCTCTGCACCTTCTCCAAAGCATCCACATCCTTTTGGTAATGTGGCGACCAGAACTGTACACAGTATTCCAAATGTAGCCGAACCAACATCCTGTACAATTTTAACATGACTTGCCAGCTCTTATACTCAACACCCCATCCAATGAAGGCAAGCATACTATATGCCTTCTTGACCACTCTACCCACCTGTGCAGCAACCTTCAGGGTAAATGGACCTGCACTCCCAGATCTCTCTGTCCATCAACTTTTCCCAAGACTCTTCCGTTCATTGTATAATTCGCTCTAGAATTAGTCTTGCCTTAATGCATCACCTCACATTTGTCTGGATTGATATCCATCTGCCACTTTTCCACCAAACTCTATATCTATATCCTCCTGTATTCTTTGACAGTCCCTTATGCTTTCTGCTACTCCACCAATCTTCATGTCGTCTGCAAACTTGCTGATCATACCAACAGTGCCCTCTTCCAGATCATTTATATATATTACAAACAATAGTGGCTCCAATACTGACCCCTGTGGAACACCACTCGTCACCTTTCTCCATTTCGCAAAACTCCCTTCATCTACTACTCTCTGTCTCCTGTTGCTCAACCAGTTCTTTATCCACCTAGCTAGAACACCCTGCACACTATGTGACTTCACTTTCTCCATTAGTCTACCATGGGGAACCTTATCAAACGCCTTACTAAAGTCCATGTATATGACATCAACAGCCCTTCCTTCATCTATCAACTTGGTCACTTCCTCAAAGAACTCTATAAAGTTGGTAAGGCACGATCTCCTCAGCACAAAACCATGTTGCCCATCACTGATAAGCCCATTCTTTTTAAAATATAAATAGATCCTATCCCTCAGTACCATCTCCAGCAACTTTCCCACCACCGACGTCAGGCTCACTGGTCTGTAGTTATCCAGAATATCCCTTCTAACCTTCTTGTACAGTGGGACAACATGAGCAACCTTCCAGTTCTCCGGCACCTCACCTGTATTTAAGGATGCCACAAAGATATCTGTCAGGGACCCAGCTATTTCCTCTCTCTCCTCCCTCAGCAACCTGGGATAGATCCCATCCGGTCCTGGGGATTTGTCCACCTTAATAACCTCTAGCCTACCCAACACATCTTCCCTACTTATGCCAATGTGATCCAGAATAATCAAAGTTCTATCTCTAATCTCAAGATTCAAGTTCCTGTCCTCAGTGAATACTGATGCAAAGTAATCATTCAGAATCTCACCCATTCTCTCAGGTTCAACACACAGCCTTCCTTAATTATCCTTTAGTGGACCAATCCTTTCTCTGGTTACCCGCTTGCTTCTTATATAAGAATAAAATGCTTTGAGATTCTCCTTAATTCTGCTTGCTAAAGCTATTTCATGACCCCTTTTAGCCCAATTGATTCCTTGTTTAAAACTTGTCCCCCTTTTAGCCCGCTTGATTCCTCGTTTAAGACTTGTCCTACTCTTCCGATTTTCCTCCAGGGCCTGTTCTGTTCTTAGCTGCCTAGACCGTATGTACACTTCCCTTTTCCTTTTGGCTAGTCGTACAATTTCTCCTGTCATTCACGGTTCTCGAATCTTGCCCTTCCTATCCTTTGCCTTCAACAGGACATGCCTATCCTGCACTATCTTTAGCCTATCTTTGAAAGCCTCCCACATCTCAAATGTGGATTTCTCTTCAAATAGCTGTGTCCAATCCACATTTCCGAGCTCCTGCCTAATTTTGATATAATTGGCCTTGGCCCAGTTTAGTACTGTTCCCTTAGGACCACTCTCATTTTTATCTATGAATATTCTAAAACTTACAGAATTGTGGTCACTGTTCCCAAGGAAATCCCCCGCCGCAACTTCTACCACCTATCCTGGCTTGTTCCCCATTACCAGGTCCAATATAACCCCTTCCCTCGTCGAACTATTGACATACTGCTCTAGAAAACTCTCCTGGATGCTTCTTACAAATTCTACCCCATCCAGACCTCTGATGCGAAGTGTATCCCAGTCAATGTTGGGAAAATTAAAATCTCCCATCACCACTACCTTATTGCTTCTACATCTTTCCATAATCTGTTTACCTATTTGTTCTTCTACCTCATGCTAATTGTTGAGAGGCCTGTAATACAGCCCCAACAATGTAACTGCACCCTTCTTATTTCTCAGCTCCACCCATAATGCCTCACTACCCATGACCTCCATAGTGTCCTCCTTTCGCACAGCCGTGATATCATCCCTGACCAGCAATGCAACTCCACCCCCGCTTTTACTTCCCACCCTGTTTTGTCTGAATCATCTATACCCTGGAACATTTAGTTGCCAATCATTATGCCCTTCCTTCAACCAAGTCTCTGTGATTGCAATAACGTCATACTCCCAGGCACCAATCCAAGCCCTAAGTTCATCTGCCTTACACACTATACTCATTGCATTAAAGTAGATGCATTTCAGGCCACCAGTTCTTTTGCGCTTATCTGCTCTCTGCCTACCCTTCCCTTTATTAATGCTATCTTCATGATTCTTCTAGTCTCCACCTCACTGCCTACTTGTTTTCTCTTCTGGTTCCCAGTCCCCTGGCACATTAGTTTAAAACCTCCCCAACAGCAGTAGCAAAAGCTCCCCCAAGGACATTGGTTCCAGTCTGGTTCAGATGTAGACCATCCATTTTGTAATAGTCCCACCTTCCCCAGAACCGGTTCCAATGTCCAACAAATCTGAACCCCTCCCTCCTACACTATTTCTCAAGCCACGTGTTCATCCTGCCTATTTTTTCATTTCTACGCTGGCTAGCACGTGGCACTAGTAGTAATCCCGAGATCACTACCTTTGAGGTCCTCCTCTTTAACTTCTCTCCTAGCTCCCTGAATTCTTCTTTCAGGACCTCATCTCATTTTCTACTTATATCGTTGGTGCCTATATGCACCTAGACAACTGGCTGTTCACCCTCCCCTTTTAGAATGCTCTGCAGCCGATCAGTGACATCCCTGACCTGAGCACCTGCGAGGCAACATACCATCCGGGAGTCCCGTTTTCGGCCACAGAACCATCTATCTACTCCCCTCACAACAAAATCCCCTAGGACTATTGCCCTACAAGTCTTTTTCCCACCCTTCTGAACAGCAGTGCCTGCCACAATGCCATGATCATGACAACTGCTGCCTTCTCCTAGTGAGCCATCTCCCCCAACAGTATCCAAAACGGTATCCCTGTTTTGGAGGGAGGGGACACCTGCACTGCCTTCCTACTCTTTTGCTGTCTTTTGGTCACGCATTCACTGTCTACCTCAATAATGCTAACCTGCAGTGTGATTGGTTCAGTAAATGTGCTATCCACGACCTCCTCAGCATTGCAGATGCCCCACAGTGAGTCCATCCGCAGCTACAGAGCCATCATGCGGTCAAACAAGAGCTGCAGCTGGACACACTTCTTGCAAGTGTAAGAGTCAGGAACGTCAGACACGTTCCTAAGCTCCCACATCAAGCAAGAGGCACATGCCATGGGTCTGAGGTCCCCTGCCATTGTAAACTTAGCTTAATATGAACGAACTAAAGTCAAACAATGCATTTAAATATATGAAAAAGAATGGTAAGAAAGAAATAAAAGCCTTAACTTAGAGTCTTTTTCTTTCAGTTAGAGGAGGAGGGCAGGAGGATGATACATGTGTAGTATCTTGGGTTTAGCCACTGCCAAATATAAATTAAGCCCTTACCTTCCCAGCTGCCCTCACTTCAGCTGACCTCCTCTCCTCACCGCTCTGTCAAAATGGAGGCCCAACTCCCGAGGTAAGTCCCTTTTTAAGCGGGAAAACTTGCCCTTCCTGGCAGCCCTTGCTTCACCTCACTTTCTCTCCTTTCCGCTCTGTCATGGGGTGCTTGTTCAAATCAATCAATAATGAGATTATAGCTGCACACATAAAATCTCAAGCTTTCAAGAAGAGTCAGCTTGGTTTTGTCAATGAAAAATTGTGTCTAACCAATTTATTGGGGTTCTTTGAAGGAGTAACATGCACTGTGGATATATGGGGAAATTATAGACGTACTATGCTTGGGTTTATAGAAGCATTTGTAAAATTTATACATCAAAGATTATTGTAGAAAATTAAAACGCATGTTATTGGGGTAACCTATTAGCATGGATATAAGATTGATTGAATTTAGAAAATATAGATTATGCAGAAATTGATCTTTGTCTTATTGGCTGGTTGTGAAGTTTGGAGTCATGTGGAGTTCTGTGTTGGTGCTTCAACATTTTAAAATTTTACATCAATGGGGGAGATGAAGGTAATTTATCTAATTTCAGAGAAGATACCAGGGAAAGTAGGAAAGTACGCTGCAACGAAGGCCTGAAGACGTTGTAGACAGATACAGAGTAGAGTAGGTTTTTGTCTGTCATTTCTACCATATACAACAGATACAGTAAAAATGAGAAGCGTTCCTCCAGGACTGAGTGTGCTACATGGATAGCACAGACTACACACACATACACAGCATTAAGCGCATGAGAAGTGAACAACACAAGTTACAGTGTAATAGAAGAATGATAAATAATAGATATTTTCTAGCAGCAATCCAAAGGCATGCAAAGAATTTCAAATGGGAAAGAGTCCGATCATACAGTGTTAAGGAGCTTGATGGCTTGGGGGAGGAAACTGTTGCACAGACTGCCCATGAGAGACCGAATGCTCCGGTATTTTCTGCCAGATGGCAGGAGGGAGAAGAGTTTGAGCGAGGGCAATGTGGGATCTTCCACAATGCTCTATGGGTTTTAGATGCAGCGTGTGGTGCAAACATTTGTAATGGAAGGAAGAAAGAACCTGAAGATCTTCTCAGCTGTCTTCACTGTCCATTGTAGGGTCTTACAATCTGAGATGGTGCAATTCACAAACCAGGTAATGATGCAGCAGCTCAGGGTACTCTCATGAACCCTCTGTACAATGTGGCAAAAGTGAGGACTTGCAGATGCTGGAGATTAGAGTCAAGAATGTGGTGCTGGAAAAGCACAGCAGGTCAGGCAGCATCCGAGGAGCAGGAGAATTGACATTTTGGGCAAAAGCTCTTCATCAGGAATGAGGCTGGGAGCCTAGGAGATGGAGAGATAAATAGGAGGGGGGTGGTGCTGGGGCAAAGGTAGCTGACAGTTCGATAGGTGGATGGAGGTGGGGTAATGGTAATAGGTCAGAGGGGAGCATGGAGCGAATAGGTGAGAAGGAAGATGGATAGGTAGGACAGGTCATGAGGGGGGTGCTGAGTTAGAAGGTTGGATCTGGGATAAGCTGGGGGGAGGGGAAATGAGGAAATTGGTGAAATCCCCATTGATACCATGAGGTTGGAGAGTCCCAAAGCAAAAGATGAGGCGTTCTTCCTCCAGGTGTCGGGTGGTAAGGGAGTGGCGATGGAGGAGGCCCACGACCTGCATGCCCTTGGCGGAGTAGAGGGGGAGTTGAAGTGTTCGGCCACAGGGCATTGGGGTTGGTTGGCGCGGGTATCCCAGCACAGTCTTAATATGCCTCATCACGAGCCACTCAAAGCACTTCATAGTGATGGCTATAAGTACACAGGGCAATAGTCATTGAGACAAGACGCTGGAGACTTCTTTGGCACGGGGGTGATGATAGCAACCTTGAAGCATGTTGGAACTATGGTGTAGCTCAGGGAGATGTTGAAAATTGGTTGTGTCCCAACCTCTGAGCCAGGATTCCCAGGTTCAAGTCCCACCTGCTCCATAGGTGTGTCATAACATCCTGAACAGCTTAATCAGAAGATATCTTCCTTCTCAAAAAGTTATGTATTTCTAACACCAAATAGTAGATAGTGCTGTGTGTGGCTCTTTAATTTAATATTTGAGCAGTTTAGATTAGATTAGATTCCCTATTGTGTGGAAACAGGCCTTTTGGCCCAACAAGTCCACACTGACCCTCCGAAGAATAACCCACCCAGTCCCATTTCCCTCTGACTAATGCACCTAACACTATGGGCAATTTAGCATGGTCAATTCACCTGACCTGCACATCTTTGGACTGTGGGAGGAAACCAGAGCACCCAGAGAAAACCCACGCAGACACGGAGAGAATGTGCAAATTCCACACAGACAGTTGCCCGAGGCTGGAATTGAACCTGGGACCCTGGTGTTGTGAGGCAGCAGTGCTAACCACTGAGCCACCCTGCCACCCCAGAAAGCGGTTGGAGTGAGAACAGTGAGCACTTCATCCCAGGTGTTTTGAACCGCAAACCTTGCAGTTAACAGCCGAACATGCTGACCAATTACGCCATACATTGGACCATTTACAGTATCAACATTATCTGAAAGGGGAAGAAAAATTAATTTTCCCACAATGTCTTTTGGGATTATTTGGAAATAAAGTCACAGATTGTTTTGCAAGA
Source organism: Chiloscyllium plagiosum (assembly GCF_037043375.1). Taxonomy (NCBI): domain Eukaryota; kingdom Metazoa; phylum Chordata; class Chondrichthyes; order Orectolobiformes; family Hemiscylliidae; genus Chiloscyllium; species Chiloscyllium plagiosum. Next base: position 19,307,676 of record NW_028270144.1, on the reverse strand, counting down.
TAAAGAGCCATTCAGTTCCTGAGAAAATCCTAATAATGTGTCATCGGAAACACTGTACACTTCCCGCATTTACATTATAGAACATAGAACATAGAAGAATACAGCGCAGTACAGGCCCTTCGGCCCTCGATGTTGCGCCGATCCAAGCCCACCTAACCTACACTAGCCCACTATCCTCCAAATGCCTATCCAATGCCCGCTTAAATGCCCATAATGAGGGAGAGTCCACCACTCCTACTGGCAGGGCATTCCACGAACTCACGACTCGCTGAGTAAAGAACCTACCCCTGACATCTGTCCTATACCTACCTCCCCTTAATTTAAAGCTGTGCCCCCTTGTAATAGCTGAGAATTATGTCATCTTTCTGAAGCTAACAAGATTTATTGTTCAAATATCAACTTCAGTGCTGTTTTTGTTATTCTATGAAGCTTTAAAATCTACAATGATGCAGCACAGAAAGAGATCATTCAGCTCATTGCACTTGTTCTTTCAAGGAGTTTCCAATCGGTGCACTCACCCTACTGTTTACTTGCAAACTTCCTTCCCTTCAAGTATTTATCCAGTTCTCTTTTGAAGGTTACTGTTGAATTTGCTTCAATACACCACACTTTTGGTAGCATATTCCAGATCATAACAACATTCCACATATTAAAAATTAAAATCGGGTGGGGGGAAACAGAAGAAACTATTGCAGCAAAAGAAGAGGCAATTTCGCCAAGTGTGCCTGTAGCAGCTCTCTGGAGAATAGCTTAGTTTGTCCCATTTTCACACCCTTTCCCTGTAGCACTGCAAATCCTTTCTCTTCAATAGCCAACAGAAATATATTCAGATCCTTATCACTTGCTACAAAGAAAAAAAAGTTCCTCATGTCACCTTTTTCCCCAATCACTTTAAAATCTGAGCCTTCTTGTCTATTGACTTCGCCACTACTGGGAACTGTCATTCTCCATCTACTCTCTCTCGACTATTTCTGTAAAGTTTCAAAATAGGCAATCTCCCACTTAAAACACAGATGAGGGAGAATATCTTTCACTCAATGGGCTTCTAACCATTGAAATCTTTTCCCCAAGGAACAGTGAACGGCTGAAAAAGAATATGTTGCCAATGTTCACATGATATGACAAAACCTGCATGACTCCCAAATTATGGACTGATCAATTGGGTCATGTTACTAAATTAGTATAATCTGTGCATGTCACTTGAAGTTCAAAAGGTGTCAACCTAGTCATATTCTAAAGTAAACCTTGTCCATTCCTATAATAGCATTGAGTAAGAAGATGGAAAGGATTTTAATCTGTATATTCTATATTTCACTTAAGCTAATTCTGTCCTGGAAGTTAGGGATGCCAATACACTGGCATTAAGTTATTCTTGGCAACTATTTCAAACATATGATCCAACTTACTAATTTGGGCACCTTGAGTTCTGTTAGATTGTAAATTGGAGTCATATGAAGTGACTTTTATGTTAGTGATTTTACTAGAATTTAGAATGCTTTTCACTTCTGGAAACCAGAGTTTTAATTGTGTATTGATATAGGTTGTCCTGTACTTGTGGTTGCTGATTTTATTGAAGCAAGGTCATTTAGGGGAAGCTGGGTTTGTTCCCCTTGGAGAATAAAAGGTTGTAACAAGAGTTGATTTTTAAAATGTTCGAAATCATCACAAAGTGGATACAGATTGGTAGAAGGTTTGGGAACCACAAGGAAAAGTTTCGCATGCAGCAAGTGATTAGGATCTGGGAATTCATTTCCTTAAAGTTTGGTGGAGGTTGTGAGTTTAAAAAAAACTAAGCACCTGAAGTGAAACTTTTCGCAAGGCAATGGGGAAAGGCTGAGAGAATGTGAAAAAGAACTTTTACGTTCACAATAGGTTAAAGGGGCTTCTTTTGTGTTGTAACCATTTGGTGATTTTAGACAAACCTAGACATTTACAACATGGAAACAGACTATTCATTCTAACTGATCCATGTTGATCTTCATGCTGTTTTCCCCACCCATACTTTACCAATCAACATATCCTTCTATTCCTTTCTCCCTCATGTACACACCTAGCTTTCCCTTCAAGGTATCTATGCTATTTACCTTAATTACTCACTTTGATAACAAGTTCCACATTCTCATACCTCTCTGGATAAGGAATTTTCTCCATTCCCTGCTGGTAGTATGTTTAGGAGTCCAATTCACTTAAGGAGTCCAATTCGGTGTGGCAACATGTACTTTTATATACATGGCCTAGTCTATTATTAGTTGAGACTCCAATGTTCTTTCCACGAAATGGCCAATGTGGCCAAATGGCCAATCTCTCCCATTCTTAGTATCTGCCATTGTCCTGTGTTGGAAGGCTTCACAGAATGACACTCATACTGTTTGGCCATATTATAGGTGCACCCTTATTGGTCACCAAGTCCTGAAGTGGGACTCGTACTTGAAGCTTCTAGCTTAGAGGCATTGCCCTCTGTGCCCCACAACTTCCTTAGATTCATTAGTAATTTTTTATTTATACTACTTAGTTGAAGGTTTCTGCTACATTTAGATTCAAAGATTGTTACTAAAGGGAACATTGAGTCTGGCAGCAGTGCTAGAATGGAACTATGTTGGAAGTGGTGCTTCCAGCAAGACGAAGAACTGCCTATGGACTTGGTTACGAAGCAGAGATCAACACCCCTCAGTTAACTAAAACCGAAACACCCAGAGAGGAGTATTTTGCCTCATAATCTGATAAAGAAGTGTGACAAGTGGTATAATCTACCTCTCATCCACCCCCCCCCCCCCCCCCCCCCCCCAATATGTTTTCAAGGAGTGGTTAAATGAAATGAAATCCTTTCACTCACTCTACAATTGAGAAGTAGCAAGTGAACAAATTAACAGAATTAATAACCGACCAAACAATCCCTCTCTAGCTACCTATTCCCAAATAAAGCAAGATTCTATTGATATGCTGTTTCAATAACACAGATCCCACTTATAAATCCAATTAATAAGAACAATAAATTAAAACTTAGTCTCTCAAGGTTTACAGAGAATGGATCCTCCTGAACTTTCTGTACCTTCATCCGTCATCTTCCTCTTTCTGAAATGCCTTCTCAGTTGCTTACTGGTGTCAAGAATACCGGGCAACCTGGCGTATCCGCGGAATTGTTTTCCAGGGTTTCAGTTACAATTTACCACAGCCCAAACGTATTATAGGGTACCTTCCAGAACCAGGAACCGGGGGTTGCCGGGAAGGTAAATTTCTCATTTAAATGAATGGGTTTGTTCCTATCAGTGGTTTTGGGCTTCCACGGTAGGTTTTAAAACGTATTCCCCGCATGGGTCTCCTGTATTCGCTAAACGTGCTGTTGTACTTTTATAGACAGATAATGCTTTTAGAGAACATGGAGATTGATTTCTTTCTCAGATGGCACTTAGCTCTCACCCTTCAGATGGCAGTTGGCTCTCCCGCCCTGTCCAGTTGCCCCTATGTTATGTACCGTCATGACACATCACATTCTTATAATATGATTGGCTTCAGGTTGTCAACACCATCAGATTGGACCAAAGGGTTTCCATGCTGTACATCTCTATGACTCTATGCTTTCTTAAATTAATTGGCTGAATTTAAACTGTTGTCTGGATAAAAATGTTGCTTGGGCCTGCCAACTGCACGTCTGTTTGATACAATGTGTCAATTCGAGCATGGAGAGCTACTTACCCACAGGCATTCATTTTTAAATATCTAAGCATAACAAGCACTTTATGATTAGATTACTTACAGTGTGAAAGCAGGCCCTTTGGCCCAACAAGCCCACACCAACCCTCCGAAGAGCAACCCACCCAGACCCATTCCCCTACATTTACCCCTTCACCTAACACTACGGGCAATTTAGCATGGCCAATTCACCCTAACCTGCACATCCTTAGACTGTGGGAGGAAACTGGAACAAACCCACGCAGACACGGGGAGAATGTGCAAACTCCACACAGACAGTTGCCTGAGGCGAGAATTGAACCCAGGTCTCTGGTGCTGTGAGGCAGCAGTGCTAACCACTGTGCCATTATCTTTGAAGCAACGACACCATGCTTTCCCCAATTTTACCATTTTTACACACCAACGTCATGACAACTTTCATTCATTTAGTCACTGGTCGCCATAACTGCCATTGCTGAATATCTTACAACAATATCAGCTGATGATTGTTTTATGCTTTCATTGTAACAAACCATTCCAAGGCTTTTCACGTAAGTGACGATCAAACAAATCTGACATCAAACACAAGGCACTGTTCAGAGAGGTGACCAAGGTCTTGATGGGAAAGAAAGATTCTCATAAGGAGCTCTTGTGGCACAGTGGTACAGGAGGTCGAAGTTCAGGTTCCACCTGCTCCAGTGCTGTGTAACATTACTGAATTATTTGACTAGGACAATATCTAGATTCTCAGTAAAAGGTATTTCAGAGGAGGAGAAAGAGGGATATGCAGAGAGGGTGATGGAAGGAATTTCGGAACTTAAGGCAAAATCTTTCTGTCACTGATGATGAAATTGTGAATGCACAGAAGGTCAGATTTGAGGAGCACATAGATCAGAGGAATATTGAGCTGGTAGAGATGACAGTAAAAGGAAGGGCAATGCCATGAAGGAATTCAGAAATGAGGTTGAAAATTATTGCAAGACTGAGGATCACAGTGGATCACTATCCATGTCTGTTTTGTATGTGAGTTGTTTCATCCATGTATGTATGGACTCTGAACTAAGGAAAGTCAGCTTGGCTTCCCATTTTTTCATTTAACTAACCTGGCAATTCCTGCTGAAAAATATGCATACAGTCAAAGCAGAATTACAATCATCTTTTCACCCTCCCAAAGCTGTGTGACCTATCAAAGCTTGCAGTCGCTAATGAACAGAAAATTGTGACAATGGGGAGTCAGAGCCAAGAGTTGACAAGACCTGTGTGCCAACAAGTTGGTGTTCTCTGCGGTTGTGATTGGCTGAATGTTGGGTAGGGTCATCTGCAAAGGTACCAAACACATCAAAATACTTAATTGGAAAAGTAGGAATAAAAACAGCCATTGGAGGGAGTACACAAACCTCCAAACAGCCCATCTACCCAATCCTTCAAAGACCACCCACCCACATGTTGCAGAGTCTACAGATTACGCATCGGACTTATCAACCATGCCAGAACCTGTGTTCCCTCTAATTGCAAGGAAGGAGGGAACACATTGTATTTTATGTAGCTTAAATCCTTTCATAAAGATTAAAATCAGAAAATCCTGGAAGTACTGAACAGGCCGGATAACATGTATGGAGGGACACATTCCATTAGAATACTGGGTACACACAATGGGAGCATTCCCAATGAGTTGACTGTTGAATCTTGTGAGTAAGTAAGCCATACAGGCAATGGAGAATTTTCAGTTCAATTCCCAGAGCAGTGGTAAGTTATCTAATGTTACCTAGGTGATGATGGCGACTCATTGTGTTAGACATGAAAATGGTTCAGAGTTTTTGGTCTGAAATAGTATGTTCGTCTCATCTGCCCTTTAAGATTAAATTATTTTTAAAATATTTCGATGCCGTTTGTGTTTGCTTGGTATTGTGCAAATTGGCTGCACCTCTTTCAAGAGCAACCACGCTTTAAAAAGAAATTTACTCACTGTAGAGTGCTCTGAGATGTTTTGTGGTTTTTGAAAGGTGCTATATAAACGTGCTTCCCAGTTCTTTGGTTTAGTAAGGACTGAAGCCAGGACATACATGTGAGTAATGCTTTGTTTGTATGCATGAATAATGTAATTGTTACTTAGGTGAGATTGGCATGAGATCCTTGGAGCTGTACCAAAGAATTGAGCCAAGACTTTGAGGAGAGGAAAAGGAATGATGTTTGCATGTTTTCCCATTGATTTCAAACATATTTCAAAAGCACCAAAACAACTTATCTGTTGTAAACACTGCTGTTTGTGGGAGCTTGCTCTCCACAAATTGACCTTACAGTATTTTCTACATTACAATAGTGACTACACTTCAAAAATGTACTTCATTAGCTATAAAGCACTTCGGAATGTCCTGGAAGATGCTGTATTATTGCAAGTCTTTCTTTTTTAAGTCCTGTCATGGCAGATGGCCCTGTTGATTGATGACTTATCTCAGCAAGGAGGGTTAATGAATTACAGGACTTAATCATTGCAAGCCACCCCCATGCCTACAGCTGTTTAAAGACTTAGCCTTATCTATTGTCTCTTTTTAATGTTATTTGTTTCAAGAAATATTCATGTTTTAATTCTGTTTTGTGCAGCTTATTGGCTACTTTTTAAATACTTTATTAAATGTTGGAGGATGTTTCATTTTTCAATATTTTGCATCATTCCAATTGCACAAACATGCCCACTCTGCTGCTATTCCTATAGAAAATAACCTTTCTTTGGTTTAGAAAGATAAAACAGGAGGTGGCTTTTCAGATCCTTGGTCCTGTCCATTCAGTGAGATCATGCTGTCTGTACCTTAATTGCATCAACCTGGCCTGGTACTGTAACTCTGAATACCCTTACTGGAAAAATATCTGCCAGTCTTAATTTTCAAATTTTCGTTTGATTTCCAGTTTCACTGCCTGTTTTTGGGGGAGTGCAATTGAGATTAACGCTGCTGTTGTTTGAAGAGGGACTTCCTAACAACCTTCTGAATGTCTTGTCTCTAATTTTAGCATTATTCTCCCTTATTTTGGATTAAGCACCAGAAGTTTTAGTGGTGATTCTGTTGGGCTTGAAACCATGTTTAGAAGATAACTAGATCCTCTGCCCTCATTCATTTTACTGTATAAAAGGCTAATACTTGTACCTAACTAACAATTCCCCTTCCAATGACAGGCCAGGCAATATTAATCTTTAGTCCCATATCTCTTTGCACATAAAATAACCAGCTAAAAACAATAACTCACGTATAGTATCTTGAACATTGCAAAACTTCCCAAGGTAATTCACAGGAGCATTATCTGACAAAGCCTTACACAGGGTCACATGCGGTGTTTAGAACAGTGACCAAAAGCTTGGTCGTAAAGGCAGATCTTGAGCACCTTAAAGGAGGAGCGGAAGGATTGGCCACTGAAGGCATAGCCATCAGTGAAGGGACAAAAGAAATTAGGGATATGAGAGAGACCAGAATTGGGAGATCATAGAGATCTTGTAGGGTTGTAGGCAGAAGGAAGGTGTAAGACAGTGGAGGGATTTGAAACAAGGATTGAGCATTTTGGAAATCAAAGTGTTGCTTGACAGAGTTCAGGTTCTTGACCTGTATCTTGGGGATATGCTATTGGAAGAGTGACCATATACTCTTCTAGACATGTCCTACTGCCCTAGTCATAGCAATAATGCAGAACAGTCATCTCACAGGAGCAGAGCCATGAATGCATGATCAGCTATCACATTGGCAGGAAATATCTATTATTGAACATTTCACACAATGACATTTTCACCCAAGTGCAAGAATATGATACCCAGAATGGTTCATTTTCAGGCTGTATACTGAACTGGAAAAATACCAAGAGATCATAGGTCCCATCATGTATACTAGGAGAAAGTGAGGACTGCAGATGCTAGAGATCAGAGCTCAAAATGTGTTGCTGGAAAAGCGCAGCAGGATGCTGCCTGACCTGCTGCGCTTTTTCAGCAACACATTTTCAGCCCATCATGTATACATACATATCACCGATCACTGCCTCAGTCATGGCTCAATGTGTAGCACTTTTGTTAATGCATCAAAGATCATACATTCATGAACCTATTCAGAGACCTGAGTTCAAATTCCAATGCAGTACTGAGGTGATCTCTTTTAGCTAAGACATTAAAACAAGCACTGTACAGTGCTTAGTATACATAAAAGATTGCTTGTGCAGGTAGTGGAACCAGAAATCCTCAATGGCCATTTAGAAGGAACTGATCAGTTCTTCTGAACCAGTGGAATTTACAGTTAGTAGAATTAGATTACTTCTCAAAATATCTCTCTTTACAGGACACAGATTTAAGTTACTTGGCAAAAGAACGAGGTAGGAGATGATGATTTGTTTTAATGCAACACTTTGCCATGATAAGGAATGCCTGAAAGGATGTTGGAAGCTTATTCAAAAGCAATATTAGAGGGCAGGGCAGTGCGGTGAGTTGGATAATTGCTTTGAAGACCTGGCACAGATGTGTAAGCTCCCTCCTTGAGTGCTCAGTGAAGATGAAGCTTCAACCCACCACAAAAATGTGGACTTAAATGTAAGTTATTATTATGTTGGCTTATGAGAGGTAATACAGTCTGAACATGAGGTGCACAGTTTCCTGCTCCAATTTATCGAGGTTTTCCGACTGCAAATGCATGGCTATTTGAACTTCCTTGTTTTTCCAGATTATTCCAAGAGTCAACAGAGAAATGATTGTAATCTCTTGATAGGTATTGGGTATTAAGTGGTATAGACATATCAACTTATTCTCCACTGAACTAAATTGCATAACTTTTACATTATAGAGCTCGCCATGCACAGAGCAGCTGATTTTTCAGCTTTTTATACTTAAAGCTACACAGTCTTTTGATCTATCTTTACTCGTAAAGGGCCCCTCTCTCTTCATTTGATACTGTTGTATGTATGAATGCCAACACCTTATTCTAAAAATGATTGACATATTTCTTTTAAAATGAATAACTTGCTGAATTATCTGTTGACATATATATCTTTGGCTCGTTACATTAAACATTTAAATAAGCCTGTTGCATGTAATTTAATTGTGCACCTCTCCGAATAAATGAATTTATTTGATGCTTCCTAATTTATTTTCAAACCAAATGTAATCTTAATTTATGCTGGTTGAAGATGAAGGGCTCTTGTATTTTGAAAGATTTAATTCCAAAGAGTTAATTGTTGAACGAAGAAGTTTTGATTTAATAATATCTAAAATAACCAAGAGAATTTTTAAAAAAACCTTTACATTGAGTGAGAGGGTAGAATATAATGGAGCCATTTAACTCTTTTTTGTTGCAAGTTTACAACTTGATGTATGAAGGTGAATTGACGAGCAGCCTCCATAATGACTCCTGTCAGTTCAACACATAACATTAGCAAAAGAAAAGGCAAGAAATGCAGAGCACAGGAGACCAGGCAGTCTCCTGATTTGAACTGCTTTTGCTCTTTGATGGCATTATGGCTGCAGGCTATCATTTTACATTTTATGTCAGCTGCCTTTGTCAAGCAATCATTATTGATGCTGAACTCTGTTTTAATTCCCACTCCTCTGCTAATCAATTACAGCATTTATCCATTAATCAGGTGTTGTGGCAGCTTTCAGAAGCTTAATAGCTTTTTCGTTACAACGCAACTCATTGTGAGAAACGACACCAGGATTACAGTTTCAGCAAATTTCTACATTATTTTTGCTCTGAAATTGTCATATTTTCCCATGTCCTACAGATTACCATTGTATTTATTACCAAATGGATTAAGCGTCTCCAATGATTTGTTTAAAGTTATAGCTCATCTGCACGCTCAGCTACCTCCCCCCCCACCCCCCTCCCATTTATCTCACCATCCCCGCGGCTCACAGCCTCATTCCCGATGAAGGGCTTTTGCCCAAAACGTCGATTCACTTGCTCCTTGGATGCTGCCTGACCTGCTATGCTTTTCCAGCACCACACTCTCAACTGTAATCTTCAGCATCTGCAGTCCTCACTTTCGCTTACCTTATCCTTTATGCCATATATTCTATGAACTGCATTTTCATAGAATGATGCATCACAGGGGAGGACATTCAACCTAATATGTCTGTGTTAGCTCTTTGAAATTAGTACTAATTAGCACCACACCCCTGTTCTTCCTCTGTTGCCCTGCAACAGCTTTCCTTTCCAAGTTTATATTTGGTTCCCTTTATGTCATGATTCATTTCACTTCTGCTGTGCTTTCAGGTGGTATATTCTAATTTAGCAACTCGCTGCATTAAAAATCATCTCATCTCCCCTCTGATTCCTTTACTAATAAACTTAAATCTATTTCTTCAAACTACTGACTTTTCTGCTAATGGAAACAGTTTCTCCTTAGGTTAATTTATCAAAACACCAGATAATTTTGACACCTTTTTAAATTTTTTCTTTCCTTTCCCCACTCTAAAGGGCAGAATCCCATCTCCCCCACTTTTCACATGAGTGAAGTCTCTAATCCCAAGTAACTTTCTGATAAATACCCTCTGTACCATCTCCAAAACCATAACATTCAGGTGCTGTGTAGAATTTGACACCATACTCCAGTTGGGGCCAAATCGGTTATTTATAAAAGTTTTAGCATAACTTTTAAGTTTATAAAGCCTTAGTTCCCATAGAAAATTTAAAGTTATTGTTCAACTTTTTCACCATTTGAATTTGTAAATGCTCATTTTTCTTAACTCTTTTTCTGTGGCTGTTTCTAAAATGCTGACTCTCATTGGCATTTCATGAGGTCTCAACCCTCTGAGGGGACCATTATCTATGTTTTCAGGCATTAGCTTTTATTTAGCTCAGGAATCAAAAGGTAGGGGGACTGAATTACATAAAGTTTTGAAGCAGTGAGGCCTAACTAGTCTACATCAATAATTATGCTCCACTTTCAACACTATCAACATGTCCGTCTACAGGTAGAACATAGAACATAGAACAATACAGCACAGAACAGGCCCTTCGGCCCATGATGTTGTGCCGAATATTTGTCCTAGCTTAAGCACCCATCCATGTACCTATCCAATTGCCGCTTAAAGGTCACCAAAGATTCTGACTCTACCACTCCCACAGGCAGCGCATTCCATGCCCCCACCACTCTCTGGGTAAAGAACCCACCCCTGACATCTCCCCTATACCTTCCATCCTTCACCTTAAATTTATGTCCCCTTGTAACACTCTGTTGTACCCGGGGAAAAAGTTTCTGACTGTCTACTCTATCTATTCCTCTGATCATCTTATAAACCTCTATCAAGTCACCCCTCATCCTTCGCCGTTCCAACGAGAAAAGGCCTAGCACTCTCAACCTATCCTCGTACAACCTATTCTCCATTCCAGGCAACATCCTGGTAAATCTTCTCTGCACCCTCTCCAAAGCTTCCACATCTTTCCTACAGTGAGGCGACCAGAACTGCACACAGTACTCCAAATGTGGCCTTACCAAGGTCCTATACAGCTGCAACATCACTTCACGACTCTTGAATTCAAACCCTCTGCTAATGAATGCTAATACACCATAGGCCTTCTTACAAGCTCTATCCACCTGTGTGGCAACTTTGAAAGATCTATGAACATAGACCCCAAGATCCCTCTGTTCCTCCACCTCACTAAGAACCCTACCGTTAACCCTGTATTCCGCATTCTTATTTGTCTTTCCAAAATGGACAACCTCACACTTGGCAGGGTTGAACTCCATCTGCCACTCCTCAGCCCAGCTCTGTATCATATCTAAGTCCCTTTGCAGCCGACAACAGCCCTCCTCACTATCCACAACTCCACCAATCTTCGTATCATCTGCACCCTTCGACTCCCTCATCCAAGTCATTCATAAAAATTATGAACAGCAGAGGACCCAGAACTGATCCCTGCGGAACTCCACTTGTAACTGGGCTCCAGGCTGAATATTTACCATCTACCACCACTCTCTGACTTCGACCGGTTCGCCAGTTTTCTATCCAATTGGCCAAATTTCCCTCTATCCCATACCTCCTGACTTTCCGCATAAGCCTACCATGGGTACATTGCCTTAATGATACTCCAGTGCAGTAATGAGGAAGTGATCACTGTGAGAAGTGCTGTCTTTCAGCTGGAAGGTTTCTGTCTGCTCCTGGTGTGGATACTCAAGGCCTCAAGCAATGTTTAAGGAAGAACACAGTGTCCTGCTCAGTCTGCTATTTGATACTCCTTCCTCAATGCACATTACTAAAAGCAGATTTTTGGTGATTGTTACATTCCTGTTTCTGGGAGCTTGCTGTGTGTGAATTGGTTGCAGCATTTCCTACATTACAACATGATGAGGCTGCCTCCTGTGCGGCACCTTGTCAAAAGCCTTCTGAAAGTCCAAGTAGATAAGATCCATTGGCTGTCCTTGCTCGTTACTTCCTCAAAGAATCCTAACAAAGTTGTCAGGCATGACGTCCCCTCAATGAAACCGTGCTGAATTTGCCCTGTTTTACCATACACTTCCAAGTGTTCAGTAATCTCATACTTCACAATGGACTCCAAAATCTTACTAACAACCGAGGTCAGGCTAATTTCCCATCTTTTGCCTTACTCCTTTCTTAAACAGAGGGGTTACCTTAGCAATTTTCCAATCTTCTGAGACCTTCCCTGACTTCAGTGATTCCTGAAAGATCACCACAAACGCCTCCACCATCTCTTCAGCTTTCTCCTTCAGAACTCTGGTATCATCCAATTGGTTCAGTTGATTTGTCCACCTTCAGACCTGTCAGTTTTTCTAGCAGCTTTTCCTTGGTGATGGCCACCATATTCACCGCTGCCCCCTGACTCTCTTGGAGTGTTACTCATGTTACCATGAAGACTGACGTAAAGTACTTGTGCAGTTCCTCCACCGTTTCTGTGTTCTCCTTTACTACTTCTCCAGTCTCATTTTCCAGTGGTCCACTGTCCACTTTTGCCTCTCTTTTGCCCTTTATATATCGAAAGAAACTCTTGCAATCTTCTTTTATGTTATTTTTATTTTATTTTTAATTTTCTCCCTCCTTATTTCCTTTTTAATTGTCTTCCGTTGGTCTTTGTATACTTAGCAATCCCCTGGCTTTCCATTATTCTTTGCCACATTATATGCTTTCTCTTTTGCCTTTATGCTGTCCCTGACTTCCTTTGTTAGCCATGGTTGCCTTGTCCTCACTTTAGTATGCTTCTTTTTCCTGGGGATGAAATTTTGCTATATATCCCGAATTATTCCCAGAAACTCCTGACATTGCTGTTCCATTGCCTTTCCTGCTAGACTCCTCTCCCAGTCAATTCTGGTCAGCTCTTCCCTCATGCCTCTGTAGTTGCCTTTATTCAACTGTAATACATCTGATTCCAGTTTTTCCCTCTCAAATTGCAAAGTAAATTGTATCATATTATGGTCACTGCCTCTAAGGGTTCTTTCACCTTAAGCTCCCTTATAAAGGCTGCCTTGTTGCACATCACTAAATCTAGAATTGCCTGTTCCCTTGTGGGCCCACCACAGAAACCCATCTTGTAAATTCCACAAATTCCTTTTCTTGCGATCCACTACCAACCTGATTTTCCCAGTCTACCTGCGTACTGAAATTCCCCCAATCACGGTAACCTTGCCTTTCTTATATACCTTTTCTATCTCCTGATGTCTCTTGTGCTCCACACCTTGACTTATGTTTGGAGGCCTGTCCATAACTTCCATTGGAGTTTTTTTGGTTTTTGGTTTAATGGTTTGTTTCCCTTTGCGTCTTCTCAATTCTACCCACAATCATACTACATCATCTGACCTAACGTTGTTTCTTGCTATTGATTTAATTTGATTTCTTAATAATAAGGAAACCCCACCCGCCTCTGCCCATCTACATAGAACATAGAACATTACAGCGCAGTACAGGACCTTCGGCCCTCGATGTTGCGCCGACCTGTCATACAAATCTGAAGCCCATCTCAACTACACTATTCCATGTACGTCCATATGCTTGTCCAATGAATAAAGGCAACTACAGAGGCATGAGGGAAGAGCTGACCAGAATTGACTGGGAGAGGAGTCTAGCAAGAAAGGCAATGGAACAGCAATGTCAGGAGTTTCTGGGAATAATTTGGGATATATAGCAAAATTTCATCCCTAGGAAAAAGAAGCATACTAAAGTAAGGACAAGGCAACCATGGCTAACAAAGGAAGTCAGGGACAGCATAAAGACAAAAGAGAAAGCATATAATGTGGCAAATGTACTTAAAGTTGGCGAATCTACTACTGTTGCAGGCAAAGAATTCTATACCCTTACTACTCTCTGAGTAAAGAAACTACCTCTGACATCTGTCCTATATCTATCACCCCTCAATTTAAAGCTATGCTCACCGTCACCATACTTGGAAAAAGGCTCTCCCTGTCCACCCTATCTAACCCTATCTGTCTTTTTGATAGGATGTATATCCTTAGATATTTAGCTGTCAGTCCTGATTCCCTTGCATTCAAGTCTCCTTGATGCCCACATTATACCTGCCAATTTCAATCTGCACCACAAGCTCATTTACCTATTTCATATGCTGCGTGCATTGAGATACAACACCTTTGGTGCTGTATTTACTGTCCCTCTTCTCATTGTCATTCTTTTATCCAATGTGCTTGAAGTTAGATTATCAACCATTTCCAAACACTCCGTCCTATTCTGTGTTCTGGAGGCTTTAATAACTTCTTGTGAGTTCTCCTTTTCATTTTTTCCATACTTTTCCATGCAGTTGAATCCACTCGCACAGATGTTAACCTGAGGCTTTGTTTCCCATTTGCTGTTACATTTATTGGAGTTTTACCCTTCTCTTCCCTTCCCTTCACCCTCTCCCTTCCCCCACTCCACCCTTTCCCCTGCGTCACCCCTTCCCCACCCCAAATCTTCCACCCTGACCCACCCCTTCCCCCTGCCCAAAACTTCCTCCCGCCCCATCCCACTCCTTCCCTCCCAACACTGCTCCTTCTCACTCACCCCACATCTACCCCCATCCCACATCTTCCCCCCATCCCACATCTTCCCCCCATCCCACATCTTCCCCCCACATCTTCCCCCTGCCCCACATCTTCCCCACACCCCACATCTTCCACCACCCAACATTTACCCCCACCCCACATCTTACCCCCACCCCACAGCTTTTCCCCACCCCACATCTTGCCCCTACATCTTACCCCCCCACCCCACATCTTGCCCCCACCCCACATCTTGCCCCCACCCCACATCTTGCCCCCCACCCCACATCTTGCCCCCCACCCCACATCTTGCCCCCCACCCCACATCTTGCCCCCCACCCCACCCCACATCTTACCCCCCAACTCCAACTTCTTCCCCCACCCCACTTCTTCCCCCCCCACCCCACTTCTTCCCCCCCCCCCCACCCCACTTCTTCCCCCCCCCACCCCACTTCTTCCCCCCACCCCACTTCTTCCCCCCACCCCACTTCTTCCCCCCACCCCACTTCTTCCCCCCCCACCCCACTTCTTCCCCCCCACTTCTTCCCCCCCACTTCTTCCCCCCCACTTCTTCCCCCCCACTTCTTCCCCCCCACCCCACTTCTTCCACCCCACCCCTTCCACCCCACCCCACTTCTTCCACCCCACCCCACTTCTTCCCCCCACCCCACTTCTTCCACCCCCCCCACTTCTTCCACCCCCCCCACTTCTTCCCCCCCACCCCACTTCTTCCACCCCACCCCACTTCTTCCCCCCACCCCACTTCTTCCCCCCACCCCACTTCTTCCACCCCATCCCACTTCTTCCACCCCATCCCACTTCTTCCACCCCATCCCACTTCTTCCACCCCATCCCACTTCTTCCACCCCATCCCACTTCTTCCACCCCATCCCACTTCTTCCACCCCATCCCACTTCTTCCACCCCATCCCACTTCTTTCAACCCACCCCAATTCTTTCACCCTCACCTCAATTCCTCCCCACTTCTTCCAGTCCCCACCTGTTCCCCACCCGTTCCCCACCCCATTCCTTCCCCCCCCACTTCGTCCCCCCCACTCCTTCCCCCTACCCTTTCCTTCCACTTCTTTCCTAAATCCCTTCCCCCACACCCATTCCCCTTTCCCCCCCACACCTTCCACCCACCCCTTCCACCCACCCCTTCACCCCACTCCTCCCCCCACCCCAATTTCTAGCTTAAGGTCTTGTTATCCACCCTTTTTGCTAAAACATTGATCTCCGCTCAGTTCAGGTGGAGACCATCCCAGCAGTACAGATACTGATCCAAGTGCCCCATGGAATAGAACCCCCCCCCCCCCCCCCCCCTTTCCTACACTACTCCTTTAGTCATGTGTTTACTTCCCTTATTCTCATGTCCCTATGACATTTTGCACTTGGCTCAGGTAGTAATCTGGAGATTAAGCCCCTTGAGGACCTGTTCTTTAATTTAGTTCCTAGTTCCTGCTAATCTTCTTACAGGTCCTATTTTCCTCGTCTTGCTTACGTTGTTTGTCCCAATGTGGACCACAACAATGTGGATCCTTCCCCTCCTTCTCCAATATCCTTTCAAGCCAGCCAGAGAAGCCCCTCACCCTGGCACCAGGCAGGCAATGTATCATGCAGGGCTCTCGATCCTGTTTACAAAGGATGCTATGTATCTATTCCCCAATTGTATAATCTGCTACAACTACTACTTATCCTTTTGATTCCCCCTTTTGAATGCCCTCTTCTACCAAGGTACCATGGTCAGCTGGCTCATCCTCCCTACAGCCCTGGTCCTCATCCACACTGGGAGCAAGTACCTGTTGGACAAGGTCAAGGATCCCTCTAGCTGCCTCACACCCTCCGGTCCTTGACCATTGAGCAAATTTGAGGTCCTTCATCTACCAGGTGTGACAGCTTCCTGAAACAAAATGTCCAAAAAAACTCTTCCCCCTCCCAGATACACGGGAGTGACTGAAGCTTGGACTCCAGCTCATCAATTCTGAGCCAAAGTTCCTCCAGCAACCAACACTTGCTGCAGATGTCACTGCAGTTCGCAATGGGATCAGCCAGCTCCCACATCATATAGATGCAGCATATCACCTGCTCAGCCATCTCTGCTAGTTAATTAATTTATTAGTTAATTAGTTAATCCTTAGTTAATTAATATTTTTGTCGTTTTGCTGCAAATAGTAGTTTTGCAGTGTTTTCTTTAAAATTAGGACAGGTTTCCCTACTAGCCAATTAGGACACAGCTCTCCTGTGACCAAAATGGTACCAAGACTGAGGGACTTGTTATGGACCAGGCCAGACCCCTCAAAACATTCCAAGAAGGTAGCCCAGACCCTAATTTTGCTAGTTGTTTTAAGCAGGTATAAAGTGGCTATTCCAGGAGAGAATCAGCTGGTCAAACCACTTATTTAAATAATACAGAATTTATTTACAAGATTACTGAATGCAACGCAAAGAACAATACTGAATAATTGATCCTATCTGAAAACCCAACAGACTATCCCAACTTAATGATGCTGTTCCAAAATACTCGCAACAATCCCCATAAACACCCGTTGACACAAAAAGTAAAATCAAACACAAGTTCTTACAGGCTAGAAGTCAGAGAGAGAGTATCAGCTTCTGTGGGTCCAGCAGCCTTTCCACACAACTACTGCTAAAAAAAAACAAACCGGAGAAAAGCTGTGCTGGGAGAACTGGCCATTTCCCTGTCAGTATACAAGTGATCTTTTTAACTTGAAAGCCTTCTGTTAGCTGTAAACAAATTGGCCCTAAAGCCCATCCAAACTCAGACTTCTTGGAACCTGTGTCTTTACAACCTCCTGAAGAAAACAAAACCAAGGACAACCTAACCTTTAAGGAGAAGCTGCCTCACAGACTTCAGCTATGTGGCGAGACTGAAGAAGCTGAGGTTATTCTGTTTCCAGCAGGGAAGATTAAGGAGGAGATGTAATAAAGATGTCCAAAATTATGAAGGATTTTGATGTCATGAATGAGGTGGAACTGTTTGTAGTGGCATCAGAATTGATAAGAAGAGGACTCAGATTTAAGGTGATTGGCAAAAGAACTGGAGAGAATTTATTTTACTCACAAGTGGGATGAGCTGCATGAAAGGGTGGTGCAATCAGATTCCACAGAGACTTTGGAATAGGAATTGGATAAACTATTGAAGAAGGAGACGTTTACTGCGCCATGAAGACGCAATAGGATTAATTGGCTAGCTCTGGAAATAGCTGGTGTGGGCACACTAGGCCAAATTACATTTCATTCTGTATTATTCTATTGTTGAGAGCATCTGTTTTCATAAGTTGCATATTTTAGAAAATAACTATTAGGAATTTAGTTTGTGTAGATAAATAGAAACAGTTGATTGTGAGAAATTTGAAGTGCAAAAACTTGTGGATAACTCACCTGTACTTTTGGTAGGGACAAGTTAGCTTAAAAGAGATTTTAAAGAAGGTTTAAAGAACATAGAACGTTACAGCACAGTACAGCCCTTTGGCCCTCGATGTTGCGCCAACCTGTGAAATTAATCCGATGCCCATCTAACCTACACCGTTCCATTATTATCCATATGCATACCCAATGCCCTTAACATCGGCAAGTCTACTACTGTTGCAGACAGGCTGTTCCACGCCCTAACTACTCTCTGAGTAAAGAAACTACCCCTGATATCTGTCCTAAATCTATTACCTGTGAATTTAAAGTTATGTTTCCTTGTGTTAACCTTCACCATCCGAGGAAAGAGGCTCTCACTGTCCACCCTATTTAACACTCTGATTATCTTATACGTCTCGATTAAGTCATCTCTCAACTTTCTTCTCCAACAAAAACAGCCTCAGTTCCCTCAGCCTTTCCTCATAAGACCTTTCTTCCATACTAGCCATATGACTCTTATGATTCTAAATCTCCACTGAACCCTTTGCAAAGCTTCCACATTCTTCCTATTATGCGGTGACCAGAACTGTATGCAATACTCCAGGTGCGGCCTTACCAGTGTCTTGTACAGCTGAAGCATGACCTTGTGACTCTGAAATTCAATCCCCCTACCAATAAACGCCAACACACCATATTCCTTCTTAACAACCTTATCAACCTGGGTGGCAATTTTCAGGGATTTATGCACCTAGACAACGAGATCTTGCTGTTCATCTACACTGCCAAAAACTTATACCAATAGCACAGTACTCTGCATTCCTGTTATTTCTTCTGATGTGAACTACCTCACCCTCTTCCACATTAAACTCCATTTGCGACTTCTCCGCCCAGCTCTGCATCTTATCTATGTCCCTCTGTAACCCACAACACCCTTCGGCACTATCCACAACGCTGCCTACCTTAGTGTCATCTGCAAATTTACTAACCCATCCTTCTACGCCCGCATTCAGATCATTTATAAAAATGACAAACAGCAGTGGCCCCAAAACAGATCCTTGTGGCACACCACTAGTAACTGAGCTCCAGGATGAACATTTTCACCCTCTGTCTTCTTTCAGCTGGCCAATTTCTGATCCAATTCGCTAAATCACCTTCAATCTTGAAACTCCGTATTATATGCAATAGTTTACCCGGTGGAATCTTATCAAACTTACTGAAATAACCTTACTGAAGTCTAAATGCACCACATCAACTGCTTTACCTTCTCGA
This sequence comes from Chiloscyllium plagiosum, assembly GCF_037043375.1. Taxonomy (NCBI): domain Eukaryota; kingdom Metazoa; phylum Chordata; class Chondrichthyes; order Orectolobiformes; family Hemiscylliidae; genus Chiloscyllium; species Chiloscyllium plagiosum. Next base: position 19,288,423 of record NW_028270144.1, on the reverse strand, counting down.
AGAACTCAATAAGGTTACTTAGGCACGACCTACCCCTCACAAAACCGCGTTGACTATCTCTAATCAAACTATTCCTTTCCAGATGATTATAAATCCCATCTCTTATAACCGTTTCCAACACCTTACCCACAACTGAAGTAAGGCTCACTGGCCTATATTTACCAGAGTTGTCTTGACTCCCCTTCTTATACAAGGGAACAAACTTGCTATCCTGCAGTCTTCTGGCACTACTCCTGTTGACAATGATGACATAAAGATCAGAGCCAAAGACTCTACAATCTCCTCCCTGGCTTCTTGGTGGAGCCAACAAATCTGGAAAGAGTGCAGTTAATTCCATTAGAGATATTAATTTTTTATATGAGTCCCAAAATCAAAGGGCCATTTTGAAGGCAAAAGTTAATTATTTCTGTTTGAAACTGTCCCAAAGTATGCCACCTTGCCATGGGTATGGACTGTGGCGGTGAGAGAAATTTCTTTGTTTTGGTTTATCTAAGTATGTTTTCTCACATAAACAGTCAGTTCAACTTGGGGTTAGACCATGGAGAGAATCCGCCAACCTTTAAAGCAGCTGCGAGAAACAAGAGTTGTACAGAAACCACAGGAGAAGATTAGGAGAAAGCAGTCTGTCGAAAGCCAGGGCAAGGAGCATAAGGACCAGAGCTTGCTACCTGATGAAGGAGCAGTGGTCCGAAAGCTTGTACTTCCAAATAAACCTGTTGGACTATAAACTGTTGTCATGTGTTTTTCAACTTTGTCCACCCTAGCCCAACACCGGTGCCTCCACACCATCAAAATTCGGAGTAGTCCTGATTTTTAAATCACTAAGATTAATTCTGGAAAGTGTGGTATATTTGATTTGATTCCAAAAGGAGAAGTGAATGAGTTCTCAAAATAGTTTACATAAGTATTCATTTTGACCTCGACACACCGAGTCTCAGTGTAACACATGTGACTATATATTTATCTGCCAGTACATTGAAGTCTGAGTTGTAATTTGAAACTGCTAGTAGTACAGTCCATCAAAGGGATATCTGAGAGACAGGTGCGATATTTCATCCTGATTATCTTCATGTGGGGAAATACTGTCTCACAGAGGTCTGTCAAGTCAAAGTAGCCTTCCCTTTTAAAACACAATAATAGAAGGAAGTATTTTTCTGTGTTTGAGAGTCCCAAAAATCATTGTCCCTTGATCTGGCTTTCAGCTTGAATATCATTTTGCAACATACTTGTCTCATCAATTCCATTGCTGTGTAAAGCAATGGAATTTCATAGCCTATCCACCAATGTCAACTTGAAGGAATGGATTTGATTCAAATATGACAATTTGTTCCATCATGTCTAATTCGCATTTAATTCCTCTGCTAACTTCCTAAACTGTGCAGAGATGTTTTCTGGGTGGAACCATTTTCTTTGTCTTTGATTTTTTTTCTAGTACTTTCTCCAGACTTGGGATATGTTGCATCATTTTATTCTTTACTTGGGAAGACCCCAGATTCAGTTTAAATTTGAATACATTCACAGCACTGATCATATGTGCTACGTCTCCATCCTGTCCTTGCAATGCATAGTTCATCTCATTCAGTTTTCAGGTTATAACTGTAAAGAACCTGAAGCAAAGCAACCATGCATTGTCTGCCAACTCACTGCTCACTTCCTTAAATTTTGAAAAGTGACAATTTCAGGCATCAAATTTAAAAGTTTTTCCCTCAATTTTCTTTTCCCTCAACTTAACCACCTCACATCAATATGGACCAATTAGTTCACCACAGACTGCATTGAGTGTATTGAATAGGGAATTAAACTAGGGCAGAGCTTACACAGTAAATGGTGGGGCCCTGGGGAGTGTTGTCAAACTGAGAGACCTAGGGGTGCAGGTGCATAGTTCTTTGAAAGCAGAGTCTCAGGTAGACATGCTGGTGAAGATGATGTTTGGCACACTTGCTTTCATCGGTCAGAGCATTGAGTACAGGAGTTGTGATGATATATTACAGCTGTACCAGACATTGGTAAGACCACATTTGGAGTACTGCGCACAATTCTGGTCCTGCTGCTATGGGAAGGATGTTATTAAACTGGAAAGCGTGTAAAAAAGGATTTATAAGAAGGTTACTGAGATTGGAAGGTTAACTCATAAGGAGAGGCTGGAACTTTTTTCCCTCAAGCATTGGAGGCTGAAGGGTGACCTCATATAGGTTTATAAAATCACGAGGGGTGTAGACAAGGTGAATTGTCAAGGTATTTTCCCCAGGATAGAGGAATCCAAAACTAAGGGGCATAGGTTTAAGGTGAGAGGAGTATGATTTAAAAGGAACCTGAAGGGCAACATTTTTACACAGAAGGTGTGCGTATATAGACCAGAGGAAGTGGTAGAGACAAGTACAATTACAATGTTTAAAAGACATTTGGACAGGTATATGGATTGGAAGGTTGAGAGAGATATAGGCCATACGCAAGCAAATGGAACTATGTATAGGAAACCTGTATAGCATAGACCAGTTGGGCCAAAGGATCTGTTTCCGTGCTGTATGTCCATGACTTTAAGTGGTGTCAAAGGGCTCTTCCTTGAATCGAGTTTATAATCTCAACAATAAATTTAATTCATGAGAAAACAAATTTATCTACAAATGCTTGCTAATGGATTATACAGTAGTAATTGATAAAAGAAGGAAGTTATTTCTGCAAAATGCAATCAAGTTCACATTTGTGCTAAGCATGGCTGGTTGTGATGGAAACCATTTTCTTGATTAGAGTGTTTTAGCAAGTATGTTCGTTCTGAATTTATTGTGCATATTCTCAGCTCATGTTGTCTCTTTAATGGCAAAAGGGTGAGATCTTTAGTTGTTGTGTCCCTAAAAGCCAGGTGAACAAAAACAATCGGGTGAACTGTGTCTGTCATGTCAATGAATTCATTAATTTGCACTGAGAAACATTCACAGTCTTTCAGGTCTTGCTGTAGTTGCCAAAAGACATTTTTGAATAAAGGTTCCACTAATTATTCTGGAATTGCTGTTAAAGTCTTTAAATATAAAGTGTTTGTGGGCCACAGTAATTGCTTCTTTAATTACTTTACCATCTGTGAATAATTACTTGCATTTTGTCAGAAAATGAAAAACAGAAAATAATGTTTCAGTGCGAATTTAACTTTTGCTGCTTGTTTGGAAAACAATGATTGTTGAGCTTTCAAAATGACCTTGAGTTCATCAATTTGCTTTGTCCAAAAGATGCTGTTCAAGGGAAAACTAATCTTGAATTTGCTGTTCATTGTTGTGTGGTATCATTCCAAATTCCCCTTTTAGTTATTTGATATACTTTGGTGACGTAGTACGCACATGCTGTTATTTTTCTTTGATGTGAGTAAAAATTCATTTTTTCATTCTGCATGAAAGTACTACATTTTCAGTTTTGGTTTAAATTGTCAAGGTTCACCAGTTGTCATGATTGCTAGACAGGGATACATATTTTAGCTTAGATAAAAACCAAGATAGCATTACCTACTAGTCTACAACTCAGAACACAGGTTGGTTAAGTCGTGCACTGCACAAGATAAACAAGCAAATGTACAGACTTTGTTTAGTCATGTTTTAAAATTGGTTGAACTGAAGCAACTGCACTTGCACCAACCATGAGTTTTAAATGTGGATCCGGAAACTGCTTTCTCTTGCTGTCACTTTACCTGCAATTGTGACATCTCTCTGCCACAGGTCACAATATAGGCAGGCCTCTGGATACATGCTTCTGGAACATCTGGAATGTTGCTGAATGCTTTGAAAAGCGGAACCACTTCGGTGGTCACAATTTGTTTCCAGGGCCCTGGGTCAGCTTCAGATGCTCAGATATTGGATGTGGGATGCGGAATCATTCCCTATAATGTTTCTTTATCCTGCATTGACCTCAAGCTCAGCTTCCAGAAGTGGGAGTCATGCATTACTGTGACGATTGATGTGCATACTCAGCTTAAAGAGAACACAGGCAGAGTATGAGGGTCTGAGACTGAGATAGACTATCAGAATCTCTTGCAATCTACAGGTTGGAGACCCCAGTGTTATTGATACTTTGTCCCATTCCTCTACCCATGCTCTGTCACTCCGGATGCCCTTCTGTTGAGCCCAGTGCCTGAAAACGATAGTTGCCATTCTTCAGCCACTTTGATGCCTCATCCTTTCTTAGGCAAAAGTGAGGACTGCAGATGCTGGAGACTATAGTCGAGAGGATGAGCTGGAAAAGCACAGCAGGCAAGGCAGTATCCGAGGAGCAGGAGAGTCGACGTTTCAGGCAAAAGCCCTTCATCAGAAATCCTTCGAATTCTAATTCCTATGAATGCTATCTTTGTTTCTCCTTAGCTTGATTTCTGCTGCTGAGGTGCCAAAATCTGGGAATCTCTCCCCAATTCTATCTCCCTTTTCTACCTTTAAGGTCCTGCTGCAAACCTACCCTAGCTTTTACTCACCTCTCTCCTAATATCTCTATTCTTGACATGTGGTCCAATGTTTTTAATTGCACCCTGTAAAACACTTGCAAATATTTTTCTGTGTTATAAGGGATATTTTCAAAGCAAGTTGATTTGTTCCTTCTTCATCAGATGAGAATTTAAACTCAGGCCTCATTTGCCTTCTCAGGTGAATGTAAAACATACCATAACACTGTTTTAGCAAAGACCAGGGAAGTTCTCCCTGGTGTTCTGTTCAATATTGATTCCTTGAGGAGAAAGTGAGGGCTGCAGATGCTGGAGATCAGAGCTGAAAATGTGTCGCTGGAAAAGCGCAGCAGGTCAGGCAGCATCCAAGGAACAGGAGAATCGACGTTTTGGGCATAAACGTTCCTGAAGAAGGACTTATGCCCGAAACGTCGATTCTCCTGTTCCTTGGATGCTGCCTGACCTGCTGCGCTTTTCTAGCGACACATTTTCAATATTGATTCCTTGATCAGCATTGCCCTAAAAACAGATTATATACTCATTATTGCTGCTTTGGGAATATACTCTACACAAATTTCGTGCAACATTTTCTAAATTACAACTGTAACTATAAAATATACATAATTGTCTATAAGGTGCTTTCACGTAGTCATGAAAGGTGCTTGAGAAATACAGGCTTGTTCTTTGTTCTACCAGAAATGATTTTTTTTTTCATTCATTCCCACGATATGGACATTACTAGCAAGTCAGCCATTACCTTATGATGGAAGGAAGGAAGTTAATGAAGCAGCTGACGATGATTTGACCGAAGACATTTTCCTGAGGAATGATGACCTGGAGCCGAGATGAACGACCTTCAGAACACACCATCTTTCTTTGTGCAAAGTATACCTCCAACCAGCAGATAGATTTTTACCTAGTCTCATTGACTCATGTTTTCCTGGGATTCCTCGATATCATACTCTGTCAAATACTGTCTCAAAGTAAAAGACAGTCATTCTCACCTCATCTTGAATTTAGCTCTTTTGTCATGTTTGGACTATGGCTATAATGAGATCAGGAGCTCAGTGGCCCTTGCAGAATTCAGACTAAGCATAAGTGAGCAATTTATTGCTGAGCAAGTGCTGTTTGATGTAATAAATATGTATGAAACTTTAAAGTGTAAAAGATGCTTTTCTTAACCTTTTGACTTGGGCAAGATTTTGAAATGTACAGATATTTTTGTGCAGGTGCTGGTTAGTGATAATTCAAATTAAACAGTCTCCAGACGCCGACCATATATCTAATATCTGGTCGGCATGGACGGGTTGGACTGAGGGGTCTGTTTCCGTGCTGTACATCTCTATGACTCTAAACCGACTTAATTATATTGCAGTTATCCATCTTTATTTTACATTGTGTGTTAGTGGAATCTTCAAATACCTTCATTCTAACATAGAGTCATAGAGACGTACAGCATGGAAACAGACCCTTCAGTCCAACCCATCCATGCCGACCAGATATCCCAACCCAATCTAGTCCCACCTGCCAGCACCCGGCCCATATCCCTCCAAACCTTTCCTATTCATATACCCATCCAAATGCCTCTTAAATGTTGCAATTATACCAGCTTCTACCACTTCCTCTGGCAGCTCATTCCATACACGTACCACCCTCTGCGTGAAATAGTTGCCCCTCAGGTCTCTTTTATATCTTTCCCCTCTTACTCTAAACCTATGCCCTCTAGTTCTGGACTCCCCGACCCCAGGGAAAAGATTTTGCCTATTTACCCTATCCATGCTCCTCATAATTTTGTAAACCTCTATAAGGTCACCCCTCAGCCTTCGATGCTCCAGGGAAAATAGCTCCAGCCAGTTCAGCCTTTCCCTACAGCTCAAATCTTCCAACCCTGGCAACATCCACATAAATCTTTTCTGAACCCTTTCAAGTTTCACAACATCTTTCCGATAGGAAGAAGACCAGAATTGCATGCAATATTCTAACAGTGGCCTAACCAATGTCCTGTACAGCCGCAACATGACCTCCCAACTCTGACCCATAAAGGAAAGCATACCAAATACCTTCTTCACTATCCTATCTACCTGCGACTCCACTTTCAAGGAGCTATGAACCTGCACTCCAAGGTCTCTTTGTTCAGCAACACTCCCTAGGACCTTACCATTAAGTGTATAAGTCCTGCTAAGATTTGCTTTCCCAAAATGCAGCACCTCACATTTATCTGCATTAAACTCCATCTGCCACTTCTCAGCCCATTGGCCCATCTGATCAAGATCCTGTTGTAATTTGAGGAAACCCTCTTCGCTGTCCACTACACCTCCAGTTTTGACGTCATCTGCAAACTTACTTACTATACCTCTTATGCTCGCATCCAAATCATTTATGTAAATGACAAAAAGTAGAGGACCCAGCACCAATCCTTGTGGCACTCCACTAGTCACAGGTCTCCAGTCTGACAAACAACCCTCCATCACCACCCTCTGTCTTCTACCTTTGAGCGAGTTCTGTATCGAAATGGCTAGCTTTCCCTGTATTCTGTGAGGTCTAACCTTGCCAATCAGTCGCCCACGGGGAACCTTGTCGAATGCCTTACTGAAGTCCATATAGATCACATTTACTGCTCTGCCCTCATCAATCTTCTTTGTTACTTCTTCAAAAAACTCAATCAAGTTTGTGAGACATGATTTCCCACGTACAAAGCCATGTTGACTATCTCTAATCAGTCCTTGCCTTCCCAAATACATGTGCATCCTGTCCCTCAGGATTCCCACCAACAACTTGCCCACCACTGAGGTCAGGCTCACCGGTCTGTAGTTCCCTGGCTGGTCCTTACAACCCTTCTTAAACAGTGGCACCACGGTTGCCAACCTCCAATCTTCGAACACCTTACCTGTGACTATCGATGATATATTTTGACATCTTTGCACTATTATCACTCAGTATTTCCATTCTAGCTTATTTTAAAAGCTGTTTGTCATCAATGTATAGACATTCCTTACTCATTTCTATTTTTATGATTGATTTGTTGTTGCAGCCGAGACCCTTCCATTATAAATTTGGCTTTCTTTGAATTCATTGCATCATTCTAAGTGGGAAATATTCATTGTCATTTGCTTAATATGGCAATTATTGTAAAACTTAGATCTCTATCTGCTTTCTGTCCTTGCTGTTTAAGATTAGGAAGGGTTTAGTTTGTTATGCCTTGATCTTGAAATTAAAACTTTCCCAGCGAGAAAAGAATTGGTTAAATGCAACCCTTATTCAACTGCAGTCATGCAGTGCTTGAATTGAACTGGTGTGCCAACTAAAAGAAACTCAGAAAATTATGCAAATGCAGTAAACTATTTTTGTTGAAATCCTCAAATCCAGATTGGTTTATTTAATTGAAAGAAACTGGTGTCACCTAAGATGTGGTCAGTGTTTGGATGATAGCTGATTATCATCACCATCTTCTATTTGTACAGACATTCTCAACCATTTGTCTTTCTCCCACAGACAATCATTTTCAATTTCATAAGTGACGTTAGGCATTATTGAACACATTCATAATATTCTTTGGATTAATGTTGTTAGTGTATTCAATTTATGCTAGTTTCTACCAGAGTCCACTCAACAACAACAATAAAGTGCATTCTACGGTGGTCCTGAACCTAGTCAAACATCCCAAGCCACTTTGCAAGTGCCTTCATGGACAGAATCTGACACAGATCACAAAGGGAATATCAGGATGACCTAAAGCTTTGTCAAAGACGGAAATTTTAAGGAACCTCATGGAGGAAGCAATGTTTTTAGGAAGGGAATTGCAAAACTTAGATTCAAAGTGGCTGAAGGCACATGACCACCAAGGAGGGCAATTGATATTCAGGAGAGGCCAGATGCCCTACTCTTACTCCTATTTCTTATGTTCTTAGGGAGGAGGCTCAAGGCAAGAGACCTGAATTCGAACAATACAGAGATGCTAGAGGGTGTAGGGCTGGAGGAGATGTAAGGCCATGGTTGGATTTGAGATAAAGGATGAGAATTTTAAAATTGTAGTATTGTAAAGCTGTGAATCAATATACATCAGCACGCGGAGGGATATTGGCTGCATACCAAATGTACTCATGCTGACTAAAACCCTGATTGTGACATCATGCCCAGAACTGAAAATTGACAAACAAGAAGAACTAGCCCATCAGGTCTGCCCCACCTTTCATAATAGCCAGGATGCTGTGACTTGACCCTTTCTACTCTGCTGTATTTCTGGCACTCAGCATTGACCAGTCTGTATTGTGGTATTTGGTGATGATGAGAAATACGCGAATACTGACCTTTCTGGATAATTCAATATTTTATATATATTTTGGGGATGTTGCATATTTAACATTTTTGCACTTACAAAGAAAGCAAACTACAATTTACTGATTACCTTTCATGGTCTCAGAATACCAGGAAGTCGTTTGCTACCAGTAAAATAATGTTTGCAATATGGTCACTGTTGTAATTTAGGAAACCTGGCAGCCATTTTGCACAAAACAATATACTGCAATAATATTGGTCCGGACGCTGAGGATAACTACCCATTTCTTTGAAGTCAGGTGATAGAATTTTATACATGGGCCTAGGAGAGGAGATGGCTCTTCACTATCTCGTACATATTTCCAAAGGCATCTGAAATAGAGGGCAGTAATGTATTCAAATTTTGTGCCATAGAAAGTGCATATGTGTCAGAGAACAGGATAGTTGCCAGTGCATAACCTGGGTAACTACAGGCTGGGTGGTTTGGCAGCTGAAGTCAAGGTACACTTAACCTAAATATTAAGTAACAAAATATGTCATGGAAAAGAACGAATAGAGGTAGCAAAGACAAATTTCAGAGAAGAAAGTGCAATTGACAAAACCTGTCGAAGTCTTCAAGGTAGTGGCAGTAATACTGAATACAGAATTAGTCATCTACTCCTACAGAACTTGGGAATTACTAAAAAAACAGACACGTTTTGTTGAAGCATTTCATCTTGGATTCATCAGGATAATTTGCATGAAATATCAATGAAAAGGTGAAACAAAGTTTCTGCTATCTGACGGTGCTGATTTTTCAGCAAGTGGAGGCTGGTTGATGCGCTGTTGCAAAGGAGAATGCAATTATTAATAATAACAGTTATCTGCTAAACTTTATTTAAATTTTAAACCAAGTGATTGACTTGAAATAGGTGCATTATGTGTATATGTTCTTTCTGTCTATAATGCCCTGTGTATCCATATATGTAACTTCCCATTCAAGCAAATATACCACACTGAGAGCCTTGCTGACAATCTAAAATAGGTTGCACTCAAGACTATTTTGTAAATGTCGTTCAGTCACCAAATTACATCTCAAGTTGGAAGTTCTGTTGTGAATGAACCTGTCTAGTTTAAGTATTTTACAACCCTTGACAGTTAACTGTTAACTGGTTAATTCTCCATGGCAATGCTTCTACCAATCAGTCCAACAAATCAGTGCTGTCCTCCGATATAAATAACTGTTATTTTCCCTTTACATGGATAGGGAAAAGCGTGCCAGAAAAACTTCAATAAAATTTATACTTGTCACAGCAACAATCACTGAATTGTTACATTGCAGAACGGCCATTCTGCTATCGGCTCTTCAAGTGAGCTGTTCACCTAATTCCATTCCCCTGCCTTCTTCCTGTAACATTGAACATTTGTTCCTTTGAGTCTAATTCCCTTTTAAAATGCCTAGATTGAACCTCCTTCCACCACAGTCTCAGGCAATGCATTTCAGACCTTAACTACTGATTGAAAGTAAAATTTGTCTCCATGTCACTTTTACTTCTTTTGCCAATTACTTTAAATTTGTGGCTCTTTTTTGTGATCTTTTCACGAATGGGAACAGTGTTTCCCCTTACTACACTGTCCTGACCCCTATCATTTTGCATACCTTTACCAAGTCTCTTTTCAGCCTACCTCATCTTGAAGGAAAACAGTCATATTTTATCCAATCTAATTGAAGTTCCTCAACTCTGGAATTATTCTGTTGAATAGTTTCTGAACTCTCTAATGCCTTTGCCATTTTTTTCTAAATTGCAGCTTCCACAATTAGCTGTAATGCTCCAGCTGAGGCCAAAGTGGTGATCAATACAATTTCCTGGCTCATGTACTCCAAGCCTGGGATACTGTAAACTTTATTAACCTCACTCAATCTCTACTTCTCTTGACACCTCCAATAATGTATACACGTATACACCCAGATCCCTCTGATCCTGTGTCCCTTATAAGAGTTTTACGTTTATTTTGCATTGTCTCTCTACTTTATTCATTCCAAAATGTATCGCCTCACATTTCTAAGCATTTAACTTCATCTGCCACATACTTACCCATTTCACCAACTTGACTATACTGCTTTTGATGTTGCACACCAGCCTCCAGCAAGTTAACAAATCCATGCTGACTCTCTTTAAGCAGATTATAATCCAACAGATTTATTTGGAAGCACTATCTTTCGGAGCGCTGTTCTTTCATCAGGTGGTTGTGAGCAGCGCTCCGAAAGCTAGTGCTTCCAAATAAACCTGTTGGTCTGTAATCTGGCGTTGTGTGATTTTTAACTTTGTCCACCCCAGTCCATCCCAGCACTTCCAAATCATGCCTCCTTTATTAACTTGCATTTGTCTGTGTGACTTAATTTTGTCTCAAATTACTGTTTCTAGAAAAGTCTCCACCACAAAAGTTAAAACCTCTAGTTTCTCGGCTTACCTTTGCTTCATTTTATTGGAACAGGGGTGCAACATTTGCATTTTTACAGCCCTCTGGCACAACTGCTGAGTCTAAGGAAAATTATTGTCAGTACCTCTGCAATTTCTGCTGCCCTTCAGCATTCTTGAATACATTCCATCTGATTCTTGTTCTTTATTAATTTTTAAGTAGAGATAGACTATGCAATAACACCCCCTTTACCAGTTTTATATCTGACCTTTTCACAGTGGCCAAGTAGCATGATCGTCCTTGGTAAAGTCAGATGCAAGTATTAATTTAACAGCTATTGCCTCACCTCCCTGTTTAAGTCTCCTTCCTTGTCCTAGATCAGTGCTGTTCTCCTTTTACCACTCTCTTACTCTTTATATAATCCTGTGAAATTTCAGATAGTTTTCAATAAGCCTGTTGGGAAACAACAATTAACATGGAATTGAGGTAGGGGGGTGCGGGGAAGTTGAAAAATTGGATTTAAAGATCTTTCAAACGGTGGGAATAAATAGAAATTGTGTTGAATAGAAGTTTGACCGTGTGGAGATGCATTGGGGAGTCACAGCTTTCGCTTCTGGGATCCAGCGGCCCATATTACATGTGAATGATTTTGGGCAGAGGACCAGAGGGACTGGTGTCCACATTTGTGGATGATATTAGAACAGGAGATTCAGGGAAGCTGCATGGCAGTCTCAGTGGGATAGTAAAGTAGGCAAAAAGAGATAAATGTCACTCCATTTACTTTGGTCAAAAAATAATTACTATCCTAATGAGCGAAATGACATGGAGGAATGGGCCAATATGTTAAGTGTTACTGTGGAGAAAGCAAATTAAATAATAATCTTTACAACAGTGGTAATGGAATATTAGAAGAGAAACATAATGGTAGATATGTATAAAACTGTAGTGAGAGTACAGTTAGATTATTGTGTGCCATTTTGGGATCCATAATGGCTAGAAAGATTTGAATTGATGGGAAAGCATGGATTGACATTGTGATATTTATAATTTATGCATATTTAATGTAATTGATTTTAAATTTAGATTTTCTTTGTGTCTAAAGTTAATAATCAGCATTCTGTAGCCATGGTGGTTTTTAACAACAGGCTTCTTTGAAGCTTCTATGAAGGCTTCTTTGCCAGCCTAATGGTTTTTTAAATTAACTTTAGAATTTTACAACCTAGCAAGGTTTATTGCCCCTCAAGGTCTGTTAGAAATTTCTAGACTGAGTTTTTTTATAACCTTAGGTGAAACACCCATAATGTAGAATGTGAGAGGCTTACTTTTTCAGTTTCCCTTTGTTTTTAAGGTAGTTTTGTGTAGTCCTTGGATGGAGATGATTGGATAGGTAGGTAGTGCTGGGAAACAAAGTATGTACTAAAACTAGGTTACCTTAGAGTAAGGAATTAGTGATACTTCCAAACCAGAGGTGAGGGAATAAAGCCCTGAGGAGTTTACTGAAGCTGAGTCTTTTAAGTTCAGATATATGATGCTTCCAGGAAGAAGCTATCAGTGTTTCCAGTCCCCAGTGTAAGCTCGTATAGATATAAGGAAAAGATTTTATCCCTCAGGGTGGGTACATACAAGAGGTGCCTTTAGGTACTGTACAAGAGATTTTGGTTTGAATTTATAAAGGATTGTTTTAGAATTAATGAGATTTTACTTTTACTATGAGGCTAAACCCTTTGAATTTGTGTGATCAGTAAGTAGGTTGGTTTATTCTATTTTATCTTCATTTCTTTTTGTTGAGTAAAGTTGTGTTTTCTTGTTAAACCAAGATCTGCAACATATTGTCCTTCTGTCTCAGTAAAAGGCAACTTTATTAGCCTCAAGCAAAACAAAATGTAATTTATCAAGCCAGATTTCAGTTTCAGCACTGACCTGTTCAGTAATAACATCAAGTTGAAATACAGGAAATACAGGGGTATAGCATGAGGTGACATGGGATTAACAGTAAAAGGCATAGGAAAAGGAGCACAAAAAGCTTTTCTTACTCAAAAAGATAAATTGCCCACTCTCAAAATCCTGGGGTTTCCACTGATCAAAAATTGAACTGTGGCTACAAGAGAATGTCAGAAAGTGGAAATTCTGTGGTGAGTTATTCACCTGTCTTCCCAAAACCTGTCCATCATCTACAAGACATAAGGAGTGTGTTTTGAATGCTCTCCACTGGCTTGGACAAGTGTTGTTCAAACAACATGAAGGAACTCAACACCATGTAGGACAGAGCAGCCCATTTGATTGGCACTCCATCTACCACCTTAAATATTCACACTCAGCACAGTTCAATGGAATTCATTGCCACAGAAGGCTCTCATTGGGTATATTTAAGACTGAGTTAGGTAGGTTCTTGAGTATCAAGGGGATCAAGATTACGGGGAGAATGGGGTTGAGAAACTTATTAGCCATGATTGGATGGCAGAGCAGACTCAATGGGCTAAATGGCCTAATTTCTGCTCCTATGTCTTATGGTCTTATAGTTTCGTTGGGAGCACCTTACAAGCCTATGACTTCTACCACCAAGAAAGACAAGGGAGCAGATGGATTGGAACACTACCACTTCTGTAAATTCCCCTCCAGCCTAAACACAAAACCAATTTGGAACCATATTGCCCTTTCTTAACTGTCACTATGTTAAAATCTTGGAGCTCCCTCCCTAATGGCCAATTGGGTGTACCTCTACCACATGGACTGCCATAGTTTAAACAGGCAGCTCATCTCATCATCACCTTGTCAAGGGCAATTAGATACAGACAGTAAATGCTGGCTGAGCGAGCAATGCTGGCAATCTGTGAAAGAATATGAAAAGCGTTTTGTGGCTATGAAATGTGTTAACAGCGGTGATTGGTACAGAGACTATGTCATTCTGTTAGAATAGGTTAGATGAGCAGTTCAAAATAAACTTTCATTAGGAAGTGCAGAAGAGATTTACGAGAGTGATGCCTGTAATGCGGGTGCTTTGTAATAGCTTAGATAAGTGACTGAAGAACAAAGTAATAAAGGATTTGGAAACAAAGCAAGATTAGGCGTAATGTTTATGTGGAGCACAACCTTCATCTAGCACCATTGGTGGTTCTGTTTTGTGCTGTAATTTCTGTGTTACAGCTGTGACTCTTCATGCAGAGTTCAAAAATTCATTTCACCTGGGAAAGGTGACATGCGTCATCACAGCAAGGAGAGTTGAAAGGTGTGTGAACCTCAGTCTTAGGTTCAGAGTGACACATGAATCGAGGTCAGGGATCAGATCCGCTGCCTGCTCATTGACAGGGAATGGAATTAGAAGAGACAGTAAAGAGAGAAATAACTTGTGAAATAGAAAGGTGGAGAAAAATAACTTGTTTTTAAACACAAAAGCTTATGAAAATAGTCAATTAAATCTAAGCTACCTTCCCACATGAATGCCTTCAGTAAGTATTGGAAGTTTGTATTTTTAATCTTTTATTTATTTGTCTGGGAATCTCCCAAGATCTGTCTGTTGGTATATAACAATTCTTTCTGAGCTGCTCTTTTTATCAATGTTTGAACAGGGATTCAGTGTCTCTCAATATTTGTTACCAACTTCTCAACCAAACATTCAAAGCCAGGAAGAAAGGGAAGAGAAAGGCAGGGTTTCAGTTCAAGGACTGCAGCAGTTCACAGGTGCAGTTGACCGCCACCTTCTGATGGCCAATAAATACTGGCCTTGTATTCACATTCTGTGAGTAAACTTAAAATAAAAGCTCTGCAGTGTCAGATTTTTAAAAATAATATTATGAGAAAGACAATAGGAGAAAATAGACATAGAGTCACAGAGATGTACAGCACAGCAACAGACCCTTCAGTCCAACTCATCCATGCCGACCAGATATCCCAACCTAATCTAGTCCCATTTGCCAGCACCCAGCTCAAATCCCTCTAAACCTTCCTATCCATATTCCCATCCAGGTGCTTTTTAAATGTTGTAATTGTACCAGCCTCCACCACTTCCTCTGGCAGCTCATTCCATACACGCACCACCCTCTGCGTGATAAAGTTGCCACTTAGGTCCCTTTTATATCTTTTCACTCTCAATCTAAACCTGTGCCCTCTAATTCTGTACTTCCCCCAACCCAGGGAAAATACTTTGTCTATTTATCCTATCCATGCCCCTCATAATTCTAAGAGCGTCTATGAGGTCACCCCTCAGCCTCCGACACTCCAAAGAAAACAGCCCCAGCCTGTTCAACCTCTCCCTATAGCTCAAAACTTCCAACACTGGCAATATCCTTGTCCATCTTTTCTGAACCCTTTCAAGTTTCACAACATCCTTCCAATGGGAACAAGACCAGATTTGCACACAGTATTCCAAAAGTGGCCTAACCAATGTCCTGTACAACCGCAACATGACCTCCCAACACCTATACTCAATGTTCTGACCAATAAAGGAAAACATACCAAACACCTCCTTCACTATCCTATCTACCTGTGACTCTACTTTCAAGGAACTATGAACCTGCACTCCAAGGTCTCTTTGTTCAGCAACACTCCTGATGACCTTATCATTAAGTGTATAAGTCCTACTAAGATTTGCTTTCCCAAAATGCAATACCTCACATTTATCTAAATTAGACTCCATCTACCACTTTTCAGCCCATTGGCCCATCTGATCAAGATCCCATTGTAATCTGAGGTGACCTTCTTCACTGTCCACTACACCTCCAATTTTGGTGTCATCTGCAAACTTACGAGCTATACCTCCTACGTTCATATCCAAATCATTTATATAAATGACAAAAAGTAGTGGACCCAGCACCGATCCTTTTGGCACTTCACTGGTCACAGGCCTCCAATCTGAAAAACAACCCTCCACCACCACCCTTGTCTTCTACCTTCGAGCCAGTTCTGTATCCAAATGGCTAGTTCTCCTTGTATTCCATGAGATCTAACCTTGCTAACCAGTCTCCTTTGGGAACCTTGTTGAATGCCTTACTGAAGTCCATATCGATCACATCCACTGCTCTGCCCTCATCAGTCCTCTTTGCTACTTTTTCAAAAAATGCAATCAAGTTCGTGAAACGTGATTTCCCACGCACAAACACATTGCACTCTCAGCTACCTTCCCCCAGCCCCCTCCCATTTATCTCTTCACCCCCAAGGCTCCCAACATCATTCCTGATGAAGGGCTTTTGCCCAAAACCTTGATTTTCCTGCTTCTTGGATGCTGCCCTGACCTGCTGTGCATTTCCAGCGCCACACTAACCCAAATCATTCCTTGCCTTTCCAAATACATGTAAATCCTCTGAAGGAAGTGCCAGGACTGAGGGAGTTCTGCACTGTCAGAGGTGCTGTTTTCTGAATAAGATGCTAAACCTGTCTGCTGCCTGAGATGGATGATTAATTCCGATAGCAAACTCAATTCAGCCTTGGACTGAGCTGGGTGGGAAAGTATCTAAGCTTTTAATTTAACCTAATTTAAATTGTAATTTGTGGTTGACATTAAAGTAAAATCTGCAGTTTTGAAATTCTGTGCTTTGATTAAACTTCAAGCAGGTTTATTTTTAAAGGTTACGTTGAAAGGGCAGCCTAATTAAGAACTCCTTCACTGATTTAGTTAAGCCCTTTGTGTTGAAGACATGCACAAATATCCATCTTAAGAAGTTAAGTGGTGGAATGAGAGAGGTGTTGGTTTGCCTTTGCCCAAACAAAACAACTATGTATAGTATGTAGTACTGGTGAGTAATACTAGTGTTTAAAGTAAAAGACTGCCTCTTTTTCTTAAAATTAACTTGTTGCATATCAGATAGGTAGTAGTGCTCAAATGGAACAAGAATGCACTAAACTATTCAGAGTGGAGATTCCTCAAATGTAAGGAGCTGGAACATCAAAGTGATTTAATTAATCACTTAAAGAAAATAAAACCAAGGTGGCAGGTTGGGTGATGTGTTGCAACTACAGTATATAGGAGCTGTTGGATACCAAGGTGATCAACAGTGAGCACCTCAGTGGTAAATGTTTGCAACTCAAGCTTCAGATTCTAGCTCCTGAACATGGATCTGAACTGCAGATACTATGTCATTATCAGGGAGGGTGAAGTTACCTTAGCAGTTGTCTGAGAGGTTGTCACTCCCCTTAGATTGGATAATTCAAATCTGGGCTATGATCAAACACAGGAGCAAGTGTTCTTCGGTGAAGCAGACATGAGGACCGGGGGGGCAACTCTCATGGAACCTCTAAGCCTACAATTGCCCAACAGTTATTTCTCGCAAATTGTGGATGAGAGCAGGGACTGCAGGGGGAATAAGTGAACTGACTATGGCAATATTCTACAGGGAACCATTCAAGTGTGCAAATGAATAGAAACAGAGTAGTGGTAGGAAACAATCTAATTAGGGGTTAGATATTGTTCTCTATGGCTGTGGGCAAGCCTAACAACTCTGTTGTCCGCCTGATGTCAGAGTTAAGAACATCTCCTCAGGGCTGGAATGGAAAAGGAGGGCTCCAGTTGTCATCATCCATGCTGGTTCTAAGGACATTGATAGGTCTGGAAAGAAGATTCTGCTGTTAGGAGCTAAACTAAAATGCAGAAACTCCCAAGGTAATAATCTTAAGATTACTATTTGAGTCACAAGCAAAATGGCTCAGGGTAAATAAAGTCAAGGAATTAAATATTCTGCTTAATGATTGGTGTGGCAGCAACTGGTTTCATTTCATGGGGCACTGACTCTTGTACTTGAGAAGAAGAGAGCTGATCCAGTTGGACAAGCTTCACTTTAGTTATGCTGCAACCGGTGTCCTGGTAAATCAAATAATTTGCACTGCGGGGAGGGTTTGAAACTAATTAGAGAGAGGGGAGGGGGGTTGGGTGGGGTATTATGTATGCTTACAAATTTTCATTATTTTGGTAATGAGACCCAGCATGGGACAGGACTGGACAGAGCATAAAAGCACAAAATAACAGCAGCAAATAGGGTCAAAGAAGGAAAAACTGGTAAAAAGGCAAAATGAATGGTTGTTTACTTAAATGCACCTATAAAATTCTAACAAGACCAGATAGGGAAAATACAGGAAGGACGTTCCCAATGACAAGGAGTCCAGAACATTTTCTCTATTTCTGTGTGGTATTCAGAACAACATAAATGAATTAACAGTACAAATATAGGTAACTGTGTATGATCTTATAATCATTACAGAAACATAGTTACTGAAATAACTCTACAGGGGCCAATTTCCCATCAACGAGTCACCTTTATATACATGTGGGAATTCCTTGACACTGATTCAGCTCCCTCATAGTCAGCTCTCAGAGTGAACAAAACCTCTGACGTGCCTGTTTGTTTGTTTGTTTTTAGC
Source organism: Chiloscyllium plagiosum (assembly GCF_037043375.1). Lineage (NCBI taxonomy): Eukaryota > Metazoa > Chordata > Chondrichthyes > Orectolobiformes > Hemiscylliidae > Chiloscyllium > Chiloscyllium plagiosum. Next base: position 19,269,987 of record NW_028270144.1, on the reverse strand, counting down.
CAGCTCTCAGAGTGAGCAGGATGTCTGACACTCCTGTTTTTTTTTAATTACCCCCACACTACTGCCTAATTGCGGTAGTGCTTATTCTTTCCCCAGCACCCATGTTGACAGGCCTGTTTGTATCTGTCAGCCAGGACTCCCTGATTGGACCAGATTAACTGCCCCAGTCAAGGAAGTCAAATTCTATGAGGTCCACCGGGTTGACCTCACTGCAATCACTACAGTTACAAGGCAATCAAAGATCGGAACTAAATATCCAGGATATGTGATTTTTTTTTAAAGGATAGACAGGAAGGGAGGGATGGTGGTGTAGCTTTGTTAGTACAAGATGGAATAAGTATGATGACTAGAAATATCTAGGATTGGATGATGGAGAATCCATATCACTGGAAAGGAGAAATAACAAGTGAGAGAAAACACTTGTGGTTTATAGCTTTGCCAGCAGTAACAGGTCAGAAGAGTGGAGAATATATCAGGATATAATGAGGTAATATTTAAAAAAGCAGTACATTAATCATAAGTGACTTTAATTTTCATGTACATTATGAAAATCAGATTTGAAAGGTTAGCCACAAGGGAGAATTTTGTATTCAGGGCAGTTTCCTCGAACAATATATTATTGATACAGCCAGTAATCAAGCTATTTTGGATCTGGTAATATGACAGGTTTAATCAATGATCTCAGACTCATTAATATATTTAGCAAATAATTGTGTCCTCAGCACTCTACCTGTTACGGATTTGCCATCCTAAAAGTGCCCCGGTATACCAACTCCCTGTTTTCTATCAGTTAGCCAACATCTCTTCATGCAAATAAACAATCGCCAACATCATGCACTGTTACTAATTGTGTGTCATAGTTTCTACATTTTGCAATCATAACTGCAATTAAATGATTCTCACTTGGCTATGAAGTGCTTTGGGACGCTGTATAATGGTGTGAGTCACAGCATAAATGCAAGACTTTTTTACTGCTAGACCAGTTCAAATGACTATGCCAAGAATTGTTGAACAACCCATGGTGTGTATGGACTATCTAAAGATCAAAAAAATAACAGAAGCAAAATACTGTAGATGCTGAAAATAAAAAAGAAAATGCTGGTAAATATTCAAAGGGGCAGGCAGTATCTATGTAGAGAGAAACTGAGTTATTGTTACAGCTTGATGGCACTGTATCAGAATGACCATGCTAACATTCTAATGCACCAGTGCTTTTTAGAATAGACATCAATTAGAGCACCTATTAAGGAGAAATACTGGAATAATATGTTTGTGGCTTAAGTGCTTCCTCTTTAGTGATGAAGATTATGTAGTTCTCTCACCTATCAGCTGGCTCAGGGGGTAGCACTTTCGCCACTGAAACACAGTTTGTTCAAATTGTGCTCTAAACCTGAGCACAAAAATCAACACTTAACCCTCCCAGTACAGCATTAAGAGAGTTCTACAATTTCAGAGATGTTGACTTCTGAATGAAAGGTTAAAATCAAGGTCTCATCTGCCCTCTCAAGTGGGCATGAGGATCCCAGGACACTGCTTCAAAGAAAAGTGGGGAATGATTCCTGGTGCTCTGTTAAATATTTCTCTCTCAAGCATTATTACAAAGAGCAGACTATCTGGTCATTATCAGATGATTGTTTTCAGAAGCTTCTGTGTACAAATTGGTTTCTACATAACAAACAGTAACCATATTTCAAAAACACTTCAATTGTTTTGAAGAACTTAGGATGTCCTGTGTTTTGGAAAGGTGTAATATGTAGTTAATACTTCCTTTCATTAGAAATGTCTGTGGTTGAATGATTCTAAATTAGTTTATAGAGTAATGCAGGGAAGTGCAGGAAGGTTTGCTGCAAGCTATTTGAAGAATGCTTGCTATAGACACATCCAAACTCAGTTGAGTCAGGACTATAGTAACAAATTTAATGTGATTTTTTTTTTAAAGCTGAACGAATTTGAAGTGCGTTATTCTCCATCAAACTAGACCACAACAAAAGAAGCATTTCTTCTGTTTATTTTTTTACAATTTTTTTGTACAAGCCACTTATCTGTCCACACTATTGTTTGAACTTCTTTCTATCTTCTTTTCCACAGTAACGGGTTGTGTCATTCCCTCATGATCAGCACTATTGTTGCCTTTGTTTCTTCTCATACCTCAGAAGTCCATTTTTTCTTTTATCTCTCTCCCATTCATGCATGAGGGAACAGTTGTGCTGTGTTGTAGGGATGTTCTGTTGGATTCCTAACCATGGGAGTTCTCTTTATTCTCTTCAAAGTAGGACAATAGGGACCAAAGGCTCTGAATGTCTGCTCCAGAATGCACACTATAATATGCCAGGTTATTCTGTAACTCAAAGTCAATAAACTGCTAAATTAACAGCTCCTGCCTAGTTTACCACCTGTAATGATTTCTCACATTTGGCCATATATTATATTTAGGTAATTGCTTTGTGCCTGGTTGCTTGTGTTTGGTTTGTGGATCAGTCGTCTCTTAAGAAAAGTTACACTTAACATAACACTCAACTATTTGGACTCAGCCAGAAAATCCTTACTAATGAGGTCATAAGGAATAAACAGACACAAGTGGTACTTGGGTAGCTCTTGAGATCAGTTATTGAAACCACTTACCACTGGTTTATCCTGTTTAATAAAGACAGCAACATTGAATCAGGCCTTATGTTAACTAGAGTAGTTTGATTAGTTCCTTCTCCATGCTTTTGTGGTTCAGATAATTTTAGTAAATTTTTGGTCTGTCTTTTTATGGTGAATGCCTTACTTTGGTGACTGTTTTCTTCCAATGACTTGCCATTTCATGCTGGGCTCTGGTTAAGGCTTCAGCAAAAGCAACATCTGATTATAAACATAATTACTTAAGCAGATACCAAAAAGAACAAGCATGAAATTGAACAGTAAGATCATTTTAGGACCAAGTGAAGTTTTGGAAATTTACAACCTTCGCATTTTGTAATGTAATTTCCATAGCTTTGAGGTTTATAATGATCACAATGCACCTACAACTCACTTGTACTGTTATACGTACTTCAGTCATTTGAAATCACCTTCAGAAATGTAATTATAATATTAATTTGTATTCTTCAATGTTTTCTAGCATAGGTAGTCACATAATATGTTTCTTAATGCAGATGTGTATTAATCAGTCACGTAAGTTGTCTGACTATTTGATAGATAACTGATCTTTCTTGGAGTTACAGAGTCATAGAAATGTACAGCACAGAAACAAACCCTTAAGTCCAACTCGTCCATACTGACTAGATGTCCTCATCCAGTCCCATTTGCTAGCATTTGTCCCATATCCCCCTGAACTCTTCCTATTTATATATCCATCCAGATTCCTTTTAAATGTTGTAATTGTACCAGCCTCCACCACTTCCTCTGGTTAGAGACAAAAAACTGCAGATGCTGGAATCTAAAGTAGACAGGCAGGAGGCTGGATGAACACAGCAAGCCAGGCTGATGCTGCCTGGCTTGCTGTGTTCTTCCAGCCTCCCCTGCCTGTCCACCACTTCCTCTGCAGTTCATTCCATACACACACCACCCTCTGTGTGAAAGAGTTGCCCTTTAGGTCCCTTCTAAATCTTTCCCCTCAAACCTATGCCTCTGGTTTTGGATTCCCCTAGCCTGGGGAAAAGATCTTGCCTATTTACCCTATTCATGCCTCTCATGATTTTGTAAACTTCTGTAAGGTCACCCCTCAGCCTCCAACCTCCAAGCAAAATAGCCCCAGCCTGTCCAGCCTCTTCCTATAGCTCAAACCCTCCAACCACGCCAACATCCTTGTAACTATTTTCTGGACCCTTTCAAGTTTCACAGCATCTTTCCTGTAGTAGGGAGACCAGAATTGAATGCAGTTAATTGTTGTGCACAGCTCTGGCATTGGTTTTGGAAAACAGAGCAGTGCTTTAATTCGGTATTATTCCTTGGCATCAAACTTTCATTCTTTTCTTCACCTTCATTGTGGGTCATCACCAGCTCAAATTAAATGGCGGTCCCATCTGCTCTCACAGATGGACATAAAAGAAAGGACAATTCCAAAAAGAGTGGGGACATTCTATCTTGTGTGCAAGTAGCTATTCTTCAACTGACATCATCAAATTAAAACATAAGAGCATTATAAGTAGTAAACCATTCCGTCTTTCAAGTCTGCTTGTTTAACTTCACTTTTCTCTTATAGGGTCATAAAGTCGTTCAACACGGAAACAGGCCCTTCAGCCCAACTCGTCCATACTGACCAGTTTTCCTAAACTGAACTAGGAGAAAGTGAGGACTGCAGATGCTGGAGAACAGAGCTGAAAGGTGTGTTGCTGGAAAAGCGCAGCAGGTCAGGCAGCACCAAGGAGCAGGAGAATTGACGTTTCGGGCATAAGCCCTTCATCAGGAATGAGGAGGGTGTGCCAAGCAGGCTAAGATAAAAGGTAGGGAGGAGGGACTTGGGGGAGGGGCGGTGGGAATGCGATAGGTGGAAGGAGGTTAAGGTGAGGGTGATAGGCCGGAGAGGGGGTGGGGGCGGAGAGGTCGGGAAGAAGATTGCAGGTCAAGAAGGCAGTGCTGAGTCTGAGGATTGGGACTGAGATAAGGTGGGGGAAGGGGAAATGAGGAAGCTGGAGAAATCTGCAGAAAATGCAGATTTCTCCAGCTTCCTCATTTCCCCTCCCCCCACCTTATCTCAGTCCCAACCCTCGGACTCAGCACCGCCTTCTTGTCCTGCAATCTTCTTCCCGACCTCTCCGCCCCCACCCCCTCTCCGGCCTATCACCCTCACCTTAACCTCCTTCCACCTATCGCATTCCCAACGCCCCTCCACAAAGTCCCTCCTCCCTACCTTTTATCTTAGCCTGCTTGGCACACCCTCCTCATTCCTGACGAAGGGCTTATGCCCGAAACATCATTTCTCCTGCTCCTTGGATGCTGCCTGACCTGCTGCGCTTTTCCAGCAACACATTTCTAAACTGAACTAGTCCCACTTGCCTGTGTTTGGCCTATCCATGTACCTGTCCAAATATCTTTTAAATGCTGTAATTATATCCCCACCTCTACCACTTCCTCTGGCAGCATGTTCCATTTATGAATCACCCTCTACGTGAAAAAGTTGCCCCACAGATCCCATTTAAACCTTTTCCCTCTCACATTGAATCGATGCCCTCTAGTTTTGACTCCCTACCCTGGGGAAAAGATCTTGGCAATTTGCCTTATCTATGCCCTTCATGATTTTATAAACCTCACATTTATCAGCATTTTCTTCTTCCATTGGACTAAAATAAGAGTCTCTTTCATTCTGCTACTATTTCTGATTGTCCTAGTCGGTAAACATGTTTGGGACATTCACTGAAAAAGTCATTTCCATTAACCTTCTCTTTCATCTTGTCTGTATAATTATTTGAACCCTATTCTTGAAATAATGCTGTTAGGAACTAAATACTTTTGAGCCAAAATGTGGTATACTGCTTTTTCTTCATTAATAAGAAAGAAGAACTTAGATTTCTATAGTGTTGTTTACAGCCTCAGGCTATTGCAAAGCTCTTTATGTCTAATGAGATACTTTAGATGTGTACTCACTGTTGTAATGGAAGAATTGCTGTAGTAGAATTGTATACAAAAAAATCCAACAAAAAGGCTATCCCACAATGTGATAACGAGCCTATAACCTGTATTTCCCTATTGAGATCTTGGTTATGATGCCAGGGAAAACTTCCCTGCCTTTGAATTATAAGATCTTTAACAATCCAGCTGAGGGAGCTGCCGGGCCTCAGTCTAAGGATTGTGCGTTTTGAAAAGTATTTATTTGACTTTCTACTTTATGAAACTTTGTGGTTTATGAAGCAGTAGTGACTTTTCCTCCTCCTCCTTGTGTCTTGAATATTTTCCTTTATGCTAAACTTCTTATTCAAACTAATTTTGTATCCTATTAGATAGCTGGTGGTAACTGAGACTATATAGTAATATAACTTGAGAATTTATCACAATATATCACAACCTTCAGTTGCAGTAACATTTTCAACTGGTGATGATGTGGGAAATATCAGGCAATATTTAAAATGCAAATGAGTATTATGGAAATAGAATGAGTATGATTTGAATGTTTGAAATGGCTTAGATATGTCAGTAAAGCATTCAGATTAAGGAAACCTAGGTTTCATCTCTGATCTTTGACAAGTAGCTAAACTCAGCATTAGTCAAGACACCATAGTTAGCCTGGAAATTGGTGTGCTTAAGCAGTAAAAGTGGGACAGTGAAAATGTATATATTTGGATATTGATTAAGGGCAGGCTTCAACTAAGTACTTATGCTGCATCAGTCAAATAGATAGCCAACAATGATTGTCAATGCTGACAATGAACAGGTGATACAGCAGAGGCAAACTGTGCAAATTACACATAATTTACAGTAAAGAAACAGGACATTTGTACTGACAAATCTGTGCTGGTGTTTAGGGTCCATTCCCAGGCCTACTTTGTCTCACATTATCTGCAAGTCATTTTATTCCTCTTTCTGTCCAACTTCCACTTAAGTATATGAACCATGTATCCTTGTGTAAAAGTTGGCTTTTTGAGCCCCATTTTGAGACAAAAAGTGGATTTATACACAAATTTATTACTTTTGAGAGGTAGAGTCCCTGTCTGCTCTTGCAAGCAACAAAGCAGTTAAGGACTGTTTTTATTAGTCCACAGGATGTCGGAGTTGCTTTGTTGTCATTCCGTAATTGCTTTGAAGAAGAAGGTAGTGAACCGGTTTCTTGAACTAGTGCCGTCCTTGTGATGAAGTTAGACTATCAGTCCTGATAGGAAGGCAGTTCCATAAGTTTGATCCTGTGATGGTGTTTCACTGTTTTTTGTGCCAGGGCCAACACACCTCACGTGACCTGATCTTTTATAAGCTTACCAAAACTCTAGCATTCATTGTTGCCCCTCTTCCGACCCTCCCCCCTGTTTGTCACACCTTGCTTGACTTTTCCACGTGCAACTCTATTCATCCATTTCCTCCCTCTCGCCACCTCTCTTCTGTGAATCTGGGAGAGAAACAGATGAGCTAGATGCTCCACCACATGGAGAGAGTCAGCCTGCAGGAGAGACAGTGAGCAGATGGTAAGTAGAAAGCATGAGGACTTCTTGACCAAAGGTTAGGGTCAACAATTACACAAAATCAACAGTTAATCGGGTATGAGGGTCGAGAGTGTGGTGCTGGAAAAGCACAGCAGGTCAGGCAACATCCGAGGAGCAGGAGAATTGACGTTTCGGGCAAAAGCCTGTGAGCCGTTCATCTCAATCGCTATGATACGATAGTAAGTTTTGCATTGTTACCACTCTAAGTAGAAGTTTCTCCTGAATTCCCCATTGCACATATTAGTCAATTATGGATTTTTTTAATTTTTCAGAGTATGTGGGAGTGGTTGGCTGAGCCAAGATTTGTTGCTCTTCCCTAATTGCCCTACAATTGAGTGGCTTTCTATGTCAATTGCAGAGGGCAGTTGAGAGTCAACCACATTGCTCTAGGTTTGGAGTCACATGTCAGCCAAATTGTATGAGGACAGCTGGTTTCCTTCCTTGATGGACCAGATGGCTTTTTTTATGATAACTGATATTGGTTGCCATGATTGCCATTACTGAGACTAACTTTATATTCCAGACTGATTGAATGATTTAATTTAAATTCCACAATTTGGTACATCTCCCCAAGGCACTACTGTAGTTTTCAAGATTACTTGCTCAATGACAGTACCACTCAACCTTCTTCTTAATGGCAATGGGCCTTGCCTTTTCAACTTTTCCTAATATTTCTATCTTCACTGTAATAGAAACATGAGGGTTGTCCACATGGCAGATAGCATTTTAGTCGAGAGTGTGATGCTGGAAAAGCACAGGAGGTCAGGGAGCATCTGAGGAGCAGGAGAATTGACGTTTTGGGCATAAGCCCTTCATCAGGAATGAGGCTTGTGGGCCAGGGTAGTGAGAGATAAATGGGAGGGGGGGTGGGGTTGGGGAAGATAGCAAAAAATGCAATAGGTAGATGAAGGTGGGGGAGAAGATGATGGGTCAGAGAGGAAAGTGGAGTGGAGAGATGGGAAAAATGATGGACAGGTCAAGAGGGTGGTGCCGAGTTGGAGGCTTGGGACTGGGATAAGGTGGGGGGAGGGGAAATGAAGAAACTGATGAAATCCCACATTAATCCTGTGTTGTTGCAGGATCCCTAGCATTTTAGCCAACTCAAGATAACTAAAAACCTGTCCATTCATCTTCAGGTGTGAAATGGGCACCCGGTGTAAAGTGTGTGTCTGTAGGCAGACACTGCACAATTGAAATGCAACAGAGTGCAAGAGATGTCATTTCATTATCAATGTCCCAAACACCTGTCTAACTTAATAACAGGGCCTATTAAAATATTACAAAGATGATTTGGGACCCATTTTGGAAGGTGGCTTGTGCCAGCTTCTGATTTTGTGGATATTAACTTTGCCCACTGAACTCACGATAGAAGCAGTCAAGCAACAGCCTTCACAAGTGTCTATCTAAATGGGCTAGTAACCCCCAACTGAATTCAGAGATAGTATTAAAAAGTGACATATTTAAATACTAGCACATTTCAATGACCACAAAATATGCCAAAAGACTTCACAGCTAAGAAAGTCGTTTTGAAGTGTGGTCTTAATGTAATATAGAAGTTGTAATATTTTGGTAATCAATTTGCACACAGCAATCTCACAAACAGCGATGAGGTTTTAACAATGGAGTATGAATGAACAGGCATTGCAATGACGTCTTTAGGCCAGGCTGTGTAGATAGCATAGTCAACTTTGAAGCACAAAAGCTTGGGTCTGAGCCCTACTCTCGAGACATGAGCACAAAACCCATGCTGACTCGAATGCAGCGTTGGGAAGTGCAGCACCTAAATGCTTTTGGGAGGTCTATTGTGTATTTTTCTCCTACATTATAGACACTGGTGACTAGAATTGAAAAGTACTTCATTGGGTATGAATCAAAATGGGAAGGCCTAAGGTCATCAAAGGTCCTATATAAATGCAAGTTCATGCTTGTTTTACTTTAATAGACACTAAAACTGAATCTTTGGCTGCCCTCTCAGATGAATGTAAAAGAGTTCATAATTCTATCTGAAGACACAAATGGAGAGTTCTCCCCAGTATCTTCGTCAATATTTATGTCTCAACCAATATCATGGTAAATCACTTTGTTTTCATGTTGTTACTTGTGGAATCTGTGTTTAAACTGACAGCTGCATTTCCTGCAATATATGACTGAAATGTAAGATCCTGAGGGTGCTTGACAAGGGTACATGGTTTCTCCTCGTTGGGGAATTTGAAGCTAAGGAGTGCAGTTTCAAAATAAGGGATCTCCCATTTAAGGCAGGAATGTGCAGAAAGTTCTTTCTGATGGGTTGGTTAGTCTTCGGAATTCTCTTCACGGAGAACTGTTAACATGCTAATTTGTCCTGTAGTGATGAGGAATGTGTACGCCCGGTTGTTTAACCATGTTAAATACGGAACTAGGGTTGGAGAAGGCCTGTGCCCGAAACGTCGAATCTCCTGTTCCCTGGATGCTGCCTGACCTGCTGTGCTGTTCCAGCAATAAAGTTTCAACTTTGATCTCCAGCATCTGCAGACCTCACTTTCTCCTTGGATGATATGGCTAGGTGGATGCTCTTTGAAGGATCAATGCAGACTAGATGGGCTAAATGTCTCCTTCTGCACTGAATATGATTCAGCAATATTTAAAGCTGAAGCAGATAGCTCTGTGATCTTTAAGTTAATCCAAGTTTACCGAGGGCAGACCGGAAAGTGGAGTTAAACTATAGTGAGATCCATCATGATTATTGAATCATAGTATCCCTACAGTGTGGAAGTGGGATGAAGCATGTTCAATGGGCCAAATGGCCTACTTATGCTGCTGTTTCTTATGTTATTACAACAGTGACTGTATTGCAGATGTAGTCACTGTAACTTCAAGATTTGTTTTTTCCTTTCTCTACTCTGTTACAGACACAGAAGACAACAGTTGGGGCTCATGGTTTTTAAATCTAGAATGAAGATCCCTGTATTTTATGATTTGTTCTTTCACTTTCTAGAAATTGGCTGAAGTGTTTTGTTCATACTTGTTAATAAACACTAATGTGTTAAGTAAATTGTAACTTACTGAAGGAAAGCAATCAGCTATCCTTTCTTGGTCTGGACTACCTCCATCCCAAACCCACAATAATGTGATGGACTCTTAACTTCTCTGTGAAGTAGTTAAGCATGTCACGAAATTCAAGGACAATTAGGAATGGGCAACAAACGCAGGTTTTGCCAGCAACACCCACAATCCACGAAAGAATACATTTTTAAAAACTGTACTCTCAGACAACTTTGCAAAGTACAGATCTGGGCATGGGGGAGGTTAATGAGAAATTGTCAGTTGGAAAATGCACTGTTTGGTAGCCTTCTACATAAGAAAGAGCAGAAGTCGGCCATTTGGCCCATTGAACTTGCTTTACCAGTCAGTAATGTCATGGCTGATCTCATTGTGTCTTTAACTCCAATTTGCTTATTACAATAAGGTTTCAGCAATTTAATCCCTCATTTAAGCCACTTCCACACTTTATTAATTTCTGCTTTTTACATTTGGTTTTGTCTATATGGTTAAAATGGAAAATTGTACCATACTTTCCACCTACATTCTCAAAATTTTGCAAACTCTTTCTCTCTCCCCTCATTCTCTCCTTATTTCTGATTTTGTTTTAGTTCTTGATCAATACAGTAGCTGCAGGATTCCCATTTAGTCTCAAAGGTTGGATGCTCCTCCCATTTTTTGCCATCTTTCAGTACATATAAAGCAAAGACAGATTTGCCTTTCTCCTTGCTTCCCCTTGCTACCCCTCCCCTTGTTTCACCCTTCTTGCTTTCGCCTTTCCCCTCGTTTCCCCCCTCACTTCCCACTGCTTCCCCTTCCCCTCGCTTCCTGCCACCTCTACTCTCATTTTCTACCCATCCTTTTGCTTTGCCCCACTCACTTCCTGCCCTCACTTGCCCCTCGCTTCCACCCTCCCTTCGCTTTCCCCTTCCCCTCGCTTCACCCCTCACTTCACCCTCCTACCTCACCCTCCCACCTCAACAACCCTCCCAGGCTTCACCCCTGCTGCTTCAACCCCCCCCCCCCCGCTTTACCCTCACTGCTTCACCCCCTCTTGCTTCACCCCCTCCTGCTTGCTTCACACCCTGCTTCATCACCCCCATTCCGCTTCACCCCCCCACTACACCCCCCACCCTGTTTCACACTCCCTCACACAGCCACTCCCTCTCCCTCACTCCCTCCCACTTACCCTTACCCCCCCACTCCCGCTGCCTCACCTCTCGTCCTCACCCCCATCACCTCATTCTCAACCCCCTATTCCTCACCCTCACATCCCACTCCCTCACCCTCACGCCACCCACTCTCACCCCCCCACTCCCTCACCCTCACCTCTCATCCTCACCCCCAAGGCCAATCACCCTCACATCCCACTCCCTCACCCTCACCTCCCCACTCCCTCATCCTCACACTCCCACGGCCTCATCCTTACCCCCCATACCCTCACCCTCATCACTTCCACTCCCTCACCTCCCACTTCATCTCCCTCACCTCCCCCACTCCTTCAACCCTTGTACACCCTCATCCCCCACTCCTGCACGTCCCCACTCCCTCACCCTCACCGCCCCACGCCTCACCCTTACCCCCCACTCCCTCACCCCTCACCCCCACACCTCTGCATTCCCCCCTTCACCCCCACTACCCCCCACCCCACCCGCTCCCTTACCCTCACCCTCCCCACTTCCTCACCTCCAGCTCCCTCACCCCCAGCTTCCTCACCCCCCACTCCCTCAACCCTCCCCATAACCCTCACCCCTCCACTTCCTCACCTCCCTCACGCCCCACTCCCTCACCCCCATTCCCCCACACCCCCATTCCTTCACCCCCATTCCCTCACCCACCCCACTCCCTCTTCCTCAACCCTCCCCACCCCCTCACCACCCCTCACTCCCTCACCCCCCCTCACTCCCTCACCCCCCCTAAACCCCCCTTCACCACCCCCACCCCCTCACCCCTTCACCCCCCCACCCCCCCACCCCCCTCACTCCTTCACCCCCCCTCACTCCTTCACCCCTCCTCACTCCTTCACCCCTCCTCACTCCTTCACCCCCCTCACCCCTTCGCCCCCCCACCCCTTCACCCCCCCACCCCTTCACCCCCCCACCCCTTCACCCCCCCCACCCCTTCATCCCCCCACCCCTTCACCCCCCACCCCTTCACCCCCCCACCCCTTCACCCCCCCACCCCTTCACCCCCCACCCCTTCACCCCCCCCACCCCTTCACCCCCCCCACCCCTTCACCCCCCCACCCCTTCACCCCCCCCACCCCTTCACCCCCCCCTCACCCCTTCACCCCCCCTCACCCCTTCACCCCCCCTCACCCCTTCACCCCCTCCTCACCCCTTCACCCCCTCACCCCCTCAACCCTTTTGATAATTGTCACTGATCTCATTTTTAAAACCTGACAGCATTTAGGCTTCCTGTTGAGGTACTGTATGTGTTCATATGTGAAAAGTGCCCTAAGGCACAACTACCTGAATTGCTTTTAATTACACCACATAGTAGTACTTCATCTGGGTTCTGATTCTGTTTGATTGATGCTTCAAGGCAATTGTCAGTGCAGATGATGGGATTAAGTGCCTCTTGAAGTGACTTTACATTAATGTGGGAACAATGACAGTCATTCACTTATAAAACACCTTTTTAAAACACTGGTCACACGCATGCATACACTGTCATTCACTCACTCACTCCCTCATTCCCAGAAAGAATAGTTCCAGTTTGAAAACAGATGAGCACCGCTTATTACACCACGATTAAGCATGTATGACGTGTGCAGTTTTTCACAAATTATTAGCTTCAATTTCTTGAGAAGACAAGACTACAGACCCAACAATGGGAAGTAGGAGCTGTCAACAGTGATCTTTGTTAAAATGTATTGTTTGCGGTAGGAATGGTAAAACTGTTTGGACAACTGTACTGATTAGGCAAAGACAGAATGCCTATAACTGAACTTCTCTAGCTTCAAGTTCTCTCTGTTTGTGTGAGATGTGTCATTGTTTACAACAAACATCTTGAGTCTTCCAATTTTAATTAGAAGGCAGATTTATGTGGATTTTTGCCCTTGTAATTTTTTTTAAAGGATTCTTAATCTGTTCCTCTTACTCAATTGTACTTGTTATTGAATGGATTTATTCAGCTGGTATCTGCTAAGCCTCACACAGGCTGACTAAATGAGGAACAATTGCATCTGATCTGGCTTTGATAAACTATTGCAAACTGCTGCCCCACACTGCAAACTTTGTTGAATGGGCAGCTCAAGTCAAAACAAACTTTACAAGAGAGAGTTGATGTTTGAGAAAGAAAGACTTTCACACACCCCTTTCTTCAGATTCTGTTCAGACCCGATTTTGCCAAGATTTTGCGGAACCAGTTTGTCATTGTTGAGTGTCATTGTAAACCTGATATCCCCTGCTTTGTATGCAGTCGGCTCCAACAACAAACAGGCTGCATTTATTTGAAGCCCCTGACCCCTTAGTTGCTGCTTGTGAACAGGAGAGCAATTTACATTTTTAATAACATCATTAATATAGAAAATATCCCAGGGGACTTTACAACAGAGTTGCATACGAAGATATTAGGAGAAACGACTAAAAGCTTGGTCAATTAGGTTATAAAGAATGCCTTGAACAACAAGAGGAAAATAGAGAAGGAAAGAGGTCAAGGGAAGGAATTCCAGAGTTTAAGACCCATACATATGAAGGTATGGCTGTTAATGGTAGAATGATTAAAATCAGTATTGCCTGCTTATGGACGTAAAAACGGGTAAACCAGGAAGGATTTGAAAATATGGTCATGAATTTTAAAATTGAGGCTTTTGCTGGATCAGCAATCATACAAGTTATGGGGAATACGACCACCTAATGAAAGAGCAGCGCTCCGAAAGCTAGTGGTTCCAATTAAACCTGTTGGACTATAACCAGGTGTTGTGTGATTTTTAACTTTGTACACCCCAGTCCAACACTTGCACCTTCAAATCAGGAATAGGACAAAACAAAGTTTTGTGTTAACTCAAGTAACTTGTGCATTTACATTGTTTGCAACTTTGCAACCATGGCTGGGTCTTATCATAATTGAAGGTATTTCTTTTGCAGTTCTTAAAAGTCAAGAATTTCCTGTTTCCAAGGCTGTGGTCTTGACTCATTATTTGGATTAAGGCTTTGGTGTTACTGACAATTTCCTGTTTTTAGCAAATACACCCAGGAAAAGACTGGCAACATGTTTTCAATAAGGAAAATAAATAGAAACTCTCTAGTGGAATTGCTGAAACTACCATTGTCTCCTGAGGAAATAAGTTTGACTACAGGTCGTTCTGCTATAACCAGCGTTTTCTCAATGTGAATTCGCTGTATCGCAATTGACAAATTGGGGATCCTGTTTCTAAAGTGCGAACTTTTAAAACCTGTATTGGCTGTAATGCAGTTACATTGCCAACACTTTAGTTGCTGTTCCAAAACCACGATTTTTCTATAACGTGGAGTTGCACAAGAACGCAGATTTTACTCAGTTTTAGAATGCCTATATTAGTTGATTTATAGCTTATGTTTGAAAATATTTGTTTTCCATCAGAATAAATGTTAAAGAGAGACACAATTTCGGACAAATTACTGCATTTGCTGGAATCTGAACTGAAAACAAAAAAATGCTGGAAATCACAGTGGGTCAGGCAGCATCGATAGAGAGAAAGCAAGCCAACGTTTTGAGTCTAGATGACTCTTCAGCCCTGAAGTGAAGTGTGGAGGGAGCAATATTTATGCAGTCGTTGGGGGGGGGATGGGTGGTTTGGTGTGCTGGGGGAAGAAAAGATCCTTCAGAGTTGGCTTTAGATGATCATGGTCTCAATGCTGGTGCTATTGGATCTTTCAAGCACACTGATGTTAGTATGCCTGTCCTCCAAGCTGAAGCGGAAAATCTGTCTCCAACAATGTTGATGGTACTTCTCCAGGGCTTTTACATGACATCTATACATTATCCAAGGTTTGTAGCCATGGGGAAGAGTTGGAAGGATAACTGCCTTATATACAAGGATCTCGGTATCAGTATGGATATCACTGTTGTCATGTATTGTCCTCCTTAAGCGTCCAAAGGTGGGTTTGTGGTGTTGGATTTTCCCATCGATGTCAGCCTTAGACAAGGGGTGGCTCCCCAGCGAAGAAAATGTTCCATGTTTGGGAGGAGTCCTCCATTCTTATTCGAGGGATAGACCAGAACTTGCCCTGGAATGAGTTTAAGGCTGAAACCAATTCTTCACTATCTTTCTGTGAAAAGGCATTAAGCAAAGTTTGAAGACTGTCTTCCGAGAGAGTCAGGGATGCCATTGTCATCCGCATACTGAAGTTCCACAAGCAAGGTCGGTGTGGCCTTCTTCTTAGATTTCAATCGGTTCTGGTTGAAAAGTTTTCTTTCCATCCTATAGACAAGATTCACACCACTGGGAAGCTTGTTCTTGACAAGATGAAGAATGGTAGCAATGAAAATGGGGCAAAGGTTTGGGTGATGACTTATCCCTATTTGACGCCTGTCTTGACCCCAAAGGATTTTATAATATTACCGTCAGTAAGGGCCGTTGCCGACATGTTGCTATCGAGAGGACGGAGGATGTTGATGAATTTCTCTGGAGTGCTGGCTTTTGACAGTGTTTTCCCTACTGCTTCCCAGTTGACTTAGTCAAAAGCCTTAGTCAGGTTAATGAAGGCCTTCCAAAGTGGTTGGCGTTGTCTCTGGCATTTCTGTTGGAGTTGCTAAGCAGTGAAAATTATGTCCAAAGTTTCACAGTTTGGTTAGAAGCCACAGTGGATTTCCACAGATACTGAGACAAGATGACTAGTAAGGATTCAGGTGATGATTACCCTGGCAATGGAGAGTAAGGAGATTCCTCATAGTTCCCAAAGTTCCCTGTGTCTCCTTTGTTGAAGACAGCAGTGTTGGCAGCATCCCTGAGATCAGCAGGGATTTCTTCCTTGACCCAGATTTTCAGGAACATTTGATGGAGGTGACAGATAAGCTCTGCTCCTCCAAGTTGGAAAATCTTTGCTGAAATCCCATCCAGCCTTGCTTCTTTTCCATTTTTCTTGTGTTTTGTGAGTTCTGCCACACTCAGTGGTAGTCTAAAATCATCTTTGATGAGGAGTTGAGAGATTTCCTCAAACATGTCCTTTTCGACAATTGTATTGTGGTTTAGAAATTCTTTTAAGTGTTTTGTCCATCAGATTCTGACGATTTCTCTTTCTCTTGAAAGGGTTCCATTATTACACCTCACCGAATTTGAGACCAAGGGTGTTGGTGCATAAATTGCCTTTGTGGTACTGAAGAAGCTTTGTGTGTCATGTTTGTCACCAAGGGATTCAGCTCCTTAGCTTTCTCAGCCCACCATTTTGTTCTTGATTTCCCTAGATCTTCTTTGTAAATCCATCTTTGCTATTTGATGAGTTCTTCTGTTTTTGCCTTGATGGTGTTGTCGTTTTGCCAGGCATGGAGAGTATTCCTCTTTTTGTTGATGAGGTCTTGAATAATATGTTCATTCTCTTTGAACCTGTCTTGCTGTTTCCTGGTGTTAGCTGATGGTTTATTCACAGCATGAGATGATGGCTGTCTTCAACTATTTCTACGTTTCCTCCTCTCCATTAAAATGAACACATTGGAGAATTTGGTGAAGATATTATTAGCAGTTCACTAGCTTGCTTGGCTCTTCAAGTGGCTCAATATTGATCTTTTATCTGACTTTTTCTTCATCTTCAGCTGCTTCTTGAGGTACTTAATGGACATAGAAGAGAGATGAGCCAGTGGTCTATCCAGCAATTGTCTGCAATGGTCATCACTTTGGTAATGAGTGCATTCTTTTGTTCTCAGGATCAAATGATGGCATCATCAATCATTGGCAAATAGGGTTAAGGAGAATCCAAAGGGTTTTTACAAATACATTAAGGACAAAAGGGTAACTAGAGAGAGAATAGGGCCCCTCAAAGATCAGCAGGTCAGGCAACATCCAAGGAGCAGGAGAATCGCCGTTTCGGGCATTAGCCCTTCTTCAGGAAGAAGGGCTCATGCCCGAAACGTCGATTCTCCTGCTCCTTGGATGCTGCCTGACCTGCTGCGCTTTTCCAGCAACACATTTTCAGCTCTGATCTCCAGCATCTGCAGTCCTCACTTTCTCCCCCTCAGAGATCAGCAAAGCCTTTGTGTGGAGTCGCAGGAGATGGGAGAGATACTAAACGAGTATTTTGCATCAGTATTTACTGTAGAAAAGGACGTGGAAGATATTGAATGTAGGGAAATACATGGTGACATCTTGAAAACTGTCCATATTACACAGGAAGGAGTGCTGAACACATAAAGGTGGATAAATCCCCAGGACGTAATCAGCTGTACCCAAGAACTCTGTGGGACGCTGGGGAAGTGATTGCTGGGCCTCTTCCTGAGATATTTGTATCATCGATAGTCACAGGTAAGGTGCCGGAAGATTGGAGGTTGGCTAACGTAGTGCCACTGTTTAAGAAAGGTGGTAAGGATAAGCCAGGGAACTATAGACCAGTGAGCCTGACATCAGTGGTGGGCAAGTTGTTGGAGGGAATCCTGAGGGACAGGGTGTACATGTATTTGGAAAGGCAAGGACTGATTAGGGATAGTCAACATGGCTTTATGTGTGGGAAATCATGTCTCACAAACTTGATTGACATTTTTGAAGAAGTAACAAAGAGGATTGATGAGGGCAGAGCAGTTGGCAGAGCAGTTGATGTGATCCATATGTACTTAATAAGGCGTTCGACAAGATTCCCCATGGGAGACCAGTTATCAAGGTTAGATCTCACAGAAAACAGGGAGAACTAGCCATTTGGATACAGAACTGGCTCAAAGGTAGAAGACTGTGGGTGGTGGTGGTGGATTGTTTTTCAGACTGGAGACCTGTGACCAGTGGAGTTCCACAAGGATAGGTGTTGGGTCCATTATTTTTCATCATTTATATAAATGATTAGGATGTGAGCATAAGAGGTACAGTTAGTAAGTTTGCAGATGATACCAAAATTGGCGGTGTAGTGGACAGCGATGAAGGTTACCTCAGATTACAATGGGATC
Source organism: Chiloscyllium plagiosum (assembly GCF_037043375.1). Lineage (NCBI taxonomy): Eukaryota > Metazoa > Chordata > Chondrichthyes > Orectolobiformes > Hemiscylliidae > Chiloscyllium > Chiloscyllium plagiosum. The sequence continues at coordinate 19,251,787 of NW_028270144.1, read as the reverse complement.
TTGATCATATGGGCCAATGGGCTGAGGAGTGGCAGATGGAGTTTAATTTAGATAAATGCGAGGTGCTGCATTTTGGGAAAGCAAATCTCAGCAGGACTTATACGCTTAATGGTGAGGTCATGGGAAGTGTTGCTGAACAAAGAGACCTTGGAGTGCAGGCTCATAGCTCCTTGAAAGTGGAGTCGCTGGTAGTTAGGATAATGAAGATGGTGTTTGGTATGCTTTCCTTTATTGGTCAGAGTATTGAGTACAGGACATTGGAATATTGCGTGCAATCCTGGTCTCCTTCCTATTGGAAAGATGTTGTGAAACTTGAAAGGGTTCTGAAAAGATTTACAAGGATGTTGCCAGGATTGGAGGATTTGAGCTGTAGAGAGAGATTGAATAGGCTTGGGCTCTTTTCCCTGGAGCATCGGAGGCTGAGGGGTGACCTTATAGAGGTTTATAAAAAACACGAGGGGCATGGATAGGGTAAATAGACAAAGTCTTTTCCCTGAGGTTGGGGAGTGCAGAACTAGAGGGCATAGGTTTAGGGTGAGAAGGGAAAGATATAAAAGAGATCTAAGGGGCAACTTTTTCATGCAGAGGATGTACATGTAAGGAATGAGCTGTCAGAGGAAGTGGCGGAGGCTAGTACAATTGCAACATGTAAAAGGCATCTGGATGGGTATATGAATAGGAAGGGTTTGGAAGGCTATGGGCCAGGTGCTGGCAGGTGGGACTAGATTGGTTTGGAATATCTGGTCGGCATGGATGGGTTGGACCGAAGGGTCTGTTTCCGTGATATGCATCTCTATGACTGTGCGTCAGTACTTTGATCTTGGGTGCCTCCAAGAAGTCTTGAACTAGTTTTCCATGCACTTGATGAGCAGGAGACTCCTGTTGGCATTGTCATTCCAAACTCCTTCCTTTCCGGTGGTCTAGTTCCAAAGTTGGGAGTCCTTTACAACCTTGGTTTTGAAGTCCACATGGGGATAACTTTATCTTTGTCAAAAATGTTGGTGAGTATCGTGTGCAATGTGGACTGGAAGCCTCCTTTGGACTCCTCAACGGCATCAAGGATTTAGGCATAGGAACTCATGACCGTTATCTGTTTGTTCATGGCAAGTTGGAGATGGAGAGTCAAGAGACATTCGTTGATGCTAACAGGGAACTCAGCAAGTTGGTTGATGAGTTTGTTCTTGATCCAATCAATTCCAGGTCTCCTGGGTTTATCCTTGGATTTTCAGCTCCAGACAAAGGTGTAACCACCACCACCTTCTTCCAGCTGTTCTTCGTCTTCTCTTTAAGTCTCCTGTAGGACAGCAATATCAATGTTGAAGTGCTTGAGTTTTTGGGCAACAAGGCTAGTTCCCTGTTTCAGACTATTGTTTTGTTTGTTATTCATCAGGGTTCATATGTTCCAGATTCTGATTTTGAGAGCGACTTTGATTTTCAGATGGCTGCTAGATGCGATTTTCCAGCCAGGTTGGTGGTAGAACAGTTGATTTTTCGGGCACTTTTCCTCGCCCTTTCCCCATGCAGAGTGAGCAGAGTGGATCCTGAAGAGGGCTTATCAATCACAAAAAATGCTGGCAAAACACTCTCCTGTTCCTATTCCAAGAGTGAAACAACTCTGTCAGACTCCTCCACCTACATATGCATCAGACACACGGTCCTTGACAGAAAGTAGATCCAGTTCCATTGCCAATGAAGCCTTGTCAACTGGGGATCTCTATACTGCTGCAGCCTTTGTCCTTCATTACAACAGTTGATGCAACACAAATACCTTCAACTCAGACTACTGTTAAGGACTTGTTTTGGACTATGGTTTGTTTTGTTTCTCCTCTCCGATCTTACCCTCGTGAAGCACCCGGCCAAGAGTTAAGAACTCCTGACAGCATCACTGTCGGGTTTAACAGTACACTCAAGCCTCACCACCATAGCTAGGTGGCAATCCACAGAAAAGATTTTCCTATCTAATACTCAAGCTCAGACTTTTGAGCACTCACGTAGACTATCTGTTTTCATCTGCAACCCTTCACATACTTTCCTACTTGTCTTGGTGTTATCTATGAACTTAACTACTACACTTTCCCTCCCCTCATCTTAGTTACTGATGTAGTCTAGAAGGTGGAACAAACTCTATTTGTCATATCCTGCAAATCAGACAACAACCAATGTATGCATGCTCTTGGTTTGCTGCCAACTTGCCGATCTGCTGCCATGCTGGTATGTTATTCCCTTATCGTTTTCAGCAATAATCCTTGATGTGACACCTTATCAAAAACTTCTGGAAATCTGAGCATCATTAGTCCATAGGCTACACTTTATTCTCAGCACATTTTACTCCTTCAAAGAACTCCAAGAATTTAATAAAACATGATTTCCCTTTGATAAAACCATGCTGACTCTTCCTCTTTACCTTGAGTTTTACTAAGTATGCAGTTATAATCTCTTTAATGATTAGTTCTAACATCTTCCCCATTGTAAATATCAAGCTAGCTACCTATAGTTTCCTATTTTCTACCTCCCTTCTCTCTTCAATAGAAGGGTTTACTTGCTACTTTGCAGTCTAATAGAACCTTGCTTGAATCTTAAGAAATTTTGGAAAATGAACATCAACACATCTAATACCTCATTAGCCACCACTTTGGAGACCCTACGATGAAATTCATCTCAACAACCTAGAGACTTGTCAGCCCATGACTGTTTGCTTAATGCCACTAAGTTTGCTTAGTACCACTTCCTCCATGATTGTAATTTCACAGTGTTCCTCGATCCTTTCCATCCCTTTTTTTTCGGCTGTTGCTGGAATGTTTTTGTATCCTCTGTAGTGAAGACAGAAGAAAAATATTTGCTCATTTCATCCACCATTTCCTTATTATGTACTGTTAATTTCCCATTCTCACTCTCCAGAGGATCACGCTCACTGTGCTTTATTTCCTTTTTTAAATACTAGTAGAAACTGTGCTGTATACTTTTTACATTCCTAGCTAGCTTCCTCACATACTCCCAATTTCTTCCTTTTAATTAACCTTTCCGTCATTGTCTGCTATCCTTTATATTCTGACCAATCATCTGACCGGGCACTCATCATTTAAACAGTTATATACATTTTCCTTGTTTGATACTTTTCTCAACTTCTTTAGTCAACTATGGCTGGTAAGTCCTTCCTTTAGAATTTTTTTAATGCTCAGTGTATGCGTATTACTACTGTACTGAAATATCCCTTCGAATTTCTGCCATTGTGACTCTGTTGATCCATTTCTAACCTAGTGTACCAATTCACTTCATCTAGTTCGTACCATACCCACATAATGCCTTTATGTCTGTTTAAAATACTACTGTTAGACTCAGTCCCTTCTCCCTTTCAAACTGGGTGTAAAATTCACTTATAATGTAGTTACTGCAATCTAGGGGTGCCATTACACTACAATAATTAATCAATCATGTCACACTACATAATACCAAAATAAATGTGACCCGCTGTCTGGTACCAGAACATGCTTCTCTCAAACTATCTTAAAAGCATTCTGTCCACTCCTCATCCAGGCTACAACTGCAAATGTCATTTCTCCAGCCTATATTAGATTCAAGCCATGATTATTGTCATCCCAAGTAACCATTACTTCTTCGTGTACACATTGCCCACAATACGGTTACTGTTCGAGGGTCTGCAGACCATTCCCACTGGTGACTTCTTTCCCCTACTAATCCTCATCTCCACGCAAATCAATTTTACGTCTTGATACCTTGAACCAAGACAGTCTCTTAATGCACAAATGCCATCATTGATTAACAGTGCTACCCCAACATCTTTACCTAGTTTCCTATATTTCTTGAATGTTGTACACCCAGCAATATTCAAAACCAAAACCTCATCACCTTACAGCCACACCTACATAATGGCTATCAGATCATCTTTATTTCTTTTAATGTGTCCTACTAATTTGCTTTCTTTGTCATGAATCCAATGTACATTTAGATACAGAGCCTTTTAGTTTTGTCTTTTTGTTATCTTCGTAAGATCTAGTTTGATTGCTTATGTATTCCCAGATTTTTTTTTTCTTTGTCCCTTCCTGCCTATCTCTGATCCTCATTTGCCATATTACGATTTTCCTCTGTTATGTTGTTCCTACTCTTGGATAAATGACATCTTTCCACATTGGTCCTTTGTTCAGTTCAAAATCCTCTTTACTTCCCTACTAGTTATGCGACTCACAAGAACATTGGCCCCAGCATGGTTCAGGTGTAGACAGTTCCAATAGTACTGACCACTGGTTTCCTCAGTACTGTTGTCTGCAGCCATCAAACCAGAACTCACTTTTCCCACATATGGCTTAGGTAATATCCAGAGATTATAACCATTTGAGCTTCTTCTTTTTAGTTTAGTCTCTAATTCCACAAGCTGTTAATGCAGAATCTGTTTCCTAGTTCAACCTATATTGTTGATACCTACATGGATCACAATGTCTAAATCCTCCACCTCCCTTTGTACGTTTGTGTCTGGCCCTGAGCAGATGTCCTGAATCCTGGCACCGGACAGGCAATACAGCCGGCTTGACTCTCACTCTTTGACCACCAACAAAAACCTGCCATTACGTAGCAGCTTTACCATAATAAAATGTCCCATAGAACTTCACAGGAATTATATCAGATAAAATTTGATATTGGCCCATGTAAGGAGATATTTGAACAGGTTACCAAAAGCTTGGTCGAGAAGACAAATCTGAAGAAGTGCCTTAAAGAAGAGGAGAAAGGTACATAGGTTCAATTAACCAATTCCAAGTACAGGACTTAGGAATTAAATGCATGGCCATCAATGGTGAAGTGATGGAAATTGCTGCTACTCAGCTGGTGCCTGAAAATCTCTCCTGTCCTTTATTAAACTTTCCTCACGATCTCATCCAACTCTGAGGTCAATTTTAACCAACTTTTTTTTCTGTTGGTTTCATTTGGATTGGATGAAAATGAGAAGTCAACTGTTTGTCCTCATTTAGAGACTTATTAGACCTTAGCTGGAGTATTGCATATAGTGTGGGTGCACATTATAGGAAAGATATGAATGCATTGTAGAGAACGCAGAAACAATTTACAATAGCAGTTCCAGGAAGAAGAAATTTCAGTTATAAGGTTAGATTGAAGAAAGTTTGGACTGTTCTTTTTATGTTTAGATTCTTAGTTTTTATTGTCACGTGTACTCAAGTACTGAAGTGCAGGAGTACAGTAAAAAGTGTATAATGTCACCATATATGGTGCCATCTTAGGTACCAAGGTTCCTAGGTACAAAAAGAGCTTGGGTAGAAAGTAGTAAGAGAAAAATTAACCATTATTTCATAAAATTGTAGAAAAACAAAAGAGTAAGTTAAAAGTTCAACAGTCTTATTTGAGTCCTCTGCTTACCTCGCTCTGATGTCTTCTCTCGACATTGCTGCCACGGATGCCATCGCTGCTGCTGAAACTGCTGCCTCTCCAATCTCCCTCAGTGCCTTGGGAATGTGTCAGAGCAGGATCCACCCGCACACCGAGTCGAGACACCATGATGAGCCGCCAAGAGTCCAGCTGGTACACCACTGAGAGACCAGGCTGAGACCCACCAAGAGACCAAAAAGGGAACTAAATAAAAGAAAAGGAAACAGAAGGAGCAGAGGAGCCCCCATTGGAGCATCCTACACTGCCGCCATCTTGACTGGAAGAAGAAGACTGAGAGGAGATCTGACTGAGGTTTTTAAAATTATGAGTGATCTAGATACAGTATATAGGCAGAAGCTGTACCCACTCAGAAAAGAAAAAAGAATGTGGGCATAGATTTGAAGTGATACGCAAAAGAAGCAAGGGTGTTGTGAGAAAACAAAACTTGTATCACACAGCAAGTAGCTGAAAATGTGTTGCTGGAAAAGCGCAGCAGGTCAGGCAGCATCCAAGGAACAGGAGAATCGACGTTTCGGGCATAAGCCCTGATCTCCAGCTCTGATCTCCAGCATCTGCAGTCCTCACTTTCTCCTCTCACAGCAAGTAGTTAAGTAATGGAATGCACAGCCTAGAAATGTGGTGAAAGCAGGTTTAATTGAATCATTTAAAAGAGCATTGTATGATTGTTTGGATAGAAGTTATGTCCAAATCCAGGGATATGGGAAAAAGGCAGGAGATTGGCACTAGGTGATAGAGCTCGTGCATGAACACTGGGCTGAATGGCCTCCTTCTGCACTACAACAATTCTGTGATTTCCTGTCTGTTCCAAACATGAAATTCAATGAAATTTATTTGTGAAGTCAACCCGCATTCCACTCTTCGCATTTCATTTCTTGCGTGCTGATACCTTTATGCCTAATAGTTAAAGATAATCTTATTTCACCTTTACTTTGACATTTGTTCCTCTTTTGCAGAATAATGGAGCTTTGCAGCTCAGAAGATGGGCCCTCAGCCCATCAGGCCTGTGCCAACTCTTTAAAAGTAATATCCAATTAGTCTTATGCTAAAGCATTTTTGCCATTAAAATTTCAAATACTTGTCCAACTGCCTTTTGAAAATCCATTTGCAATCTGATACTGCCACCCTTTCAGGTAGTCTGTGTAGTGATTGTCACAAGATCAGCCAGGTAGACCTCATAGAGTATAAGATCCCTGACCGGAGCTGTTAATCTGGTTTAATCAGGGAGCCCTGGTTGACAGATAAGAACAGGAGTGTCAGAAAACTTATTTACCCTGAGAGCTGGCTCAGATGGAGCTGGATCAGTGTCAAAGATTTTTCATATTTAAGCAAAGGGTGACTTAGTGACAGGAAACTAGCCTCTGTGGAGTTATTTCAGTGGCAATGAGACAAAAGCACACTCCTGAAGAAATTTGCTCTCAACAGTGGTGTTTGACTTGCACTAATCATTTCTGGTGTCATGTCGTTATTTGGGAAGCTTGACTTGATGGATCCTGCCATTGAAGACTAGGCCTCATATGAGGAAAGGATGCATTATTTTTCTAGGCAAATGACATTGTGGCTGGTGAAAAGCAACAGGTAATTCTCCTGACAGCTTGTGGACCCACAACTTTTTCAGTTATGAAAGGCCTAGTTAAGGAATACTGTGACCTCAAGCCTCCTCCAATTCTGAGACACTATCAGTTCTACTCGGCAATTTGAGAACCAGTGGAATCCATGTTGGGATTCTTGACTAGGTTAAGATGACTTGCAGAAGCACACGACTTTGGTTTAACCCTTAAGGAAATGCTGAGAGACCATTTGGGGGGGGGGGGGGGTATATGATGTAACCATGCAAAAGTGTCTACTAGCTGAAGCCCAGATGGACTTGAAACAGGCTCTACAACTGGCTTTATCATTGGAAAATGCAGCAAGTGGAACCCATAAATTGCAGAATATTCCAATGAAAGTGGACTCCCTTACCAGTCTAATTGAGCTTGGGAAACACCAAAGGCAATTGCATAGCTTCACTCAGGACATACCCTGAACAGAGGGAGTCGAGGTCAATCCACAGCAAAACCCCAAATCAAAGCCAAGCCTCAGCCAAATGGTTAACATTTTGTTTAGGATCTGGGCTGGCAAGTCATTGTAGTTTCTGCTGGTATGTGGTCTCGAGACAGCAGAGAACTCATAGACCTGTGTATCCAGGAGGGTGCACACCCGAGAAAGTCCGCCTGTATCTGATTTGGAACAGTTAAATGGCTTAGCAACATCCAAATCAGAGCCAATCAAAATAAGCATCTAGTTAAATCTTCACCCAGTTCTAATGGAGGTCAAACCCAACGTGGCTATTTCAGTGATCGCACGACTAGTGTTTAACAAAATTCACTGTGGACTCCAACTATTAAATTTGTACAAGATCTCAGCTAGACTGAGAACCTATACTGGGGAATCTTTACAGATTAAGGGTACAACTTTGGATCCAGTTTCTTATGCGAAGCAGCTGATTCAGTTGCCAGTGTTTATAGTAAATGGCTTGGGCCCAGGCTTGATGAGGCAAAGTTGGTTATGAAAGATTCACCTAGATTGACTCAACATTTTTCAGTTAGAAAATGGCTGCCTGAGTGAAATCCTAATTAAATACCCAGGCGTTTTTCAGAAAGGTATAGGGATTATCAAAGGAGCGAAGATCACCTTGCCTGTTGACCAGGAAGCAGTTCCATGATTCCGCAAGATTCGCCCAGGCCATTTGCCTTATGGCAAAAGTAGAGGTATAAATCAGAAGGCTGGAAAGTGATGGACTTCTCAAACCAGTCCAGTTTACAGAATGGGCAGCACCAGTTGCAACGAATGCAAGGCCCGATATGTCGGTTCGCCATTGCAGGAATTATAAACAAATGGTAAATCATTTTTCGCAGCTGGGTAAATAGCCAATCCCTCGCATTGAGGATTTATGCTCAAAGCTGGCAGAAGTATGCTACAATTAATGCCCATTAGGGTTTGTGTCAATATACGAGATTGCCATTTGGGGTATCGTAAGCCTGTGCAATTTTTCAGTGGACGGATGGAAAACATTTTATAAGTCCTACCACAGGTCGCCATTTATCTAAATGACATGCTAATAACAGGGAAGACCACTAAGGATCATTTAGAGAACTTAAACAGTTCTCCCAGGTAGGTGTACACCTCAGAAGGGAAAACTGTGTGTTCCAGGCACCCCAAGTGACATACTTGGGCTAAAGAGTCAATAAGACCAGTTACACTCATTGGAAGGTAAAGTGAGGGTGAAGAAAGGTGCCCCGGCTCCAATGTCTATACCAGAGCTTTGGCCTTCCCTTGGGCAGGAGAACGATTACTGAAAGTTCATGCATAATCTGGCATGCATCTTGGCCCTCAGGCATCAACTCTTAAAAAAGGGTCAGCCTTGGAAATTGTCATGTAGTCAAGCCATAGCTTTCAAGAAAGTAAAGGAACAGCTTTAATGGTCACCACATTACCAAAAGGTTGTGGACGCTTTGGAGAGGGTGCAGAGAAGGTTTACGAGGATGTTGCCTGGTATGGAAGGAGCTAGCTATGAAGAGAGGTTGAGTTGGTTAGGTTTATTTTCAGTAGAACAAAGGAGATTGAGGGGGGACCTGATTGAGGTTTACAAAATCATGAAGGGTACAGACAGGGTGGATAGAGACAAGCATTTTCCCAGGGCGAATGATTCAATAACCAGAGGTCATGCTTTCAAGGTGAGAGGTGGAAAGTTTAAGGGGGATACACGCGGCAAGTACTTCACACAGAGAATGGTGGGCATTTGGAACGCGTTGCCAGAAGAGGTGGTAGAGGCAGGCACGGTAGAATCATTTAAGATGCGTCTGGACAGATGCATGAGTAGGTGGGGAGCAGAGGGATACAAATGCTTAGGAATTGATCGACAGGTTTAGACAGTACATTTGGATCAGCTCAGGCTTGAAGGACCAAAGGGCCTGTTCCTGGGCTGTAAATTTTCTTTGTTCTTTAGCTATCATCTTCTATGGTGTCAGCACACTATCCTCCCAGATGAGGTCTGGTATTGACCTGCGATGGCTCCCCATACAGCATCAGGGTAGTATTAGCTTATAGATGGCCCATTGGAGAGAAATGCCCAATAGTATATGTTATGGCTAGTACAGGCGTAAATACGCCCAGATAGAGAAGGAAGGTTTGGAGGTCATACTTGGAGTCAGAAAGTTCCACCAATACCTTTACAGGTATAAATTTGTAATGATAATGGACCACAAATCCCTGCTAGATCTATTTAAAGAGGACAGGATAGTGACACCCATAGTTTCAGACTGAATTCTGTGGTGGGCTGTAACACTTAATTTAGAACACTGTCAGCATTGAGCCGCCTCCTAATGGCAGATACAACACCAGTGGCACCACCGTTATGGTTTTAAATTTTCTGTACTCACTTCCAGTCACAGCTGACAATATCAGTCTTTGGATTCCGAAAGATCAGGTCCTGGAAAAACCAAAACAGTTGGTGTTGAACTAAAGGGTCGTTCCAACCAGAATTGAAACCTTTTTGGACCCAGAGAGATCAGATCACAGCAGAGGACGGCACATTATGAGGAGCAAAAATGTTGTCTCAAGCAAAGATCACCATCAGATACCTCCACCATAGTCATTCAAGGGTTTGGTGTTGGTGTTGGTGTTGGTGAAGCGTTGCACCTTGGTGGCCAGGATTGGATGCAGACATGGCTGTGTTGGTGGAACAGTGCCCAGAGTGCCAACAAGGACCAAAATTACTGCCAGCTGCAACTCCACATGTGTGGGAATGGCCAGGTAAACTCTGGATTTGGTTCCATGTGAACTATGCACGTCGTTTCATGGGCTGAATGTTCTTGGGTCAACCCCACTCAAACTGGCTGGACATGCATGAAGTTCATTTGTCAAACACAGGGCTGATAATAAAAAAAATTGCACAAATCTTTTGCAATACACAGACTCCTGAAGTGTTGGTCACAGCTTACCAGCAGGGAATTTGAATATTTCCTAAAGTCAAATGGTATTTAATTTATAAGGACAGTTCCATACCATCCACTCCAATGGTCTGGCAGAAAGAGCAGTCCACATTTTGAAGGCAGGCTTAAAAGAAACAGCCCCCAGCTTCACTAGATACCAAACTGTCCTGGTTCCTATTTGATTATAGAACCATTGTTCATGCAACTACAGGGATAGCTCCAGCAGAATTATTAATGGACAGAAGACTCTGCACCAGGTTAAATCTGATCTTCCTGGACCTGGGGGCAGGGGGTTGGGAATGGCATCAGGAATGCCAATGCTGGAGATATGACTCCGTTCAGAGAGAGAGTTTTCTTTAGAAGATGAAGTTTGGTGTAGAAACCGCAAGAATAGCCCTGCATTGGTAAGAGGCATGGTCGATGTGAGGTCAGGTCCAGTGATGTATGAAGTTCAGATAGGTACAATGGTCCTGAACAAATATGTGGATCATATGAAAGTTGCAAACTCGTGAATGGCGCGAGAGAAAAATGTGCCAAGCTCCTTTCCAACTGTTCGACATATGTGTCAAATGCCATTCGTCTTTAGTAAATACTCAAATCTCCTTCTTCATCAAGCATTGAAGGTATCTCAGAATCTGAGATGGACACAGCAGAAACTTGATTGAGTTTTTTGAAGAAGTAACAAAGAGGATTGATGAGGACAGAGCAGTAGATGAAATCTATATGGACTTCAGTAAGGCGTTCGACAAGTTTCCCCATGGGAGACTGATTAGCAAGGTTAGATCTCATGGAATACAGGGAGAACTAGCCATTTGGATACAGAACTGACTCTAAGGTAGAAGGCAGAAGGTGGTGGAGGAGGGTTGTTTTTCAGACTGGAGGCCTGTGACCAGTGGAGTGCCACAAGGATCGGTGCTGTGTCCTCTACTTTTTGTCATTTACATAAATGATTTGGGTGTGAGCATAAGAGGTACAGTTAGTAAGTTTGCAGATGACACCAAAATTGGAGGTGTAGTGGACAGCGAAGAGGGTTACCTCAGATTACAACAGGATCTGGACCAGATGAGCCAATGGGCAGAGAAGTGGCTAATGGAGTTTAATTCAGATAAATGCGAGGTGCTGCATTTTGGGAAAGCAAATTTTAGCAGGATTTATACACTTAATGGTAAGCTCCTATGGAGTGTTGCTGAACAAAGAGACCTTGGAGTGCAGGTTCATAACACCTTGAAAGTGGAGTCGCAGGTAGATAGGATAGTGAAGAAGGCGTTTGGTATGCTTTCCTTTATTGGTCAAAGTATTGAGTACAGGAGTTGGGAGGTCATGTTGCGGCTGTACAGGACATTGGTTAGGCCAATGTTGGAATATTGCGTGCACTTCTTGTCTCCTTCCTATCGGAAATATGTTGTGAAACTTGAAAGGGTTCAGAAAATATTTACAAGGATGTTGCCAGGGTTGGAGGATTTGAGCTATAGGCAGAGGCTGAACAGACTGGGGCTGTTTTCCCTGGAGCGTCGGAGGCTGAGGGGTGACCTTATAGAGGTTTACAAAATTATAAGGAGCATGGATAGGATAAATAGACAAAGTCTTTTCCCTGGGGTCAGGGAGTCCAGAACTAGAGGGCATAGGTTTAGGGTGAGAGGGGAAAGATATAAAAGAGACCTTAGGGGCAACGTTTTCACGCAGAGGGTGGTACGTGTATGGAATGAGCTGCCAGCGAAAGTGGTGGAGGCTGGTACAATTGCAACATTTAAAAGGCATTTGGATGGGCATATGAATAGGAAGGGTTTAGAGGGATATGGGCTGGGTGCTGGCAGGTGGGACTAGATTGGGTTGGGATATCTGGTCGGCATGGACAGGTTGGACCAAAGGATCTGTTTCCATGCTGTACATCTCTATGACTCTATGTTGCCTTTTCACCTTTGCCACCTGAAGAGGAGAATGAATTTCTTCTGAGACACTCTGGGTGCAAGATGCGAGCTACTGTGCGTTGCACATCGCCCGTATAAGAGGCAGATTTTAGAAGCCTGACCCTGTGCTAAAACGCCCTAGGAGAAGTTACGAAAAAGAGAACCAGCCTATGTCCTCAAGTCTTAAACAGGGAGGGATGGAGTGATTGTAATGAGGTCACCTAGGCGAACCTCATAAAATACAAGTTCCCTGATTGGGGCTGTTAGTCTGGTTCAATCAGGGTGCCCTGGCTGACAGATAAAAACAGGAGTGGCAGACATCCTGTTCACTCTGAGAGCTGGCTGTGAGGGAGCTGAATCAGTCTCAAGGGCTCTCCATATGTAATAAAGGGTGATTTGGTGATGGGATACCAGCCTCTGTGAAGTTATTGTGTGTTTCAGTTCTGAACAACTTTCTGCGTGGGGAAAAGTTTTCTTCATTTCTCCTGTAGTTCTTTTGGCAATTATTTTAAAATAATTAAATTTAATTTAAATCTGTGATCTCTATTTGCTCACTCACTTATCAAAGGAAACATTTTCTTCATCAAACTTCCTCCACTTAACTGGAGTCCTTCATCACTTGATACACCTCTTTTGCAGCCTCTCTAACTCTTTGTAATCTTTCCTAAAACCTGGGTGTCCAGAATGGTACACAGGACTATAGCTGAGGCTCTTTTCTTAGAATCTGCTGAAATTTGAGCTCATTCAAAACTCTGCTGCCGATTTCCTAACTCATACCAAAAGTGATTTACCCGTCTGCTGCCTGATCAACAATGGTTCTCATTATAACAATGCTTTACTTTTAAATTGTCATTCTGAAGTGACCTTTTCCAATCCTGAAACACTTATCCACAAATATTCATTCCCTCCACTACTGACGCTCAGTAGCAGCAATGCAGACAATCAGCAGAAATTTGCATTAGACTCTTTAGATAATGCCTTCCAAATCCACAACCTCTTCCATCTAGAAGGACAAGAACAGCTGAAGCTACTGCCTTCAAGTTCCCCTCCGAGCCATCCACCATCTGACTTGGAAATACAATAACTGTCTTTTATTATCGCTAGATGAAAATCGCTCCCTCACTGTATTTTTGGCAAATGTGCACCAAATGGATCACAGCAGTTCAAAAAGGCAACTTGGTGTCACCTTCGCAATGGCAGCTAGGAGTATGTGATAATACTGGCTCAATCAGTGATGCCAACATCCCATAAATACATTTTAAAACTGTTTTCTCCCAACAATTCCATATGGTAGCAAATTATGCATTCTCACCACTCTTAAGGTAGAGACACTTCTCGTGAATTCCCTATTGAATTTATGTCTTATTTTGAAAGTGAAATTTGTCTTAGTCCCGGAGTACCATCAGCTGCTCTTTTTTGAGGATCGCCATGCCTCAGGTGAGGCGTGAGCTTGAGAGGACAGGGCCTTTTTGGTGACCACAGCTGGTACAGGAATTGAACCTTCAACATTGGTGTCACTCTGCATTACAAATCAGCAGTTCCACTAACTGAACTAACTGGTTAAAATTAAGTACAATTCTGAAGGAGTGCAGGAGCAGAAGGACTTGGATATATATGTGCATATGTCATGGAAATAGGCAGGGCAGGTTGAGAGAAAAGTTAATAAAGCATACAGTACACTTGGTTTTATTAATAAAGACATAGAGTACAAGAGCAAAGAGATTATGTCGAAAATTATAGGGCATTATTCAGGTTCAGCCTCGGTAGGGTATTATATGCTGTTCTGGAGTATTGCATGGTGTTCTGGGAGTCATTTTTTAGCAAGGATTTGAAGGCATTAGTGAGGTTGCAAAGAGAATTACAAGAGTGGCTCCAGGGTTGAAGAACTTCAGCTATGAGAGGAACACTGAGACAAAATTTGGTAGAGGTGTTCAAAATCATGAGTAGTCAGACAGGATAGATTAGGAGAGACTTATTGTATCACCACAGGTGAAATGATTGAGAATACGAGTACATGGATTTAAAATAATTGGCAGAAGAAGTAAAAGCAATATGAGAAAAAGCTTTTTAACTCAGTGAGTAGCTAAGGTCCAGAACTAGGCTAAGTGACTGAAAATGTGGCGGATGCCTGTTCAGGTGAATTGTTCAAAAGGAATGAGCTATTATTTGAAAAGTGACAATTTACAGGGTTGGGGAGAAGTCAGGGAAATAACATTAGGTGCACTGTTCATTCAGTGAGCTGAATTACCTCATTCTGCATGGTAATAATTCTGAATTTGGGGCCGATATTTATCCCACACTCAACATCACGTAAAAAAAAAAAAATTTGGTTGCTTTTTGTCAGAGTTTGCTGTGTACAAACTGATTGCGGTGTTTCCTACCCGATAGCAATGACTACACTTGAGAAGTTCATCATTAACGGCAAAGTGCTTTGAGATGTCCTGCGAACGTGAAATGTATTATATAAATGCAGATTCTTTCTTTCTAGAGCAGAGGCTGAATCCAAGCGTGTTTCACAGAAATGTATTCAAAAAGCTTTTGGAGAAATGCTGGCGATCATATATTTAGGTTCAGGGAGATAAAGCGAGATTGTTACGCAGAGAGGCTCAAGTTACTGAGAGTACTTCCATTGCAGTACAGGAGACCAAGCAATTTAATAGAGCTTTTAAAATTCTAAACGAATTTTATTAGGGCAAAAAGGAAAAGGCCATTTCCTGTGCTTTGGGAGGCAGTGATGAGTGACTTTAAATTTAAGACTATTACTCCAGCAGGCGAGGCGACATTTCTTCTGAGCTGTTAATATACCATGTTTTCTCACTGGGAATACTTCAGAGAAATAACATGGCATCTTTTAAAGCAAAAATGGATCATTATTTTGAGTTGAGCCAAGATGTATTGCTGTGGGAGGAAACTGGGCAGTGAAATTAGTTTTCAATTGCTAGTCTGTGCTGTAAACCTTTGAGGTTTTCTGTGTACGCACAGACAGTGACATAATACTATTTCATAGCAAGGAGTATTACAGATTTGTCGCCATGTAATCTATAAAGTAGATTTCTCACAGAGGGTTGCTTCTGGTGAATTGGAAGTTTCATATAAACAGTGTGTTGTTCCCAGGGACATAAACAAGATGAGCAGATGTGAAGATAGAGAATATTACAGCCCAGTAGAAGGCCATTCAGACCATAACAGCTATGTCGGCTCTTTGAAGGAGCTATCTAATTAGTCCCAGTCCCTTTATCCATCACCATGTTAAATTTTCCCCTTCAAGTATTAAGCAGGTTACCTTTTCAAAGTTACTGTTGGATCTGCTTCACTGCCTTTTTCAGGCAGTGCAGTGCGTTCCAGATCACAACTTGCTGCAAAAGTAAATTATTCTCATCTGCCACCAGATTACCTTAAACCTGTGTCCTCTGGTTGTCAGATTGAGCTGTCAGAGGACACGAAGGAAACCTCAGAGTCTAGAACTACTTTAAGATTTCCAGCATCCAAGTACCCTGAGACATATGTTCTGGGACCACAGAGAAAAAGGTCTGTGATTGTGATATGTCCACATGATCTGAGCACTGACTGGGAGTACACAGTCAGTAAATTGTATATCACATGCGCTGCTATATTGGAGGTGCTGCCTTTCAGGATGGATATTAAATCAATGTTGTCTCTGCTCCTCAGCTGGATTTAAAACATTCCAGGACACTGAATTGAAGAAGAACACAGAGGTTCTCTGGTGTGTCCTGGTTAATATTTATTGCTCAATCAACATTAGTGAAACAGATTATGTAGTTGTTGTCATACTACTATTGCTGCATTTAAATTTAACATTTTGAAGCTGAGAATACACAATACAGTGTTTTGCAAGATGCTCTACTTTAAAGTTGAGCCAACAACTCCCAGAAATCCACAAGACCAATATTGTGAGCAAGGATAAGAGAAAATAAGGACAATAGTTTCTTTTTCTTTGAGCACTCTTGTTTAGTAGTTGTAAAAATGTTGTACAATGGGAATTGTTTTTTGACTGACAGTGAGGATTCATCTGATCAGATAATGTTTTCCAATTGGTATCAGAGGTGATGCTCACTCAGTTAGGCATGCCAGGTGATCAGTAATAGGAGCTTGAAGCAATGTGGTTAATAGCAGAAAGCTATGTGATTTTTAAAAAATTCACTCATGGGATGCAGACATTGCAAACTGACCAGCACTTCCTGTCTCTAGTTGAGAGAGTCGTTATGAGGTGCTTCATGAACCTCCTTGTCCATGTGCTGTAGGTAGACCCACAGTGCCCTTCTGGAAGGAGTTTCCAGGGAAATCTTGTGGAATGTTTTGAACCAGCTTGCCAGTCTGGTAATCAACTAAATTGTGCTTGATTTTTACCCACTCTATCCCCATGTCTCTTACTTCCCAAAAGGTGTACCTTCAATATACTGAGTGATTAAGCATCTTCAGCTACCGATGATAGAGAATTCCAAAGATTCACAAGCCTCTCCGTGAAGAAATAGCTCCTTTCTCAGCCTTAACTAGTCAATTCTATTTCTAAGATTACTCCTATTTTGAGACTCTCCAACCGAGGGAATTTTCCTCTCAGTATCTAGGCTCCTCAAAAATATGATTCATTTCAATGAGATTACCACTCAATCTTCTAAATGCCAAAGTTTCAATGACTGTGATCTATTCTAACAGCCATTCCCCTGTGAACAGGGAAATTGTTCCTGACCCACTCCCCTTTTCGTAGATATCAAAACAATCCCCATAAAATTGAACCCTAAGCACTAAAATTTTACACTTTCTGTCCCTACTTCTCCCAATATCTACTCTACCAACATTGCCATCTGTGCACATATACCATCCATCCCTGATTCTGCCTCTGTCTGTGTGGTGCACTTCCATGCTTTTAGTACCTTTAGTTTTCATTGTTCTAATGGTCTCCTGGCTGACCTCCCGCTTTTGACCGTCTATGAAATTCAGTTTATCCACACTCTGTAACCTATGTCACAACTTGCATCCACTCCCACTCACCCTCATTCCTCAATTTCTTGGCTTACATTGACTGCCTGCCTGTAATACCTTTTAAAATTCCCATCCTTACATTCACGTCCTGCCATAGCCTCATTCCTCTGTGATATCCTCCAGTTGTGAACTCTTGTAAGGTCACTGCGAATCTCCATTTCTGGTCTCTTTTGATTCAGCTGTCCAGAACCTAAGCTCTGGAATTCTTCTCTTAAACCTTCTTGCCTTTCTGTCTTCTTTTGTGCCACTCTTTAAAACTTATCTCTTTGAGTAGGTTTTTAATCACCTGTACTAATAACCTCCTCATATGTCACAGTGTGAATTTTTTTCAGACGATTGCTTCTTTGTAAAAACAAGGTGAAAGGTGCTATATAAATGAAACTCTTAATTCCTTTAACCCTCTTCTTCTCACTTATCATCCTATCCTGTCCCTTTGCCCATTCTCCTCATGTGCTGTCCAGTTTCATGCTATTCCCTCCACCTTTGCCTGCTTCCATTTTGTACAGTCATAATAATTGTTCAGTAAATAATTTGCTTAATCGAGGACCCGTGAGCTACACACATACACAAAGCATTTTCTTTAAATTAACCAATTAGCTAATACCCAGAATGCCACTATATGTGTGCTATCAATAATATGTTGAGGATAACATCCCACTGCTGATACTTACGATATTTCCCCATGAGCTACATGAATAATTAGTTTTCTAAAATGTACACAATGTTTTGAAGCCTGTTTTCCTTTGACTTTGAATGTTCAATGACATTCGCCCTTGCTTTATTCCAGAAGAAACTCTGCCAAGTCATGCAGCACTCTCGGGCATGTGGAGTGTTGTCACTATACCTGCAGTGCAAACACCAAACGCAAGTATGTGCCTCGGAGAGCTGTGCTGTATGTACCTGGGAATGATGAAAGGAAACTCCACAAGATAACCAGTCTCGATGTAGATTGTGCTGTCCTCGACTGTGAAGATGGTGTTGCATTAAACAAGAAGGTACTGCATAATGCACACAAATAAAAATGCAAACATATGGTAGCACAAGATACGACTGTGAGCTTACTGGAAAAGTGCAGCATTGTAAAAGATTGCTTTTACATTGTTACGTTTCTTACAGGTGATCTTTTTGCTCTTGATTTTCAAAAACAGATTTGCATTTATACAGCACCTTTTCAGGATCCCTCAATACCAACATGAAGTATTTTTGAAGTATTGTCACCATTGTAATGAAGGAAATATTGCAGAACATCTGCACAGTAACAGAAAACTCTACAAACAGCAATGTAGCACCAACCAGATATTTTTAGAACATTTTTATTTATGTTAGAGCTGCAATATTAGCCCAGGGCACTCATGAGAAATCCCTGTTTTTCTTTAAGGTAGTGCCCATGAAGTCTTCGATAAAAGCAGAGAGTGCTGGAGAAACTTCTGTGGGTGAGAAGCAGAACCAACATTTGAATCCAGGGTGACTCTTCTTTGAACCCATGAGATCATTTACCTGAAAGGATGTTAGGGCCATGGTTTAACTTTTCAGATGGAAGACAACAGCTCTAATAATGGAGTACGCGTCCAGATGTTGTGCTCAAGTCTTTGGAGTAGGTCTTGATTCCACAATCTTCTGACTCAGAGATAAAATGCTACTCACTGAGCCACACCTGATTCCATCAATCATTTCTAAAATCCCTGTCATCCAATTATTGATCAACAGAATCTTTCAGGTGCTTGGCTATTGCCTCCCAGGATTTTTTTAAACCACCCCATGATTTAGGAAAAGTGAAGTACAGTGCTTAAGAAAACTAATATCTCGATTGTCCCTCTTCAGCAGTGTCTCAGATCTGCCTCAGTTAAAGGTGCCTTTTTGTTTCCTAGACAGGCAAATTGCAAGAGTCACAAGGGGATGATTTAGCATAGGAGACTGTTCAGCCCACAGTGCCTGTGCCATATCATACCCTTCACAAATCTGCACTGAATTAACTCACTTTGATCAATTTATACTAGTCCAATCAGCACATGTGGATTATTGCCCTTCTGCTGTCTCACAAGAGGTGAACAGACTTATTTCCTGCCCATGACGGTGCTGACATGTCATTATTTTTGCTGAGTGATGGTTGTGTGACATAATTTCCCACTGACAGAATGTGAAGCTACCGTTTATTGTGTTCTTATGTCGTCTGTATCTGAAAGCATTAAACAGCAAATATTGTAATTCTCAGTGCCCATGAATCCAGCAATACAGAACAATCACAATCCCACAAAGCAGTACTGAGTTCCTAGAGTGTTGCTCTGTATTTTGAAAGATGCAGGTATTGAAAATGCTACCTGACCACAGATCTTTCAGATTTGTAATAAATCTTGTATAATGCAACCTATGTTGTTTGAGTAATTTAGACCCTAAACTCTGGAACTCCCTCCCCTGGACCTCTCCATCTCCACACCTGTCTCTTCTCCTTTAAGATACTCCATACACTTTATATTCTTGACTACATTTTAGTGTTTCTGTCCAACACAGGCCAAACTGTTCTGTTGAATTTTTACTTGATACTCTTTTTTTAATTCAACTGCCAACCTCTAATGCAATTTACTCAAACCCACTCCAGGACCCGATTAAAACCTACATACCATTTTCAAAGTCAACATCCATGAAAAGATGAATTGTAAAAGCAAAGCGAAGCAGCTCAGCAACGAGGAATGGCAGCTTTATACATAATGATTTTTTTTAAAAAGCAGAGATGTTTAGTGAGTATTTTGTATTAGCAACATGTATAACTAATATGTATATAACCCCTTTAGCCTTCAGACTTTTAGACCCTCCGTTCTGGCATTTGCTCTTTGAGCTTTCCTCCTCTCATTATCTTTAAGACTTTCCTTAAAACCTAAGTTTTTGATCATTTACCTTACAGTGGTGGCGAGCTGTCTTCTTGATTAACTGCAGTCTGTGGAAGTAGCTGTTGAAGAAACTTTGGAGAGCAGCTGCTGTCCATCTTGTGGATGGTACTGATTATAGCTTTTCATAGTTCTAGACCATTGGTAAGCTCCCATATTCTACCTTCCATCAACATGGCACCATCCAAAACAGGATCATCCATTCGGCCCTTCCATCTGAAGATGGTTGCAAACCTGGCAGCTTGGACTTTTTACACTGGTATATTAGACTCACCCACCATTGAGGATGGACAGGTTCATGGACCCTTCTCTCCTGTTGGACTGTAGGGTCTCCTTTCATGCTGTATGACTCTATGACTCTGTAATTTGTGAGATTGCTTGCATGCTACTTGGTTTGGTCCTGTCTTGTACCTTCACCAGATTGACACCTCATTTTTCGGTTGAAGCATGAAAAGTTGTGTCACAGTAGGAAACCATTTGGTGCATTCTGTCTGCAGCTGCTGAAACAAAAATAGCCAATTCATTCCAGCCCCTGGTCCATAATCTTGCTGGTTACAGTACTTCAGGTGCAAATCAATCACTCTTAAACAAGTTGAGGGTGTCTGTCTTCGCCATAAGACCCGTCAGTGAATTCCAGAAAACTACCACACTCTAGATGAAAATGCTTTTCTTCATGTCCCTTCTAATCCTTCTATCCATCACCTTATGTGTATGCAGTATTTGACCTCTCTATCAGAGGAAACAGGTCTTTCCTTTCTACTTTATCTGGTCACCTAAAAGTATTGACCATCTCAATTAAGTCATCACTCAGCATCCTCTGTTCTAAGGAAAACAACCCTGTCCTGACTAATCATTCCGAGTAGTTCAGTTTTCAAGCATTGATAACATTGTTGTAAAACTCCTCAGTACTGTCGCAAACAATTATACCCTTCCTGTAACACAGTGACTAAAACCATA
This sequence comes from Chiloscyllium plagiosum, assembly GCF_037043375.1. NCBI lineage: Eukaryota > Metazoa > Chordata > Chondrichthyes > Orectolobiformes > Hemiscylliidae > Chiloscyllium > Chiloscyllium plagiosum. Next base: position 19,230,655 of record NW_028270144.1, on the reverse strand, counting down.
CAAAAAATTCCAGCTGTGATGTAAGTAGCATTTTTTTCGAATGATTATCCATGATATCTGCAGTCTGAGGAAGTAGAGTCGTTCTCCACCCCCCCACCAAAATTTAATTCCACTTGCCACTTCTTCTGACCAGTCTGACATGGGATCTTGTCAAATGCCTTGCTAAACTCCATACAGACAACGCACGGTGGCACAGTGGTTAGCACTGCTGCCTCACAGCGCCGGAGACCTGGGTTCAATTCCTGCCTCAGGCGACTGACTGTGTGGAGTTTGCACGTTCTCCCCGTGTCTGCGTGGGTTTCCTCCGGGTGCTCCGGTTTCCTCCCACAGTCTAAAGATGTGCAGGTCAGGTGAATTGGACATGCTAAATTGCCCGTAGTGTTAAGTAAGGGGTAAATGTAGGGGTATGGGTGGGTTGCGCTTCGGCGGGTCGGTGTGGACTTGTTGGGCCGAAGGGCCTGTTTCCACACTGTAATGTAATGTAATCTAATCTAATCTAACATCCACTGCATGACTCTCATCACTCCTCCTTGTAACCCACAACAAAGCTGCATGACTGTCCTTGATTTATTCATGCCTTTCTAGGTATCAGTTTTGATACTAATAAATTACCCACACTGCAATCAAACTGACCAGCGTCTCACTAGATGGCCTTCTCTGATACCCTGGATAAGCAATGGTGCAACATTCACAGATCTCCAGTCCTCTGGTACCATGCCTATATTTAGTGAAGCTTGGAAAATTATCCTCAGGGTATCTATTATTTCCTCCCTGCCTTCCTTTAATAACCTGGGATTATAATTCACCTGGCTCTGGTTATTTATCCACTTTCAAGCATGTCAATCCCTCCTGTACTTCCTCTTGCATGGTGTTTATTATAATACAATACAAAAAAGGTATTAATGAACAGAACTTTGCAAAATTGACTGGGATCAGTCTATTTTTGTCATGTCCACATTCAATTTTCCATCTCATTGGAAAGGCAGTGTCTCCGGCAGCACCAGCACACACTCAGTACTACACAGGGAAGATCAGTCAAGATTTGTGTACTCATGTCTCTGGAGTGGGATTTGAACCCACAAGCATAAAGGTGATAATGACCAGATAATCTGTTCTAGTGTGGGTGGTTACTCAGCTGATCACTGTGGAGAAAGTGAGGACTGCAGATGCTGGAGATCAGAGCTGAAAATGTGTTGCTGGAAAAGCGCTTATGCCCAAAACGTCGATTCTCCTGTTCCTTGGATGCTGCCTGACCTGCTGCGCTTTTCCAGCAACACATTTTCAGCTGATCACTGTGCCACACTGAATTAACTTTTTATATATACGAACGTTATTGTTTTGCTTTATCTTGAGATTGAGTGACTCTCCCTTAACTGAGAAAATAAGAATTCCTATCATATATGTAAATGACAACTTGAAGTGTCAGACAACACTAGTCTAAGAGCCCATGAGCATACTATTGTAATGCAACCACTACATTGTGGACTCATACTGTGTGATACTGTCTTATGAATAAGCTTCCATTTGAAGAAATGAAACATTGTTCAGTTCTGTGACTTGCTTAATATCCTTTAGTTAAATTAATCATTTTGTTTAGTACCAGTGATAGTGGCAATTCATTTTTGATGGGGAATTGAGGGCAGTTGCATACTATTGTATCTGTACTTTGAAAATGAGCTCCAGGATTGCTCCCCACCCCTCCTCCCCACTCTCCCTGGTTGTCCCAGTCCTCCTTGAAGTTTTTGCATTCTGTCTGTCTTATTCTTTCTGACAGCAGAATAGATGCCGGACTAATCCCTGGAAGTTTGGAACTAATGAACTAACCGCTGAGTTGCCGCCACAGATTTTGGTCCCAAACTATACTGTACTTCACACACGATTTATTCTCCAGATGGTGCGACTGTGCAGCCCTGCCGTGAGGGACCACTATTTCCACTGGAGTGTGAAAGTGGACGGATGTTGTTTTCTTTGCAGTTTTGATCATTCAGGAGCTCAGAATGCACAAGGCTGATTGGTTAGTGGGTCTAATGGCTGCTGATTAATCTTTTTTTGTTTCTCTCTGTTGTATGGCTACACGTGAATTCTCATCTTTCATCTTTGCCGTCTTCAGTGTTTGGACCAGTGCAGCCTTACTTCCCCCATCAGCACAGGGCCTTATTCTGCTCCAGGTGTTTGTGGCTGCATGGTAGCAGAAATCATAATGTCTCTTGGCTTTTCATCAGCACACAGCTGTACGTGATAGTCAGCACAATAACATATTTATTAGTCGCTGGTCCTCCTGTGCTGTTAGATGGTTACGGAACAGAGCTAAAAATTGAATTTCACAGCAATGGTTTGTGTTTCTTATGTCAGAACCTAAAACAAGAGGTGATGATGGGGGATACGTTAGTGCTATTCACTGGGGAAGACTATGTATTACCTTGGCACCACCCTGAGAGTGTTGCATTGTGGGAATTTGACCTGTATATCAGAGACATGAGTCATAAAACTATACTTACCTTTATAATCATGCATTTTAAAATAATGCAGCGCAGGAGGCCATTCAGCCCCTTGTACCTATGCTTAACCTGTTTAAAAAAAGGTAACAAAGATTTCAGACAATGAGACAGTTCTTGCATAGGCTGCAGAAGGTTGATAATGTGAACAAATCTGTAGAAGTGTGGAGGGTTATTTTAGGATGCGGAAATATATTATGGAGAAAGTACTGGGTCTTAGGAAGTGCATTTCAGAGATGCAGTTTTAAGCATAGATATTGAGGAAATTATGGAGTATTTTGGTTTGAGATTTCATTGTTTCAAAGGAAAGTTTGATTGGGCTGGCGTGGCTTTGATTTCTAGCTATGTCACATAAATTGTCTGCAGTAGAACAGCAGATTGCATCGCTGTGGGAACAATATCATCTGCTTTGGGTGTCTCTGCCTGGCAATGATGGAAATGTCCATTTGGCTGAATATCAGGATCATTCCTAATGAAGATGACCATTTGAGATTACCTAAAACATCCAACTAGGAACATTTTCAGCTGCTGCAGCAAACAGCCAGATTGATGATTCAGCGTAGCTCCCGTTACTGTCAGGTCCTATTAAAAGCCATAGGTTCTGATGGGTATTTCACATCTATTTTGTCATAGTTATATCCATCTTATACACAAACAAATAGGCAAAGGAACATTTTTCAGTGCAGAGTAGGAAACCTACTTAATGCAGTGCCCTGAATGGCAAAATATCATTGAAACTTTGTGTGAGACCACTGCTTCCTTAGGAAAAAATATATTCTCTGTACTTCAAATATTTATAACAGCCTTTCAGGGTGCTTACAGACATCCTTTACTCTCACTATGAAAGGAATCGTTTGTTGTTCATGTATTGTATATTTCCCAAAGTAAATCAAAATGAAAGATGGAGAGTTTTTTTTAACATGGCATATGAATTGGGAACAGGAGTAAGCTATTTTGTTCTTCCAGTCTGCTTCACCATTCAGATCTTGGGATATCTGATTATGGCCTTAACTATACATTCCTGTCTGTTTCTAGTGATTTTTGATTCGTTTGTTAGTCAAGTATCTATCTACTTCCACCTTAAAAATATCCAGTGACTTGCCTCCAACGCTTTGCGAGCAAGTGAATTCCAAAATTGTGCAGCCATCTGAGAGAAAGACAAAATTCTCTCATCTCTGTAATGGGTTGCTTTGATATGGTATGTGCTGTCTGAAAGGGTGAAGGCACAGATTCAATGGTAACTTAAAAAAAAGAGGTATTTGACAACCACTTGAAAAGGAAAGCTTTACAGGGATATGAGGAAAGAACAGGAGTAATTGGATAGATTTTTGAAACAGCTGGCACAGCCGCGATGGACCAAATGGCCTCCTCCTATACAACATGATTCTGTGATAACTGAATTTGTTTGCAGTTATTCCTGGGTCCTTCTGGGAAAACTTCAAAATTTTGGCTATTGAGCGTGTTTGGAACTTGAAGGGTGAAATGTTTAACTATCTGGCAATCCTGAGGTGCAAGGTAACTGTTTTACATTCGTCCTCAGTGTGATTTATATTGGAACTGGAAGTTTGATTTGATTGGTTGTTTGAAGCTGGATTTTTCAATTTCATCTGTGGCATGGATAATAAACAGCCGTCACTTTGGCTGCACTGTACTTTTTTTTTCCTTTTTTTATAAAGTCACATCTGGATTGGTCTGCAGGTTCCTATACACATTTATTTATCTAACTTTTTCACTTGCAGCATTTTGTGCATTATAATAATGATCACCAGCTAGTTCTAGCTTCACCCTCCCACTGACTGGCATGTGTTAGCCCTTCATGAAAGTGTGATGATACCAGGCTCAAGGCTATTTGATTCAGGTTTCATTAACCTTGGAGTTTATTATTCTTTTCACTTGAACTGCAGAGAGCCATCACTTCATTCTATGTCTGTGCTTACCCTAATTATCAGCAGCCTAGATCCCCGTAAATCAGTGACTCTGCAGAGCTGTCTTAAGCTACTTTATGTGCCCATTTCTGATCTGATCTGACAACTGTAAGCTACTGTTTCCTCACACCATTTAACTCAGACCACATTTTCAAATCTTATTGCCATTTTTTTCCCCTGTACTTTGGCATAGTTTTTGCATCTGCTTGTTTCGTTTCTGCAATTTTGCCCAAACATTTGACTGAATTTCTCCTCTCCTAATAAGCAGTGTGTTTATTGTGTTGTGTAATTCAAATACATGCTATTACACAAAAGTAATGTCACCAGAATCTTGTCAAGTGAATTAACTGAAACAGTTGTCAAGTCACTTATTGGTCCACAAACATCCAGGGCCAAAGATAACTGCATAATTGAAACAGATGTCATTAAATTTAATACAGCAAGCCTAAAACTGACAATTTTTATAGGTTATTTTGCATTGTAATGCACTTCATTTACTGCATATAGTTGCCAGAATCCATGTTCAAGATATATGAAGAGAGAGATTGTTTACCAGCGACTACCACAGGCAGTGTAAATTGTTGAATACTGTTCTTATTTTAAGGTTGCAATTTGCTGCTGAGAATAGATTTTTCTTATGGTTAAAGGAAGAAGCCCGGATAACGATTGCAGAGACATTCAATCGACCTCATGTAGGCCGCACAGATCTGTGTGTGCGAATTAACTCTGTCTCCAGTGGCCTGGCTGAGCTGGACATGGAAGTTATCTTGCAATCTAAAGAACTTCCGCCAACCTTGATGCTGCCTAAAGTGGAAACTGTTGAAGAAATCAAATGGGTGAGTTGGCTGAGATTTGGCAAAGCCTTGTGCTTTGATCACATGCCAGATCATTTGGGCTAAAGGGAGTTGGGAGTGGGGGTCAGGTCAGGAAAGTTTGAACCACACACCCCTTGACAGTTCCAGCTCTGATTGAGAGTAACCCTCCAGCATTGGGAAAGTAAAGAATGAATATCACTCCATATAAATAGAGGGGGAGAGAGAGGGGTTAAATAAGAAAGAGGAAAAGGAATATAAGGGGCTGTGCTTGGGGCAAACCAGAGAAATGAACAGGAAGCTTTTAACCACTGTTTTTAATTACTACAGATATTATTTCCTGAATAGTTCTGTATTTCTTCCTTTTTAATTGCTAGCAGGTGCGTTTTTGCTTCATGGCTGGGTTTTTTTAAGCCCATAAAGCCCTGAAATAAAAACAGGAGACACATCAAATTACTTAAGTCAACTTTGAAATAGCCCTCATTACGTTAACATGCTTTCAATAAATAAGGATGATTATAAAATATAGAAACAGTTAATCTTAAATAGGATCGAAGCAGACCCATTTATAAAAGTTTATAAAAGCGTCTTTAACTCTGATTTTTATGACTGACAAGTGAAACGCTTACTTGTTTGAAGTGTTTACTGCAGTTGTTTTCACAATGGAAATATAAATAAATTCACCCACTAAAACCTGACTGAAATGCAGTCTTTTGTTGAGTATTTTTAAATTTTGCAATGACTACAGAGCTTGAAGATCTAAGTGTGAAGATTCAGTAGCAGTGAAAAGTGGTTTGTCTACATTTGCAACAAAGATGATAGTGGCTGTTATTAAATAGGCCTACTTTACTCTTCCCTCCCTCACCACTGCCCCACAATGCAACCAGTCACTGCTGCTGCATTCCACCCCCCTGCCCCACTTCTCTGCTGTTAAGGTTACAACATTTGGTCAGTACATAACTCTGTTTGACCATCCTTCGTTTAATTTTCAGTTTCATGTGGGGATTCCTGGTTTGAACACGCCCATTTTCATTCTCCCACATTGCAAGCATAACCAAATCCCTTTACTGTTCATTTTGCCTGCTTGGGGGAAAAAATTATATCAAGAATAAACGTGGAGGCTGATTTGTAACTAAAAGATGGACTTACTTGTTGTCTATTGTGTGAGAATCTCTTGCTCTCCTTTGTCCTAGCTTTGGGCACTTGTTTGACTGGCATGGCTTATTGGACTATAACAAGCGTAACTCTGACTCTTTTGTTGTGAAACAATTCCACCGCAAATCCTGAACAGTGTGCATTCTTGCCAACATAGTATTGGGTGTGCTTTGGAATTGAAAGAATTGCTGAGGCTTGCTACTTCTCCTCCCTAATTTCTCTTTCTTTTACTTCAGTGCAGTGAACACTGGACCAAGCCGGAAACTTTTAATCGTCTCTTTCAGAGAGAAAATGAAATTAATTCAAACATGTTTACCAGAGCTTCTTTTTGTATTTTAATATTCATTGTAGATGAATTATGGTTTCAATCTGCAGTTTGCTCAAACAAAAGGACCTTTTGGATTGGTGTGGGGAATGTAGTGAAAATAGTGTGACAAAATGAAGTAATAGTTCTTTTTATTAAAAAAATTCCAAAACTAATTGCATTCAGGATATTTAATTAATAAGAATAATTGAGACTTCATGCAGTCAAAAGTGAAATTCAGGTGTTGTAAAATAAGTTGGCTGTTCATAAAAGACATTTCTGTCACTGCACTTTTCTATGAACCAGAATATTATGTTAAGCCTGTAGCATTAGTTTTTTATGTTGCCATAGCAGCCTTGCTCCTGCAGGGTTGTGACCTGTGATGATTACAGTACAAAGCTTATAGGGTCCCGAAACCCCCTTTGAAGATGAAAAGGCTTTGATGGTTTATATTTATGCAAATCTCTTAGATATGATTTACCCAACTGAGATTGAATGGGGAGATGATTAAAATTCCCCTTTCTTTTCACTTGAAATCCTTCAGCAAACGAATATTCTTTACATTTCAGATGTCATTTTTTGTCTTCACTGGTTTACCTGAGATACTTTCATCAACCACCGAACTATGATGATTACAACTTAAATGTAGTGCATTTTGTACTCTAATCCTGCCTCTGAAAGCAAAAAAAAGAGTAGTGTGCAAGAGCTATTGTATCTTTCCAGATGATAGATTTTGAAATTCGGGATACCCCACTGACAACCCAGTACGGGCTGTGAATTGGTGACAATTTTTCCAATCCTCGGTGTTCAAAGAGAAAAACCTGCTTTATTTATGGCACCCAAACTAAAACCCAAAGTATTAGGGGAAATCATATCATATAAAAGCTGAAGACAGAGCTTGTCAGTCTGAGAGTCTGATTCTTCGTTTGAGAATTACACCACCAGCATAATAAAGTGGCAAAAGGATTTGTCCCTTGTAATCCCTGCCTTTCTGAATTATGAGACTTTATGTCATATTATGTGTATTTAATAATAGTTCTGCTTAATTCAAATCTGCTCCAGAAATTAAATGACTCCACTATGAGCGCTGGTGTTGCCTCAGTGTAAAATATACGTAAAAACAGCAAAGTACTGAAAGATTTTCATTTCTGTAAGTGTTGCTAGAATCCAGTATATTAAAGTGCAATTGTTTTTACTTGTACATGTATTGAATTAGGGTGCCACCAATCAATAAATTAGATGAGAATGTTGAACTACTCATAGGTTGTAGATCAACATGGATCCATGTGTTAATGATGTGAGATTTATAAAATCTATATGTAAATTTTATTTCAAAACATCTTTAAGGTATTTAATGTCTAGAAAAAATGTTTGAAATATAGCTTCATTTTCAGTATATTCTAAATATGTGTTGGGAATAAAATTGTACTAGTAGAAAATATAAAATGACTTAACTGAAATTAAGACATTGAAGTACAAATTATTTTCTCTCGTTATTCCATTTTTTTTTAATTGGAAGAAAACTTTTCTGTTTCTAGTTTGCAGACAGATTTGCAAAATACTCAAAGGGCCGGACATTAAAGGAACCAATGAATTTAATAACTTTCGTCGAGACAGCAGTAGGATTGCTGAATTTCAAGGTATCAGAAATATATTCAAATGAAATAATTTGTTTTCACAGTCAATATTTTTTGCATGTTTAAGTTTTCTATTATCATAGTTCTTTAAAAATTAAGACATTACAGTGAGTATAGTTAAACTGTATGCCCTTTCATATAAACTCACTCTAGGCAATACAAATTCAAATAAATATTTAATCTTATTTACAAAGGATCATTCAGTGAAAATGTTGGGGTATGTAAAGCATGCAAGTAAGATTAATTTTAAGAATTAATTTAAGCAAAAGTACTGTTTTATAAATTATTTTATGGGCAAACAACTTGCTTTATTTTAAGAACATTAAAAATAATAATGTGTGAAATTAACTAGAAACTCAATAAAGAACAGAAATATGCAATATTATACAGACCACTGATACACTTAAATAGGTTATATTTAAATCATAAAGATAGCAGCTGGTTCTAAATATAAGTGAGTTTATTTTGTCATCACTGAAATCAAAATACGTACTAAATTATTTAACCTTTTGTTCATGTAAGTTATTTGTAAGTTTACGCAATGGTTATTGTGTTCTTTGATCACAAATTTGCAATTTCCCAAACGAGTTCGTAATCAAATTCTTCTTGAAGTATGCTAACCAAAATGCCACAAGAAACGTAAGTGAACAAGTCCACAGTTTTGAATTGTGGAGGTTTATACTTGCTTGTACTTTACTTTTCATAAAAGATTTGACAAGAAAAAAAAGCTAGTGTAAAACCTTTTTTCTAAATTGAATGACATTTCTTTTTCCTAGTAAGCCAAAGATCTTGCAAATTGGAATTTTACATTTACTTAAGAATTCAAGACAAAAAAGCTTTAACAGCCCCTCTTTCAGGATGAATGGTTGCTGACTCCTGTGATTTTGTAGCAAATGAAACTCAATTTGTAAATTACCAGATGAACAGAATATTCTGTCGACATCAGAAATTTTTAAATGTTGTTTTTCTTGAAGGCTGGATGTGAAGAGGCACAGCACCTTGGCGGCCGTGCAGGCTTCCAACTTGATGGAGTGGTATTTGGCTCAGATGATTTCTGTGCCAGCATAGGTGAGAAATAGCTCTTTACCTTAACGTATCTATTGTCCCCTCCCGACACACTCTTTCTTTGTCGGTTATTTTATTTTAAACAAAATAATAAATAAGTGAGTTTATTTTGTCATCACTGAAATCAAGCTTCAATCCATTGTTCTTCTGTCTTTTTTTAAATGAATATAGTTAATTTATAATTTCAAAAACAAACTCATACAATATTTCACTCTTCCCAGTTCCAATTTCCAAGGGAACATTTTGTGTTAGAATTTGTTCAGTATTTAAATTATTAATTTAATTAACTGAAATTGTCAGTAGTCAAAAATGTGAAAAATAAAGCAATAATAGCAACTACGAGAAATATTTTCATTAAGCCTTTCTCAACATTAACTATCTTTTAAAGATTTTTATTGTAATTCATTTTGCATGTGATTATTTCAAAGTATTAAATAGTTCTGTATTAGCGAGTGAAAAAGAAATCCATCTCACTTACAGGCTGCAACAATTTTTAAAAAGACTTGTGAAATAATTTTCTTGCGGAAATAGATCAGTTGCTCCAGCTATTTTTCTTCCACTATTTCCAGGTGCCACCAGAACTAAAGATGCTCAGGAGCTTGTTTACGCAAGGCAGAAGGTTGTTGTGACGGCAAAAGCATTTGGTCTCCAAGCCATAGATCTTGTCTATATTGACTACAAGGATGATGAGGGCCTTTGCAAGCAATCAAGAGAGGGTGCATTGATGGGGTTCACCGGTATGGTTTATAACTAATCATGCTCTTCCTCTTAAAAAAAAAATCCTTTTATGGTAATGGATAAAGTGTGTCTGTATGGTTCTTCAGAGATGACGTTTTACAAATATTTTTTGATAAGGAAGGTTAACAGATGACATGTAATATTTACTTACCAGGAGTTTGAAGTAGCTAATAATTTTAAATGCAAACCTTCACGTTTTAATGATTTAACATGAAATTATTATTTAATAAGAAACGTACATTAATGGATATTTTGAGAGGTACTTAAATTATTACAGGTTATATCAATTTTACTACTCAATTAAAATTAAACAAAACAAACTACTCATTTTTGAAAATTCCACTGTTCAGCTTTGTTACATAAGTGAGATTACAAACCAAACTGTGATTTCAGTTTTCCTAATTACTTTGAGTTGTCTTTTTTAAAATATATTTTAAGCAACCAACAAAAAATATTAACAAAGCACTATTTTATGCAATAGTATTTAAAAATGTTAAATGGCTTCTGAGAGTTAAGGTCAGAGAACCGCACGAAAATGATGAACTCTCAGCCTTAAGTTAAACTATGAAGTAAACCTGAAAACACGAGCAAAAAGCATCTGTGAGAGGATGTAGCTGTGAACCTCATTTGGAAACCCAATTGCTAAAGTTCTACTTCTAGGAACAAATCAGAGAATCCTAGAATTAAAATTAAGCAAAATAAACTACCCAAGAGGGATTGCAGCCCCTCAAGTCTGCTGTACATTTATTTTCTATGTTATTGTTTTGTTCCTTTTTCCTTCCCATTTAATTTTGATGTGAACTCTCCCTGAAAAATGCATGTGAATATTATTTAACAGCATATGCCAATGACTTAAAGTTTGTAATTAATTTACTTACTGTACAGAAGCTTGGGATAGGGAAGGCTTAGTCCTACACGTTAAAACAAACTCATAAATATGAAATGACTGCTCATATTTTAGCAGTTTTGCCCCAGTCACAAACTAAAAATAAACCATAAAATCATTCTTTCAGCGTGATTCTGATGAACAATATCAACAACAGGACACATTGAATGACTATGTAGGATGATGTACTTTCTTAGATACCAATAATTGTGCATTAGCAATATTTTCTTATTTTCACACTCTTTGCTCATGTTTGATATCTAGATTTTTTGGCTATACAAAATATCACCCCATTGCATTCAAAAGTGAGCACTTTCTTCATGAAGAGAATAACATTTTTGTGAATATAGTTTGATGTTTTATGATGAATTTTTCACTTTTGAAAATTTTGAAGTTTATATAATTAAATCCAGAGAAACTAGTTTGAAGCAGGTTTCCAACAATGTTACCATGTTTATGATTGCAATTGATTGCTACAATTCTGTGCTAAATTAGCAACATGATTTTTGACCATCATTATGAATTTATGAGAGTTTTTAAAAGTGCCACTTATTTAAAACAACCTAACCGATACTTTGACCCAGTTATTCTAGACTCCCTTAAAAAATACTTGTATGTTCCTTTTATATCTATAATTTCACTTTATATTAGTACTTATTTTGGTTAAAATACACTTATGGCTGCTGCAAAGAATATTTTTGAGGGTTTGCAGAAACTGAAATATATTTGCTATTGATGGTCTGTTATTTGGATTGACTATTCAGATGGATGGTTTTGTAACTAGATACTTGAATGTTTTAAAATCAGGTATTCACATATTGTGTTGCCACAAATCAATTTTGTACGGTATCATTTTGCAGGTGCCATTAAAAAAAATGATTCTCTGCTTCAGTCAGTAGAATCTGGGATACGAACTAACAGAACCAAGCTTAAGTAACAACTTAATAATTTTGTGTATTTTCTCACTTTTTATTTGAGACTGTGCAGTCAAATTATTTTCATTATTGATTGGATTAGTGAAGAATTTAACAAAATAAGTCGACTTAAAGATTATTTAAGTCAATAATCAAAGTAATTATTTTGTTGAAAAGAATATTGTATATTGTATGATTACCAAGTGCAGTGTCCAGTGATTATTTTACTAACACTCAGATATACGTTAAGCATCCAGTTAATTGTTTTGTTTATTAAAACATCTCCCCACGATTCACACATCATCACGCCCACCAAGCAATATACTCAAATTTTGATTTGGGAGGTAAAGTAATGTGAATCTCGGAAATGTTCAGGATGTCCAGCTGCGCTGTCCCATGGTCAGCAGGTTGGAAGCACTCTGTTGATTTTGGACACAGTTGATCCTGCCAGTTTTTTTTTCTGTTTACTTTCTTGAACTGTGCGTGGAGATAGAAGATATCTGCTGCTGTTGCTGTAACCACTAGCAAAAAGAAGCTTGGTCAGTGAAATCAGGTAAGTTTGAATATCTAATCAAGATTATCAATCAAAATAGTGATTTGTATCTTGATGCTTACAGGACCAAATCCATGAATTTGTATATCATATAATCTTCATCAAATATTTTTTATGCAATCAAATACACTAATCTTTAGCATAATATATTACTGCATATAAATGAAAAAATCAAGCTTACTATCATATATAGACGTATATCCATAGGAAGTAATACATATTGATTATATTTGAAATTCTAGTAAATTCACTTGGTTCTGAAATTCAACCAACATTGTTTATTTTGCATTAAATTTTATCAAAATTTATCAAATTTTGTCTTTTGTATGTATGTTGACACCAACTGGAAGTCTCCAATTTAAGATACTAAATGTTTACATTTTAACTGAAATTCCAGGATTGTAACTGTGTTAGCCCACTCCTTTCATGAGGTGATCTTTGGAATGCAACAGTCACGGCTTAACCTATGGGTATTATGAAATGGTCATTTGAATGCATGGTGTACTCTAATCAAATATATTGAGCTATGTGATAAACATTAGGTGTGCAGCTCAGTAAATTACATGTACAACAGTGAATTCAACACAGAATTTTAGAGGATGTAATTCTAGTCAAGAAAGAAATCTACCTGCCACATTTAGAGAAAGCTTTTCAATTTCACAATTGTCCGCAGTGGTCAAAGCTTTCTAATGCTTTTAGTTGTAAAATATGTATACAGATATTTCTCAACTGCAGAGCACAAAATAACAATGTTTATACTACTAAGTACAAATTGCACATTTCTGAAAATGTTAAATTAAAGGTTAATTCTGCTGAATAGCCTATTTATTCAACACCTTCGAGTAGACACATTGAGCGAAGATGTACCTGTGCCGGCATATATAAAATAGAAACACATGCCCTTGGGGAGGATGATGGATGTGACAAAATGCCACAGCTGGCCTGTGTAATGATGCATGCAAGATATTAGCCAAAACTTCAGAATTAATATATTTGCTGTGTTTTTCTGAAAATACATCTTTGTGAGTACTATGGAAGAATAATAAATTCTAATGTGTTACCTGTGTTCAGGTAAACAAGTGATTCACCCCAGGCAGATTCCAATTGTACAAGAAGCGTTTTCACCAAGTCCTGAGAGAGTAAAGTGGGCTCGGGAACTGATTGAAGCTTTTGAAGAATATCAAAAACTGGGAAAGGTGAATGTTTGTTCTTGCACGCCACATCCTTGTTTAATTATTTGAATAGTTTGGTTAATGACCAAATGAAGTTTTGCTATTTTTGCAACTGAATGTTAACATTAATCTCTGTATGAGAGCTAAATTCTTTAAATGGGATTAAAACATTTTGAGGCCCATTAGTGGGGCAAATAGAAGTAAATTAGTGATGTCGCATTGCTTTCCTAATTTATTGCATCATTGAATCGCATTGTGCTTCCTGCTCTGTGGGTTATTGTTGTATATATATTTCAGTGGTGATCCACAGTCTGCTCCCGCTTTGTCCCACTGATGCTCAGATTAAGGATAGCCTGGAGGAAGAATTTGTGGTAATCGCGGCGTTGTCAGTTAATTATCTTAGAAGAACCTTATGTTTCCATCCTACGATCTCTTCCATAGGAACTATTTAACACCAGATAATCTTCATCATCCACCACAACAGTTGCCCAAGCTTGGGATCTTCCTTTAGAAGATTTTCTTTGTCCGAAATCATGTTTGTCGGCATGAAAGAAAATGTTACATTTTTGTTTCTTTAGTTGCATGGCTAATCAATTCATAAATCTTGAAAAAATACAGAAGCAAATCTTTACTATTAATTTACATTCTGTGAAATTTAAGCCTATGCAAAATAAAATGTGCTTGAATGTCAGAATAATTATGTCTTTTTTTTATTTGCAAGCTACGTATTAAGAACTGTATGCCGCTATTAATTTTGAAGTATGTATGGGAAAATATTTGTAGGTTTAGATGAAATTAATAATCGATTGTGCCAATTGTAGTAAATTGTAAATAAACCGTGCCCAATCTTAACACCATACATAGAATGTATGTGTGTCTTTTTACCAAAATGCATCTTGCATTTGCATTTGCTGACTTGATAATATTTAATTCTCTTCTCTGATTGTGCAAGATAATACTTTAGCATTAATGTTTTCGGTCTTCAAGTACTTGACTTTGCAGTACTCCAAAGATAAGGGAAATCCGACAGTGAAATTGTCAATTTTCATTGTTCAGAGAAGCAAAAAGATTTTATTCTTCCTATTCTTTCTCTTTATGCCAGGGAGCCTTCACTTTTCATGGGAGCATGATCGACATGCCATCTTTGAAGCAGGCACAGAACATCATTACACTGACCTCAACCATCAAAGAAACATGAAACCTCAAGAGGAGACAAGTTTTACCGTAGATCGCTTGGCAAATGCCATGGACAGCAATAAACAGCAATAGAGACTAGTGCTTGTGGGAAGCGTTATGGAGGTCATTGCAGAAACGGCAGTGATGTTTAATAATATGATAACCTAAGATCCATACAGTTGTTATTTGAAAGAAAAGATTTTTTTGGATGCTGTGGTCTTGTGAGACCAAATTCTCTTCCTGAGTACAGCATTTGTACATAGCTATCCCCCCCCCCCCCCCCCCCCCTCCGTAACTTCATACACTATGGTTAGGGACACGGTTAGACACAGACCTGCAGTAATTTTTTTTCTGATGCAACGATTAGAAGCACAGTGCAGCAGGATTCGTCTGGGAGGACCCCTGTCAGTTTTTGTATCACATGAAAAAAACACTGCTGCAGGTCAGACGTGTTGGTTGGCTAACAGGCTGGGGTACAAGCCTGTTTAACCAGAGGTTTGCCCAGTTTGAGGCAAAGTAAATAAGCATAATAATCACCCATTGTTACACAGTGCAGCAGAGCTCCTGTGCTGAAGGGTTAAGTACTGCAAAGGGCCAAAGTTTGTTCACTGCAGAACCCAAATTAAATTCACACTCCTGAGAAAGATTCCTTCAGGAACTGAGGGGCGTTCACAAATTAAAACTAAAAAAAAACTTCAGATTGCCTCATGGCTTATGCATCAGCTGATCTAGTTCCTCCAGAGGCTAAAGGATCTTCTTTAATTTTACAAAAGTAATACTAATTATTGGACATGTATATTTTGATTTTGTAAAGTGTCAAATTTAATTTTTTTTTAAATGTTCTAAAATTGGTTTGCTATCCTGTGGTTAATTCCATTTTGATTTTTTTAAAAAGGGGCAATGATTAAAATATATTTGACATAATGATAACTTTTCTGGTCTCGTATCTACTGCTGCCAGCGGTTTATTGTTGTCTCTTTTTGAAGTAAGACTACGTCACAGCATCGGCATTACTTGCAAATGTGAATACTGGAAATTCTTTTTAACTGTACAGTGACACAAGATGATCATCTGAATAAAATTAATGGTGCTTACAAAGTGAAATGTTTTTGATGTGTTTTACTTTAAGGTTTACTAGACATAGGGGCTTCTGTAAAACCAAGCTGAAGAACAGTCCAAAACAAATCTATATCTACAAATCAAACATGTAATCTGGATCTCGAGTTACATGTGGCTCCAATAGGACTGGAAGTCATGGAGCGTTCAAAGTGCAAATAGCACTGCTGAACACCCAATCTTTGTCACTTTATACTGTAAATAATATTGAACAGGTGTTCCTGCATGGCACTAAACAAAATCAGGCACTTTAAACATCATTATTATCTTGTGACTATCCATTTGCTGCTAACAGCCCAATTTCTCAAGCTTTTCTAGAGTGAACAGGTCATTTGAATCAGGATTGGATGCGTGTTCCCTTGCAGACATAAAACAATCACTTCTCCCAGGAGACACAAAACCATGGACACATCTGCCCTCCCAGGTGGGCATAAAGATTCCACATCAGGGTGGAGCAGGGGTTTCTCCCCGTGTCCTTGGACAACACTTATACCTCAACAAACTAAAAGCAGATTTTTGTGTCTTTATCGGATTGATGTTTTGCAAATTTGCTTTTAGTAAATTAGCTGCCATATTTCCTTGATTACAATATTGATCTCATTTAGAAAAAATACTTGATTGACTGTAAAGTACTTTGGTTTGTCTTGAGTTCATTGATGGTGCTTTATAATTGCCGGTACTGTCTTCAAGTTTGAAACATGCTGGATTGAATTTTTCACAGCAGTCTATAATTTTATTTCATGTTTCAGTTAAAACATTGATCATGTTTATCAATGAAAATTCGCTAAGATTTACTAACTCTGTTTAGCTGTTTGTAGATTTCCTGCCTCTCATAAAGTATGAAAGTTGTTTTCTTAAATAGATAAATGTGCTTTATCATTTTACAACATTTGCATTAAACCTTTAATTGTTCAAATTGTGGTATATTCATAAGGTTATTAGTCATTACAGCAATGATACAATGCTGTCATTTTTAAAAATGACCTAATTTTATATTTGAATGAGTGCAAGGAATATTGTTTGCAATTGATTTTGCTAATATAATTTTCAGTGTATGCAAACAGTCATTTGGTAGCATAGAATTGTAGTATTTTTGAAAAGAGACATCATCTTGCATTCTTCAGGACAAACACAAGTTTACAATGATCATGGCAATTTATATAGGAGAAAAGGTGCTTTTTTTGGCAAGATTATTCTGATTTGTCAAGGCATTGCTATGGTAAGGTAGAGTTAGAGAAACCTTTTGATATTTTGGGGGTGGGGATGGGGTTCGGGTGATGAAAGAGGTGATGAAGTCCAAAGCAACAGGGCAAAGTCTTAAAATTTCCAGCCATATTGTGTAGGAGTGAGGCCAGGAAGCACTTGCACAATCAAAGGGAAGTGGAAATCTGGAACTGTTCCTGCCACACCGCAAAAAATTGCTTTTGAAGATGTCTCACTTAAATGTGAAAATGAAGATGAATCGATTTTAGTTACGGATGTTAAGGATAATAGAATCAATGCAGGTGGAGTCATGGTACAAATTACCCATGACCTAGAACAAGCACAAGGGGTTGAATGGACTACTTTTTAAAATATTCTCCTATTGAAAAGCATTCACTGTTAGTCTAGGAAAATTGGATGAATCAGGACTATAGACTGAGAAGGCTGACGCCGGAAGTAAGCAAGCTCTATTGGTAGAGCCTGAGAGTTGAATTCATTAAAATTATGAAATTATTTCATAGACTAATGAAAGAGATAATCTCAGATATGAAGGAGACCAAAGCTAAGGTCATAAATATACGAAACCATTAGTGCATCCTTTAAGAAATTGAAGAAAAACTCTTTATCCTGAGAATTGTTAGAATGTGGAACTCTTTACTACATGGATCCGTAGGATGAGTAGCACAAATGCATTTAAGAGGAAGATCCATAAACACAACGAAGAAAGAGTTAGATGGAAAATGCAGTGGTAGCCAATGTGAAACATAAACACTGACTGAGAGCTGTTGGAATGAATGGCCTATTTCTGCCTGTAAAATTCTTCCTAATGTCTTTAGCGCATTATATATCCCAATTTAGTCAAGACTTGTAGGAATTCTAATTTAATTTGTCTGCTCCTAATCTTCACTTTGTGTCCACACATTCCAACAGTGGCCACATACCAATTCCATGCACAACAGATAAAATGGCAATATAGCTCCAAACTATAACTGTAAAATTTTATAATGTGCATTTGAAAGTTTACATGGAATACTATTATAATCTTTATACAGTTCACATTCAAATAAGAACCTTTAATTGGTGTACAGTTGGTATTGTGACAAAAGAGACTAATGAAATTTAAAGTGCACAGTTTAAAATGTACCAAAAATTAACTCCATCTTTCACTGTCACACAGTGTATACAAGTCTGCCTACATCTGTCCCTGACCTCAACTGTACTAGTGTTATTTATTGCATTCCCCAAACCTATTGACTTAGTGTTAGATGTAATTGTTTTACAGGACACTTGTACTATATCCTATTAAGTATTTGCTTGTCAGATGTCTTAATGGGGTCCATGAATTAGTAAATGTATCACTGTTGTTGAGTTGTAACCTAATTCAGACTTGAAACCTCCTCAGTATTTTGTAATTTATAATCTTTTGATATGAAGAGCATATGTAACTGGATTATGCACAATGTGAGTAATAAAATAAGATGTATTAGGTGAAGTGTAAATGCATTATGATTACATATTCCAGTTCTAAATCTCCAAAAGAAACATGAAACCTAAATAACCCTATGGACTTAATAAAACCTACTTTCTATGTTTTTGCATAATATTTTCATTCATCTCAACAGGACACGCAGACAACATTTGTTTTATTCTGTTAATTCATGCCTAGGGCTTCCCCAACCAATGTCTTCATTGTTTCAAGGTCCTTTATTACAATCTTTGACAACATCATCTTCACAACAGAGAGAATTTTCCCAATTAAATAAATCGTTTCATTTAAATTAAAACCGACTGGAGTAATTTATTGATCTTTGGGGACAAGGGGGAAATGCATCAAATGTTGCCTGTCTAGCACTCATTAGCTTAATAAAGCATAGAGGAGGAGCGGCTATAGGGAGTGCTTGATGAATCCCAGGACCCTTTGGCTTTTTGCAAGGTTTATCTTTAGCAAAAGCCTGTAATGTTTTAATTTACAGTTGCTTATCTTCTGAAATGTAAATTTTCATGGCTCAAATAATTCATCGTTTGAGTAATCCAGATTAAGATGTTGTCAGATGCATTTCAGTCTCTACATTATTTAGTGGATCCCAGTCAGGAAGATTGAAGCAAATTTTCTCTGGATCTTTTGTGTAAAGGCAAAGAATATTATTCATAGGAGAAAGTTTTTAGCTAATAACTGGTTAAGTTTTCCTTCACAAGAAAACTATTACAATTGTAATGTTTTCAGAGAGTTCATCCAAATCTCATTCGCCCATGTCCTATTCACTTGCATCGTATACAATTCATTCATCATCCCCTGTGCATACTGACCTACGTTGGCTCCTGGGTCTCACAACGCCTTGAATTTAAAATTCCTGTTCTTGTGCTTACATTGCTCCAGGATCTTGCATGTCTCTATTTCTGTAATCTCCTGCAGTTTTACAAGCTTCCGCAATCTCAATGGTCCTTTCATTTTGAACTGCTGCCCATCTCTAATCTTTGGAACTCTCTCATTTTGCACCTCTCCAGTTTTAAGATATTCCGTAAGGTGTACCTGGCCTAAAGTCTCTGGTGGTTTTATCTCATAATGCTTCTGTGTACCATCAAATCCCTACACTGCAGAAGGAGGCAATTCGGCCCACGAGTCTGCATCAACCATCCAAAGAGCATCCCACCCAGATCGTATCCCCACACCCCACATTCACCATAGCTCATCCACTTAGCCTACACATTCTGAACATTACGGACAATTTCAGCACAGACAATCCACTTAATCTGTATAAATTGGGACTGTGGGAGAAAACCAGAGCAACGGGAGGAAACTCACTCAGAAAATGGGTGAAGTGCAAACTCCATACAGACACCCAAGGCTGGAATCGAACCTGGGTCCAATTGGTACTAGTCAACAGCGCTAACCACTGAGCCACCATACTGCCCAAACAGATCAAACTCATCCCTAGGTGGGCTCCAACCACCAATCTTCCAATTAATAGCCGAGCGCGCTAATCAATGGCATCCTGGAGATGAAGCACATTTATACGGATGTGGATTCCAAAGAAGAGTCTTTTGACTTGAAACATTAACTCAGTTTCTGTCTGTACAGATGCTACCAGACCTGCTGACTTTCTCTGGCATATTTTTTTATTTCAGGTGCCAGATTTGATTCACTATTACTTCAATTCTCTTCCAAGTCCTGTTCACAAGCTATTTGATCAAGACCTGCATTGTAAATTTGTCTTTCAAATCCACTATCTGATGCTACAGTAGACGTGCTTCAATTGACACTGGGCTCCATGAATTAGGCAAACACACGCTTGTTCACTCTTGAATTGGCACCTGTTGAAGAGATGTGGCCATTGAATTAGGCTTGTAGTATCTATTCACTAGACCCCTTCGCCCCACTACCCAGAAGTAAGCTGTGAACACTTAGTCTGTGAGAAAACACATGGATAAGAATTGCGGCTGATTGCAATCAGTAACTATGGCAAAAGACAGCAAGAAAGGATAAAATTACAAAAAGTAGATAGGCTGAGTATTAAGTGTCTGTCGTAGAAGATAAAATGTCATAGAATTGGGAAAAGGCAGGAAAATGAAGTTGAACATTGTCAGACTAACCTTGATTTCAATGAGCAGTGAAGCATACTCGATAGCTCGAACAGCCTACTTCTGCGTCTGTGTCGTCTGGTCTTACTATAGTGTTCTAATATTTAAATAATTGAATGGACTCCAATAAAACACAAACAATAAAACTGAGATGCAGATTGTTGTATCTCTTGTGGCCATATGTAATTTTTGCAACATTTTGGGTTTTGTAATTATATCATCATTTATGTTTAGTTTTTGTCGAGTCTTACAGCTTTGAGTGAAGTCAGCCTGCACCGGACCCCTACAAAATGATATTAAATTATTCCCAGTCTTGCCTGCTCTTTCCCCACCGCCCTGCAAGTTTCCTGGACTGATTTTTTTTTTGTCTTGGTGTACTAATTTGCTTTTCCATGACTCATGATTAGGCTGGTGTCAATACGTGTTGCAAATAGAACAGAAGGGCATGACAGGAACCATTTCACTAGGAAGCAGAACTCTGGAGAAATGTGAACAAAGTCCGATGTCTGAGTGGGGAAATGAACAGCTGTGCAGGTTGCTGAAACAAATAGAATCAGGTGGAGGTCATGAAATTCCCTCAAACTGCCTTCACCATTCATTTTGGTCATAGCTGGTCTTTATCTCAAATCCACCTTGCCTCTCTTTCATAATGCCGGATACACTTGCATCACAAAAAAAAGTAAATCTATGATGAGTTGGCTGAGCTCAAATGGAGTTCAATAGGAGGTGCAACAAATAGTTCAAACATCCCAGAGTGCTAGAGAGGAAGGAAGGGTTCAGAAGAAGGGTCACTGGACCCAAAGCATTAACTCTGATTTCTCTCCACAGATGCTGCCAGACCTGTTCCATTTTTTCCAGCAATTTCTGAATCTGTTTTTGTTTCTGATTTCCAACATGTGCAGTCAGACTCATAACGTCATAGACGTTTGCAGCATGGAAACAGACCCTTCGGTGCAACTTGTCCATGCTGAACAGATAGCCCAAACCAATCTAATCCCACCTGCCAGCACCCGGCCCATATCCCTCAAACCCTTCCTATTCATATACCCATCCAGATGCCTTTTGAATGTTGCAATTGTACCAGCCTCCACCACATCCTCTGGTAGCTCATTCCATATGTGTACCACCCTCTACATGAAAAAGTTGCCCTTGAGGTCTCTTTTATATCTTTCCCCTCTCACCCAAAACCTATGCCCTCTAGTTCTGGATTTCCCTATCCCAGGGAAGAGATTTTGTCTATTTATCCTATCCATGCCTCTCATGCCCCTCAAACACCTTATTCACTATCCTATCTTGTAGAAGAACGCCTCTACAATGTATTCGCTAAAAACGGATACCCGCGCAATTTCATCAACAGATGCCCAAGGGAAAGACAACGGAACGAGGACTTGCCGCAACCCAAAGGACTAGCCACACTACCATACATCAAGAGCATTTCCGAATTGACAGCGAGACTACTGCGACCACTAGGACTCATAACAGCACACAAACCAACAGCCACCTCAGACAACAACTCACCAGAACGAAGGACCCGATACCCAACATGAGCAAAACCAATATAGTGTACAAAATCCCATGCAAGGACTGCACAAAACACTACATAGGACAAACAGGAAGACAGCTAATGATCCGCATCCATGAACACCAACTCGCCACGAAACGACACGACCAGCTATCCTTAGTAGCCACACATGCAGATGACAAGCAGCATGAGTTCGACTGGGACAACACTACTATTATAAGACAAGCCAAACAGAGAACAGCCAGGGAATTCCTAGAGGCATGGCACACATCCACAGATTCAATCAATAAGCACATCAACCTGGACCCAATATACCGACCACTGCAACAGACAGCTGGAACTGACAACCGGAAGCGGCAGAGACAAACCACTATAAATGCCGGAGGAAACATCACAGAAGCGCTTCACAGGAGGCTACCAAGCACTGAGGATGTCACCTAGACAGGGGACGAAACATCTGCAACACAAATTACATCCAAGTCATTTATATAAATGATGAAAGTAGAGGACCCAGCACCGATCCTTGTGGCACTCCACTGTTCACAGGCCTCCAGGCTGAAAAACAACCCTCCACCATTACCCTCTGTCTTCTACCTTTGAGCCAGTTCTGTATCCAAAATGGCTAGTTCTCCTTGTATTCCATGACATCTAACCTTGCTAAGCAGTCTCCCATGGGGAACCTTGTCAAAAGCCTTACTGAAGTCCATAGAGATCACATCTACTGCTCTGCCCTCATCAATCCTCTTTGTTACTTCTTTAAAAAACTCAATCAAGTTTGTGAGACATGATTTCCCACGCATAAAGCCATGTTGACTATCCCTAATCAGTCTTTGCCTTTCCAAATATATGTACCTCCTGTCCCTCAGGATTCCCTCCAACAACTTGCCCACCATCAATGTCAGGCTCACTCATCTATAGTTCCCTGCCTTGTCCTTACCACTCCTCTTAAGCAGTGGTACCACATTAGCCAATCTCCAGTCTTCCGGTACCTCACCTGTGACTATTGCTGATACAAATATCTCAACAAGAGGCCCAGCAAACACTTCTGTAGCTTCTCACAAAGTTCTAGAGTACACCTGATGAGGTCCTGGAGATTTATCCATGTTTATGTGTTTCAAGACCTCCAGCACTTCCTCCTCTGTATTATGGGCATTTTTCAAGATATCACCACCTAGTTCCCTGCATTCTATATCTTCCATGTCCTTTTCCACAGTAAACACTGATGCAAAATACTCGTTTAGTATCTCCCCCATCTCCTGTGACTCCACACAAAGACCACCTTGCTGATCTTTGAGGGGCCCAATTCTCTCCCTAGTTATCCTTTTGTCCTTAATGTATTTGTAAAAACCCTTTGGATTCTCCTTAACTCTATTTGCCAAAGCTTCTCATGTCCCCTTTTTGCCATCCTGTTTTCCCTCAAGTATACACCTATTGCCTTTATACTCTTCTAAGGATTTGTTCGATCTATCTTGTCTATACCTGACATACGCTTCCTTCTTTTTCTTAACCAAACCCTCAATTTCTTTAAGCCATCCAGCATTCCCTATACCTACCAGCCTTCCCTTTCACCCTAACAGGAATGTACCATCTCTGGACTCTTGTTATCTCATTTCTGAAGGCTTCCAATTTTCCACCCATCCTTTTACCTGTGAACATCTGCTCCCAATCAGCTTTAGAACGTTATTGCCTGATATCATCAAAATTAGCCTTCCTCCAATTTAGAACTTCAATTTTTAGATCTGGTCTATCCTTTTCCATCACTATTTTAAATCTAATGGAATTATGGTCACTGGCCCCAAAGTACTCCCCACTGACACCTCAGTCACCTGCCCTGTCTTATTTCCCAAGAGTAAGTCAAGTTTTGCACCTTCTCTGGTAGGTACATCCACATACTGAATCAGAAAATTTTCTTGTACACCCTTCACAAATTCATCTCCATCTAAACCCTTAACACTATGGCAATCCTGATCTATGTTTAGAAAGATAAAATCCCCTACCATAACCATCCTGTTATTCTTACAGATAACTGAGATTTCCTTACAAATTTGTTTCTCAATTTCCCACTGACTATCAGGAGGTCTATAATACAATCCCAATCAGGTGATCATCCCTTTCTTATTTCTCAGTTGAACCCAAATAACTTCCCTGGATGTATTTCCAGGAATATCCTCCCTCAGTACAGCTGTAATGCTATCCCTTATCAAAAACACCACTCCCCCTCCTCTCTTGCCTCCCTTTCTGCCCTTTCTGTAGCATTTGTATCCTGGAACATTAAGATGCCAGTCCTGTCCATCCCTGAGCCATGTTTCTGTAATTGCTATGATGTCCCAGTCTCACGTTCCTAACCATGCCCTGAGTTCATTGCCTTCCCTGTTAGGCCTCTTTCATTGAAATAAATGCAGTTTAATTTATCAGTACTACCTTGTTCTCTGCTATATCCCTGCCTGCCCTGACTGTTTGACTCACTTCTGTTCTCAACTGTACAAGTCTCAGATTGATCTCTTTCCTCACTATCTCACTGGGTTGCTCCCACCCCCACCTTACTAGTTTAAATCCTCCTGAGCAGCTCTAGGAAATCTCCCTGCCAGTAAATTCGATCTCTTCCAATTTAGGTGCAATCCGTCCTTCGTGTGCAGGTCACTTCTAACCCAGAAGAGATTCCAGTAATCCAAAAATGTGAATCCTTCTCCCATACACCAGCAGTTCTTTCAGCTTTTTGTGTGAAGAAAGAATGGTTAATGTTCTCATTCCTATGGTTAATGGTCTAAACCACAGCTCAATGGGTGGTATTGTTACCTCTGAATCACAAGATTGTGAATTCAAATATTGTGCCAGGATCCAATCACAAAATCTAGGCTGCCGTATCAATGCAATGATTGGGGGTATTGTGTTTGGATGAGACATTAAACTGTGACCCTATTTGACCTTTCAGGTGAATTTGAAACATTCAGAACACTCTTTTGTAAAAGAGCAGAAATGTTTTGGCTAATACTTATATCCCAACCAGTAATTGAAATTGATTATTTGATCATCGTCACATTGTTTGTGAGAGTTTGCTGTGTGCAAATATATTGTTGTTTCCAACAATAAAACAATGGATACATTTCAAAAGTATTTATTTTACTGTAAGCAATAGGCGTGCCCTGAAATCATGAAAGATATTTTCTAATTGCAAGTTATTTTCTTAATTTAGTTACTTATATTACAACTTGGGATTTTGGGGCAGGGAATAGCAGATGTGAAATAAATAAGAAGTCTGAAAAATAATAAGTGTAAGGTGAATCAGCTCCAAGATGGGAGATGGACTTGATGTTAGATAATATTAGAAGGAAAGGATCTTCTTTTAAACACAAGTTTTTTTAGTATGTTTGCTCTTGCTCTCCTATATCTAGTAATTTGGAAGCAGGTAATGCAATGTAGGAAAATGGAATGTTTCATGTGGTGCATGTAGTAAAATACTGCTGTGAAATTCCCAATTTTCTTAACTCCAACATTGGTGGCCATGCCTTCATCTCTCTGGGCCTTAAGTTCTGGAATTCCATCCCTAACTTTTCCATCTCTTACTCTTTCTCTCTCTGTCTCTCTCTCTTTTCAGTTACTCCTTCAAACCTACCTCTTTCCTTGCATCTCTTTGTGTAGATCTGTGAAACATATTGTTTCATAAAACTACAATGTAGTGCCTTCTGATTGTTTATGATTTAAAAGGTATTATATAAATACAAGTTGTTGTGAAGAAGTATTAGTTATTACACTGGTATTGATAATGTGAAATAAATGCTATATAATAAATATTTAAATAATATATGGTATCCATTCTGTTCCAAGAATCATGCTGATTTGATTTGTGACTAATATGGTAAAAATGATTGTACAAGCCATAATGTAATGCAGCTGCCCTAATGTATACATATTTTTATTTATAGCCATATATCCATAATTTGTGCAATTGTCTTTAAAAGTTGAAGTGGTCTGTGATGTACACAAAGTAGAGATAGTTATTAATGCAGGTCAATCTGATTAACAATAGCTGCCTGATATCAACAGTCATAAATGACAGGAAGATGCTTTACATCCTCTGACAATGTATAATTTGCAGGATGATTGTTTATCAAAAATATAGACTGGGTATCTTTGACAGGTTCCAACTTGCTGAATATTTATAGAAAGAGCCTTGTAATGAAAGTTCTATGCTACAATCTGTTTTCAAATATTCACTTCCACACTCCAACTGTAATCTGTATGCCTGCTACGGAATGAAAAATCTTTTTATTTAAAATAAAAACCTCTCTTCAGCTTTCAGTTTTGCTGTTTTATCACTCTCTCCTCCTTCAGCAACTGCAAAGTCTGAATGCCATTTTTTGACGAAGAGATAAGTCTTGATAGATTAAATAAGGAGATGCCGTTTCTACTGGCAGGAGGGTTGGTAACCAGAGGACAGATTTAAGGTAATTGGCAAAAAAAACCAGAGGGGAGATGAGGAGATTTTCTTTCAGCAGCAAGTTGTTGTGATCTGGAATACACTGCCTGAAAGGATGCTGGAAGCAGATTCAATAGTAACTTTCAAAAGGGAATTAGATCTAGGCTTAAAGGGGAAACATTTTCAGGGATATGGAGAGAGATCAGGAGAGTGGAACTAATTGGATAGCTCTTTCAAAGAACTGACATTGATTTGATGGGCCGAATATGGTCTTCCTGTGCTGTGTGATTCTGTGATTGTAGATGGATGTTTTAAGTGCAGCCTGTTAACTGGTTCAGTACAGTGACCAAAGGTGACTGCCAATGTATCACCAATGTGAAATGCTTTCTGCTTCACACTATGAAAACCTGCAATATCACAATAGTTCAGGATAACAACCTAGATCGGCCATCTTGAGACAGACAATAAATGGGATCTTTCAGCATTAATCGCATCACATGAGCACAGAGCTTCTAATTAATAACAAGAACATATCATCAAACATTGCTCTCAGAGGAAATTCACAGACAGTCAACAAGTCTTTGGGCGGCACGGTGGCACAGTGGTTAGCACTGCTGCCTCACAGCGCTAGAGACCCGGGTTCAATTCCTGCCTCAGGCGACTGACTGTGTGGAGTTTGCACGTTCTCCCCGTGTCTGCGTGGGTTTCCTCCGGGTGCTCCGGTTTCCTCCCACAGTCCAAAGATGTGCAGGTTAGGTGAATTGGCCATGCTAAATTGCCCATAGTGTTAGGTAAGGGGTAAATGTAGGGGTATGGGTGGGTTGCGCTTCGGCGGGGCGGTGTGGACTTGTTGGGCTGAAGGGCCTGTTTCCACACTGTAAGTAATCTAATCTAATCTAAAAGTCTGGAGTTTTAGCGTGGATGCTGATTTAGAAATTTCATGTGCTATTTGCTATTATTCTCTGAGAAAAGAAGGCATTCAGGGAAAAACACTAAAAATCAAAAATGGGAAGCATTTATCAGTAGTCAGAGCCTACCCTAACTAACTGAAGCAATAGGCGATGATAGTGAAGATTAGTTTTGACAACATCAGGTTGACACAGTGTAGGTTGTAAATCCCAGTAGGGAACAAAATGCTGGTTTACAAAGAACATCTGTGGCCCATTGGACCTCCTGAACACTTTGACCTAGAACTTGCTCGAGTTGTGATGTTTCATCAGATTTTATTATCCTCAGCATTTTAGATCACTGTATGTTGCTGGAGATGAAAAATTGTGGGGACAATTGGTTGATGTTCCCTTAATTTTCCCTGTATTATGTATGGGTCTGTTTGTTGTGTCTGGACCACATCAGTGCACTTAGCAGGAATATTGCAATATGGGCCTCTGGAATCTTCTGAATTCTTTACCGTAGACAGATGTAGGGGTTGGGTCATTAGGTCTATTCAAGGTTGAAATAGACAGATTTTAATCAGGAATGGAATAGAGGGTTACGTGAAAAAGGCAAGAAAATTGGGCTGAGGATTACCAGATCAGTCATGATTTCATTGAATGACAGAGCAGACTTGATTGGTCAAATCCCTATCTTTATTTTACTTGTCTTATGGTATCATGTTTTCATGGATTCAAACTAAACAAAGGTGCGTCTTCCTCAGAATGTCCTTTCTTTCAGTAAAATCAACATGATATTCTGATGGCTCAGTTGAGACCAGGAATATACTGTATGGGACCAAATGTGCATCATGGTCCTATCTCCTGATTGCAACAGGTTGGAGGCTGAGGAGTAACTGCTATCTCTCTATTCTTCAGACTTATAGTCATACAGCACAAAAACAGACCCTTCAATTCAAATGGTCCATGCCAAAAATAATCCCAAGCTAAACTAGTCACACCTGCTTACTCCTGGCCCATATCCCTCAATTTTTTTCCTATTCATGTACTTACCTAAATATCATCTAAGTGTTGTAATTGTACTAGAATTAATGATTGGAGAAGGTGCAAATGATATTGAAATCTTTGGGTTTAGTGCAGTAACCAGACTCCTGAATATTCCACTAAACTAACAATCCGCAAGAATCTATTGCTGTTTGTGAAACAGCTTTGTGGCAAGTCAATTTTTGTTGTAATCCTTCCATGCTGACCTCACAAAGGATTGTAATAGCCTTCTGTCAGTCACCTGATCATCACTGAGTTGGCTGTTGGCCAACAAGTAAACGACTCCCTCTTCATTGGGTGATTTTGTTCAAGGGAAGAACACATATTCATTTTTCAATCAATACCCCAGCATGTGTAACATTTTACAAGTAATGCAAAATTGTCAATACTCCAAATTGATTTACATCAGGTATATTGTCTGAAATATCCCATTTATGGGGCAAATATAATTATGGACATCTCAAAGTGAAAGGTTTCTCTTTTATTTGAACATGTGGTTAGAGGAACACGATTATCTCCAATTCTCTCCCCATTGAGACCTTTGAATCTTACTTTTGGAATGACTCCTTGAACTCCTTCTTTAGATACAACTCACACCTTTGCATTAATTGATAACCTTGATTGTGATGTAATTCAATTTATACAGCAACCTGTATTTACGTATTCTATAAGGTAATATAAAACAACAAATAGCAAATGGGTAGAATGGTAAGAGGGGTCAAGATTAGAATAGTGCTGGAAAAGCACAGCAGGTCAGGCAGCATCCGAGGAGCAGGAAAATCGGGCAAAAGCCATTCATTAAGAATGATAAAAGGGGTAAAAACAATGACTGCAGATGCTGGAAACCAGATTCGGAGATTAGAGTGGTGCTGGAAAAGCACAGCAGCTCAGGCAGCATCCGAGGAGCAGGAAAATCGACGTTTCGGGCAAAAGCCCTTCATCAGGATGGGGTGTCTAGAATGAATAGAGAGAGGCAGGGGTGGGGGAATTGGTTCTAGAGTTTAGGGCCCAATCAACTGAAGGCCAGGATATCACGGCTGTGGAATGAGTGAAACGGGAATGAACAGGAGGCCAGAACTCGAGAGATCCCAGAGTTACCGGCTGAAGGAGATGGCATAGAAACAGGAGTGTGCAGAGGCCATGGAGGGATTGGCATTTTAGAACGCTTATTGCGGATTTTGCCATTTTTGTACCTGCCAGAGTTCGATTGACACATGACAAACGATTGAAAAAGGACGCAGTCTGTCTTGGGGCGAGTAAACTGGGCAGCAACATCGGAATTTGGCCTGCTTTTGAAATGGTGTGGAAATTGGGCAATGAATTTTAAACTATGCAGTTTAATCGGTTTGACTGTATTCAATGTTGGGGGGGGGGGGTGAAAAAAAAAGTGTTCTTTGTTGGTTTTAATGTGTCGGAAAGTTTCAGATCCTGTAATAAGGAGGGGCGCTGGGGCGGGGGAGCTACTGGCTGGACCAGATGCCTAAACGTCTTATTATCCCTCGAGAGAAGTGTAAATTTGTCTGTACTGTTCCTGCATCTTCTTGAAGAGACAAAAGTATTGAGTGCCATAGTGAAGGGTTCGAGCTGTTTTCAGTTCCCTTTTTTTAACCCTTCTTTCTTTCCTGCCTGTGTTAGAAAGGCAATTAATGAAACAAAACGGATTATAAGATTAGCTGTGGGACTTTGTGCATATTAATGACCCTGAAGTGCAAATAATGCATTTGTAATTGTAGTTCTTATGCACCAGAATGGAGCACACAGCTTTGTACCAAGGGGACCTCCTGCCGGGGATTTTACAGCGGAACTCGGGAGAGAAGTGGGGGGAAAAAAGCAATTACCAGTTCTCCAGATTTAAATCTTTAAACCTCTGTCAATTGTTGTAGCTCCGCCTGCCAAGAAAGGAGGGAAATTAAAGAGGAATGACCTATAGATTGGGTGGGGGGGGGGGGGGGGGGGGGGTGAGTTTGAATCTCGCACACACAAGGTTATGAGCCCGAAGATTATATTTATTTCAATAATGCCATCGTTCTTGTGGAGGGAACGGGGATTGGTTTGAATTGCTGATCTGGCGCTTTTCTTTAATTAATTCTACCGTAGGAAATTGGGAACCGAACGAATTTCAGGCGTCTAAATCCTACTTTCCAACCCTGTCAAGTGTTTATGAAGGAATACTTGAAATGATCCATGTCATTAAAACAAATTAGGTGTTAGCTTGACCATGGCAGGGTCAGAACGATTGATCTATTCCCTGATCTAGTAAAGTTCAGAATTTTATGTAACAATTTTGCTTAAAAAAAAAGCAAAAGCAGCGCTTAAATTTCTGTTCGGGGGAAATCCAGGCATGCACTTCTTCATCAACTGGGATTAGAAAATAGCAGGTGCAGGAAATATTGAAGCTGGGAGCTTTCGTTTTGACGTTGTTAGACTGTTAGGAAAATGAGAAGTGTATAGGGAAGAGGAACTATTGTTAGAAAGTTCTCTGGGAAGCAATTTGTGAAATCGAAATTTCCAGTTACTGTCAAACTGATTTCTGCTAAAATGACAGTAGGATAGAATTAGCGCTGAACGAGGTTGACTATAACCGTCTGATTTCACTCAGTTATCGAAATTTATTAGCACTGGGGAAAAGGCTGCTCTTTGATAGATTACCTCACTGGGATGTTCTAAACCCTCAACATTTTTGTGCAAGTTGACTCCAATATTCAAATGCAGTTTTATTCATAAAATAACCCGAATTTGCCGTTGCATCGGGTTGGGTTAGGATCGTTAATATTTATCCGGGAATATTTAAACTTCACAAAAGTCGCTGAAGACTAGCAAGGTGTACTTAAGAACGGCTGTGCTTGTCATAAAGAATTATTTCACAAAATTTTCAAGGGGGGAAAAGATGTCGCTCCTTGGCACTCTTTCAAACTTCATTTCTTCTTGAACACCAGGAATATAATCCTTTCAACAAGCATTTCGGATAGAATTGTCTCATAATCAACCTCAATATTACCATTATAGGGTACCCGTTCCCTTTTGTATTAAAAGACAAGCATTACCCGGTGAGTTGCCTAAAACAGTCAGATTTATACTGCCTGAAAGAAGTTTCCTATTTTCGATTTTTAAAAAAAAATATTTGAAATCAAAATTGAACGCACAACTGACTATAGAGAGGTTAATTCAGCGCACCCTGTCCTGTTTGAAACATCAAATTAGAGTTCAGACCATCATCTCCGTAAACCCCCAAAAAACTAACTAAAATATGTTTGAAAATCCGCGCTCTCTAATATGAGGCAACCAGTAGAAACGAAACATTAACTTTGCAGCTCGGAATAATTTGCTAAGTTAACGGGAATCCTGTTTCGTTATTCGTTATGTTGTCTTTTTTTATTATTTTTGCATCACTCCATTAACGCTCCAGGCTGAAAAATAGCTATTTGAAATAAAGTGGAAAATATTTATCCGATAAATCGTCCGAATTCGTAAAACTGAGAGGGTGGAAATTTTCAACCGTGCGCTGATCAGCCCGTTACAAATAAAAACTCTGATCTATTGTCTACATTTCAAATAATTACGCTTTAAAACATCTGAACGGATTTTGAGGTCCCTCATCCGACAATGTCTTGATTATAATCGTGTGAAAAAGAATCGAAAGCGGAAACCAGCAAATGTCTCACTGTCAATTTCACTTGTATCTAAAGACTTGGGAGTTTTTTTTTCACTGGATTTTGCAAATTATTTTCCGCTCGTTCCGAGGAGAGAAATTAAGTGAAAAGCGTTGAGATTTTAGCAGGACTGGGTTTTTCTTGACTTTAGACAGCCCAACCCTTTTCGATGCTGCTGGAGTTGAGTTTAGGAGGTGGGGAGTGGGTGGGTTGGGGGGGGGGGGGGTGGGGGGTGGGGGCGAGTGTAGTGGTTAGAGAGAAGGTGGTGAGAGATGGCTGGGGGTGTTGGAGACCGATGGATTTGACTGGTGCAAAAAATGTGTTGAAAAGCCGAACACATCAGGAGCTAGGGGTCTTTTTTTGAACAGGAAGGATAAAGCCGATGTGGCAGAGGTATTCCAGCCTCACGTTTTTTTGTTAGCAGAGTCGTGTTCTTTCCGCTGTAGTGAGCACATATAACAGAGCAAACATGAGTGGTTTGTATTGCAGTCAAAATAAATGAAAGAGACAAGTCTTCAAAGACTTAGCCCAAAATCACCATAATCTACAGACTAGTAACAAGCAAACGGAAAGATTCCAACTTTTGCGTCGAGTCTAAATGGTTAACAGTTACGAATTATGTAGAACTTGCAACAATCGTCCGTTCCTCTCCTTAGAAACGGCGCCGTTTGTTTTTATATAAGAAACATCTTCCCTAGTTGTGAGATCTCGCGCCCTTTGCTTTCTTTGCCAAAGCCGGTCTGAAGCGATAAAACTGTGCGGCAGCAAACTGATAAAAAAAACAGGAGCCGGCGTTAAACCAAAGAAATAAAAGGTACACAACAATCGCCCCCAAAGAAATGTGACATCGCCTGTTAACTTTTAGCCCAAAACTAGTGCAACTTTCTCAACTCAATGTCAATTCCACTGTCGCTAAAGGAAGATGTCGCTGTCTATTTTACTGAAAGATAATCCTCTTTATCTAGGAGCTAGTTATTAAGTTTGAAGTGTGTGGATGGGAGTACCGTGGTCCGACTCTGTTCTGGCCCGGGTTAATGGTTCTGACTCCTTTTTTTCTCCTTTCTGTGTTTAATAGTGACAGATCAAAGGCTTTACTGTCTCCCAATGGACCCCACTAAGGCCGCTCTATCCTTTGTCTGCTGTTGCTAGGATGCGGGTCTACAAGGGAAAAGTGTCACGGCATGTTAATCAGACGCGTTACAGTGTGACAATTGTCTCTCCAACTTTTTTTTTCAATTTTCTGCGATATTTCCAAAACCCATGCACCTGCGACTGCTGTGTGTGAGCTCAGGCAACTTCTTTTTTAAAAAAACTAACATTGTCTTGTCTCCAGTCCCAAAAAGATAGAGACGAAAATAAAATATAAACAATCTAAATGAAAACACAGACACACACACATACACACACACACAGACCCTCCCACACACAGACCCTCCCACACACACACACACGCTCACACACACACTCACTCACACACGCACATACACACACTCACACACATACACACATACACACGCTCTCACACACACACACATACGCTCTCACACACACACATACGCTCTCACACACACATACACACACGCTCACACACACACACTCACACATACACACGCTCACACACACATACACACACGCTCACACACACACACTCTCACACACGCACATTCACACACACACACACACACTCATACACACATTCTCACACACACACAGAGTAAACCAAAACCACTGTTTCTCAAAACGTTTCACGAGTTCCTCTCAACTGAAATATTGATTATTATTAACATTTAAAAGCCGGGGTTACTGATATTCAGAAAAGGGTGTAAACGAAAATTTTCTGAAAATACAACTGTTCTTCATTTTACAAATTCACAAAAGAAAATCCTTTCTGATTGATATAGAAAAGCGAATAGTTACAAAGGTATGGGGTATTGTAAACCTCAGACATTTTTTAAACGTAACCGATCGTTTAATTCAATCTAAATGTGTTTGAGATTGTCGTGAACAGTGGTCTCCACATCAATGTTACTGCACAACGAACGAAAACTTTCAGAATTGCTATCAGTTGGACTTCATTGATTAAAGTAAACCCCTCGGATCTACACAGCCGCTCACGGTTTTACATGTACAACTGACACACATGTCTGTACTATACAGTGGGTCACAGGGACGTACAGCGCAGAAACAGACCCTTCGGTCCAACATGTCCATGCCGTACAGATATCCTAAACTAATCTAGTTACATTTGCCAGCGTTTGGCCAATCTCCCTCTCAACCCTTCTTAGTCAGATACCTTAAAAATCTTATAATTTTTCCAGCTTCCACTACTTCCTCTGCAACTTATCCACATTTTCAATTTTGAAGATTTATTATCAAAATCAAACCCGCGTTATTACAGCAATACTGAGAATCTGTCTCCTGTAGTTTAACCTCAGTTCTTATTCTGTGTTGACAGGAAACTTCGCTGCCCTCCACAAACCACATGGAGCAAAATTTGAGTAATTTTTTTTTTAAATCGCTGAGAATTATTGTTTATAAATGCGCGGTTCCGTCATTTAATTGGTTCACTTTAACTGTAATTCACATACTACAGGGACAGAAAAAAACATTGCCAGGAGTAAGAACGCAAGTTGAAGTTTGATTCGGTGATCAAGTGAAACTGGCAACTGTAACAGAATAGAGCTACCTGCTTTCTATTTATCTGCGTCGTCTCTTTCAAGTTGGATGAGTCACTATTGTGTTGTGTCCCCTTTTGTTTATGGCGGAAGTGTTTCAGATAACTGCGCTCATTGAATTATACGATTAGAATGATACTGTAAATTAGACTGCTATGCTGCCTTTCTCTCCTGACGATTAGACCATTAATGAAAGAAATTCCGAAACACGTATATTTTACGTCCGGTTTCACAAGTAAAACATAATGGGTTGTCAAAATGAATTTTTCGATCGTTAGAAATTCAAAACCGACACAGGTGAACTGTTTTGTTTAAAATGACATTATCTCCTTTCCAGTCCTATTATAAAGCATTTTCTTGAAAGATTCTCTGTTTTGTTTCAGAATAGAAATTGGAATTAGCCCTAAAAGTGGGGAATTTCTGAAAATTAAAATCAAGATTAACTCTTTTTTTGAGACATTGCCTGTGGAAAATTAATTCATGCAAATTATTTTTCTATGTGCTGCATAACATTGAGCCTCAGGAAGAGATAACGGCAGATTCCGGGCAAAACTTACCTTGTTTCAAATTCAAAGAATTTCAGTCCTTCTGCCTGTGTTCTTGTTTGCAAACTGTTTTCACAAGGGGACGATAACGCATATGTTTTTATCGTTATCCCCCTCTGAGGTTGCTTGTGTGTTCTGTTCATATTTTTAGAGAAGTCTGGGGAGATACTGCTCCAGTTTTTGTTGGAATCACCGAATCTTCCAATTAGTTCTTGCTCTGTTTTATATAACCTTATGGATACTGCCCTGTAAAAAGTAGAGGTGTACATTGCTTATCTGCAATATGCAAAAGATGTCAAACATTTCACAGTTAATCATGACAGCTTTGCCGATGTTTGAAATTTAGATAAAATTGACTTTCAATTAATAGTGTTGCTTCGTACATTAAAATATCCGTTCAAGCTTAAACGGGAATGTTATTTTGAGAAGAAATGTTGGCTGAGCTAATTTTGTGTTTAGCCTGAGTTTATAGTTAGTGTTGATGGTTCAGAGTTTGGTATGTTCCTATGATGATGTTGCCGTGTTTGATGTGTTTTGTGTAGTGATGTTTCAGTGTTTGGAGTGTGCTTGTGTTGACATTCCGTGTTTGGAGTGTGCTAGTATTGATGGTCACTTGTGTTTGGACTGTTCCTTTGGTGATGGTTCAGTGTGTGATGTCTTTGTGTAGATTGTTCAATGTTTCTTCTGTTCTTTTGGCTCAGTAATTTTGTGTGTTCTTGTGTTGACAGTTTATTGTTTGGTGTGTTCTTTTGTTAATTGATCACTGTTTGATGTGTTCCTGTGGTGATGGTTCAGTGTTTAATATGCTCCTGGATTGATGGTTCAATGTTTGATGTGTTCTTGTGTTGATGGTTCAGTTTTGGGTGTTTTCTTTCGTTGATGGTTCAGAGTTTGGTGTGTTCCTATGATAATGTTTCCATGTTTGGTGTGTTTTGTTTAATGGTGTTTGCAATATGCTTGTATTGATAGTTCCATATTTGGAGTGTTCTTATATTGATGGTCTTTTATGTTTGGTGCGTTCTTATTATAATGGTTCAGTGTGTGGTGTGATCCTGTATTGATGGTTCAGTGTTTGGTGTATTCTGGTGCCAACAGGTTACTGTTTAGTGTTGTCTTATAGCTGATGGATTGATGGATTAGTGTTTTGTCTGTTCTTGTGTTAATGATTCAGTATTTAGTGTGTTCTTGTGTCACTATGGTTCAGTGGTTGGTGTGTTTGTGGCTGTATGTTCATTTGTATATTCCTGTGTTGGTATTTAATGTTTTGTGTTTTCTTCTGATGATGGTTCAGTTTCTGGGGTATTCTTATTTTCATGGCTCTGTGGTTGGTGTGTTCTTTTGTTAATGGTTGAGTGTTTGGTGTGTTTGTGTTGCAGTTTTTGGTATGATCTTGTGTTTATAGTTTAGTGTTTGGTATGTTTCTGTGGCTGTACTTCAACTTTGGATGTGTTGCTCTGATTGTGATTGTGTTTGATGTGCTGCTCTGAGTTTATAGTTTAGCATTTGGCGTGGTTCCGTATTCATGGTTCAGTATGTGGTGCGTTCTGTGGTGATGGTTCAGTATGTGGTGTGTTCTTGTGATTGGTCAGTGTGCAGTGTGTTTCTGTGGTGACAGTTTTGTGTGTGGTGTGTTCCTGTGATAGTTCAGTGTGTGGTGTGTTCCTGTGAAGGTTCGGTGTATGATGTGTTCCTGTGATAGTTCAGTGTGTGATGTGTTCCTGTGATGGTTCAGTATGCAGTGCGTTCCTGTGATGGTTCAGTATGCAGTGCGATCCTATGATGGTTCAGTGTATGGTGTTTCCTGTGATGATTCAGTGTGTGGTGTGTTCCTGTGATGGTTCAGTGTGCAGTGTATTCCTGTGATGGTTCAGTGTGCAGTGTGTTCCTGTCATGATGATTCAGTGTGTAGTGTATTCCAGGGATGATTCAGTGTGCAGTGTGTTCCCATGATGGTTCAATGTGTACTGTGTTCCTGTGATGGTTCAGTGTGTGGTGTGTTCCTGTGATGGTTCAGTGTGCAGTGTATTCCTGTGATGGTTCAGTGTGTAATTTATTCCAGTGATGGTTCAGTGTGCAGTGTGTTCCTGTGAAGGTTCAGTGTGTGGTGTGTTCCTGTGATGGTTCAGTGTGTAGTGTATTCCTTATGATGATTCAGTGTGCTGTGTGTTCCTGCGATGGTTGAGTGTGCTGTGTGTTCCTGTGATGGTTCAGTGTGCTGTGTGTTCCTGTGATGGTTCAGTATGCGGTGTGTTCCTGTGATGGTTCGGTGTGTAGTGTATTCCTGTGATGGTTCAGTGTGTGGTGTGCTCCTGTGATGGTTCAGTGTGTGATGTGTTCCTGTGATGGTTCGGTGTGTAGTGTATTCCTGTGATGGTTCAGTGTGTGGTGTGCTCCTGTGATGGTTCAGTGTGCAGTGTGTTCCTGTGATGGTTCAGTATGCGGTGTGTTCCTGTGATGGTTCGGTGTGTAGTGTATTCCTGTGATGGTTCAGTGTGTGGTGTGCTCCTGTGATGGTTCAGTGTGTGATGTGTTCCTGTGATGGTTCGGTGTGTAGTGTATTCCTGTGATGGTTCAGTGTGTGGTGTGTTCCTGTGATGGTTCAGTGTGCAGTGTGTTCCTGTGACGGTTCAGTGTGCAGTGTGTTCCTGTGATGGTTCAGTGTGTGGCATGTTCCTGTGATGGTTCAGTGTGCAGTGTGTTCCTGTGATGGTTCAGTGTGTGGTGTGTTCCTGTGATGGTTCAGTGTGCAGTGTGTTCTTGTGACGGTTCAGTGTGCAGTGTGTTCCTGTGATGGCTCAGTGTGTGGCATGTTCCTGTGATGGTTCAGTGTGTGGTGTGTTCCTGTGATGGTTCAGTGTGTGGTGTGTTCCTGTGATGATTCAGTGTGCTGTGTGTTCCTGTGATGGTTCAGTTTGTGGTGTGTTCCTGTGATGGTTCAGTATGTGGTGTGTTCCTGTGATGATTCAGTGTGTGATGTGTTCCTGTGATGATTCAGTGTGCTGTGTGTTCCTGTGATGGTTCAGTGTGCTGTGTGTTCCTGCGATGGTTCAGTGTGTGGTGTGTTCCTGTGATGATTCAGTGTGCTGTGTGTTCCTGTGATGGTTCAGTGTGCTGTGTGTTCCCGCGATGGTTCAGTGTGTGGTGTGTTCCTGTGATGGTTCAGTGTGTGGTCTGTTCCTGTGATGATTCAGTATGTAGTATGTTCCTGTGATGGTTCAGTGTGTGGTGTGTTCCTGTGATGATTCAGTGTGGAGTGTGTTCCTGTGATGGTTCAGTATGTAGCGTGTTCTTGTGATGGTTCAGTGTGTGGTGTGTTCCTGTGATGGTTCAGTGTGTGGTGTGTTCCTGTGATGGTTCAGTGTGTGGTGTGTTCCTGTGGTGATTCAGTGTGCTGTGTTCCTGTGATGGTTCAGTTTGTGGTGTGTTCCTGTGATGGTTCAGTGTGTGGTGTGTTCCTGTGATGATTCAGTGTGTGGTGTGTTCCTGTGATGGTTCAGTGTGTGGTGTGTTCCTGTGGTGATTCAGTGTGCTGTGTGTTCCTGTGATGGTTCAGTTTGTGGTGTGTTCCTGTGATGGTTCAGTATGTGGTATGTTCCTGTGATGATTCAGTGTGTGGTGTATGCCTGTGATGATTCAGTGTTTGGTGTGTTCCTGTGATGGTTCAGTATGTGGTGTGTTCTTGTGATGGTTCAGTGTGTGGTGTGTTCCTGTGATGGTTCAGTGTGTGGCGTGTTCCTGTGATGGTTCAGTGTGTGGTGTGTACCTGTGATGGTTCAGTGTGCGGTGTGTTCCTGTGATGATTCAGTGTGTGGTGTGTTCCTGTGATGATTCAGTGTGTGGTGTGTTCCTGTGATGGTTCAGTGTGTGGCGTGTTCCTGTGATGGTTCAGTGTGTGGTGTGTACCTGTGATGGTTCAGTGTGTGGCATGTTCCTGTGATGGTTCAGTGTGTGGTGTGGTCCTGTGATGGTTCAGTGTGCAGTGTATTCCTGTGATGGTTCAGTGTGCAGTGTGATCCTGTGATGGTTCAGTGTGTGGTGTGTACCTGTGATGGTTCAGTGTGCGGTGTGTTCCTGTGATGATTCAGTGTGTGGTGTGTTCCTCTGATGGTTCAGTGTGTGGTGTGTTCCTGGGATGATTCAGTGTGTGGTGTGTTCCTGTGATGATTCAGTGTGCTGTGTGTCCCTGTGATGGTTCAGTGTGCTGTGTGTTCCTGTGATGGTTCAGTGTGTGGTGTGTTCCTGTGATGATTCAGTGTGTGGTGTGTTCCTGCGATGATTCAGTGTGCTGTGTGTTCCTGTGATGGTTCAGTGTGCTGTGTGTTCCTGTGATGGTTCAGTTTGTGGTGTGTTCCTGTGATGATTCAGTGTGTGGTGTGTTCCAGTGATGATTCAGTGTGCTGTGTGTTCCTGTGATGGTTCAGTGTGCTGTGTGTTCCTGTGATGATTCAGTG
The DNA here is from genome assembly GCF_037043375.1 of Chiloscyllium plagiosum. Taxonomy (NCBI): domain Eukaryota; kingdom Metazoa; phylum Chordata; class Chondrichthyes; order Orectolobiformes; family Hemiscylliidae; genus Chiloscyllium; species Chiloscyllium plagiosum. Next base: position 19,190,731 of record NW_028270144.1, on the reverse strand, counting down.
TGTGGTGTATTCCTGTGATGGTTCAGTGTGCTGTGTGTTCCTGTGATGGTTCAGTGTGTGGTGTGTTCCTGTGATGGTTCAGTGTGTGGTGTGTTCCTGTGATGGTTCAGTATGTGGTGTGTTCCTGTGATGAATCAGTGTGCTGTGTGTTCCTGTGATGATTCAGTGTGCGGTGTGTTCCTGTGATGGTTCAGTGTTCTGTGTGTTCCTGTGATGGTTCAGTTTGTGGTGTGTTCCTGTGATGATTCAGTGTGTAGTGTGTTCCTGTGATGGTTCAGTGTGTGGTGTGTTCCTGTGATGGTTCAGTGTGTGGTGTGTTCCTGTGATGGTCCAGTGTGTGATGTGTTCCTGTGATGGTTCAGTGTGTGGTGTGTTCCTGTGATGGTTCAGTGTTCTGTGTGTTCCTGTGATGGTTCAGTTTGTGGTGTGTTCCTGTGATGATTCAGTGTGTAGTGTGTTCCTGTGATGGTTCAGTGTGTGGTGTGTTCCTGTGATGGTTCAGTGTGTGGTGTGTTCCTGTGATGGTCCAGTGTGTGATGTGTTCCTGTGATGGTTCAGTGTGTGGTGTGTTCCTGTGATGATTCAGTGTGCGGTGTGTTCCTGTGATGGTTCAGTGTGTGGTGTGTTCCTGTGATGATTCAGTGTGTGATGTGTTCCTGTGATGGTTCAGTGTGTAGTGTGTTCCTGTGATGGTTCAGTGTGTGGTGTGTTCCTGTGATGGTTCAATGTGTGGTGTGTTCCTGTGATGGTTCAGTGTGCGGTGTGTTCCTGTGATGGTTCAGTGTGTGGTGTGTTCCTGTGATGATTCAGTGTGCGGTGTGTTCCTGTGGTGATTCAGTGTGTGGTGTGTTCCTGTGATGATTCAGTGTGTGATGTGTTCCTGTGATGGTTCAGTGTGTGGTGTGTTCCTGTGATGGTTCAGTGTGTGGTGTGTTCCTGTGTTGGTTCAGTGTGTGGTGTGTTCCTGTGATGGTTCAGTGTGCAGTGTGTTCCTTTGATGGTTCATTGTGTGGTGTGTTCCTGTGATGGTTCAGTGTGCGGTGTGTTCCTGTGATGGTTCAGTGTGCGGTGTGTTCCTGTGATGGTTCGGTGTGTAGTGTATTCCTGTGATGATTTAGTGTGCAGTGTGTTCCTGTGATGGTTCAGTGTGTGGTGTGTTCCTGTGATGGTTCAGTGTGTGGTGTGTTCCTGTGATGGTTCAGTGTGTGGTCTGTTCCTGTGATGATTCAATATGTAGTATGTTCCTGTGATGGTTCAGTGTGTGGTGTGTTCCTGTGATGATTCAGTGTGGAGTGTGTTCCTGTGATGGTTCAGTATGTAGCGTGTTCTTGTGATGGTTCAGTGTGTGGTGTGTTCCTGTGATGGTTCAGTGTGTGGTGTGTTCCTGTGATGGTTCAGTGTGTGGTGTGTTCCTGTGGTGATTCAGTGTGCTGTGTTCCTGTGATGGTTCAGTTTGTGGTGTGTTCCTGTGATGGTTCAGTGTGTGGTGTGTTCCTGTGATGATTCAGTGTGTGGTGTGTTCCTGTGATGGTTCAGTGTGTGGTGTGTTCCTGTGGTGATTCAGTGTGCTGTGTGTTCCTGTGATGGTTCAGTTTGTGGTGTGTTCCTGTGATGGTTCAGTATGTGGTATGTTCCTGTGATGATTCAGTGTGTGGTGTATGCCTGTGATGATTCAGTGTGTGGTGTGTTCCTGTGATGGTTCAGTATGTGGTGTGTTCTTGTGATGGTTCAGTGTGTGGTGTGTTCCTGTGATGGTTCAGTGTGTGGCGTGTTCCTGTGATGGTTCAGTGTGTGGTGTGTACCTGTGATGGTTCAGTGTGCGGTGTGTTCCTGTGATTATTCAGTGTGTGGTGTGTTCCTGTGATGATTCAGTGTGTGGTGTGTTCCTGTGATGGTTCAGTGTGTGGCGTGTTCCTGTGATGGTTCAGTGTGTGGTGTGTACCTGTGATGGTTCAGTGTGTGGCATGTTCCTGTGATGGTTCAGTGTGTGGTGTGGTCCTGTGATGGTTCAGTGTGCAGTGTATTCCTGTGATGGTTCAGTGTGCAGTGTGATCCTGTGATGGTTCAGTGTGTGGTGTGTACCTGTGATGGTTCAGTGTGCGGTGTGTTCCTGTGATGATTCAGTGTGTGGTGTGTTCCTCTGATGGTTCAGTGTGTGGTGTGTTCCTGGGATGATTCAGTGTGTGGTGTGTTCCTGTGATGATTCAGTGTGCTGTGTGTCCCTGTGATGGTTCAGTGTGCTGTGTGTTCCTGTGATGGTTCAGTGTGTGGTGTGTTCCTGTGATGATTCAGTGTGTGGTGTGTTCCTGCGATGATTCAGTGTGCTGTGTGTTCCTGTGATGGTTCAGTGTGCTGTGTGTTCCTGTGATGGTTCAGTTTGTGGTGTGTTCCTGTGATGATTCAGTGTGTGGTGTGTTCCAGTGATGATTCAGTGTGCTGTGTGTTCCTGTGATGGTTCAGTGTGCTGTGTGTTCCTGTGATGATTCAGTGTGTGGTGTATTCCTGTGATGGTTCAGTGTGCTGTGTGTTCCTGTGATGGTTCAGTGTGTGGTGTGTTCCTGTGATGGTTCAGTGTGTGGTGTGTTCCTGTGATGGTTCAGTATGTGGTGTGTTCCTGTGATGAATCAGTGTGCTGTGTGTTCCTGTGATGATTCAGTGTGCGGTGTGTTCCTGTGATGGTTCAGTGTTCTGTGTGTTCCTGTGATGGTTCAGTTTGTGGTGTGTTCCTGTGATGATTCAGTGTGTAGTGTGTTCCTGTGATGGTTCAGTGTGTGGTGTGTTCCTGTGATGGTTCAGTGTGTGGTGTGTTCCTGTGATGGTCCAGTGTGTGATGTGTTCCTGTGATGGTTCAGTGTGTGGTGTGTTCCTGTGATGATTCAGTGTGCGGTGTGTTCCTGTGATGGTTCAGTGTGTGGTGTGTTCCTGTGATGATTCAGTGTGTGATGTGTTCCTGTGATGGTTCAGTGTGTAGTGTGTTCCTGTGATGGTTCAGTGTGTGGTGTGTTCCTGTGATGGTTCAATGTGTGGTGTGTTCCTGTGATGGTTCAGTGTGCGGTGTGTTCCTGTGATGGTTCAGTGTGTGGTGTGTTCCTGTGATGATTCAGTGTGCGGTGTGTTCCTGTGGTGATTCAGTGTGTGGTGTGTTCCTGTGATGATTCAGTGTGTGATGTGTTCCTGTGATGGTTCAGTGTGTGGTGTGTTCCTGTGATGGTTCAGTGTGTGGTGTGTTCCTGTGTTGGTTCAGTGTGTGGTGTGTTCCTGTGATGGTTCAGTGTGCAGTGTGTTCCTTTGATGGTTCATTGTGTGGTGTGTTCCTGTGATGGTTCAGTGTGCGGTGTGTTCCTGTGATGGTTCAGTGTGCGGTGTGTTCCTGTGATGGTTCGGTGTGTAGTGTATTCCTGTGATGATTTAGTGTGCAGTGTGTTCCTGTGATGGTTCAGTGTGTGGTGTGTTCCTGTGATGGTTCAGTGTGTGGTGTGCTCCTGTGATGGTTCGGTATGCGGTGTGCTCCTGTGATGGTTCAGTGTGTGATGTGTTCCTGTGACGGTTCAGTGTGTGATGTGTTCCTGTGACGGTTCAGTGTGCAGTGTGTTCCTATGATGTAAAAACAATGACTGCAGATGCTGGAAACCAGATTCTGGATCAGTGGTGCCGGAAGAGCACAGCAGTTCGGGCAGCATCCAAGGAGCTTTGAAATCGACGTTTTGGGCAAAAGCCCTTCATCAGAGGGGCTTTGGCCCGAAACGTCGATTTCGGTTTTCCTATGATGGTTCAATGTGTAGTATGCTCCTGTGATGGTTCAGTGTGCAGAGTGTTCCTGTCATGATGTTTCAGTGTGTAGTGTATTCCTGTGATGATTCAGTATGGAGTGTGTTCCTGAGATGGTTCAGTATGTAGCGTGTTCCTGTGATGGTTCAGTGTGTACTGTGTGTTCCTGTCATGATGTTTCAGTGTGTAGTGTACTCCTGTGATTATTCAGTATGGAGTGTGTTCCTGTGATGGTTCAGTACGTAGAGTGTTCCTGTGATTATTCAGTGTGTAGCATGTTCCTGTGATTGTTCAGTGTGTGGTGTGTTCCTGTGATGGTTCAGTGTGTGGTGTGTTCCTGTGATGGTTCAGTGTGTGGTCTGTTCCTGTGATGATTCAGTATGTAGTAAGTTCCTGTGATAGTTCAGTGTGTGGTGTGTTCCTGTGATGATTCAGTGTGGAGTGTGTTCCTGTGATGGTTCAGTATGTAGCGTGTTCCTGTCATGGTTCAGTGTGTGATGTGTTCCTGTGATGGTTCAGTGTGTGGCGTGTTCCTGTGATGGTTCAGTGTGTGGCATGTTCCTGTGATGGTTCAGTGTGCAGTGTGTTCTTGTGATGGTTCAGTGTGTGGCATGTTCCTGTGATGGTACAGTGTGTGGTGTGTTCCTGCGATGGTTCAGTGTGCGGTGTGTTCCTGTGATGGTTCAGTGTGTGGTGTGTTCCTGTGATGGTTCAGTGTGTGGTGTGTTCCTGTGATGGTTCAGTGTGCGGTTTGTTCCTGTGATGGTTCAGTGTGCGGTGTGTTCCTGTGATGGTTCAGTGTGCGGTATGTTCCTGTGACGGTTCAGTGTGCGGTGTGTTCCTGTGATGGTTCAGTGTGCGGTATGTTCCTGTGACGGTCCAGTGTGCGGTGTGTTCCTGTGATGGTTCAGTGTGCGGTATGTTCCTGTGACGGTTCAGTGTGTGGTATGTTTCTGTGACGGTTCAGTGTGTGGTGTGTTCCTGTGACGGTTCAGTGTGCGGTATGTTCCTGTGACGGTTCAGTGTGCGGTGTGTTCCTGCGATGGTTCAGTGTGCGGTGTGTTCCTTGATGTTTCAGTGTGTGGTGTGTTCCTGTGATGGTTCAGTGTGTGGTGTGTTCCTGTGATGGTACAGTGTGTGGTGTGTTCCTGCGATGGTTCAGTGTGTGGTGTGTTCCTGTGATGGTTCAGTGTGTGATGTGTTCCTGTGATGGTTCAGTGTGCGGTGTGTTCCTGCGATGGTTCAGTGTGTGATGTGTTCCTGTGATGGTTCAGTGTGTGGTGTGTACCTGTGACGGTTCAGTGTGTGGTGTGTTCCTGTGATGGTTCAGTGTGCAGTGTGTTCTTGTGATGGTTCAGTGTGTGGCATGTTCCTCTGATGGTACAGTGTGTGGTGCGTTCCTGCGATGGTTCAGTGTGTGGTGTGTTCCTGTGATGATTCAGTGTGTGGTGTGTTCCTGTGATGGTTCAGTGTGCGGTGTATTCCTGCGATGGTTCAGTGTGTGGTGTGTTCCTGTGATGGGTCAGTGTGTGGTGTATTCCTGTGATGGTTCAGTGTTTGGTGTGTTCTTGTGATGGTTCAGTGTGTGGTGTGTTCCTGTGATGGTTCAGTGTGCGGTGTGTTCCTGTGATGGTTCAGTGTGTGATGTGTTCCTGTGATGGTTCAGTGTTTGGTGTGTTCTTGTGATGGTTCAGTGTGTGGTGTGTTCCTGCGATGGTTCAGTGTGCGGTGTGTTCCTGGGATGGTTCAGTGTGCGTGTGTTCCTGTGTTGGTTCAGTGTGTGGTATGTTCCTGTGATGGTTCAGTGTGTGGTGTGTTCCTGCGATGGTTCAGTGTGCAGTGTGTTCCTGTGATGGTTCAGTGTGTGATGTGTTCATGCGATGGTTCAGTGTGTGGTGTGTTCCTGTGATGGTTCAGTGTGCGGTGTGTTCCTGTGATGGTTCAGTGTGTGATGTGTTCCTGTGATGGTTCAGTGTTTGGTGTGTTCTTGTGATGGTTCAGTGTGTGGTGTGTTCCTGCGATGGTTCAGTGTGCGGTGTGTTCCTGGGATGGTTCAGTGTGCGTGTGTTCCTGTGTTGGTTCAGTGTGTGGTATGTTCCTGTGATGGTTCAGTGTGTGGTGTGTTCCTGCGATGGTTCAGTGTGCAGTGTGTTCCTGTGATGGTTCAGTGTGTGATGTGTTCATGCGATGGTTCAGTGTGTGATGTGTTCCTGTGATGGTTCAGTGTGTGTAATGTACCTGTGATGTTTCAGTGTGTGGCATGTTCCTGTGATGATTCAGTGCGCAATGTGTTCCTGTGATGGTTCAGTGTGTGTAATGTTCCTGTGATGTTTCAGTGTGTGGCGTGTTCCTGTGATGGTTCAGTGTGCAGTGTGTTCCTGTGATGGTTCAGTGTGTGATGTGTTCCTGTGATGGTTCAGTGTGTGGTGTGTTCCTGTGATGGTTCAGTGTGTGATGTGATCTTGTGGTGGTTCAGTGTGCGGTGTGTTCCTGTGATGATTCAGTGTGTGATGTGTTCCTGTGATGGTTCAGTGTGCGGTGTGTTCCTGTGATGGTTCAGTGTGCAGTGTGTTCCCGTGATGGTTCAGTGTGTGATGTGTTCCTGTGATGGTTCAGTGTGTGGTGTGTTCCTGTGATGATTCAGTGTGTGATGTGATCTTGTGGTGGTTCAGTGTGCGGTGTGTTCCTGTGATGATTCAGTGTGTGGTGTGTTCCTGTGATGGTTCAGTGTGTGATGTGTTCCTGCGATGGTTCAGTGTGTGGCGTGTTCCTGTGAAGGTTCAGTGTGTGATGTGTTCCTGTGATGGTTCAGTGTGTGGTGTGTTCCTGTGATGGTTCAGTGTGTGGTGTGTTCCTGTGATGGTCCAGTGTGTGATGTGTTCCTGTGATGGTTCAGTGTGCGGTGTGTTCCTGTGATGGTTCAGTGTGTGATGTGATGTTGTGGTGGTTCAGTGTGTTGTGTGTTCCTGTGATGGTTCAGTGTGTGATGTGATCTTGTGGTGGTTCAGTTTGCAGTGTGTTCCTGTGATGGTTCAGTATGCGGTGTGTTCCTGTGATGATTCAGTGTGTGGTGTGTTCCTGTGATGGTACAGTGTGTGGCTTGTTCCTGTGATGGTTCAGTGTGTGATGTGTTCCTGTGATGGTTCAGTGTGTGGTGTGTTCCTGTGATGGTTCAGTGTGTGATGTGATCTTGTGGTGGTTCAGTGTGCGGTGTGTTCCTGTGATGATTCAGTGTGTGGTGTGTTCCTGTGATGGTTCAGTGTGTGATGTGTTCCTGTGATGGTTCAGTGTGTGGCGTGTTCCTGTGATGGTTCAGTGTGTGGTGTGTTCTTGTGATGGTTCAGTGTGTGGTGTGTTCCTGTGATGGTCCAGTGTGTGATGTGTTCTTTGATGGTTCAGTGTGTGGTGTGTTCCTGCGATGGTTCAGTGCGCGGTGTGTTCCTGTGATGGTTCAGTGTGTGATGTGTTCCTGCGATGGTTCCGTGTGTGGCGTGTTCCTGTAATGGTTCAGTGTGTGATGTGTTCCTGTGATGGTTCAGTGTGTGATGTGTTCCTGTGATGTTTCAGTGTGTGATGTGTTCCTGTGATGGTTCAGTGTGTGATGTGTTCCTGTGATGGTTCAGTGTGTGGTGTGTTCCTGTGATGGTTCAGTGTGTGGTGTGTTCCTGTGACGGGTCAGTGGGTGGTGTGTTCCTGTGATGGTTCAGTGTGTGATGTGTTCCTGTGATGGTTCAGTGTGTGGTGTGTTCCTGTGATGGTTCAGTGTGTGATGTGTTCCTGTGATGGTTCAGTGTGTGGTGTGTTCCTGTGGCGGTTCAGTGTGTGGTGTTTTCCTGTGATGGTTCAGTGTGTGATGTGTTCCTGTGACGGTTCAGTGTGTGGTGTGTTCTTGTGACGGTTCAGTGTGTGATGTGTTCCTGTGTTGGTTCAGTGTGTGGTGTATTCCTGTGATGGTTCAGTGTGTGGTGTGTTCCTGTGACGGTTCAGTGTGTGGTGTGTTTCTGTGATGGTTCAGTGTGTGATGTGTTCCTGTGACGGTTCAGTGTGTGATGTGTTTCTGTGATGGTTCAGTGTGTGATGTGTTCCTGTGATGGTTCAGTGTGCGGTGTGTTCCTCTGATGGTTCAGTGTGTGATGTGTTCCTATGATGGTTCAGTGTGTGATGTGTTCCTGTGATGGTTCAGTGTGTGGTGTGCTCCTGTGATGGTTCAGTGTGTGATGTGTTCCTGTGATGGTTCAGTGTGTGGTGTGTTCCTGTGATGGTTCAGTGTGTGATGTGTTCCTGTGATGGTTCAGTGTGTGGTGTGTTCCTGTGATGGTTCAGTGTGCTGTGTGTTCCTGCGATGGTTCAGTGTGTGGTGTGTTCCTGTGATGGTTCAGTGTGTGATGTGTTCCTATGATGGTTCAGTGTGTTGTGTGTTCCTGTGATGGTTCAGTGTGTGGTGTGTTCCAGTGATGGTTCAGTGTGCGGTGTGTTCCTGTGCCGTTTCTTTGTGTGGGGTGTTCCTGTGATGGTTCAGTGTGTGATGTGTTCTTGTGATGTTTCCGTGTGTGGTGTGTTCCTGTGATGGTTCAGTGTGTTGTGTGTTCCTGTGATGGTTCAGTGTGTGGTGTGTTCCTGTGATGGTTCAGTGTGTGGTGTGTTCCTGTGTTGGTTCAGTGTGTGGTGTGTTCCTGTGATGGTTCAGTGTGCAGTGTGTTCCTTTGATGGTTCAGTGTGTGGTGTGTTCCTGTGATGGTTCAGTGTGTGATGTGTTCCTGTGATGGTTCAGTGTGTGGTGTGTTCCTGTGATGGTTCAGTGTGTCATGTGTTCCTAGATTAGATTAGATTACATTACATAACAGTGTGGAAACAGGCCCTTCGGCCCAACAAGTCCTCACCGACCCGCCGAAGCGCAACCCACCCATACCCCTACATTTACCCCTTACCTAACACTTGGGCAATTTAGCTTGGCCAATTCACCTAACCTGCACATCTTTGGACTGTGGGAGGAAACTGGAGCACCCGGAGGAAACCCACGCAGGCACAGGGAGATCTTTCAAACTCCACACAGTCAGTCGCCTGAGGCGGGAATTGAATCTAGGTCTCTGGCGCTGTGAGGCAGCAGTGCTAGCCACTGTGCCACCGTGCGATGGTTCAGTGTGTCGTGTGTTCCTGTGATGGTTCAGTGTGTGGTGTGTTCCTGTGATGGTTCAGTGTGTGATGTGTTCCTGTGATGGTTCAGTGTGTGGTGTGTTCCTGTGATGGTTCAGTGTGTGGTGTGTTCCTGTGATGGTTCAGTGTGTGGTGTGTTCCTGTGATGGTTCAGTGTGTGGTGTGTTCCTGTGATGGTTCAGTGTGTGGTGTGTTCCTGTGATGGTTCAGTGTGTTGTGTGTTCCTGTGCTGACGGTTCAGTTTTAGGTGTCTTTCTGTTGCCTTACTTTTATTTTGCTGGTGTTTTTTTATAATTTCAGTTTTCAATGGATGGCATGTTATCGTTAACAAATAAGCGATTCGGCCCAACGAACCTGTTTGGTAACTGGCTGTGGGTTGATGTTCGCCTGTCGTTGGCTACTGGTGTGTTCCTGCTGACTTTGTGATGTGTGTTGAGAACGTGTCCTCGTTGTGATAACCGTGTGATTTGGTCAAGATGTTTGTACCTCCCATGTCCGTTTTTTCTTCTTGGACTTATTTATCCGTTTTGTTCAAATGATTTCTCCTCTGGTGGCAATGTAGAGCACTCTTTTTTTTCTACTGACTGTTTCCCTGATTTAGTTTGCTTGGTGAAGTTGTTTGCTGGCTGTGTTTTTGTTTTTGCAGCTTTTTTCCCCCGTGAGGTGGAGAATCCTCGTGGGGTACCTGAATAAATTCACATTCCTGGGATTTTTGAATTAGGATTCCTTTTCCGTTGAGTAATGCTTAAGTGTGTTTACTTCCCGACAGCCACGTTTCTCATCTATTTCCTGCCTTAAACTCTATGCAAATCCCCACTATCTGAGGAAAATCAGGAAGGAGTCAACATTCTGGAAGGTATTCCTATTCGAATGGCGCAAATGCATTTTCTTTTGAAGTTTCCTGACTCGACATTCGGCAGAGGAGCTCCAGTAATAGGAAGCTGCACCATTCTAACTTCAGTCTCTCTCTCTTCATTCTGAATGAATGCTGCTTGCAGGCCTTGGATGTAATCCAGTAATGGCAGGCGACTAGAATTTACACAGTTTGTGCTGACACCAGAAGTAAACATCGACCACAAATCATTTCAACGCCAGCCTATCCAGAGTTTGCTGCCACTTACCAAAGGTCTCCCAAACTTGTCGCTTCTGATGGCCAGCCCCAGGTTAAGCTTTCCTGCAAGACTGAAGAATTTGCGTCGTTCAAGTTGTGTTGTGACTTGTGTTCGTGGGATTTTCTTTATTTAACAAAATAAGCGTCCATGTCCATTCAAGGCACGGTATAAATGCACATCGTTACTTCTTGACCCAACCCTCCCCACCACACCCCACTCCATCTGGCTCTGATGCGGATTTGCTTTATTCGCGCACGGAATGTGGATGGCTGGGACAAGACCATTATTTCTAATTGAGAAAGTGGTGGTAGCTACAATTGTAAATTGCATTTGCTTCGTCCTCATGTGCAGTTGACAGCAAGAACTTGTTGAAGATTTGAAAATAGTCATTTAATGAATTCAACGCATGTTACACAATGTAATACAGGACAGTTACCAGGGGATGAAATGTTCACGTCGATGGATGTGGTGAAATGTGCTTATTATACAGTATTTAATTTCTTCTGAATCCAATTAATTGGCTGATTGGAAATCATCGGATTCTTTTTAAATAAATGTTTCTATGTTTGGTTTAACTTCCTGTTGTCTATTATCAATCCTGAGTTAATTATTCTTCTGTTTTAATATGCGGTGGAAATCTGCAGAGGATTTTTTGTTGACTGGGAAATCTAATTGAAAATGTGTAAAGTGATATTTTCATTATAGCATAAATAACAGTGTGACCAAAGGTAAACTTGATAGTAACTATTGGTGGAATGAAATGCTGACAATTGTCCTTTCTTCTCACTGTGTTCTTTGCTGCGGGTTTGTGTTTGTGTGTGGTGCTGTGAGATTGTGAATGTATGATTGATAAGTCCCATTATCTTGGTTAAATGGCCGGGTGAAATGTCAGCGATCTGTTTATGTAGCAGAGGAGCTGACACTCCCCCGAGACACGTCACTCATAGCCGACAGGAGGGGAGAGAATGTGAGGGTGGGTGGGAGAAGAGAGAGGGAGGGAGACAGGGTGAGTGGGTGGGAGGAGAGACAGGGAGAGTGGGATGGGAGGACCAAGAGGGAAGGCAGAGAGGGTAGGTGGGAGGAGAGAGAGAGGGGAAGAGAGAGGGTGGGTGGGAGGAGAAAGAGGTAGACAGGGATGGGAGAAGCAGGAGGGGAATGGGGTAGGGAGGAAGAGAGAGGAGGGAGGGAGGGAAGAGAATGACGGAAGATGGGAGGGCTGACAGGGAGGGGAGAGAGGGATGGGAAGAGCGAGAGGGGAGAGAGAGTGAAGGAGGGAGGAAAGAAAGGGAGGAGGGGTCAGAGAGTGAGGGAGTGTTGGAGGAATGGAAGGGGAGAGTAGGAGGAGGGGAGTTAAGAAAAGGAAGGGGAGAGAGGAAATGCATTTGAAGCGAGGGAGAGGGAGAGGGGCGAAGGAGACGGGAGAGAGGTGAGGGAAAAGGGGAAAGAAGAGAGGAGGAGGGGAAAGATGAAAGGGGAAAGGAGAGAGAGGAGAGAGTGGGTGGGCAGGGAGGGGAGGGAGGGAGGGGTGGGAGGGGACTGAAGGTAAAAAGAGAGAGGGAGGGATGGGGGGAAGGAGGTGGGAGGATGGAGGTGAGGGAGAGGACAGAGGGGAAGAAGTGAGTGGGGGGGGGGGGGGGTGGATGCAACAGATTAAACCAGCTTCGAACATGGAGCCGAACTACTGGGGACCCCACCTTCCCCACCTTCCCCCCCCCCCCCCCCACCACGCCCGCCACCCCCAACCTCGGCGGATCCCCACACAGACTGCCTGCTGTGCTCCTGGAGTAACTCCGTTCGAACCAAACCTTCAATGTGAGCGGAACAATAAATGAGGCCGAGTTTGTGTCCACGTTTGGGGGATATACTCGTCTGGGTTTAAGATGAATGAAGTTTAATGAATACCACGTGTTTTTTTTTAATATCACAAATGAATGTGAGGAAGGTGTAAACATGACAGTAGTTACCATCATGATTAATCAAATAGTCAAATTTCAGCAATGACAGTGAGCAGTAGACAAAGCTTTTAATTATTCTTTAAGCTTTCATGCCATTTTCCACTGCTTTTCAATTTACTGTTAAATTGAGTTCAATTATTCAAATTGACACAAATACAATTTTTCCTCATTTATAGTTGGAAGGTGCACAAAACCACAAAGCCTTCAAGCTCATAAAAATGCAATCAAAAGTTTTAATTAAACCAGGAAAATGAAATTAAAAATTACGCACGATTTAATAGCTTGTTAGGATCTTAACCCGCTATTGAAAATTTATCAAATTACTCGTTTATAAGAATGACTAATCTTCCAACTGCAATTCGAGACAGCCAAATGCTTGTTTAGGAGAAAAAAACTCTTATCTGATGTGCAGTAATTTCTTGTTCAGTATGTCTAATTTTCTTGAAAAAAATTAACTGCTTTCTAAGTTATTCTTATGTGCTTCTACTAAATGCATGCAGTTTAGCTTTCAATGAGCCACAATTCTATTTAAATAATACCTTTATTAACGTGTTCCAAACATTATACAGAGCGTCATGAAACAACCTAGCTGTCAAACCAGGGAAGGAGACATTAGGTCAGATAACTAAAAACTTGGTCAAAGAGGTCGGCTTAAAGGAGTCTGACATAAAGCGAGAGAAGGAGCGAGAAGGAGAGGTTGAGAGATGAGATTTATTGCAAACTGATTGGTGTGGCAAACTCCGACACTTATCACAATTTGAGGCTGCTCAGTCCATCACTTCTATGCCATTAGATTCTTTGCCAGAACCATCTGCTGCAGCCCCACGTCTTTGCTTCCTGTCGCCTTTCATATTTTCCCCAATAGTTAATCTTGTCTTTTCTGAAATGTTGCAAGTGACTTTGTTTTAATTTGCAATAATGCATCCGACAGTCTGACAGCATTCTACCATGCTTTGCCATTTATGCTTGCATCTCCTTGAATATATATTGTGACAGATCACTCTAATGTAAAACAAAATGCTTTTGGTATCTTGTGAATGTTTATGCAAATCATGCAAATGGCTTAATTTTGCAGCAAAGCTAAAATTACAATTTGAATCTGGGACCAAGACAACAAAATCAAGCAAGAAGAGTCAGAAGTATAACTAAATGGGGGAACAGTACAGTATAATTTAAAAATAATATAATTAAATGGGGTAACAGAACAGGGAAATGGGAGGAGAGGTCAATGGTGACAGGACAAGTTGATAAAATTGTTGGTTAAAACAAAATCTGAAAAGCCCCAAGTTCATAAATTCAGTTCATAAATACAAAAGCAAGGAAGCTACACAGATCTTTTAGGCCTGAGCTGAAGTTCCCAGCCCTTTAGGAAGGATATCAAAACCTTGGAGAGAGTCTAGAGATTTATTGGATGGTTTCAGGAACTGAGAGACTTCAATTATGTGGTGAGATTACACAAGCTGGAATTGTTCTCCTTCGAGCAGTGAAAGCTACAGGGGAAATTTAATAAGTGTTCCAAGTATTAAGGTGTTTTTTTTTGCAAATAAGTAAAAATAAACTGTTCCCATTGGTCAGTGCAATTTGTTGGTTACCAGTGGAAACAAAATTAAGATAATTGGAAAAACAGCCATGAAGAAGATGCAGAGCTTTAAAAGAAAAACAACAGGTTATTATGGTCTTGGCTGCTTTGGCTGAAAGGAAGCAAATTTAGTAAGAACTTTCAAGTGAATTTGATATGTACTTGAAAAGGAAAGAAAGAATTTGGGCCTATAGGGGGAAAAAAGCAGCAGAATGGAACTAATTAGGCAATTCTTACAAAGAGCTGACATGGGCACGATGGACCAAATAGCCTCCTTCTGTGCCAAGTCTTCAGAGCTGCATTACAAAGCTTTCATGCTGCTGTGAAGCAAAACCACGTTGTGCTGTTGCCCCTTTGTGTAAATGCAGCCTTATTGGATTTGGCTTTGTCTATCTTTAGGCAGGTAAATTCTTAATAAATTAATTATTGTGTGTGTTCCTTGTGGGCTTATTGTTTCACAGAATTATGGTGCTGCAGTAGCTTTTCATAAGCTCAGTACATTCCAAATTTGTGGAAAATAAAGTATTTTTTGAAGTCTCATCACACACGTAATTGGGAAATGCTGCAGCCAATTTGCACATAGGAAGGTTCCACGTGCAGCAATAATGTAAAGATTTCATCTATTATTGTTGTTGGATGAGATATAACTATTGACCAGTACACAATTGGAATTGCCCTACTCTTCTTTAAATAATTCCATCGATTTTTTTCTCCAGCAGAGACAACATCTGGCTGTCAGTTTAGTGCCTTATCTGAAAGGTGGTCCCTCTGACATTGCAATAGTCTGTCACCGCTACACTGGTAGTGTCAGCATAGATTATGTGTCTACATCTCAAGTGTGGGACTTACATCCATGACTTTATAAATGCAGTGTAACCCACTGAGTTGTGCCTGCCACACAATCTGAAGTAACTAAATGTAACCTAACTGTATCTGCAGGTTTTAGTCAGAGGAACAGACCAATTAGATGATTAGCTCTCTTAATACTAACTAACAAATCCATGAAAATTTAGAAAGACTATTTCAGATTTCTGTGGTCATTTGTGTAACTGGAGAATGCTAAGGTTTTTTTTTCCCTGACTCCAGAACAGTGCAATTGAGTAATGTTACTCTGAGCCATCAACAAGCAACAATGAAGAATTTCAGACTGAATCAGTACTGTATTGGTATGAATTGCAATATGTAAATCTTATAGATTGTAATCCCTCCAATAGCAAATTGTGAGTAGGTTAGACCAAAATAGCAGTGTTTGAATCAGAGAGGTACTGGAAAAGCACAGCAAGTCAGGCAGCATCCGAAGAGCAGGAAAATCGACGTTTCAGGCAAAAGCCCTTCATCAGGAAACCAAAATAGCAACCCAGCAGCAACCTTCCAGTCCTCTTGATATCAATCTTGATTAAATAATGCAGCCTGGTCCTCTGATATAAATTGAGTTACACTGACTGTAGAGCACAGAAAAAGGCCAATTTAATTCAACTGATCTATCTAAGTGTTTATGCTCCACAGGAATCTCCTCTAACATTCTATACCTAACCCTACCTGAATATCTCAGTTGATTGGATGGCCGGTTTGTGATGCAGGATGTTACCAACAGCATGGATTCAATTCTCAACTGACTGACTTCATGATAAAGGTCCCGCTTTCTCAATTTTGCCTCTTGCCTGAGTTGTGGTAACCCTCAGGTTAAACAACCACCAGTTGTCTCTCTCTAATGAGAGAGCAACCTTCCAGTCCTTTGGGCCTATAGCAATTTTACTAACATTTTAATACTTCTGTTCCTTTTTCTGCCATGTTTCTCCAACATCTTTTCTGATGCATCAATGCTATTCACCTTGTCATATTAGAACATAATCCAAATTCTCACCAGTTCGGGTAAAGAAGTTGCTCCTGAATTCTCCATCGTATTTATGTGTGATTAGTTTATATTTAAGATCTCTAGTTCATGACATCGGCATGATAACTGTCGCCATTTGCCTTCTCTTGCTTAGAGATGCAATTTGCCATTTAATGAACAAATCCAATGCCCAGTATGATATTCAATCAGATTGATTGTGTCGACCCCCAGGATCCATCAGCATTTTGCACTAACTTAGCTGATCACAGCCAGGGAGCCATTAGGGATTCTAAATATAGACTTGAGAGCCCCAGTACCTGCAAGGTGCAGAGACTGGCCAGAGCCCCTGCTCCTGATTGTTATCAAGTGATCCTTCTTGAAGATGCCTTTGATGAGATGCTGGAGGGATGCCTGCAGCCATGAAGTCAGACCACACCATTGGTGTGCATCTTCAAGGCAAGTGAAAACGTGCTTGGTAAATCTAAAAGTTCTGTTGTAATTTTTAATAATGTAAATATCATGGGAACCCAAGTTACCTAAATAATTGCAAATTATGTAGGCTGTAAATATATTAATAAAGATTAAATAGCTGAAGAAAAGTGTAGACAATATTGTAAAGTAATAATTGAAAGATGGATTAATCTTTTGCCCAGAATTTTAACTCATGTCACTATACCAATACAGTCTTATTTAGTCAATTAAAGATGTCACTTTAAACATCTGGGACTGAATTTTTAACATCAGGATAGTAAGATCTTGATGGGGGTGGAGTGGGGGGAGGGGGGGCGGGGAAGGCCTAATGGTCATAATGAACATTAACTGTATAAGATTTTCTATCCATTAAGATGACCAGCTACAACATAAGCTGCCTATGATTTTCTATCTTGAGAAAGGTCTTAGTAAAGTTATGCTCTTGTACAACAGCAACAACTTGCATCTATAAAGAACCTTAATATGGTCAAACATTCCAAGAGACTTCAAAGGAGCATTTTGTAAAGAAAATTTGAAAGTGAGTCACAGAAGGAGATGACCAAAATCTTCGTGGATAAGGTGGGTTTTAATGGGTAACCTTAGGGAGGAGGGAGAATTAAATGAGCGAAAGGGGGAAAATTGCACAGTTTAGAGCCTAGAGAGCTGAGGGTGCAGCCAACCATGGTGATGAGATGAAATTTTGGGTATGCTCCAAAGGCTCCATCAGAAGAACTCACAGGGTTGTACAGCTGGAGGGGATTAAGCGATAGTTCCTTACAGGAGTTTGACAGCTTAAATCAAGACCCCATGTACCATCTCAGATGGACACAAACAAGCCCATGGTCACTGTTTTGAAATAAATTGGATGCATTATTTCTGATAGGAGAAAGTGCGGACTGCAGATGCTGGAGATAGAGTCGAGAGTGAGGTGCTGGAAAAGCACAGCAGGTCAGGCAGCATCCGAGGAGCAGAAGAATTGACGTTTCGGGCATATGCCCTTCATCAGAAATCCTCATGAAAGGTTTATGCCCGAAACGTCGATTCTCCTGCTCATTGGACGCTGCCTGACCTGCTGTGCTTTTTCAGCGCCACACTCTCGACTCTGCATTCTTTCTGATACCTTGTCAAGTATCCACTGTTCAATCTGGAATTGCGTTATTTGTGGGGTTCTGATATATCCATTCACATTACATGAGAGACTAAACTTCACAAGTATTTCATTTTCTCTTAGATGGTGAAACCTGACGTAGTAATACGCGCTATTTCTTTCTATTGAAGAATACGAGACTCACTACTGCACTCACCCTTGTGAACGGAAGTTTTTGTTTGGAAGTAGTTTTCCCACGCTATTTCCTCAGACCTAGTTACTCCAAGGAAAAATTCGACACCGTTTTCCATCTGCTTCCTCGATTTCTGAGAGACTTCCCGAGAGTTGTGCTGTTTCCTAACCAGGATTTATCCATTATCACTTTCGATATGATATCACAAAATTAAAATCAATTATGAAGCAATATATAGCTAAAGGGGCAAATCTAGCATCTCTAACTCAGAATCACCCCACCATTCTACACGTTAGGTTACCTCGTTATTATGTACTTAAAAATATGTTGCTGGAAAAGCGCAGCAGGTCAGGCAGCATCAAAGGAACAGGAGAATCGACGTTTCGGGCATAAGCCCTTCTTCAGGAAGAAGGGCTTATGCCCGAAACGTCGATTCTCCTGTTCCTTTGATGCTGCCTGACCTGCTGCGCTTTTCCAGCAACATATTTTTAAGCTCTGATCCCCAGCATCTGCAGCCCTCACTTTCTCCTCGTTATTATGTACTGCCGTTTCATGACACGGAGGCAGAGATAAGTGCAAATCATTGACCTCGTGAATATAGAGTAAATAATAAGCAGATTTGTCTTGGCAAATATTTAATCTGGGAGGATTTGAATTCGATATTTGTGTCGCTGGCAGTAATGGTGGCTAAGATTACAGCGACGTGAATTAATATCTTTTAAATATTTATTTGCATATAAGGATTGAAAATCGACAGTTTTTAAAGTGCCTGTGGCTTGTTCTTAACCCCATGAGTAAATCGGGACGTTAGTTTCTGAAGCACGAATCTAGTAAATTGCTCGATGAGCTGTTCCGAGTCGTGTTACTGCTGCCTTTGGAAGTTTGGTCTAAAACGCCAAATAAATGAACGTGGATTTATTCCATTGTGACCATCCGCCCTAACACAGCAAAGAAGCAAAACTGAAAACTGAGTGCACTGTCGAAACCCGTTCTCCCCCAGCACTCTGCACCTCACCCCTCCATATAGAATAAATGCTGCCCCCATCCAGATTTCATATCAGCTCCCTCTCTCCATGGACGCTGCCTGACCCGCTGGGATCTCCAGCATCTGCAGTCATTTCAACTCCTAAACTGAAAGCCTGCCCATTTGAGAATTGTCCCACCGTAATCAGGAAACTTATCTTGCCGAGTGACTTTCCTTTAAGGTGGAGATGCCTAACTACGGTTCGATAGATCGAGTCAGACACATGTAACGTTGGAGTTTTATCAGCCGTTTGGACCTTCAGTTCTCCCCAGGCGCCTTTTATTTGATGTAAATGGTCCACTCACGTTCACTGCCATTTATTCGTTAGGGATCAATTTACTTTACATCTACTTTCCAATCGAGTCTTTTTTCAGTGCGGCTCAGTGCATTCTTTATGAATGAACATTATTCCAAAGGTCGTAGCAATGCTGTAAAATGTCGCGGATTCCAGTCATCCCCCCGGGGCCAGCAAAGGCGGGAGACGGAGTCCTGAGGCTGTGAAATTTGGGCGAACTTTCGCTGGGCGAGGAGGTGGGAGAGTTGGCCAAACCCAGTTCCTTCACGGCAAAGATTGGACTTCTTCTAACTCGCGTAAGACTGACTGGTCAAAATGCTGAATGTTTCGGGCGTGTTAAACCATCACTGGCCATTTCGTTTGGATGGTATTGCTTGCTGCCAGGAAGACAATGTACCCCAGCACACTTTGTCAACCCCGGCGGAGTGGGCTTGGGTGGAGGTGTGGGTGGGGTTCAGACTGCATTAGATTGAGGGGTGAGGGGGCCCGTGTCTAAATTGCATTTTAAAGCGTGAGAGAATTGGCGAACAGACATCAGGAGCTGGGGCATGTTTTATTCGAGGAGCTAGGGTGATAACTTTAAACCCAAAGGCGATTTTACCGGTCGATCTACAGAGTAAAACCGAAAGCACAAGTAAATGACTGAGCTGTCCATGTGCTTTAATGGAACAATCATTCCCCGTGCTTGTGTCAATAGCTAAAATCATATTCCACACCTTCCAGAATTAGAAACAGCAGTGAGCACGGCTCTGCGCCGGGTTCCTGCTCCTTACAGGGATCTTGACAAATCTGGGCAAGTGTTCTGAATTCATAAACTTGATCCACTTCGACAAATCGGATGGAATTTCGATTTCTGCCAATCATTTCAAAACAGAATCGAGTGTGGACCGTCTGGTTGTGTAAAGGTGCGGAAAGGCTGTCGGGTTTCCCTCTGTTGAGGTTTTCCGCCGGTTAGACAGACCAATGGCCCGGTGCCAATTTCCCATCGATCTGATTCCGTTCAGGGTCAGATCCAATCACGACCCAACGTTAACGATCAGCGTTAACCGCCCATTCGTGTCCGGCTACCGAAACCAGTCCCGTTCTGGTTTGTCGGCGCTAGTTTGTCCGCTGTACTAACCCCAGCGGAAATTAACGTAAGCTGCGTTGGAGTTCTCGGGGTGATGTGGTGGTCAAAGCACCAAATCCTGCTTCTCCCAGATATTTGCACATGTGATGCAACATGTTACCTTGCGGAGTTGAGCCATGTACATGTTGATTACTGGGGCCCTTGTCCCTTCCCCAAAGTCCTGACTTTTCTGTGTTAAAGGTCGCCGCCTTCCAGCCCATTCCCTCACGTCCAATATTGAGCCTGCGTCACTATATACCAAAGGTTTAAGATCGACAAGCAGTCCCCATGTATTACAGTGCTGGGAAAGGAGAGTGAGTTAGAATTATTTGTGATGATTGTATTAAGTGAGAGATACGGATTCAGTGCAATAAAGGAAGAGAATTGATAAAGATATCCAGGCTTTATTTAGTGGGGCACAGATGATCCCAGTTTAATGCAATCATTTCGCATATTAAGCATATCTTAAAACAATTCTTTAAATTATGATTTTTCTTCTACCTTCAGAGTGAAACCGCTATTGCTTAAACGACAGTTCGGCAGGTGTTGAATGCTAAAGATTCTTACATTCACACTGACGAGTTAGATACAGGATGACTCCGATTAATTACTCCCATAGTGAAGGGTAAGGTTAGATTTTAATTCTTTCCTTTATTAACATCAACGTGCTATTGTGTTTTTGAGAGGAAATGGTAACATTGGCGCAGGAACGTAGGAGCACTGAGACAGGTTTGGAGGGAATTAGTCTGCTGGTTGAATATTTACAACCAAATCCAATCAAAAATATCCTTTTCCACCTTTATTAGTTTTATCGAATCCATTATTATTTGGTTTTCCAACAACCCTGGAACCCCATGTTATAAATTGAACATTTCTGTAGGTTGCTCATTCTGTACGTCTGCTTGTGCAGATAGTAAGATGTTTCCTAAATTGCGGAGGCGAATCTTTGGAAATGTTCGAGGACGTACACTATTATTGGATGGAGTACTTTGCTTCAATGAGGTCCATGGAGTTGTCTAATTAAACCCCAACACCGATATCGCGCTCACTTCCCATTCACACCCTTGATTCAGAACCTGCGTACGTCCACTTTCAAAGAACTTTTCCACCCTCCCCTGACTCTCTTTCCAGACCACCTGCTCCCTTCCATTCCACCTACTGACCCTTCCTTCCAGCTACCAACAGGATTCATCCCTCCCATCAACCAACCAGGTGGTACCCACCATCTGTGTCCACCGATCACTATCTCATTATTCTGCCTCTGTCCCCACCCAATGCCACCTCTCCTTTATCTGTAGCTCCCCTACCCCCACCTCCAGACCTGAAGAAGGGTTATACCCAAAATATTGACTCCTTCACCTCCTGATGCTGCCTGGCTTGCTGTGTTCTTCCAGCCTCCTGTTTGTCTACTTTGGATTCCAGTAACTGCAGTTTTATTTTGTCTCTAACTGTTCCTGAGTTGGCTTGGATTTGGCCAACTGGTTTAATTGTTTTTAATCTGAACTTTACTTGTGGTATTCAAAGTAATTTTCATTATTTTTGACTCAGAGACATTATCATGTTTCTGGATTCACTGCTGGTATGCCAAAAACATATTATCTCTCAGAATCCTAGTCCATACCTGGCATTCAGCTCTAATCTTTGACTAAGTTGAATTCAACAAATATTGGTGTGTTTTGGAGCATCCTGGATGTTCTTTTGTCTGCCCGAGTCTTATTGGTCTTCCACAGCCAGGACTCAACCTCACCTGAGTGTTGCTGACTGGTATTTCCCAAGGTCCTGGACTACATGCTGAGTGATGCACTAATACTTGGGGAAAGGCCACCATTTAAGGTCTTTATGTTGAAGTTAAATGGAAGTCTGTTAAGTTATCAAGCCCTCCTGATACCTCAAATATATGTACATATGGTCTTGTACCAGTATGAAATGCCTTTGGTTTGTTTGCTAGATAGAGCCAAATTCCAATGTTTATTTGTTTCTTCATATGCTACTGTAGAGGACTACATATGCAAATAATTAAAATGTATGAATAAAGTATGTTTTTAAAATTTTTTAAAAATTGAAGCACTTTGGAAATGTCCCGTACTCTGACCACCTCAATTTCACTCACATGTATATTCATACAAACTGTGTGAATGTAAAATTATATCTGTTGGGAAACGATGTTGGATGTTGGCTGTTGGGTACACATCATTCAATTTCAATCTCCACTTCCCACACTCATACACCCAGATTTCTATGCTTTTTCTTCATACACACACTTTATTACTCAAACACTCATGTGCTTTTATGTTGACTGTTGCCCTCCCATTTATTCTGTCAACCCTAACATTTTCCAAATATTTCTGTCCCACATTGTCACTGACACTCTGTCCATTGTACTGTCACCCTTTGACATTTGTACAATCTCATACATACTTTAACTGTTCCTAATGCACACTAACACTTCCACAAATGTTCTCGCAAACACTCTCACTCCTAGGATAGAATCTTTAGTGGCCTGAACAACATAGGCTATAGTGAGAAATCTGGGAGGATTGCACAAGAAGTCCAGTGAAGCCTACAGTATCTTGAAATTGAAATTGGAACAATTTGCTGCATTTTCCAATTAACCCTGGGCATTGAGATGAGATGCATGCTAAGTGCCTGCTAATGGAATATATTGCTTGCTGTCCCCCTCATGAATGCTGAATCTCCATTACAGCTTCCTATCCTACCACCTACTGTGAAAACTAGACATTGACAATTCCTGACATGAAAGTCAGAGCAGGTACCTGGCAACTTCAGCTTGCTGAATACTTCTCTGGGTCACCACATTGGACATCATAACAACATATCAGGGAATGCTCCAGGGCACCAGACGTAATCACACACTCCTCATTTGACAGCTGCCAAACCTTTGATATACCTCATGGCTTTTGATTTCATTGTTGTATGGGTGGGTTCCACCTGAAACTAGCATTGAAAAGGTTCTGCAGGGACAGTGTGTGCTAAGGAACAGACACTTTGTTCACAGTTTGGACAAGGCTGTATCTCAGTGCTGTTCACTTACTCTCTTAACACTCTCACTTTGAGCATACATGGATGCTCACAACATCTCTGCCTTGTGTTGTCTTGTCCTGCTTTTTGACACATTGCTCCCTCAGCCAGAGCTTCCAGACTCACAGTATTCTGTCTTGCACCACCATTTAGTGCAGACAAAAAGTCAGGAAACGTGCCATGCTTTTAACTGTCCACTGTCATGTCAAGGGAGACAACCATCAGTTGCGGGTCCTGGCTTAGTAAGACAAGGGCAGCTTCTGATATCGTTCCAGGAGCTTGAACAAGTCAGTCAGTTACTTGTGGTAGTCTGGGTCACAATCTTCTCTGTGTGAGTGTTAGGTAGCTAAACATTGGACAGTCCACCACATGTCTTGACCATTGTGGACTATTCTATTCTGGAATGAGAGAAAAAGAGGAATTGAGTGAGATGAAAGTGGGTGGCATAGCTGTGCATGTAGGGGTAAAATGGTGAATGAGTAGGGAGTGCTGAGACAATGGATGCTTGGTGGTGTGGAGAGATGTGAGAATGAATACAGAAGATGTGGAATGCAATATAAAGAGTGGTAGAATGTGAGCCTTGGTGGGAGGTGATTGCAGTAGCAGAGATAAAGTGAATGTGAGCTAGCAGAGAGAAGATAGTGTTCTTAACCTTCTTCCTAAACTACTGCGCATTCCTCCAGTTGGCAGAGACTGCACTGACACAGTTGGCAACTCTGGCCCAGGCTGGCAGGGTCTAGAGTCATGGCCTTCACTGCCAGTCCTGAAGGATGAGGACATCCTTTTTGCACATCTCCCCAATCCACCTGGACCTCCAGATCCATGCTCACAAAATGAGGCACCAATTTGCCCTCCTTTGCAATGTCTGGGGCAAATGTCAGTCACTGTGTAAGGCGGTTCCTGGCTAACTCTACTTATCTGGGTGCACAATGGCCTTTTAAAGATGGTGCTGATACCAAGGATGATTTGGCAGTGGTGAATTCCTGCAGGTACAGCGAGTGGTAAAATCGGGCTGGCCTCAGATGAGAGAATTGCTGTAGGTGAGTTTAGAATGATGTGGGAAGAAACCTTGCTGGGCCTTGTGATGAGAAACCCTCTGTGAAACTTGACGCAATTAATATTGAGTCAAAATATGACAAGATTCAGCCCGTGCGTACTCACATGGACATATTCAGATACCTGAAACACCCTGTTATACATATACTCACCCCATGCATCTGAACCCTTGCTCACACTCTTTCGCACATACCCACTTTCAAACTCTTACATGAGCTTTTTTTCACATGCTGTCAAACAGTTTAAATTTTCAGCAATTCACAAATTCTGTCAAAAAGGCTTACATATATTATTTCACTCATAGAATCCCTACAGTGCAGAAAGCAGCTGTTCAGCCTATTGACTCTGCATTGACTCCCCGAAGAGCATCCTACACACTCCCATACCTCATCCCTGTAACCCCTTATTTACCATGGTTAATCCATCTAATCTGCATCAGGGATGCCTGGACACTGTGGAAGAAATTTAGCGCAGCCAATTCACCTATCCTGCACATCTCCAGAAACCAGAGCACCAAGAGGAAACCCACTCAGACAGGGGGAGAACATTCAAACTTCACATACCCAAGGCTGGAATCAAGCCCAGCCCCTGGTACTGTGAGTCATCATGCTGCCCTTGGCAGTGCTATGGGAGGATTTGAACCAGTGACCCCAGAATATTAGCCTGGGCCTTTGAATTACTAGTCCAGTGACTTTATCATTCATGGTCTCATATGTGGTCTCATACATTTATTTTCAGATTGCTTTGTACTGTGCCCTAAAATAGAATATATTTTCACAGTGTCACCCATATTTTCACTCATATTCTCTTTACACATATTCACTCACACATGCTCTTTTGAACGTTCTCTAACACAGCATTCCCAATGTCAGCAGGACAGAAGCCTGACTTCAATATACTTCCAGAGTGGATGTGCAGTGAGGAACATTCTGGCTTGTGTCTCATAGATATATTTTCACACATATGCTCTCATGCACATTGTCCTTTTCTCTCACACACACACTCTCCATTACACACTAATCCAGATTTATAACAACACACTCTCAGGCACACTTTGAAGTGCGTATTCTCTGTCATACTTTCTGAAAATCACAAGTCACTCATTTTCTTATGCCCTCAGATTTTTTAAGAGGTATTCTTAGACTTCATTACTTTATTTGGATGCATCTTATTCACATGCACTCAGACTCTCACATTCATATTTCACACTCTTCCTCTCATCTATGTCCTCTCACATTCACTTTCTTGCTCATTTTCTCAAACACCCATGGCCTTTCATTTGCACATTTCTGTACTGTGTTTTACTTGCAATCTAACATGGACACTGTTCAGATGCAACAACCACAATCTTACTTATAATGTGCCTTTACTACATAACATGACCCAAGGCACTTCACAGGAGCATTAAGAAGTCAAATTTGACATGGAACCATATTCAAAGGCCAGATGACCAAAGTCTTGGTCAAATACACACTGTTATACTCCTGATATATAGGAATAAGTTTGACCTGACTCACTGTATCAAAACATTCAGTCAAGTGCAACACATTTCATAGTTGTCCAATGTTACTCATTGGTTTCAAAGCAAATAAAAATCAAAAGGGAGTGTAAATCCAACAGTGCATCCAATCCTGTCCATTTCCTCACCGGTCAAATAGCTTTAGCACAATTGATGAAGTTTAAAATCAGCATTCCACCTGATCCTATGACTGTCCACCCTACAGCATTCTGTAAAAATTGCCACCATACAGTCTTTTTAACATTCAAAGAAATTAGTGATTGGTTTCCTTGAGGATTGTGCTAAATCCCATCAATTCAAAAGCAAACAAGCTTGTTCAGTTATGCGTCTGATTGATATCTAATGTTTGTTACATTTATATTTTGCTTGTATTATGGCATGAATCAACTCACTTATGTATTTTGTTTAATTAAATCTATAATTTATGAGCTGTCTCCCTTGACTCCATTGTTGGTCCGGTTTGGTGCTATCTACATGTTTGACCTACATGCTTTCATGAATCCAAATCATTAATTAAGATGTATTATCAATAGTAGTGGATCCAATACCAGTTCCTTGGGCGCTGCACTCAAATTCACCACATCTATCTTCACCCCAACATAATTCATCTATCTGGTTTCATCTTCAGAATGCACTGCAGTAACTCATCAAGCTAATTTCAACAACATCTCCCAGTTGTAAGACCTCTAACACCAAGAAAACCATGAGTTGTAAGACTCTGAGGGCACCATTATGTCAATGTCACGCAACATCTAATGTAGATACACATCAAGTTTTCTTAATCGCATTGGGATTCTAAAATTCCATATCTTACTCCCTTATGTGAAGCACAATAAATACAATAGATGACTGTGATTAAAGGAGAAGGCACATCACCATCTTTTCAGGGTAATAAAAAGACATAACAAAATTATGGTTTTCCTGCAACGATCAGCATCTTCAGAATTTAAAAAAAAAATCTCTACCCTTTCAACTATTTTCTAATCTATTCCCAAGGTTTAGGCTGAATCCCCTCAATTTTTGGAAGTCTGTAAGAAGGATATCATGAGATTTCTGACTGTTCCTTCAAACAAATTTAGCAGGTTTCTTAATCAGGATCTTTTCATTCTGAAACCAAGTTGGCTGCTGTTTATTCTATTATTATTGAATAAATTATCCTCAGTTTTGCTCATGATGCTCAATTCTAATATCTTCCCCAGGCTAGGGCATGTAAATTGCTAAGATCCTTTTTGTCACTCTTCTTGAATATGCACCCCACCTTGATCTGTTCCATATCCAGTGATTCCCTCATGACGGATTGACAGTCCCTCACATTCTCCACTCCAATTTCTCTCAGCATTCCATGCTAAATCCATCTGTCCCTGAACATCTGTTTGTTTAGAACCTCTTTTATCTTCTCTACTTTTCAATTTCATTTTATATGCATTGCCAGCATTGAATGACAGCATGCCATTCTGTCTCACATGCACTGTCTTTTCCTACAACTCACAAACACGCACTTGTATATGCTGACACAAGTTCTGTGTAACACTCACTATATACACTATCATGTATGTTTTCTTAGGTTTTCACAAATGCACTTTTAGATGCACAATATAAAACACTTCACACTTTCAGTAGAGTTGAGCTTCAAGCCACTATTGGCCCTGTTCTAATTTGAACCAAGTCCCATAAAAAGAGGCTTTATCAGGTGGATGTAAAAATATCTCATAGCACATGGAAAAGATTAATCAAAGTGAGCATTGGTTCTCTAGGAAGTGAATCTGTGCAAATAATCATGGGAAATAAAGAAACGCTAGAATAAACAAAGCACATCTCAGAAATACTTGTAAATCAAGAGCTGAAAGGAAGGGGATCAAAACAATTACAGGACAAAGGCCTAAGAAAATTGTTCGAACTGTACACAAGTCCATTTGTGATAAAGGTCAACATACCATTGGCTTTCCTAACTGTTTACTGCACATACATTTTGAATTGCGCTGACTTTTAAGCAAGGACACCCAGGTCATTTTTCTTTATAATCTTTCATCATTTAAGAAATATTCTGCACCTCCATTCCTCCTTCTAAAGTGAATAACTTCACCCAGCTCTCCAAATGCATTTGAAATCTCTTTGAATTATCATCACTATACATGTATTCATCTAATTTTGTATCATCTGTAAACTTAGAAATGTTACATTTGGCCCCTCATATCGTTCGTGAAGTTTGCAAACACCTGAAGCTCAACCATTGACCCTTGTAGAACCGCACTAACCACAACCTGCCAACTTGCGTTTTTCCCATAAATTCCTACACCACACCCAGAAAAATGGTGTAGGTGATAACATGTTGGCATGTATAGAGGACTAATTAAGTAACAGAATGCATGGGATCGGGATACGTGAGTCATTTTTGGGTTGATAAGATGTAACCAGTTTGGTTCAATAGAGATCAGTGCTGTGGCCTCAACGGTTTACAATCTCTGTCATTTAATTGGATAAAGGAACCAAATGTATAGTTGCCAAATTTGCAAGCAACACAAAGTGAGGTAGGAGAGAGAGAATAACTTGCGATGAGAACACAATTAGTCTGCAAAAAAATATAGATACATTAAGTAAGTGGGCAAACAATTGGCAGATAATGTATAAAATGGGAAATGTGAACCTGCAACTTGGCAGGAAGGATAGAAAAGCAGTGTGTTGTTTAAATGGAGTGAGATTGTACATCACTGCAGAGAGTGATCTGAGTGTCCCAGATCACAGAAAGATGGCATACAGGTTCAGCAAAGAGAATAGATCATAATAGGAGGGAAGTTTTGCTATAACCGTTGATGAACTTCATCCGAAGTACCAAATATGATTTTGATGTCCTTATGCAAGAAAGAATTAAATTAAAACAGTACAGAGAGGTTTCATTCAACTGATTCCTGAGTTTATGGAATTATCTTATGAACAAAGGTTGAACAATGTAGACCTGTGTCCACTCGAGTTCAGAAGAATGAGAGATGATGTTATTGACATACATAAGATACCTGAGGACGTAACAGAATGGATACTGACAGTTTGTTTCTCCTTATGTGAAAGACTAGAACTGGAGGTGAATGTTTAAAAATAAGGTGTTTCATACAAAGATAGGAGTAGGGGGAGTGCTCGTGGAATGTTCTTTTCCAGACAGTCGCGCTGGCTGGGTCTGAAGATTGTTAAGACTGAGTTATATAGTTTCTTGATTGTCAAGGAACTCAAAGAATATTGGGAGTAGGTAGATATATTGAGTTCTGCCCATAAATTGATCAGCCGTGATCTTCTCAAATGACAGAATCAGCTCTCGGAGCCATATAGCCTATTCCTGTTGCTAATTCTTATGCTTAGAACAGAAGTATTCTCTCTTTCAGCCTCACCCATATTTATTGCTCAACCCACTAAAACTAAATCCCACCAAATATGATCTCATCATTATCGCATTGCTGTTTGTGGGATCTTCACAATGTGCTAATTGGCTGCTATATCTCCTGGATTACAACCCTTAAGATATATTTCATTTACTGTAAGGTTGTTCTGATATTATGAAAGGCACTAGGTAAGTATAAGTTATTTCTTTAGTCTTTCTTGTCAAGTCCTGCCTGATTCCTCCAGCCCATCCTGAACTGCTGCCCTTTATGCTAATTGAATAACAACACAAAAACACTGGAACTTAGTTTTAAACTTTTGAAGAGTCAGCCCAGGCAAGATAGGCCAAGTTACCTTCTTCTGTGCTCCACACATCTCTGAGATAATTTTCCACAAGGAATTGGTTTTGGATATCTAACTTTTAAATATTTGCAATATCTCTCTTAAAACTAATGGGAAATAAATCTGGACAGGTGCTAGCACCTACTTTTAGCTGGGCAATAATGTTAAAATTGTGCTCACTTTATTATCATTGTATATTTATATTATAGGTATAGTAGGCGGAAAACTAACAACATCACCTCAGTTTTGCACCCAAGTCCACTTTCTCTCCACTCTTATGCCATTTGGTTGTGTAAAGGTTAAAATAATATTTATAATACAAGAGATTTCAAGAAAGCCAGATTAGAGCATCAAATGCTCTCTTAGGCATAGGTGTGTATCACCAGGTAGACTAGAACACTGGAAATGAAAAAGATTGAGTGACCTAATCAAGTTCTTTGAGACTAGGAAAAGACTTGGTGTAAATCCAGAGCAGAAGTTGATGGATACCAACTAGAGATTATGAATATAAGAATGTCACTAATAACTCTCACAGATAATTCAGTAGAAATTTCTTTATCTGGAAAGTGATGAGAATTTGGAATTAGTTCCCATGTGGAATGATATAGTATATAATGTTAAATAGCGTAGATGAATTTAGAAGAATATTAGATAATCAAAGAGAGAAAGGAAGAGAAAAAAATGTTCACTTGATAAGGTGATGAAGAGTTTTGGAGGCCCATCTGGAGTATAAATATCAGCACTGGCAACTTGGGCTGAATTACATGTTCATGTGCACATAAAGCCATGTAATTCTATCTAATTGATGCCATTGAAACAAATAATCTGGAAATATAAATTTGTTGGATCTAGATTTTCTATGTTGGGTGACTGTTTGGACAGTGTCTTCACAGAGAGAGAGACAGAGTTCACAAGAAAATTAAAAGCAGACCACGCAGTTTTACCAAGGATAGTGGCAGGCTGTTCACAGGAGAGTTACTTTGCGTGTTTAGTCACAATTAATTATTTATAATTTCCATTTTAACCCTACACATCTACTCTACACATTCCTCACTATTTGCAGTGAGCACATTTGTGCGAATGCAGTTTGCCACTAATTTACAATAACCAGTATTACTGTATGATGTTATTAAATTTTGAATAATATTTAAAAATTTTGTGTCTAGTCATGTGGATTACACTGAATTCTGAGAATGTCATGCCTGAAAAGTATCAAGGGAACTTCAGACAGCAATACTTCAAAGGGAGAGACGACATTCAAAAAATGACCTGTGATCACCCTATGAGTTGCATCCCAGACTGCAAAGAATATGAGTTGGAAGAAATACAGTTTTGGCAAATACATAAGAGTACAGGGTTGCAGCATTACATTAAACAGAGTTAAAAACTAATTGCAACCCCTGGTCTCATTGTTCCAGCTAGAGAGCTGACATGCTAATGTGTTAGCTTGTTGTTTTTGTTACACGGCATTAAAATGTACTATGAAGTGACACAAGTGAATATTTCCAGTAGACACTCCCCTCATGTGCAGGTAAAAAGACATAAACTCATTCTCTGATTACTAAACACAAGTCAAATCAGAAAAGCCACTGTTGAAATTGGAGCAACCCTTTCAGCTAATTGTGGAACCAACAACTACTCAACTGCTGAAATCAGTGCTACCACAATAATTTAGCTTCATTCCTGCAATGTTTCACCGTCTATTTATCAAGAGCAAAACAAAGACTGATTTGTATACTCTCCTCCATTAATTTTATTTTTGGACTCACCTCTCATTTCTAATCTGTGTGTCATGTTTTATTAACTTTTCTCACATTTTATTACCAAATAAACTCACTCTTTCTTCAACTCAAGAAATCCTGGTTAAATTGCTTCCTTTTAAAACATGAATATATTTGAACTGGCAAAAGATATTCACAAGGGAAGGGATATTGTCTACATAAACATTGTTGAAACAATTGAGGAAGGAGGTTGAATTAAAAAAAGAAAGCCAGTTCATCTTTCCTCACCTGGAAGTAAAAATATTTGGTGCAACCCTTCTGTGGTTGTAAAGAAGTGGTGACCCTTTCCTGGGTAGAACACAAACACCTTTCCAATTCAGAATTTTTACAGGAGTTAAATTCTGCCACCACTTTTTTAAGGCATTTCTTAATGCTAATTCCCAACCCCCAGTGAATAAATATTAAGAGGTTCATAGGCACTCTCTAGGAAGCAACACTAACATTTCTAATGTTACTGCTTCCACTCCACTTCATTTGAACCTAGTTATATTGTTGCTTACCTGCATCCTATATTTCTATGGCACATTGTCACATGATTGGAATGTTTCAATTTGCAAAATACAATGGATTTGCTTAAGTAAAAAACAAAGACCTACATTTATATAGCACTTTTACCACCCCAGAAATCTCAAAGGACTTTACAGTCAGGTGAAATACTTTCTGAAATGTAGTCACTGTTCCAATATAAGAAACAAGGCAACCAATTTAGACTGATCAAAATCCAACAAACAGACGAATGGCAAATTATCACCTGCAAGCTCCCCTCCAAGCCACACACCATCTGATTTGGAACTATATCACCATTCTTTCAGTGTCGCTGGTACAAAATCCAAGAAATGCCTTCCAAACAGCCTGGTAGTTGCTCCAAAATCGCAGGTACTGCAAGAGGCTAATAAGGTGGCTCACCACTCTTTCAAAGACAAATGGAGATGACTGAGTGCGTGAGTTTGCTGGGAAAGAAAGTGACTAAACTTTAATTTGTACAAATCCATAGCATAAAGTTTTGTGGTGGTGAACGTTTATTTTCAAGAGGCGCATTTATTTTCAAGAGCAACCTATTTAAGAGCTGGCTGAAACAGGATTCTCATTAACTGACTCAGCTAGGACCTTTCCGTTGGGTACATATGTAAGTAGCCAACTTAGTACGACTCATACTAGAAAGTTGGGGTTGAGTGTCTTCAACGGTTCTATGCAGGGAACAAAGAGATGCAGTTCAATTGGTTGGATAGCTGATTTGGTTGCTGGAACAGCACAGCAGGTCAGGCAGCATCCAGGGAACAGGAGGATTGATGTTTCGGGCATAAGCCCTTCTCACTTTCTCCTCTTCTCCTCCTGGATAGCTGATTTGTAATGCAGAATAATGACTAACAGCAAGGGTTCAATACCTATCCTAACTGAAGTTATCATGAAGGATTCTCCTTCTCAACCTTTGGGTGACACGGTGGCTCAGTGGTTAGCATTGTTACCTCACAGCACCAGGGACCCAGGTTCAATTCCAGTCTTGGGTGACTGCCTGTGCGGAGTTTGCACATTCTCTCTGTGGGTTTCCTCCCACAGTCCAAAGATGTGCAGGTCAGATGAATTTGCCATTCTAAATTGCCCGTAGTGTTACGTGCATTAGTCAGAGAGAAATAGGTCTGGGTGGGTTACTCTTTGGAGGGTCAATGTGGACTTGTTGGGCTGAAGGGCCGGTTTCCACATTGTGGGGAATCTAATCTCTCCCCTTTCCTGAGGTATGGTGATCCTCAGGTTAAACTGCTATCAGTTATCTCTCTCTAATGGGCAAGCAGCCCTACAGTCTGGTACTACTAAGGTGAGTTTACCTTTTTAACTAAAGAAAAGCAGCTGATTGGTGACTAATTCTAAATTTGCATGTAAAACTAATATCTTTAGTTTGTGTTTCGGTCTCCAGTCTTGTCTTCTCTCTTTTTCTTAAAAATAGCGTTTTATACATAAGATACTACTGTATAAAAAAAAGGAAAAATCCAACAAAGTGTTCAGAGTTGAGGTTCTTTGTGTGTAAAGAGCAGGAATACTACAGTGATTTAATTTAAAAAGTAATTAATATACAATGTAGCTGGTAGAATGGGTGATGTGTTGCAACTGCTGATCATCAAGGTGATCCACAGTGAACATTTTTGCAACTTTGGATTCAAGTTAAGGAGCTGCAGTCTGAGCTGCAGACGTCGAACCACATTTGTTTTATGTAGTATTCACACTCCTTAGATTAGGTAATTCAAACTTGGTCTGTGACTGAGGATAGGAGAATGTGATTATCAGTGAGGCAGATATGGGGACTCAAGAGCAGCTCTCAAACACTATCAGTCCATCCAGTTGTGCAACAATAATGAGGTTCTTGCAAGCTGCATTATGAGAGCAGAGACTGCAGGGAGGATGAGAGAACTGACCACACCACTGTGAGGTACAGGAAGTCTTTCAGGAATGTAGTGATTAGGGGCTGTATAGTTAGGGGAATAGATAATGTTCATTGCAATGGCGTTACCTGCCTGCTTATAGACATGTCAAAAATTCATACTTAGGTACCTTTCACCTAAAATGGCGCCATAAGTGGTGACTTGTAAACTTTTCACTGTGCTCACGTGATTAAAAGGTAAAACAGCACAATTAATTACTAA
Source organism: Chiloscyllium plagiosum (assembly GCF_037043375.1). Taxonomy (NCBI): domain Eukaryota; kingdom Metazoa; phylum Chordata; class Chondrichthyes; order Orectolobiformes; family Hemiscylliidae; genus Chiloscyllium; species Chiloscyllium plagiosum. The sequence goes on along the minus strand of NW_028270144.1, from coordinate 19,157,412 downwards.
AGTAAAACCAAAAGAACTGTAAATCAGAAACAAAAATAGAAGTTGCAGGAAAAGCCAAACAGGTCTGGCAGCATCTGTGAAAAGAAACTACTGTCCGGTGACCCATCCTCAGAATTAACAACTCTTTACTTAAATGCATGTGATATTTGGAATGATATAAATTCTGGCAAAAGAAAAAATTAACTGCCAACATCTTACTGCAGTTATGCAGAAATGGTTACTAGGTGCTCAAAATTGGGAACTAAATATTCGGGGTATGTGCGTCTTGGGAAGGGCAGGAATGGAAGGATGGTGAGGTAGCTTTGATAGTACAAGAAGGAATATGTCAGCCAACAAGAAATAACCTGGGGTCAATTGATGTAGGATCCTCATTACATATTTTTTTTATTTTCGATTCATAGATTACCATAAAGAACAACAAGGGGAAGAATTCACTAGTAGTAGTAGTCTATAGGACTCATAACAGTAGCTGGCACAGAATATATCTGGTGATAATGAGGGTATGTCAAAAAGTCAATGCATCAATCATGGTTGACTTTAATCTTCATGAAGATTGTGAAGATCAAATTAGCCAAGGTAGCCAAGAGTTCATAGAGTGCATTCAGGGTAGCTTCCTGGAACAATATGTTGTGAATCCAATTAGTGTTTGCATCCAGTAATGTGTGATTGAGGTAGGTTTAATAAATGATCTCAGAGTAAAAGGTCCTTTAAGGAACAGTGAACATAACATTGTAGAGTTGGCATTCAATTTGAGAGTGAGAAACTTGGGTCAGAATAAATTTCGCTAAACTTAATTAAGGGCAATTACATAGGGAGGAGGATAGTGCTGTCTGCAATGGATTGGGAAAGAAGTTTAGCAGAAAAGATGCTTGAGGAACAATGGCAAATGTTTAGGAATATAATTCTTGACTCACAGCAAAGATATATCCCAGTGAGGAAGAAGGATTCTGGGAAGAGGATAAACTGACCATGGTTAACCAAGGAAATCAAGGATAGTGTCAAATTGAAAAAAAAAGTACAATGTAGCAGTGATTAATGATAAATCTAAGGACTGCAAAAGTTTTAAAAGCCAACAAAATATGAACAAGATTAAAATAGACAAAGAAAATAAACCATGAGGACAAACTGGCAAGTAGTGTAAAAATGGACAGTAAAAACTTATTTAAGTATATTATATATTTTCAGGACAACAACCTATAACTAGTGGAGTGACACAGGCTTACCGCAGGGGGCACATTATTTACAATATATATTAATGTCTTGGATGATGAAAGTGAACGTACTATTTCATAGTTAGAAGATGCTACAAAAATGGGTGGAAAGGCAAGTAGTGAGGATGACACAAAGTGTCTGTGAAGGGTTAAGTGAATGAGCAAAAACTTGGTAGATTGAAAATAATATGGGGAAATGTGAGGTTATGCACTTTGGCAGGAAGGGTAGAAGAGCTGAATATTAGTTAAATGGAGTAAGACTGCAGAAAGCTGTATTACAGAGAGATTTGGGTGTCCTCATGCATAAATTACAAAAGTGTAGCACCCAAGTTCTGTGGGTGACAGGGAAAGCAATTGCCTTTATTTCAAAGAGAATGGAACATTAACATTGTGAAGTCTGGCTAAAACTATTCAAGGCATTTGTCAAAACCTCAGCTGCAATTCTGTGAGCAGCTTTATACCTTTATCTAAGGAAAGATATACTGGCAATGCATGCAATCCAGAAAAGGTTTGAAAGACTAACTTCAGGAATGAAGGAATTTTCTTATGAAGAAAGGTTAAACAATTTGGGTTTGTACTCATTAGAGTTTAATTTTTTAAGGAGATATGACAGGATAAATGTGGAGATGTTGTTTTCCCTTGTGAAAGAGTTTAGGACCATAGGGCTTAATCTCAGCATAAGGGGCTGTCCGTTTAAGACTGAGACGAGGAGAAACTTTCTTCTCTCAGAGGGTAGTCAATGTGGCATTCTTTACCTCAGAAGGCTAATGAAGTTGGGGTTTTAAGTCTGAGATAGACAAATTTTAATCAATAGGGGAATCAAAGGTTATGGGGAAAAGACAGGTAAGTGAAGTTGAGAATTATCAGAACAGACTCAATTGGCTATGACCCTCATCTTATGGCCTTATTAATGTTGGCAATGCCCACTCTGTACAGAAATGTTAAAAATGTGTTAATGACCAAAATTGAAAGTGTCGTGAACAGTGAAGAAGGTTACCTTAGAATACAATGAGATCTTGATCAGATGGGACAATGGGCCAAAGAGTGGCAGATGGAGTTTAATTTAGATAAATGTCAGGTGCTGCATTTTGAAAAGGCAAATCAGGGCACGACTTATTCACTTAATAGTAGGGTCCGAGGGACTGTTATTGAACAGAGAGAACTTGGGGTACAGGTTCATAGTTCCTTGAAAGTGGAGTCTCAGGTAGATAGGATAGTGAAGAAGATGTTTTGGTATGCTTTCCTTTATTAATCAGAGTATTAAGTACAGGAGTTGGGAGGTCAAGTTGTGGCTGTACAGGATGTTGGTTAGGCCACTTTTGGGATATTGTGTGTAATTCTGGTCTCTCTCCTATAGGAAGGATGTTGTGAAACTTGAAAGAGTTCAGAGAAAATTTACAAGGATGTTGCTACAATTGGAGAGTTTGAGCTATAGGGAGAGGCAGAATAGGCTAGAGCTGTTTTCCCTGACACTTCGGAGACTAGAGGTGACCGTATAGAGGTTTATAAAATCATGAGGACCATGGATAGGATAAATAGACAAGGTATTTTCCCTGAGTAGGGCAAGTCCAGGACTTGAGGGATAGGTTTAGGGTGAGAGAGGAAATATTTAAAAGGGACCTGATGGGTAACCTTTTCACACAAAGGGTGGTTGCGTGTATGGAATGTGCTGCCAGAGGAAGTGGTGGAGGTTAGTACAATTACAACATTTAAAAGGCATCTGGATGGGTACATGAATAGGAAAGGTTTAGAGGAATATAGTCCAAATGCTGGCAAATAGGACAAGATTAATTTAGGATATCTAGTCAGCAAGGATGAGTTGGACCGACAGGTCTGTTTCTGTGTTTTATATCTCTATGACTAAATAATCTGTCCTTTTTTGTGATGGTAATTGAAGAACTCATATTGTCCAGGGCACCAGGGATAACTTCCTGCTCATATTCACAGCAGAGACATGGGATCTTTCACATCCATTCAAGCAGGGAAATGGGACCTCATTTAAAACAAGCTGACAGTGCAGTCTCCTTCAGTACTGTGTTGATATTGATTTTTGTGCTTGAAGTTATTCCTGGCACTTGAAGCCAAAAATCTTCATGATTCAGAGGCAAGTGTACTATCAATCGAGAACATAGCTAAATTATTTCTGAAGAAACAGATATCTAATAGAAATTATGTTTGCCTCAGAGAAGGTACTTTTATTTCATTCATTGCACATTCATGAAGTACAAACTAGTGCACAAACACATCAGCTTCTGTCCAAAATAAACAGACAACTTAAATTGAAATTGTAGTCCTCAATGATCAAATGACATGTTTTGCTCTACAGTGCGCAGGACATATTCAATTGAATCCTCCCCAAATTCTGGGTCTCTCCTCTGTTCAACATGTTCTTAAAAGCCCAGCAATTTTATAACTGAATATCAAGACATTTTTAAACTATGGAAAGCTTCAAAAGAAACATTTGATAAAATTCTGAATGGCTTGACAGGACAGATGCTGAAAGGTTGTTTTTCCTCAGGCTGGAGAAGATAGAACTGGCCTCAAGATAAGATTGGTTATTTAAAGGGGTAATTTCTTCATTCAGAAGATTATGAATATTCAGAGTTACCTGCCCCTGAGAATAGTGGTTGCTCAGTAATTTAGTGTGTTCAAAGTTGCAATTGGTAGATATTAGATCCCATAGGAATAAAGGAAATGGGATGGATGAGACTATGAAGTTGAAGTAAAAGTTCAACCATTGAATGTTGCAACAGGTTTGAGGGACCATGTAGCTTACTCCAAGTCCTTTTTCTTTATGTTTTAATTCTATTAAATCTTTTCAATATCCAGACATGAATATTTTACAGTTATAGAAACATCTGAAGATTTTTTTCTCTCTCATCACCTTAAAAACTCTAAGGCTGGCTTTCTCTCTGTTTCCATTAATTAGATCTCTAATTGGAATTTGGCAGTTTCCTGGTTCATATGAGTTTTGTGCCAAATTACCTCATTCATTCGCCTACTGGAGAATCTTTGCTTCTTTCTCTGATGTTTTCTTGCTGTTTCTTGTCTATGTAATTATTCCTCGATCTCTTTTTTTTTGGATTACCCAATCTGCTATTCCCACCTAATGTACTTGCCAATTTTCTGCTGAGCGTTTCTGCTGTGAGGATATGACCTTTCATAAAATACCCTTTGTAAAGAGCACTGCAGGGTGCACTTTCGTAACCAAAGAATCCATATTCAATATCAGGTCCTCAACAGGCTGCATCACAGTCGAAGGTGAACTGCCCTCATCCAGATGCACTTGAATTTCCAATGACTGTAAAGTTAGAGGGACTGGGGTGGCAGGGTGTTTTCTCTCCCTGTTACAGAGTCTGAAAGTTAATTCTAGCAGTTGGTACAATGCCCTCAGCTGACAGCAATTACTCAGCCTCCATTGGGCTAATCTTGGACTTTATCATTTAACCATTTTATGATAAACTCCGGGGAGGTCTTGTGGAACAGTAGGTCATCTTCCTGCCTCTGAGACTAAAGCTCCGGGTTGTAGTCCCACTCTGGAGCTTGATGCCCAATGAAGGTCCGTTCATAACGTGATTAAACAGGTTGATTACCAACATGTAGAGACTGTCAAAAATTGCCAATGAGAAGTGCTAAGCATAGTTCTGAGTCTTGGTCAGCCACGTGATGGAAAGAAAATTGGAGTCTGTATCATTTCTATCCAGCTGGTTCAGTTGGCTGAATGGCTGGGGGTTAAAACACAGATTTGTGCCAACAGTGGAAGGTTCGAGTTCTATCACCCACATTGCCACTTTGTGTCAAACCTGGCTTCTGGCACGGAAGGGGAAAAGAAAGATAACCTCATGGAATGAAAGAGAATCTATTGAGTTTCTGCATTCAGGTACAATGGTGACATCACCGGCATCACTCACTGTTAAACACAAAGCGTAGAATTCCGTGTGTTCGTGCACCTGATCGCATGGATTTCTACGTAAGCGTGTTTGTTTAAAACTGTCCCTGTTTTACTTCGATCCATTTTGCGAAATAGACTTTCCAAAGCCCCAGGCTGTTGCAACTTCACATCTCTCTCACACAGAAGAGTTTTTATATAATCTTTCTCCCCTTTCCCCTCACATTCCCGCTCTCATCTCTCTTCACCCCCAAAACACACACACAATCCCTCTCCTGCACTTGCCTAGACTCCACTATTCAGACTTTGAGCCTTTTGATCTGTAACAACCTCCTGTATCATTACTTCCTGTCCCTGTCACCCTCGCATATCCTTCTTTCCTTCATCTGCCAGTGTCTGGCAAAGCAGTAACAGACCCAGTGAAGTAGATATACTTACTGTATTGTACAAGAAAAGCCACACACGAACATGCTTTGAATGAGTCACAGGTAACAAAGAACTTCTAAATGAAGACAAATGTCGCGTTCAGTTTGTTTGTTTTGTTCTGACTCGGTGCTACATTAAGACATAAGATTACATTTTATTGTTTCGCTCAAATAATACCACGAGTCAATAGAAAACAAAACTGCTTGTGGTACCCAACAAATCCCGCTGGGCTGTCTTCCGACGTCTGTTGCGAAAAAAATGCAAGCTCCTCACTGCTAATTACAAATAAATTATGATGTGCTCACTAAGTAATTGATTTAATGAAGTTCCTATGAAACTATTAAAAACGGGTAAAGGTCAGCAAAGAGACGCCCCAGAGCGCACATTGTCGAATGTTTAACTCCAACAATCTCTTCGAAAAGACATCAGGGCTAATAGGTGAAGTCACAGCTGCCCGAACCTGACTTCTGGGAGGAAAATCAATCGCTCCCCAAACTTACCGCAATTCAACCGGTCCTAATCCAACAGGACACCGGCCTCTTTTCCCCTCGCAATGAAAATATCTCGAAGAAGAGCACATAATGTACCAGACACTGCACTTTCAACAATTCCACCATCTGTGACAAAGCCCCTGATCCGGCACTTAGCACACACCACCAACCTCTGATCTGCTTAGAATACAAAAAGAGCTGGAGATTCTTGTACTTACGCTGTGCCAGATCCCTCGAATTCTGCAACTTCTGTCGGAGAAATCTTCATCATTCAAATTAAAACTTGAATCCTAAGTACAGCTGTATCGGTTTCTCTGAATAACACGATGCCAGCTTCTCTCTCTCTCTCTCTCTCTTTCTCTCTCCCTCTCTCTCTCTCTCTCTCACTCCCTCCACCTATTCAAGAAATGTAAGCACTGCGGCCAGGTAGGGTGCTTGGAAGATTTTGGCACCATGCCCAGACTATGAATGTGTGTCCATTAGCAAGAAGTATTTCCAATCCTGCAAAGCTCACACTTGAATCAGCAAGGAGAATAGAGCCGAGGACCATGTTTGAGTATCCAACAACGACAAAAAAGCCTCCCAAATCACGCTGTACAACTAACGTGGCTCTTAGACTAATCCGAAGTTAGACTGAAAGTTTGGCAAAAGTTTCCTTAACTAATGATAATGTGGATCGTTTCCAAGTGACTAAAGACGCTGCTGTTTTCTCAAACGGAATCTCTTATTAAAAATGATCAGAGCTCCATGCTGCAAAGTCTAATTCCGAAAACGGATTTCTTGAATTGTACCGTGGCTTATTTACGTCTTTATTGATGGCTAACCTGTCTGACGCTTTCCATTCGTGCAATACTATTGTTGTACGAGTCTTCCCTTTTGTGCCAACATCAAGGGACTGGGCTGCAGATCTCAGTCAGCCCCTGTGTGTAACGAAGATCGTTTGAATGGGGAGGGGGGGGAGGAAAAGATCTTTTCTGCGCGTTCATATTACTCATTTCAGCGCGTCTTAACTTTAGTTTCTTCTCAATCCCCAGTCTGCAGATTGTGTTTTGTTTTAAACCATTCACAACGCTTGACGGGCCGTCTCTGAACCAGGACCCTGCACACATGCCCCACATGTAACTAAATGTGTTTAGGTAGAAGTGAAGGGAATTATACAGGATGCTGACAGTTCCGTCCGCCATCTTTCCAAGGAACTGCATAATTACTCCGTCTCAATCACCTTTCCGTATGAACAAGCGAGAGGCTGTGCAGCGCTGGTACCTTTGTTAGTTGGGACGAAATACAGAATGATTTAGTATCCTTGTTAAACCCAGCCCAGTTACAACACCACGTGGACCTTTCACCTTGACTAAGCAGCCTTTATAATCTAGGACAATGCATTGCCCACTTTACACCGACCTTTGCCTTTACTGCTCTCGCAGGTAATATTTCAGAACTCGTGCAACAAAACAGTATCGAACTTTTCCACACATACACACACACATGCAAACGGTCATTTTCCCAGTAGAAAAATATTAATTTCAACGAAAACCCCACGCTTTCAAGCCCTGAGTGGGGAAATATTTGCGAATGGCTGTGTAAATTAGTCCAAATGGTTTAAGGCTGCAAACTCTTGGGGATTAAACTGAAACATTTGGGGTAATTTCCTGAGTTGAGGGTGAGTTGTTGGCTTCCCCTCCATCGCCGAGGCCTGGGCGTTTCGATGTGCGGGCTCGGTTTCTGACCGCGGCTTATTTCCTTTACAAGACTTTTAAAGACGGGGTCATATTTTAGCAATAAATCATCCACATTACAGGCAGTTGCTTAAGCGCTCTTGCCTCAATATTGAAGCGAGTAAGTAGAGGTTTTGTTACAAGTTGTCTGTATTTTTTTTGCCGACGATATATGTTTTGATTTCTCTCTCTCTCTCTCTCTTTCTCTGTAAGACCATTGTTGCAAGGATTCAAGCAATTAGCAGGAAGTTTCCAGAGGTGATCAGGCCACAGCTGTCCCTAAACTAGTACAACCAGGACTGCGTTCAGTATTTTTTTTCCTTTGTTTTGCATAACATTTATTCTTTGTAACTTTCATTCGTAATTTGCAATGTTACAAACGTGCAATATCTTTGAAAGTCCACAGTGCATAAAATACTCAATTCGCCCGAATTTATACAGAGACCCTGGACAGAATGAACAACCAGATCTCCAGCTTTCTGGTAAATATGGAGCTTAAAGAATGTTTCAATCACCATGGATTCTCAGAAATGAACTAAAACGCTGCTGTCACTGGGCATACTGGTCACCATATATCTGCAGCAAGCGCACAAATTAAAGATTCAGTTCTACACGCCAAGGACACATTTGAATTAAATGCAGCTGTATCGGTCTTTCACCATGTGAATCAATATTTTAGGGTGTTTTCCTGAATCAGTTGCAGGGCACGGTTGCAAGCTTGGTTGTCTTTCTGTCTCCAGAACTGCAGGAAGTGTACTTTTACTAAACTAAATGTGTGTGTGTGTGCAGAGAAGGCTGGTTGGACTAACGATGTCGTTTGACAAGTGTGGTAAGGAAATAGACAAAGCTGAGATCGAGCTGAATCGTAAGCAGCCTTAATTAACACCAGCTTAAATAGTCGGACAGGGCAGTGCAGAAAAAAGTCAAAGAAAGACTTTCAGGCTGAGTGCCCCTTGACAAGCTCTTTTTTTCCTAGTGTCATTCAATATTTAATGCACTCTGCTTGTAACGCTGCTACTGATGCTCGGTTCTCAGCAAGTGCATTAGTTTTCACGATGTCCAGACGAAAAGACAGCTCCTCCGAGGAGGGAATTCAAAATATGCTAAAATGAAATATTATGTAATATATATGTGTAAACTATAGCCCATCTTCAGAATCTATTAAATGCTATCAGATTCGACCCAACTTCAACTTAAAGAAGACATCTGTACTAAATGTGTTGTGTTGAGGGGATCCCCGTTATGAACAAGAAAAAGCTCAGTTGTGGACAGCTAGTCACTGTAAATCAAAAATAGATTTAGATTAAAATGAAACAAGTAGGAAAATGTGGGACCATAATCACAACGGACTAAAGTCTGCTTATGGAATGCATTTACTCTTGTTACCGGGTGAACTGACCCGCTTCCGATTATTTTATTGCAACTATGAAATCTCGGACGGAATACAATTATTTCAAAGTAAATAACTGCTTGCAACGAGGAGAAGCTTAAAAGAAGTGTTTACAACTTTCCAAGTCCGCTCTTTTCACTACTTGACTCTGAAATCGCCCCATTTATCTCCTGCATCTGTTATGAATAAATTTGGGTAAAACAGGATGTGGTTTGTAGGCAAGGGGAGAAAACACGTCAGCCAGCGATGGAGCTCTCTCTCTTATAATCTCGTGGCGAGGCTGTGTGCGAGCCGGGAAAAAACATGTGGGGCTGTATATCTGTCATAATGCTGTCTAAACCAAAGCGGTGGTTTTAGGGACGGACATGAAGTGGAGTTGAAATGAAGGCTGCAACACATTTATAAAACCCTTTCGAGCCGTTCACTGTCGGCTTCACAACCACCACCACCCCCCCCAACAATTCAACCAACACCCACCACCTCCCCTCAGATTCAACAGAGTGGCGTCTGAAAGTCTGACTTGCAAAGTTACTGATTTCCAGTCTGTATGTTAAGGCAGTTCATGTAAGTAATTCCAGTGGGCTTTCTAGTAAAGGAGAACAAATCGCTGACAAAAGGGAACGCTTTTCGATTCAGCTGTGTCGTTAGGACGACGGCAAAGTATTCCTCAGATAATAAGTTCCACTTCAAAGGATTTTCCATTCAACGGTGACTGCTTCGCTCTTTTATTAAGTCCCCGGGTTTTTCACTCAGAGGAATCATCTGTTTGGTTATTTTTCATCGTGTTTATTTTTCACCATTCACAGAGTACTTGCATTAGATAAACAAAGGGCGATAACATATTGCACACAATAGTTGGTAAGCTCCCCCCCAAAAAAAAAGGGAAAAAAATCCGAGTAAACACTTCAAGACCTATCCAAAAAAAAAGTAAAGTCGCTTATATTTGGAAAGGACGAGGGAAGGGATGGAGGGGGAGGTAAGGTAAAGAAGGAAGAGTCGCTCAGAGGGGGGAAAACAAAATATGAACGTTTCTGATGCAGTGAAAATTGACTGAACTAACATAGCATGAAACTAAAGGTCAGTGCAACTGTATCTTAATAGACTGTCGCGAATCGAGGTAGACTGCTTTGAATGCTGCCTGCTTTGGGCTTACTCATTGCCATAGCAATCTTAACGCGCCATGTTGATATACCGTAAAAGCAGTAGTTTGAATTTCAAAGCGGTTTGCCTTTGAACTTTCCCCTGCTTGATTAGACTCTTGCGCTTTTTTTTTGCCTTTTTTTTCTGTTGTTGTGTTGGGTTGAGCTTCTTAGACTTTCGTTTAGTAACAAATTCCAGCTCTGATTTGTGGAAGGGAGGTAGCGCCTGACTTGTCCCCTAAAACCTAATATTTTGTTTGTGATTATTTAAAGTGTTCTGCAGCTGATTCCTTCCACGTGTAAACTGCAAAGGGATAACACGATCCGCATTAAACTAAGCACAAACACACACTATACATTGAGGAGAGTGTAATCCCTCTTGTTTATGGTGTTCTCAAACCCTATTTCTGATCCAATCTCCCAGCACACTGATCAAAAACAATCTCACTCGCCTGTTGAAAAGCTGGAGCGAAATTATTCGCTGTGTCATCCGTCGATTATTTATTAGAAAACCTTGTAACTTTGACAAAAGGGCGTTGATCAATGTTTTAACATGTTTACGTCAATATGCTGGTTAATAGTGTGTGTTTGTGTGGAATGGGCACGGGTCCGCTTTTGACTCGTGTTTCTGTTTACTTGTGGCTGAGTTAGGGACGCGCTACTTGAACAAATGACAAGTTTCACTGATGTATACCCGACATTAAAAAGTCTGTTTTTTTTTCCCCCGGAGCACAAGGTGTCTGGTGTTACCGTGCAGGGAGAGAATGGACTTCATCTCCGCTTAAATCATACGCTGCTTAGACCTAATAAGTGAGCTTTATTGTAAATATATTCAAATGTGGAGATCGGGTTTGCCAATTGCCATAGAAATCCTAACACAGCATGAAGAGTGTCCAAGCGCCAAGTCTTCCGCTCTGGAGTAAATTGCTTTGAAGTGGCGCAGGACAGGCACTGGTCACATTTTAACTCTATAGGAAGCGATAGTGAATAAGGGGAGAGCGAGGTTGTGGGGTTTAGTGCAGCAAGTATGGAGGGGAAGCGTGTTTTTTTTTGCATTCTTTACAACGATCTCTTATTGTTGAATATCTTTTATCTTTGATATCTGCCATGAATGATTCATGTCTGGATGCCTTTGTACAGCCCTTCCTTTCACCAGAAACTTCATTAGAGAGCTATAAGTTTCCCCATTGATTGGCGCCTTCATTTACATGAGTCTTCTTCTGCTTCATATGCTTTTAATTGTGAATCTCACTGAAACAACCTATTTCATTTAGGAGACATATCATTCATTCTTCGAATTGCTTTCTTGCATCCCGGGTCTGTTCTCTTACCCACATTTCCATCTGTTCTTTGACACTTTGACCAAAAGGAATGGAGTTCCTGTTGCTTCATTTTATCAGCAATGTAACTGAAAGATGTACCCCCAAGTTGTATGCTTTGTGTTGGTCGAGTCATCCATAGATCTCAACCCTCAGGTGCACGGTTTAGGTTTCCAGTCGTAAAATGGCCAAACTCACTGAACTCCCACGTTAAAGCCAACAACGGATCAAGTTGTTTTACGATTCCATGTCGAAGGAGAAAAAGAACCAACATCACATATAAAATCAATCACCGAGGATCACCATATTATCCTTATGGATTCTCCATCCTCATTTGGTTGTTATGAGACAGGAATGGAATTTTGGAGACATCGATAAGTACACATGGGGTTTCAGGGACTGTACGGATAGCAGTTGACTTTCCGAATCTGTCTTTCCCCTGTATTATTTCGAGATTGTTTTATATTGGATCAGCCGTCAATTTTAATACTACTACATTGCTGCCGATATTGTTAAAAGTAGCCACAATGAAATATCTGGGTGTGCAAGGGATTGGATTTATATTAGAGGAGTGAACAGAGTGATATACTTTTCAACTCTCTGCTTACCTGGATTTCTGGAGTTGGTAGAACATGATTCCACAGGATAAACTTCCTTCCTTATTCCTTGACGTCATACTGAAATGCTAATTAGAGACAATGTTGGGAACTGTTTCATCTCCCGTCTGCCAATTGGATCCAGGTAGGTAGCATCCTTCACTGTTTGCTGAAGTCCTTCTGTGCATCCTATTTGCGATAGACTCGTAAATATTTACATGGAGACAACTGTTGTCACGCAACAGCAGACAAGAAAAGTTACACCAGATGCCCTCCGTCATTTATCTTCAGATCTTTTAGCTAAAATGACCCGAGTCTCTACCACTGAGGTCAAGGTTTCCATAGGCACAGCACAAGACTTTGCTGTTAGGATTTGCACATTTAATACACAAGTTATTAACGCTGAGAAAAAACAATATTCGTTTATTCACAATTTGAAAATACATTGTCACACGGCTAAACCTCCGTCACTGAAACACGCTTCTAATTGAAATACACGTGGACCATTCATTATTTCAAAGGAAATGTGATCTCTCCGTTGTATTTTGAGTGTAGGTTTGTAGATTCCAATCAGAGATTCTAGGCGGTGTTTGTTAATGGAAATATAATGTTAAATAACTGCACATGCATGGTAATGATAACGTACCAATACTGTAGTTACAACGATTAACTGCAGCACCCGGAAGGAATGAACAATCACATATCTTCATCTTCACAGTTCACAGTTCATTCAAGTAAGCAGAAAATAAATGTTCTGACAGACCACAGATTTATCAACACCACGAAACTGCACCAAACGTAATAATATAATTCTTTGGTGTATCTGTACTATTGCAGAAAGATATTACACATCAGCAAATAAATTATAGTTTACAAATAAAAGAACATTTACAGACGAGAATCTTAAGGTAGCTAACGATGATAACAACGACTCGCAGCTCACAATTATGTACAAATCCTACAGGGACAGGCCTGTCATTTTTGTATCTTCTGGCCTCTAAGGACATATTAGTGCTCTTTAGTTTGTTTGCACGAAGGCCTGAATAATTATGAGTAAAATATGAATATTTTTGTCTGTACCATGATAGAAGATCGCACGAGAGGCTGCTGCTCCAGAATCCCAATAAAGGTTGGGATAAATTATTGATTTCACAGGGTCAAATAGAGTTTCAGCATTTACGGATATGTGACTCGTTTAGGAAGGTCCTAATTCAACTTTTCTTTTTGCAACAGTATGTACCTTTTTTTTAGTGTTTTATTATTGCACCACTAGCACTGGGTCATTTCAGCTGAATACGGAAATATGGCGAACTCCCCCCTCCCCCATCCACTCCCCACACCCGTCGAACTTGCATCATATTGTCCATCATTGTGTCAGAAGTGTGGCGTAGCCCTTCGCTCGAACCGTCGGCTTGTAACCCTGTAACCGGGCTCTCAAAGAATCATTCCCAGCCCCTGAGGGGAATTGGGGCGTTAAGAAAGGCTATGCATGTTGTGTGACTGTTAAAAAAAAGCGCGGAGATGTTTTCTGGTCGGTACAAAAAACGCTATTGCTCGATTGCAATAGGTCGAATGATAGGTTTTATTTCTTTAAGTCACTTTTGATCATCACTATTTACAACTCTGAAAATAAATCAAGTTGTGACTTTCATTAGTTTCGATGGTCCCACTATAATCTCTGTTGACACAGAAAATTGAACGTATAGGCCACAAAGCTGCACGAGATCAGGTCCATAGCCCTTAAGTTGTTTTCCTAGGCCTTTTGAACCTACTTGGTTTAAAGTGGCCACAGGACACCCGCAGTTGGTATTATTGGTTGTCTGCCATTGCCACAAACCCTCGATCGACGCTTTTCAAGGTGCCCACATGCACGTTTCTGCAGCACTCATCTGTCAGAGCATAGTCCTGGGATCTGGGTCCCTGTAAACCTCCTCATCCTCAGTGTCGGATGAGGCGCCATTGCTTGAAGGTGTGTGGAGGCTATTGGCTGCCCCGCTCCCCTGGCAGACGTACCACTCATTGAGGTTGGTGACTTGCGAAGAGACGCTGGCAGTGCGGCCCCTGACGGGCTCTGAGGCTGGAGACACTACCCCCAAGGATGTGTTGGAGAGCTCGTAACCAGAAGAGAGGGGAGGTGGGGGAGATTTGCAATGCACTTTCATGTGTTTGCGAAGGGAACTGGGATGAGTGTAAGACTTGTCGCAGCCTCTCACTTTGCAGTTGTACGGCTTGTCACTGGTATGGACATGAGAGTGCTTCTTCCGGTCACTGCTGTTGGCAAATTTCCTGTCACAACCATCGAACTCGCATTTAAAAGGCTTCTCTCCTGAAATAATAAAGAAAACACAGTAAGGGAATAAAACCGAGTGGTTGTTTACAGTAAGTTTTTTTCAAGCTTTTTAAAATTGATTATTTAAATATTCAGAGTTCAGCACGACCATTTTAGCTCTAGTTGCAAAAGTAAGTTCCAGTATTTCAATAGCGATTGCACCTCAACAAAAGTACTTCCTTGACTGTAGTGCACTTTAGGATAAGATCCTGAGGTCGTAAAAGGCGCTAGACAAATTGATATGTTATTCTTTAAGTGTACATGCACATAAAATGTAAGCTTTACCATTATGACCTGCTGGCAGAGATTTTGGCCTCTCCAACGTATCCCAGCTTTGCTTTGTATTCTAGAGGGCATTTGGAACACTTCGTGTTGCACATAAACAATTTAATTCACACTTCAGTCGGGCATGAACGCGTCTCGGGGAAAAATACTCCTTTTTCATCCGATTTTCCTGAAAACGCTGCGAATCTGCATAAAGTATATATCAGCCAAATTCCACATTCTTCATCTGAAGCGCTAATAAACTTTAAACTGCAACTAACGCAGTTTTTTATCCCTCAACATTTCACTTGGAAAGTAATTTAGCGCTGCCATTATTGACAAATCTCCTTGGCAAGAAGTTCTGAGCCTTTTTTTTAAATAAAAAAAAGAACTTATTTCACTGGCCAATTGTAATATTCACATTTTTCTTTCATGCTATTTCGATCTTTCAGACCCTTGGAAACTGTGAAGAGAATATTGGGGTTTGGTATTTGTGTTGACAGAATTCGTTCAGTTTAAAGTCTGCAACCAGAGAATTAAACCGGTTAAGCGGCTCGGGACATTACTTGCTTTCTTACTCAACCCCTCAATGTAATTCTTTCACTGTTTATTTTGTAATCCGGTACCCAACAATTTGATAAGTTAGGCAAACTGAAATCGACCTTCCATATGAAGGGTTAGTCATGTTGCATTAAATTCTGCAAAGCTAAGAGTAGCACTACAAATACAGGCCAACTTCCTGTAAACTAAACAGCCAAACTAGCAATCTCGCTTTCTTATCTATCTTCAGATTGGGAAAATGGGTTTCATACCACGGTCAATTCAAACCTGTGCTCTCAGTTAAACTGGATGAGCACAATAACACCAGGAATGGTAGCCATCTTTTTGTAAGAGCATGCACCATCAAAAAAACATGGTGACTGCTCTTCTTCGTCAGTTTGATTATCATTTGCACTGACTATATAACTTGGCGGAATCTTTAAAACAAGATGATGTTCCTATTTTGGATCCTGTTTCGAGTTAATATTTTTGCGCAGGGGTTGGAGCAGGGGCTGGACCCATGGCCACAGGCGTCTTCCAGATTTGTATACGGTAAATATTTATATTTAGCTCTGCTGCAGCTCGATGTAGTGCCTGGATCCCAGAAGCTGGTCATAAACTAGCACTTCGAACGTGCCTGGTGTTTGGGGCCTGGCGGTTTGTTCGGAGTTTCCGGCCCCAAGCAGCATGTCAGGAGAAAGACACTGACAGCCTTTGATTGTTGCGTTGCATTTTGCCTGAACTAGGGATCTAAGCAAAATCACTTGACTGGTAGAAACGGTTTGGCTCTCAAACACATGACTTTACCTGGAAAACAAGACCAATAGGCCTATACAGTTTGGTACTCATCTTTGCTCCTGGCCCCAGATTGTTTAAGCCAATTTTTTTTTTTTGCATGGATCACTGCAGAGCAGGACTGGGTAGATTTTCCTCTTCTCTGGACCTGACTTCCATAAACTCAATGCCCTGGTTTGAGCAACACTCCCCCACACATACAGGTTTCAAACACAGCATAAACTTTTCAGCAAACCCCAGATTCAGACAACGCGACTGAACACCAAAGTGTTCCCGACCTTATCAAATCTGCAGACTGGCACCACAAGTCTCGCAGGCTACACATAAACTTTCAAACTGACGGAATGCAATGTTTTAAAACAGAGAATTATGGTAATTGACTTTGCAAACACACTTGGCTCACATCGCCATATTGTGTGTGAGTTGGTGCCTGAGGTTAGATTTAAATGCATGGGAATTTTATGTTTCTATTTTCTTTCATACAGCGGCGAAACTGGCTCCTCCGGCGCCGTTGCGTTTCCTCGACGGGCTCTAGTTTGCAGAATTTTAGCAACATCAGTTCCATTTGTGGGACCGGCATGAAGTGATAGACAGCTTTACCTTGCAGCTTCACTGAAGTGGAGAAAGTAATTCTGCTTCGCCGTGTGACGCTAATTACCATTTTTGTGTTATTTTTAATCTATGACCCACTTAAAAATATTATGATGCGAGAATTTAACGTTCTCTCCCCAAACCCCTGCCTATTCCTTTAGGTCGAAGTGGACACTATTCGAAAGGTCAGCAAATGGTCACTTTACAGCTCGAATTCGGAACCATGAAAAGAAGGCCCGAAAAGACACAGTGACTATTCCAGAGAGAGTTGTTCAGTTCTCAGTTACAATTTCTGCTTCGGGATACGGTGCTGGGAGGGTACAAGGCAAACGATACGGACTTGTAGACCTATAGAGAGTCTTATAGAGAGAAATGAAGTTTTAAAAACCTTATTTTCTTTCAACACTCCTCTCAGAAAGAGATTGAGGATTTGGGCAAGCGAATCTAGCCCTCCAATTTTGTAACCCGGTACCCAACAATCTGATAAGTCAGGCAAACTGAAATCGACCTGTAATATGAAGGGTTAGTCATGTTGCATTAGGTTCTCCCAACCTACGAGTAGCTCCATAAATACATGCCAATCGAGTCCTGAGCAAAGCTACAGTACAATTCCCATCTCGCCTCCAACCCCCTCCCATATCCCGATGTTTCCTTTTAAAACCAGTCCAACATATTCTTTAGATAAAATCTATAATCAGAGCAGTCATGGACCATTTGCTTTTAACATTTAAACAACAAATTAGGCAGGCATTAAACGAATAGGTGTAACACTATCTGTTTATACCCTGTGACAGCGCACTATAAATCAGTGGAAACAATTAAGCAAAACATACGTCAATAAACATTCTCCAAGGGATAATATCTGTCTGCAACAATAAATTCTGACCAGGTTGCCTTATTTCGCAAGCAACTAAAAACGATATACGAGAGATCTGCAGTGAACTTAGTTCAAGTTAGACAGGGTACACCCTCGGGGGATTTGCGATGGTTCCTGCAGCGTATTTACTGCCGATGGGTCACGACAAAAAAATCTTCATTATTCCAATGACTGAGCCAAACTATAGCATGCTGCCTGTGAGGGTATTGATATCCTTTCTCTCAGGGACTCTATCTTAAATTTCAACAACTAAAAGCCGGCCAAGTCCAGTCTGATCACAAACTTCGATTTTCTCCCCTAAGCTCTGTTACATTGAGATCTTCCTGTCCTAATTTATGATCCCTTTCCTTTCACTTCGTCGTGAATTTTTTTTAATAAAGAGATTTGGATTTAAATATCGGATTTTAAGAGGAATCTTCTCTTTCTAAAACCCGAGAACACCTCCAATCCATTGCGGCTGGTCGCTTCATTTCAAAGTTGGTGACCCATCTTCCACTCGTAATTCCCGGGACAGGAAACAAAGGGAGGCCCCATCGTATTTTTTTTGTTTCCCCAAGCCCGTTTGAAAATGTTCCCGGCCTGTTTCCCACCCACGGAAATCTCCGGCACCTTTCAAAATGAAACCGCGAGACTTTAATCCCACATTCTAGGGGTTTTGTGAAGGCGGATTTCAGGCCAGTTAAACTCAGACGGGGCTTGTTTCCTGAGATGGTGAAAAAGGAGACTGGTCAGACTCCGCCAAAGTAATCACTCCTCGGTTCTGTTTCTAACTTAAAAGCTTTGCCCGAGAGACCAGCACTTGCTGAAGAGGGGGGTTGGGGGGTTGTGGGGGGGTTGGGGGGTGGGGGGGTGGACAAAGTGAAATCCCGCTCCGAAGCACCAACCTGTGTGAGTCCTCTTGTGTATCTTCAGGTTTTCCGAGCGAGCGAATACCTTACCACAAGCAGGGAATGGGCACGGGAAGGGTTTCTCGCCCGTGTGCACTCTGATGTGATTTACCAGTTTGTATTTTGCCTTGAATGGCTTCCCTTCTCTCGGGCAATCCTCCCAGTAACAAACGTGAACGCTCTGCTCGGGTCCTCCGACATGTTCCACCGTGACGTGGTTCACCAACTCATGCATGGTGCTGAAAGTTTTCGAGCAGGATTTCTTTGCAGTATCCTCCTGGTCGATCCACTTGCAGATGAGCTCCTGTTTGATGGGCTGCCTCATATACCTCAAGAAAGCCCCGGCTCCGTGATGAGCTGCCGCCAGGTTAACGTTTAAGTTCATGGAGTTGTAACTGTGCAGGGAAGTGGCCGGGTAGTGCTCGGCTCGATGGTTAAAATGTTCCGGTCGGTACAAGTCCCCCGGCAAGCCCAGGCGCATCTGTCCGTTTAAAGTGTGGTGGGATCCCGGCGTTGACTGCTCGTGGAGCCCGGGGAAGACCTCTGGGTGTCCGTAGCTCGCTGTGGTGGACAGGAACATTCCGTGATGGTGGTGGTGGTGATGGTGATGGTGGGGATGATGGTGAGAGGAGGTCGCTGGGTGCTGTTCAGTCAGTCCATGCATGGCGGACGCTGAGAGATCTCTCCTCAGCATGTAATCCCTGGCGCTGCCGTAGCCCGTGTGGGGATGACCCGCTGAGTAACTGACCGAGTTCTGCGCGGAGCCGAAAATCGTCGCTGCCTGAGTCTCGGGGTGCCCGGCCATATGCTGAGATGGACTGAGTTTGAGAGCACCGCTGGACTGAGCCACGTGCTCAGGCCCGAAAGAGGTGAGTGCCACACTTGGATCGTTGCTCATCTCCCCAGGGTGGATGTGTGTATGACTCGCCAGCCCCGGGAAACCTGACATATTCTGATGGGGATGGTATTTGTTAGCTGCCAAATCCGCTAATCTCAACGCTGGATTCCGCTTGCTTAGCGCCGCTTCCATAACTACACAAGCCTGACCATCCACACAGTAGTTGGTGGTACCGTTTTTTTCTCTCTCTCTCTCTCTCTCTTCACCTCCCCCACCACCAGCTTCCCCACCCCACCCACCCCACCCCCCACCCCACCCGCCCCCCTCCCAACTTAAAAAAAAACCAAAGCTGGAAAATATATTATTGAGCTCAGTTCCAGCACTTTCTCTTTTTTTTTGTTGTTGGAGCACTTTTAACTCTCCTATCTCACTCTGTCCTCAAGCGATTGGCAGAACCTGGAGTGGTTAGGCGACAGAGTAGGGAAATATAGTTCAGAGATGGCAAGACCGCGATTGGCGACTGTGGACTGATTGGCAGATGCGCCGTTCAGGCAATTCGCCGGTTTTCAGCGGAGCAGCGCAGCGGGGTCCTCCCACCTCCTGCCGGCACTTCCCATCTCGTTGATCCTGCTCAAGTTTTCACTGGAAACTTCAGAAATACGGTCACTTGTCTTTTTATTTAAAGAGAGGATTGATATATGTCCTGATCTGGACTTGAACGAATTACGATAGACTTCCTTTGCACCTCACCTGCACATCACTCCACACCTCCCCCACATCCCATTCGGTGAATTCGGACATTTGATGTAGAATTTTTTTTTGTGAATATGTACTGTCTTCAAATTCGCTTCACAGTGAGGAATCATTGATATATCATTTGTATCAATTGTGTTTTGCTTTCCCGTAAATAATTAGTCCCCAAAATAATTTATAAACACCCTCTACAATTCTCCTGTAAAATAATACAAGTCATATTACAGTATGCTTTCAAGTTCAAACATCGTCTTTCAAGAATCAAAATTGTACTATGCTTGCAGGGGACTCCATGTCAATAAGTGCGAATAATCGATGTGTAGATTAATTGGATGCGTCTTTTTTGTATCTGTGTACTAATTGAAATTTCATGCGCTTGTAAAACGCGAAAATGTATACGCCTTTCCAAATAAAATGAAGGATTTCGGAATAACGGTGTTTCAGCGTGTCGTTATAAGTAAACCATCCAAATTGTCGGAAGAAGG
Organism: Chiloscyllium plagiosum; assembly: GCF_037043375.1. Taxonomy (NCBI): domain Eukaryota; kingdom Metazoa; phylum Chordata; class Chondrichthyes; order Orectolobiformes; family Hemiscylliidae; genus Chiloscyllium; species Chiloscyllium plagiosum. The sequence continues at coordinate 19,136,877 of NW_028270144.1, read as the reverse complement.
CATGCACAACTTCTCACATTCGAATTTGTATTTTAAAATCTGCATTCTCAACCTACATTCGTGTGTCAAATAAACTCAGGGAAAATATGTAAACTGACATTAAGAAAGAAAATACACTTAAGTATCACGATGTGTTGTAAACCTACTGGTTAAAGTAAGCTTGGTTGGTCGTATGTCAATAGGAAAGAACAGGGTCTTCATCTTGGTTTGGCACATGAATGAAAAGATAATTCAAAAACCCCGACCACCAGACATCACATGGACTATGTTATATAATTTTGTCATTGTTGGGTTTATGGCAGATATAGCAATGTTTCAACCTGGCTAAATCTAATTCAATTGGCACTCTCATATCACAAAATGATCTGCCTTATTATGTTTCTGCCGTCGTTATTTCCTTTCATTGTAATTCTTTACCAAGTGTTCAATACATTTCACGTCTCTTCCTCTCATTTGCTTCTTTAATTGATTTTTAATCATCTATAAAACTTGGGCGACTGTTATTTATAAGTATATATTGTTTAAAAAGTCAGTGAAATATAACACAATTAGATGGCTTTGACTGGAGTAAAATTTATCATTCATTCCAAGCGAAATAATTCAACACACATTGCCAAAAGAAGAAAGGTGAATCGTTGTGAAAGGTGACAACACAGAACTAATTGCAGAAAATAAGTTTATTTGACAAACGCTGAGTTTGTTGAAATAGTGATTTGTTGAGCCATACCAACTCGGCGAAGAGAGAATAACAAGTGTACTCAGAACACAAGCAGATATTTCTGGTTTCAAAGGCAAGTCTTTAATGTGAATTTTGAGACGTCAATACTGTGGGATTGATAAATAAGCTGAAATATTAATTATAGCACAAACACAAGTGAATATATACAGATACACTATTTACCTTGTTTACCTTTCTACTTGGAACTACTACTTACGAACTTACGTGAGAAATTCTTACCAAGTTAATAACCAAAGGCTGCGTAAAGAAAAATTGAAAATAGACTAACACAAACAAATCAAACTAACGGAAAATGATTAGGTTAAACTGTGACATTCCGCATAAAACGGACATTTGGATGAACATATTTATTTCTCCTGTACTCAGCATGCAGATATTCAGATGAAGATATTTCATACGGCCCCGTTCATTGTTTTCTTAATGTTTCCACAACATTCCGAATTTTAAAATAATAGAAAGAAAACACGCTGTTCGAATGGCTTGGATATTACTGTATACGGTTTATTGTCAGTCAATCCTTTTATACTTTGAATAAACAAGTGAATCTCCATCTAGTCTTCTTGACCCGAAAAATAGATAGAGCTCTCTGCCTGGTCGCGTTATTAACTTAGACAATGTACTGTTTGAAATGTTTTTACAATATCATGTTTCCATTATAGACATCCAGCTAGTAAATATTATCACAGACCATATTTATCAAGTTTATTATTGTGGAGCTTTATTACCTGTGAGTTGTATATGTTTAAGACATAATTTCTACATGCATACGTTGCACGTATCTGGATGTCTATTGACGAGACAACGTTTTATGCTACTTTTTTAAAGTCTTCCAATGTTTTATTAATTTTCTGTATGGGTTTTTTTCCCATAAATTTCCATTTATTGTCCCATTCCTGGCTAGGTGCATGTCCTCCAAACGCCCTTTGCAAGCATCAGGTACATGTATCGCACTAAAGCTCCACCAGGGCTTGTGCCAGCAAAAGAAAATGCAAAATTGCATTAACGTTAAGAATAATTAATTTTCATAATCGTAAAGTTTTGTTCTGAATAATGTAGGAAACAATAGAACAAGTGACGAGCGAACTACGAGCAGGTGCCTTTGACGTTTTGTTCCGAAGCAATTTGGTTTCTTCCTATAAAACCAGCCAAGTAGAACAAAAATGCCACACCTTTAGCACACACAAAATGACTGCAGTGTCTGACACACTAGTCATTTTATGGGAATTCCGTATAAAATTACTGTAGCGCGTTGCCCAAACTTTATTCAGTTGGCTACATTAAGAATGCTCTTTCAAACACTTTCAAAGATGTTTAAATGAATAGTATTTGCAAACTGGATATTCCATTTTATTCAGAAAGCCTAACACCAAATCACGTTACGTTATTCTACGAGAGCCATGCAGTAACATTGTAACATAACATTATAAGTTATGAGGGGCGCAAGAATTTTGCGCACCAGGACGTTTTTTTCCCCTCACTTGCAATATTAAATTCAAAACAAACAAAACTATGCAATTCAATTATTTGCCTTTCAAATAGCCACGTTTTAAAGGAACACAAAAGCGTCTGCGAAGTTTCGCTGCTACAAGTGCTTGCTACTTGCAATGAAATAAATTCCGTTCTCCAGTCCTGTTCGCCAGATAAGAAAGTTTGCACCATATTACCGACTACAAAAGGATAAAGATTTATGGTTTCAGCAGCCGAGGTAAGTTGATTGTACTGTAAAGGGGTATAGCTGTTACATGCGTTTCCTTGTTGCTGTCCTTGATCAGCACAGCATGATATGTATCTGTCATCGATTACTATGTCTTAATATATACTTCTGTGATCGATTTATTTATTTCCACTTGTTTTGTTTTGCTTAAAATTGTTACAAAAATGTAACAGAGAAATAAAACTCGTCTATTTGCAATATCCGAATGCTCCAATTGATGGTATTGGTTTTAATAGATTTTACAGAGAGTATAACTGAGCATTTTAATGGATCCAAGTAACACGCTGAAGAAAGTTCCCTTCCTTTGGCCGAACCCTCCAGATACTTGTAAATTAGGATTCTATTCACAATTCGATCAATATGGAACGCAATTTAAAAATAATAAATATCTGGCACTAATTTGGTTCTGAGGTACTATAGTCCAGTATTGAGTCTGTCCGCTCAGTGTAAAGCATAAAGCTAAATTCTCATTAAGCACTGTGTTTGTGTTATAATTATAATGAATTGGTTTCCTGTTACTGTTTTTTCCAGGCTTGATTATTTTTAAGGAAATTGCTTCCGATTTCCCGGGGTTTTACTATCTCTTATTACACTTTCTAAGCATAATCGTATTTCCAGTTGAAAATTCTATTTTTTTTTAGCTTTTCGCCCTATTTTCTGGATTATCAACAATTGCTCAAAACAGTTGAGTGCATTTGTCAAAAAGTAACATAATACGAATTTTAAGAGCGCAATTAATATAGTCAACGGATGAACTGGGACTATATAGTTATTAACGTGGCTTGGATAGAATAAATTATGCGAAATATGGGGTTCAAATTTAGGAAACTAGAAGTCTGTGTTAAATCTGAAAGTCGATAACGGCAAGAAGTCAAGTAATCAGGTACCGGGGCAGAGAGGGGATAAAGGGAAAAGGTTAATACGTAGGGAATATTTTGGAAATGCAATGATGGACGGTACAGAACAATGCCAAATATTGCAATTTATCATGTAAATGTGGAAAAAGGCCATGTCCACGAGAAGTATGAATATACTAACTTCTGAACTAGATAGGTATGGCATTTCGCTGGTAACAATAACAGGAGGGAAGCATAAATGTTGCTCTTCACCGTTTCTAAAGAAAATAACTGCAGATAGGTGAAGCGCAATCGAGTGCAGGCTTCTGAAATTTTAGTGACATGTGTTTAGTATTTTTCTCTCTTCCCGTTCCTGTACTTACTGGTGGTAAACCACAACGACTTGCCTACAAAGCCAATGCTGTCTGTCAATGGCCACATCATACAAGCCATGTCCTCATAGCAATCCGCCGCTCCATTACCTCATGCCTTGTAAGTCTGGATTCACATAAAATCCCTATACGCTTGATTGCACGCCCTTAATTATTGAACAGATACATGTTTCTTTTCAATAGATGGGGTAATTAATAGACTATCAGTAAACTGAATTCAACACTTCCTGGTGGTTTACCACTGTTTGTTTATAATGTGTTTCTAGTTGTTCAAGTCAATATGAAAGAGTGCGAATAGAGGTATTGTGTTCATGTCTTTTTTGATAGTCACACAACTAAACAGATGAGGTTATGCTGATACATAAGAGCAAACTCGTGAGTTTCCCGTTTTCTGTTGACGTTTGCAATGTATCTCATTTAAAGCGACGCTGTTCTTTGCAAAATATTGCATCCTGGGTTTGTGAGACAAACCTCCCAGATAAAGAAAAACAATCGCGCCCCGAATGCACCATCCATCAGCTGCAGGTGTTTTGCTCACGCGTTGGGTTATTTGTTTAGGTTTATAGGTATATTATAGGGAGATCTGTGTCATTGGCGAAAATATTGGCAAAATGGCATTAGAATTCATGCTGCATATTAAAGGCTCAATATTCTCTAAGTGTTATAAAGATTAATTGTAAATACTTGCCAGGTAATATGTACAAATCATAGGAGGTGCGTTCAGATCGTTAACCCTTCATACAAGTTAATTATTCTATGTAATCTCATGTTTAAAAATTCTTATCAAAAGCACTGCCGAAAGATTTCCATGCCATATATAAAGTAATTGCAAAGGTTTATAAATTGAAACTTTATGTCTTTCTCATTGGTATTGATAAATATTGCATTGCAATTGTTTCCATTTTAGTACATCGTTTATTTTTAAAATGGAGTTTGATTTGCCCTTGGTGTCACAAGATATACTAAGGTCAATGTTACAGATGATTAAATGTCTTTCACAAACTCGTTACTTAATTGGATAATTTCTGACACTGGTCATCCCATTACATTTTTCTGTCTCTTCCTTATTTGTCAAGTTCCTTCCTCGACTTTCTCCTTCATTCGAAAATAACGATCTACTGATAACCATCTAAACAGTTGCAGTTGTAAGTGGGAGAAGGAAAATGTAAGCCACGCTTGCCGCGTGCCACCCTTACCTTAACACAGTGATTATATCATGTGAACTGATTCGTAAGACTGATAAACAAGAAGGTGCAAAACACCCACAGACTTAAAACCGAAATAAATTACACTAGTAACGTGTTTTAAAAACGCAACAGACTTTACAGGGGTTAACTGCAGATATAATTTATGGAATAACAATCATAGGTCGCCAACTCGTAAACTGATAACACATGTCACTTTCATTTGTCCCTTTTCTAACATGCCATCGTAAAAATGTTTTTTGGAAGCTCTTTGCCAAAAGGACAACAAGCGTTCATGCCCACTCATTGTAAATACAAAGCTGTAATGTACATGTTTATATCAATGGATGGGTGCGGTTTGACAGTAGGCAACAGGCCATAACTCGACACTCTGTACGTATCAAATACAATCTCGAAGAGCGTAACATAAGGATGGGTTTGTTCTGTCCATTTCTTAATATTCACACGGGCCCTTCTTTTCCCTCGGTTGATTTTAGCCGAACATAAGAATAGTTTGTATTCAATTTCTCTAGCTTCCACAATTTGTAGCTATTAATATTAACATGTGGGGCAGTATTTCACTAACAAGTGAGCGAATTCATTCAGTTGAGGTCTTCGAACCAGCACCCGCCTCACCGCTACACCCCCCACCCCCACAGACTAACAGAACCGTGCTCACTATAATTCTATCCTCTTTGAAGTACGGGATAAATTAACAACATTGCATTTGTTAAAGTTGTCTGTGTTGTTCCATCTCGGTGTGCAGAAGATACGCCATCTTTTTGTGCTTGAAGGACACAATAATCATATTTTGCACGTAAGATTTGAGACTTTCGTGTGTCGTGAAATTTATATTGCAAGCCCAGAATGCACATTGGCATTAAAAATTGCTCAATCAAAATACTTATGTAACAGTGATCAGAAGAGGTAACATCAATTCTCGGCAATAATATCACGTAGTTAGAAGTAGCATGTTCCAAACATTCTGATTGCTCCGAACAGAGATTTTTTTTATTGATTTGGTTTAAAGACTAGAGCTCATATGTGCTTTATCACGAATCTTAGGTCTAATCAAAGTAAGCAAGTTCAGAGATAATTTGTACTGTCATAGTTATTTGATTAACTCAATAGGGTTCTATATTTGATCGGCCGGCTAACAAGATATGGGAACTTTTCCTGACCCAAAACGTGAGCTTATGAGTTTTATCAGCAGTCCTTAAACCCACTGTAATCTAAATAAAATACAAGTATTAGAAAATGAATAAAGAATCTCAATTTACATGACGTTATGTTCTTTCTATACTGTTGTAGTCACTATAGTGAATACAGTCCTGAAATTACAATTATATTGAACGATAGTTCATGGGCAATCCTATACCTTGGTTGAATTCATGTTATTTGTGAAGACTAAGGAATTATCATTTTAAAGAAGCCATTAAAAATAAAAAAAACTGAAAACATGACCAGACATCCGGAATTTTAACTGATTTTTTAGACGTTATTTATTCAAAGAAACGTATTCAAAACAATGGTATTTAATCCTTTCTCCCACCCAATTAACTTCTGCCTTGATTTCTGTTTAAATTCTGACAAAAAAATTAAAGGGGGGCATTTTTGTTGCTTTCATACGATTTTCAAAACTAACGAGATAGCTAGCAAACAACAGAATAGAAAACTTTAAACTACCCCCCGGTAAACACAGAGATGGTGTCTAGTGTTCGGACTCTGTAAAGTTCTATCAAAATATCTCCCCCCCCCCTAAAAATTTTACATAAACTTATCAGATATGTGACATTGATTTCTCCATCATGCTTTGACTAACTTTATTTAAAAATAGATTGAAATATTTGACAAGACTGATTCAGGCGAAATAAGATATTGTAGGGGTGCCATTGTTGGCAGTTATTATAACAAGCCTGCGGGGTTAACAAAAGAAGCGCTGTCGCTGTATAAAGAGTGCGGCTTCTGGATTTGGAAAACCGGATAAAGACATTCTTCTCAGTCTTAGAGCACCGTCTCTCACATAGTAAGTGTATTGCTTACCTCGCCAAACCTGTTGAAGCACCCATTAAATGAATAGATTATCAGCCGCTGGCCTTGCTCACTGTCCACCACCAGCTCCTGTCTGCATTTCTGCTACAATGGTACTGAAATGCAATTGAATTTTTGTATTTGTCCCTCTCCCTCCCTCTCTCTCGCTCTCTCTCTCTCTCTCTCCCAACCCGGTGACCAAGGACAGAGGGTTTTTTTTTGGAGGGGGGGAGCGGCTTTGCAGAGAAATAATACTGCTCTGTGGAGAAGTCGGCAAACGTGACTTTGAACTTGGATCAGCTCCTGTATTTCCTGCAGAGTAGCCCTGGATAAGTGAAAGAATAGCAGCAAGCACTATGCTGTGGCCCTTTGGAATTCGAGAATTAAAGCACCAAACAGATGATGACTGAGGAAGCAGTGAGAGGCATGAATGTATGTTACAACAGCCGCAGTATCCAAATCAAACTTTATATACTATGATACATAAAATTAAATCGTTGTTTTGTTGACGCTCTCCGAGAAACCTTCCGGTCTGATTGAAGTTCTATACATTCTGTTCATCACAGATGAGGCGGTGACTTTGTCTGAAAAATGCAGGGTCAGTACACAGTAGCATAAGGACAGATTTTGTAATTAACTATGGGTGATTTAGTAGCACACGGGATTGTTTCCGTGACGTTTGCTTGTTTTTTTTTCCCCCCTCTCTTATTCCAAACCTGCCCTTTAATACAGACTGTTCCCTGAGCAAAACACCAGAGATCCCACACCAGTGTTTTTTTGTTTGGAAAAAGGAAAATGGTAGCAAGTTGAAATATTGGCACTTTTTCGTTCATGACGGTATAGAAATAGTGGGATTATTTGTATTTAAAACGTCCTTATATTAATACATGGATTCATTTCATATCCTCCGAGTGAAGTTTACCTTTCAATCGTTTTCAACGAAAATCGCATTTAAGCAGAAGAAAATGCAGACAGCTTTTATTACAAAAAATGGTGTGCAATTTAGTAGGTGGCAAATCGGATTAACTCGCCCCCCCCCCCCCCCTTTATTTCTGGCACAAACCCTTCTAAGCAACGCCTGTGTGAGAGAGAAGGAAAGGGTGGTCAAGAATTTTCTCACAGTTGAAATCTGATCAGAATTAGACATGTCTGTTTAACTGGTGTCAAATAATTTCAACCCAAAGCTTTCTGATGTTACAAGTTCCTTATCAAAAAAAGTTATCTGATTATCATCATTTTACATGCTTGGGATGTTTTTTTTTAAAACATACCCAGTTCAGAAAGGATAGTGTGGGGAGAGGAGGACATGAATGGTATTGTGAACATTATATTCAGCACCTGCCCCTCAAATAGATTGCAAGTCGTTATAACGGATTTCAATGGACTTCTATCCCAAAGAAGCAAAAATATAACGTTGCTACCTACATGGTGTGGAAAGGAGTGGCTCTGAAATGGCCGAACTGAAGGGGTAAAAAAAACAAATCAAAGTAGGCGTAATTAATGAAAAATGGCGATCTGTTTGGAGCAGGCTACCTGGGATGGATGAGGCGGAGTTGTCCAATGAAAAGCCATTAGAAAGTGCTCGCTGTCCTGTTTAAAAGGGGTGTTGGGAGAGGTGCCGTCATTGCAGTCAGTACTCGCACTCTGCATCATATGACAGGAGCGGGACCAGCTTAAGGTACCCCCCCCCCCCCCCTTCATAAGACACACTCTATCCCTTCCTCCCCCACCCCCCACAACCCCTTCCCATTCCCTCCTCCCTCCCCACACATTCCTCGGAAGGATGCCCTTATCTCAACTCCTCATTTAACTGCCTTCTGATCACCGCTATCGCCGACAACAGTGCATCTGCTCAGAAGAGAAAGAGAGACAAACAGGGAGGAAGAGGCTTCAAAGAAGACGGTTCCTGCTCCGTGGGAATTGCTGCTGCAACAACTTCTACGTGATCGCAATAAAAACTATTCTAGAGGACAGAGAGAGAGGAAGACAGAGAGAGAGAAAGTTGTACCTGATCATTTGGCTCGATCTGTTTTATCATCGCTTATTTATTTCTCAAGGAAGGCAGAAACTGTTACAAGAAAAGAAAGAGGCCAAGATTTGGATTCGAGCTGTTGAATTCATGGACTGGTGCGTTTTGGCTTCTTCAGAAATCGCTCATAAACAATAACAAGAGGGGAAAAGGCGTCTCTGAGTTGCTGCTTGATTCCTGTGTGTGTGTGTGTGTGTGTGTTGTGGTGTCCGTGGGTGGGGAGATCTCTCTGCCTCTCTCCCCTGCCTTTATTTTTTTGTTGTGGAAAGCATGTTGCTCGATGCGGGACCCCAGTTCCCGAGCCTCGGGGTGGGCACATTCGCCAGGCACCACCATCATCACCACCACCATCACCACTCTGGCGCCGATATGTCCGAACGGGACCTCGGCTTGTCTCAGAACAGCTTCGTCGACTCGCCTCACATGGGAGCTTTCAAACTGAACGGCGGAGTGCACCACGACCTGTCGTCCCCGGGTCAGAGCTCGGCTTTCAGCTCGCAAGCCACCGCCGGGCCGGGCTACGCGGCCGCTTTGGCTCCCCACGCCGCTCATGTGAGCTCATACTCGGGCGCCGCTTTCAACTCCACCCGGGAGTTTCTGTTCCGGAGCCGAGGCTTCAGTGAGTCGAGCCCAGGCTCCAGCCAACACGGGATCTTCGGGCCGAACCCGGGCAGCCTTCACTCCGAGCCTCCGGGGCATCTGCTGTTCCCCGGGATTCATGAGCAAGGAGGATCCCACTCGTCCCCAAACGCTCACGTCCTCAACGGTCAGATGCGCCTGGGTCTACCCGGGGAAGTGTTCGGCCGCTCGGATCAGTGCCCCAGGACTGACCCTTACTCGGCGGCTCAGCTCCACCACCCCAACTATAGCCACATGAACATGAGCATGAATATGGCAGCGGCTCACCACCACCACGGCCCCGGAGCTTTCTTCAGGTACATGAGGCAGCCCATCAAGCAGGAGCTCATCTGCAAGTGGGTCGACCCCGAGCAGATGAGCAACCCCAAGAAATCGTGCAATAAAACTTTCAGCACCATGCATGAGCTGGTCACCCATGTCACAGTGGAGCACGTCGGCGGACCCGAGCAGACCAACCACGTCTGTTTCTGGGAGGAGTGCGCCCGGGACGGCAAACCCTTCAAAGCCAAATACAAACTGGTGAACCATATCAGGGTGCACACGGGAGAGAAGCCGTTCCCCTGCCCTTTTCCCGGCTGCGGAAAAGTTTTCGCCAGGTCCGAGAACTTAAAGATCCACAAACGCACCCATACAGGTAACAAAACAAAACGCAACGGACGGCAACAATGCTTCATACCCCCCCACCGATGTCTCACCATCCCCCCTCCCCTCCCTCCATCCCCACCGTGTCCCGGTTAGAAGGGAGCGCCGGTCCCTCTTTCGATTCGCAAGTCATTTAACACATCATTCGGTTTTGTTTTCAAGTACAACTCAATCATTTATATATTGCCAAAAGCGCTGAAATTAATCTTGCTGTGGCCGCGTTCAGCAAACTTTTCCATGCCACTCTAGAACTTCCCATCGTCGTCGCTCTGTCTAGTAACAATACAAGAATAATTTAACTTTTTGGTCTTGTCTTTGAGGTTGGGTAGTAGTTTGAAAATGATCTCTTCACGTTTTAGCAGCAAATCTGTGCCGACCACTTTCTGATCCTTAATAATTTGAATCACATTGCACGTCTAGATTGAAATTGATTTTTTTTAAAAAAGAAAATCCGCTGCAGTGGAGATTCCAGAAACAATATACATTTCACAAATTCTGGCCACTTTAGAGGAGAGAATTAAAAATGCTTGGCTTGTAAAAAGACGTGAAAAAAATGTGGAAATTGCCTCGTGTTATGTGGGAATGCAGCCTCCAGCCACAAGTTGAACGTCCTCTAGATAAACACATTCTCTGTTAGACAGCAGGAAAGGTTTGCTGAACGAATACTCCGTGAGTTATAATTTCTGCTGCATTGCATAATATTTCTCTGGAGTGGGCAGAATTATGTCATCAGCAGCCGCCAGTATTTGGAGCAGAAACGTTGAATATGGGTCAGGATGTAATCTAAGGACAGAGGGTCCTGTGCTAAACGTGGCAGCCAGCTGAGAAATTAAACTGAGCTTCAGCCATGCGGCATTCATTATTCATCCACATGTTTATATTTTCTAAATCACTGGCTTTTCAAAGGAGATGGAAACAAAAGCGATAATTAATTAAGAAGGTTTTTTTTTTAAAAATCGCAATAACTATTTGCTTCTGGTAACAGAATGCAAAACTCATTGTTCGCTCGATTGTATGATTAGTCATAGGTGCCAGACAAGTCTTTAGCAAGGTTTTCAATTGGGAAATTTATTTGCTTGGTGCGGCTATACTTCAGATTTCGAGGCGGTTTACATATCTTTTCGGAAACAATTTAAATGCTAATAGAGAAGGGGGTAATGTTACATTGTTTACTCCGTATTCCTGTGTGATTCCCACCTCCTAGTTCCGTCTGTCTGTAAAATGCAAAATTCAGACGGGAAATGCTCAGCGTTTTTGACACAAATGGCATTTTCAAACACAAAAGTGTATTCCCATGAATAAGTATATCCGGGGACTGGTTAAAGAAAAAAGATCCCGACATGTGGAAACGACGGCGGTAAACTGCGGCTGGTGTTGCTGAATCTTTGTTCGGTTATTTCATTTCTAGAATTCGTTTGGATCATTTAATTGAATTCACAGCATCCATTCTGCGAGTTGGAGCAGACTCTTTAATTACATTCTGCCATTGTGTAAATGCGATGAACTATTTCCTTTCCCTGTGTTGCCATCAGCTGAGGAAGGCAGCTGCGAACCTTTTAATGTGACTATTTCCATTCAGGGAAAGGGACCCGAGCAACACAGGACTTAGAAATCGAGTACTTAACACACATTCACATTCATCACTCGAATCTAAACGCGAATCGATGTTGTCAAACGCATTTCCGTCCGCTGCTTAAGACTTCAGTTTAGGTTGGCCCATTTTAAATTTTTTTTTGGGGTGGTGATTAAGGATGTCAGGGCGAGCTATTAAACACCACTGTTAAATGTTGAAAGCGTTCAGATCTGGACGCTTTGGGCGGCGTTGGATCTGAGAGAAATGCAAGTGTTGGTAGATGGAAGGATATGTGGTTTTGCTTGACTGATCCGTTTCTCCATGCTATTTTTCTTGTCTAGGTGAAAAGCCATTTAAGTGTGAGTTTGAAAGCTGCGACAGGCGCTTCGCCAACAGCAGCGACAGAAAGAAGCACATGCATGTGCACACTTCAGACAAACCCTATCTGTGCAAAATGTGTGACAAGTCCTACACACATCCCAGCTCTCTAAGGAAACATATGAAGGTTACTACTTTTCAATATTTATATAGAGAAAATTACTTGTATTAAATATGATCGGGTTCTGCTGTTTACAAAGGACTAATTGGGTATTCCCACCTCTTTTTTTAAAACTTGTTTTTATTTAAGGTGCACGAATCGTCACAAGGTTCGGAGTCCTCACCGGCAGCGAGCTCTGGTTATGAGTCGTCTACTCCCCCGGTCCTGGTTTCTCCGTCTACCGACCCCCAAAACAGCAATAATTTATCTCCTGCCTCGTCTGCAGTGCACACTAGCGCCGGCATTTCCTCCAACTTCAATGAATGGTACGTTTAAAGAGCAAAGAAACGCAAAAACACACACACACATAGACACACACAACACACACACACACACGCAAAGACTACAGGCCTCCAACTTGGGAGATCGGCGTCAGTGCTAACTTAACGTTAAAAACAAAATGTAAAAACAAACTTTTTCCAAGTTAATGGGAAACGGAGAACACTGTAACCCTTCCGTACAAGCAATATCCAGTTCCAGAGATTTTGCAGAGGCGAAGATCAGCATTATTTATATCTTACTGAATGAACCTTTTGACTACTTTTCCAACTTGGAACACAGTTGCAGCCTGTTAGTATGAACTGTACCTGGAATCCTTGATGAAATACAATTATTCTGCGGTGACTATGGATATCTTTCCTAAGGAGACATGACATTTCCAGATTGCGCACAAAATGGAAGCTTGAAGGACACTGAAATGATTTCCTTGTCGCTGTGTTTTAATGTTGAGATTTATGTCACCTTTTTTCAGGGCGACCGATTGTAGAATCTTCATGCAATTCTATAGAGTGAAACCTGTGCCAAAGTCAAATTGCAGTTCACAAACACACACAAAAATGCAAATAATTGCTTGTGAATGTATTTTTTTTTCTCTCTGTTAGCTGGGTTTTTAAATCTTGTGATGTTTTGTGCTTTGCCAGTTTGAATTGTGAAATGCTCTTGGAGATTGTGAAAAAAAAAAGGTTGTGCCGTTAATTTTGTAACAACAAATACTCATTCTGTAAATAACCGCGTTGCCATATTTATCCCATTTGTAATTAAATTATGGTATTAACTTGCTACACATGAAACAATATTTATAAAGAATGTTTCTTAACTATAAATATGTACAATCGTGAGTTAAACATGAGAGTGTTCGGATGGCTTTGTTTTAATTTCTAGATAAAGCAACGTTTTCCCTTCATGTGCGATGTCCTGAGATCATTAACAGCATACAAATAAATAATAAAACATGTTGCCAGTGGATTTGCTGAAATCGTTATTATTGAATCCAAAATACATTCTCATTGATGTTTATCTGTGTCCCATTTGCTAAAATTCAGCCCAGCTGAATTGTTCAAGGCTTCTTGACAATAACCTTTTTGGTTGGGAGAGTGCTGAAGAAGACAGCAGGATGAAATAGTTCACTTAAATACTCCAGGAAGACAAGTCAGTAAGGGCACTTTAATTGTAGCGCGTACAATATTTGAGGCAGACTTGGTTTTGATTGTGTACATGTTCAGAGTAAACATTCAGGCGCATTATTAACAGCAGTGATTGGAAGATAGATGATTCGCCTGCGATATTCAAAAACGATGTATCGGTTTGTTTACTTTCGTTCGGGTTTCTTGTGTGCTGAAGGTAGGAGCAGCAAAGTTAAAGAAAGCAGCATGTTGGACAGTCTTGTGAAACTTTCATTTTGGGGCTCGCTGGGACCGGGGTGGGGGGGGGGGGGGGGGGGAAGGGGGCGGGATCGGAGGCGAGTAGTCGATGTTAATTAGTTGCTGCGTACGAGGTTGGTAAAAACTCAAAAAAAGTGCACACAATTCAATGGAAACCGAGGTGGAATTCATTACCACGCAGTCACAAACCTGACACGTGTGAGAGGTGTTTTCCTTTGCATTTTGAATGACCGTTAGAAGCAGGCACATATTTGAGAGCCAGGATGGGGGAAGCTACAAGTTCTCACTCTCCACACACACACAATCTGATTCAAAACTGCATCTGCTACTTGTTATACGGTCTGGACTGAGATTTATTTTCGAACTAACTCGAACATAAAAATAAAACATTCAATTTATTGAGCCGTTGCGATGATAGCGGGGCAGACATAAACAAAACAATTGCCGAAATATTCTTTTTTGTCTCTATTTACTCTAGCGGCTCCTTTGCGCTGTTAGAGGAGTGAACAAGTTCAGTACTATCAGTTAGAGCGAAGTAATTTTTAAAATCAAACCACTTGAAAACACGAGCACAAAAGATACACAAAACAAGGAAACGTCACTAAAGCCACGCGGATTTGCCATGCAGCAGGGAGCGGGTGACGAAATCCAAATTTTTTTATTTGGAAAAACAAAATTTTGGTGCAACCAAATGTGGACCTGTTTGATGTGGCCAGTGTGATTTTTTAAATGGTCCGAACCACAAACCCAGGCAGAGAGGCGCCTTTTTTCTAACGAAGCAAGAACTTGAACTTGACTTTGCGTCACTCGGACCCAGTTCTGGTTCATTGTTTAACAGCTCTTGCTCCGTGTTACAACATGAACCACCGCTATCACGAGTCGTTTCTATTTTTTTCCCTGTCCTTGCGATCTTGTGCGTTAGTGGCATTCCCGTTACCGATTTGAACACGGCTCGAATGGAGTTGACTTCAGAAGTGAATTCTCTCAGAATGACCATGTAAAAATAATCTCACGTCTCGCCTCTCACAGTTACCAAATAAATATTTTGAGAATATGCCAAGACGAACTTGAACTGCTGTGAAATGTAAGTACCATTTTGTACCGTTATCTTCGATTTCTGATTTCATTTAATCATTCACCAAATTGATAGTATTTTACTGGCGAAATATGCTTTGAAACTTTGACAGGGACACGTTCAAACTAAAAAATGTTTTTAGAAGAGATTACTGGCGTGTTATTTCCAGCTCCATGTCTCAAAACAAAATTAGCAAGAACATGGTTACTAATTCCATGCTATCTATTACAACTCTTTCTTTATCTAAGGAGTTACTATTATCAATGAAAGCAAATATATGTATAGTCAATGAGGTTTTACATATAAAGAGACCTTGAAGTTTGAATGAGTCCAAGAGAAAACCATGTTCAAGTTGCAATATGTGGTCATAATACCCCAAACTCAGCAGAGTGATTATCATTTTGAAACAACGTTATGATATAATCTTATAAAGAGACTGTTAAATGGTCTATAAATTACGGATAGGGACCCACCTGAGGGCATAGTGACGGCTGTATTGATAATTACAGGGGGATATGGCGAGTCCCTGTCACTCGAAATGGCAGCTCATAAATTATAAAGCTGCTCCAATAAACATTCAATTGTAGCCTTCAAAACGGCAGATTTTATGGTACCATTCAAAGTTATAAGACAATTTTAAGAGATAATTCAATTGACCCTGCTATTAATGATTAATAATACCACGATGACGTTACAGTAAGGACCACAATTGATGCTATGAGCTGGAATAGGTGTGTTTATATCCTGCGGTTGAATATATTGCATTCGACCATTAATTTCAAACAAGAAACAGATTTACAAAATGTAAAGGCAAAATAAATTCTGCATGTGCACTTTCTGAGAAAATGCTCTTCAATGTTGTAATCTTACGGAACACCAATCAAAGCGGAATTGAGCTAAAATTTACAAATCATGGATTAAGTTTTGACGTTCAGTGCGTCCTCTCTCTTCGTTAAAGGGAATAAAGGTTAAGCATAGGAAAGCGTGTATTCGCTGTGAAAACATAAGTTCTTAATATAACGTAGTGCATGTGCTTCCTCAGCCGTCAGCACAGGAAACAAAACTGTCAGGAAATTGGAATCTCCGGGCATCGGTGCTGTAAATTTCAGCACCTGGACAAAGCAGAGACAGCAAATCGTCAATATTAAATGTACAAATCCATACCTATCGTACATCTATTAATTTCCCTAAAACTAGCTGATTATAGGCCCAATATCTATCTTCGCAAATTTAAAAGAAGCACGTCTTTATGTATAGAATTGGTCACAAGCGAATCGATAGTAATTTGAAAGTTGGGCACATACTAATCAATAATACAATTTATTAGCAAGATAGACATTGAAATTACGACATTGAAGGCAATCTCTGAAATCCGACGTACCCTCTAGTCTTCGTGTAATGTTTAAGGAATCATGTCAGTTATTTTTATCAGTATTTCCAGTTCTACGCGTTACTTACTTCATTAGTTAAATTAACAATAAACTAATCAGCACATTTATTGGGGATTAGCACTGGTTAATTCCGTTTTACATTAATGGTTTAACATGTATTTACGTCGATCAAAGTGGGTGAGTGGGAGTAATTTGGTTACTTAAATTTCACCAATTAAAATGGTCACAGGCTTGTGTTCGTTAGCGTGCAAATTATTTTCATTGGAAGATAAATTAATCTCTTTGACTGCTCTATTACACAATCACCACTCGTTAATTAAAATGTGACAGAAGTTCGTCTAGGAAAAAAAAATACTCCTTGTTAATAACTTGACTTAAAAATAAGACTCGTCTTTTTTTTCAAAAGGGGGAAAACTGTCTACTATCTCCTCTATCAGTCCAGCTGCAGAGAAAATTAGGAGACGCAAAAATAATTATGAAGATGAACATGCTGATAATGCTGATGGCGAATTTCGCGATGATGATTTGACAACTACAGTAAGGGTCAGAGGACAGCACCATACCGTGTCCAGATATCTGCTCATTTCTGACACACGCTGTTATGATATTGATCCGAGATAGAAAGTGAACACAAAAGCTGTACTGTTGGCGGTGAATACAGATTCTGACGATTTTAAATGCGAGTGGGCCGTTACTTTATCCAAAAGTATTATTGATTAAACAATCTCTTACAGCGATTGTTTCAGGTTTCTGTTTTCTTTCTCGAATTGGTATTACCCTCCTAACACTAATTGCAAGTACATTTTAAACTTCCCATTTCAAAAAGTGTGAGGTACACGGTACACTAAGCATTACTGTACACACTTGGCGCAGTTCTGGGAATTCCTACACCATCCAGACATAGGACTTTGTATTGTGCTGTTCTGCGCGATCTGGTATCGGTGAAAATGTTATAATGAAAATAACAAATTATGCAACAGGTATCTTTGCAGTTTTTGAACATCAGTTCTGGAAACAATTCTAAAATTCGAATGTTGAATTTCCTGATATTTCGATTCAATAT
Organism: Chiloscyllium plagiosum; assembly: GCF_037043375.1. NCBI lineage: Eukaryota > Metazoa > Chordata > Chondrichthyes > Orectolobiformes > Hemiscylliidae > Chiloscyllium > Chiloscyllium plagiosum. Next base: position 19,119,370 of record NW_028270144.1, on the reverse strand, counting down.
GGTGCTTTGAAAGTGTGTAACTTTGTTAATCTCCTTGAAGAGTTTAGAAAATGCCTTTTCCTCAGTGTGCAGTGTCCAGCTTAACTCTTTAATTGCTCCATGCACCTTCTCAACATCTTCATTTGCAATGGACGTATAATGCTGAATATATTTCTAAGAATGTATTTCAAATGATCATGAAAATTTAAACGCCCAGAATGGTACAGAATACTTTGTCATTGACAAAACAAAATCTTGTGACTAACTTATAGTTTAATTACACATCAAGACAATTATCACATACTTAGGACAGATTACTACTTACTCGTTGGGTGGCTTTACTGTATTTGCAAAGCTTGAAAACTGAGCGTATACTTTGCTTTTTCCAAATCCCTCTCACTTGCGATTGAATTTGACCTTGAAATGATGGACCTATCCATTCTGGTGTTCTAGTATTTAAAAATAACGCACTGAGTTGAACGATCGGGATCGCTACCTGGTTCCACGCTGCAGATCTTCACAGTTTAAACTGGGGTACCACAATCACACAGAATCACCACGGCATACGGGAAAACATAAACGGCAAACACTGTTAGTTTGGATAACGTGTGTGTATCAGTTCGCGTCTCTGCAATTATTGGAAATACTGCCATGTACAAAACAGCCAGAATTCTTACCTATGCTCATAATGATCGTTTACAATCCTCCCTTCATTTGGAGGTTTTAACATATTAACCTAATATTGAGCTCCGAACGGTCTCTATTTATATAGTTTACACAGTTTCTGTAAATAATGGGAAACTGACGTGCGCCACATCTTTTGGAAGGATTATTATTGTGGTCCTTACCCAGTTTCGCTGGGATGTAGTTATTCTAAGTGTTATGCCTATTTTTATTTTAAAGAAACGAATTTTCTGAAAAAGAGTATTCTTATTGCCAACTGGTAGTCAAGTGAAGGTGTTATGCTTTTTTGAAAAATGCTTGTACATTAAATCATTTACTAATAGATTCTTACGTGAATGGCTATCTAGTAGCTGCCATTTTCGTGTGGAACTTTGAAGAGCGGGTTCATTTCTATTCGATTAGAATTCAAATGTATAGGGACTAACGGGACCGGCGAATCTGATCCAGTGGCGTCCCAAGTACGGCAGAATCCAGCCACACTCCCGTCACTGGTTTAAAATGTATTTCTGCTCCAGCCACATACTTTCTCAATTTTTAGAGTTAAGAATAAGTCCAATGTATTTTTTTTCTTCTTTGGCCACGGTTTTGATGATTAGTCTTTTACTCAAAGCAAAAATAAAGCGTGACATTTCAACAGATTCAATCACAACTATTTGTAGGAATCTTTCTGGTTTCAAAGCCATTCATCACTGTGGCAATCGGACTAAAACCTCCGATTAGGAACTGATATACAGTATCGCAGTTGCTTTCTGAAGTTAAAAAAAAACGAAATTGCTGTTTATCTACTGGAACTAACATCCCCTCCCCTTGTTTGGTTATGAGTTCCACTTTGGACTTCGGTGAAAAGTACAGTATAGCAGTACACCATAATATTTTAGATATCTAAGTACACAACTTCGTAAATGATATTAAGAATAATTCTTGGAAAGCTTGGGTGGTCCACAGAATCAAGCGGAGTAACTTGTGAAGTGGGCAAGGTGGGGGGGTGGTGCGATTCTAATCGTTTGTATAACAAGTTATACTTTAGATGTCAAAGTGATCGCAAAGGATAGAACGGCTGACACCACCCAGCCCCCTCCCCCAGCGATTCCATATGATAGAAACCTGCCGCATTCTTCACATTTGTTCAGTGGCCCTAATCTGAGGCTTGTTGTGTCCAACAATGCTTTTGACGGTCACGGGCAGAGCACATTGTTGTTGGGCGGCGGGCGGGGTGTAAAAACAAAACTGCGGTCCCAAAGATAGACTGGGTGCGGAGGAACGCTTTTCTGTTTTCTATAATCGAAAGATGTTCCTGTCGTCTGAGCCTGCTTTTCTCTTTGCTTGTCCATTATCAAGGCACACGACATCGTAAATATAGATATGGGGAAGCGACTTAGAAACATGCCTTAGGTTCAAATAAACGTTCGATCGGAATTCTCATAGGAAACATGCCGAAATAATAAATTATATTTATGTTCCAGTGTTTTGTTTCTCTCCCATATCAATTACAAACTTTTAAAAAATGCAATGCACGTTTTTATTGCAGAATGTTGTGTGAATTGCTGTTGAGTTGCTAACTCCTACCGTTCTCTTTCCCGAATGGCTATTAACTTACTTCAAGCAGATCAATAAGATAGATTCCACAATCACACAGAATATTGCGGTTGTTTCAGCATTATCAGAAAATATATGGTCCAATTCTAACACTTCCATTACTTCATTTGCACAACAATTTTATATTTTTTAACTTCAGAACATAAATTTAAATGTTGACGGCAGCAACACTGTGGTTGACGCTGTAAGAATACTTTATAGCGTAGAAATATTAATACGACAGTTACAATCCAGAATTGCTTTACGATGTTAAATAGTGTGATATCCAATATTTCGTTGCCTAACTGAATCTGTTACAAATCTACATTTTATAATTTCAACCTTTCTCATTTCTTGTCCAGTACAATAGTTTCTCAGATTGCTCGACACTGTATATTGAAGCTCAATCCTGAAGCCAAAGCTATTTGCCCGAGACAGCGGCTGGTACTCAAAGAACAATGAGTCAACATTGGGAGAGAAACGGAACAGAATTAAGTAAAAAATAAAAGCAAATTTGTTTTGCTGGCTTGATGGCGCATTTTCCAGAAGTTAAAATTATTTATTTCTCCCACGGCCATTGTCCAGTGGAGCTTTGGAAGAATGTTACATGTGGAATGCTCTATGTTACAAAACTATCTATTTGTTTACTTTGTAAATGTAACCTTTTGGCGTACTATGTATCATTGATGGCTCAAAAGCCAAGAATAAATGACCGTATAACTGACTAATAAATGAATAGATGACTGCAAGAATAAATTCCTAGTTTCTTGATTCTTGCCATTTGTTCAGTGAGTTTTGTTACTTGTTCCGTAACATCAACATTTGTGGTAACTGGCGTTGTTCAGTTCAGAATGAACGTGAAACTCACTATAACCAGGAACAGTTGAGGGGAATGGCACAGATGCAAGAGGAGGAACCTGGATAAATACATAAGTGGGGAAAGAACAGGAAAAGACATTCATACGGGCAAGAATGGAAATTGAGGTGGGATGAGACTCAATTGCACCATAAGCATAAGCATACACCAGTGGATTTGAATTTATACTTTTCTACGTTGTATAGTCTATCTCCGTAATTCTATGAGACTGTTTGTTTCCTTTTTTGTGACATTAAGTATGGTATTTGATAGATGAAAAACATCTCCAATTGAATCTGATATGTGACATATACTTCCTTATATAGACACTCTAAAAGGATAACTGGACATAGAAATTAAGGAAGCACAAACAAAATAGTTTACTCGGATTTTGAACACCATTATAAATCCAAACGTGAAACTAAATGATTTAAGGTTTTTACATTGAGTTTACATCATAGGACGGTACAAATTGTCAGGGTAAGGTAAAAACTTAATCCAAATGATAATCCTAGTAATTCTTCCTTGTGAGTACTTGGTGGAAGTGAGATCTCATTGCTGGCAATGGGTTCACTGATAGCTTATGAGCCCGATCTTGGTCTTACGTGCTCTCCCACTGTGAGGACATCAATAGTCAGCCAATAGAGTTGGTAGCAATTTGTTGGATGGAATGGCTGCCTGTTGTATCTGCAGTTTAGCTGATTTGCACATCACCATTTAATATGGTTATTGCCACCACCTTTTTAAGTGTAGGGATCCACAAAGCCTGCCTCTTCTGGAGAGGTAGAGCAAAGCTAGTTATTAGATCAATTAAAAGTGTTTATTCTATTTAAAAGCAGTAGTTTCTTGTACGTTAGTAACAAGTCACAGGTTGCATTAATATGATAGACATTGTTACAGAAACTATGAAGAGAATCTGAATGTTAGGTCTCACTCCTTAGAGATCCTTGTTCTCCTTTCAAGTCTATATAATATCATCAACATGGGCTGTGGATAACGCACTCCTCAGCATTGACTTTTGCAGATCCTGCGAGATTATAAAATGTTTCTCCACAGTTTTTTCCATCGTTAATATTATAGAGCCATAGTGTCATAGAGATGTACAGAATGGAAACAGACCCTTCAGTCCAACTTGTCCATGCTGCCCAGATATCCCAACCTAATCTAGTCCCATATATCTGCACTTGACACATATCCCCTACACTCTTCCTATTCATTACCCATCCAGATGTCTTTTAGATGCTGTAATTGTACCAGCTTCCACCACCTCCTCTGGCAATTCATTTCATACATGCACCACCTTCTGTGTGAAAATGTTTTCCCTTAGGTCCCTTTTATATCTTTCCTCTCTCACCCTAAATCTATGTCCTCTAGTTCTGGACTCCCCCACCCTAGGGAAAAGACTTTATCTATTTACCCTATCCATGCTGCTCATGATTTCATAAACCTCTATGACGTCACTCTTCAGCCTCTGATGCTCCATGAATATTATACAACTGTGTATATAAAATTACATTTGCCATCATTCCATCTCTCCCCAAGTCTCTGACTTCAGCATTTCAGGCATACTGGAGTTTTACTATTCTCCAACTATGTGTTCTCTTCAGACTTAGAGGATGAGTAGATTTCTGGGTTAAGATTGAAGATTTTGATTTGTTTCCTGATAGTGTGAGATCTGTAGGTTCCTTGCACTATCAAGTTATTCACTGGATTTGCCCCGGCCAAGCTGTGGTGGATGATTGACCTCCACAAGATGAGATTTCTGCAATTCCTTCCTATGACTCCTTCAATTGTAAATGATCATTGTTGTTTGCAGTTCCTTGGATGACTCTGTCTTTCCTGTTAAAATCCTGTATCCATTCTTGTTTTCCCAGTCGAAATGTGTCAGCAGTCTTGCATGATGATAGCCCTTGTCTCCCAGCAACAATCTTTGTAAAGCATCTAGATGTTGAAATAAAGCAGAAACAATTGTATAAACATCATAGCAATTCCCAGGGTATTGGGTGCAGGCTAATAAGATATTGATGGTATCAATGACCACAGATGATGTGTACATTGGTGGAATTGAAACCCTTTTCTTTTGATGACATCTACTGCGTTATGATATGATGCTCTGAATGTGATGTGTGTACAGTCTGTACTGCTCTGCATTTTGGGCCAGTGAACTATGCTGGCAAAACCAACTGCCTGGGCTGCAGCACTGATCTCATCACAAGGACATGGGATGAAACAATGTGATTTGGCACACATTTTACCAGTAACAGCCTTGATACATTTGTGGGTCGAAGATTGATAGTTCCCACACAGATCCCAGAGATCCTTGGAAGCAGCCAGTCATATAAAAGCTGAGTGTGGCTGTCAACTTGATGGCAATTGGGATGGATTGCCACCTGCCCCTTCAGGTCCCAGGTCTTGCTCAAGCATTTGACACAGTTTTGTGACAGTGTACCAGGATACTGGACCTCCCGAACCTCATCCAAATCCTATTGGGATCTTCACCTAAGACTTCTTTATGCGATGGCTGTTCAGCAGCTGCAAGAAATTGTTGTTGGTCCTGGACTTGTTGATACATTTGTTACCCCTCAATTGTGCTTGTCCTTTTAGTTTGCAGTGAGCACAGCAACAGCAACAGCAACAGCAACATCTGGATACATTGGTCTCGGTTCCAATGGAACTCTGTGGAGAATATCCGAAACACAACAGGTGTTTAGGAAGGTGAACATGCACATTCATATCACACACAATCCACAATGGTTTAGCATAAAGTGGGATTTGGAGGGCTTTGACAAGGAGAGCCATGGAATGCCTCTACATAGACCACAGAATGCATGCAGCTCAAGTCATATCACAGAAATACAACAGGAGCTTCTTAGGAATTCTGAAATGTTGTTCCCCTCAACCCAAGGAAGGCATCATTGCATACAAAAGCACGTTGGCTTCAAAGTGAGAGGAAATCAGCTCAATGCCCTTGTGCAACCTTTGGCGTTTGGATTGGTTCTGTGACTGTGGTCCTCAGGAAATGCTTCTCAGATTGCCTGTAATTATTTCTGCATTTAGGAGATGGTTATCATTAATCTGCAATGACAATGACACGATCAAGATTACATATGACCAGGAGTTATATCCCACACAGTTGGACACTATATGCATTTCACATGCAGGACTCTATAATTACAGATGTCTTTAACCTGTCCTGTGTAAGTGCCTGATTAATGCAATTGATTCTTGAACATTACATACAAATGAACATTCTTGTGAACAATACTCACAAATAGAGGTTGTGTGCTCATTAAAAAAAACACTCCATCCAATCCAGGTGTGGTAACAGCTACATTTCTCTTGCATTTTTACAATTTGGATTAGGATGGAAGGAAATGCAGGTTGTGCTTGGTAGAGTGAGTTGTAGTCTCAGTCTGATAACCAAGGGCCAGCTCCTTGGGCCTACATGTGGCAGTTGTCATTGCACTCCCTGTCAGGCCCATCAGTACTGAACATCCACTCATTTTCACCCAATGCTTTCATTTAAGTCTTCATCACCCAAAATAACATCCTGAGCCTGAGCCTTACAGTGGAGCCATGCCAATCATCATGCTGCAACATCTCCCAGTTGAAGACAGGCTGTTTGTGACTATCAATAACTCCCCATCCCACAGTACCCCATGTCCTCCAATGCACAAGCATCTCTCCTCCTTACATATAACTAAAGAATCCATACAGTGTGGGAACAGGTCATTTGGCCCAGCACGTCTACACTGACTGTCTGAACATCATATTCTGGATTAGTGGTGCTGGAAGAGCACAGCAGTTCAGGCAGCATCTGAGGAGCAGTAAAATCGACGTTTCGGGCTAAAGCCCTTCATCAGGAATAAAGGCAGAGACCCTGAAGGGTGGAGAAATAAGCTAGAGGAGGGTGGAGGTGGGGAGAAAGTAGCATAGAGTACAATAGGTGAGTGGGGGAGGGGATGAAGGTGATAGGTCAGGGAGGAGGGTGGAGTGGATAGGTGGAAAAGAAGATAGGCAGGTAGGACAAGTCATGGGGACAATGCTGAGCTGGAAGTTTGGAACTAGGGTGAAGTGGGGGGAAGGGGAAATGAGGAACTGTTGAAGTCCACCTTGATGCCCTGGGGTTTAAGTGTTCCGAGGTGGAGGATGAGGCGTTCTTCCTCCAGCAATCTGGTGGTGAGGGAGCGGCGGTGAAGGAGGCCCAGGACCTCCATGTCCTCGGCAGAGTGGGAGGGGGAGTTGAAATGTTGGGCCACAAGGCGGTGTGGACCATCCCACCCAGACCCATTCCCCTACTCTATCCCTATAACCCTACATTTCCCATGGCTAACACAGCTAACTTACACAGCCCTGAATACTATGTTGAGAAATCCCCCTTCACAAAAATTGCTACCCCTATATCCCAGCTCACAGCCTTCAATCCCCACATTGACATCCCCAGCTTCACTAACACAGTACTGGCTCCTGATAACTAACTGTCCCAGTTGAGCTGCTCTGAGGTTTTGTGTAATGTTATGGGCATCAGCACACCAATCGTGGCATTGACTTCTGAATCTGGAAGTTGCTGCTGCAAATGAGCCTTGTACCCACACAGCCTGTAAAGAATTACAGAGAATGTTGCTGATAATTGTCCTTTACATTCATTAGGCAGATCCTCAGAACTGATAATGGCCCAAACCCTGACCAACTTGGACAGCCCTGATTGATGAGTGCCTGAGCCCCAGACTGATCTCTATGCAGCTCCCTGACTGACTTATCTTTAATCACTGGACTGGTTGAAGCTGCAGGACTGACTGTGGCCCAAACCCCAGGTCGCAATGACACAGAATCCCTGACCCTGACCACTCCAAGTGGTCGATTAACCATGTCTAAGCCCCTGGATTGTGAACAGATGTTTCCCTTGACCAAGGGATGGATGAGAATTTCAAATTGACTTGACCAAGGACTACAATTCTGTTACTTTGAGGCAAGCAGTGTGGTTGCAGCATAAGCTCCTGGCACCTGCTATATGCGCAACATTAATATAGCATGATATCATACAGAAACATATCCCCTTCAGTCACTGATCACTGCTGATAACCATGACAAGCTGCCTGTATTTGCATCTGCACTAAAAGGCAATCCAAGACAGAACGATTGTGAGTCTGCAAGTTCTGAGTGAGTGACAAAGCTCAAAAGACAAATCAAGGCAAGACAGAAATTCTGTAATCATCCAAGTCAGCACAAACTGAGTGAGCTCTAAGAGACCAAGCAACTCTACCATGCACCTGATCCGTTTCATGAGGTGGGTGCCCCTTTGCATGAAATGATCAAAGAGCTGTGATACAATGAAAGGTGCAATCCAAAATGCATTATCACAGTGTAGACCTGTATTCTAAGTGAGTTGGACATCTGCCATGATTATGTGGGGAGGTTGGTGCATGTCCACTGCCAACCTCCCTGACATGGAGACACAGACAGTCACTGCCCATGGAGTGTACCCTGAGATATTGGAGCTGCTGTCCAAGATGGAGGCCCAAGGAGCACTTAGTCAGCTTGAGTCACCAGTGCCCTGCTTTAAATTTCGTGTCAGGAATTGTCACCGTGCAGTTTTCCTCCGGTGCATGGATGGTTAAGAAACTGCATATAAATGAGGTGAGATTAGATACAAATAATGTAAATGCAAATAGGCATCTCACTGCTCATGAGGAATGCTCTCATCTCACTCTTCAAAACTTTGGTGCAAATTTGGACAATTATTCTTGACATTAAGTATCTTATTTTTTCAATCTTGCCACAATTTTGAAACAGACTTGTTATTGCCCATGTCATTTAGGTTTGGAAAAGCTCAACTCACACACAAGTTTAGTCCATTGACTTTTAGCAAGGAGTGGTGATGATTGTTCTTTCATAATTTAGGGGAGGTGATGGACTAGTGGTATTGTTGCTGGACTGTTAATCCAGAGATTTAGGTAATGTTCTGGGATCTAGGTTCAAATCCCACCAATGGCAGATGGTGGAAATTGAATCTAATAAAAATCTGGAATTAAGAGTCTAATGATGACTATGAATCCACCCTCGATTGTTGGAAAAATCCATCTGGTTCTTTGCCGTCCTTACCTGGTCTGGCCTACATGTGACTCCAGACCTACAGCAATGTGATTGACTCTTAAGTACCCTCTGAGCATTTAGGGATGGATATAAATGCTAGTCGAGCCAATGACACCCTCACGCCATGAATGAATAAGAAACAACTGGTCAAAATTTCGATTTAGGGAGCAGCATTATACAAAACTTAGAAAAGAAGGAGTCACCAGTGAGGATAGATTAGATTACTTACAGTGTGGAAACAGGCCCTTCGGCCCAACAAATCCACACCGCCCCGCCGAAGCGCAACCCACCCATACCCCTACATTTACCCCTTACCTAACACTACGGGCAATTTAGCATGGCCAATTCACCTGACTTGCACATCTTTGGTCTGTGGGAGGAAACCGGAGCACCCGGAGGAAACCCACGCAGACACGGGGAGAACGTGTAAACTCCACACAGTCAGTCGCCTGAGGCGGGAATTGAACCCGGGTCTCTAGCACTGTGAGGCAGCAGTGCTAACCACTGTGCCACCGTGCCGCCTGGGATAATTAGAGGATTCAGGATGCTTTAGATAAATTGGTGAAATGGCAGAAGCATGGCTCCCTTCAATGTAGAGAAATGTAAAGTGATGAATGTGGGACGACTGATATGGAAAGATCATACACTGTAAATGACGTGATTTTGAAAAATACGAATGATTAGAAAGAACTTGTTGTCTTGTATAAAACATATGAGTTTATAAGCTGAAAAGTTGAATTTTAAAAAATCATTCTAGAACTTTAAAAATCACTTGTTAGGCTCAGCTGGAGCGTAGTTGACAATTCTGGGCATCGCACCTGAGGAAAGATTTAAAGACTTTGGGGAATGGTAGTGGATGGTTACTGGGATGTTGCCAGGGATAAGGGACTTAATTAACGAGGAGATGTTAGAAAAATTTGGAATGAATTTCTTGGAACAAAGTGGTTTAAAAGTTACTTTATTCAATGTTTTCACGATTATGAGAAACTTTGATAAGAGTATTTTGACAGTATTGGTTGAGATCGGCAACATTTTTTAAAAAAGCCCTCTGAAATCCCAGTTATTTACTAAAAGAATGAAGCTACAAGGTGACATGGTTTAAGAAATTTTACTGTATAAAAATCAAAGTAAACGCAAAATACATCTAAGAGAATCATCTATGCTCTAAAAACTAGAAACAGCATAAATTAAACAAGAATTGACAGGCAAAATACAGTTAATTATAGACTATTAGTTACATAATAATCATAAATACAACTAAAACAGATTTAGTTAGAACAAATTAGCTTAGTAGTGCACTCAACATGTGTGTCATCAATCTCGTTTAAAAAGTCTTTCAAAACTGTACCCATCTCATGAAAAATTTCAGCTTTTCTTCTTCTCCTAGGATTTAGCCTGATTCCCAGCTGACAGCAGAACAAAACCAAGCTGAGTTCCATGGGTAGGGCTTTCACCTGAAGTGGAACGTGTCTGCAGAACCTGTTCAATTTTGCTTATGATCACCTGAATGATCAGAAACACTTGCAGAAATTTTATATTTACCTAATCTCAGCTTCTGCACCCAGCCTACATCCTCTTCAGACTGCCTGTACTACATCACTCTCAGCATCAAGTGGAGTCCAAAAGCTCTCTGTCCTTATACATGATTTCAGCCAGTTTCATTATCGCCAGAGTCTGCGCTTTCTAATCTCAGTTTCAGCCTCAGTTCCCTTAAAGCCTGGAAGTGTCAACTTCCTGTCTCAGTTTCCCTTTTCAATTAACGTCTGTCTCAAAAATACAAACATTGGAAGCACTGATTCCATCACAATAGAGAAAAATAATTTTACCCTCTGGTGACTGGATTTATAACTGAAGGTCACAGATTCAAAATCATTGGCAAAACAAATCTAGAGATGTTAAGGGTTCACTTAGGGAATTGTTGGGATTTAGAACATTATACTTGAAAAAGCGGCAGAATCTCATTCCATAAATAATTTTAAAAAGCAGTTGGATAGGTAATTGAGGAATTTACATGGTAATGGGTGAAAGGTGAAAAGTGTGACTAAATATAACTGCTGTTTTGTGAAAGCTGCATAGGTGGTCCGAATGACATGCTTCTGTTCAGTTAGTTTTTATAACTCTATGATTCTATTTCTAATGACAGATCTTATGAAAGGTGTCAAGCAACGTTTTGGAGTGTATATGATGTCTGTGGTCTTAGCTGTTCTCAGCCGGGCTGGAAACTAGTTGCGCTATATTTAGCACCATTGTCTCTGAATGGGTGTAATATCACTTAGAACCAAAATACTATGGATGCTGGGAATCTGAAATAAAAAATAGAAATTGCTGGAGAAACTCAGCAGGTATGGCAACATCCATGAAGAGAGAAATAGAGTTAGCATTCTCTTGCTGGTGCTATTAGCGGGTGCTATTCACTCATCCAGGAAATCCAATCTTATAAACATGCACAGAAGGGGATGGTGAGTTGTTCAGGAAAACCTCTTGAGAGCAACTATAGGACTCTTTCCTTGCCAATTCCAAGTGTTTCTTTGTAAAACTCACCCATATCTCTTGTAAACACTGACATAGATTTTACTTCCAATATTGTTTCAAATAATGTGTTCCACTTTGAGGTGATAGCAGAGAAGGAAATACTTATGATAAAAACTAAGTGAATAAATTGGAGAATGCCTGACTTTGTGAGGCTGAGAATAGAATTTAGGAAAATAAAATGGGCAACAATGTTGGCAAACAATGATGAAGTACTATGAGAAATATTCAAACCAGTGTTCAGCAGAGTGCTGGAAAATCATATTCTGTTCAAAAGAAAGAATAACTGAACATCAGCAAGACTCCATGGATGAATAAAGATATAAGGTATCAATTGAAGTTAGCGGGTATTTAACATAATTCCTATATTTAGGAAAGCAAATAGAATGTGCGCAGGCAATTATTGACCTTCTGTTTAACATCTGTTTTGGGAAAGATAATAGAGTCCCTGCTAAGGAAGAGAACAGAAGAGCATCTAAATGAAAATCATGAATAATCAGCATGGATTTGGAAAGGCAAAATTTACCTGGCCAATATTATAGCATTTGTTGAAGCAGTAACACATAGAGCAAACAATGGTAAAGTGGAAGATGCAATTGATCTGGTTTTGCAAAAGGTCTGAATAAGATGTTCCATATTTCATTAATGAATAATATCAGAGAATGCAACATCAAGGGACAAGTGACAGAAATAATTATGAGTTCTCTTCAAAGGAGACAGAAGGAATGAAAGTGAAAGGTTGTTATGCAGAGAAACAGAAAGGGTGGTATGTTTTTCCACAAGGATCTTTAGTGATTGTCACAAAGTCAGCCAGTTGGACCTTATAGAATATCAGTTTGCTGATTGGGCTGTTATCTAGTCCAATCAGGGAGCCCTGGCTGACAGAGAAGAATAGAAGTGTCAGACATCCTGTTCACTTGCAAATAAAGGGTGACTTGATGACAGGATACCAGCCTCTGTGGAGTTATTTCATTGGTGATGAGAGAAGAACAACATGCTCCTGAAGAAATTTGCTTGCAACAGTCATGTTTGAGTTGGGGCAAACATTTCTGGCATCATGTCATTATTTGTGAAGCTTGACTTGTTTGTTCCTGCTGTCGAAGACTGGGCCCAGTAAGTGGAAAGAATGCATTTTTTCTGGGCAAATGATATTGGGGCAGAAAAAAGCAATGAGTAATTCTCCTGAACAGCCTGTGGACCTGTCGCTTTCTCAGTCCCCTGAGGCACCAGATACTAAAACCTTTCAAGAGTTGATGGATTTAGTTAAGGAATATTATGACCCTCAGGCCTCCTCTAAATCAGAGATGCTATTGGTTTTACTCAGCAATTTGAGAACCCAGGGGAATCCATATCAAGATTTTAGACTAGGTTAAGATGAGTGGTAGAAGCATGTTACTTTGGTGTAACCCTTAATGAGATGCTGAGACACAGTTTGGTATGTGAATTAATGATGTAACTATGCAAAAGTGCTTATTAGCTGAAGCCCAACTGGAATTCAAACAGGCTCTACAACTAGCTTTATCATTGGAAAATGTGGCATGTGGAGCATATGAATTACAGATTATTCTGATGGAAGTGGACATTCTTGGCTATCCAACTGAGCTTGTGGGACACCATTTGAGTGAAAGCAATTGCATAGCCTCACTCAGGGCAGATCCTCAACAGAGGGATTCGAGGTCAGCCCACAGCAAAACTGCGAAATGAAGCCAAGTCTTGGCCAAATGATTAAAACTTTCTTCAGGATCTGAGCCAGCAAACCATTATAGTTGTTGCTGGTATGTGGACTCAAGACAACAAGAGTCCTACTAGACTAAAACTGAGTCAGAGAACTCATAGGCCGGTATCCAGGAGAGAGCACACTCTGGAAAGTCCACCTCTCTCTGGTTTGGAACAGTTAAATTGATTAGCAATATCCAAATCAGAACCGATCAAAATAAACATCTGGTTAAATGGTTACCCAGTTCTAATGAAGGTTGATACCAACTTAGCCATTTCAGTGATCACAGAACCAGTCTTTAACAAAATTCATTCTGGATCCAACCCTTAGGTTTATGTAAGACCTCGGCTAGACAGAGAACCTATACCAGGGAACATTTACAGATTAAGGGTGCAACTTCAACTCTGGTCTCTCATGAGGAGCAGCTGGTTCAGTTTCCAATGATGGTAGTAAAAATCTCAGAAAAAAATTAGTTGAGAAAGATTCATTTAGGTTGGCTGAACATGTTTTAATTAGAAAATGGCTACGCAAGTGAAGTCCTAATTAAATACCCAGAATGTTTTCAGGAGGGTCTAGGGAGTATCAAGGGAGTCAAGGCCACCTTGCATGTTGAACAGAATGCAATTCCACACATCTGCAATGCCCACCTACTGTGTTACAGTACAAATAGAGACAGAAATCAGAAGGCTAGAAAGTGAAGGAATCATCAAAGCGGTCCAGTTTGTGAATGGGCAGCACTGGTCATACTGACTGTGAAATCTGTCAGCTGGTTTGCCTTTGTGGGGATTGTAACGGTAAGAAATGCTTCTTGCAACTTGAAAAATACCCAATCCCTTGTTTAGAGGATTTATATGCAAAGCTGGCAGGGGGTGGGAGGGTGGTTGGGTGCTGGGGGAGTGGGATGTCCGTCACAAAGCTGGACACGAGCTATGCATACTTGCAATTGCAGTTACATGAGGATTTCCAGAAGTATACTACAATTAATACCCATAAGGGTTTTTACCAATATACAAGACTGCCATTTGGGCTATCGTCAGCCTGTGTAATTTTTGACAAAGGGTCAGTTAGACTCGAACTGTCAGCTCTTTTCTCTCCTTACAGATGCTGCCAGACCTGCTGAGATTTTCTAGCATTTTCTCTTTTGGTTGTCTAATTTTTCAGCTGATGATGGAAAGCATTTTACAAGATCTACCCTAGGTCACCATTTTTCTGGATGACGTGCTAATAACAAGGCAAACCAATAAGGAGCACTTGGAGAATTTGGACATGGTCCTTAGGTGTTTCTCCCAGGTGGATATATACCTTAGAAGGGAAAAATGTGTGTACCAGGTACCCCAAGTGACCTACTTGGGCTACAGAGTTGACAAGATCAGGTTGCACCTGCTGGAAGGTAAAGTGAAGGTGATCAAAGGTGTCCCGGCTCCCATGTCTGTACAGAAGCTTAGGTCTTTCCTTGGGCTAGCGAATTATTACAGAAAGTTCATACATAAGCTGGCCTCCATTCTGGCACCTTCACGCCAGTTCTTAGACAAGAATCAGCCTTGGGATAGTTGCATAGCCAAGCCATAGCTTTCAGGCTAATGTAGAAACAAGTTTCATCATCTAAGGTGTTGACACACCACAATCCCAAGTGAGATCTGTTATTGACATGTGATGCCTCTCTGCATGGTATTCGGGTAGTATTCACTCACAGATGGCCCAGTGGAGAGGAATGCCCAATAGCATATGCATACAGGACTTTGGCTAATGCTGAGTGTAATTATGCCCAGATAGCAAAGGAACATTTGGAGGTCATATTTGGAGTCAAGACGTTCTACCAACACCTTTACGAATGTAAATTTGTAATAACAGCAGACCATGACCCCTTGGTAGGTCTACTTAAAGAATATTAGGGCACTGCTACCCATAGTATCAGTCTGAATTCAGCAGTGGATTCTACTATTACGTCCATATAATTACAAATTGGAATACTGTCCAGGAGGCCAAGTAGTGAATATGGATGCATTGAGCTGCTGACAGATACACCACTGATGGTGCCGCCACTGGAGGAGTCCATAATGGTTTTAAAATTTGTGGACACACTTTCAGTCACAGCTAACAACATCAGACTTTGGACGTCGAAAGATCTGATCCTGGCAAAACTGAAACAGCTGGTGGTGAAGGGGGAAACGAAAGCACCGTCACAATCAGAATTGAGACTTTTTGGACCTGGAGACAGCAGTTCACAGTAGAGGTTGGCATATTATTATGGGGAGCAAGAGTGATTGTCCCAAGCAAAGGTCCGACAGTAACTCTTGCTCTCCATAATAATATGCCATCCTCTACTGTGAAATCCACCAGGTTCCACATTGGGTTTCCAAAATGAAGATGTTGATGAAAAGTTATGTCTGGTAGCCAGGATTGGATGCAGACATGGCCATGTTAGTGTTCCCAGAGTGCATTTGGATACAGAACTGTCTCAAAGGTAGAAGACAGAGGGTGGTGGTGGTGGATTGTTTTTCACCACCAGTGGAGTGCCACAAGAATTGGTGCTGGGTCCTCTACTTTATGTCATTTATATAAATGATTTGGATGCGAACATATGAGGTATAGTTAGTAATTTTGCAGATGACACCAAAATTGGAGGTGTAGTGTACAGCGAAGAAGGTTACCTCAGATTACAACAGGACCTTGACCAGATGGGCCAATGGGCTGGGAAATGGCACATGGAGTTTAATTCAGATAAATGTGAGGTGCTGCATTTTGGGAAAGCAAATCTTAGCAGGACTTATACACTTAATGGTAAGGCCCTAGGGAGTGTTGCTGAACAAAGAGACCTTGGAGTGCAGGTTCATAACTCCTTGAAAGTGGAGTTGCAGGTAGATAGGATAGTGAAGAATGCATTTGGTATGCTTTCCTTTATTGGTCAGAGTATTGAGTAGAGGAGTTGGGAGGTCATGTTGTGGCTGTACAGGACATTGGTTAGGCCACTGTTGGAATATTGTGTGTAATTTTGGTCTCCTTCCTATCGGAAAGATGTTATGAAACTTGAAAGGGTTCAGAAAAGATTTACAAGGATGTTGCCAGGGTTGGAGGATTTGAGCTATAGGGAGAGGCTGAACAGCTGGGGCTGTTTTCCCTGGAGCTTCGGAGGCTGAGGGGTGATCTTATAGAGGTTTACAAAATTATGAGGGACATGGATAGGATAAATAGACAAAGTCTTTTCCCTGGAGTAGGGGAGTCCAGAACTAGAGTTTATGGTGAGAGAGGAAATATATAAAAGAGACCTAAGGGTCTCATAGAAGGTGGTACGTATATGGAATGAGCTGCCAGAGGAAGTGGTGGAGGCTGGTACATTTAAAAAGCATTTGGATGGGTATATGAATAGAAAGGGTTTGGAGGGATATGGGCTAGGTGCTGGCAGGTGGGACTAGATTAGGTTGGGATATCTGGTCGGCATGGATGGTTTGGACCGAAGGGTCTGTTTCCGTGCTGTACATCTCTACGACTCTATGACTCATATTCATGGGAATGGCTAGATAAACCCTCGACTCGGTGATATGTTGGCTATGTAGGTCCTCTCATGAACTCAACATTCTTTGTCATTGTGGATGCCCACTCAAAGTGGCCTAATGTGCATAGAGTTCACTTGTCAAACATGGGGATGACGATAGGGAAACTGTGTGCATCTTTTGCAATACATGGACTCCTGAAAGTGTTTGTCACAGGTAATGGGTGATCATTTACCAGCAGGGAATTTGAGTATTTCCTAAAGTAGAATGGTTTTTGACATATACGGTCAGCTCCATACCATCTATCATCCAATGGTCTAGCAGAAACAGCAATTCAACCTTTGAAGGAATGCTTAAAGAAACAGCCTACAGCTTCACCAGGTACCAAACTGCCCCAAGCCCTATTTGATTATAGGATCATCCCCTCACACAACTGCAGGGATAGCACCATCAGAGTTGCTAACTGGAAGAAGACTCCTCACCAGGATAAATCTGATCTTCCCGGAATGGTGGGGGGGGGGGGGGTGTGGTGTGGAGATGGTAAGCAGCATCAGGAACGCCAAAACCGGACACAAGACTCCACTCAGCAAGAGAGAGAATTTACTTTAGGGGACGAGATTTGGTGTAGCAAGCATGAGAATGACCGTGCATGGGTAAGAGACATGGTTAAGGCGAGGTCAGGTCAAGTGACACATAAAGTTTGGATAGGTGGAACTGTCCTGAAAAATATGTGGATCATTTGAAAGTTGCAAAGTCACAAATAGTGTAGGAGCAAAATGTGCCAGGCTCTTTGACAGCTTTTCTGACCGTTCTGGAATCCTTGGTTCTCCCTCTCCATCAAGTGTTGAAGATCCCTCAGAATCTGAGATGGAAATGGTAGATGTCGCTGCCTCAATGCCTGAAGGACAGAATTAATTTCTTCTGAGAAACTCTGAGTGCAAGAGACAAGATACTGCACGTAACACAATGCCTGAGTCAGAGGCAGATTCGGAGGAACCTGTCACAGTGCTAAAATGCTCCAGGAGGAGCTACTAAAAAACCCATCCTATGTTCGCGGACTCAGAGGGGGAGGGATGCAATGATTGTAATGAGGTCAGCCAGATGGACCTCATTGAATATGAGTTCCCCAATTGAGGCTGTTAATTTGGTCCAAGCATAGAGCCCCGGCTGACAGATAAGAACAGGAGTGTCAAACATCCTGTTCACTTTGAAAGCTGGCTCTGAGGGAAGCTGGATCAGTGACAAGGACTTTCCACGTGGAAATGAAGGGTAACTTGGTGGCAGGATATCGGCCTCTGGAGTTATTTCAGGATTAGTGCTGGAACGATTGCTGATCACAATTTACAATTATGATTTGGACGTAGGAATCAAAAACACACTTTCTAAATTTTGAGTTGACACCAATTGGAGGGGCAGAATCTTAATAGGAGAGCTGCAACAAATTACATCAGGACAGCAATAAACTCACAGATTGGACAAAAAATTGACAAACAAAATTCAACTCAGGTGAATGTGAGATATTACGTTTTGCAGAAAGAATAGAGAGGTCAGCGATTACTGGGGAAACCTTAATCTAGGATAGATAAGAATGGAGATCTCAGAGTACGAACACAATAATTATTAAAAGTTGTGTCAAAGGTTAGCAAGCCCATAAAAACAGCAACTAAGCACTAGGCTGTACTCTTATAGGAGAAGAATTAAAAAGTAGGGAAGTTATGACACACCTGTAGCAAACATTGGGTAAATTGCATTCAGATTATTCTATGCAGTTATGGACTCCAGATTATGAAAATGGTGTAGAAGAACTGAAGAGAATGCAGAGAAAATTTGCAAGATTGGTACTGGAAATATGTTAGACTTGTCAACTAGTGGAAATACTTAAACACTTGGTTTACGTTATTACATTTTTCAGAATTTTGAATATCTCTATTCTCCTCTTGGAAAAGGAAGAAAAGATTTGGATTTACATGATGGCTTTCACAACCATCAAATGTCCCAAAACACTTTGCAGTGAGTTAAATTCTGTGGAAGTGTTGTTACTGTTGGAACATAGAAAATGCAGTATCCAATTTGTATACAATATGAATCCATGAACTACAATGTGACCAGATAATTTGGCTTTGAAATGAAATTGTAGAATAAATAGTCACCAGCACATAGAGGGATTTTCTTACTTTTCTTCCAAATAATGCTGGAGATCTTTTCTGCTATCTGTGATGCACACGGGGCCTTGATTGAATGTTTCATCCAAAAGACAGCTCCTCTGACAGTGAGAATTCCCTCTGAACTACACTCAGCACTTGATTTATGTGCATAAATTCTCAAGGAAACTTTATTGTTCAGAGATGAACTGAGCCACAACCTGCACAGCTCATTGCTAAATACATCTCAGCGAATCTCTTGTACATGCTTCTCATTGTCTTAATTTGTTCTAAAGTAAGATGCCCAACACTACTGTCTAGTTGATGATTTATACAAGTTGAGCTCCTTACTTTCGTACTTTCCATCCTTATTTATGAAAAATAGAATCTATATGCTTTTTCATAACTCATCAATTTATCCTCCACCTTATAAACATATGTATCTGAAACCCTAAGGCTTTCTGCATATCTACTCTTTTAAAAAATTGCTACCAACCCTGCTTTTAGTCTTTCTCTCAAAACAAATAACCTGAAATTTCTCTGCAGTACATTTCATTGGACATCTACTAACCAGTTAAGCTCTTCTTAAATCATTTACAGTACTCTACACAGAAAATCATGCCTCCTGTTTGCATGTCATCTACAAATGCTGCTTTATTGTCACTTACACTCATCTTTAATTCACTCACATAAATTGTGAACAGCACTGCCCCAAGCACCATTACTTAGAATATATCAATGTTTACATTCTTCCTTTTACAAAAATTAAGGTTCTAATAACAAGCCTTCTTTGTTCACTGATCTTTTGCTATCCATGTTGCCACATCCCTTTCAATGGGGTGGCACAGTGACTCAGTGGTTCGCTCTGCTGCCTCACAATGCCAGAGACTTGGGTTCAATTCCTGCCTCGGACAGCTGTCTGTGTGGAGTTTGCACATTCTCCCCATGTCTGCGTGCGTTTCCTATGGGTGCACCAGTTTCCTCCCACAGTCCAAAGATGTGCAGGTTAGGTGAATTGGCCATACTAAATTTCCTGTAGTGTTAGGTGGATTAGTCAGGGGTAAGTATAGGGGGTTTCTCTTCGGAGAGTTGGTGTGGACTTGTTGGGCCGAAGGGCCTGTTTCCACACTGCAGGTAATCTAATCTATCTAAAAAAAATATTGTATACCTTATATTTGTCAACAAGCGTCCAATATGCATCTTACAAGGCTTGTTTTCAAAATGCATACAAATGCCTACTCTAACAGTAGAATTCATTTTTTTTTTCAATTATACGACTTCTTTTGCCCAAAAATGACTTACTTTTGCAAACTCACACTGATTGTCCTAATTCTTCTTTCTAGGCAAAAATCAAGATGAAACAAGAACAGTGAGTCACATTCATTTTCAGGAATTCTGTCTGCATTATTCATTTACAAATTGATCCTATATTTTCCTTCTTTTCTGCACTTTTATCAACTTGCCCTTTCATTCTTAAAGACTTGTGTTTATGAGGCACATTTCATAGAATCATAGAATTTTTTTATTTCAAAAATATACTTTATTCATAAAATTATTTGGATCTCTATACAATTGGTCATGCCATTCTTTTGCACACATTACATTGCTTTACATATAGACATCGAAATTTATTTTTCCTATATACAAGTCTGTACATTTACTATCCAGCTCTTCTGCTGAAGCGTCAGCAGAGCCCAAATGACTGCGTCAGTCCCCTGTGATTAGACAGGCAGACGTTACACGGTGGTCTTTCCCCAATGGGCCTTGGTGGCAGCTGTCCCAAGCTTCAGTGCGTCCCTCAACACATAGTCCTGGACCTTGGAATTGCCAGTCTGCAACACTCAGTCGGGGTAAACTCCTTCAGCTGGAAGATTAACAGGTTTCGGACCGCCCAAAGAGCGTCCTTCACCTAGCTGATGATCATCCAGGCACAGTTGATGTTTGTCTCGGTGTGCGTCCCGGGGAACAGACGGTAGAGCACGGAGTCCCGCGTCACAGCGCTGCTCAGGACGAACCTCGACAAACAGCATTGCATTCCTCTCCAGACTTCTTCTGCATAGGCACATTCCAGAAGGAGGTGTGTGACAGTCTCGTCCCCCGTGCAGCCACTTCAAGGGCAGCCTGTGGTGCGGCAGAGAGTCTGGGCGTGCATAAAGGATCTTACAGGCAGAGCCCCTCTCACCACCAGCCAAGCCATGTCCTGGTGCTTGTTGGAAAGTTCTGGCGATGAGGCGGTCTGCCAAATGACTTTGACAGTCTGCTCAGGGAACCGCTCGATAGGATCTGCCCTCTCCTTTTCCCGAAGGGTCTCAAGGACACTACGTGCTGACCACTTCCTGATGGACTTGTGATCAAAGGTGTTTT
The DNA here is from genome assembly GCF_037043375.1 of Chiloscyllium plagiosum. Taxonomy (NCBI): domain Eukaryota; kingdom Metazoa; phylum Chordata; class Chondrichthyes; order Orectolobiformes; family Hemiscylliidae; genus Chiloscyllium; species Chiloscyllium plagiosum. The sequence continues at coordinate 19,097,941 of NW_028270144.1, read as the reverse complement.
TCTTCATAAACTTCTCCACGAAGGACAAGTGATACGGAACGGTCCAACTACTCGGAGCTTTCTGCAGCAGCGAGGCCAGGCCCATCCTTCACAACACCGGGGACAGGTAGAACCTCAGTACGTAGTGACACTTGGTGTTTGTGTACCGGGGATCCATGCACAGCTTGATGCAGCCACACACAAAGGTGGCCATCAGGGTGAAGGTGGCATTGGGTGTGTTTTTTCCCCCGTTGCCCAGATCTTTACACATCGAGTTCCTTCGGACCCGGTCCATCTTTGATCTCCATATAAATTGGAAGATGGCCCGGGTGACTGCAGCGGCACAGGTTCTGGGAATAGGCCAGACCTGTGCCACGTATAACAGCAATGACAGTGCCTCACGCCTGATGACCAGCTTTTTACCTGTGATGGAGAGCGACTGTAGCTTCCATCTACAGAGTTTCTGCCTCACTTTGCTGATACGATCCTCCCAAGATTTGGCGCACGCCCAGCTCCCCCATACCAAATACCCAGCATCTTCAGGTGGTCGGTCCTGATGGTGAAGTGGATCGAGGATTGGTCGGCCCAGTTCCCGAAGAGCATGGCCTTGCTCTTGCCTCGGTTTACCTTGGCCCCCGAGGCTCGTTTGAACTGGTCTCTGAGCAGATGACATTGAATCCCTACAGTGCAGTAAGAGGCCATTTGGCCCATGTGCACCAACTTTCCAGAGAGCACCCCATCCAAACCCATACCTATTCTGATAACACCATACTTGCCATGACTCGTCTGCACATTCTTGGACACTACATGGAAATTTTAGCATGGCCAATCCACCTAAACTGCACATCTTTGAACTGTGGGAAGAAACCTGAGGACTCAGTGGACATCCATGCAAGACACAGGGAGAACATGCAAACTCTACACAGTCACCCAATCAAACCTGGGTCCTTGGAGCTTGTTGGAAAGTTTGTTTGGCAGAATGCCTTGGAGCTGTGAGGTAGTCACTGTTAACCACAATGACATCATGCCACCCCATTACCTTTCCCTGATACCTTTCTGAAATAACCAGTATCTATGCTGAGCCTTACAATAAACATGACAGTCTAATTGACTGCAACAGACGAACCAATCTTGACATAATCTAATGTTTTTATTGTGCTAAAAGAAGGTGCACTTGAGAGCAATCAAGAGCAGGAAACTGAATGTTTTGAAAGGAATATAACTACCACGTTATCTGTGATTGTGTCGACTCTATCTCAGAAATGCCATCCCATATGTTTGACTTGAAGAAAAAGGGCAGAAAACACATCTGCTGTTATCCATCATGTTTCATTTTATTATCAATGGATGCTAATAACAGAACTATGGTGAATACTTCCTAATAGTGTTATTAGAATTAGTCTGAAGGACCGCTCAGAATGTTTAATGGAAGATGCAAAGAGCATATGACCTGTTCATTCCTGTCAGTTCTCATGTAGATCAAAAATTTAACTTGTAATTGTTCTGAAAAATGGCGAAGAGCAGTTTGGATTTCTTCAATGATAGCGAATTCCCATATATGGATAGGTATGGCAAGAAAGATGAGATCAGTTTGTCATCAAAGTAACAGAGTAAGAGATAAAGCCATCTGTTGCTTCATTGATAGAACTCTTACCTATGGTAATTATAGAGAATTATAATTTTTCCTATGAGAATTATAGGTTCAAACTCCAATCCAGATAGTTGAGCATTTAAACTGAGGTTGACTCTACAGTGGAGATTCTGGATCAGTGGTGCTGGAAGAGCACACCAATTCAGGCAGCATCCGAAGACAGGCAAAATCGACGTTTCGGGCAAAAGCCCTTCATCAGGAATAAAGGCAGAGAGCCTGAAGCGTGGAGAGATAAGCTAGAGGAGGGTGGGGGTGGGGAGAGAGTGGCATAGAGTACAATAGGTCAGTGGGGAAGGAGATGAAGGTGATAGGTCAGGGAGGAGAGGGTGGAGTGGATAGGTGGAAAAGGAGCTGGGCAGGTCGGACAAGTCCGGACAGTCAGGGGATCGAGTTGCTGGAGGTTAGAAGCTAGGATGAGGTGGGGGAAGGGGAAATGAGGAAACTGTTGAAATCCACATTGATGCCCTGGGGTTGAAGTGTTCCGAGGCGAAAATGAGGCGTTCTTCCTCCAGGCGTCTGGTGGTGAGGGAGCGGCGGTGGAGGAGGCCCAGCACCTCCATATCCTCGGCAGAATGGGAGGGGGAGTTGAAATGTTGAGCCACTGGGCGATTTGGTTGATTGGTGCTGGTGTCTCGGAGATGTTCCCTAAAGCGCTCTGCTAGGAGGCGCCTAGTCTCCCCAATGTAGAGGAGACCGCATCGGGAGCAACGGATACAATAGATGATATTAGTGGATGTGCAGGTAAAACTTTGATGGATGTGGAAAGCTCCTTTGGGGCCTTGGATAGAGGTGAGGGAGGAGGTGTGGCGCAGGTTTTACAGTTCCTGCGGTGGCAGGGGAAAGTGCCAGGATGGGAGGGTGGGTCATGGACCTGACCAGGTAGTCATGGAGGGAACGGTCTTTGCGGAAGGCGGAGAGGGGTGGGGAGGGAAATATATCCCTGGTGGTGGGGTCTGTTTGGAGGTGGCGGAAATGTCGGCGGATGATTTGGTTTATGCGAGGGTTGGTAGGGTGGAAGGTGAGCACCAGGGGCGTTCTGTCCTTGTTGCGGTTGGAGGGGTTGGGTCTGAGGGCGGAGGTGCGGGATGTGGATGAGATGCGTTGGAGGGCATCTTTAACCACGTGGGAAGGGAAATTGCGGTCTCTAAAGAAGGAGGCCATCTGGTGTGTTCTATGGTGGAACCGCTCCTCCTGGGAGCAGATACGGCGGAGGCGGAGGAATTGGGAATACGGGATGGCATTTTTGCAAGAGGTAGGGTGGGAAGAGGTGTAATCCAGGTAGCTGTGGGAGTCGGTGGGTTTGTAGAAGATGTCAGTGTCAAGTCGGTCGTCACTGATGGAGATGGAGAGGTCCAGGAAAGGGAGGGAGGTGTCAGAGATGGTCCAGGTAAATTTAAGGTCAGGGTGGAATGTGTTTGTGAAGTTGATGAATTGCTCAACCTCCTCGCGGGAGCACGAGGTGGCGCCAATGCAGTCATCAATGTAGCGGAGGAAGAGGTGGGGAGTGGTGCCGGTGTAATTACGGAAGATCAACTGCTCTACGCAGCCAACAAAGAGACAGGCATAGCTGGGGCCCATACGTGTGTCCATGGCTACCCCTTTGGTCTGGAGGAAGTGGGAGGATTCAAAGGAGAAATTGTTAAGGGTGAGGACCAGTTCGGCCAAACGAATGAGAGTGTCTGTGGAGGGGTACTGTTGGGAACGTCTGGAGAGGAAAAAACGGAGGGCTTGGAGGCCCTGGTCATGGCGGATGGAGACCAAAGGGGTAGCCATGGGCACACGTATGGGCCCCAGCTATGGCTGTCTCTTTGTTGGCTACGTAGAGCAGTTGATCTTCCGTAATTACACCGGCACCACTCCCCACCTCTTCCTCCGCTACATTGATGACTGCATTGGCGCCACCTCGTGCTCCCGCGAGGAGGTTGAGCAATTCATCAACTTCACCAACACATTCCACCCTGACCTTAAATTTACCTGGACCATCTCTGACACCTCCCTCCCTTTCCTGGACCTCTCCATCTCCATCAGTGACGACCGACTTGACACTGACATCTTCTACAAACCCACCGACTCCCACAGCTACCTGGATTACACCTCTTCCCACCCTACCTCTTGCAAAAATGCCATCCCGTATTTCCAATTCCTCCGCCTCCGTCGTATCTGCTCCCAGGAGGAGCGGTTCCACCATAGAACACACCAGATGGCCTCCTTCTTTAGAGACCGCAATTTCCCTTCCCACGTGGTTAAAGATGCCCTCCAACGCATCTCATCCACATCCCGCACCTCCGCCCTCAGACCCAACCCCTCCAACCGCAACAAGGACAGAATGCCCCTGGTGCTCACCTTCCAACCTACCAACCTTCGCATAAACCAAATCATCCGCCGACATTTCCGCCACCTCCAAACAGACCCCACCACCAGGGATATATTTCCCTCCCCACCCCTCTCCGCCTTCCGCAAAGACCGTTCCCTCCATGACTACCTGGTCAGGTCCACGCCCCCCTACGACCCACCCTCCCATCCTGGCACTTTCCCCTGCCACCGCAGGAACTGTAAAACCTGCGCCACACCTCCTCCCTCACCTCTATCCAAGGCCCCAAAGGAGCTTTCCACATCCATCAAAGTTTTACCTGCACATCCACTAATATCATCTATTGTATCCGTTGCTCCCGATGCGGTCTCCTCTACATTGGGGAGACTGGGCGCCTCCTAGCAGAGCGCTTTAGGGAACATCTCCGAGACACCCGCACCAATCAACCAAATCGCCCAGTGGCTCAACATTTCAACTCCCCCTCCCACTCTGCCGAGGATATGGAGGTGCTGGGCCTCCTCCACCGCCGCTCCCTCACCACCAGACGCCTGGAGGAAGAACGCCTCATCTTCCGCCTCGGAACACTTCAACCCCAGGGCATCAATGTGGATTTCAACAGTTTCCTCATTTCCCCTTCCCCCACCTCATCCTAGCTTCTAACCTCCAGCAACTCGATCCCCTGACCTGTCCGGACTTGTCCGACCTGCCCAGCTCCTTTTCCACCTATCCACTCCACCCTCTCCTCCCTGACCTATCACCTTCATCTCCTTCCCCACTGACCTATTGTACTCTATGCCACTCTCTCCCCACCCCCACCCTCCTCTAGCTTATCTCTCCACGCTTCAGGCTCTGCCTTTATTCCTGATGAAGGGCTTTTGCCCGAAACGTCGATTTTGCCTGTCTTCGGATGCTGCCTGAATTGCTGTGCTCTTCCAGCACCACTGATCCAGAATCTGGTTTCCAGCATCTGCAGTCATTGTTTTTACTTCTACAGTGGAGAGCTGAGTGAATGCTGAAAAATGCTATCTTTCAAATGAGCTGTTAAGCTGAGGCTCTGACTACCCTCTTAGATGAGGTAATAGATCCCATTTCACTATTTCAAAGAGCAAGGCAACTTACAAAGAGCAATTTATCCCTGGTGTCTTGGTCAATATTTATCCCTCAGTCAATGTCTCAATAATACAATATCTGGCTATTGTCATAATGCTGTTTGTGGGATCTTGCTGTCTTAGAGTCAGAAACAGCACTGACAAAGGACCTTCGACCCATCCAGTCTGCACCAGTCAAAAACAACCACCTAACTGTTCAATAGCCTTGCATGTCTTGGCATTGCAAGTGCACATCTAAATACACCTTAAATGTTCAGAAGGTTTTTTACCTCTATCATCCTGACAGGCAGATTTCCATCAGACTTTGAATGAAAAGAACAATTCTTCACATCTCCTCTCAATCTCTTATCCCTTACCTTAAATATATGCCCCTTGGTCATTGATCCCTCTCCCCTATCTATGTCCTTCATAATTTTATACATCTCAATCATTCCCATTTCAGCCTCCTCTCCTCCAAGGAAAACAACTCCAATCTATTTAATCTCTCTTTATAAAACTAAAACTCTTTTTTTCTGGCTCAGAAATGCCTATCTGTTCCCTTTACAATTGAATCCCTTACAACAACAGTCCTGCCATTCCTCTTTCTCCCTTCTCCTGCAGCAGACCCACCCATGGTACAATGAAGTTGGCTCCTATTGCTTTCCCTGCACAGTAATCAACAGAATCCAAAATGTTATATCTGTTAAAAAGTGGGAAGGTCACAGGGGACTCCTACACAATCTGCCTTCCTCTTCTCTGCCTGGTGGTCACGGATGTCCTTGCTACCTGTTCAGTCTTCACCTGCAGTGGGCACACCTCACTGAATGTACTATCCATGACATGTTCAGCATTGTGGATGTCCCACAGTGAACTCCCCTTCAGTTCCAGCTCCAAAACACAGTTTGCCAGTACCTGCAGCTGGACATACTTCTTGCTATGTGGCCACCAGGGACAACTGAAGCTTCTACCATTTATCCAATAGCACAAAAGGAGCTATGCAAATTTGCTGCTTTGCTTCCTCCACTACAACAATGACTTCACTTTGGAAGTATTTCATTGGCTTGGAATATCTTATTAACAAGATATGGAATATCTTGTGCTTGTGCAATGTGTATAATAAAAGCATATGTTTCTTTTTAATTGAGGTAGAAAATAAATGAAAGGAGGAAGGCAGAAAAGAGGGAAGGTAAGAAGACAATGGGTAAGAAAAGAAAAGGAAAAGAACTTTTGGATTATAGAGATTGTTGATGTAGAAACAGAGTTGCACTTATAGAAGCCTTTCCAGATGATTCAAAGCATTTTAAGGCTAATAATCTTTTTGGAAGATAGTCACTCTAATAGCCAACTTACACCCAGCAAGCTCTCAAAAACAGCGATGTGAAAATGTCCAGAACTTCTATGTTTTATGCTGTTGACAGCTAAATATTGGCCAGGACTTTGAGGACAATGCCCTTATTCTTCTTCAAAATATTGCCATCATATCTTTTACTCACAACTGATCAGGAAGAGGGGGTCTCAGTTCAATGCCTCATTGAAAAGATTGCATCTCTGATGGTGCTGTGTTCCTTCAGTTCTCTGCATCTCAGCACTGGGTGTGAGCTTAGATTGTTCTCCTGGATAGGGATTTAGGAGAGGTCTGGTGGAGCATCATGGCAGTATTCCACCCTCAAAGCCAAAAATTTAGGGTTCAAGTCTCATTCTAGGACTCAATGGCCAAGGAAGGTGGATTCAAACTTAGCCAAACAAGTTGAGCATATATTCGTAAATCTTTTCAACACTTGGCAATGGTAGGCAGTAACAGCAAATAGGATTCTTGCTCAGCCAGCTAAAAACATCCTTTCTACATTGAGTCATAATAGGATACAGCATGGAAACAGTCTGTTAGCCCAACTTGCCCATGCTGACCAGGTTTTAGAAACTGAAGTAATCCCATTTGCCTGCATTTAGCGAATATCCCTCTAAACCTTTCCTATCCATTTACCTGTCCGATTTTAAAAAAAATGTTATAATTGTTCCACCACTACCACTTCTGCTGGCAGATTGTTCTATATATGCACCACTCTCTGTGTGAAAAAGTTGCTTCTCCGGACCCTTTTAAATCTTTCCTTTCTAACTTTAAACTGATACCCTACCTGGGAAATAAACCTTGGCTACTCACCTTATCTCTGCCCCTCATGATTTTATAAACCTCCACAAGGTCAGCCCTCAGCCTACTAACCTCCAAGGATAAATGTCCTAGCCTGTCCAGACTTTCTTTATAACTCAAACCTCAGCAATATCCTTTTAAATCTTTTTTGCTCCTTTTAATAACATCCATCATATGGCAAGGTGACCAGAATTACTCCAAATGTAGCCTTACCAATATCTTGTACAGCTGTAACATGATGTCCCATGTACCCTGAGCTCTGACTGAGGAAGGCAAGCATGCCAAATGCCTTCTTCACCAAGCTGTCTGCCTGTGATGACATTTTCAAGTACTGTGCATCTGCATCCCTAGGTCTCTCTGTTCAACAACACTTCCCCAGGGCTCTGTCACTAAAGTCCTGCTCTGCTTTGTCTTACCTAAATGCAACATCTCACATGTATCTGCATTCTGGCATTCCTCGGTTCCACTGGCCTAACTGATCAAAATTCAGTTGTATGTTTAGATAGATTTACATTCACATCTACGTTGTCAATCCTCTTTAGCATCTTATGTACTTTAATTATATCTCATCTCATTCTTCTAAACTCCAGAGAATATACACCCAAACTGCTCATTTTCTCTTTATAAGACAAAACTATCATCTCTGGACACAATCTAGTGAACCTCCTTTGAACTACCTCCAATACAATTATACAAGGGGACCAAAACTGAAAGAAATTGATGGTTTTGTCATTTGTATCAGTGTCTCCAAACTGCAACGTACATGTAAAGGAGCATGTATCCATTTGGATCAGCTTGGTGTCTAACAACACAAGTTTCGATCCCTGTTCTGGCTGTGGTCATTTGGAACCCGTCTCCTTGATTTTCACAAGGTGTACGTGTCAATTGCGAATCAGACCCTCACGAGGAAGAGAACTGAAAAAAAAAAGAGCATGAAACTTAGAGCCAAAGGTGTGAGGGCCGCAAACTGAACCACAGCTGCTTTGGGGAAAAAAGTTGGAGCAGATTGAAACCCACTAATCATCAGAGTGAAATTGAATAGAGCAAGCCCAGACTGTTAAAAAGAAACATTCAGCTTTATGGCTGAGTTGACTTGGTCAATTCTGATTCCCACAAATTGCCTTTCCCAAAGAGTAGGGCTGGAGCTATTGCGTCACTAGGCTTGAGTTTCATGAGTGCTGATTGGCTGCTGGCCGGGTCCCGCCCCTCCATTGTGGTGAAAGGTCGCAGGAAGATGGCGGCTCCCAGAGTCAGTGCTGCTGTGCGGTTGGCAATACTCACATTGAAGGTGAGCGGTTTCGAAACCCGGAGATTATAAACGGCAGGGGCGGGCGGGGGACTGAACTGTGGATTCACCCACTGACCGGCTTTATTCCCCGGGGGGGTCACCGGCGATCGGGCGCCGACTTCAATGGGACGAAGCGGGCCCGCATCAGGGCAATGACCTTTGACTATTTGCACCAATGACAGTCAGCAAAGATGTACTTCCCTTCACTAATTCCGTTTATTTTATAACCTGCCGCTCTGTAAGGTGACACACACTCGTGAAGCTGTATTGACCGAAAGAATACTAGAAATCGGAAACCAAAACAGAAATTGCTGCAAAAACTCAGCAGATCTGGCAGCCTCTGTGAACAGAAAGCAGAGCTAATGTTTGGGGTCCTGCTCAAAACCGAGGAAGGGTCACTGGATCCGAAACGGTAACCCTGCCTTCTCTTAGCAGAGGCTGCCAGACCTGCTGAGTTTTAACAGCAATTTCTGTTTTTGTTTCTGAAGGCTGTGCGTTCCAAGTCTCACTTCAGACACTAGAGGCCAGAATCCAAGTTAACACTCCCAGTAATTTCTGCTTCAGCAGTCCTGCCGGATTGAGAATCCACTTGTATTTGCTGTGATCTGAGAAGTATCTGCAGTCTCTGTGAGATGCCAGCCAAATGGTGCTGGAAGGCTCTGATAGGCAGGTTGTTCAGAGATTAGTGTAACTGCCTCCAACTCCTCAACTTCAACCCTGCAAGTTAGTGACAAAGTCTCTTAATGAGTTCAGTGCCGTCCTGGTTGAACCTTCACTGTTTTGGTCTGTCACAAATAGTGTCTCATGTGAGTTGGCAGACTTGTTTGACCTCGCTAAATATCACACAACACCAGGTTATAGTCCAACATGTTTATTTGAAAGTACAAGCTTTCAGAACATTGCTCCTTCGTTAGGTACATTTATTTGGGGGAGTTAGTTTTGAGTGATGATCACTTTGATATTGGTTTGGGAGAAAGCACTGTTGTTCTACTGTGTTTCTTCCTACCAGGAATGAGGGATTTATGCACGATCTCGCAAAGGCACTGTTCATGTGACTTTTCTAATACTTCAAGGTGCCTGCTGTAGGTTGTCCAAGTCTCTGAAGCAATTAGGAGCACAAGGATCGCTGCTGCCCAATAAACCATGATCATGGTCTTGAGTTTAAATTGCTGCTCCTTGAATACTTTTTCCTCAGTTATTTGAAGATGGAGCTGGGACATCAGAGGTGATGACCTTCGTTGTCTATATCTGTTTTCATCGAGAGAACGTTTCCAACTTTTTTGGAAAGTAGTGCTTGTTTTGCTGAATCTCTTCATTGATGTTAAACTGGTGGATGTAGGTATAGTTCTGTGGGCACTGGTTGTAGAAAGACCCTAGTTTTGAAATTGTTAAATGATAGGTCATCTGGGAGTGTTGCACAGTCAGAAGTGCCATTTTGGAAACAAAATATTAAACCAAGGCCCTGTATGCTCCCTCTGGTGGACTTAAAAGATTCCATTATTTCAATGATGCTCTGTTTTATTTGTCCCCGATAATAGCATCACAAAAAATCAGATTATACAGTCATTATTACAAAGCTATTTGTGGTAGCTTGCTGTGTGGAAGTAAGCTGCTCCATTTCCTACGTTACAGCAGTGACTGTACCTCAACCAAGTTTTCAATTGGCTATATAATGTTTTGGGACATCGAGGTCATGAAAGACATTCTACAATTGCAAGTTTGTCTGCCTATGACTCAATGGGTCACTCTCTCACTCCTCAGTCTGAAGATTACGCCTTTTTTTTTGCTATGGAGACCTGAGTACGGCATTCCCTGGGCTGTACTGAGGGAGTGTTGTACTGTTGTAGTTGCCAGAAATCAAATGAGAAGTTCCACCATTGTCCCTTTTCTTCTCTCTCAGGTGGATGTAAATAATATCAAGGACACTATTTCAAAGAAACTTAAGAGTATTTTCATCTAATGTTCAGGGTGACTAGGTGCTGGACTTCATCTAACTCCACGAAAAAGAAAAAAAAATTATCACTTTGCTTTTTGTAGGTATTTGTTTGATGCATTTCTTGCATTCCAATAGTGACTACAGTTCAAATGTTTTATTTGGCTGTGAAGCATTTTGAGATATATTGAGGTTGTGAAAGCAGTATATATGTACATTTTTCTTCAAAAAGGCTTCACGTATTCATGTGGGTTTAAGGCATCTTGATTGTTGTTGGACGTGGATATGTTTTGTCTGATGTGGCATATCTGGAAGATATCTTTTGTCTCTGCAGCTTTTCCAATTATGTACTCAATCTTCAGTGTCCTCAATCTTCTGTTGCACCATATCTTTAAGGTGTTTATTTTTAACAGAACAAAAATAATTCCTGATAATATAAATCGTGTACAGGACATTGGTTAGGCCACTTTTGGAATACTGTGTGCAATTCTGGTTTCCCTGCTGTAAGAAGGATGTGGTGAAACTTGAAAGGGTTCAGATAAGATTTACAAGACTGTTGCCAGGTTTGAGGCTTTGAGTTATGGAGGCCAAATAGAAGTTTATAAAATCATGAGGGGCATGGATAGGGTGGATAGTCAGGGTATTTTCCCCAGGGTGGGGTGTTCAAAATTAAAGGCATAGATTCAAAGTGAGAAGGGAAAGATTTAAAACTGATCTAAGGGGCAACCTTTTCAAGTAGCGGGTGGTGTGTATATGGACCAAGCTGCCAGAGGAAGTGGTGGAGGCTGGTACAATTACAACACTTATAAGGCCTGTGGATGGGTATGTGAATAAGACATGTTTTAGAGGGATATGGGCCAAATGCTGACAAATGGGACTAGATTAATTCAGGGTATCGGATTGGCATGGATGATTTGGACCAAAGGGTCTGTTTCCATGTTGTACAGCTCTATGACAATGAGTGATTTATTACATGCCTGATTCCAAATTTGTTTGTGAAGTGGAAAATTAATGTTGCTGTTCATGATCAAGATATTCATTTAACAGTTAAGCAGACATTTGTTTTCTAATATCTAACAAATGCAAGTTGATTAAGAGTGGTATTCTTACTTATGGTACTTTTCCTACATGGAAAGTACAATAGCATTGTTGATATTATTTTATGATTGTTTGTTTATTGAACCAGGAGAAAGGAACAGTGTCATGATAAAATTTTTACAAAAATAAATATCCTGAAATTCACCTTTATTTTTGCAATAAGTGAGTGTTGATAATGGAGCTGCTTTATACAGTCCTGTAGGTTAGAAATATAGTTTTGTTTCCATGTTTTATTTTCAAAACAATAAAAATAACAACTGGTGGCATGCAGTTCAGATAGTAGGTTATCATAGATGGGATGGAACAAAGCATTTACTATAATCTGAAACTTTCATCTTGATGATCTTAGCAAGGCAATTTCAGGGACCCAAGTCTCACATGTTTATTAACAGGTTCCCCTTCTCTGCACATCAATAAAGTTTTAGGTCTGCGTATTGTCTTCTGTTGTCCATGAGATGTGCACCTTTGTACCTTACCTCTTCAGACTGGTGCAATCTTTGATTGCCAGCATGGTTTGTTTGTAATTGAAATGACTGAATTTTTGAGTATCTCTTTGATTAATGGGCTTAACTGAGTCATAGAGACCAGCATTGTTCTCTGTGCCAATATAATTCAGGCAGTAGAGATGGTTCAGTGAATATCAATGTCCCCAGGAATGGTTCTGGCTCTTAATCATTGTTGTCCAAGTGGACTTCTATCACTGGGTAACTACGACATACCAATGAAAAATCAGGACAGAATTGGCGTTGACTGTGATGCTTTTGATCTCCTGCCCAAATAGCTGATTGATACTCCCTGTTGAGACACGCAATTTAAAATGTTGCACTGTTTGGACCCTGGGTAGTCTATGTCTTTAGGAGGGGAAAGAATTGAGATAAAATGGGGAAAGCCCTGCTACTGATTTGAGTACAGAAAGGGCTTAGTTGCGAAGCAAACTGTTGCATGTTACCTTGAGTCGAAAAGTGTGGCACTTGAGCCTGCTAATGACAAAATGAGTAAACTTGTAAGAGGTAATGGCAGGCTGAAATGCCTAAGACATTTCGAGACTGATTTCATATATGGAGTAAACAATAAACATAATTTGTGGTTGCTATGCTGTATAGTTTTATGGCTACTGCTATGGCCAATATTGGGTGAAGAATCATAGGGCTTTTGTTCATTTTCTTTGATTGCTGTAGTTATAAATACAGTGGAGCTGAAACAAGAAGCTCTTTGACTAGAAAGGGTGGTTTGTTCTGGGAGGTCTTATAATTAAGTTTTTGAGAATGCATCCATCCAGAGTTGGCAAATCTCATAGTGTGGGATCGATTACACTTGGCTGGCTGATTGTGGCTGGTAATTTGAGGTTGCTGTACCATTTGTGGGAATTGTTTTATGTTTTGGGTTTTGTATTAGCATGTAAAGTATCTAATGATATTCCAAATTGTTTGTCACTGTGACTTTGTTCACATTATCTAAGATTTCAGTGGTTTGCTTTAATTAATATGTGATGTTATTTTAAAACTCAGAATGATGTGGTATATTTCATTTTTCTGACTTGACATTCAGTGTAGACATGGGAATTGCTTATATGATGGTCAAAATTGAATCAGCAAAGATATATACTTTGTGCATTAACTCTTATTTTGAATCTGATTTATATGCCTGGAGCTGTTGAACATATTTTTGGTATGAGATCACTGAGGGTAGGGTGGTAGGCTAGCCTAGAATTTAAGCTTTGTTGCATTTGATCCCAAAAGAGGATTTCTTTTTGGGAACTGTTGTCCAGAACAAGATTCTGAAGATCTCGATGACATTTAAAGCTTGAGTTAGGAGGGGAGAAGTGCAGAAGTCACAGAATGTGTTCATTTTTGCTTGTCTTATTAACAGATTAATTTAACTGAATGAGATCAGTAGGCATTTCTCCCCATGGCTAATTATGGATATCTCCAATGTGCTTTTTGAATGTATTGTAATTTTATTGCTACTTCTAGTGCTTCCTATCACCATTTGAAAGTAAATATAAAAGTAGCTTTTGTCTTTAAGCTTCTGCTGTGTGTTTGCGGGTGGTAATGTGTGCAATTTCAAAGAGAATTAGAAAGTGCAGAATAAAACTATTAACTCCAGTAAGCCAAATAAAGCAAATGGGATAACTATTAGATTCCTGGCTACGTGCATTCCTGATGGAGCATAACTTGCAGTTTGCAGGAAGCAAAGATAACAAGTGAACATAGAACTGCATGCCCCCGAACTGCAACTGCTCCTGGCAGTGTAGTGGGCTTTATTACTCATAGATATGGTTGACAGTTGTACTGGACGAGTGCCGCTGTTTTGGAGGTGCTGAGTTGCATGATCTCAAAGCAGCCTAAAGCACTTCATAGCTTATTGGCTGCTTTTAATGTTACCGTTGTATATGTGAAATGTGGCAGCCAAGTTGTGCCAACATGCTGTAACCATGAAATAAATTACCAGATCAATCTGTTTTTCCATGTTAGTTGAGAGATAAATTTTGGCTGTGGTATCAGGGATATCTCCTTGCTCTTCTTTGAATTGTGTTGTGGGAACTTTTTTTGTGTGTTTGCCTGAGAGGCAGACAGGGTCTTAATTTCAGAACATAAGCTGTGGGAGTGGGAGGCCATAAATCCCCTTGAGTTTACTTGGTTATTCAGCAAGACTCTGGATGAACCAGTAGACCAACTCCTCTTTCATGCTCTATTCAGCTGCTCAAAATTTTATTGATCTCTATCTTGAATACACACAAGAATTGAGCATCCAAGTCTCTGTGAAGTAGACAATACTGAAGATTCACAACCATTTGAGTTTTGAAATTGCTCATCTGCTCATTCCTGAGCAGTCAATCCTGAATCCTGAGAATAGGTCTCTTAATTTTACCTAACATGGATATAAAAGATACAGTATAGAAACACATCATTCAGTACGAGAATCAGTGTGCATTTATGCTCTACTTGAATTTCGTACTTTAATCTGGTTTCTCCATAAGTGCATTTACACTATTTTCCTTTAGTGCACCCTGTGGGAGCAAGGCCCACATTTTAACTGCTTACTGGGTCAAATATTTTTCTTTGATTTTCTTCACTAATCTTTTGATGATTCTCTTCTATTAATAGTCCCCAATTTGCTTTTTTCCACAAGTGCAAACACACACTGTCTTCATCCATTATATCAAAACCTTTCAAAAACTTAGACATCTCTATTAGGTCACTTGTAGCCTCCTTTCTTCTTGAAAAGAGACCCAGATTGTTAATCCTTTCCTATTACCTATAACCTTACAGTTCAGGTGTCATCTTTGTAACATCTTTTGAGTGATTCTATATCCTTGTAATATGGTGACCAGCACTGTACTGTTCCCCAGGTGTAGTCTTAATAAGGTTCAATAGAAGTTTAGCAAAGCAGCCCCGCCTACCAACTTTTTCCCTTCAGAAATAACCTGAGAGCTTGGTTTATTTTACTAATGATCTTATTAAACAGTTTTGCCACTTTGTGCCGTTCCTGTGTCCACCTCTTTGTGAAATCACCTATTCACATGATTCTCACTGTATACCTTTTTGCCCCTTGTGACTCCAGTGTTCACTTATCTGCAGTTATCGTGGAGTAAACATGCACTAGGTATGCACCTTCTACTGTGCACACACAGTTGGTCCTTTCTGCCATTTACAAAAATAGGTTACAGTGACGTTCTCCAAGAATACACACTTCCAGTGAACAACAAGACTTAATGTTTTTGTTCCATAGATCCCCATGCTGCTCCACTCCATTTCAAAGTTGTATATGACCATTTTTAACAGCAAAATATCAAACTTAGCTATGACAAAATTAATTTGACAGCTAGGGAACATCTGCTTATTCTGCCAAATCTTCTAAGAAATTTATATGTTTTATTGCAATCGCCTCTTATATTTGTAGACATTAGAGAATCTATTCCCATTCTACTTGTGGGATAATCCTGTCATCCCAGCCCAGGAATTAGTTTTGTGAACTTTTATTGCACCCCTTCTAACTCAAGGATATCCTTTATCACAGAAGGAGATTAAATCTCTGTGCAATACTCCAGATATGTTCTCACCAAAGGTTTTGTGTAATTATCTAGTTTTTGAACCGTATGTTGTAGTTTTGATGCCCGGAGTCACGTTTGCATTCACATTTGCAAAAGATTCAGAGCATAGTGAGAGAAACAAAACAGGATGAATGTAAGATTTACTCCAGCACTGAACATGTGGTAATACGTTACCGTTAGCTCAGAGTCCAAGTTGCTATGGCAGCATGAACATACTGTGGTCCGGAGCTATGGATAAGGATGGTAAAGGCTTCAATATTCATTTCGTCACATGACCTACCAGGAATTTCTCCCATTCCTGCCTCCTATCATTTCCATGCATTGTAAGGATTTGCAGATTAAACTGAATCTATTAGGCTTTGCAATCCTTGGCCGTCAAGGTCTGGGTTTGGACTTGAACCTAGAGCTTCTGACTCAGTTGCACAGACACTGCTTAGAGTGTTACAAGATTGCTTACAATTAACTTGTAGTTGGTTGAAATTCACCAACTATTTAGAACCACATGAAATTAAATAGGACAGGAGAGGGGACATGGGCAAAGGAGCTAAGGATAGCACGGAGTGCAGAGGATTGAGGTGACTGCGTGTCAGCCATTTCAGATATCAGAAGGATACAACTTCTAGGGTGACCCAGGTGCAGATTTTTTGATATTTAATGAGTTAGATGGAGAAAAACGATTTCCTATGGTTAACGAGTTCAGAACAAAGGGATATGGCCATAAAAGTAGAGAGAGGGCATTCAGGAGTGAAGTCTGGAAACATTTTTCACACAGAGTCATGGATATCTGCAACTCTCCATCACTGCTACCCATTACCCCCTGTCAATAAAAAAAGCTGTTGATGCTGAAAGTGGGATGATGGGTAAGGGTGTCAATTGAAAATTTCAAAGCAAAGTAGGATGACCCTGGAAGTGAATAGTAATAAAATGGTAGATGAAATGAACAGGTCTTCACCAGGTCTTCAAGTAACATTGCAGTACTGGTAGTACATCAGGAAATGGAATTGAGGGAAGAACTCAGGAAAATCAAAATCACCAATGAGGTAACAAATGCCCAGGTCCTGATGGACTTCATCTTGGGTCTTAAAAGAATTAGTTGATGCTAAAACCTCCTTGGTTTGAAGTCGGTCCTATTAGATTGAACAATAGTGAATGAAACTTCTTTATTCAAAAGGGGAGAGAAAGCAGGAATTGGCAGTTAGCTTATCATCTGTCATAGAGAAATATTAAAAGCTATCATTAAAGATGTTAAAGCAAGGCACTTGGATAAAGTTAAGATCATCAGGCAAAGTCAGGTTTGCTTTGTGAAGTGGAAACACATTTGACCAATCTGTTGGACTTCTTTGAGGAGGTAATGTGGTGTGGGTAAAGGGAACACCAATAGATGCACTGTACATAAGTTTCCAAAAAAGTTGTTGGAGAAAATAAAAACTCATGATGCAGAGTGTAGCATTTTTGCACGATTAGGAAATTAGCTTGCACTGCTTCTTCATAATACCAGGGATCTGGGTTCACTTCAGCCTTGGATAACTGTCAGTTTGGCATTTCCACGTTCTCCCTATGTCTCTGTGGGTTTCTGTTGGGTGCTCCAGTTTCCTCCCCCAATCCAAAGATGTCTAGGTGAGGTGGATTGGTCATGTTAATTTTGCCATTGTGTCCAGAGATGTGGAGACTAAATGGATTAGCCGTGGTAAACATGGGGTCACAGGGATAGGATAGGAGACTGACTTTAGGTGGGATACTTTTCAGACAGTCAGTGTGGACTCGATGGGCTGATTGGCCTCTTTCTGCTCTGTAAGAATTCTATGATTCCTTGATTAGGAAGCAGAGAGTGGGCCGAAATGGGTCTTTTTAAGGTTGGCAAGATATAGAGAGTGTATTCCTGGGATCAGTGTTAGATCCTCAACCGTTTACAATTTACATGTGACTGTATGAGTGGATGGAAGTATGGTTGCCAAATTTGCTGATGAGACAAATGTAAGTAGAGAAGTAAATTGTGAAGAGGATGTAAGGAAGCTGTAGGTTAAGCAAGTCGGCAAAGATGTGACAAATGGAATATAATGTGGAAAATGTGAAATTGTTTATTTTATCAAAGAATAAAAAATAAGCACATGATCAAAGTGGTAAAATGTTTCAGAGCTCCGAGATGCAGAGGGTTTCAAGTGTATGAATCACACAAGACTAGTATGCAGGTACAGCAAGTAATTAAGAAAACTAACTAACAAAATGGTGTCACTCATGACAAAGGAAATTGAAAACTAAACTAAGTATGTTTTGTTTCATTTTAGGACTTTGACAAGAGCTCATCTGAAGTATTATTCACAGTATTGGTCACCTTATCAAAGGAAGCATTTAGATGATTTGGAGGTTAACTGGACTTAGAACGGGGAAATGTTGCCTTATGATTAAAGGTTAGAAGATGAGGCTTGTATCTGCTGGAGTTTAGAACAGCAAGAGACAATTTCATTGAAACATATAAGATCCTGAGGAGCCTTGATAGGATGTGTGTAGAGAGGGTGTCTCCTTATATGGCATTATCTAGGGGTCATTGTTTAAAAAGGACAAGCTAAATTTTTTTCTCTGAGGCTTGTAAATCTTTGGAACTCTCTTCCTGAAAAGGTATTGGAAGGAGAATCCTTGAATATTTTTAAGGCAGATATAGATGAAATCCTGATGAGCAAAAGGGTGGAAGGTTATTAGGAGTAGGTGGTAATGTGGTTGTGAGGCTACAAACAGATTAGCTGTGATCTCAATGAATGGCTGAGCAGGCTTGAGGTGTTGAAAATGTTCGCTAGATTTTTAGATAATGGTATTGATGGAGTTAAGTACAAATTAGTCAAGATTTATTGTGAAGGGCCAAGGTGCTGAATAGCCTTCTCCTGTTCCTGATGAAGGGCTTTTGCCCGAAACGTCGATTTTGCCTGTCCTCGGATGCTGCCTGAATTGCTGTGCTCTTCCAGCACCACTGATCCAGAATTCTCCTGTTCCTATGTCCCATAATTTATTCTGATTCCCGAAACCATACTATCATGTTGTTTTCTCCTTTAACACACTCCATAAAATGTCTCCCTTCATTGTCATGTGCTGTTTCATCTTCCCTGTGAAGCATCTTGGGATACTTTGCTACATTAAAGACTGTATGTAAATGCAAGTTGTTGCTGTTGAATATGACAGTGAATGTTACCCAGATTTCAATGTTTCAGTGTTCTAATCAAGTGTTTTTTTGTTTGTTCGTCTAGCATGCATCATCCCACTCCAGGTGCAGTTTTGCTGTCTCTCGTGTGTTGTACTCCACTGTTTCGGATCTAAATGAACCAGTAAGTTCTGCTTGGTAGCGATCTTAAAGGTTTGATGGGATCAATGTAGAAAAAATGTTTCCACTTCGGAGAGATCAGCACTGGGCAAGAATGTACATGTATTTGGAAAGGCAAGGACTGATTAGGGATAGTCAACATGACTTTGTGCGTGGGAAATCGTGTCTGACAAACTAGATTGAGTTTTTTTTTGAAGAAGTAACAAAGAGGATTAATGAGGGCAGAGCGGTAGATGTGATCTATAAGGACTTCAGTAAGGCATTCAATAAGGTTCTCCATGGGAGACTGGTTAGCAAGGTAAAATCTCGGAGGCTGAGCGGTGACCTTATAGAGGTTTATAAAATCATGAATGGCATGGATAGGATAAATAGATAGAGTCTTTTCCATGGTGTGGGGGAGTCCAGAACTAGAAGGCATAGGTTTAGGGTGAGAGGGGAATGATATAAAAGAGACCTAAGGGGCAACCTTTTCATGCAGAGGATGGTACATCTATGGAATGAGCTGTCAGAGGAAGTGGTAGAGACTGGTACAATTGCAACATTTAAAAGGCACCTGGATGGGTATATGATTGGGAAGGGTTTGGAGGGATATGGACCAAGTGCTGGCAGGTGGGACTAGATTGGCTTGGGATATCTGGTCAGCATGGACAAGTTGGATCGAAGGGTCTGTTTCCATGCTGTACATCTCTATGACTCTTAAGTATGTAGGGATTATTTCATGAGGAAGTGTTGTGTAGATTGGGCCTGTACTCATTAGAATCTTGAAGAATGAGAGGTGACCATATTTAAACCTGTCAGATTCTTGGAGGGCTTGCAGATATGGAAAGGTTGTTTCACCTTGTGGATGAATCTCGGACCAGAGGGCATAATCTCAGAATAAAGGATTGCACACTTAAGACAGCGATGTGAAGGAATTTCTTCTCTGAGGGTTATGAATCTGTGGGATTCTTTACCACAAAGGGCTGTTATTGCTGGGTCATTCAGTATATTCAAGGCTGAGATAGATAGATTTTTACTCAGTAAAGGGAGTCAAAGGTTATGGGGAAAAGGCAGGAAAGTGGATTATCAGATCAGCCATGATCAAATTGAATGGCACAACAGACTGTATAGGTTTGATGGTCTATTTCTGCTCCTATGTTTTATTAACACTAAGGACCATGAATATAACGTAGTCATTAATAAATCCAAATATTGGGATTTTTGTTGTCACATGTTTCTGAAAATGATTTGGCTCTCATTACAAATTCATTATTTGAATTTACAGCTACCAGATTAAGGAGGGGAGGGTGCATGGCAAATTGAGCAAGAATAGAGAGAGTTGGTAGAGAACATAGGTTCGCAGAGTAAAAAGGTACAGTTGCAGTTTAGCTGCGAGAAGTGATCTATTTTGGTAAGGGTTGGTGTTGGAGGTGTAGAGAGCCAGATAAGTGTGCAGATGGATCCATAAAGGTAGGGAATTCAGATATAAGAGGTAATTTAAAGGAAAACTCGAATTATGAAAATTAGCATAGGGCCAGATTTGTTCAGTGTTAGCTTGTTCATAGGGAGATTATACTTTGCCCAAGCACCTTAAGCTCCCCACCCCTGCCCGAAAAAGGGGGAATCAGATGGATTCATGCCATTTAATCTATCTAGTGGTTAGGAAAAGGCTTAATAAAACCCTGAGCAGTGTCTCCTCTGATCAGTTACACAAGGGAAGTCAGAGCCCATGGGTTATGGCCAAGAAGGGATGGGAGAATATTAGACGAAGTGGTGAATTTTCCTATATTAAATATTAAGGTTAATTTTATAGCAGTGAATGAACCCGATTTGTTCATCATTAAACTACTTTCTTTTTGATGTTTGTCTTTCCCCTCAGACATTTGACAAAATCCTTGTTGCAAACAGAGGAGAAATTGCCTGCCGGGTAAGCTGTTTTCTGTGTACTTTAGTTCAATTAAGTCTGAGGAATGCATATGTTTAAAGAGGGTCTCTTTTAGAGTGATAGAACTCCACAGGATAGAAGGACTCCATTTGGCTCAATTTGCCTGTGAAATAATTGTCCAGTAGTCCCATTCCATTGCTCTTTCCCCATAATCTGTAACTATCCACTTTTCAAATGCATATTCTCGTTTTGAAAATTGTCTGAAACTGCTTCCACCACCCTTTCAGGCACATTATGTCAGATTATAATTCACTGTGTGAAAACCAATTTCACTCATCTCCCTCTCAGAGGAACCTGTTTGCTCCCTAAAAAAAAAAAATAAAAGTTTATTTTCTGAAAAATAATGACGTTTTGTTGGTAACAGAATGTGAAGTATCTCTCCTTATTAAGTTGTTGTGTCAATATTAGGGAATGTTCTTGAGTAACACTATGGTCAACAGTGGGAAATATGACTTCCAAACTTGCTCAAGAACAAGTTTGAAGTGACATGACCATGGGAGTAAGTATAGTCACTACTTTGAGAATGCATGTTTCATCCAGGAGGTAGCCGATTTCCCAGGGGCAGGCTGGAGGGCTGGTTTAATGTTGTATGGAAATGACTGGGACCTGGCGATGAAGACCAGCAATATTTGACACAGTATAACACGGATGCAGCTTGAGACAATTCAAATTGGCAATTAAATTAACATTTTTGAAAAAAAGTCAATGGAATTTAAATTACAGATAAAACTTCCACCAAAAAGGGAGATATTTCAGCAGAGCATATTTAATTGCATTTACATGTTAAGATCTCTTTTTTTTTAAGGTTGAGTAAATTGTTCTTTTTTTCCTTAGTTTAACTCTAAGAAGTACACGTTTGCCTTATTCAGAACGTGGTCTGCTGAGAACATTAGGAAGCACTTGGAAATCGTACAGCCAAGATTTTTCACCTATTAGTTTTACTGCACAGAAGGTCACGGCATAATACTATTCTAGTTTCTAATATGTGCTCCTGGTTGTTATGGAAAAAAAATGAAGATGTGATTAAAGGATTAGCCTTGCACTTCAGCCACATTATATTAATTCTTAGTTAATTCTCATTGCAACTTGGAAATGTTCATGCGGATTTTTCAGAATTTTGGCAGAGTAGTGGTTAAAATAAAAACAGTTAAAATACTCAGGGTTCTGAATGTTCTTCTGTTTTATTGTGTAGTTATATACACACTGTGAATTTGAGTTAAACTGAATTGGATGACATCCTGAACAGAACAGATAATAAGAAAAAGAATATCAAAGATCACTAGTGATAAAACTGAAAGAGAAGAGGCAATAAAGAATTATTTGAGGGAACTGCATGAAAATTGTTCTAACATGTGACTCGTGGTTAACCTTAACACTTTGTACACCGTGGCGATTTGTTGTATCGCTTGCTGGTTTGGGAAACAAATATTTGTTAACCTTTATGGCTGGGTATCCAATTTTGTTTTATCAAACTGTTTAGCTGCCTTGAAACAATCTTTATTTGACCTCATGATTGCTATAATTGCATGCTTCTTTTAATTCTAAGGCCAGCAACCTTTTGATTTTAAAATTCTCAACCTTGTTTTCAAATCCTTCCACAGTCTTAGCCTATCCATCTCCATAACCACCTCTAACTCTACAACCCTACGAGATTTCTGTGCTCCTGTAATTCTGTCATCTTGTAGATTCACAGTTATCATTGCTTTGCCATAGAAATCTGTGCATTCCGTAGCCTGGATCCTGAATTCTGAAGTTTACTCCCTAAAACCCATTGCTGCTTTCTATCTTTTTGCTTCTTTCTTGTTTGAAAGGACGTGGAGGGTCATTAGCAAATTGATGTTTGAAGGCCATCCCTACTTACACTTGAAATTATGGGTTAGAGAGTCATAGGGTCATAGAGCTTTTACAATATGGCGAAAGGCCATTTGGCTCATTAGGTCTGTGCTGGTTACCAAGCATTTATCTATGCCAATCCCGTATTCCAGCACTTGGCCTGGAGCTTTGTGATCTACGGTCTTTCAAGTGCTCATCTAATGCTTCTTAAATTTCTTGAGCGTTCCTGCCTCTAAAATCCTTTTAGGCAGTGAATTCCAGATACCCACCACACACTAGGTGAAAAACCTTTTTCCCCCAAATCCTCCTTCAACCCTCTGTTGCTTACCTTAAAATTGTGCCCCCTAGTCTTGACCCCTTGACTAAAGGGACACATTTCTTCCTGTCTATGTTAGCCCTCTCCCTCATAACTTTGAGCACGTCTACCTTTTCTTTGCCTTCTCTGCTGCAAGGAAAACAACCCCAGCTAATGTAGTATCTCTTCATAGCTGAATCACTCTAGTCCAGGCAATAGCCTGGTGAATCTTCTCTGCACTCTCTCTGTGCAATCACATCCTTCCTATGGTGACCGGAACTGCATGTAATATTCCAGCTGTGGCCTATCTAACATTATATACAGCTCCATCATAGTTTCCTTGCTGGTGTGTTCAGTGCACTGACTAATACAGGTACATATCCCATATGCTGCCTTAACATCCTTAACCACCTTTCCTGTTGCCTTCAAGCATTTATGGACATGTACACTGAGTTCTCTCTGCTCTATACTTCTTAGTATCTTACCATTCAACATGTACACCCTTTGTCTATTAGTCCTCCAAAAATGTATCACCTCACATTTTTCAGCATTAGAATCCATTTACTTCTGTTCAGCCCATCAAACCAGCCTGTCTTTATTGTCCTGTCATGTAAGGCTTCTCTGTCACAGTACTTACTGCTATTAATGTATGTGTAGTCTGTGAACTCACTGATCATGCCTTCTACATTTATGTCCAGATCACTAATGCACATGACAAACAGCAAGGCACCCAGCATCAAATACTGTGGTACACCATTAGACACAAGCTTCCAGTCACACATACGCCCTTCTATCATCACCCTCTGCTTCCTACCACTAAGCCAATTTTGGATCCCATTTGCCAAATTGCCTTGGATCCCATGGGCTGTTAGGTTTTTAACCAGTCTACCAATTGAAACCTTGTTAATAGTCTTACTGAAGTCCATATAGACCACATCAACTGTGCTGCCACATTGTTGTCATTTGTAAGCAGACAAACTAAAGAAATCAATGAAGTAGCTGGGTTTTACAGCAATTGATAACTGTCATGGTTATGATTACTAGTTTTATATTTCAAATTGAATCAATTGGATTTAAATTCCACCACTGCTGTAGTGAGATTCGAGACCATGACCCAGTGCATTAACTTTGGCCCCTGGATTCCTAGTTCATTAGATTAGATTCCCTACAGTGTGGAAACAGGCCCCATTTGGCCCAACAGGTCCACACCGACCCTCCGAAGAGTAACCCATCCAGACCCATATCCGTGTGACTAATGCACCTAGCACTATGAGCAATTTAGCATGGCCAATTCAACTGACCTGCACATCTTTGTGACTGTGGGAGAAAAATGGAGCACCCAGAGGAAACCCACGCAGACACTGGGAGAATGTGCAAACTCCACAAAGTCACCCGAGATGGGAATTGAACCCGGCTCCCTGGTGCTGTAAGGCAGCAGTGTTAGCCACTGTGCCGCCCCATATACCTGTTGCTTCTTTTAGTGCTCTCATTTCTGGGTTATGACTTTTTTAGATTAGATTAGATTCCCTCCAGTGTGGAAACAGGCCCTTTGGCCTAACAAGTCCAAGTAAGTTTTAAAAATTTCCTTCCTCCATATTTTTATTGCAGCTCAGTTAGAAAGTTGCATCTCCTGACCCTTACCACAGTTTGTTCAGGTCATCAGGGGTTGTGTGGAGTGGCCTGTGTTGATGTAACCTCATATTTTATACGTTTGACTGTGCCTGCTTGGCAGTTCTCTTTCCTCATTTTCAATGTCTCCTTTAAACCTCCCCCTTTGACGGTATCCTAACATTTTCTTTTGCTGCATGGTGTCAACTTTTGTTTTCTCATGCTTCCGTGAAGAAACTTGCAATATTTTTACTATTTTCATAGTGCATTATGAATGCATATTCATTATTTCAATGTTGTTCAAAAAACATTCATGTATGTTTTCCTCGAACATCTCATTCAATATCCATTAAAGAAAAATCAACAGTATTGGCCTTAACTGCAAGCAATCTTTATCTTGCACAGGCAACACTGTTTTTGGGAGGCTTGGGCTGGTTTTCCAATGCTTCAGGTTTGTGTTCTTTAGATGATGCTGGAGTTGCACTCTTTCCTGTGCCCTGGAGCATGCGTAACATGAGCTCAGTACTTTGCAAGTGTCTCATCTTTGCTGCAAAGTTGTCTGATGTATCAGTTTTGGCTGTTTTATTTGCTTTTTGTTCTTTTTGTCCTGGATGTCAAGCAGTAACCTCCCTTGATTGCTTGTTACCTAACCCTTCAACATGTTGCACTTCACCCCACTACTGGTGTCCAGCTTGAGGGTGGTGTGGCTCCTCTGGATGATGGGGGTTGTGTTGTTGGCCACCTCCAGGACTTCAGTGGTCAGAATGCTAGAGTGCAGGAGTCAGATCAACTAAAACTCCAGTAGCTACACTGTTGGCATAATTTCTCCTTCAAAGGAACATGGCTGCTGAGGAATGATGGTCCTTCCTGGCATCTCAGTGACATGACCTTGGCTTCAGCATTATCTCCGTTCTTTCTTCTGACAACCTTTCTTCAAAATTACTTGCATGTGTGAGCAATAATCTCGCCAAAAGATGAGTTGGAATGGAGAGAAAAAGAGAGAGATCTTTGTCCTTGAGCAATATCTTGATAGATGGCTAATGTTGCTGAAACTTTAATGTTTGAATTTAAACTGCATAGTACATTTTGAAAATTAATTTCTTGAATTATTCATTTAAGTCTATAAACTACAATAAAATCCACAGCTAAAAACCCCTATGTTTATCATTGAATTTTAATTTATCAGGTTGTATCGTCATACAGTATGGGAACAGACCCTTTGGTCCAACCAGTCCATGCTGATCATAATCCCAACCTAAACTAGTCCCATCTGCTTGTACCTAGTCCATATCCCTCCAAACATTTCTTATTCATGTATTTATCTAAATGTCTTCCAAATGTTGTAACTGTACCCCAATTCACCACTCCTATTGAAATTCATTCCACACACAAACCACACTCTATGTAAAACAAATTGTCCCTCATGTATTTTGTAAATCTTTCTCCTGTCACCTTGAAAATATGCTTTCTAGACTTGAAATTCCCCACCCCAGAGAAAAGGCACCTAGCATTCACCTTTTCTATGCCCCTCATGATTTTATAAACCTCTCTAAGGTCATCTGTCAATTTCCTGTGCTCCAGTGAAAAAAGTCCCAGCTTATTTTGCCTCTCCTTGCAACTCAAGCACTCTATTCCAAGCAATATCCTGGTTAATCTTTTCTAAACTCTCTCCAGCTTAATAACAACCTTCATATAACAGGGAGACCAGAACTGGATACAGTACTCCACAAGAGGCTTCACCTACATCCTCGACAACCTCAACATAACATCCTAACTCCTATATTCAATGGTCTGAGCAATGAAAGCAAGCATGCTAAATGCCGTCTTAACCACCATATCTATGAGTGATACAAACTTCAAAGACTTGTGTAACTGAATCCTAGATCCCTCTGTTCTTCAACACTGTCTAAGGCCATACTTTTAATTATTGAAGTCTTGTCTTTGCTTGTTTTATCAAAATGCAATACCAATATGAAGGAATTTCATTTCGATTCATTGTTAAACAAAGTTATTTTTCACTGAGGTTTTGCAATCTCTGAATATACTGGCCAAAAAGGAGATTCATTAGTATCTTTCAAAAGGAAACTTGTTAAGTACTTAAAATGGACTTTAGAAATTTGCAGATCTGGCACAGCCACCATCGTTTGAATGGCTTTCTTCTATCCTGTGAGAGTTTTGGAAAGCTTAAATGAGATTTTGTCTTTTAAATGCTTTCTTTCCCCCTCTGTTCCAACATAATTTACTCATATCAATACAGAGAGTGTAGAAATTAGGAGCAATCAATGTGGAGATTAATTCTGCCTCCTTGCTTCTCTGACAGTGAGCATCAGTGGCCTGGTAACGATGTGAGAAGTGTGGCATTGTTTCTGTTATCTGATTAGAGAATGCTATCCAAATAATGAATATTGTCATCCTGTTGTTTCGGAGGTGAGAGAGACTATCAAGTATAGAGTCATAGAGATGTACAACATGGATACAGACCCTTTGCTCCAACCCATCCATGCCGACAAGATATCCCAACCCAATCTAGTCCCACCTGCCAGCACCCGGCCCATATCCCTCCAAACCCTTCCTATTCATATACCCATCCAAATGCCTTTTAAATGTTGCAATTGTACCAGCCTCTACCACTTCCTCTGACAGCTCAATCCATACATGTACCACCCTCTGCGTGAAAAAGTTGCCCTTTAGGTCTCTTTTATATCTTTCCCCACTCATCCTAAATCTATGCCTTCTAGTTCTGGACTCCCCGATCCTAGGGAAAAGACTTTGCCTATTTATCTTATCTGTGCCCCTCATGATTTTGTAAACCTCTATAAGGTCACCCATCAATCTCCGAAGTTCCAGAAAAAACCGCACCAGCCTGTTCAGTCTCTCCGTATGGCTCAAATCCTCCAACCCTGGTAACACACTTGTAAATCTTTTCTGAACCCTTCCAAGTTTCACAACATCTTTCCGATAGGAAGCAGACCAGAATTGCACGCAATATTCCAACAGTGGCCTAACCAATGTCCTGTACAGCCGCAACATGACCTCCCAATTCCTGTACTCAATACTCTGACCAATAAAGGAAAACATACCAAACGCCGCCTTCGCTATCCTGTCTACCTGCGACTCCACTTTCAAGGAGCTATTAACCTGCACTCCAAGGTTTCTTCGTTCAGCAACACTCCCTCGGACCTTACCATGAAGTGTGTGAGCCCTGCTAAGATTAGCTTTCCCAAAATGCAGCACCTCGCATTTATCTGAATTAAACTCCATCTGCCACTTCTCAGCCCATTGGCCCATCTGGTTGTAATCTGAGGTTACCCTCTTCGCTGTCCACTACACCTCCAATTTTGGTGTCATCTGCAAACTTACTAACTGTACCTCTTATGCTCACATCCAAATCATTTATGTAAATGGCAAAAAATAGAAGACCCAGTATTGATCCTTGTGGCACTCCACTGGTCAGAGGCCTCCAATCTGAAAAACAACCCTCCACCACCACCCTCTATCTTCTACCTTTGAGCCAGTTCTGTATCCAAATAGCTAGTTCACCCTGTATTCTGTGAGCTCTAACCTTGAAAACCAGTCTCCCATGGAGAACCTTGTCGAACGCCTTACTGAAGACCATATAGATCACATCTACTGCTCTGCCCTCATCAATCCTCTTTGTTACTTCTTCAAAAAAACTCAATCAAGTTTGTGAGACATGATTTCCCACGCACAAAGCCGTGTTGACTATCCCTAATTAGTCCTTGCTTTTCCAAATACATGTAGAAACTGTCCTTCAGGATTCCCTCCAACAACTTGCCCACTACCGACGTCAGGCTCACTGGCTTGTCCTTACCACCCTTCTTAAACAGTGGCACCACGTTCCGGCACCTCACCTGTGACTATCGATGATACACATATCTCAGCAAGAGGCCCAGCAATCACTTTTCTAGCTTCCCACAGAGTTCTAGGATACACCTGATTATCCACCTCTGTGCATTTCAAGACATCCAGCACTTCCTCTTCTGTAATATGGACAATTTGCAAGGTGTCACCATCTATTTCCTGACATTCTTTATCTTTCATATCCTTTTCCACAGTAAATACTGATGCAAAATACTCGTTTAGTATCTTCCCCATTTTCTGCGGCTCCACACGAAGGCCGCCTTGCTGATCTTTGAGGGGCCCTATTCTCTCCCTAGTTACCCTTTTGTCCTTAATGTATTTGTAAAAACCCTTTGGATTCTCCTTAATTCTGTTTGCCAAAGCTATCTCATGTCCCCTTTTTGCCCTCCTGATTTCCCTCTTAAGTATATGCCTACTGCCTTTATACTCTTCTAAGGATTCACACGATCTATCCTGTCTATACCTGACATATGCTTCTTTCTTTTTCTTAACCAAACCCTCAATTTCTTTAGTCATCCAGTATTCCCTATACCTCGCAGCCTTTCCTTTCACCCTAACAGGAATATACTTTCTCTGGATTCTTGTTATCTCATTCCTGAAGGCTTCCCATTTTCCAGCCGTCCCTTTACCTGCGAGCATCTGCCCCCAATCAAGCAGAAACAAAGGAGGAAGTTTTCAACAGAATCAAAAAGATGTCTGAAGTTATGTTTTAAAAAAAGTATAATTAAATAATTGATTTCATGGATTTTGTGTTTCTTTTGTAGATCATTAAGACTTGCAAGAAGATGGGCATAAAAACAGTTGCAATTCATAGCGATGTGGACTCCAATGCTGTAAGTCACTAATTATCAATCTATAACTTAACCCCTATTTTTATTTTGCATTTTGAATGTATAACTAGATTGTGATTTTTCTAAATGCACCTTATGATTAATTTGTGGAGATTAACTTAAATGCAGAAGAAACAATTCCAAAATGGTATTGTTTGGCTGGAAGAGCTGCTTAGCAAAGTTAGAAACTGTAACTTGTCACTTAGCTATATACGAGAAAGCTCTCTTATGTGAGTCAGTATAACTTAGACAGTTTCCCTCGTGCGTTTTGTGACCTGAAAGATGTTGGAATGCTTTGCTATATGAATGACAAAAACTGAGTATGGAAATGGAACAAGATAGGGTGAAATACTGACTTACATTTATATGGTACCATTCACAATTTCATGACATCCCAATGCATTTTGAAACCAATTAAGTAATTTTTGAAGTGTAGTCACTTTTTGTCATGTAAGGAGTTTAGCAACCTACACTTAAGTTCCCCACATTTTCTGCTAATGTGGTGGCTTTTAGTGGTGGTGGGTGAGGAATATTTTCTATACAGGGCACCTGGGATAGCTCCCCGCTTCTCTTCGAAATAGTACGATTGGATCTTCACCTTCCAATTGAGAGGTCTCATGTGTTTGTCTTTTATCTCGCCTAATCTTGAATGTGCGTCGGTGTTTGTGTGTATTTACGGTTTTTCAATAGGTTTAATTTATGTCATGTAATAGCAGATTTGAAATCCTTTATTTTCTCTTTTTTTTTGTTGTGCAGGTTCATAACACTTGAAAAGTGGAGTCGCAGGTAGACAGGACAGTGAAGATGATGTTTGGTTTGCTTGCCTTTATTAGTCAGTGTATTGAGTATAGGAGTTGGGAGGTCATGTTGTGGCTGTACAGGACATTTGTTAGGCCACTTTTGGAATACTGTGTTCAGTTCTGATTTCTCTGCTATAGGAAGGATGTTGTGAAACTTGAAAGTGTTCAGAAAAGACGTACAAGAATGTTACCAAGATTGGAGGATGTGAGGTATAGTCAAAGGCTGAATAGGCTGGGGCTATTTTTCCTGGCGTTTCGGAGACTCGGTTGATCTTATAGAGGATTATAAAATCATGAGGGGCATGAATAGGGTGAATAGCCAATGCTATGAAGATGTGGGTGTACTGTACCTTTAAGAGAGTTAAAAGCTAGCAAAACCCACCTGACAGGACCAAGTGTTCTGAAAAAAGATACAATGTATCATGTGGTCCAGCTACTGGGGTAGCTGGTTGCCTGGAAATGACAAAACAGATTCAAATTAGGCCATTCAGTTTAAATTATACCCTGGAAAATACCAAACTCCAATCCAATTTGAATTTAGCATATTGACAACCTTAAGCCAATGACACAATCCGATACTTTGGGGAATAAGACCGGGGGTGGGTGGGGGGGGAAATTGAACAGTTGAGAGGAGAACTGCCAAGCTACCAACATATAAAGACTGTCTGAAAAATAGCTCTCTCAGAAGGTACCTTAATCGATCCGTAACTTGTGAAGTAGAACCCCAAAAAAGAAGAAAAAAAGATAGGAATACAGAGAAAACTGAAAGCTGCCTGGTTTTGAAAATCTTACTTGGGAGTTTTATTGGACTAGTATTGTAGAAGGGGACGGTCAAAGATAGGTTAGAGGAAGGACTTGTAAATAGTTGTTAGTTAATTATTCTCTGTTATACTTTAAGATATAATGTTGTTAATTTTTACTTTAAATAGTACTTGGCCTCTCGAATTTTCACCGATTTCTGCACGGGATAAATCGTTTTTGTGTTGCTGGTTTACAGTAAGCAGGAGAGTTTATTTCGTGTCGTAACATCAAGGTCTTTTTCTCAGGGTAGGGGAGTCCAAAATTAGAGGGCATATGTTCAAGATAAGAGGGCAAGGTTTAAAAGGGAGCCGAGCGCCATCAATTTCACGCAGAGGGTAGTGTCTTCATAGGATGAGCTGCCAGAGGAAGTGGTGGAGGCTGGTACAATTACAACATTTAAAAGGATGGGTAAATGAATAGGAAGGATTTAAAGGGATAGGGACCAAATACTGTCAATGGGACAAGATTAATTTAGGATATCTGGTCGGCATGAGTGAGTTAGACCAAAGTATCTGTTTTGTGTTGTACATCTCTGTGACTTGATGTTAAAGTTAAGAGTGTTCCAATAAATAGTTATTTTTGTGCTATTGATGACACCTGGTATGAATTGCTTTTGTCCGGAGCTGCAGTCATGCAAATTGGTCATCTTGCTGATTTAATGAAATTTTGGAACAGCTTGTAGAAAAGTTAGCAGCACACACTTGCTAGTTAAGTTGTAACACAGCTTACAATCATTGTAAAGAGAAAAAAATGACACTAGTTACGTATCAAAGTTCAAAGCTATATCATCAGAAACAATATAAAAACTGAAAATTGCCTGCATGAAAGCTTACAGAATGGAGATTGAGTAGAAACAGTAGATCTTGAGTAGATTGAAGGTAAAGATCCAGTGGTCATGATCCATATAGGTACCAAAGACATAGATAAATCTAGGACAGAGGTGAACAGCTAAATTTAAAAAAAAAACTAAAAAGGTAATAATGTCTATAGTGGAAATTGGAAAACCTGAATTAAAGGAGGAGGTAAGAGTGCAGAGCTTCGGAGACATTATTAAAATCTCCAGCACAGACACAAGTAGGAAAGAGTGTGTGGAAAGGGTTAACAATCAAACTTCAAGCACACTGGATGAACGAATGACAATGAGAAGAGGGGCAGTTAATACAGGCCTGAAGGTGTTAAATCTGAATGCACGCAATGTAATTTATAAGGAAAGTGGGCTTTGGAGCAGATTGAAATTAGCAGGTATGACATGGTGGGCATCATGGAGACTTGGCTGCAAGGGGATTGGGATTGGGAGCTGAATATTCAAGGATTTACATCCTATTGAAAAGATAGGCAGGTGTGCAGAGGGAGTGGGGTTGCCTTATTAGTAAGAAATGAAAGTAAATCAATAGTAAGAAATGAATTAGGGTCAGATGGTGTAGAAGCTGTGGTGAGTAGAATTGAGGAACCACAAAGGTAAAAAAAAACATAGTTGGAGTTGTGTACAGGCCTCAATAGTAGTCAGGAGCTGGGGTGCAAGAAGGTAGAGAGGATATGTAGGAAAGGCAAAGTTAAGTGATCATGGGGGATTTCAGTATGCAGGTGGACTGATAAATCAGGTTGGTAGCGGATTGCAAGAAAAGGAATTTGTGGAATGTCTATGAGACGGCTTTTTGAAGCAGCTTGTGGTGCAGACCACTAGGGAACAGATAATATTGGGTTTAGTGTTGTACAATGAGGCGGACTTGATAAGGGAGCTTAAGGTGAAGGAACCCTTAGGAAGCAGTGATCGTAATATGATTGAATTTACTCTGCAATTTGAAAGGGAGAAGATAGAATCAAAGATAACAGTATTACAGCTAAATAAAGGCAATTAAGGAGGCTGGGGGAGAAGCTAGGTAGAATTGACTGAGAGAGGGGCCTAGCAGGAAAGACATTGGAACAGCAATGGCAGGAGTTTGTGGGAGTAATTCAGGAGACATGGCAGAAATTCATCCCAAGGAAAAAGAAGCATGGTACAGGGCGGATTAGGCAACCATAACTGACCAGGAAAGTAAGGGATAGCATAAAAGCAAAAACGAAAGCATATAAAGTGGCGAAGGGCAGTGGTAAGTGTACAAAGACCAACAGAGGGCAACAAAAAAAAAATAAGGAGGGAGAAGAATAAATATGAGGGTAAGCTAGCCAGTAATATCAAAGAAGACAATAAGAGTTTCTTTTGATATATAAAGGGCAAAAGAGAGGCAAAAGTGGACATTGGACCGTTGGAAAATGGTGCTGGAGCATTTGTAGAGGGGAACAACGAAATGGCTGAAGATCTGAATAATTTGCGTCCGTCTTTACAGTGGAAGACATGAGTAATGTCCCAAAGATTCAAGAGAGTGAGGGTCAGAGCTGAGTAATGTGGCCATCACCAAGGAGAAGGTGCTAGAAAAACCGAATGGCCTGAAGGTGGATAAATCAGCTGGACTAGATGGTCTACACCCCAGAGTTTTAAGGGAGATAGCTGAAGAGATAGTGGAGGCATTTTTGGTGATCTTCCAGGAATTGCTGGGATAAGAAAGGGTCCCACAGGATGGGATAATCACTAACGTGACACCCCTGTTTAAAAAGGGAGTAAGGCAAAAGAGGAAAAATTACAGACCCATTAGCCTAACCTCTGTCGTGGGTAAGATCCTGGAATCCACTGTGAAGGATGAGATTTCTGAATACTTCAAAGTGTATGGTAAAATAAGGCAAAGTCAGCATGATTTCATCAAGGGGAGGTCATACCTGACAAATCTGCTAGAGTTCTTTGAGGAAGTAACAAGCATGTTAGACCAAGGAGAGCCAATAGATGTTATCTGCCTGGACTTCAAGAAGCGTTTGACAAGGTACCTCACAGGAGCTTACTGAGTAAGATAAGGGCCCATGGTGTTAGAAGCAAGGTACTAACCTAGTTAGAAGCTTGGCTGTCTGGCAGAAAGCAGAGAGAAGGGATAAAAGGGTCCTTCTCAAGATGGCAACCAGTGACAAGTGGTGTACTGCAAGGCTTAATGTTAGGACCACAACTTTTCACTTTATACTATAATCATCTAGATGCAGGAACTGAAGGTATTCTGGCTAAGCTTTGCAATCGATCCAAAGATAGGTAAAGGGACAGGTGGTATTGAGGAGGTGGGGAGGCTGTAGAAGGATTTGGACAAGTTAGGAGATTGGGCAAAGAGGTGACAGATCGAGTATGACTTGAGAAATGTGAGGTCATGCACTTTGGTAGGAAGAATAGAGGCATGGGGAGAAAATGTTCTAAATGGGGAGAAAATTCAGAAGTCTGAGGTGCAAAGAGACTTGGGAGTTCTAGTCCAGGATTGTCTCGAGGTAAACTTGCAGGTTGAGTCAGTAGTTAGGAGGGCAAATGCAATGATGACATTTATTTTGAGAGGACTTGAATATAAAAGCAGGAATATGTTTCTGAATCTCTAAATGGCTCACTTTTGGAGTTCTGTGTGCAGTTTGGGCCCCTTATCTCAGGAAGGATGTACTGGCCCTGGAGCGTGTTCAGAGGAGGTTCACAAGAATGGTCCCAGGAGTGAAAAGCTTAACATATGAGGAATTTTTAAGGATTCTGAGTTTATAATCGATGGAGGTTAAAAGGATGAGGGGTTATCAAATTGAAACATACAGAATTCTGAATGGCCTGGACAGAGTGGACATTGGAAAGATGTACTCATTGGTAAGAGAGACTAGGACCTGAGAGTATAGCCTTAGAGTAAAGGAAGACCTTTTAGAATGAAGATAAGGAGAAACTTCTTCAGTCAGAGTGGTGCATCAATGGAATTCAATGCCACAGAAAGCTGTGGATGCCAGGACATTGAGCATATTTAAGACTGAGATAGATAGGTTCTTGAGAATCGAGGGTTACCGGGAGAAAGCGGGATTGTGAAACCTATCAGCCATGATTGAATGCCAGAGTGGACTTGATGGTCTGAATAGTCTAATTTCTGCTCCTATGTCTTTTGGCCTAACACTACATTCTTTAATAATAATTTTCATTGCTTGTAATTCATTTATCAATGGTGACCAAGGATTGATGAGAGTAAATTGAATCTTTTTTTTAGATTAGATTAGATTACATTACAGTGTGGAAACAGGCCCTTCGGCCCAACAAGTCCACACCGACCCGCCGAAGTGGAACCCACCCATACTCCTACATTTACTCCTTACCTAACACTACGGGCAATTTAGCATGGCCAATTCACCTGACCTGCACATCTTTGGACTATGGGAGGAAACCGGAGCACCCGGAGGAAACCCACGCAGACACGGGGAGAACGTGCAAACTCCACACAGTCAGTCGCCTGAGGCGGGAATTGAACCCGGGTCTCTGGCGCTGTGAGGCAGCAGTGCTAACCACTGTGCCACTGTGCTGCCCACAATCTTGTTTTCAAATTTTCTGCATTGATGCTAATTATTCTCCCCCAATTAGATGGTGAGTGCCACTCTGCATGAGTGGTAGAGGATGTCTGGACAATTCATTCCTCAATAGCCAATTCACCTTGGACAGTAAAACTTTTCACATATCATTCTTCAACTTGTGGTGAGGGTGGCTGGGTTCCTGACTGCTGATTTATTCTTCAACTAGTGACTGCACATGAACATGAAGATACAAAATGAGAATTGTAGATTTTCTTTCACACTTGTACACATTTTTACATTCTCCTTCTGTGTTCCAATGATGCTTCAACCAATATCACTTCCACAACAGTTGAGATCAGCAAACCCCAAGGATTAATATTAAAATACAGAAACATCTATGCATTCTTTGGAAACCAGATTTTTGTGTGACTCAGTTGGTCATTTAGCCAAATTTTAAATGTTGATTGAAAAGGCCTTGTGTTCCTACATTACAGCAATGGCTGAACTTCAAAAGCACTTAATTGCCCGTGAAAAGCTTTGGGACGTCTGGAAGGCTCTATAGAAATAAAAGACTTCCTTTTTTTTCCCCTGGAAGGAGACAAATCCCGTACCTGTAGGATTTTGGATTGGAGGTACAGATTAGCCATGATCTAACTGAATGGCAGAGCAGGTTTAAGAATAATGGCCTATACCTTTTCCAAACTGACTTTAAATTGTTTACATTTTGAGCTAAATGACATGGAATCAAAAATGCTTATGACATTTTGTACAACATTTGAAGAAGTATTGGAGTAATATTTCAGCCTTTTACTTTATTTTCACTTAATTCATGGGATCTGGGTATTACTGAGAAGGTCAGCATTTCTTACTCATTCCTAGTTTATCTTGTAAAGGCTTTAGGGAGCCGCTTACTTGAAATGCTGCAGTTCATGAAGTGCTGATATACCCTAGTGCTGTTGAGGGAGTTTAAGAATTTTTGAGCCAGCCACAATAAATCAAAGGTGATGTTGTTCCATATATACTCTATTTTGATATGTTTCACTGGACTGATTGGAGCCAGCACTGTGGGAATCTGTAATTTAAAGTCTACTTTCCTGAACGAGACCATTTTAAAATATTTCTTAGGTATTTTTAATGAGAAAGTGTGTGTTTTGTACAATTCATTGTAACCATATTTTGGGTCTAAATTATATCATCTTATACTATTCCTTCAGTTTATAATCTTCTAAAAAATAGTAACACATTCTAAAGATATGCATTTATATTTTCCCCTTTCAAAGGTAAAAATAGAATTAAACACAACAAAGGGCTGTGTACTTGCATTTTGTAGATTAATAGGCATTGTGGAGTATTAGGAAACCTAGAGATAGTATATCCTTCCTGCAAGCAGTTCAGCCACTCCTCCAATTGAAGTTGGTAAGGCGATGTATCCTGTGTGTTAATGAAGCAAAACTGTGCTTGTCTGCTCTTTTTCCAGTTGGAACATTTTCTAACTTTAAAAAGCCCTAAAAATTGAACTTTAAAATTCAATTTGTGGCCATTGACTTAAAACCTAGATATATAAGCATCTCAATATGCTTACATCTAGGTAAAATCTCAATAATGACTTGAACATTGAAATGAACTGGTCTCTGACATTTATCACACATTGAGTGTCCATTCGCAAGTGCAGCGATTAAGCCGATAAATAAGGGTCATTTGTGTCAATGTCCACTCATGAATGATTAGCCTTAAACCTTGCAAGAAATAGCTTTTGTCTTAGAGCGCAAAGTCTGGCAGAATGAGACAACCCCCTCACAGTTACCTCAGTAAATCAACTGGACTGTGGAAATTATGCCACACTGTGCCTGCATAATCTGACTGTGACATTATTTTTATTTGTTCTTGGAATATGTGCAGCCTTGGCAAGGCAAGCATTTATTACCCATCCCTTACTACCCTTGAAAAAGTTGTGGTGAGCTGCCTTCTCGAATCACTGCAGTTTATCGACAATGCTATTCAGAAGGGAATTCCAGGATTTTGATTCACTGGCAGTGAAGGACAGGTGATCTAGTTCTCAGTTTGAAGGAGATCTTAAGGGTGGTGATGATCCCTTGAGTCTGCTGCCTTGTTCTTCATTGTGCTCCAGATTGGCAGTTTGCAAGGTTTTGTTGAACTAGTTATGTTCTCTGCACTGAATCCACCATGTTAGTGAAGAAAATAACAGCGTTGCTGCCATACAGTGCCTTGTTTGTTCAGGTGATCCAAAGGTATAGGTAAGCAAGTACCTTTTTGAATTGCAGTCATGGTTGTAATGTAGGAAATGTCTCAGTCAAATTTATTCACTGTCTGTTCTGATCAGCAGCAATGTGATAATGATCAGATATCTGTTTTACTGATAATTGTCAAGAGATTAAATATCAGCGAAGTTTTTGTGGAGAGCTCCGTGACTTCTTTTTTGAAATGGCGCCATTGGATATTTTTTGTTGATGTCTAAGGACAGATGGGCTCAGTTTTATTAAATACAAGGTTTGTTTTTATGGCCAGCATTTTTTACCCACCCCTAAATTGTTCTTAATTTGAGCTACATTCTTGAACTGCTGCACCCTTTGGGGTGTAGGCATCCACTCAGTGCAGTTAGGAAGGGAGCTCCAAGATTTGACCCAGGAAAAGTGAAGGAACAGCAATACAGTTCAAAACCAGAATGGTGAGTTGTTTGGAGGGGAACTTGCAGGTCGTGGTGATCCCATGTATCAGCTGCCCTAGTCCTTCTTGGTGATCATTGGTTTGGAAGATACTGTCAAAGTAGCCTTGGTGAGTTGCTACAGTCCATCTTGTAGATGGTACAAACTGCTCCCACTCTGCTTTTGTGGTGGAGAGAGTGAATGTTAATTATGTTGGATGCAGTACCAATCAAGTGGGCTTCTTTATCTGGATTAGTGACAAGCATCTTGAATGTTATTGGAATTGCACTTATCCAGGCAAGTGGAGCGTATTCCACCAATCCCTCTACTGCACTGAATGGATCCAATCTGTTCTTTGTGCTCATTCCTAAGAGAATAACAGCATTGTGCTTGCTAGTGATTGCCCAGCACATCCATCCTTGTAATGCATGACCTTGCTTTAAATTAATTTACTTTAGATTACTTACAGTGTGGAAACAGGCTCTTCGGCCCAACAAGTCCACACCGACCCTTCAAAGCGCAACCCACCCAGACCCATTCCCCTACATTTACCCCTGCACCTAACACGATGGGCAATTTAGCATGGCCAATTCGCCTAGCATGGCCAATTGCTATACCAATTGGAAAGCAAACAAACTCTTGATAATCCAGTTTGAATACTATTACGTGTAAGTCAAAATAAAAAACCATTGCTACCTCCAATATCTTTATAACTGATAAAATTAAATTTTCTTTTAACAACTGATCATCAATAGCATTTAACATGACAGACGAACCCCGGCGATTAAACATGCATTCGTTTCTTTCCTAAATCGTTTGAGAATGTTTTGACTTCTATATTCAAGAGATCATGCTTGTTCAGTCATGCAATATATTTAAGACTGAAATCAGTGGTCTTTTGCATAGTGAGCTACAGAAGGTTAGTGGAACTCAGATAGGGGATCATGTCTGATCTTCTTGGATGTCGGAGTATAATTCAATTCTTAAAAGGCTTAGTAAGTTCAGAAAGGAACCTGATTAAAATATAGGTCAGAAAGAATTAATATAGGTAAATTTTGTGACAGTCACAGTTATAGTCATGTCTTCAAGGTTGCTTTTCCAATGTCTAAAATATTATTTCCACTGAGAGGGCTACTTGATGGAACAGATGAATATGTAAGTATCCGCCAGGACTAAATGGGTTCCATAACTCACCTCTGAGTCAGAAGGTTGGACTCAAGACCCACTCCAGTGACTGGAATCGCAAAATCTAGACACTAATAATCTTAGTGCATTGCTTTGATGGAGGGAAGGGAGGGAGATTGGGGCATGTTGCATTGTTGGAGTTGAGATGTTAAATGCTGAAGCTCCACGTGTCTTTCTAGGTATAAGATCTCATAGCACTACTTTGAAGGTGGGCAAAGGGTTCTTCCTGATACGCTTGCTAATATTTATCCCTAAACCAATATCCTTTAGTGATCATCTAGCCATTATCACGTTGCTGTTTATGTAATTGAGTCATGCACAAATTAGTTCTGTCTGGTCTCCAAGATTGTAAAGTTTGAAGTGTAGTTTTTGTTGCAACTTGAGCTTGTAGAAGATACTATGTAAATGTATATCTTTTATTTTAATAAAAAATATAAGTTACCTTTTAAATTATCATATTTTATGGGCTTGGGAGTGTACTTCTGGATTTGAGATTTTCAGCAAGATCAAGCCTATGACTTAGAATGTTATCAGTGGATATGAGGCATTGTACGTGCTGACTTTGTAATGCAATTGTGTAAACATTTGAACTATTTCTGTTTGAGATTTGACTTTCACTTGACTGGAGGTTAAACCTTTCTTGTCTTACTGTCTCTGTGTTGTAGCTGTTCGATATGTAAGGCAGTACTATTGATGTTTTTTGTAAAAATATTGTTTGATCCTCTGGACAGAACAACATAATGGCTCAATTTTATGGTAAAAATAAAAGAGAAGCGATTGGCACTTATTGTTATTAAAGTGTAAATTGGATGGCAACTTCCTTTGATCATGCAAATGTGGTTACAGTGCCGAAATCTGGAAGTTGTTTTGTCAAAAGCTGTGCTGCATTGATACTTCACTTAGAGACAATGCATTAAACCAATAGAGTGGCATTAGTTGCTATACCTTCTTCATTTATACACACTTACTTACCAGAGAAAATTAGCCACTCCAGTGTATATGCTCTTATAATGGAGTAGTTAGTCTTTATTACTGTCCCAACTGTCTATCTCGCATAGAAAAGTAACTTCAACAAAATATGAAGTGTCAGTCCTTTTCATTTTGCACGTTGTTGGAGATTTAACAAGGAAAGAACATTCACTTAAGTTTAGTAAGTGCATTCTTAGAGCAAGCTTCAATTAACAGGTTGGAAGTTTTTAATAGTGAAATTTGAATTTAAAGAATCATGATTTCAAAAATGCTTTGATTTAAATAAACAATACCACAATGAATTAATATTTATATCTTTAAGTTCATTTAGGTTTTTATTTAAAGTATTTTCGTTTCTGTCTTTTTTTTAAAATCATTCACTGTTAATCTCATCTTTGTTCCCTCTTTGTGCTGATTTGACATTTAATTATTTTCTGGTTTAGAATCTGCTCATGAATAGCTCTTCAGTCAGATTAAGAAGATACGCAGTTGCTTGCCCTGGGTACATATGTCCCTGATATGCCTCGTGTGCCTTAAATGTGGACTTTTACCTCTTTGTGTTACAAGTTAAAGGGAAAGTTTCTGACCTGGCTGGGTGCGGGTGAAGGACCAATAACATTGATACTATCCATAGAGGAGTGTGCTTCATGACCACTACCACCACCACACTCATTCCCCCTGCCTCACCCCATCTTACCCAATCCCAACCATTCACCGCTCCAAAGATTCTGACCTAGTAAAGCTGTGGTCCAACATCAACGCCTCATTTATTTTTAACATGTGAAGATGTTCAAAGCTTGTCAACCAGGCTGTTCAACTAGGTTTCATATCTTGAATCAATCCTGTACTTCACTGCTACCTATACATTTGCATACTACGTGATGGCATCTGTGTGCTACAATAGTGGAAATCATAAACTATATATTTTTCTCATCATAGAAGCCTATAACTGTTCAAAAGGAAGGGAATCTCTTTGAACACATTGGAAGGAATACTGCTGGACAAGGTTACAAGTTTTAAAGTTTTTTTTACTGTAGCAAACAATTAAAATCAATAGAATTAAAAAATTAACAGGTGGAAGATATTTGAAATAAAAAAAGGTACATTTCACTTTAAATAATCAATACAATAAAGAAAAGCCTCACATAGCTACAAGAACCCTCATTTTACTTTGTGTACAAATGTGGGATCATGTGCAATCTCAGTTTTTCCAACTTGCTGTCCACTACATGGGATTTCTGTCTTATTCAAGTGTTTAGAACATTGGATCTCATTTAACCAGCAGCAATATTGTATCCAGCATTCTTGACATGGTTACTGCTGATGAGGTGCCCATCTGTGAACCCTTACTTAGGCCATGGTGGTCTTGGTGGCACAGAATTCCCAATACTCCTCTGACTTGTTTAAATGATCTGCTAGGTTTTGAAACTGCAGCAGTGGATCTTGCTAATCCACAATTTGTGCCCTTTCTTTCTTCAATTATCTACTCTTTCCAGCAATATAACACATAATAACATAGTCTTTACCCTATTATCAGAGACCTACTTCAACACTTGGAACTGTTCAAAGATTGGAGAATAGAAAATTGTTCCATTTGGAGAGAACTTTGCTTGTTTCGTCTTTATAAACACTGTGTGTTTTGAACTGCTAAACAGAAAACATTCTCTGACCTAACCCCACTGCCATTGACTTTATATTCGCCCATTGATTCTTAGCTGTTCATCCCTAATTGACACCTTGGGTCAC
Source organism: Chiloscyllium plagiosum (assembly GCF_037043375.1). Classification (NCBI taxonomy): domain Eukaryota; kingdom Metazoa; phylum Chordata; class Chondrichthyes; order Orectolobiformes; family Hemiscylliidae; genus Chiloscyllium; species Chiloscyllium plagiosum. The sequence continues at coordinate 19,056,170 of NW_028270144.1, read as the reverse complement.
ATGAGCACATTCCTTGGAACATAACTTTGTCCTAATCAGGGAACTTATTAACCCTCTTTTTAGAATACTCTGCAGCCCCATCTGGTTTTCAAAGGACGTTTGCATAGAAAGTAGGTACATAGTTTACCCAGGACATTGGTCATTACGTCTAGAAATGGTATGACTATTTCAAGTTTCTTACTGCTGTGTGTACTTAAAGCACCTAATTCTGTACTGACTAGGGATTAATCCATAGTTCCTCCTTGATGTGTGTGGGTGGCTTAGCACAATACCTCATGTACATTTACCATTGAGCCATAACAGAATAAAGGTACTATTTCTGATGAAAGCTTTTACTGTTGTTTAAATAAGCAGTATTTAAACTATTTAAATAAGTCAGTACTGTAAGAAAACTCATTTAACTTGAAGCCTACTGTGAAGAAAGAGATAATAGTGAATCAGTATGAAATGTGTGGGTTGATATGTCAGTATGCTAACTGCAGCTAATTTTCAACAATTAATTCTCGTATGATACTGTGATCTCCATAGACACTGATAACTTGAGCAATTCAATCTTTCAGTTACCAGTCAACAAGACTTATGTTTTCTAACTTGCTTTTTGTTACTTGTTATGATGCATTATTAACTAAATAGTTTTTTGTCAGCTTTAATTTAAACTATAGAAAGTGACATGGTCCACTTATACTTCCCCAACACATTTTCCATGGAATTATACTCCTTTTAGCAACATTCCATATTGTTCCCTAGTTCCAGTGGATTCCTGTCTATTTCAGTTTTTCCTAGTGATAACTTTGACCATCTCCAGATGTTTTTGTTAAGATTCAGAGAATGTCTTGAATCCACCAATAACTGTAAAGCCTATTCTGATTATTCTTATTCCTTGGCTATTCCAGGAAACAATGGATGCCTCTCCATTTTGACACCACCACCTTCAAATTCCCCTTAAAGCCATCCACCATCCTGACTTGGAAATATATCACCATTCCTTCACTGTTGCTGGGTCAAAATCCTGGAATTCCCATTCTCATGGCATTGTGGATTAATCCACAGCAAGTGAACTGCAGCAGTTCAAGAAGGCAACTCACCGCTACCTTGTCCAGGGCAATGAGGGATGGTCAATAAATGCTGGCCAGCCAGTGATGCTCACATCCCACAAATGAGTTTAAAAAAAAAGTTTTAAAATCTAGTATGATGATGTGACAGATGTGTGTGTAAATGTGCCCTCTATAATTCTGCATTGTGTGATCGGTTCTGTATTCCTGATGGAATCATTACCAAGAAGCACTAATTGGGCTTAATAGTATAATCAAATTAGCCCTTTGTGTAGGACTTCCATAAGTGGGATTGTCATTTGAAATTTTAAATTTGATTGCCTGGAACAGTGGCTGTCGTGTAGATTCAGTCCCATCCCCTCTCACTCTTGCAGCTCTTCTGGCCCCTGCTCTTAGAGTCACAGACACATCTCTTCCCACACCCATGTCCGTCCCACCAACCCCTTTCTCATAGTTTCTCGCAGTGGTGTCTTTTTGTACTAACTGAATGTTTACTTGGCTGAGAAATGTGCACAAACAATTATTTTGTTGTGGAGGATGTATAGAGGGAAATAAAAGTAGTTCTCAAGGTTTTGCACTTGCTGAACTTTAAAACCGTGTAATTCTGTCCATAATCTCAATGAATAAAATTATATCAGAAACTTCTTTTGTGATTGTATAGATCTGTAATGGTGAATAATTTATAGTTCAGGAAGATCAAGATGATTTCAAATATTATAAAATATGATGCTCATTTGCAGAGATGGAACATGCAGAATCTTCTGAAATTGGAAGAGATTGTTGAATTTCTGCCACTGAAAGAAAAGGCGATCATGCATATCTATCTGTTAGAAACATGTAAATGAAACTGTAAAATTAAACTACTTGGGAGTTACAAATGTCTGAACTATCTACTGTCTATTCATGAGTGAACTTAATTGATCATTAGATTTCTAAGAGTTTCCGTTTTTTAAAATGAGTGATGGAAGCTTTTGTGATTTAAAACTTCAATAAATCCTCTGAATGTCTCTTGTCAAAATTGCAGGCTGGTTGCTTAGAAGCTATTTATGCTATAAGGGTAAATGCAGATTGGAACAACAGCAACGCATGGCACTTCTAATAATTTTGTGAGAGTGCCCATGTTAACTGCCATTATCTGAGTAGCCATATTATTTTAGCAGCATCCAAGGAGCAGTCCGATGCTGCCTGACCTGCTGTGTTTTTCCAGCACCACACTCTTGACTCTAATCTCCAGCATCTGCAGTACTCCGTTTTGCCTTTATTATTTTATCAGTTTATATAGATGAAGGGCTAAGTATAGTATTCAGAGCATTCTGCTGTGTAGACTTGGATTTCAGGGCCTCCAGTTTATCTCCAAATTAAGCTTCTGGAAGTACTGTTTTTGGGAGAAGAAAACTTTTTGAAGACATCAAGGCACCCTGGTGAGTTTTAGCAATGTAATAACAAAGCTCAAAAATTGCTTCAGTTATGGCCTCTTAAATTACAGTGTCCTAGCTCTGACCTGCTCTATGCCTCACCTTCAACGATATTTAGTTTTTCTTTCACAACAGAGCATGAGGTTTTGCCCTTCACTTCCAGTGACCCATAAAAGGGAGCCCTTAGCACAGATCCAAGGTCCATATGGTCCTTTCCCAAACGCTCACAAGCTCACGTGCTTTGCCTCCATGCAGAACTAGAAAAAGCTCATCAGTTTCAAAAAGAACGCTTCACTGCTCAAACGGTCCTAAATGGTTCATATTGATTTAGTTTCCAATTTCAGTGAAAGGGATTGTGAAACGAGAACAATTTTGAATGTTGATTGTGAATTTGAAAAGATGTTTAACACGCATGAACTGATTTAGGGTCCCAAATTTTCAAATGAGTGGATAATTTATCTCTGGCTCTTGAATAAGAGAGTGCTCTCTCCTGTACATGAGTTAATCTTCCCAAAATGGAAACTTTGTGATTTTCTTTGCAACAATTTGAGAATTTTCAAACACGTGGTTTATTGTACAACCCGAGTTCAGAAAATGTGGTTTCTGCAGACTATCTGCAAAACTTTGGATTCTACTTTGATTGCTTTGTCATCCCACAAGTTCTGATGTATGACCTAATATTGTATAAACATAGAAACAGTCCCTTGAGTGTTTTCCACCATTTAATAAGTTTATGGTCGATCTGTAATTTAACTCTAACCACCTGCCTTGGCTTCATTTCCTTTAATATTCTTTCCAACAAAAATGTCCCAACCCGAGTTTTAAAATTACTCCCTGTCCGCAATAACATTTTTGGAGTGGTAGAGAGTGGAGGAGAGTTTCCTACCTTTCTGCTACCATGTGTTTGAAGCAATATTTCCTATCAATTCTTCTTTTAATTTAAGGTAATGCCCTTTATTTGTGACTCTGTTATATCCACAATAGGAGGAGCAAATTCTCTCTCTTTCGGCCCAGTACTCCAACGGTCACAAAGTAAAATTAAGTGTTTTGGCCAGTTACCAATATGGCCAATTTTATAATTTATTCAAATCCATTACCAGATTTATTTTATAACAAGGTTATTTATTTACTGTGAAAATGGCTTAGCAAATATGTAAAGCTGATTAACACTGTTAGATTTTCATACTTGCATATTTCTATCTTACTAAATAGCCCAACGTGCAAGTACATGGAGACACCAGATAAAGGAAACAAGAGAACTGATTTCTTTGCAGATGTTCACTTTGGGGGGGGGGAAAGATACTTCTGACGAATAATTTATTGTTCTTGAAGGCAAGAAAGGCTCAGGAGTGGAATGTTTAAATGACTGCTGGTGTGCCCTTTGATATCTGTGGACAGGTTGTCAGGCACGTATATTTATCATGGGGATCTTTGCAGATGTACTTATTCATGAATATTGAAATAAAACTCTGTCAAAGACTTCTCAGGAGAGTAGCATTCTGGGTACCTCACTGGAATGAACAACAAGAGTTTTTTAAAATCAGAAACAGGAATGCTGAGCTGGGAAACTTCTTTCTTTCTGGCTGAACGTGAACTCCAACTGCCTCCAAAACACTGTTCAAAAATAAACTGGCTCTCTGGCAATCATACCACCTGGGTGATAAACAAGTCCAACAATTGGATAAAACCATGTGATTTCCAAAAGAATGTCTTGTTGAAAAGAAAATGTTCAAATGCCCAAAGTGGTCTTTCAATGACCATATAAAACAAATCCAAACATCCACAGAATTTGAAAATAAAACCATTTTTCCACAATCAAAACACAAGACCTTGCAGTAACATTTTGGAAGACTTATCCATTCCCCTGCCAGAGAATTTTATGCCTTATCATAGGCTTTCTTGACTTTTGTTTTACTCTATGCTCTGATTGCATTGTAACACAACCTCCTTCCCTTTTTCTTTTTTTCTCCTTCTAATTTTGTTCCTTTTAACTAGCTCAGAGTTAGGAGGTTGTGGATTCAAGACTCACTTCAGGACTTGAGTGCAACAATCTGGGTTTGATGTTTCAGTGCAGCACTGAGTGAATGTTGCTCTATCAGTTGGGCCACCTTTCCACTGAGATGTGAAACCAATGCTCCATTTTTCCCGAATGGAAAGATTGCATGACACTATTTTGAAGAACTATTTTGGGGGAATTTAGCACCTGATGATATTATTGCTAGACTGTTAATCCAAAGACCCAGGTAATGTTCTGGGGACCCACCTTCAAATCCCACCATGGCAGATGGTGGAATTTGAATTGAATAAAAATCTGGAATTAGTAGTCCCATGATGGTCAGGAATCCATTGTGGATCGTCAGGAAAACCCCATCTAATTCACTAATGCCCTTTAGAGAAGGAAACTGCCATCCTTACCTGGTCTGGCCTAGATTGCTGATAAAGGGCTTTTGCCCGAAACATCGAATTTTTTTTTTTCCCCAGCTCCTCTGATGCTGCCTGACGTGCTGTGCTTTTTCAGCACCACTCTAATCTTGGTTTGGCCTACACGTAACTCCAGACCTACAGTAATGTGGTTGACTCTTAATGTCCTCTGGGCAGTTAAGGAATGGCAATAAATGCTGGCCTAACCAGCAGTGTCCTCATCATGTGAATGAATTAAAAAAAAAGAGCTATCCCTAATGTACTGGCAAATATTGAACCTTTAATCAGCAAAGCAAAGAACAGAATTATCTTGTCATTACCATATTACTGTTTGGGAGAGCTTGGTCTGCACAAATTACCTGCTACGTTTCTTACATTACGACAGTGACTATGTTTCAAAAGTAGTTCCAACTGATTGGAAAGCATCTTGGGATTCCTGGTAGTTGTGCAAAACACTGTATTCATGCAAGTTATTTTTTTCTCTTTTCATTATATCAAACAAGTCACAAGCTTTAAGCAGTTAGAATTTAGGATTTGAAAAGAGAAATCTCCAAAATCCAGTTCACAGCAATTGTATCAAATTGTTACAAAGTCCAAGCTAGGGAATACAGGCATTTGAACCACTTGGTACTGATCTAAGCAACGCAAATTTTAATTTGCCCTAACATCGTAAGACTTCTCAATATTGGGCGAACTGTCCCAAAGACTAGTCACACAGCAGCCTTACGTATAAATCATACCTTACAGACAATATCCCAGACACTGCCATCACCACCTTACCAGCTGGGCAAACCCACCAGAAGTGGTGGCATAGCAGTATAGAGTTGGGAGAGAGTTTTATTCGGAAATCTTAACATTGTTTCTGATGGCCATGAAATCTCGTGACATGAGGTGAGTCATTGCCAAGGAAATGGCACAACATCGTGGGTCGGCACAACACCGTGGGCTGAAGGGCCTGTTCTGTGCTGTACTGTTCTATGTTCTATGAAATGTCTGGCTGATTACCATCTGCTCACCTTGCCTAATGAACCAGTACTCTTCATGTTGAACACCAGTTGGAGGAAGCACTAAGGGTGACAAAGCCACAGTACACTCTGGGTGGGAGACTTCAAAGTCCGTTAACAAGAGTGATTTGATATTAGTTGACTGAGTCAGCTGTCATAAAGGAATTAGCTGCTGGACTAGGTCTGTGGCCATTGGTCTGGGAGCCAAGTAGATGCATCCGTTCATGACAGCATTGGGAGGAGTGACCACTGCACTCCTCTTGTGGAGATGAAGTGCTGCTTTTGCGTGGAGGACACCCTCTATTATATTGTCTGGAATCACTGTCCTGCTAAATGGACATTGAGCAGATCCAGTGACTCAACTGAGCATGTGTCAGGCCAATGGGCCATCTGCAGAGGTAGCATTGTGTTCAACTTACAGCTTGTAACTTCATGGCCTGACATATCCCCACTTTAACATTGGCATCAAGACAGTGGATCAACTTTGGTTCAATGAGAGGGAAGGAGGGCACAACTGTAGCTGCAGTAGGCATTTATGAAAATAATGTGACGCTACAACACAGAACTATTTTCATGCACACCACTGGAAGCAGTAAGCAATAGGCAAAGGCAAGTGATTTCCCCCAACCAACAGATCACTTCCAAGCTCTTGAGTCCTGTCACCCCTAGTGTGAATGGTGGTAGACAGTTAAGCAGCTAATGGGCGAAAGCAGCTTCATCTTGGCCTCCACTTCAGCATCACAGATACCAGTTGGAGATAGCGGGACCATGGTAATATCACTACAAGGGTAATTCTGAGATCTAGTCTAATTCTCTGGGATATAGCTTCCAATCCCACAATTAAATTCAGTTAATAAACCTGGAATTGAAAGCTAGTCTCCTCAGTGTTGACCATGAAACCATCGTTGATTGTCGTTTAGGGAAGGAAATCTGCTATCCTTCCAGGGTTTGGCATCCACGTGACTCCAGATCCACAACAAAAATCTGAACTGCCCTCCGAGATGGCCTCGCAAACCATTAATTTCAAACAATGGGAATTAGGGATAGACAACAAATGTTGCCCTTGCCAGTGATGCTCTCATCCCAGGAAAGCATAAGATAAAAACCAGGTTTCAGCCAATTCAGTTCACTCCATTTGATATCAAGAAATATACCTGGCAATGAGGAAAATTGTCCAAGAAAGTCCTGTCCACAAAAAGCAGGGCAAATCCAATCTGATCAATTACTGCCATTTCAATCTATTCTCAATCATCAGCAAAGTGATGCAAGAGATTGTTGACAGTGGTTTCAAATGGCAATTGCTTCGCAATAACTTGTTTGCTGATGCTTAGTTCTGCTGGGGCCACTTTGTTCCTCACTACCTTACAGCCTTGGTCCAAGCATAGACAATAGAAGTGAACTTCAGGGGTGAGTTGAGAGTGACTGAACTTGTCACCAGTGAGATCTTGCAAAACTGGGTTCAATCAGAATCAGTGGGAAAACCCTCCACTGATTGAGGTTACACCTAGCACCAGGGAAAATGGTTGTAGTTGTTGGAGATCAGTTGTTTCAGTCCTAGGACATCACTGAAGATTACCTCAGCATAAGGAGGTTAGTTATGAAGTTCAGACCAGAAGTGTTTGGTTATAGAGTCTTAAAAACATAAAGCATGGAAGCAGACTCTTCAGTCCAAGTTGTCTGTGCTGACCAGTCATCCCAATCTGACCGAGCCCCATTTGCCAGCATTTGGCCCATATCCCTCTAAACCCTTCCTCTACAAATACCTATACAGATGCCTTTTAAATATTATAATTGTACCTGCCTACATTACTGCCTCTGGCAGTTTGTTCCATACATGCACCACCCTCAGCATGAAAGTTATCTGTCACTCCTTTTTAAATCTTTCCTCTCTCATTTTAAACCTATTCCCTTTTGTTTTGGACTACCGCATCCTAGAAAAAAAGACCTTGGTTATTCACACTATCCATGCTTTTCATGATTTTATAAACCTTTATAAGGTCACCTCTCAGCCTCTGATGCTCCAGAGAAAAAGGCCCCAGCCTATTCACTCTAATCTTGACTTTGATCTCCAGCATCTGCAGTACTCACTTTCGCCCAACCTATTCAGCCTGTCCCTATAATTCAAAACTTCTAGTCCTGGCAACATTTTTATAAACCTTTTCTGCACCCTCTTCAGTTTAACAACATTTTTCCTATAGAAGTGTGAGCAGAATTGTACAAAGTGTTCCAAACGTGTTCTTCTAAAATCCAATAAGTCCTGTCCTGGCCTACCCAATAGAGTCATGGAGATGTACAGCATGGAAACAGGTCCTTCGGTCCAACTCGTCCACGCTGACCAGATATCCCAACCCAGTGCCAGGACCCACCCCATATCCCTCCAAATCCTTTCTATTCATGTACCCATCCAGATGCCTTTTAAATGTTGCAATCATACGAGCATCCACCACTTCCTCTGGCAACTCATTCCATACATGTACCACTCTCTGCGTGAAAAGGTTGTCCCTTGGGTCTCTTTTATATCTTTCCCCTCTCACCCTAAACCGATGCCCTCTAGTTCCGGACTCCCCCGTTTCAGGGAAGAAACTTTGTCTATTTATCCTATCCACGCTCCTCATGATTTTATAAACCCCTATAAGGTCACCACCTAGCCTCTGATGCTCCAGGGAAAACAGCCCCAGCCCATCAACCTCTCCCTATAGCTCAAATCCTCAACCCTGGCGATATCCCTGTAAATCTTTTCTGAACCCTTTCAAGTTTCACAACATCCTTCCGATAGGAAGCAGACCAGAATTGCACGCAATATTCCAAAAGGTGTCCTGTACAGCTGCAACATGACCTCCCAACTCCTGTACTCAATACTCTGACCATTAAAGGAAAGCATACCAAATGCCTTCACTATCCTATCTACCTGCGACTCCACTTTCAAGGAGCTATGAACCTGCACTTTAAGGTCTCTTTGTTCAGCAACACTCCCTAGGACCTTACCATTAAGTGTATAAGTCCAGCTAAGATTTGCATTCCCAAAATGCAGCACCTTCCATTTATCTAAATTAAATTTCATCTGGTTGAATTAAAACAGACAATGACCACATTTCAATGACTTGAAATCGTAAAGATGGTCAAGTATTAGCACCTCTATATCTTATACATTCCAAAACCACTGAAAGTTGCTCTGTACTTGGCATCAACCTACTGAGCCATCATTGGACTGCCTCCAATGCCATGATAGCTTTCCTTAGATACGGGGACCAAAATAGTTCACAGTATTCTACTTATGGTCTGACTAGTGTCTTGTATAGCTTTAGCAAGACCTCCCTATATTTATACTCCAGACCTTTAAAATAAATGCTAACATTCCATTTGCCTTTCCTTTTACCTGCTGAACTTTGTGTATAAACATGGGGATTGGGGTTGGGTGGTGAAAGTGTGTAAGGCAGAGGTAGGTACATTCTTAGAAAGTAAGGAGGTGACAGGTTTTTTTGGGACAGATGAATGGCTTTGTTGTTTCAATAAAATTAATCACAATATTACTGAATGACAATAGGGTCTTGGGGCAAAATATTATCCTTCTGTTCCTGTTTGTGCATATGAGATGCCTAAAGTTGCAGATGATGGCAAATGATGGTTTGGGTAAGGATTGTGCTTAATGGGACATATTGAGAGGTTATGGTTTGATGGTCTCCAAAGGCTCAGAGCAGGATGGGTACAACTTTCTATATATTTGATGATATGGCCTTCAGCATAGTCAGATCCACTCGGCATCACCTTTCCCAGTACAATGCATTTAGAACATGTGACCACAATGCAGACATCCTTACATTAAGTTATAGTTTTTGTTGATACTTTTAATGGCATATTTTCTTTATTAGGAAACCTTCCACTGATCCTGAGCAATATCATGGGAGAGCTGCTAGTAATATAAACTCCTTTGAGGTGGGACTGCTGTCACATCCCCTAACACATTGCAATTAGCAGGTAATTCCCCAATTTATTACAGCAGACACAGCTGAAAGATGCATTGTTTCCCATGAATAAGCATGCAATCATACAACACAGTTTGAGGCCATTTAGCCCATTGTACCTGAGCTGGCACTTATAGAAAAGCTTTCAAATTAGTCCCAATCCTTTTCTTATTCCCTTTGGACCTGTAATTTTTTCCTTTTCAAATATACCTCTTATTCTCTTTTGGGAGTTGCAGTTTCATCTTCTTCCACAGTGCTCTGAAGCAGTGAATTCCTGATCACATGTCAGCACTTAAAAATATTTCACCACATCTTTCTTCTGATACTTTTTCCAATTACCTTAAATTTGTGTCCTCTGCCTACTGACCTTGCTGCTAATAAAAACAGTTTCTACTTATTTGTTCTATTCAAAATCTTGAGTGAGACCATGACAAATTTGTCTTTTTCCAAAAATATGCATTATCCATGAAATTTGTTGTAAACTAAAATGTACAAAAACATGTCAAGTTAAATCTTGCAGAATAATATTCAATTTATTCAAGTACAGCATGTTCCACTCAATATGATTCTAATAAACTTAATATTTACAGCATGTAAATTCCATGTCAGGTATAGAGCCTGAGGGTAAAACAATTCAAATTGGAAAATAAAGGAAGTGCAAAAGATGTAATTTTTTCCCTGTGCAGCATGCTTCATTCTGATGTGCCTCAAAACATTGTTATTGCTGTTGTTTAACAGTGCACTATCTTTCTTTCCAGTGTTGTGTATTAAAAAATGGCTTTCCTTTTAAATTGGGCAAAAGTGTTAGCTTGAGCCTCATCCTGTGATAAAACTGTCCCTTTATCCAGTGCTTTATGGCCTATGATTACTACCTCCTTGATGAGAATAAATTGCTGTTTTTGGTGTAAAGTTAGAGTATTTCAATTCTGAGCATTATCAAACTTTATCCTTGAAATGAGTTAAAGTCAAAAGTAATTGAAATTTAGGTTTTCTAAATTCATGGTTCCTTCTTTGAAATAAAACTGAAATACCACAATACATAGCATCTTTAACTTAATAAAACATCGCAAGTTGCCTTTTAACGAGGACACCAAACCACAAAAAAAATTGATCAAATTTGACCTAAAGTGGCATGTTTTTAGGACTGTATTAAAAGAAAAATGTGTTTGAGAAAGGCGCAGAACTACAGGGAGGCATTTCAAGATGTTGTGACCCAGGCAACTGAAGACACTACCACCAAAACTGGAACTATTAAGATCTGTGATGATCAAGAGAATACAATTGGAGGAGCAGAGATTTCTAAGAGGGTTATGGTTTTGGCGGACATTGTAGAGATAGGGAGAGGCAAGGACCTAGAAGGTTTTGAAAATAAGGATAAGAATTTTAAAATCAAGACTTTTCTTGATTGGTGTCTCATGTAGCTAATCGAACATTGGTTAATAGGGGACTATAATTTCCTGCAAGTTAAGGAAATTTTTGATTATCTCAAATTTATGGTGAGTATAATCTGTAAAACTAACCAGGATTGTATTGAAAATCTCAAATCTAGAGGTGACAAAGACATGGGTGAGAGTTTCAGCTTGGATGAGCTGAGGCAGGGATGAAGTTGGATGATGTTGTAAATAGCTGAAAATGTGTTGCTGGAAAAGCGCAGCAGGTCAGGCAGCATCCAAGAAACAGGAGAATCGACGTTTCGGGCATAAGCCCTTCTTCAGGATGTTGTAAATAGACATCCTCAGAGATGGCATTTCTGGTTCAAATTTGACACCACATTTGTGAACAGACTGGCTTAATCTCAGACTGTTGCCAGGGAGAGGCATGAAATCGGTACTAGGGAACAGCTTTTGGAATGGACTAAAATAAAAGGCTTCAATCTTCCAAATATTTACTTTTTAATGAAAGCTCAAATTTGGTCAACATGGCATGATGAAAGCTTAAAATTTGATGACATAACATGAAATGTAATTTTTTTTCTTGTAGAGTAGCATGTTGGGAGTTTCCATAATTGCAATTTTAAATTATATTCTGAGGGATTTCCCATGTAAAATCCCTGTAGATCATGCATAATACATTTTTACGTAAGTCCTAAATACTTGTTAAAATCAAATTTGTAAAAATGTCTGTATTCTACTGGCTCATGGAAGTATACAAAGCTAGTGTTTTCCAACTGTGATGTATTATTTCATGCTCAGTTTTTTAATCATTTTAAGATCTTTAAAAATTATCTTGTGACCTATAGAAAAGATATTTAATTCAACATTATTTTACAGATGAGACATGATTAATTGCAGCCAGCATGATGATAACCAAAATTATAACTTTGTAGACTGTGGAGCTTAGACCCTTAATTTTCAAATTTTTCAATACACAATGGCTTCACATCCATACTTGTTTCATGTGATTTTAGTTTATAATGTTTTTGCTAAACTTGAGAAAACCACCATTTTCCCGACTGTCTACAAAACATTCACTACTCCCACCTTCTCCACTATTCTTTTCCTTTTGTATCAATTAAATCCACAACACTGACACTTTTTTCAGAAGCTCAGCTTGGGACAAACTGTTTGCACTGGTGAAAGTGTCAAGAGCCAGAGACCACTGATTTCACGTGAGAAACAAAAGAGCATGTGAAAAATGCTTTTTTTGCACCGACTAGTGAGGATCTGGAATGCACTACCCGAGAGGCTGGTGGGGCAGATTTAATAAAGATTTGAAAAGATTGTCTGAGGAGGAAAAAAAACTCGGTGGCTATGGGGAAAAGGCTGGAAAGTGTCAATAGTTGACTTGCTGTTGCACAGAGAAGTCTGAACATGATGGGCTGAATGACCACCTTCTCTGTTGTAACCTTTGTATGATTCTGTGAAATTTATGATAAAATAGATGCCATAAATATTTTTGCCATTGGTTCAATACAAACTAGGCTTGTTAATTACATTCCACACTTTATGATTAGTTTTGAAGATAATATATAAAAAGGAAATTGTGCTTTTCTTTTAAGTTTTATGAACAATTTGTTGAAACTGTATCCTGGCTGTGGTCCAGAAAGGTTAATTTTACATCCATTAGGTCTATTGAAATGAGGAAATGAATTATGTGTTGTAAGGGGAACAAACAAATACTCCCTTTCATTAATCTGTTTATCATCCAATATTTTACCTTTAAACTTATATTTTGTACCTGTAACAAGCATAAGAAAGCAGTGCTTTATATGAATGTAGGACATTCCAAAGCACTTTATAGTCAATTAATTGCCTTTTGAAGTGCAATCACTGTTGTGGTTAAATGTGGTAACTGATTTGTTTATGCCAAGATTTCGTAAACAATAATGTGAGAAGTGATCAGGTAACCAGTTTTAATGATGTTGGTTAAGTGCACTGGAGACTAACTTCCTTGCTTGTATATGGATTTGCACTGGGATCGTTTTGCAACAATCTTACAGGACAAGGATTTTAATGTTTCACCCGAAAGGAAGCATGCCACTTCAAGTACAGAATTCCTTCAGCACCCACAGCTGCCAACTTAGCTTGTGTGGTCAATTCCCTGGAGTTGAGGTTCAAACATTGTGGAATTACACAGCAGAGATGGATCCATTTGGCCCAATGAGGCAGGTTTGGCACTTACGTAAGCAAACCAGTTACTCCCACTTCCCTGTTGTTTCTTTTTTTTTGTCTCTCGCATGTGCATCCAATTCTCTTTGAAGGTTGGTGTTGCATCTGTACCCACCGCTGTATCTGACTGTGTCGATACTATGCTCTAATTGCATACAAATGTATCTCCTCTTATCAACACTGGTTTTCTTGCCAATTGCCTTAAATCTGTACCCTCTGATTATCAACCTTTCAGGTATTGAAAAGTTTACCTTTATTTTCCCAGATAATCCCTCATAATTTCGAACTGTTTTGAATATGGGTTTGAGCTGACATCCTTCTGAATCAGAAGGGTGAGTACCACCTACTGAGGCAAGATCATGGTTGACATGCTTCATTGGCATCCTGATGCTTGCTGGCTAGGTTTCCACATAAAAGATACCATTTTGAATGAAGTGTCAAGTGACTGTCTGAGTATATGGAATCCTTTTCCAGGAAAGCATTCAAGAGAAAAGAAGAAAAGATCAGTGTGTGTTAATATTGTAGATTAAAAAGACTGCAGGAAGCGATGTCATGCAATTCTCTTTGGAATTTTAATTGATATTTCCATACTATATCTGTTCTTATAGATTGCAGCAGCTGCACTGTTTTATTTGATCACCAATGCTAGCAACACAAATTGTTAGTTTTGTTATCTTTGCACCAATCTTGTTGAGAAAAATGGTTGCCTAGGTGACAAAATGACATTTTTGAACTAGTTGTAGGTTGCAGACATTTTGTCCATATGTCAGGAGTGATGAAATTACTTTAGATTATAAGGTTTGATACATTTTTCTTTCATTGTTCTTGGCTTAAAAGAAAATGCTATACCGATTTTTCCTTTCGAAAAAACAGGTGGACTTTTCAAAAGCTTAATTTGAAGGTGTACATATGGAAAGCAGAAGGTGGTTTATGTGGAAAATACAGCTGTTTCTCTTTGAAATAAAATACCCTTTTTAAAGTCTGTGTTCATGTTACTAAAAGAGTGCTTACATAAAGTATTAGTGTAATAATTAGCAAGCTATTCTCATATAGATACTGTCTGGGGAAATGCAGCATTACTTGAGATCTAATTATGAAAATCAAATTGAGACTGAGTTGAGTGATTCTGTTGGCTTGGTAAATTAGTTGTAGTTTGGACTGAATATCATTTATACATTTGGAAAATATGGGATCAGAAGGACTGTAGTAAAGGTGATTAAGCTTTACTGTCAGAAGCATAAAAACAAAATTATTGTGTACATTCAAATTAAATTGTTGTGGCAAGTAATTATATTTTGAAAAGAATACCTGGAAAGTTGAAAATTGACAATATTTATTGTGTACGCTATATTTTCCTAAAAATGTGGACAAAGTTGTATACCCCTTGCGCCAACTCCTCTGTTCCTCCCACAAACATTTGAACTCATGGATACATCTGGAAACCATTTACTTAGTTAACAGCTTTCAAGGGTTGCAGTTTTGTAAATTTCCAGTTGGGAATTTCTGTGGAATTATATGCGTTCCACGCCTTTATTGTGTGTTTTCTGTGAAAGATGTTATGACCCACTGCATGTGTAAACTTTATTAAACATAGAAACTTCCTTACCCAGAAAATGGTGCAAATTACAGACTTGATGCCACAATGAGCAGCTGAAGTAAATAACAGATGCATTTCAGGTGAAGCCCGATAAACACAAGACAGCAAAGAATAAAGAGATGTGTAGTTATGGTGGAATGAAGTAAAGTGGGATGAGAGCATGTTTGGAGCTTAAAGTTTGGCATAGATCAATTGTTTCAAATGGCCTGTCTGTGTGCTGTAGACAATATGTACAATTGTAATAAACTAGTGAAGTTTCAATCGTGTTGCTTTTGGGCAACCTAGCCTTAGAGATTGGGCCTTCCCATGCTCATCAGTTTGCAAGGCTGGCACCATCAAGCCTGACCCTAAAGGATGAACCATCCATTGCCTGTCCTATGTTGTTTCTCCACTCAAAAAACATGTGTTGATGTTTACAACACTTGCTCCTGTGACATTTCTGACTACTTACATTCTGTAGATTATTTGAAGGTTGAATAGGTCTTGACAGTTACCAGCTTTGCTATTCTGATTGGTTCCAGTGAGAATTTTTGTGTGGGGTAAATGTTGGGCTGCTTGTTATGAGTTTAGAAATTCCTTTCATCACAGCTGGTGCCCCCAAGCACAAAAGGGTGGCAATGTGCAATTTCTGCAGCAGATACTTAAGACAAGTGGGAAAGATTGGCCTGCTGAGTAAAAATCATACGAATACCTCCCTCACAGGTAGATCATCATCCATTTTTCTTAATTCAAATTAAACAAATCTGAATTGTCGGTTCTCAGACATCAAGTTTCATGTTATGCTGTTTGCAATTTCATGTTGTACTGTTTGTGTTTCTTAATTCAAATGTGAGGCGGTGCAGTGGTTAGCACTGCGGCCTCAGCGTTAGGGACCCAGGTTCGATTCCAACTTTGGGCGACTGTCTGTGTGGAGTTTGCACATCCTCCCTGTGGCTGCATGGGTTTCCTCTGGGTGCTCCGGTTTCTTCCCACGATCCAAAGATGTGCAGGTTAGGTGAATTGGCTATGTTAAATTGCCCATAGTGTTCAGGGATGTGTAGGTTAGGTGCATTAATCAGGGATAAATACAGGCTAGGGAATGGATCTGGATGGGTTAGTCTTCGGAGGGTCGGTATAGACTTGTTGGGCCAAAGGCCTGTTTCCACACTTTAGGGATTCTAACTTCTAAGTTCAAATCACTGGGTCATTACATTTTTTTGTAGTCTGATAGTTTTTGTAGGAGCAGATAGCTTATGTCAGTTACCATACTCAGAACTATCAATAATGCTGAACACAATTGGTCAAGGGTTTGTAGAAAGTGATCTTAAATTTGAAAGACTATATATTTCCCATTTACTTATGATCTTACATAAAAGGTCACATAATTAAAGTTTAGATTTCGAATTAAAGAACCAAGGAAATTCAGAGCATGAAAAAAATGCCCTTTGGCCCATTGAATCTTTATTAGCTCTTTGCTAGAGAAAATAGAAACAAATTGCCAACTCTTCACTCCATACTGTGCTCTTCTGAACTGAGTTATAAAAATGTGTAATTATGTGGTTTGGTTAGGATTTCTGCAGCCACAGCCAGGCAGGATTTTGAGATGCAACTTGCACATCAGGTGACCATATTGACTGTATTCTGTTGTGGATTTTCCACGTGCTTCGGGGGAAATTGAAACCAGTTTGTTGAGATGTTGGGTCAGAGGAAATGGATGTGATTTTCAGGGCCCATCTGGAGCTTTTAGATAAGTGGGAGGTGAAGTTTAATGGTGCCTTTTGCTTCCCACCCAATCAGCCGTGTGGAATTACTCTCAGGCCCCAGTAAATCACAAATTGGTGATGAACATTTGTGCTGCTCACCTTTTCGATGTGTAAGGAGTAACAAATGGCAGGTAGGTTCATAGTTCTTGTGGATTCTGTGTCAAATGGAACATCCTCAATATAAAAGAAATACAAATATCTTGCATGTAACAGTGTCAGGAAAAGGGAAAACCAATCATGGGTTGTGGAGGTTACATCGTTCATTCCAGAAATGGTGGTTGTAAGGCCAGCTTTTACGCAAAACAGGAGCAAACTGACAAGGGCCGAAACTTGCATTGACTGTGACCAGGTGCCAACTGCAAAGTGTTATTTCATGCCTGCTCACTCTTCAAAAATCAGAATTCCATGCCGGCTGCTGGAAACACTGTGAGTCTAGCGACTGTCTGAGCATTGTAGTCCCCACTACTATATAGGTCACGACAAAAAATAAACATACTTTTACCAGTTAGAGTCATAGAGATGTACAGCATGGAAACAGACCCTTTAGTCCAACCTGTCCATACCGACCAGATATCCCAACCCAATCTAGTCCCACCTGCCAGCACCCGGCCCATATCCCTCCAAACCCTTCCTATTCATATACCCATCCAAATGCCTCTTAAATGTTGCAATTATACCAGCCTCCACCACATCCTCTGGCAGCTCATTCCATACATGTACCACCCTCTGCGTGAAAACGTTGCCCCTTAGGTCTCTTATATCTCTCTCCCCTCTCACCCTAAACCTATGCCCTCTAGTTCTGGACTCCCTAATCCTAGGGAAAAGACTTTGTCTATTTACCCTATCTATGCCCCTCATAATTTTGTAAACCTCTATAAGGTCACCCCTCAGCCTCCGACACTCCAGGGAAAACAGCCATAGCCTGTTCAGCCTCACCCTATAGGTCAAATCCTTCAACCCTGTCAACATCCTTGTAAATCTTTTCTGAACCCTTTCAAGTTTCACAATATCTTTCCGATAGGAAGGAGACCAGAATTGCACGCAATATTCCAATAGTGGCTTAACCAATGTCCTGTACAGCCGCAACATGACCTCCCAACTCCTGTACTCAATACTCTGACCAATAAAGGAAAGCATACCAAACGCCGCCTTCACTATCCTATCTACCTGCAACTCCACTTTCAAGGAGCTATGAACCTGCACTCCAAGGCCTCTTTGTTCAGCAGAACTCCTGAGGACCTTACCATTAAGTGAATAAGTCCTCCTAAGATTTGTTTTCCCAAAATGCAGCACCTCGCATTTATCTGAATTACACCCCATCTGCCACTACTCTGCCTATTGACCCATCTGGTTCAGATCCTGTTGTAATCTGAGGTAACCCTCTTCGCTGTCCACTACACCTCCAATTTTGGTGTCATCTGCAAACTTACTAACTGTACCTCTTATGCTCACATCCAATTCATTTATGTAAATGACAAAAAGTAGAGGGCCCACCATCGAACCTTGTGACACCCCACTGCTCTCAGGCCTCCAATCTGAAAAACAGCCATCCACCACCACCCTCTGTCTTCTACCTTTGGGCCAGTTCTGTATCCAAATGGCTAGTTCTCCCTGTATTCCATGAGATCTAACCTTGCTAATCAGTCTCCCATGGGGAACCTTGCCGAACGCCTTACTGAAGATCACAAATACTGCTCTGGACTCCTCAATCTTCTCTGTTACTTCTTCAAAAAAACTCAATCAAGTTTGTGAGACATGATTTCCCGCGCACAAAGCCATGTTGACTATCCCTAGTCAGTCCTTGCCTTTCCAAATACATGTACATCCTGTCTCTCAGGATTCTCTCCAACAACTTGCCCACCACCGAGTTCAGGCTCACCGGCTTGTCTTTACCGCCCTCCTTAAACAGTGGCACCACGTTAGCCAACCTCCAGTCTTCCGGCACCTCACCTGTGACTATCAACGATACAAATATCTCAGCAAGAGGCCCAGCAATCACTTCTCTAGCTTCCCACCGAGTTCTCGGGTATATCTGATCAAGTCCTGGGGATTTATCCACCTTTAACCGTTTCAAGACATCCAAGACTTCCTCCTCTGTAATCTGGACATTTTGCAAGATGTCACCATCTATTTCCCTACAGTCTATATCTTCCATATCCTTTTCCGCAGTAAATACTGATGGAAAATATTCATTTAGTAGCTCCCCCATTTTTTGTGGCTCCACACAAAGGCTGCCTTGCTGATCTTTGAGGGGCCCTATTCTCTCCCTAGTTACCCTTTTGTCCTTAATATATTTGTAAAATCCCTTTGGATTATCCTTAATTCTATTTGCCAAAGCTATCTCATGTCCCCGTTTTGTCCTCCTGATTTCCCTCTTAAGTATACTCCTACTTTCTTTATACTCTTCTAAGGATTCACTCGATCTACCCTGTCTGTACCTGACATATGCTTCCTTCTTTTTCTTAACCAAACCCTCAATTTCTTTAGTCATCCAGCATTCCCTATACCTACCAGACTTCCTTTTCACCCTGACAGGAATATACTTTCTCTGGATTCTTGTTATCTCATTTCTAAAGGCTTCCCATTTTCCAGCCGCCCCTTTTCTCTGCGAACATCTACCCCCAAACAGCTTTTGAAAGTGCTTTCCTATTACCGTCAAAATTGGCCTTTCTCCAATTTAGAACTTCAACTTTTAGATCTGGTCTATCCTTTTCCATCACGATTTTAAAACGAATAGAATTATGGTTGCTGGCTCCAAAGTGCTCCCCCACTGACACCTCAGTTACCTGCCCTGTCTTATTTCCCAAGAGTAGGTCAAGTTTTGCACCTTCTCTAATAGGTACATCCACATACTGAATCAAAAAATAGTCTTTTTCGCACTTAAGAAATTCCTTTCTATCTAAACCTTTAACACTATGGCAGTCCCAGTCGATGTTTGGAAAGTTAAAATCTCCGACCATAGCTACCCTATTATTCTTACAGATAGCTGAGATCTCCTTACAAGTTTGTTTCTCAATTTCCCTCTGACTATAAGGGGGTCTATAATACAATCCCAATAAGGTGATCATCCCTTTCTTATTTCTCAGTTCCAACCAAATCACTTCCCTGGATGTATTTCCGGGAAAATCCCCCCTCAGCACATCTGTAATGCTATCCCTTATCAAAAATGCCACTCCTCCTCCTCTCTTGCCTCCCTTTCTATCTTTCCTGTAGCATTTGTATCCTGGAACATTAAGCTGCCAGTCCTGCCCATCCCAGAGCCATGTTTCTGTAGTTGCTATGATATCCCAGTCCCATGTTCCTAACCATGCCCTGAGTTCATCTGCCTTCCCTGTTAGGCCCCTTGCATTGAAATAAATGCAGTTTAATTTATTAGTCCTACCTTGTCCCTGCCTGCCCTGACTGTTTGATTCACTTCTGTTCTCGGCTGTACCCATCTCAGATTGATCTCTTTCCTCACTATCTCCCTGGGTCCCATCCCCCCCACCTTACTAGTTTAAATCCTCCCAAGCAGTTCTAGCAAATTTTCCTGCCAGTATATTAGTCCCCTTCCAATTTAGGTGCAATCCATCCTTCTTGCACAGGTCACTTCTACCCCAAAAGAGATTCCAATGATCCAAAAATGTGAATCCTTCTCCCAGCTCCTTAGCCATGCATTCATCTGCTCTATCCTGCTATTCCTGCCCTCACTAGCTCGTAGCACTGGGAGTAATCCAGATATTACTACCTTTGAGGACCTCCTTTTTAAATTTCTGCCTAACTCTCTGTAATCTCCCTTCAGAATCTCAACCTTTTCCCTTCCTATATCGTTGGTTCCAATGTGGACAATGACGTCCTGCTGGCCCCTCTCCCCTGTGAGAACATTGTGTACCCTCTCTGAGACATCCTTGATCCTGGCACCAGGGAAACAACACACCATTCTGCTTTTTCGCTGCTGGCCACAGAAACGTCTGTCTGTACCTCTGACTACAGAATCCCCTAACACAATTGATCTCTTGGAAGCCGACGTACCTCTCGTTGCATTAGAGCCAGTCTCAATACCAGAAACTTGGCTGTTCGTGCTACGTTCCCCTGAGAATCCATCACCCCCTACAGTTTTCCAAAACAGCATACCTGTTTGAAATGGGTATATCCACAAAAGACTCTCTTACCCTTCGTGGAGTTAACCCATCTATGTGACTATATCTGAGACTTTCCCCCCTTCCTATAACTGCTGTTGCTGTTGCAAATTCCTCATATCTTCAATCTGTCTCTGCAACCAATCCACTCAATCTGATAAGATTCGCATCCAACAGCATTTATGGCAGATATAATCCGCAGTAACCCTTAAACTCTCTTTAAACTCCCACATCTGACAAGAAGTACATATCACTGCAAAGGCCATTTTTGCTCCTTCACAATCTACAGACCCAGAAAGTAACACCGTCTTATTCCTCTACAAAACACTGTACCAGGTTAAGTTAAGAGCTATGGCTTATATTTTAAGTTTAATCAAGAGACTTATCTCCAAAAACATATAATCAAGAAAGAACCCACTGTACTCACTACTGCAGCCTTTCTATTGGACAGACTTAAAACAACGATTAACTTATCTGATTCTGTGCTGTGAACACAGTTCTGAAATTCACTGTTTGTTAATTTTCCCAGATGCACTCCAATGTCCAGCGGCACATGAATTCAAAAACAGCAAAGGCAGTAACTGTGCAGGTTCTGTCTGTCTGTCTGTCTCTCTCTCTCTCTCTCTCTCTCCTGTACTCACCAGTTTATTGAGATGAAAAGTTATCTGCATCAAATTTCTTAATAAACGTAATAGTTTGTTACCAAAACAAAATGTATTCAATAAAGAAGTAATAATTGCATTCAACCAGTGCATCCAAAGTGACTTCAGTATTCTTTAATCTTTCTTTTCTTTACTTACAGTGTGGAAACAGACCCTTCGGTCCAACAAGTCCACACCGACCCGCCGAAGCACAACCCACCCATACCCCTACATTTACCCCTTTAACCTAACACTACGGGCAATTTAGCATGGCCAATTCACCTGACCCGCACATCTTTTGGATTGTGCTGCCTCACAGCGCCAGAGACCCGGGTTCAGTTCCCGACTCAGGCGACTGACTGTGTGGAGTTTGCACATTCTCCCCGTGTCTGCGTGGGTTTCCTCCGGGTGCTCCGGTTTCCTCCCACAATCCAAAAGATGTGCGGGTCAGGTGAATTGGCCATGCTAAATTGCCCGTAGTGTTAGGTTAAAGGGGTAAATGTAGGGGTATGGGAGGGTTGCGCTTCGGCGGGTCGGTGTGGACTTGTTGGACCGAAGGGTCTGTTTCCACACTGTAAGTAATCTAATCTAAAAAAAACATGGTATCACCTCAGCAACTGCTGGTAAGTCTGCCGACTGGTTTGCTTTGTCTTGCCTCAGACAACTTTAGTTCCTGTGGTGTGCGGGGCCTATTGGGTGTGACCTGCTCTGGGACTCTAGGTTCAGGCGCAATCTTCTTACCCTCAGTCAGTGGAGGGGCTTATGTTACTGATGAGGGGGAAATGGTGAGGCAGGGTATCTCTGGATATCTTGAGAGGACAATTTCTGGTGCCTGTCCTTTTTAGTTTTCCTCCAAGTCAATATAGACGGTACCTCCCTCTGTAATGTCAAAAGATTAAATTGGAATATCTCTTTGGGCATCAATGTAATATTAAAGAGTTAGATTGCAAAGCTGAACATTCTGGAAGTGCGTGGGGGCAACATTCTGTCTCTCAGATAGCATGCAGGAATGTGGATGAATATCCATTGTAATTCACACTTCATTTAGGCAGTCATTTGCTCCTCCTCTTATCAAATTAAACTATAATTCAATCTCTTCCATTCAGAAATGCTTTCCAGCCATCCCCTGAAGCTAAGTATGTCACACTCACATTATCTTGGGGAATCACTGAGTCAGGAAATCATCTGCATAACGATTCTCCAGGATTAGGGTTTTTGCAAATGCATTATCTCCTACCATTGTACCTGAGGTAGCCTGTGACTGTGAGTGACTCGGGGTTGTCTTGAGTGGCATGTAGCTGTGGGGGAGTGGCCAGAGTATCTGTAAGCATTGCCAACTGACCTGTTCAAAGGGGATGTGTTTTCTTTGTTCAGGGCCTCACTTTGACTCGACTTCGCAAGCCTGTGAAGAGGGTCAAAAGGGGTCACCTAGATTGTATAAGCTTTAACAATCTTTAACTGTTTGCAGAAGTTGGTGTGTGCGAATTGCACCGTGTGTGTGAAACCTCGGAAAAGAACCTAACATATGGTGACAGCAGTGGGATTCCAACATACACTGAGCTTCCAGGTGGACTGAATAAATGATTGTCTGAATGTTGGTTGCGTGAGACGGATGGGCCCACAAAGTAAGCTTCACCTTGATCTATTGCTGTAAACCTACCACTCCCCGTCTCCTGGGACTCTGTGGTGATGGAATCTTTGAGGTAACTCGCGCACTTGCACACCAAAGAGTCGCTTTGCGCAAAAAGAGTTAAATCAGGGTTACAGTCCCCAGAGTTAAGTCAGGGTTAGAGTGCCCATGGTTAGGTTGGGATTAAACTCCCCATAGTTAGGTCGGGGTTAGACTCCCCACAGTTAGGCAGGGCTGAGAGTCTCCCGGGTTAGGCCGGGCTGAGAGTCCTCCAGGTAAAATAGATTAAAGTCCTCTACAGATATGAAGTTTGAGGCTTTGAAAAAAGAAGTTAGAAATTGATTTTTAAAGTTATCATCTTTGTCCCCCACACCTCCCCTTAGAAGTACTTTCAGGACAACATGGCATCACTGTGAAAACGGGTAGAAAGTGGAGCAGGTCCGCTCAGATCCCGACAGTAAAGTGCATTCACTGCTGGCCAGCTTTGTCCAGGTTTTTGTGCTGTGGACCCGACTCTGGTGAGTCCTTCTGGGGAAGAGGGAGTGGCTTAGACTGCAGCGCCATGTGGTCTGCTGCAAGGCTTTTCTCTCTTTATGGGTGTGATTTCATCGGGAGGGTATGGCTAGTCTTTCTTTCCTTCGCGGCCTCATCCGGTGGTGGGGTGGTGTTCCTCGGTCCGATTTCCACCGAGGTAAGGATGTTTTAGTGATCTTTTTGTGTGCATTCAGGGTGCTGTCGGGTTCATGAGCTTTGGGAATCTTGGGCTAATGCTTGCTGCTTCTTTTTTCTGTGCCGTGGTGGTTGATTGGGAGCCTGTGGACATGATTTAGTTTTGTCTGACTCTGGTGTGGATCTTTTGGGGCCACCTCCTCCATCTTTTTGACTCCTCATTTTTCATTTCATGGATCATTACTGGATGAACTGAGGGGGGCCTCAAATGTGCGCATTTTTCCCCCGTATTGAAATGAGAAGAATTCTGACTGGAGGCTCTTCAAAAAAATTGAGAAACACTGAAATTAAGGTTGTGCTAATACTTGGGCCAAAGAGGAAGTTTCAGTGTAAGTTGTACCATGCTGAGCGTGTTTGATATTTAAATATTTTGGTTTGTTAAAATACTGGTTCAGAAAATCCTTTTAAGTAACTGTTTTGCCTTGTTTGAAATGGGATCTCAATTCAATGTGTTTTGAGGGCTATGTAGTAGGTTTTGTTTTTACATTTAAATTGTACAACATTATGTCCTTTTTAAAATGATCAAACTTGTAACCTTAAAACAAATTGATTGAGTGCCTTGAGCCTGTGATTTATTTGAAATTATACAATGCCTGTTTTAAAAAAAACTATTGGGTCAGTGGTCACGCTTTACCCAGATGAGAGTATTGTATTATAATATCTTTGTTGCTGTGCTTTTAATGCAGAGGTTCATAAAATGAAGAGTGCATTTTAATTTTGATGTTTTGTTCGGATTTTAGAGACTATTAGAACTTGAGGCTGAGCTGTTTCAGTCCTCTCAATAATTGTTAAGACTTCATTGCCCTGTTCGTATTGCAAATTCAATGAATATTGATCTCTACTAAAGTTGCCACTGTAATTCTGACTGTTTTATTTGTGAAGTTTCATTTGGAGAACATATTTTAATATATTCTGCATTTGTTTCCCATGAATAATTGAGATTTAAATCTGAACTGAAACTGCACCTAGAGCATGGGAAACATTATCTTGTTTTCTTGCTGTTCCAGATTTTGGAACAGCTTTCACATTAGCCAAATATTAATTTGTCAAAGGAAAATAATTTAGAATAACCTGAATGAGGTACCCAAGGGTTTGATTTTAGGACCATTGATTGTTGTTTATAAATGAATGAATTGTTTAAGCAGTACACATTAGAATTTAGTACAATTTACAATTTAGTTAGGCAGTACAATTCCTGATGAAAGGCTTTTGCCTGAAACGTCGATTCTCCTGATCCTCGGATGCTGCCTGACCTGCTGTGCTTTTCCAGCACCACACACTCGACCCCGAGTACAACTTAAAGTTTATGGATTCTATAAAACTTGATTATGTCATAAATAGTGAACAGAGTAACAGACTTACAAGATTTCAAAGAATGATGAAATAGGCAAACACAGTTTAGTGTAGTTAAATGTGTGTGACTGACATCATACTAATAACCACCTTGGCAAGTGAAGGAATGAGAGAGGAAGTGCAAAGATAGTCTCAGCAGCTAATATTGTCTCTCGAGTTTCTCCATTCACAAGTAAAGCATGCTTTCTGACCACCACCCACCTCTCCACAACCTGATCCAACGGATTCACCAGCTCCCCAGTCATAAGCAAGAAATGTGAAGAAACTAACAATAGTGAAGAGGACTTTTTGTCAGTGGCCTTCCTACGGACATTAAACCACGTGAGCTTTACCCTGTCTTTCGATCATTTAAGGGATATGAAGGTTCACTGATCAAGCTAATGTCAAAATAGCCAGCTGGCTTTGTTACATTTGACAGCAGAGCAGGAGCAGAAGCAGCAAAGAAAGCTGCGTTCACCCAGCCAGCTGCTGAACTGCACTCTCCAATGCGCTGGTATCCTCCAACTGAAGCATCTCCAGATGGATGGAAGTCTTGTCAGTTTTGTTAAGTATTTAACTGCCTTATCCAAGAAGTCAGATTTTTCCATGGAGTGATGCACAAGGACAGACTGAATTTTGTTTTCAGGTTGGAATTTACTGAAGGAGATTTTGGAGAACTAGCTCATTTCCACTTGACTTGGAGGGGATGGAGTGATCACTAAGGACTGTGGATTTAAGAACTTTACTGGTGAACTTTTTTCCACGTGGGAGGATCCTATCTAGTGCATGTGCTAGTAATTTTTGTTGTTATAATAATTCCATGCTGTGTGTCAATAACTTGTTTAAACACTGGCTGTGGGAACATTATGAATAAGCTGCTTAAGACCCTTCTCAGCCTTCCATTTAGGGGAGTTATCATGGAATGATAAAAGGGAGGAATGTAGTGTTAAAAGATGAAGTGGGAATATGTGTTTGAACATCAATGCAATATTAAAGAGTTAGATTGCAAAGCTGAACATTCTGGAAGTGAGTGGGGGCGACATTCTGTCTCTCAGATAGCATGCAGGAATGTGGACGAATATCCATTGTAATTAACATTTCATTTAGACAGTCATTTGCTCCTACTGTTATCAAATTAAACTATAATTCAATCTCTTCCATTCAGAAATGCTTTCCAGCCATCCCCTGAAGATACGTATGTCACACCCACATTGTCTTGGGGAATCACTGAGTCAGGAAATCATCTGCATAACTATTCTCCAAGATTTAGGGTATTTAAATTTACATTATCTCCAAGGATGATCTCCTCCTACCATTGTACCTGGGGTAACATGTGACTGTGAGTGACTAGGGGTTGTCATGAGTGGCACGTGGCTGTGAGGAGTGGCCAGAGTATCTGTAAGCATTGCCAACTGACCTGTATAAATGGGATGTGTTTTCTTTGTTCAAGGCCTCACTTTGACTCGACTTCGCACACTTAGGTTGTACAGGCTTTAATAAACTTTAACTGTTTGCAGAAGTTGGTGTGTGCGAATTGCATCTTGTGTGTGAAACCTCGGCAAAGAACCTAACACCTTACCCCTTGAGAGGATGCAACACTTGGAGGGGAAGTCAAGCTATCTCAGTCCCCTATTGCTGCACCAGGGGATGAATGCATACATGGCTCGAATGATAGAGTGGAAGCCTGAGCACATACCTAACAGATACTGAGTATGCAGCTGACCTGCCTCTCCAAGACCGCTACCACCCAGGCCATGGAGACAGCCATGTATACATGCTGGCACCATGACATCAGAAATCACATGGGCAAACTGCTCTTTACTTTTAATTCATTTGTAGGATGTGAGCGCCGCTGGCTATGCCAGCATTTCTTGCCCATTGCTAGTTGTCCTTGAGAAGCTGGTGGTGAGCTGCCTTTTTGAACTGCTGCGGTCCATATTGTGGTAGGTTGACCCTCAATGCCATTAGGAATGGAATTCTAGGTTTTTCACCCAGTGACAGTGAAGAAATGGTGATGTATTCCATACCAGGCTGGTGAGTGGCTTGGAAGGGAACTTGCAGGTGGTATGTTCCCATGTACGTGCTAACTTTGTCATTCTACATAAAAGTAGTTTGAAAGATGATGTTTAAGGAATTTTGGCGGATATCTGCTGTGCATCAGCAAATAGCACACAGTGCTGTTGCTGAGCACCAGTGGTGGAAGGAGTGGATATTTGTGGATATGATGAAAATCAAGTGGGCCACTTAGCCTGGATGGTGTCAAGATTTGTGGGTGTTGTTGGAGCTGTATCCATCCAGGCAAGTGGGAAGTATTCCATCACACTCCGGACTTGTGCATTGTAGATGATAGGTAGGCTTTAGGGAGTCGGGAGGTATGTTACTTTTCACTGTATTCCTTGTTTCTGACCGACTGTTGTAGCCACTGTGTTTATATGGTGAGTCCAGTTCAGTTTCTGGTCAGTAATAACCCCAAGGATGTAAATAGTGTGGTGATTTAGTGATGGTAACACCATTGAATGTCAGGGGGCAGTGGTTAGATTGGCTGTTTTTGGAGGTAGTTATTGTCTGGCATTTGCATGGCATAAATGTTACTTGGCACTTGTCAGCCCAAGTCTGAATATTGTTCAGATTTGTTGCATTTGTCAGGTACTGAAACAGTCCATGTTCAAGTTGTGAATGGAGCTGAACATTGTGCAATCATCAATGAACGTCCTCAGTTCTGACCTTATAACGGAGGGAAAGTCATTGATGAAGCAGCTGAAGATGCTCCTTGTTTTATTCTGCACATAATCTCTGGTACCTCTTCCACTACTTTTCTCTGCATCTCCATCAGTTCATTTACAGCTGAGTTTAGAACATCATTATCTGTACTGGCCTCAGCAGTGGCCTGCTATCCAGCAATCGCCAGAGTGTCAGAGACCTTGGGCACTTCTTCCTCCTGTTGTTGTGGACCCATGCTAATACTGTGTTCATAAGTACGTGACTCAGAATCTAGTTTAGATATGTTACTCACTCAAGCGGATGTCTCTCTGCTGGTGGAGGGTGGAGAAGAATGCCTTAACAATTCATCCTGTATGGATTTAACCTGCTCCTTCACTGAGGTATCTTCTTAGGACTGGGAGGGAGAGGCTTGGAGATTAGGGCTCCTCGTCTTCCTGCTAATATCTCTTAGCTCTGCAGCCTCCAGAACACAATTCGCCTTACTCAAAGTTAAGTCTCACCGAACCCCCTTACAGTCACAATGAAACTTCCTTACTTGGTGATGTAAAACACTTTAATTGTATGCAATTTGTACTATGCAAGCCAGCAATCTTTGAAAATGGTGATGTTCAATGAATGAAGAGTGCCAATGTATTGCTAAATTTGATTGTTTTGAAATATTAGTCATACTCAGTACTGCTATAGAACAAGAGATTGGACTTGTTATGATTTTTTTCAGTAGGTAACTCAGAACAGTTCAAGGGTTACTGAGTGAATGGTTTCATCAAAACAGAAATTGCAGGATGAACTCAGTAGGTCTGGCAGCACCTGTGGCGAGAAAGCAGAGTTAATGTTGCAAGTTTTCACTCATCTCCAGTTTAGCCTGTTGGATGGAGGCAGTAGGTGGAGAAGGTTGCTCGTCAGTCAGCAGCAGGGAGAAGAGGCTCCATCCCAAAAATATGCTTCTGAAGCAGGCTTTGGGCCTTTGGGACTCAGGAGACATCAGGGAACCAGGAACTGCAGCTGAGGTATTGTCATTTGGGCTCAGAAAAGCATTGGAAGCTTTGTGGGCTTGGCTGAAATAGTGCCATGTGTGCCATCAATAGTTCAGTCCAGCTGAAAACAAGGGTGAAGGAAGTTCACAAGCAGCATTTGCTATGTGCAGTTGAGCAACATTACAACTTGAGACATGGCAGTAGTGAAGCTAGCTGTCTGTGGACAAGCTGAAGTTGTGCCTATGCCAGCTCATGGAGTGTCGTTCATAGAATTCAGGAACGCTGTTCTGAGTGGGAGAGTGAACTATCAGAATTTGAGCCGGTACCGAGGCAGTCTGTGATGGAGAGGCTTTTAGGGAGTTCAGAAGTTAGGTCTTCAGCAGTGAAGAATCACTTAATGGTAAGGTCTGAGGAGTGCTGCTGAACAAAGAACCTTGGAGTGCAGGTTCATAGTTCCTTGAAAGTAGAGTCACAGGTAGATGGGAAATAAAGAAGGTGTTTGGTATGCTTTCCTTTATTGGTCAGAGTATTGAGTGTGGGAGTTGGGAGGTCATGTTGCGGCCGTACAGACGTTGGTTA
Source organism: Chiloscyllium plagiosum (assembly GCF_037043375.1). NCBI lineage: Eukaryota > Metazoa > Chordata > Chondrichthyes > Orectolobiformes > Hemiscylliidae > Chiloscyllium > Chiloscyllium plagiosum. The sequence goes on along the minus strand of NW_028270144.1, from coordinate 19,026,645 downwards.
GGCTACTTCTGGAATATTGCATGCAATTCTGGTCTCCTGCCTATCAGAAGGATGTTGTGAAACTTGAAAGGATTCAGAAAAGACTTACAAGAGTGTTGTCAGGGTTAGAGGATCTGAGGGAGGTTGAATAGGCTAAGGCTGTTTTCCCTGGAGCATCGGGTGTGACCTTAAAGAGGTTTATAAAATCATGAGGGGCATGGATAGGATAAATAGACAAAGTATTTTCCTTGGGGTTGGGGGGGTGGGGAGGAGTCCAGAACTAGAACATTGGGTGTAGGGTGAGAGGGGAAAGATATAAAAGGGACCTAAGGGGCAACATTTTCATGCAGAAGGTTGTGCATGTATGGAATGAGCTGTCAGAGGAAGTGGTGGAGGCTCGTACAATTGCAGCATTCAAAAAGCATTTGGATGGGTATGTGTATAGCAAGGGTTTGGAGGGATATGGGCCAAGTTCTGGCAAATGGGACTAGATTAGGTTGAGATATCTTGTCAGCATGGACGAGTTGGACCGAAAGGTCTGTGTCCGTGCTGTACATCTCCTATGACTCCTAAACAGAACTACTTGTAGAGTTTTAATGAGATTTGGTGACTGACTTATCTCTAACGTCTGGAGTGTTGCTGAGAAATTCATGGAATCTGGCTTGATCGTATTTGGTAGTTGATGTACTCTATAGGGTGTTTGAGCACATTGTCTCTGTTTCCCATATTTATGTTGGGTTAAATTGGATGTTGGAATATAAGTTGTGTATATACTCCACATTGCACTACTGTTTTAACTTTGCATTGTAAAGTTTATTGCTGTTTGTTTAAAACCAAGGAATCCTGTGGCTTTGCTCTGTTAGTATGTTCCCTAGATATCACACTTTATCTAAAAGGTTTCGGTTTGTGAGCCAGATTGTAATGCAAATTTGATAATCTGGTCCATTCTGCACTCTCTGCTCTAATTGTATCTCAAATCTCTCCTTCATGGCTATTTTAAAAAAAAAATTCTGGTGTCATCGTAACGAATCTACTCTCGCTGTCTGTTGCTTTGTTCTGTTTTTTTATAGTGGTATTACTGACTTCTGTATTGTGTATGGCCTAGCAAATGGCATATAGAAATCCTTTTTTTAGTAGCTTTGTATGCTTAATGATGGACGGTGTCTTCAATAGTACTATTGAGCAGCACTTGCTTGGCAACAATCTGCTCAGTGACACCCAGTTTGCGTACTACCAGGGCCATTCAACTCCTGACTTCGTTACAGTTTTGGTCCAAGCATGGGAAAAAGAGCTGAATTCCAGAGGTGAGGGAAGAGTGATAAGCCCTTGACATCAAGGCTGCATTCGGTGGGGTGCGGCATAATGAAGCCTTGGCAAAGCGGGAATCAGTGGGTATCAGAGAGCAAAATCTCTGCTGGTTGGACTCATACTTGGCCCATGGGAAGATGATCGTGGTTGTTGGAGGTCAGTAATTTCAGCTCCAGGACAGTTCTGCAAGACTTCCTCAGGGTAATGTCCTAGACGAAACCATCTTCAGCTGCTTCATCAATGACCTGACAGTTACCATTGACCAGAAACTCAGCTGGACTTGCCTTGTAAACACTGGCAACAAGAGCAGATCAGGGATTCTGCAGCAAGTAACTCATTTCCCGACTTCCCAAAGCTTGTCCATGATGGAATACTCCCCACTTGCCTGGATGGCTACAGATCCAACAATAGTCAAGAATCTTGACACTATCCAGGACAAATCATTGATTGGCACCTATCCACTGCCTCCGCCGCCGATGCTCAGTAGCAGCAGTCTTTACTATCTGCAAGATGCACTGCAAAAATACGCCAAAGATCCTCAGAAAGCACCTTCCAAACCCGCAACTACTTCCACCTAGAAGGGCAAGGGCAGCAGAAACATGGGAACACCTCGACTTCAAGTTGTCCTCCAAGCCACTCACCATGCTGACCTGGAAGTATGTTGCTGTTCCTTCACTGTCGCTGCGTTAGGATCCTGAAATTCCCTTCCTAATGGCATTGTAGGTCAACCCACAGCAGGTGGACTGCAGCAGTTCAAGAAGTTAAAAATCACACAACTCCAGCCTGGTGTTGTGTGATTTTTAACTTTGTCCACCCCAGTCCAACACTGGCAATTCTACATCATGGCAGTTCCAGAAGGCAGCTTACCATCACTTTCTCAAGGGCAACTAGGGACGCACAATAAATACTGGCCAACCAGCGTTGCCCGCATCCCAAACTTAATTTAGAAAAAAAATTTAATGCCCATTTCACGCAATAAGTATTTTGGCCCTCACCTTGACATTCACAAGGAGCAACATATCATCTTTGCATTGAATGCATTCTAATACATTGGGGTGTAATGTAACCAGAGGTAGTATCCCTACCTCTGGAGCAGGTGGCCTCAGTTCACCAAGTCCCACCTGCTCTAAACAGGTTGATTTGAAAATATCTCCTCCACATTTGTGTAATTACAATTGTTTGAATTTAATTAATTGTCATTGTTTCACTTCTCTTTCAAATTGTTTTGAAATTATAATTTGTGTTCTTGGTTACTTTTAATGCATTATTTAAGGAAGATGAATTTCAGTCACCCTGACCTGAAAGAGTGGTAATTAGATCTCAATGTCATGCAATTGAACAATGATGTTTTTTTGAGGTTAGATGTTTGGTGGCTATGATTCCAAAATAAATAATTCCCTCCGGGAATGAAGTTTGGCAGCATCACTGGATTTCGAGACTGCTGGAGTGGAAAGATTTGTAATAATTTTTCCACTTTTAACTTTGTTGATTTTGTGCCTTTCTTTTGACTGACAATAGAGCCAACGTTGATATTGTGGAAAAATATGTATGTTCACGGTCAGGCAGACTGATAGTTTCTTGGGTCTCTCAGTTGCAGTCTTGGTTCTAATCATAGGGATGTGCAAAAAATCATCACCGGGCAATTGCTGACTCCTCACCATCCTTCTGGGATATCCCTTCATTACCTTCACACAGTCACTTTTATGAGATCTAAGAGAAGGAAGTTCTGCTGTGGCATAGTGAATTGCCATCATGGCATTTGCCTACTCTGTCCTTAATTTGTCACAGTCTGTAAGGAAGTCTGTTTTAGAGATAGATGAATGGCTACAGCTTTAGTGCCACTACTTAATACCAAGTATGGCTGACCAGCATAATTTCTTCTGCTCCTGCTTCCTGCTGTGGTGTATTGGAAATAGGAGCAAGTTAATTATCAACCTGCTTGACTGTGCCATGAATATTTTTTCCTTGGCTGACAAGTTCCTGGAGTATGACTTGGAAAAATTCCAACTGATCATCATCTTCAACAGTCCTTTGGGATTGAGGATGACGTAATCTCCCTTTCCAAGAGGACTGAACCCAAGGAGACATATAAAATATAGTGCCCACTTCAACCAACCGTCATGCGTGAATCCTTACAGTCAAGATTGTCACCAACATTTTCACTGCAGAGACATGTGTGGGAAGGAAGATTATTGGGGATTATTAAAGAGTACACCAGGTATCATTGAGGGAATGTTTCCTTTGGAATGCTGAGAAAGGAGTAAGGTGGAAGATGCGTTTGTTCGTGGCAGCATACTGTTGGTGGTGGAAATAGTGAAGTGTGATCTGTTAAATGTGGATGTTGGTTGGTGTAAGTTGAATAAGAATAATGCCGTTGTGGTACTGGGATGGAGGGAAAGGGTTGAAAGGTGGAAGGAGGCTCATTTGGAAACCTGCCAGAAAATGAAGATATATCAGAAATATTGGGATGGTGGTGAGTATTGAGAGAACAGATGTGCTAAAGATAGAAACCCTGGGACTTTGGGAAAAAAGGTCTTGTAGGAAACGGGTCCTGAGGAAATATCAGTGTACCGTTGGGAAGTATTACTCAAGTATTAGACTTCCCACCAAAAAGGCAGAAAACTGTTAAAACTGGTGCGAAAATTGGTAGATGTAAGTATGAAGAGACCAGGGGAGGAAAGAGTACAATTGGGAGAGTGTGATGTAAGATGTTTGACAGTCTAGATTTTGAACCAATGACAAATAGGTTTGGTCTGTGTGTCTGAAGGGTTAAATTATGAACTTGTCAGTATTTCTGAAGCCTTATTTTTTTTGAAACAATATGAGAGAGAGAGACTTCCTGAAGTGATATTAGGAATTTGTTCACATTCAAAGAGTTTCATGAGTTGACAGTAAATAGCATGAGCTTGCTTTTAGTTAGTAGGATTTTATTTTGTTTAGGAGAAAAACCCATAACTTGGAAAGCTTTTGGTTTCAGTTCACACATGTTCTGTTTGGAGTTAGATGTATGAAGCATTTTCTCCTAAAGAGAGGAGTTAGTTAACAAAACTTAAGAAATAGGTTACCTCAATGTAAGGAATTCAATTTTGAAATTCCCAACCGAAGTGTTTTGTTAGAATTCTGTAGGGCTTGAGAAATTCTAAGTTCTAGTCTGTGGATATATGAGGAAAAGGCTGTCAAACTTTCAAACTGGTAATTCAAAGCAACAGTTAAGTCAAATCTATAAATTAGATGGAGAAGGAATTCTGTCTGATATTTGAGTGAAGTAAAGGGATGCAGTTGGGATAGATGCAATATTGCACCTTTAATGCTATTCAAAATTTTTCAAATTTTGTTGTATGTGAATAGTTTGGCTTATTCTAGTTTATCTTTCATTTTGTACTATAATCTTTTGTGTTATTGTTAAAGCTAGATCTGCAGCTTTGTGTGTTTCTGTTTCAATGAAAATCCACCCCATTAAATAAAATAAAGGGAAAGTACGACTTATTAAGTCAGATTTTCTGTCTGGGATCTGACTTGTCCATGAATAACCTTAGTTGGGATCATAACAGTAGGAATAAGTATGTGTCATTATTCAGCAACTTTCGCAATATTAAGATGTCAGAAATGCTTTGTAACCAGTGAAGAACATTTTGCAGTGCAGTCAGTGATGTAAGCTAGTGTAATGTAATAGCCAGTCTGTGAATGGCAAGGTTGTGGGAACAGCAAATGTGACCAGATTTTCTGATTTTAGTGATATTGAGTGTTGATTAAACATTATTCAACTCAGCATGGAAAACTTGTCTTCTCATCTTTGGGTTTTATATGTCCAAATTGCAGAATTAGATCCTGCCACAGTTCAAAATAAGACTTATGAGCAGGTGAAGGCCATTCAGCCCCTCCTGAGCCCTCAACTCTTCAATATTTAAGAAATCCATCTTCTCTTCTCTTCAAATACTTTGAGTTGTGGAAGCTAGATCACACTGGAAAAGGGAGTTCCAAATATCCACTATCCTCTCAGAGAAGAAATTCCTTTGCATTTTAATGTTAAATGAAAACCCCTTTATTCTATGACTGTCTTCCTATTTCGAGGATCCCCTACCCGAGCAAGCATATTTTCAATATCTACCCTGTCAAAACCTCTTAGAATTTTGTATTTTTTAAATTAAGATGACCCCTTGTTCTTCTGAACTGTAATGAATAAAGCCTAGAGTCGCGAGTGTGGTGCTGGAAAAGCAGGTCAGGCAGCATCGAGTATCAGGCATCATCATCAGGAAGGGCTGAATCAAATCTAATTTGCTTAACCATTTATTATTTGTCAAAGCCTTCATCCCAGGAATCAGCCTATCAAATCTCGTTTGAACTGCTTCCAACATAAGTATATATCCTTCCTTAAATATAGGAAACATAACTGTACACAGTAGTGTAGGTGTAGCTTCACTAATGCTGAGTATAGTTGTAACAAGACTTCCCTATTTTTAAACATCCACCCATACCAATAAAAGCCAAGATTCCAATTGCCTTCTCAATGATTTACTGCACTTGCATGCACATCGTGTGTTTCATGCACAGGAAGACACAGATCCCTCTATGGCAAGAAGTATTGATATTAAAATAAAATTCTACAGGTTTACAAAAAATAGCTAAAACAAATATGGGACCCTTGGAGGACACAAATGGAGAATTGATCGTGGAAAGCAGGAAACTGGAGGATAATGAACACTACTATTTTGCATCAGCCTATAGTTCCCTGCTTTCTAGTAATGGGAAAATGTTAGAGTCTAATATAAATAATGTAATAGCAGAGGATTTAGAAATACATAACATATCATCAGATATGGAGGGACTGCCTTATGAAGAGAGGTTGCTTAGGTTGAGCTGTATTCATTGGCGTTTAGAAGAAAGAGAGGTGACCTTATTGAAATTTACATGATTCTGAGGGGATTTGACAGGATGGATGTTTCCCCCTATGAGTGTCTAGGACCAGAGCACATCATCTCAGAATAAGGGATTGCCCATTTAAAACTGAGATGAGGAGGAATATCTTTTCTGAGGGCAATGAATTTGAGGAATTTTTTACCACAGAGAGCTATTATGGTTGGTTCATTCAGTATATTTCGTGCTGCAGCGAACAGATTTTAAATCAGTAAGATAACCACAGGTTATAGGGAAAAGGCAGGAAAGTGGAGTTGAGGATTATCTGATTAGTCATGATGTAATTGTAATGTAGAGCGACTCAATGGGGTGAATGGCCTACCTCTGCTTGTACATCTCACGGTCTTATTAATCTGTCTTCACTGTGTTAACTAGTCCTCAGTCTATGTTGATATATTACCCCAAAACCATTTGCTAAAACTATCTGTTTTATGTGGTACCATTTTTGAGTGTCTTCTGGAAAATACGCTACATCAACTGGTTCTCCTTTGATCAGCTCTGCTTGTTATATCCTCAAAGAACTCTAGCAAACTTGTCAATTGTGACTTTCCTTTCACAGAACCATGTTGACTTTTTGATTGCGTTTAACATTTCTATATATTGTACTATTTTCTCTTTAATGATGGATACTAGCATGTAAGTTAGCTCGCTGAGCTTGAAGATTTGTTTTCAGACATTTTGTCACCATACTAGGTAACATCATCAGAGAGTATCTGATGAAACGCTGGTGGTAATTCCCGCCTTTCTATTTATAGGTCTTAATTTCTTAAGGTGGGCGATGTCACTTCCGGTTCTTTTTTTTAAGGGAAGATAGATAGGGTCTAAATTGATCTGTTTATTGATGGAGTTCTTGTTAGAATGCCATGCCTCTACGAATTCTTGTGCGTATCTTTGTTTCACCTGTCCTAGGATGTGTGTTGTCCCAGTCACAGTGGTGTCCTCCTTTGTCTGTATGTATAGAAACTAATGATAGTGGGTTGTGTCGTTTGGTGGCCCGGAGCTTCATGAGATCAGGTTTGCCATCTATTGGAACCCTTCTGGATTCCAGTGAGTTCTGGATTATTTTGACAACGCCTCCATTATAACTGCAGCTATTTCCCTTAAAGTCCTTGTAAAAAAGACAGCAGATCCTGGGGACCTGCTTGCCTTTAATCCCATTTATTTGTCAAATACTTTGTCTCTCGTGATAGAGATTGTTACCACCCCTTTCCTCCTATTAGCACCTTGTCTTATATCTTTGGTATGTTTACAGTGTCCTTCACCATAAAGAATTTTAAAGGAAGTGGCTGCAGTGACAGTGGAGGCATTGGTTGAAATATTCCTGAACACGATGGATTTGCAGAGGTTTGGAAAACTGCTAGCACTATTATTCAAAAAGGGAGGGAGACAGAAAGCAGGAAACTATAGGCTAATGCAAAATATTGGCATTCATTATCTGCCAGTTTCCTGCTTTCCACTGTCACTTTTCCATTTGCAGCCTTCAAGGGACCCCTACTCATTGTAGCTTTTTTTTTTGTAGAACTGTAGACTTTTTTTGAATATTGATACTTCTTGCAAATTCAGTTTCATAATCAGTTTTCTTCCTTTTCATTAGCTTTTTAGTTATCTGGTGTTGGTTTCTAAAAAAGAACTAAAAGACCAATCTCTGGCCTACTACAAGTTTATGCCACTTTATTTGGCGTGGTTTTTGACTTTGCTGCCTTTGTTCACAATGGTTGATTCATCCTTCTCACCGAGAACTTCTTTTTAATCAGAACACAAATTTTTGTGAACTATCTGCTTAAATAGTTAAGAAATATCTGCTTAAATGTCTGCCAATGCTCATCCACTGAGATTCCCCTTAATCTATTTTCCAATTTCTCCCTTGCTAATCTTTGAACCATGCATTTATCTCTCTAATCTTACTTATCTTCTGGGAGTTTGCAATGTAACTCAGGTACTAATCCTGAAATTATTACCTTTATGATTCTACTTTTTAAATTTTAGTCCTGAGCTGCTTATAATTCTTTCCTAGCAAACCTCTTTCCTAGTCCAATCTATGGCTTTGGTACCGTGTGGACCATGACAAGTAGATCATTTTTCTCCCTCTTCAAGTTGCTCTCCAGTCCAAAGAGATCCCTACGTGGTGCTGAAGTTCAGGACAACACATTGAAAGGTGGAGCAGATGTGATTGGGTGAATGGCTACTTAGTAAGCAACACAGACTTTGGGTCTCACTGTCTTTGTTGCTGCAAACAGTATCCATACTATGCTGCCCCTGTTACGACATTCCTTTTTTCTGCCCACACTTGAATGTCATGTTGTGGTTAGTTCACTCATCGTCCTTGCAATCTGTGCCCCCCCGTTACACTTGAAGCAACAATGAGATAGAGCTGAAGCCTCTCTAAAACTAAATTCTGGATACCAACACCTGACTCATTTGTTGTCATGCCATTGTCCTTGATCAGTGACCAAATTTGGTGTGATTAATTTAAGGGGTGTGACTGTCTTCTGAAACATAAGCGTTTAATTCTGTGACCAGGCTGTCCTAGGGATACTTCATAGCAGTAAATGTTCACCAATGTAGTTTTTAAAAATATTCTAGCAGGGTTTCATACGTTTCTTAATTAGATTAGATTACTTACAATGTGGAGACATGCCCTTCGGTCCAACAAGTCCACACCGCCCCTGCCGAAGCGCAACCCACCCATACCCCTACATTTATCCCTTACCTAACACTATGGACAATTTAGCATGGCCAATTCACCTGACCTGCACATATTTGGACTGTGGGAGGAAACCGGAGCACCCGGAGGAAACCCACGCAGACACGGGGAGAACATGCAAACTCCACACAGTCAGTTGCCTGAGGTGGGAATTGAACCCGGGTCTCTGGCGCTGTGAGGCAGCAGTGCTAACCAATGTGCCACTGTGCCGCCCACAAATGTTGTTGTATGTCTGTAGATTGTTGACAAGAGTAAAGAAACAATCTTTTATAATCCTGAAAGAATTGAAGCAATCTCTAATCGACTTTGTGCTAAATGCTTCAAGCCTCGAGCAGCTGTCTGAGCAAGTCCAGGCTATCACCAGTCTGAATGTTACAGATTAGTCCTCAATATACGATTGTCGTGATTAATTCCATTAAGTTGTTGTCATGTCTGCCATGTCCAATCTATGCTACATTGTTTTGTTTTCTCATCAATATTCATCCCCTTCCCTCATTTCCTGAAAGTCTTGGCTTCTTGGCAGGCTTTGGATCCAAGAGTTGGTCAATTTGTGGTACCTTACGCATTTATGATTTTGCACTTTGACTAGAATTATTTGGGAGATGAAGTGCAACATCCCAGCCAAACCCCACAACAGCCATTCTGGGGCATGCTGCAGAATTGTCTCAAGATTAGAGAAACTAAGCTTGTTTTGTTCCTCACTTCTCCCTCCCAACTCGAAGCACTTTTCTCAATTGTATTCTTATTGCTGCTATAACTCGGGTCAGCTCAGCCTGGGAACGGAACCACATTTATATTGCTTAGCTATCCTCTATAAAAACTTACAGAACTATTGTGGGAGCTAAACACATCATTTTAAAGCCTTTGTAATATAGAAAGCTTATTTTGACAGCTGCTTGGACTATTGTTTCTTGTTCTGGAGTCCTGCCCAATTTGAAGATTTTTTTTCTGAAATTTCTCTTTGCAAGCCCACCCTCAAATGTTTCTACACATGTATTTTGTGGATATTTTTAAATCAATTCATTCAAATATGTTATGACACACCTCTGAAGTAGGCAGGATATAAACCCAGTCCTCCTGGCTTTGAGATATGGATACTACTATTCTGCCACAAGAGCCCACCACATATACTTTGTCCATAATATATCATCTCGATGTCAAGTGGTATTCATTAAACAACATGATGTTACATTATATGAAACTCCTTGCCCATAAAATGTGAAAAGACGGCATGCAAATTCTGAAACTCTGAAGTAATTACAGAGAATGCAGAAATACTCAACAGATCACTCAGCGATAAAGTAACGAGAAGTCATCTGAGATTTACTAGATGTATTTTTGATGCTGTTCACATCTGAGGTAACCAAACTTGATTACTGTCCAAATGCCAGCTTGCCTAATATGTATTTCTAGTGTTTTCTATATATTTTCAATTGAAGACTTTCAGGTTGTTGTACTAGATTTGTTTCTTAACAAACGAACACATCAGATTTTTCAGTAACCAAAGGACCAGTAGTGGTGTCTGCCATTAATTCCACTAGGACCTTGCTCCTTTCAACTTGAGATGTTTTTTACATAATGTTGCTGAAAAAAATGAGCTGATGGCAATGCTGCAGGGACAACAAGCCATCTGGGACTCGAGTGGACAATGCAATAACAACTTGAATTTATCTAGTATCTTTAATGTAATAAAATATTGCAAAGCACTTTGCAGTAAGGTTATCAGACAATTTGACAGTAAGCCAAATGAGATATTATGCAGATGACCAATAATTTGGCCAAAGGTTTAGATTTTAAGGGTGCTTTAATGGAAAAGAAGAGGTGGAGAATCAAAGTGATTAACAGAGGGAATTCCAAAGCTTAAGGCCTAGGCAACTGAATGCACAGCTGCTAATGAAGCAATTGAAATTGTATTTGCTACATTTACAGATTGGGATGGTTGGGTAGGAGAAGCTTTGGAAGGATTTGAAAACAACATTGAGAATTTTAAAATTGAGGTATGATTAATTATAGGTAGTTGATACATGGGGGCAGGACGGTGGCTCAGTGGCTAGCACTGCTGCCTCACAGCACCAGGGACCCAGATTTGATTCCAGTCTCGGGCGACTGTCTGTTTGGAGTTTGCACATTCTCCCTGTGTCTGCGTGGGTTTCCTCCGGGTGCTCCGATTTCCTCCCACAGTCCAAAGATGTGCAGGTTAGGTGAATTGGCCATGCTAAATTGTGTTCAGTGATGTGTAGGTTAGGTATATAAGCCAGGGTAAATGTAGAGTAATAAGGTAGGGGAATGGGTCTGAGTGAATCACTTTTCGAAGGGGCAGTGTGGACTTGTTGGGCTGAAGAGCCTGTTGGGATATAAACTGAAGGAGGATTGAGAAGGCAGGAAAAGGTGATGAATTCAATGTCCATTCACAGATTGGAGGAGAATTAAAAGGAGCCACCTTTAGTTCACTCAAAACCCATTTACTCATGGAGTTAAAATCCAACCTTAAGAGTGGACCAACAAATATTGTTAAGGAAGAGTAATAGCGAGACAGAAATGAAGTCAGTCACCATCAACAATAATTGATGACTGTCTTGAATGTTATTTTTTAAACTATATAATTAACAACATTTTGGTGCTTTGGGTTAAGAAGATAAAAGAAAGATTTGCATTTGTATCATACCATTCACAATCTTAGGAATTGCTTTACAGACAATTAAGTACTTTTTGATGTGTAGTCACTGTTGTAATGTCAGAATTGAGGCAGCCAAATACTGAATGTAAGATCTCATGCACAACAATATGGTAATGAACAGACAATCTATTTTAGTGATACTGATTGAGAGATAAATATCAGTTAAAACACCAAAGAATCCTCCCCTGCACTCTTTGAAATATTACCATGATTCTCTCTCTGAACAATTTGACCCCGAATGTTTTAACTTTTGGGTTTAGTTGTTTTTCATTACTGGTGGTGCTCTTCAAAAGCTTATGAATAGGTACATTTTAGCAATTATTCCGTTATTTATTATGATGTTTGAAAATTTAGATAAAGGATTCAGAGTTGCAGTGGCATCAACTGAGTTCCAAAGTTACAATAATCTTGATTTTATCCTTTTTAATCTTTTTAAAGTTATGAGAAGAATGCTGGAATAATATTTTCTCTTTGAAGGGTCTAGAAGTTTGTTTTAAATTCCAGCTAAAGCAGGGTAAAACAGAAGATAGATGATCAAATTTCGGAAACATATTCTATATCGAGCCTTGTTATTATACAGTTATACAATTTTTTTTTCCCAGTGTACATGCATACAAGGTTTCAAAATTACTGTTTGACATTTTTATGCTCTTCCAGTTGAGGCAAATGCCAAAGAACTTTACAAAATATTTGCTGCAAGCAGAATTCTACTCAGGAGCCCGCTGTTCTTAATATCTAACTCCTTGGGTGTTTTGTCCTCTGAGTGCTAGGTTTCAGTAATACAATTTATTTGTATCTTCTGCAAGTGTATTCAAATGATTGACAGTGAGGTGATGCAAGCCATCATTTATCAAGATATTACCATCCTTACCCTTGATAATGTCTTCCCTGCTGTCAAGGGAGGTAGGGGACAGATATAACTTGGTGATGTCAAAGTAATTAGTGTTTGTTGGTTTCCAGCTGAACAAACTTGAAGCTAATGATCAGGTAAATGAAGATAGAATGCATTAAGTGATGCTGAGCTGGAAGGACCTCAGGGAAGTGCTTATCAAAATTTGATATTGGTGATATGGATCATGTACCCAGTCAATTATTGCTTTTCATATTCTTTTTAAAAATTGATTGCATTTACTGTGCAGATTAAGCTGTTATTTAGAGTTAATGTACATTTTAAAGTTACAAGCTTTTGGTTTAAAAAAATTAATGATTTAAAAATTATTATTGATGACTAAAACTATTAAGACTTGTTTACGGGTTCTATTTTGACAGTGTTCCATATTTAGATCTTAGGCAATAGTTTTAAACCTTATCATATTTACACAATCCTATTGTACGTGCCCATTCTATTATCTGGATTGTTGTTTTGACTTTCCTTTGAAAGGAGACTTTCTTTTGCCTTTCCAGCAACTGTTTTAATCAGGTTGATGTATATTTGTTTGTTTGCAAGATTGTGATTTAGATGTAGTCTTTGATTGCAACTATTGAGATGTTGACCCACTAAACCAGATATAACCTGGCTAAAAGCAAAATACTATGGTTGCTAGAAATCTGAAACAAACTCACAGTATTCTGGAGAAACCCAAAGCAGGTATGGCAGCATCTGTGGAGTCTGGATGACTCTTCTTCTGCACTGAATGGTGCATGGAAATGGTGCCCGTTATCCATTTCTGAAGAAGTCATACCAGATTCAAAATTTTGCCTCTGTTTCTGTCTCCACAGATGCTGCCAGAACTGCTGAGTTGAGGAAGTGTTATCGGATCCAAAACATTAACTCTAACTCTGATTTCTCTTAACAGCTGCTGCCAGACCTGCTGAGCTTTTCCAGCAATTTCCATTTTTGTTTGCTGCTGACCTTGTTTGTCTTAATTGCACATGCAGAGCAGACAATAGTCAGGTACCTGGGAGAAAAATTGGGGATGGTTTCGAAGATAGTGGAGATACTTTTGAAGGTGGAAAGAGATTCAGACAGGCCTTAAGGATTTAGAAAGAGAATTCCTGAGTTTAAGGATACCATTGCTAAAGGATGTTGCATCAATCATGGCAAAAAAGCAGGAAAAATACACAGAAGAGTGAAAGATGATTGCAGAAAGTGTAACAAGACATGCTTCGATTAATAAAAGTTACACTGGTGTGCCGGTGGAAGTTGCTAAAGACGAGATCAACAATGTGAGCTCTCCACCCCCACCCCGCGAATTTGTCTCCTATCATGTTGGTGCCATCTGTCAGATTACCATACTCATGAGACACAACTCTGCCTCCTCTATTCCATTTTCACAGAAGTGATGCAGGGAGGTGAACCTAGTGTGGGACAAATAGATGCAGCAGAGTTATTGAAAATCAGGTATGAGCAAGAATTTTAGGTAATATGGAGAGGAAAAGCTTTGCAGGTCAAAGCAAATGGACTTTGCCATTGAGATGAACAATGGAAGCCTCAAGTTTGAGCAGGTTATTGTGGATTTTAATAATTTGATCGCAGCTCCTTGCGCAGCCCCCTTCAAGTGTATCACAAGAGTATTTGTGATGATGGTTAAAAATGATTAAAATGAAAAACAGGTAAAGTGAAGAAAATGCAGACATATGAAGACTTAGAATCTGTTTACTTTGTGGGGGCATGAGTTCTCTTGTTGTTCTTATACCTTCATTGCTTCCTTTAACACATTCTGGTCCTTGTCCTTAGATCTGTATACTTTTAAAATGATATGTGTTAGTTGGTTTAGCTTTTGACCTCTTATAGACCATTCTTCAACTGTGCAACGTTCACACTTAAGAAAAAGCACATTGAGTTGCTGTAGAAGGTGCAAAAAAGATTTACAAAGATTGCCATCTGAACAGGGTGGTTGGACTTATTATGAAAGGCTAAATAGATTTTGTTGTGGTGGATGGCATAATGCGAAAGTCACTTGACTAGTGTTCCAGATACTCAGTCTAATGCTCCAGGGATATGGCAGCTGGTGGAATTTATTACATTTAATTAATCTGAATTTGAAAGCTGAATAAGCTTAATTAGGGCGACGGTGACAGCTATCATTATGTCTGTAAAATTCAACCTGGTTCACTCATGTTCTTATAGAAGGAAATCTGCAGTCCTTAACCAGTCTGATCTACACGTGACTTCAGGGCCTCAGTAAAATGATTGACTCTTAATTGCCTTCTGAATTGGCTCAGCAAGACCATCAATGGCTATGGGCAGTTAATGCTTGGAAACTGAAATAACTGCACAGAAACTTGTATCCTGTCACTAAGTCACCTTTTATTTACCGGTGTATAAACAATGACTGCAGATGCTGGAAACCAGATTCTGGATCAGTGGTGCTGGAAGAGCACAGCAATTCAGGCAGCATCCGAAAAGCTTCGAAATCGACGTTTCGGGCAAAAGCCCTTCCTGATGAAGGGCTTTTGCCCGAAACGTCGATTTCGAAGCTTTTCGGATGCTGCCTGAATTGCTGTGCTCTTCCAGCACCACTGATCCAGATTTTATTTACCGGTGCACAGTATACTGGCTATGGCTAGCCAGCACAGAGTCAGTGTCTGAAGTGAGGAGATTCGGAATCCCCTGTTTATCTCTGTCAGCCAGGACTCCCTGATTGGCCCAGGTTGACAGCCCCAGTCAAGGATCTCTCAGTCAATAAGCTTCACCTGGTTCCATTCACTGCAGAAACAAATGCTGGCCATGACAGAGACATCCATATCCAGAGGGGGAAAAAAAATTAAAAAAACGATTGGCACTGTTTTCTCTAGAAAATAG
Organism: Chiloscyllium plagiosum; assembly: GCF_037043375.1. Classification (NCBI taxonomy): domain Eukaryota; kingdom Metazoa; phylum Chordata; class Chondrichthyes; order Orectolobiformes; family Hemiscylliidae; genus Chiloscyllium; species Chiloscyllium plagiosum. The sequence continues at coordinate 19,011,318 of NW_028270144.1, read as the reverse complement.
AAAGTTGAGAGGTCGTCTGATGGACAACTTTATCATTCTAGAGAAGTTGATAGGGTAGACATGGAGAATATGTTTCCAGTTTTGAGGAGTCCAAAAATAAGGGCACAAATATCAATCCAAAAAGGAACTTGGGAGAATGTCTTCACCCTGAGAATGCACAGTTTGCCACCATGAGGAGTAATTGAGGTGAATAGCATAGATCAGAGGACCCCAGTGGGGTTTTGCAGGCTGAAATGTTGTGGTCCTGAGTTTTGAAGCAGCAGTGGGCACCCTGCATCTCTGACTGAGTTATAATGGCTGTGCTCCTGCTCTACCAGGGCCCCAGCTTCACAGCCTCCATGCTGTACTCTCAATTCCCACTGAGTGGTCGAGAGATTATTCAAGCCTTAACATGAGGTCACAGTTGGAAAATGTTTGGGAAGCTTTGGCATAGTTACAATTGAAGGGAAGCTGGGTAAACATCTGGGAGAAAGGAATAGAAAGACATGTCTATGAATAGAGTGGTTTAGAGGGATATGGGCCAAGTGCTGGCAAATGGTACTAGATTAGGTTAGGATAATTGGTTGCCATGGATGAGTTGGACTGAGGGGTCTGTTTTCGTACTGTACATCTGAGTCTATGTCAATTGGGTGAGATGGAAGTAAGGTTGGTGAAAATTATGTGAAGCATAATCGCTGTCTGATTGGCCTATTTCTGGCCAATGTGTTAAACAATTGGTTAATGCTGTGATTGTTTTAATGTCCAATGTCATGTAATCCATTGTCCTAATTAAAGTTTAGATCTCATTGGGAGCATAATAGGCTCACAGTTCAAAATGTTCAGAGTTTTTGATCCCTTTCTTTGGCTGAGTTTAAATGATCAGTAAAGGATTTCAGAACCCAAAGCCAAGGAGTAAGGACTTGTTTACTACCTAACGGTGTATGCTTCATGTTGATGTGAATGTTGGGTTAGGACAGTGGCAAGGTTCTGAACAGCGTGGAGTGTCACTCTCCAAAGGTATAAATTAAGCACTGTTAGAGAAGAGTCCTTGTTAAATGCCCTTGACTTACCTTTCTGTTGTCTTCAATGCTCAAGAGGTGTAGCAGTGGCTGATCCTATATTATCTGGTATGCACTGTCATCAAAGTTGGATGTTGTGCCCTTTATCACTAAGAGCTGTGAGTTCAGTCTGGGGATACAGGCAGATGACAACTATTTTTTGTTGAGAGTTAGTAGGATAGCTGAAGAAGAGACGAGTGCTTTGGGAGCCTGTTGCATTCAGTGATAAAATAGTTAACTGAATTGCAATTACAAAAAACGTGAATGGAAATGCAGAATGGGTTGATCAGATTGTCACAACAGAACAATTTGTTTATCTGAAGTACTTTGTGTTTTCAGCGTAAGGAATAGAAACAGGAGGAGACCAAATGGCTCCTTGCGCCTTCTCTGCCATTTAATGTGATCAGTGCTGATCTTTTGTCTCAACTCTACTTTCTGCCCATTCCCCACATGTCTTCATTTTTCAAAGGACCAAAAGTCTGTTCACATCAGCTTTATTCACACAATCCTCTGGGCTGGTTATTTCCAAAGAATCATAATCCACTGACTGAAGAAATTTGACAACATCTCAGTCCTAAACGATCAACCCCTCATCCTGAGACTGCGCATCTGTCTTCTCTGGGAAACAGTTTCTGAATGTCATTCTGTTGAACCCCTCAGAATCTTTGATTTCAATGAGATAATTTCTTATTTCCTGAATATATAAAGATGGCATTGAAAAGAAAATCGAGTAAAATCAAGATCTCGGGGTCATCATATAAAACTCAGGGGTTACCCATTTAAAGCAGAGGCATTTTCTATTCTCGTGAGTCTTTTGAATGCTTGTTAAAAAGATTGCGGAAGCAGAGCTGTTGAATATTTTAATGTAGAGTTTGTATAGATTCTTGTTGAGTGTTGGGTGAAAGGTTATCAGGGGTAAATAGGAATGTGGAATTTCAAATTACAATCAAATAGAGGAGGTGATGGTCGAGGCTATAATTGCTGGATAATCGCCAGGTAATGTTCTGGGAACACAGGTTTGAATCCCGCTGCAGCAGAGGATGGCATTTGAATTCAATATTTAAAAATTCAGTAAACCTATTGATTATTGGAAAAATCTATCTAGTTCACTATTTTCCTGCCATCCTTACCTGGTCTGGCCTACCTGTGACTCCAAATATACAGCAATGTTATTGACCCCTCACTGCCCTCTGGGCAATTAGCCAGTGCTGCCCTCATCCTGTGAATGATTTTGAAAAAACAGCCGGCATCTTATTCAATGTCTGAGCATATCCAAGGGGCAGAATGGCCGACCTTTTCTCTTAATCTGTATATTTGAGAAAAGAAATATCTATTCCATGATGTTAAATTATATTAAGAATTTGCTTAAAATGTCAAAATTAATATAAATAGTCAAACAACACTATCAAGCCAGCAAAGAGATATTGGGCATTCTTTATTGTGTTCTGTCTGTTCTTGACTGACACACAATACAAGAGGAACGAGGGACAGGCTGAAGAGTAAGCAAGTGTTAAGATGCTGTTCCTTCACACGGATGGAACCATCCATCTTGATTCAACTGTGCTTTTGGATGCTGTACCATTTTATTCTGATGAAATAGTTGAGATTATCTCCAAGTGATGGATTTTTACCCGCCACATTCTGTGATTGTTATATGATTTATTTGGATTTCATTTATCTATTTTTGAAGCCTGATTTGATTTTTGCTCTGTGGCAATGGTTTGTAAATTAATAGTCAAGATCAAGAAAGGAGTTGAGACCAAGCAAATTGGTTGATTATTTTATGCAGCAAGCTTTGGTGGTCTGCATCGCATTACCTGAAAGAGCAGTTTCAACAGTAACAATAAGTACAAGAAGGCAAAAGATTTGCAGAGCTAATGGGAAAATACAGCGAGTGGGAGTGATTGAATAGCTGTTACAAAGAGCTGGTTCAGGAATGATGGGCCGAATGACCACCTCCTCCTGTGTTCGACAATTTCTTAGCAACAATCATAGCTTTTATCACCCAAACATGGTGGTATGGCACCACATGATGTTGATGCACATTGCAAATGCAGCATACTTCCAGTTGAGAGTGTCTGTTATAAATGGCAGTTGTTTTATACTTACGCAGGTTTACTACTGGGAAACAGCTCTGTACCATCAGTGATATGTGGCTCAAGATCTCAAAATGATTTACAGTATTTATTTAACACAAAGCTTTTCAAACATTACACTGAAGGTTGGGGTTGGATGATGTGGAATCAGTAATTTGGATGGGCCATTTTTGTAGTTGCCATTCATGTAGATTTAATTATAGAATATTACATTAAATAATTTTGCTGATTTAAAAATCTTTCTTCATTATAGTTATTTTTGATCTCGGTATGACAATTTGCTTGGTTGTCAGGGCTGTCTTTTGTGTGCAATTGTTGACCTGAGATTTTGGCAGGAGCTTGTCAGCATTGCTGTGACTCATCAAAGTCTCTGTATTCTATCGCACAGTCTGTGGTATAATAGGAGGTTGGTAAGAATTATTCAGCATTAGTATTGCTCATCTGGGATTTCAGTACTAATATAAAAACCTGTGGTGTTAAGTGAGTGAGTTATTGGGATGATGAGAATTATTACGATTATGACATGTTATTACATGGCTCTGATAATTGGACAGGGAATGAATTAATTTAGACATCTCTGAAACTGCTTATGTGACATGTATTTTTAACCTTCCAGGTATATGTATTCTTTTACTTTTTGCAAACTTAATGAATGCTTGTCTTTTGTGATCGCGTCACAAACAAACCTTTATAATTTGTAAACGTTTTGAATGATTAGATGCATCAGAATTTCAAATTAAAGCAATAAATCTTATGGTTTTGGTTTCAGTAAGAAAAACACGAACTTTTTACCTCTCTCTCTTCATTACTGCAACCCTTCATTCCTGCTAATGAATTCATGACTTTCCAATACGCTCCAAGCTGGCCTCCCACCACGTTCAACCCTTTGGAAGCTGAAGCTGATATAAAACTCTGCTTGCTGCCTGTACCCTATCTCACGTCTAGCCCTGTTCACCCATCACCTCTGTGCTTGCTGACCTACTATTACCGCCTGATCTGGCAGAAACAGATTCAACAATTCCTACTCTTGTTTTCAAATCCCTCCTTAGCTTCACCCCTTCTCCACATTGGTTATCTCCTCCAGTTGTACAACCGTTTGAAATCGTTGGCTTTCTTGGTATTTCAAAGTTTAATTGGTGCATCATTGGTGACTGTGTCTTTAGCTGCATTGGTTATAATTCTGGAAATACTTTGCTTAACTTCTTCCTCATTCCCTATTTCACTGTGTCTGTAGGTACTCCTAAAACCCATGCTTTAACAGCGGCATGGTGGTTCAGTTGGGCCAGCATGGTGGTTCAGTGGTTAGCACTGCTGCCTCACAGGGCCAGGGACCCGGGTTCGACTTCATCCTTGGGTGACCATCTGTGTAGAGTTTTCCCATTCTTCCCAAGTCTGTGTGGGGTTTCTTCTGAGTGCTCCGGTTTCATCCCACAGTCCAGAGGTGTGCAGATTAGGTGGATTTTCCATGCTAAATGCCCATAGTGTCCAGGGATGTGCAGGCTAGGTGGATTAGCCATGGGAAATGTAGGATTGCAGGGGTGGGGAAGGGGGGATGGTTTGAGTAGGATGCTCTTCAGAGGGTCTGTGTGGACTCGATGGGCTGAATGATCTGTTTTCACACTGTAGGGGTTCTATGATGTTAAAAGATTTTAGTGTTAAATTGTCATTGGTAACAGTCCTGTGAACTATTTTACAATGTAAAGGTGCCATATTTGTGTGCCTTTTCTGTTGTTCTTTTGTCCTTTCTGTCCAGTCATGCTCGTAGTTCACACAATATTTCAAATCCAGATTTAAGATCCTGTGCAAACTCTTTGCCTTGCTATGTGCAACTTGGTTTCGGCATTTTCTCCTCCAAAACAGTTTCTGTTTATAAATTCTGATGATTATAAAGTGTTCGGCACTTGCTGAGGCTGTGAAAGACAAGTTCTTGATTTTGTTTCTTTTAAAGAAATTGTAGAAATTATACTGAAGCGCAAAGGGTAATTCTTCTATTTTCTACAACCGAACACCTGCTTCAGCCATTCTGATTCAGAAAAAGATTGTAATTCTGGGCTAAAAAGAACATACCCAGAACATGCTGTCTGGGAAAGAGTTTCCGAGGCACTGGAAGTGATATGTTGGGTGACATTTCTGGGTAAATGCAATATGTTGTAATGTAGTTGCCATAACTTTTGTACTTCTGTTGTGAACGCAGAGGTCCACTTGCAGAAAATTCTCACTGCAATAGTAACAACACCATATCAGTTTGGTATTGCCCAAGGTACAATCTTATGTGGCTTTTATTTTTTATTCTCTGTTGCTTGGGTTGATACTGATTCCCAAGTGCACAAAATAATCCTCATGTCAATCTCCAAAACTGGGTTTTTGTCAATCTTTTAAATTCTTTAAGCTTATAGGTCCAACAATTTATCAATATTATTTTTATAATTGCTCTGTTAGTCCAGAGGGACCATCAGAATGCAAATTGCACTGCACCTGAACTAATGACGAGTTGAAATGGTCTAACAGTATTCAGCGATACCATGTAGAAGAGCTGGTCACTAAGGTGGAAATTTTTAAAAGCAATTTGGCAACAAATCTCTTTAGTACTAGTGGAACACATAGTGACAATGAGTCATATAATTCCTGGCACTATTCTCTGATCACTAGGGCTGACAGCTGATTTGCTCCAATTCCTGCCATAGATTTGTTCTCGCATCATTGTTGAGATTCAGTGAACAAACTCCAGTGTAAGTCACCCTCAGACTTTACTTCTTGTCCATTGAATGGTTGCCATACCTTCATTCAGTACCTTTCTAGATTGGTAGAGTGGAGTTATTGCTTGATGATTTAGTTAATATAAACCTAACTCCTATTGCCCAGGATACTACATTTCCAGTTTGCGTGGTGAACCTCATATTTTCTTCTTCTGGGATAGACTCATATCTGTGTACTCCCTGTCCCTCTTCGTGGTCACAAATGTAGTGGATTAAAATGTTTGTGATGGGGACAGGCTGGGATCACTGGAACCCATCTGGTTGTTGAGCATTTTGATTTCTCTGTGCGGGATATGGTTATACACGAGCAGGATTTGTGGCTCCAGCAAATGTGGGCTGCGTGGGAATTTGGTGAGATAGTAGGGTTAGCATGGTGTGGACCACACAGCAACATTGCTTTTTGACCTAAGTAGTGGGATCCAGGTCACCACATCAATGTAGTAATAGTTTTTGGAGGGTGCATCATGTACAGATTATATCAACTAGGTTTTATTGAGCTGGAGGGTGTCCCATACAATTTATTTTCTTGATCCTACAGACTGAGATCTGTAGACTCGTATTATAGTATGTTAATGGACAAATACTTTATGGTGGCTGCTAGATTTTCATTTGTATTGATTTAGGAAACTGATAGTTGAATTGTTTGTCAGTAATAAAACATGTTGATTTCAAACTAGAGATATGTTGGTTCTAGAGAATATTCTTTCTGTAGATTATAATCAAGAGCAGCTTTGTTCTTCACTGTTATTGACTGAAGTGCATTAGTGCTTAGAAAGTAAGAAATTTTTTCCATTCCTTTCCCCTCCCCTCCATTACCCCTCTGTCTGTCTGTCTGTCTGTCTGTCTCTCTCTCACACACACTCACACACTCTCTCTCTCTCTCTCTCATATTAGCAGTGACTTTTGTGAATTGTATGCCATGAATGGCAACAATATTTCAGTCCCTTGCTCAACTGGCCATACTTCCATCCAGTTTACTTAGTCTCCTCCAGGTTTCCATGGTCATTACCAGTCTTTGTGCTGTAGGTAGACCCACAATGACAAGTTTTCTCCTTAAGGGCATTGTTACTTGGTGCCAGTCAGAACTAAGAATGTATGAACTTGTTGCTTGCTGCATCCCAACAGATACATTTTATTGTGAAGCTGTGTACGGTTAAAGATCAAAAACAAGTTTGAATAAGCTCGCAAAGTGGCTGATGACTCACTGTTGTGATTCACCAGTGGTCACCCCTTAAAGGGACAGTGTCCCAACAGAAATACACCAACTATAATATGTAAGACCCCTCCTCTTTTACTTTCAAACTTTTCCTTAAACAAACAACCCCAGTATTTACATAGTTCCAAACACAATATATATGTCCAAGTAACAGAACTATTTACCTGTGCATGATACATGCAACTTACAATGTACATTACATACAACAAACAGGAGTCAACATTTAGTAAGAGAATCTATTCAGCAGGTGCCTGTCTCACACCAGTTGTCTTCTTTCTTCTGAAGCAAGATTCACCTTAGGGACTCTGGGAACCTTGAGGAAATTAGGCTTGTCCCTAGCGAATGTATGGACATTCCCACAGGGGAGGCATCCTCACTGGCTACAGTGGGTTACTTTGGAGATCTAAGTTGAAACTTTATTGCTGGAACAGCACAGCAGGTCAGGCAGCATCCAGGGAACAGGAGATTCGACGTTTCGGGCACAGGCCCTTCTTCAGGAATCAGCAGAGAGTGTTCAGCAGGAGAAGATAAAAGGTAGGGAGGAGGGACTTGGAGGAGGGGCGTTGGAAATGTGATAGGTGGAAAGAGGTCAAGGTGAGGGTGATAGGTCGGAGTAGGGTGGAGGCGGAGAGGTCAAGAAGAAGACTGCAGGTCAGGAAGGCGGTGCCGGGCTGGAGGGATTCGGCTGAGACAAGGTGGGGGGAGGGGGGATGAAGAAACTGGTGAAGTCCAAGTTCATCCCCTGCGGTTGGAGGGTTCCCAGTCGGAAGATAAGACGCTCCTCCTCCGACCGTTGCGTTGTTGTGGTTTGGCGGTGGATGAGTCCAATGACCTGCATATCCTCGGTGGAGTGGGAGGGGGAGTTGAAATGCTGTGCTACAGGGTGGTTGGGTTGGTTCGTCCGGGTGGCCCAGAGGTGCTCTCTGAATCGCTCCGCAAGTAGGCGGCCTGTCTCCCCAATATAGAGGAGGCCACACCGGCTGCAGCGGATGCAGTAGATGATGTGGGTGGAGGTGCAGGTGAATCTGTGGCGGATATGGAAGTTTCCTTTGGGGCCTTGGAGAGAAGTGAGGGGGGAGGTGTGGGCGCAAGTGTTGCACCTCCTGCGGTTGCAAGGGAAGGTGCCGGGAGTGGAGGTTGGGTCGGTGGGGGGTGTGGATCTGACAAGGGAGTCGCGGAGGGAGTGGTCTCTACGGAAAGCTGATAGGGGAGGGGAGGGAAATATATCCTTGGTGCTGGGGTCTGTTTGGAGGTGGCGGAAGTGACGGCGGATGATGCGCTGTACATGGAGATTGGTGGGGTGGTAGGTGAGGACCAGTGGGGTTCTGTCCTGGTGGCGGTTGGAGGGGCGGGGCTCAAGGGCGGAGGAGCGGGAAGTGGAGGAGATGCGGTGGAGGGCACCGTGGAGATCTGCCTTCAGGATTGAGCGGGGGGCTCTTTGAGGCCCTGTGGTGATGATAGGGGTGCTGCGAGCAGCTGGTAAGCATACCTTCGTCACATGATTTCATCCTCGGCCTAGACCAGGTAGAATATGTGACCTGCTGGCCGGGACCATGGCACATGCCCATTGATGTTGTGGTAGTGGTGATGTGGCTGTGGACAAGTATTTCATCCTGATGATAAGGGAGCCTCTTGGAATCTGTCTTCCTTCTGAACATCTGGGCTAATTGATTCTTCTTGAGAATTGCGTGTTTCTTCAGGTAACAACAGGCCGAATGTGGTTAGTTACTTCCTTTCAAACATAACAAATGCCAGTGAGCACCAACCTGATGGAAGCTGGCTTTTTCTTTGATCTGAGCATCCAAACGTGGCAACCAAAGACAAGCACTTTTTCTTTCCACCCCTGGATAGCAACTGTACCACTGTCATTTTCTCATTGGGAGAACTAGAGAATCTTCAGCCCACTGCTACATTACCCTTCACTTAAGGGCATGGCAGCCTGGACAATGTAACTGAATTTGCATGTTGCTGCAAATGCCTGGGTTTTATATCGTATGAGTGTGCCAAGAGGGCTCTCTTATAAAGGGGGAAAAATAAATTCCTTTTTTATCTTCTCACTTTCTCCAATTATTCTATGCTAGGTAGTTACTAGGCTCCAGTCAAACGAAGAACATATGAACTTATTGTTTGCTACATCCTCAGGGAGATTTTTATTCTGAAACTGTGCCCCTGTAAAAACTCAAAAACAAACATGGACAAGTCTGCAACCTAGCTGAAGACTCACCAGTGCTCACATGACTCACCTCTTAAAGGGACACTGTCCCAACATAACTTTTGTGGTACAGTGGTATTGTCCCTACCTTTCGGCCAAAAGTCCTGCCTTCAAGTTCTGCCTGCTCAGTAGTGTGTAAGATATTTTTTGTAAAAGATCTACCAAGAGGCCCTGGTTGAAGTCCCGTCTGCTCAAGAGGTATGTAAAAATATCTCTGAACAAGGTAGTTCGAAATATCTACACCAACTATAATACAAAACAGCTTAGGCTCTTTCTGAATAAAAAAAGTTGGAAGAATTATATTTTGCATTTGCTGTTGTGTCTCTTTTTAATATTTAGTTGGAAACTTAATTTCCTTTATAAATCCGTTGATATGTAATTTGTTATTGCCTAAATTGTCATCAGATTCCTTCTCTTGGTGAATTTTAGAACATTAACTATTTTCATTTCATGCGTGAAGTCCATATAATTTCTGAAACGTGAGTTTGGTGTGTTTTTATCTGTTGGCCAAAATCATATCCCAAATTTTAGATTGAATTTCCACCAGTTTAAGAGTAATTAATTGTTTTGTGTAGAATTTTGTCAAATAATTTTGGCATCAAACTGAAGAAGGTTGATCATGTAGGATTTTCCCTTCTGAATCCATGCAGGTTATTGTTTGAAGGTATTATGCCAATAATCCAATTTCACTCATGACAAATTCCGATTTTTATTCAATCAATTTTTATTAATCTAACACAATTAGAACCGTGGTTACAGTAAAACAAAGAGCTGTGGATGCTGGAAATCTGAAATAAAAACCAAAATTGCTGGAGAAACGAGGAAAAGGTTGTACATATGCTAATGACAGGTTGTGGGAATGGAGCCCAGAGAGACAGAACGACAGTTAGGTAGACAAAGGAATGGATGATAAAATGCCAGGGGTAATTAAAAGCTGATAATGGTGACCATACGTGGGTGAAATGGCTTAGCTGTGCTAAAAGCAGACCCTGTCTTGAACCTGAAGGTGTTCAGGCGCTAAAATGATTGAACTCAATATTGAGTCCTGAAGGCTGCAGGGTCCCCAAGTGGAAAATGAAATACTGTTCTTCCAGCTTATGCTGTAATTGCCTGTTTACCATGCTTTTTGGAGGATAGGCACAGAGTTACTAATCAATTGGAGTTTCTCCAGTATTCAGCTCTTTGGTGATGACTGTCATTGTGATACTCATTATATCCCTTGTCCCTTGTTACTCTGGAATAAATAAATTCTATCCCAGGAGATTCATTTGTTTTGAGCTTTTTAAGCTTGTCAATGTCAGGCATTTATAAGCAAGTTATTCACTCTATTTTGGATTATGATTGCTCATAACTTGTGAATTCTTTCATAAAGGTACTATTTTATATCTTTTCCTGTCTTCCATCCTGAATACGTGAAAGAAATAACTAAAGTTCTATAATGATGATCTGATGTTTATCCACCGTTTCAACTGTTAACATCTTTTAACACAGTCACTGCCTCTCTGGTTATCTTCTCGATGTGACATTACAACAAGGACCTTTTGCTGTAGTATTTTGTGCCTATAGAATTGCTCTTTCCTAGATCTTTGCTTTTTAAAGTGTTAGATTAGATTAGATTAGGTTACCTACAATGTGGAAACAGGTCCTTCAGCCCAACAAGTTCACACCGGCCCTCCGAAGGGTAACCAACCCAGACCCATTTCCCTCTGATTAATGCACCTATCGCAATGGGCAATTTAGTATGGCCTATTCACCTGACCTGCACATCTTTGGACTGTGGGAGGAAACCGGAGCACCCAGAGGAAACCCAGGCAGACATGGGGAGAATGCGCAAACTCCACATAGACAGTCACCCTAGGGTTAGGTGTTGTCGATTTTAGGGGTTCATGATTAAGGTTACCTAATATAGGCAGTAATCAATTTGATGGCAATTTTCTGATAGTTTACTGAGTTTGTTCAGAAGCAGCAGCTTAGATATGATGAATTTGTTAATCAGAGAAAGAAAATATACAACTATGACAATTGACGATGTTACACTGATAACAGAGGGCAACTAGACTGTTAGTATGGAATGTGTTGGCCTCGTTAATGTGATGGGGGCAGCATCCTGCTCTTTAGCTGAGGTGTTAGGGAAGTCTTCCCTCGGTCATTCTCCTCTCCTTCTGGTCTGTCTTCCATCTGCCTGCTGAAGACTGTTTGATGAAGAATGCTGTCTGAAGACCAGCGTTGAGAACTGCTGCCTACAAGGTCTGCTTGATGTGAACTGCTCAAAAAGAACCCTCCAATGCCCTGGCGTGGTTCCTCAGTGTAGACTTGGCTTCCCTAATTCTCATGGCCCCATTGCATGGAATTGGCCCAGCCCCTATGAGCTTCCCTTGCCACCTTCTGCCCTTTCAGATTCTTTTGGTACTCGACCAGATCATTCTCAGGCTTAGTGCACTAACTGTGGATGGCAAATGACTCAACCCTCTTGCAGAACCGTTATTGTTATATTTCCGGGGCAGTAGCTTAGTCTTGTCAGTTTTGGCCAGTAACCATGAGAAAGCCAGTTATGATACTGGGTAATCATTGTCCTCTTGCCCACGTTCATCTGAGGGTTAGTTTACCATTCCTGATAAGAACAAAATCATCTTACTTTCTGAAACAATACATTGATGCTAGTTCAATGATCATCGTAACCTCTTTTATTTTGTAATTTTTTCCATTGTTTTCATTTGCTAGAATTTTAAAAAGTTAATTATCACTTTAATAGATGTTGAATGAAATCTTTTACTACACAGTGAATACTAGGAAAGTTCTGTTTTTAAGAGACCCCAATGTTTAACGGGTGTCTATTATGTGAGAACTTTCAGTATGTCTTGTAGTCAGGCAGTTAGGAAAGGTATGTGTTCTCCCTCACTACATGACATGACTGTCGTGTTTGCTTATTGGATGAGCCACAGCAGGAGAAAGTTGTGGATGACCAGATCTGGGAAGGCCAGACAATGAGGATATTTTGTACTTCATATAGGTTGGAATAGCAGATACAAATTAAGTATTGACCATGTTGTATCTTATGGTTACCAACTCTGATAGCTTGTAGTTAGGGTGGGTGCCACTAATCCTTTGTCTGGAGAGTCCTAAGAACCTTTATTATCAGTGGTAGAAGAAAGACCACTATAGAATTATAACAGGCGAGGCACTTATCTTGCATAACAAGGTATGTTTATTGCATAATAGCAATCAGTACAATTAAGATTAACGAGGAAAAATTATAATTGTCAGAAGCCAGGAGTGGTAAATCTCTCTCTATTGGCACCTTGTGCAAGACAAACCTATTCTCCATTTAAAGGCTGTGTGATATTATCGAGTTTGTTGGTGTTAATTTCACTTCAACATTAACTCGTCTATAACCATTACCTTGTACAAGTGTCCACTTGTCATGTGGCACCATGTTGATGATCAGAATTTGAGTTAGTCTTATTACCTGGTAAGTGCGAAATGTTATTCGTTCAACTTTACCCTGTTTGTCCTGCTCCTTACTTGAATCACTGATTATTCATTACATGAGGAATTGAGCATAAAAGTAAGGATATTATACTTTTGTTACCCAAATCCACCTCTCAAATACTGTGTGCAGCTTTGGCCTTCTTATTTAAAGATGTAACAAAGTTGGAGCAGTACAGAGGAAGTGTACTAGATTGATAGCTCTGATCAGTAGACTGTTTTCTGAGGAAATATTGGACAGGTTGACTTGCTAGCTTCCACTGCAGCACGAGGGGATTCGTTTGAAGTTTATTAGGTCCTGAATATTTTTGATAAGGTGCTTGCCATTTTAGAACAAAGATGAGGGGAATTTGTGCAACTTTGGAACTCTGCCACAGAAGTGGTTGGCCATTGAATATTTCTTATATATACTTATGGAAAAATTTTACTCTTTTACAAAAAAAACTTATCAAAGCACAAAAATACTGAAAAATAGAAATAAAATCACATTATTATACTACAGTAATGTTAACAATAAACTGCCTGCTACTCTTCAAGTTGCAATCGTCTCATTTATTTAACTTAACCAAAATTGAAATAACTCAACTTAAATGAAATAGTATTAAATTAAATTACACTCAGATAAAATTAAATTACATTACATACACTACATTACATTACTCCACTCGCCGCACCTTCACTGAAGCACAGGAGCAGCAGTTATTATACCTGTATTTACTAGGCCTCCTCCTCCTGGGGTTCCCGGACCACCATATACGGGCCTTGTGGCTATATAAAGGCCCTAATCAGTACCACCGAAAGGTCGAAGTGTATGTGATTTAGAAAGGGCCGCTATCTCTTATAAAATTGCTCTGTTCCATGGTGCACCATATTTGTCAGATAATCTCGGGGACATGCTCCATCACAAGTCTGCGCCACCCTGCAAGACCTGGAGGTTTATCTAATATCCAGTACATTAGAATGTTCTTCCTCGCACAGTGTGTAAGAATGTTAAATAATCTCTTCCTGTGCTCACACAGAGAGGGCAGATTCAGTAGTCCCAAATGAAGGGATACCGGATCCTCCTTAACTTCAATTCCCAGGATCTTCTCCAGGTCATTCACTATGGCACCCTAGTATGCGCGAATCTTGTAGCAGGACCAAAAGCAATGTGTAATGGTGTCTATGCTGATTTTACATGTGGGACATTTCGGAGAAGATCCTTTCTTAAACCTTGCTAACCTCTCTGGCGCCATTTGGGCCCTGTGAGGGATCTTCATTTGCATAGCTTGTGCTTTATTGCATATTGAAATTTTCTTTACATTCCCCCATATCTCCTCCCATGTTTCTGATGAGATTTCTTCCCCTGACTCCTGATTCCAGATCCCATAGAGTCTCTCCATAGTCCCCCAAGGTTTTCCCTCTCTGCAGATGATATGTGGTATTAACTGAGGGAATGCCCCCACATTGGAGCAAGCTTCTTTCTATATCCAACTTGTAAGGTTGAGCCAAGAGTGTGGTCGTCTTCTGTATGTAATCCTTAACCTGGAAGTATCGGAGAAGGTCCCTATTAAGAATCCTGCATTTCTGACTTAATTGTTTGGTTGAAAAACACCAAAAACCTCTCCCTCGAATAAATCTACCAAACAGGAGATTCCCTACCATGCTCTACAGCCGGAGTCCATCGGTCTAAATCCTGGGGCTCCCACTAATGGGGTGAACGGCGAAGTCTTAAGCAAATTTCCCTCACCCTGCCACATTATCCACCATGCTTTCATCGTATTCATGATAATTGGGCTCTCACAGATCTCATCTTGTCCATAAACAGTAAGTTGGTGAGGGGACATCCCGGCTGCGAGGCCTCAACATCAAGCCATATTTACCTCAAGTTCTTACATACCCATTCACCCACATATGATAGCAGGGCACCTATTTTGTATCTCTTCAGATCTGGGAGGTCCACCTGCCCCCCCCCCCCCCCATCCCATTGAATATTTTTAAGGTGGAAGTAGATAGATTCTTGGTGTGCAGGAGAATCATAGATTATTGATAGTAAATGGAAATGTGGACTTCAGAATGTAAGTGCTTAAGACATGATTTTATTGAATGGTGGAGCTGGCTTGAAGGGCTGAATCATCGACATTTGCTCATATTTAGTATATTGGTATGATTTGCCAGGTTGAAAACAAATGGGAGAACATGGTGTCTTTCAGTCAAATCCCCTGTTCTTTACTTTAAATATGTGTTCTCTGGGATCCCTTTACTACGGGAAAATAAAATTCTGTTGACTGCACCTGTGCCCCTTACAATTTTGTGCATGCTAATCAAGATCTCTCTAAATCTTCTGTGGTCTAAAGAAAACAACCCCAGGCTATCTACTATCTCCTCACAGCTGAAGTGCTCCAGCCCAGGCCACTATTCCGGTGAAATACCTCTACACCCTCTCCAGTGCAATACATCTTTACTGTAGTGTGGCGACCAGACTCCACTGTACTCCCACTGTGACATCATAACTAACGTTAAAGACAACTCCATTATAATCTTCCAGCTTTTGTATACAGAGCCTGTAATAATGAAAGCAATGATTTGGAGATACCGGTGTTGGACTGGGGTGTACAAAGTTAAAAATCACACAACACCAGGTTATAGTCCAACAGGTTTAATTGGAAGCACACTAGCTTTCGGAGCGGAGCGTCGCTCCGAAAGCTAGTGTGCTTCCAATTAAACCTGTTGGACTATAACCTGGTGTTGTGTGATTTTTAACTAATGATAGCAAGTATGCCTTCTTAACCACCTTATCTACCTGTCTTCAAGGATGTATGGAAATGCATACCAGGGTCCCTTTAATCCTCTGTACTTCTTGGGGTCCTGCTATTCATTGTGTGTTCCCATGTTTTGTTCTTCCTTCCAAAATGCATCCTCTCACAATTTTCAGGATTCAATTCCTTTTGCCACTGTTCTTCCCATTTGACCAGCTCATCTATATCATCCTGTAGTCTAAGGCTTTCCTCCTCACTATTTACCAAATCACTGATTTTCGTGTTATCTGTGAACCTATTGATTATACCTCCTACTTTTGTGCTTGGATCATTACAAACAGCAAGGTACCCAACACTGAATCACTGGAGGTTTCTTTGAAACTGGGAAAGAGCTTTTGGTTATTGAGTTATTTTGCACAGTGAAAAATTTTAACTCAAAGTTTGGACTTGCCTTTCTTTTAAACTGAGTCAATAATGACACCATTTTGTCAGCTAGTGAGATGGCGATGGGCATGTCACACATCAAAATGCTGACTTTTCACTAGTGAGAATCTGGTTCCATGCGAACAGCCCAGATTTTGGCAGCTGGAATCTAGTTCATGACAGACAATGCCTATTCAAAGTGTCTCTATGTAGTAGGACAAACCAAAATTACAGCAGAGATTTCAGATTAAAGCAGGATTGCTTCATCAAAGACTGCAATGAGTGGAGAAATTGTTGTACAATGCAAAGCATGTGCTGAAAATTTAATTGCAGTAATTTAAATAAGTTACTCCACCATTGATCAATGGAGAAATTAACAAATAATTGCCATTTCAACAATGAAGATCTCACATGACCCATATGCAACTTAATTTTTTTAAAAGAAGCGAGGCAAAAATAAATTCTTTGCAATAAAGAGTTTATCAGAAATATTGCTGAAGCAGTTGGCATTCTGTCTGTGTGCCCCATTGCAAATTCATAAAGTGTTTACTGTACTGAGCACTTTATTGAGTTGTGCCAAATTAGAATGAAGGGTGGAGCACATGTTGCTTGGAGTCTGTATTTTGAATTGTTACATTTCATTTCATTACAGCCAATGTCGTGTTTCTGAAGTGTAGCTACATTTGTAATATTGGAAATGTGACTGCCAATTTGCACACAGCAGGATCTCACAAATGGCAATAAGAAAAAAACAAAAGCTAACTTGAGCAGAATCCAAACTGAACTGGAAACTATCACAGTCAGATGGTTCCACATAGTAGGCAGATGTGAAAGGCCTGTTTTATGTATATAAGTTTAAAAGTCCTGAGATTGTGAACAGCACTATATAAATGCAAATCTTTTTTCCAGGATTCCTGAGTGACGCAACCTAGAAATACTTTTGCTTGTGATTAAAAGTTTTTGTCCTGTGGGTGATCTGCTTCCAGACCTTCATCTCCTAGCTGGTTACTAGGAATACACAGAAGCAGGGTGGGTGTAGTTGTTAATTAATTTCAGTCTGACCTTTGCTTGAGGCTTTTTCACTTCAATGTATCCAGTACTGGGAATCCAGTACCACGGTGAGAGGTTCAGTCTCCCACTGCTGTTTCGTTACACCTTGATACTATCAGTGTGCTGCTCCACCATGCTGACTCCACGTGGCTTAGCTGCTAACTAATTTTTTGTTGTTGCTCAAAGTTAGTGCCAAATTGAATTGAGAGTAATTTGAAGTTACATAATTATGTGGTTTTCACTTCACGATTTTGGTATCAGCTGTGGTTCTGTGGGTAGCATTCCAACCTCTGTGTTGGAAGATTGCATGTTCAAGGCTCGCACATGGAGATTTGAGCACAACCTTTCGGCTGAGGGAGTGTTTGAATGAGACTTTACTTGAGGCCGAGTCTGCTGTCTCGGGTGGATTTAGTAGATTCATTATACTATTTGAAGAAGAACAGAGGTGTTCTCTGATATGACTAGTGGCTCAGTACTTATCGTTCAATGGACATCACTAACACAGATTACCTGACTGCTGATGTTGCTATAGGTAAATTTTAGGGGTTAGCACTTCTGCCTCACAGCTCCAGGGTCCCAGATTCGATTCCAGCCTTGGGTGACTGTTTGTGTGGAGTTTACACATTCTCCCCGTATCTGCGTGGGTTTCCTCTGGGTGCTCCGGTTTCCTCCCACAATCCAGAGATGTGTAGGTCAGATGAATTGGCCATGCTAAATTGTCCATAGTGTTAGGTGCATTAGTCCGAGGGAGATGGGTCTGGGTGGGTTACCCTTTGGAGGGTCGGTGTGGACTTGTTGTTTCCACACGGTAGGGAATCTAATCTAAATTGGTATTTCCGTACTCTAAATCTTAGCTATGCTTTGATGTACTTCATGAGATTTGATTCACCTTTGGACTGCTTGAGGTTTTGAAAGGTGCTGTAGAGAAGTATAGCATGGAAACAGATGCTTCAGTCCAACTTGTTCATGCTGTCCAGCTATCCTAAATTCATCTAGTCTCATTTGCTGGCATTTGTCCCATGTCCGTCGAAAACCTTCCTTTTCACATACCCATCCAGATGCCTTTCAAATGTTGTAATTATACCATGCTCCACTACATCTTTCTTTCTGAAGCCCATGACACTGTTTGAGACTTGGTGGAAAGTTTCAGCAGGGTAATAGAACTTCAGTGGTGTTCTGTGAGACTAGAGTAGCCTGCTGAAAATGGAGCTCAGCCACTCTCAGATTCATCAAAAAAGTTAAAGGTTGACAGAAAGTACAGACAAAATTTTGTATTTAAAAAGAATTATTATTTGTACAAGAATTGGTGCTGCGTCCACAACTTTTCATAATTTATTTAAATTATTTGGATGTGAGCATAAGACGTATAGTTAGTAAGTTTGCAGATCACGCCAAAATTGGTGGTGTAGTGGACAGCGAAGAGGGTTACCTCAGATTACAATGGGATCTTGATCAAATGGGCCAATGGACTGAGAAGTGGCAGATGGAGTTTAATTTAGATAAATGTGAAATGCTGCATTTTGGGAAAGCAAATCTTAGCAGGGCTTATACGCTTAATGGTAAGGTCCTAGGGAGTGTTACTGAACAAAGAGACCTTTGAGTGTAGGTTCATAGCTCCTTGGAAGTAGAGTCACAGGTAGATAGGATAGTGAAGAAGGTATTTGGTATGCTTTCCATTATTGGTCAGAGTATTAAGTACAGGAGTTGGGAGGTCATATTGCGGCTGTACAGGACATTGGTTAGGCCACTGTTGGAATATTGTGTGCATTTATGGTCTGCTTCCTCTTGGAAAGATGTTGTGAAACTTGAAAGAGTTCAGAAAGGATTTACAAGGATGTTGCCAGGGTTGGAGGATTTGAGCTTTAGGGAGAGGTTGAATAGGCTGGGGCTGTTTTCCCTGGAGGGTTGGAGGTTGAGGGGTGACCTTATAGAGATTTATAAAATCATGAGGGGCATGGATAGGTTAAATAGACAAAGTCTTTTCCCCAGGATGGGGAGTCCAGAACTAGAGGGCATAGGTTTAGGGTGAGAGGGGAAAGATATAAAAGAGACCTAAGGGGCAACTTTTTCATGCAGAGGGTAGTACGTGTATGGAAGGGTCTGTTTCCATGCTGTACATCTCTATGACTCTAATAGATTCTGGTTATAGGTAAACAATGATGAACCATCAACTAGTTTAACTCTATTAGTTAAAACTCTAACCTACTTACAAACTCCCCCTTTACACATGCTTGCTGACAAACACAGAAACAAAAGGAGAATGAGTGTTACCGGTGGAGTGAAAACTGGGAAAACAGTTCAATGATCCCAGTCCACAGGGTTTGCTGAGATGATCCTTATTGCTTGTCAAGCTTTGCTGCTTGTCAGGTACATTGACTTACTTGCAGAAGGCTTTCAGAGCGACTTATTCACAACTGATAAAGTCTCTGACTTATTGATTAAAAACTCCTGCTTACAGCAGCATGGGAGCTGATCACATGGCTGTTGGCTGGCAGAAGGCTTTCGCCATTTACAGGTGGTCACCATTCCACAGATCAGTCAGTTACCTTTTGCAAGCTGTATCTTCCTTTGTACACACCCCTTGACTCAAGCCTGTCTGCAATTTTATCCCTTCCTGAAGAAGGGCTTATGCCCGAAACGTCGATTCTCCTGTTCCCTGGATGCTGCCTGACCTGCTGCGCTTTTCCAGCAACACATTTCCAGCTCTGATCTCCAGCATCTGCAGACCTCACTTTCTCCTGCAATTTTATCACCAATGCTTAGCCAAGCAACTTTATAAACAGCATTAGCGTGAGCTAACATGCTTTAAAAAAATGCAGTCATCTCTTTGAAGGTCCATACCTTTAAAAGCACACTCTCCCCAATTTCAGCCCACAATCAAAAATACAGAAGCATAAAAAGGCCTGGTCTGTACAGTGGCCAACTCTGGTCCTTGTCTCAGCAATTGCCCATGTATGCCAGATTGGGAAGGGGTGGGGTGGGGGGGGGGTTGGGGGTTGGGGGGGGGGGGGGGTTGGCGGTGGCAGCGGCAGCAGAGGTGACCACTATGTTATGGCCCAGAACTTACAGTCCCATATTCACTGCTTTTGGTGGCTGCAACTGCATTGCATTTTTCAGCAATATCCTTCATGATGAAATGGGTTGTAGAGGAATGGCCCACGCTAAAGTTTGCTCTGAGACCTGTCATTAGGGAACCTGGGCTCACTGTCTGGCAGGCACATGACCTCATTACTGTTTTTTTGGAGCGGTTCCTGGCAGCTGCAGAATCTTTTCTGAGTGCGCTCATTGAAACCAACAATAGAGTGAAAACACTCCTGCTGCTCTGGCTTCACTTTCTTTGCACTAACACTACTACATCCACAGTTCCACTCCCTCACTGTAGTCCTTTCCTTACCTTACATCCAGGGCTTTGTTCTTACCCCAGCTCCTAGTCCCACTCATACTGGATATAGTACTTTATGGGAGGAGAAGGGATTATTGGTTATGATGGTGGTTGGTGGAGTAATTGCAATGAAAACTGAATGTGGTTATATTGCTGCCAGCAATTAAAGTAACTGCAAATAATCAAGAAGCACCAAGCGGTCATTGAGCTGAACACAGACGTCAAGGAGCACAAGTAAAGGGAACAAGGCTTTGCTCGCAATATGCTGTGCCAACCAGCCTCCACACTGGCTTCACCCTTGGACATGTGCTGCTGTCCAGGACCTCTTTTGCATGCAGTCAACAGTGGATTCCTTTGCTCAGTGCTAACAGTAAGATCCAAGCCAGTGTTATAAACTGAGATCCATTTATGTGTGTGAAAAAAACAGTACATTTTTCTTTGTCACTATTAGAAGTTTGGAGATGGACATGTGAAAAGATGTTTCAATGACAGTAAAGAACCATTTATTGAGATGAGGATTGGTTTTGGGAAGGCAGAACTTGGGTGATCCATGGTGGGAATGGGCAGTTGGAGGCAAAATGTCATGTGATGAAACCTGCAGGGATACCTTCACTTCGAGTTGGCAAACGCCCAGGGAATGCTTTTTACCCCCACTAGAAAATGAAGTAAACTGCACCTAACTTTGTTAGGAATTCTCTTCTGTAACAGCAACCTACATCTCTGACAGCAGTTTTAATGTGATATAAGTTCCTGAGACATTTTACAGAAACATTATAAAGAAATATTTGTCATTGAGCTGCTGAAAGAGATGATCAGGCATATAGCCCAAACTTGATCAATAAGGTGGGTTTTAAGGAGTGTCTTAAAGGAGGGAAGTGAAATGGAGAAGCAGGGAGGTTTACAAAGGGAATTTCAGAACTTGGGCCTGGGTGGCTGAAGGCATGGGCACGAATAGTTTAGTGATTAAAGCGACTGATGGATATCAAGAAGTTAGAATTGAAAGAATGCAGGATTTTTGGATGTTTGTACGGCCAGAGGATGTTAACAAGATAGAAAGAGGTAATTAAGGGGGAATGTAAACACAAGGTTGGGGATTTTAAAATTAAGTTTTGTTGGTCTAGGAGCAATGGTTTAAAAAATCCAGTAGAATCAATACCTCACTGCTTGGTGAGTGCAAGAGAACCACAGCATGATCTTAAATCAGATTTGCCAGAATCCTTTTCTATGATATTTATTTTCTTGAGAGGGAGCTTTTCACATTAGGTCTCTCACATGAGCATTCCCCATTTATCTCTCACATTTAACTGAGCTTAAGAATCTAAATGATGTTTTTCAGAATTCCCAAATGAGACCTGTCTAATAGATGCAGCAGGCCAGTGAAATAATACCAGGAAATTGCCAGTGTGCTATGTGTAACTCATCACGCAATGAAACTGTTCCGAAATCGCCTCCCAATTGGAATAGCTTCCATTCCTAAATGCCATTTCCCTCCTCTGATTGTAGCTAACTCCACATTTCATAATAAGTCAAGACTGGATATTGAACTGTGCACACTTTTCACTTCTTTATCATTCAAAAGAAAATATCATGTAGCCATCACCTTGTTGGGGAACCATGCAATGCACAGAATAGCTACTATGTTTCTTTTGACTTTTCAGCAGTGACTATCTTTCAAAACTGTTTTAAGAAGCACTTGGATTGTCCTGAGACTGTGAAAGGCATTATAGAAATGCAAGTTTTATCTATTTAAAATATGACCTAGCTGTTACTTTTGTGAATGTTTGTTTCTAGTCAATGTGAAAGATGTTTATGCTTTGGGAAGGGTCCACTTGTGGCACCCTTTTTCTTTTAGGAGCTGATCTAAAACAAATAATACCCCATTTAAAAGGCATCTGGATGAATACATGAATAAGAAGGATTTAGAGGAATGTGGGTGTGAGGAGGTGCTGCTGGGGGGTAGAGTGGGGTGACAAAATAAAAATGGAGTTGGTGGGGGAGATATGGCACTCTATCCCCAGCGGTGCCCACCTCTGTCTAAAGGCATCAAGAGTATTGATAGACTCCGTTACACCTCCAAAGACACCTGGGCTCAAAAGTAACCGCGGACGAGGAACAGGCAGTTGACGGAGATGATCTGCTCCACAGTTTGCTGTCTGGACCTGTTTATAACCAGTCTGGCTAGGCCACAAATCACTGCTTTAAAAAAAAATTAATCTATTCTTTTAATCAGCCTTTTATTGCACACCTCTGAAGTGGGTGGAACTTAAATCTGGGCCTCCGTGTCCAGGGATAGGGACACTACCACTGTGCCACGTGCTTAAGCCTTGATGCTAAACATTTTCAGTTGAGACAATTTTGAAGGACAGTACTAGCAAATCGAGGAAGTTATCAAAAATATATAGTAAAATAATAATTATTTTTGATATGCTTAGAATAGCAAACAGCAAAAATCTGGGACTCCTTCCTCACCATCTATAGAATGATTGTCCAAAACTACTGCAAGAAACATTGTACTACATTTGTCACCATTTAAAATTCTTTCAGAATATTGCTTCTAAGATTAATTATGCCACTCATTTGAGTATAGCCAAATTGTACATGCAGCAATGATTCTGACTCAGAGCACTAGAATGCAATGGACTAACAATTATATTCAATAATGTTCTAAACTTTATTTGAATCTTAAACATCAGATAGTTCCCTGTTCTTTTAATCTTATAAATAGAATATGGATGTGGGTAAAACTTTTGAGTCAGCGTCTGCCTGGATAAATAATTCCCTAGATTTTCCGGTTCATGTGCAGCGATATTGAACTCTTTAGACATTGGCCTTAATTTGTGCATGTTGCTGACCTGATGCTGTGCAGGGACATTTGGAGCATCCCTGCATTGAATTCACGCTAATTATCTCTAACATCCTGGGGAGCCTGCTTAGAAATGGCCATGAGTGTTTGTTATTCAGTACAATTTTATTAACTGCCTGGGCTGCATATAATCGTCATTAGTATTTCCAAACATTCATGGCTACAGATGCATTAAATGCCCACTCTCATTCATTCATATTTAATTGCAATTAATTTTAACAATTGATGCACTGATCGCCCAGAATCAGTCTCTTGTGTAACAGTACATTTTAAAAAGTCACTTGCTGTTTTTTGAAATCATGTTATTGGTTTTGCAGTGTATTCATTGTTAAACAAACCAAACCACAATGTGGATAAAGAATAAGCTTCAAACCTTGTGGCAGTCACCTCTTCCAAAGCTGCATGTGAATATAAAATGTAAGTTAATTATGTTCACTTGAAAATATCCTGTTAGCAAAATTGTCTCTTTGTCCCTGCAGGTTCATGTTAAAATGGCAGATGAGGCTTCCTGTGTTGGACCAGCCCCCACCAACAAAAGCTACCTCAACCTGGATGCCATCATGGAAACCATTCAAAAGACCGGTGCCCAAGCTGTGAGTCTGAATGTGCTTAAAGCCCATTGCTGATGCTTGTATATTCCTCGGGAAATGGCAGAACTTGTAAAAGATTGACTATCCTCTTCCTGTTTAGTCCATGTGACGTGAGTTAAATTGAAGCTTGATTGGTACTGGAAATCAAAGGCTCTGTAGCATCTGGCAGTGCCTGTTAGTGATCCTGCAGGTGGCTGCAGAATTCAGCTTTTCACACCAGGGAGTAACTTGAGTTCATTTCATAATTTACTTTTATTTATTATTATTAAAAATTCTAATTAATCTTGAACATTGAATTAGCATTTCCCTCTTAATATTTGTCGTAGTAATTCTTCCTAAAGCGATTCACTCTGTGGGAAATCAATGAATGTTCACATAGCCAATACACATAGTCAGGCAAACAATGTGTTCAAATTTTCTTTCCTTGTTTCAAGCACTGAATAAGATAAATGGTGATAGACTTAAGATTAATTAGGAGCTTAAAAGATTATATTATATATGCCTTCTGCTTTTTCTGTCATAGGTCCACCCAGGATATGGGTTTCTTTCAGAAAACAAAGAATTTGCCAGACGTCTGGTAAGTTTTGTTGTTGGTGTACCCCCCCCTTGCTGTTGATTAATCTTGCGGAAAGGATAGACATGGCAGTTCGCCTGTGAGTAACGAACATGTGAGTTGAGAGAGAGGGGCCTGATTTAAAGCAAGGCTGAAACCTTCACAGTCGTGCTGTTGATGACTCAGCTGGCCTCATCAGTGTGTATTATGATAACTTGAGAATTCTGGCTTGATGAGATTCAACCGAAAGCATGGGGGAGAAATTACACGAGCCTCGCTGACTCAAGCAGCCCTGAAAAATGTTTAAGTGGCACAATGATTCTCAAAATCAGCAATTCAAAAGAATAGAGGCCATTTCTGAAATTGCACTGCAATCTGATTCTGTAAAATTAACTCTTCAGCTTTGTTAAAAGTTCGTGCATCATGACTTTAACATTCAATGCTCTATAATGCATGTATAAAATCCCAGAATGACAGAATATTTAAAATCCCTTTTCATTTTACCCATTTGCCTTTCAGTTATCACAGGAAATTATGGGAACTGTACAGTTTATGACTGAATTAAATTTTTAAAAATCTGTTTGAGCCATTGAATATTTAAGATGTAGGTTAAAGTATATTTTAACCAGGAATTAAACTTTGCTTAGCTTAAGATTTAGTTCAGTTGTAAAGAAATAAACTGCTTTAGCAGCTTATATGCAGCTTTAGAAAAAAAATATTTATAATGCAATAACATGTCAGAAGGTTACAATTTTCCAAATTTTCTGATCATACCCAGCGATATTAATGGCATCTTACTCAGTTTATATCTTGAAAGCACAAGTTGATGAAGAATTTTAAAAAATAAATGATATATATTTATGATAAAGAGCACAGCTGTTCTTCTATCATAATATGGATATGCCACACTGGCAGATAGTGACCCTCTAGGTCAGGAGGTGTCATTACAGCACTTCCACTGACGAACAGGCAGAGGCACTCAGTCACTAATTAATGCAGTGGAACCTTGTTGTTGTCGCTTTCAATTTGCCAGCCTAGAATGTGACAATACGCAGGAAGTGATGCTAACTGAGATTCATTGTAGTTGCGGTACTAATCCATCATGGCTGTGGCTTCATTGAGAAAATGGCCTGAATATGATGTTATTTTCACTTTATATGATGCCTGGTACATAGGTTCTGCATTCATAGGATCATAGGTTAGTACAGTAGTGATGGAGGCCATTTGGCCCACAGCAACTACACCACCTCTTTCAAAGCTTAATCCAGTTAATTAGATTAGATTAGATTACATACAGTGTGGAAATAGGCCCTTCGGCCCATCAAGTCCACACCGCCCCGCCGATGCGCAACCCACCCATACCCCTTACGTAACACTACGGGCAATTTAGCATGGCCAATTCACCTGACCTGCACATCTTTGGACTGTGGGAGGAAACCGGAGCACCCGGAGGAAACCCACGCAGACATGGGGAGAACGTGCAAACTCCACACAGTCAGTCGCCTGAGGCGGGAATTGAACCCGGGTCTCTGGCGCTGTGAGGCAGCAGTGCTAACCACTGTGCCACCGTGCCGCCCACCACACTACTGGGCAGCACATTCAAAATCCTAATCGTGCATAGTATAAAAATGCTTTACCTTATATTACCTTAGTTTTTTTTAACCTGCCACCTAGAATCTGTATTCTCTCTGGTTATGACCACTTCAGCATTTTTTTTCCTTATTTACCTAAATGCTTCATACTTTTCAGCATTTTTCAAGTCCCTCCATTCTCTCATCT
Source organism: Chiloscyllium plagiosum (assembly GCF_037043375.1). Classification (NCBI taxonomy): domain Eukaryota; kingdom Metazoa; phylum Chordata; class Chondrichthyes; order Orectolobiformes; family Hemiscylliidae; genus Chiloscyllium; species Chiloscyllium plagiosum. The sequence continues at coordinate 18,985,137 of NW_028270144.1, read as the reverse complement.
CTCTTTCCCTGTCTTTGAAGCAGCTTCTTGTCCTACAATCCTCTGAAATTTCTACAATCTTCTGTTGCTCCACCATTGGTGGCTGTACTTTCCATTGCTCAGGCCCAAGAGTTTGGAATCAACAAAAATGAACTTCCATTTAGGTGACTTTTTTTCTGCTCGTCAACTTGAAGTCATTTCATGCGGAGGTTCTTGCAAACAAAAAGAGACACATTGTTAACTTAATGATGGACAGAAGAAGTGAGAACAGAGGCTTCTTGTAGCACAGTGGTCGTGTCCCTACCTCTGGGCCAGGCAACCTGGGCTTGAATCCCATCTGTGAGATATGTGTAATAACATCTCTGAACAGGTTGGATTCGAATATAGAAATAAAAAAAAATGAGAACAAGGTTGACCATATGGTCTGTTAGATCTGCTCCACCATTTAGTTTATTTATGGCTGATTTGGGCATCAGTTCTATTTTCCTACCTGATCCTCTTATCTCTTGATTCCCTGAGACATCACAATTCTGTTAATCTCAGTCTTAAATAATGGTGGAGCATCAATAACATTCTAGGAAAGAGAATTCCAAAAATTCATAACCCTTTGTAGTATTCACATTAGTAAACGCTTCTGTACACTTGATCTGCACAACTCTACATCTGTTGAATATCGAGTCATAGTCCTGCAGCACAGGAACAGACCCTTCGGTCCAGCCAGTCCACGCCAACCATAATCCCAAACTAAACTAGTCCCATCTGCCTGCACTTGGCCCATTTCCCACCAAATAGTTCTTATTCATGTACTTACCTAAATGTTTTTAAAACATTGTACCTGTATCGATTACTTCCTCTGGTGCATTCCACCCAAACCACTATGTAAAAAAATTGCCCCTCGTGTTTTTTTAGTCTTTCTCCTTTCACCTTTAAAAAGATGTTCAGAGGGTGACATTCATTGTATCTTTATGAATAGGTATCATATGAAAGCTATATTTAGATGGGGATAACTACAGTCACTTGCATCTATTTTGCATTTTAACACAGTGAAATGTGTCAAGGTGCTTCATGGAAGGGTTGTCAAACACAATTTGTCAATGAGCCATAGAAAAATGTATTAAGGCAGATATTACCCAAGAGTCTTAAAAGAGAAAGGAGTGTCAGAAAGGCTTGAGGATGGAATGTCAGAGTTTAGGGCCCAGGCACCTGAAGGCTAAACTGCCAATGGTGTCTAAAATGGAAATTAAGGTGCAGGAATTGGCGGAATGCAGATATCTTAAAAGTTTGCAACTTCTAACTCCTGATTACACTTCAGAGATGCTGAAGTACAAGTTTTAGGATGATAAAATAAAGGATATTGACCACAGCAACTGTTCTTAGAAACCTGTATTTTATGTCCGCTTCCTGTGCTTACACGTGTATGCAACTCATGAACCAATGATTATAATAAAAAAGAAGTGAAGAAAGGACTTGCATTTATATGGCACCTTTCACAACCTTTGGAAAAGAGCTTTGTGGTCAATGAAGCACTTTTGAAGTGTAGATCCTGTTGTAATTTAGCAAAAGGATATGGATACTTTAAGGACATTTGGATGGGTATATGAATAGGAAGGGTTTGGAGGAATATGGGCTGGGTGCAGGCAGGTGGGACTAGATTGGGTTGGGATATCTGGTCGGCATGGACGGGTTGGACCGAAGGGTCTGTTTCCATGCTGTACATCTCTATGACTTTATGACTCTGTGACATGCAAACACAACTTAATAGTCATGCCACGGAGAGGATTAGAGAAGTTAAAGTTAATACTAAAGAAACACATTTTTTAAGTTACTAAAAATTAGCCTGAAGTTTGGAAGTATTTAGGGTTGAACAAGAGAGAACAAATATGTTGATAAAGAGAAAAAAAAAGAGAGTAAATAAACAAAAGTCACAAAAACAGATTGTAAAAGCTACTATATGTATATAAAAGGAGAGAGAATAGTTAAAGTAAACATGATTCTCTTGGAGACCATGACAGGAGAAATTATAATGGGAAGTAAGGAAATGGCAGGGACAGGAAACAAATACATTGTATCTTACATCACAAAAGAAGAAACAGAAAATATTCTGGAAATAACAACCAATCAAGTGTCCAGTCAGAATGAGCAATGTAAAGAGTTAGCCATCATTTTTAAAAAAAAGTGTGGTAGAAATGCATGAAACTAAAAAACTGACAATTCTTTGGAACTAATGGTCATCTTCTAGTGTTTTCAAAATTGTGGCTTCTGAGGTAGTGGGTACCTTGGTTTTGATCTTTCAGGATTCCCCAGATCCAAGAACGGTTGCTCTTGATTTGAAGTTGGCAAATATTATAAGTTGTCTTGAGAAAGGAGAGAAAAACTAGAAACTTATCGACTGGTTATCCTGGCATCAGTCATGGGGATAGTTCTGAAACCTGTAATGAGGAATGTAACCACAGGGCACTTAGAAATTTGTAAATCCATGTTAGCTCTGCCCAAACATATTATGAAAGGGGAATTATATTTGACAAGTCTGTTTGTGCTTTTTGTGGCTGCAACTAGTAGGTTAGATAAAGGGGAACCAGTGAATGTAGTGTAATTGAATGTCAAAAAAAAATTCAATAGGATGTCACAAGTTTGTTTCACAAAGTTAGTGATCATGGAGTTGGCAATATATTAATTTGCATTGAGCTTGGCTAATGAACAGAAAACAAAGTAGGGATAATGGATAATTGTAGAGTTAACATACCGTAATTAGTGGACTACCAGGAAGATCAGTGTTTGGACCTTTGGACCTCAGCTTTATGCAGTCTATATTGTTGATACATGTAATGTTACAGTCTGTCCTCTCCAATTTCAGTGGGGACATTTACTGAGAGATTAATGGAAAGAGACTGCAGAAAGTGTTGGACAAATTTCATGATTATGCAGAAATATAATGTACACAAATGTGAAGTTAGTCACTTTGATAGGAAGCCAAGAAAAGCAGAAAGTTTATTTAAAGGGGAGAGAACAGTGGCTCTTCTCTGTGGAAAATCAAAGGTTGAGGGTTGACCTAACAGACAACATTAAAATTATGAAGTGCACTGATATAGTAGACGTAGAGAAGTTGTTTCCACTTTGGGTGAGACCAAAACTAGGGGCATAAGCCATAAGATAGTCACCAATAAATCCAAGAAAATCTTTTTTTCATTGTGGAGTCTACTATCACAAAGAACAATAGCGTGGATTGTCATAAGGAAACTGAGATAGACACACAAGTAGGTAATGATTGGAAGAAAAAGGACTGGGGGAGGCTTGCGTGGAGCAAAATGTTGGCATACATTCTGCGAATGACCTGTTTCTGTGCTGAGGTAAAAACAATGACTGCAGATGCTGGAAACCAAATTCTGGATTAGTGGTGCTGGAAGAGCACAGCAGTTCAGGCAGCATCCTGAAATCTGGATGCTGCCTGAACTGCTGTGCTCTTCCAGCACCACTAATCCAGAATCTGTTTCTGTGCTGTCAATTCTTACACCCATTGTATGTTTCAAACCTATAATGCAGCTGTGAAGGTAAGATAGAAGTAAAGTATGTATTCTAAAACAATCTCTGCTGTGTTGAAATTATTCAGTGCACTATTAGCAGTTTCTACATCAATTTTAGTTGGTAAGGCTTGTATTACCTCCTTCAGCCATTCCCTCCACCCTCCACTGGGCCAACATTGTTGACTGAATCAGTCATCAGACATTCGTTTGCTGTGTTACTCAGTGATCGCAGCTGAAAGTTTTGGGAACGCTCCCTGTCATTCCCAAAACACAGTGGATGTTTTGCCTAATATCAAGGAAATAGCATTTATTCACAAAATATTAAAATATCTGTCAAGTCAAATCAAGAAGTTGGATATTTGAAAAAAATTTGATTGACAATGACCATAAGAAATAAGAGCACTGAGTCTGTTCCACTATTTAGTAAGATCATGGCTGATATGAATTTAGCCTTAACTGTATTTTCCGAACAGCCCTTCATAACTCTTTACTCTCTTGTTCATCAGTCCCTTGAAGGTGAAATCGCAAGCATTTGTCATACTTTGCTTTATTGATCAGAGTATTGAGTACAGGCGTTGGGAGGTCATGTTGCGGCTGTACAGGACATTGTTTAGGCCGCTTTTGGAATACTATGTTCAGTTCTGGTCTCCCAGCTGTAGCAAGGATTTTGTTAAACTTGAAAGGGTGCACAGAAGATTTACAAACATGTTGCCGGGCTTGGAGGTTTTGAGCTATAGGGAGAAGCTGAATAGGCTGGGGCTATTTTCCTTGGAGCATCGGAGTATGAGGGATGGCCTTACAGATGTTTATAAAATCATGAAGGACATGATTGGGGTGTAGGGGTAGGTGAGTAGGGGAGTCTGACAGTAGAGGACACAGATTTAAGATGAGAGGGGGAGGATTTAAAAGGGAACTAAGGGGCAACATTTTCATGCAGAGGGCGGTAGTATATATGGAATGAACTGCCAGAGGAAGTGATGGTAACTGGTACAATTACAATATTTAAAAGGCATTTTGATGGGTATATGAATAGGAAGGGTTTAGAGGGATATAGGCCAAATGCTGGCAAATGGGATTAGATTAGTTTAGGATATCTGGTTAGCATGGACAAGTTGAACCAGAGGGTCTGTTTCCGTGCTGTATATTTCTATGACTCTAAATCTGTGCCTAACTTAGTCTTGAGTGTTCTTCATGACCCAGATTATGCTGCTGTCTTTGGGGAAAAGAATCCAAAAACTAATGACCCTCTGGGTGATGCCATTTCTTCTCGTATCCGTCTGAACTGGTGACCCTTTGTTTTGAAATTGGGTCCCCTGATTCTAGATTCCCCATTGACAGGAAACATCCTCTTAGCATCCATCCTGTCAAGTCCCCTCAGAATTATTTCAATAAAATCATATCTCATTCTTCTAAGTCCCAATGAGTATGAATCCAACATGTTTAATCTTTTCTCCATAAGACAGTCCTTTCATCACAGGAATTAGCCTAGCAAACTCTCTCTGAGCTGTTTCCAATGCCAGGAGATTGGAATTCAGTACTGCAGATTGGTCTCACCAGCTACCTCTACAATCATAGCAGGAACCGTAAGTGATTGGAATTAGTACTCTGTAGTTTTGCTAACTTTTGTCATTCAGAAGCATCATTTCTTTTTCAGTCTACTTCCAAAAAGAAAGCAATGCAGTTTACTAATTCAAATTCCAGATACTTGTTAGTGCTGATTCATTCATTTCTTTCATGTGTCTCTAAAGTTTACAACTCACTTCAGAATTTAAGTTTATTTTTCTCAATGCTATGTATTCCCCGCAATTTGTTTGGTTGCCAGTTTTGACCCCCAAACCAGGAGAAGCTGAATTTTCCAACTTCCCACCAATCATATGCTGAATGAAACTCTGACTGATTTGAAATTTGTACATAACATTTAAGTATGCACTTCAAAAATGCAGAAGATGTGTTTCTTTAAAGTAAGAAAAATCATGGATAATACTGGAAAAGTGCAATTTGTAATGAAAGATTTACTATTTTTTAAGATTTCTAACTTATTAACCTGTTGAAAATCAAACCAAGTTTAGACTGTTGATTGAACACAAGAGCCATTGTAGTAAACTAATGGTAACAAAGCTAATGCTGTTAAAATACTTTGTAAATTAGTTCAATTTAGTGATCTTTTTCCAACAGCGATAACATGTTAATACTGGGGACTATGCAGAATGATGCAGAACTGCAGTTAGAACACAACTTTCATTAATGCATTGTTGAAGCCATCGCCGGGATGTGGAGACATTAGAACATGTCGGATTAAATGGAAACACTTAAATCATCCAGTCAGTATTTTCCTCTCAGTGCACTCATTAAGCAATGACAAGTCTATGTTTTAAGCACAAGTCTGTGATTTACATTTCATTGTGAAAAGGCTTCTCTTTGTTCAAGAGTTGTTTCTAAGCTTGATGAATATACTTGTATTGGGAATAAACAGAGTAGAAGAATTGAAAGGCAAATACCCTGCCGAGCTTTTCAGAATGATCTGTAGTTCCCAGTTGATCACTGATTAGCAATGCGTGGAACAGTTTGGAATGCAAAATTAAGGAACACAAAAGTTACCACAGGTAGGCTATCATACTAACTCCCTCCTTTTTTGTTGCTACCTTTTTAAAATCCTGTCCTGGGCATTGTCCAAGATTACCATTGGTTCCCTGTTCATGTGTAAAAATGCAATGTTTTAAATACAGGGAGATGGACAATACTAGATTGTTTAGCCCCTTCCAACTGTTAAACAAAGTCTCTTTGTGATGCATGGGGTCTTCGAAGAAACAAAAGACTTTATGGGTTTTACAGCACCACAGGATCAGATTATTGTTATTGGGATCCCTGTGAATATTTGCTCTTAGATTTATTTCTTTCCCCTTTGCCTGATTAATTCCACCTTCTTCAGGGTTTCAGCCAGATAGTATTGAGAATAAAATTTAGAGAGCAAGGCAGTGTCTGAGCCATGGGACACTGTATGGTTGGTCAGTACTTGGATCAGGTGTGGATACTGTTTAAGAAATGGGTTATTGCATGGATTTTATAGTTTTATGTTTTGTCATTTTGCAAATATCCCTGATGTTTTTACAATAATGTAACTATAGGTATGTATTATTCCACAATCATATAAATATGTATGATTCTATAATCATAAAGTGCAGACTTCAGAACTTCAAGAACCCCACCACCATCCCAAGGACAATTAAGGATGAACAACAAAAACTGACTTAGCCAGAAAGGTCTGCATTCCATGAATGAATAAATTATATTTTTAAAAGAAGTTACACTTGTCTCAACCTCTGTATAGCCCTGTAACTTTTTTTTATTTCTCAATTTATTCTGTTTTCTTTTGAAATTCTGTTAAACTTAGTTGTACTATCCTTTTGGGCAATGCTATTATGTTGCTATTATTTGGAGCTGAAAATGTGTTGCTGGTAAAGCACAGCAGGTCAGGCAGCATCCAAGGAACAGGAGAATCGACGTTTCGGGCATAAGCCCTTCATAAGCCCTGCATTTCCTGATGAAGGGCTCATGCCCGAAACGTCGATTCTCCTGTTCCTTGGATGCTGCCTGACCTGCTGTGCTTTACCAGCAACACATTTTCAGCTCTGATCTCCAGCATCTGCAGACCTCACTTTCTCCTGCTATTATTTGGAAACTTGTGTTCTAAAGTAGAGGTATGTATGGATTTTTGGTTTTTCATTCTGTGAAGGTGACTTTTTAAAGGTCAGAAATTATTTTTTAACAGTGGGTCAAAACAGGCATTTCTGACAAATCATGTGATTAAAGCTAAATGACTAAACAAGCTAGTTGACGTGATAATTGCTGAGTTGTTTATAAAGTTGCGTTTTTACAAGCTAGACAAAGAAAGACCAGATGCCAGATGCAGGATCAATCCAGAAGCAAAGATCATACCAATGGATGTGCTGTTTAACTGTCTTAAAGTAATTAAAGTAATTGCGAATGGCCCTGAGGTTTTTATGGAATACAACGAGGAAAAGTCTTTGGAGAAGAGACAGAATTAAAAATATCCCATCTGGTGAATATACAGAAATTTTCCAAAAGGATACTACTTATAACCTAGTTAGTTGAGTAAGGAATACTGGGGTTGAGAGTCTGTAAAATATATAGTTGAGAAAAGGCACTGATTCTTTCTTTTTGCTATTTATGATCATGTGTTAACTTATTGTCTTATAAAACATAACTTTTTATTTTGTTTTCAAAATAAATTTACATTATTTTGTTGTAAGAATATTGACAGCTCCGTCCACAGTGTGACCACCACGACAAACAAATTGCAAAAATACGATTTATGGTCCAGGCAAAAGTGAGGACTGCAGATGTTGGAAACCAGAGTTTAGATCAGAGTGGTGCTGGAAAAGCACAGCAGGTCAGGCAGCATCCGAGGAGTCAAGCTGTGTTTCACCCTGGGATCTGATTTGTTTACTAAGTCAAGATTCACTGGAATCATACACTGGAACTGAGGCCCAGTGTTCCCAGAATCATCATAAATTTGATTAAACCACCAGATTGCCCAATTTTATTGAACTACATAATTCAGTTGAATAGAAAATGTATGCCAGTTATTTTCATTGCTAAGAAAACAATTACTTATTGTAATTAAACTGGTTTTAAGCAATGGTAAGCAAGAAACATGCTTATAACTTCTAACTCTATACTGAAACTTTACCTTTTTTAACAAATCTTAAATGCACACAAAGAGACAAGGCAAAGCACAGGTATTATGGGTAGGAAGGGAAAGCATCAAGAGGTAAAGCTCTGCCACCAGTCCCAAACACAGACGTTTATGAGTTGTTTTCGTTCAGTTTTCTTCCATTCTTTGCTAATGATGAGAGATTGTGAATACCCCAATTCCCAGTCTTTCATTTACTGGTTGAGGATTTGCCCTTTCAGTGTCTTCTTTCAACAAGGAAATGGCCTGTTTCCACACTGTAGAGATTCTTTGAAATTCAATGAAAATGAAAAGGGCATTTGCAGATCTAGCTGTTTTCAGTTAAATAATGAGTGAGAACTGCCTTAGTAAGGTTGCAGATGACACCAAAATTGGCGGTGTAGTGCATAGTGAAGAAGGTTACCTCAGAGTACAATGGGATCTTGTTCAAATGGCCTGAGGAGTGGCAGATGTAGTTTAATTTAGATAAATATGCGGTGCTGCATTTTGGAAAAGCATATCTTAGCAGGACTTATACACTTAATGCTAAGGTCCTAGGGAGTGATGCTGATCAAAGAGACCTTGGAGTGCAGGTTCATAGCACCTTGAAAGTAGAATCGCATGTAGATAGGATAGTGAAGAAAGCGGTTGGTATGCTTTCCTTTATTAGTCAGAGTATTGAGTACAGGAGTTGGGAGGTCATTGTGTGGCTGTACAGAATGTTGGTTAGGCCACTTTTGGAATATTGCATGCAATTCTGGTCTCCTTCCTATCGGAAAGATGTTGTGAAACTTGAAAGGGTTCAGAATAAATTTACAAGGATATTTGTATCATCAATAGTCACAGGTGAGGTGCTGGAAGACTGGATGTTGGCAAACGTGGTGCCACTGTTTAAGAAGGGCGGTAAAGACAAGCCAGGGAACTATAGACCAGTGAGCCTGACCTCGGTGGTGGGCAAGTTGTTGGAGGGAATCCTGAGGGACAGGATGAACATGTATTTGGAAAGGCAAGGACTGACTAGGGATAGTCAACATGGCTTTGTGCGTGGGAAATCATGTCTCACGAACTTGACTGAGTTTTTTGAAGAAGTGACAAAGAAGATTGATGAGGGCAGAGCAGTAGATGTGATATATATGGACTTCCGTAAGGCGTTTGATAACGTTCCCCATGGGAGACTGATTAGCAAAGTTAGATCTCATGGAATACAGGGAGAACTAGCCATTTGGATACAGAACTGGCTCAAAGGTAGAAGACAGAGGGTGGTGGTGGAGGGTTGGTTTTCAGACTGGAGGCCTGTGACCAGTGGAGTGCCACAAGGATTGGTGTTGGGTCCTCTACTTTTTGTCATTCACATAAATGATTTGGATGCGAGCATAAGAGGTACAGTTAGTAAGTTTGCAGATGACACCAAAATTGGAGGTGTAGTGGACAGCGAAGAGGGTTACCTCAGATTACAACAGGATCTTGACCAGATGGGCCAATGGGCTGAGAAGTGGCAGATGGACTTTAATTCAGATAAATGCGAGGTGCTGCATTTTGGGAAAGCAAATCTTAGCAGGACTTATACATTTAATGGTAAGGCCCTAGGGAGTGTTGCTGAACAAAGAGACCTTGGAGTGTAGGTTCATAGCTTCTTGAAAGTGGAGTTGCAGGTAGATAGGATAGTGAAGAAGGCGTTTGGTAAGCTTTCCTTTATTGGTCAGAGTATTGAGTGCAGGAGTTGGGAGGTCATGTTGCGGCTGTACGGGACATTGGTTCGTCCACTGTTGGAATATTGTGTGCAATTCTGGTCTCCTTCCTATCGGAAAGATGTTGTGAAACTTGAAAGGGTTCAGAAAAGATTTACAAGGATGTTGCCAGGGTTGGAGGATTTGAGCTATAGGGAGAGGCTGAACAGGCTGGGGCTGTTTTCCCTGGAGTGTCGGAGGCTGAGGGGTGACCTTATAGAGGTTTACAAAATTATGAGGGGCATGGATAGGATAAATAGACAAAGTCTTTTCCCTGGGATCGGGGAGTCCAGAACTAGAGGGCACAGTTTAGGGTGAGAGGGGAAAGATATAAAAGAGACCTAAGGGACAACTTTTTCATGCAGAGGGTGGTACGTGTATGGAATGAGCTGCCAGAGGATGTGGTGGAGGCTGGTACAACTGCAACATTTAAGAGGCATTTGGATGGGTATATGAATAGGAAGGGTTTGGAGGAATATGGGTGGGGTGTTGGCAGTGGGACTAGATTGGGTTGGGACATCTGGTTGGCGTGGACAGGTTGGTGATGATTGCAGGAAAGTATGACTGGAAGTTCTTTTTGCTGGAACCCTTGTTGTTTGTGGCATACATGAATGATTCTGAGTTTAATGTAAATGGCATGATCAAGAGGTTCATGGATGACATGAAAATTGAAGACTGATCAACAGTGAGGAGGATAGCTGTAAATTGCAGGAGGACAACAATAGACTAAACAGTGGGGCAGAGCAGTGGCAAATGAAATTCAGTCCTGAAAAATGTGACGTAATGCACATGAGGAAGGCAAAGGAGTTTGGAAATATGAAAGATCAAAGGGACCTTGGTGAACGTATCCACAATTTCCTGAAGGTAGCAAGCAGGTAGATAAGATTATTAAGAATATATATGGGATACTTACCTTTATTAGTCAAGACACAGAAGACAAGAACAAGGAGATTATCTTAGAAGTTATAAAATTCAGGTTAGGCCACAAATTGAAAACTGCATGTAGCTCTGGTCTCCACATTATAGGAAGGACTTGTTGCACTAGAGAAGATGCGATGGAGATTTACCAGGGTGGTGCAGGATAAGCTATGAACAAAGATTGAAAAATCTACGGTTGTTTGCCTGGAAAAGTGAAGGTTGCAGGAAGAACCTAATAGAGTTATGCAAGATTATGACGTGCATATATAGGGTGGATGGGAAGGTAGTTTTTTCTTTAGTGGAGAATTAATGATCTGAGGGCACAAATTTACAGTAAAAGGTAGAAGCCTAAGAGGGGAGTTGAGGAGAAATTTTTTCACTGACAGGGTGGTTGGAGTATGTAACTCACTGCCTGAAACGGTGGTTGAGTCAGAAACTGTGATAATATTGAAGCAGTACTTAGATATTCATTTGAGATGCCACAGCTTCGTGGGCTATGGGCAAAAGTTGGAAAATGTGATTAATGTAGTCGGATCTTTGTTGATTGGTACAGACGTGATGGGTTAAGTGGCCTCCTCAGAGCTGTTTATGGCTTTGAGTCTAAGTTTGTGAGACTTACAACAACCACAAACATCTTCTTTGATGGAAGGTGTATGACTCCCAGTTTGTATTCCTTTAATTGTAGAGGATTAGGAGGTAATCAAATTGAAGTGTTATAGGAAATGATGGGTCGAGAGAGAAGCTTATTTCCTCTGGTAGTAAGTTCAGAATAAGGTAACATAACCTTAAAATCAGAACAACTCCAATTGAGGGAGATGTCAGAAATCCCTCTTCACACAAGGATAATGGAAATTTGAAACTCTCTTCTAGCCTCCCCCAGCCACTGCCATCATGACACCAAGAAAAAATTCTGTTCAGATCAAAAGGAAAGTTGAAAATGTCAAAACTGACATTGCTAACTTTTTTAATTTACGAGGGAAGTGAGGGATGTGGATCTAAAGTGAATAGATGGTGTTATGAGATCAATCAGCTGTAGTCCAATGGAAAGGTGAGAGCAGGCTGTAGGACTGAATGATACATATCCTTTCTACCTCCCATAGACATTCAGCAAATGCAAAGAAGCATGTCAACTGACTGTGTTTTGTTGATGGAAGCTACTGGGCTCTAAATGTCTTCAGCAGTTTCTCTGTGTATTTCAGCTCAAGAATAATTTCTATTATAAGTCTGCATTTTGGAATGTGAGTGGTTCTATAGACTGATATTCAGCATCTTTCTTTAAATTGTAAGGACAGAAGAACCTGAATGTGAAAACTTGAAGGGGAGCAATGCATATTGGAGGCACAAACTTTGCTTGTGTCATGAGGTTTTCAAATATATCTCATTATGCACCGCAAGTTTCCAATAGCTTCAAATTTGCCATGAGCCTTGAACTTGGCATTGTTTCAAGAATGAACAACAACAATTGTTTAATTTTCTCAAACATATTTTACCATTTGGGAACAAATAAGCTTTCTTCTTTCTTCCAGTTGCAGCAAATAATGTCTTGCTGGGAGCAAACAAAATTGAATATTTTATTAATTATTTATTTGCTTAATGACAGCTAGAAGTTAAGAGACTTGTTTTTGTTCATGAGGTCATTTTAGCCTGAACTACTGGCAACAAACTTAGCATTGTGTTTGCCCCTTCCAAATAGAACTGTTTCCACCTTGCTGCAAGGATGGAGCAACTTGTCTATTTTCAGGGGAGCTAGCAGTTAACTCCCCCAAAAAGAAAATGATACATTCTGGAAAGGAAAGGCAGTCTCAAAGTTCTTCAATACCAGTGAGGGACTTTTTGTAGCCATTGATTGGCCCAACACTGCAACATGACAATGGCCAGACAACAATCGGAGGATTGAAAAATAAATATCAACCAAGTCTGGATAATGCTAAACATTGTGGAAAAAATTGAAGAGAATCAATGTAGAAATATGGACAGTTGTAAACATCCTCTGTTTCAGTGTTGCATATTTAGGCCAACATTGCTTCCCTCATCGTTCATTTTAAATTATTTTTAAATAGAAAGAAAATCACAAATAGGTTTTCAGTAGACCAATTACCACCTCCCCCAAATATATCACAATGTTTTCTTTCATGTGCAACTTCCCTTTAGCCCAGTTTATAGAGAATTTGCATCACCAACCTCCACCCACCATTTCCCCATCCCACCTTCCAATTTGTGACTTTTGTACAATTAAAGTTCCTATTCCATAAACTCTCAGTTCATTGAGAGTCTTCTCCCCATTCTCCTTCATTATGACCAGCACTTTTTCAATTCAAAGACGTCAATGGAAAGTGAAATCATCTCCAGTAAATCACAAAACATTAGTGCACAGGCATGTAATTTAGAAGGCCTTTAGAATCTTAAAACACATGATGGTGGATAAATCCCGGGACCTGATCAGGTGGACCCTAGAGTTCTGTGGAAAGCTCGGGAAGTGATTGCTAGGCCTTTGCTGAGATATTTGTATTATTGATGGCCACAGGTGAGGTGCCGGAAGACTGGAGGTTGACTAATGTGCTGCCACTATTTAAGAGAGGTGGTAAAGAAAAGCCAGGGAACATTAGACTGGTGAGCCTGTCATTGGCGGTGGAAGTTGTTGGAGGGAATCCTGAGGGACAAGATTTACATGTATTAGGAAAGGCAAGCATTGATTAGGGTAGTCGATGTGGTTTTGTGTTTGGGAAATCGTGTCTCATTAACTTAATTGAGTTTCTTGCAGGAATAACAAAGAGGATCAGTGAGGACAGAGCAGTGGATGTGATCTATGTGGACTTCAGTAGGGCGTTTGACAAGATTCTTCACGGTGACTAGTTAGCAAGGTTAGATCACATGGAATACAGGGAGAACTAGCTATTTGAATACAGAACTGGCTCGAAGGAAGAAGTTAAAAATCACACAATAGCAGGTCATAGTGTCCAACAGATTTATTTGGAAGTAAAAGCTTTCAGACCACTGCCCCTTCGTCAGATAGCTGCCTAATGAAGGAGCAGTGCTCCAAAAGTTGATACTTCCAAATAACTCTGTTGAACTATAACCTGATATTGTGTGATTTTTAACTTCGTCCACCCCGGACAAACACCAGCACCTCCACATCGAAGGAAGAAGAGGAGGGTGGTGATGCAGAGTTGCTTTCCATACTGGAGGCCTGTGACCAGCACTGTGCTTAAAGGAATGGTGCTGGGTCCACAGTTTTTCGTCACTTGTATAAATTATTTGGATGTGAACATAGGAGGTATGGTTAGGAAGTTTGCATGTGACACCAAAATTGGAGGTGTAGTGGACAGTGAAGGAGGTTATCTCAGAGTACAATGGGACATTAATTAGATGGACCAATGGGCCAAGGAGTGGCAGATGGAGTTTAATTTACATAAATGCAAGGTGCTGCATTTTGGAAAGGCAAATCAGCGCAAGACTTATACACTTAATGGTAAGGTCCTGGCAAGTGTTGCTGAAAAAAGAGACCTTGAAATGCAAGTTCATTGTTTCTTCAAAATGGAGTTGCAGGTAGACAGCATAGTGAAGAAGGTGTTTGGTATGCTTGACTTTATTGGACAATGTGTTGGTACAGGAGATGGGAGATAATGTTGCGCTGTACAGGACATTGGTTAGGCCACTTCTTGAATACTGTGTGCAGTTGTGGTCTCCTTGTTGTAGGACCGATGTTGTGAAATTTGAAAGGGTTCAGAAAAAATTTGAAAGAATTGAATGGTTGGAAGGTCTGAGCTGCAGGGAGCCACTGAGTAGGCTGGGGCTATTTTCCCTGGAGCATCAGAGGCTGTGGGATGATATTATGGAGGTTTATAAAATCATGAGGGGCATGAATAAAGTAAATAGACAAGGTCTTTTCCCTGGGGTGGGGGAGTCCAAAACATAGGTTTAAGGTGAGAAGGGAAAGATACAAAAGGGACCTAAGGGGCAATTTTGTCATACAGAGGGTGGTATGTGTATGGAATGAGCTGCCAGAGGAAGTGGTGGAGGCTGGTACAATTGCAACAGTTAAAAGGCATCTGGTTGGGTATAGGAATAGGAGGAGTTTAGATAGATTATGGGTTAATTACTGGCAAGTGGGCCTAGACTTATTTCGGAAATCTGGTTGGCATGGGCGAGTTCGACCGAAGGGCCTATTTCTGTGCTTTACGTCTCTATGACTTTATGAATGTTGACTTTTATTGCAAGGGAAGTGGAATATAAACTCGGTAAGTTTTGTTACAACTCCACAGGCCACTGGTAAGACTACACCTGGAGTACTCTATGCAGTTTTTCTCCTTAAAATGAGTACACTGGAAGCAGTTCAGAGAAGGTTCACTTGGCTAATTCCTTGGAAAAAGGTGTCATTTTGCATGGAAATTATCCTGAATGTGACCAAAGAATGCACGGATAATCAAGCCTCCCAATATTCCATGGGTAGCATGGTTTCAATCATCAATAGGTTTAAGTTCAATCACCAAAATGGCCAATTGTTTTCCTTTGGTACTGCTATCCAGAATAAAAGAGATTTCTACCGAGCTTTTTCAATAAGTTCAAAATAGTCCATTGACTGCAATACAAAACTAATCCTTAAAACATGTGGCTGCTTAACATCTATGCTTTAATCCAGAATTAAAACCATACCCCCTTTTAATAAAACATAGTAAATACAGATGTCTGTGTTTCACACACACACACAGCGCGACTAGGACTATGCAGAAATAACGCTTTTTTTAAAAAAAAATCATTGACCAATGGTCTGTAAAATAAAGGATGGAGATTAATAAATTTACACAATCCAGCAAGCTTCTCATTGACAAAATCAAATGTTGTCCATCAATGGAAGATCTTCTAAACAGTGTTTTCAGTTTGATTGGAAATCAAGCTGGATCCCTGTCTTTAGATTAGTGGTCACTGCTCAGAATCTTAGGCTTTGCAAAGTCATCAAAATATTAAGGTGTTGACTTTAACAGGTACCTAAATTTCAGTCAAGAGAATGGGAGAGAGATCATGCATCTTTCTGATCCTTCCAGCTACTTATCTCCATTCTGACTCCCCATGCATTTGAGGTATAAGTCAAAGTCCATCATGGTTACTGGGCAACCATCAGTCCAGAACCAGATCTTCAGCAATTAAGGGCAATTGACCCATATTATTCCAGAAACTGTCAAAATGGTGCAATATTTTCTGCTTCTCCATATTGTATGTAAGTATTTTTGTGTGTCAAACAATGGTTGAACAGATTGGCCAATATTTATTGTCATTTAGGAGAATGAGAAGTGATCTTATTGAAAAATACAAGGTTTTGTGGGGATTTGACGGATATTTCCTCTCATGAGGGAATCTAGAATTAGGGAACATAATTTTAAGATAAGTGGTTGTCCCATTTAAGACTGATGAGAAGAAATTTCTTCTGTGAGGGGTGTACATTTTTGAAATTTTTTCCACAGCCAGCGGTGGAGGCTGGGTCATTAATTATGTTCCACATTAAGTTGGGCAGATCTTTGATCTACAAGGAGTCGAAGGTTATTGGAATGGGCAACGAGTTGACTCAGGCTATAATCGCCAAGATTAGAGTGGTGCTAGAAAAGCACAGTAGGTCAGGCAGCATCTGAGAAGCAGAAAAATTGACGTTTCGTGCAAAAGCCCTTCCAGATGAAAAGCTTTTGCCCGAACCGTTGATCTTGACTCTAATCTCCAGCATCTGCAGTACCCACTTTCACCTCAGGCCATAATCGGATCAGCCATGATCTTATTGAATGGTAGAGCAATCTCGATAAACAGAATGGCTTATTTCTGCTCTTGTTTCTTATGTTCTTATGAATGACTCCTTTTCGAACCACACATAATATCTTTTCCTCTGAAATCAGTCATAGAATTTAGGATCAGGGAGATAAATTGGCCCTTTATTATTTTTCTTTCCCTCTGAAAGAGCTATCCCATTATTACTGCTTTCCCTTGTTCTTTCCCCAATGTCTTGAAAATTTTCTTCCTTTTCTCGTATTAATCAAATTCCCTTTAGAAATCTACTATTGAATCTACTCCCAAGCCCTTTCCACATAATACCCTCACTGTGAAATGGAATGTCTTTTCATCTCTCTGTTCTGTGTGGAACAGAATAAAAGAGTAAATTAATTTAACTTGCTGAGAATGTTTCAAAAGACATTAGGCAAAATAGGAAAACACACATCTTTTTAAAATATGCAGGAAGGAAAATATGATAAGGAGATCTGCAAAGATAGACTAAGGAATGCCAAGAAACTGATAAGAGTTACAGAGAGGATTCATGCATGTGGAATTAGTGGCTGTGATATTATTAGAAGTGACACAATTGTCTCTGGACTGAAGAATGCAGAATTCAAGCAGATTTCCCACCTTGATTACTATTCACAATCTTTTTTTACCAAGGGGCATCTATTGGATAAGCCTGAAATTGGTTGTGATGCCCCAGTGTTGGAATAGTTTGCCACTGTTCATTGCTTATTCTTGGAAAAGAAAACCAGCTACTTGGGAAAACAATTTACATTTCTTGTACTCAATGTAGTAACTACTTCACATGAGTGTTATCAAACAAAATTTGAGGTGGAACCATGGGAAGACACATTTGGTCATGTGATCAAAAATGTGGTCAAAGAGAGAAGTTTCAAAAACTCCTTATAGGAGAAGAAAGGCTTTGTTAATTCCAGACCCTTGACTACTGAAGACAGGGTCATCAAGGGATGGAAAATTAAAAATTGGTTATCCGCTGGAAATCAAATTGAAGGTGTGCAGAAATCTTAGATGATTGAGGAGCTGAAAGAGATAATGAAGGGTGAAAAAACAAAAGGATTGGGAAACAAGATGGTACCTTAAACTCAAAGCAGTACTGAATTGGGTGGCAGTGGTGAGTGCAAAATGTGAAGAAACTGGAAAGCCACCATTCTAATCTGTGGTTTGTCAGCTTTTGGAGAAACTAAATGCTTCTCAGCAGCATATTACTTTAATTCTGCTTCTTGCTTTAAAATTTCTTAAGTCATAATTTATAGCATGAATTTGACGCATTTTTAATTGTGTATAGGAGCAAAAGGAGCATGTGACTTTTTGTCTCATCTGCCACTATAAACGTTAAGAATGCCAAAAGACTAACTTGAGCTGAACACCCTTCTGATGGATTTTCACAAGGCAGAGACTCCAGATGTGACTTCTGACTTAATGTTCCCAGGAATATAAAATGTAGCAGTGTGAAACACAAAGTCAGCACTGTCCAAAACAGCATAGCTGCTGGCAAGCTCGTTTACCCACAGCCTCTCTACTCTTCCTCTACTGTTGCTAAGCAGTTTTGTAAACAATATCTTACTGGCTCCATGAGACTCTTGTGATCTCTCTCTACCTATTTTGAATGGGAAGATTACAAAAAAAGTTACAGTATTCAGATTCCATTTGCTGACTTTTTAAAACTGGTATTTCTGAGCTCACCGCATTCCCCCAAAGAAAAACTCATTCTCTTAGAATGTTGGGTCCCATTCTGGACTTTAGGGTGGTGCAGTAGACTGGACAGGTTCTGTGCCTGTCAGACTGATGACTAATTTCCTCAAACATCTTTCATCTTGAAATTTATAGTTTCCAAGTCTTTTTGGGACTAGTACGTTTCCAACATACTCCTTAATGAGTACAGATCAAAGGAAAAAACCATAAGCATCATATTATTTTAACACCTCTACTCCAAAAATCATGCCAAGCATGATACACAAGATATTGCTAATTAGTATGAATATAATTATATAGTTAAAGGTAAAGGCAGTTGTATAGTCACAATATGACAGGAAGGATTTATTTTGGTAAGTTTTGCAAGGTACTAAATGTTGCTGGTTCCTTTATGTGAAGGGTTTTGATCAGAATAAATAAGAAGAAACTGCTTTCATTGGCAGGAGGGTTGGTAACCAGAGGACACAAATTTAAGGTAATTGGCCAAAGAACCAGAGGGCAGATGAAAATTGCAGTGAGTTGTTATGATCTGGAATGTGCTGCCTGAAAGGGTGGAGGAAGCAGATTGGATAATAATTTATGAAAGGAAATTGGATACATACTTGAAAAGAAAATTAATAGGCCTATGGGGAGAGATCGGGGATGGAACTAATTGGATAGCTTTTTTAAAGAGCCGGGACTGTCATGATGGACCGAATGGCCTCCTGCTGTGACATACCATTTGTGGTATAATCATGCACACTGTTGACTATTATTTTGCATAGATCATTCATCTCAATAGGATGCTGAGCTTCTTAGATTCCCTACAGTGTGGAAACAGGCCCTTCAGCCCAACAAGTCCACACCGACCCTCCGAAGAGTAACACACCCAGACCCATTTCCCTCTGACTAATGCACCGAACACAATGGGCAATTTAGTGTGGCCAATTCACCTGACCTGCACACCTTTGGACTGTGGGAGGAAATCCACGCGGACACGGGGAAAATGTGCAAACCCCACACAGACAGTCGCACATGGCTGGAATTGAACCCTGGTCCCTGGCACTGTGAAGCAGCAGTGCTAATCACTGAGCCACCA
Organism: Chiloscyllium plagiosum; assembly: GCF_037043375.1. NCBI lineage: Eukaryota > Metazoa > Chordata > Chondrichthyes > Orectolobiformes > Hemiscylliidae > Chiloscyllium > Chiloscyllium plagiosum. Next base: position 18,965,748 of record NW_028270144.1, on the reverse strand, counting down.
TGCTGCCCAGCTCTGTTGCAGCTGTATTGAGGATTTCCTTACTTCCTGTGGGATCCTCTGTTATTAGTTTATTGGATCATGAATTTCAAGTGGAGTCACAGATAGATAGGATAGTGGAGAAGACGCTGGTATGCTTTCCTTTATTGGTCAGAGTATTGAGTACAGGAATTGGGAGGTCATGTTGCGGCTGTACAGGACATTGGTTAAGCCACTGTTGGAATATTGCATGCAACTCTGGTTTCCTTCCTATCGGAAAGATGTTGTGAAACTTGAAAGGGTTCAGAAAAGATTTACAAGGATGTTGCCAGGGTTGGAGGATCTGAGCTACAGGGAGAGGCTGAACAGGCTGCGGCTGTTTTCCCTGGAGCGTCGGAGGCTGAGGGGTGACCTTATAGAGGTTTACAAAATTATGAGGGGCATGGATAGGATAAATAGACAAAGTCTTTTTCCTGGGGTCGGGGTGTCCAGAACTAGAGGGTATAGGTTTAGAGTGAGAGGGGAAAGATATAAAAGAGATCTTGGGGGCAACTTTTTCACGCAGAGGGTGGTACGTATATGGAATGAGCTGCCAGAGGATGTGGTGGAGGCTGGTACAATTGCAATGTTTAAGAGGCATCTGGATAGGTATATGAATAGGAAGGGTTTGGAGGGCTATGGGCCGGGTGCTGGCAGGTGGGACAAGATTGGGTTGGGACATCTGGTCGGCATGGACGGGTTGGACCGAAGGGACTGTTTCCATGCTGTATATCTCTATGACTCTATGACTCTTCTGTCTGATTGTTGTCCTTACACCTCCTGAACTGATTACCACTTGCATAGTGTCTCAATATCTTTGCCCAATCTCTCCTGAGGGCCTGAATTGTTCACTAATACTAATCACACAACTTGGAAATAACATAGGCCTTCTAAGAAAGCTAATGAATTATAATTTTTTTAAGTAACGTGAATATCGATAAGGAAAATATTTTAGAATTCCTGTTCTGAGCTTCTCTAACCTTGGATATTGCTCTTTGGTTTGAGAAAACATGCATTACACGGGAGTTCATTCTAAATCTTTACTGTGACAGAAAACTGTGCAGAGGATCATCTTACTTCCCTAGCCATAGGGCCAATTACCATACTTTCATGCATCTGCTAAGTGGGGGCAGAAAACTACCCAGATTTTGATTGAAGCTGGGATTTTATCATCAAGATAACCGTAATGGTATAAGTATGAGGAAACCATACAGCTTGTAGCAATGTAGATTCAGTTAAATTTTAGGCCACCATGCTCTCGGATCTGCTGGTGAAACGACTTATGCCAAACAGTGGAGGTTGTGATAATACAAATGTGGAAAGAAATCAGTCTAAGTAAGAAACCATACCTAATATTCTCGTAGTAACTTAAAAGCTTATTTTGAATTTCATGCAATTGAAAGGGTTCAGTTGCAATTGCATCACAGTTATTGCAAGTAAGAAGAGTGTGGGGAGGTTCTCCAGGTGTACTGGACCAATATTAATGCCTCAAATGCCATCACAAACACAGATTGGTCAGTATCACATTGAAGTTTGTGGGAATTTGCCTTGTGCAAGTTAGCTGTCGTGTTTCCTACATCACAGCAGTGTTTACACTTCATATGTATTGTACATATGATGCAAAACACATTTAAATGTCTTTTTAAAACTATTTACATGGAATCTGGGCATTGCTGGCACCTACAGGGCAATTAAGAGTTCTGGATGTGCAGTCAAATGCTGTCAATCCTGAGTCAAATGTGGCCAGACCAGGTAAGGATGGCAGATTTCTTTACCTAAAGGACCTCAGTGAACCAGATGGATTTTTAGTGGCTTCTTGACCAACATTATTTTAGCGTTTTATTCCAGATTTTTATTGAATTCAAATTTCACCATCTGCAATTGCGGGATTCAAGCTCATGGACCCAGGACATTAGCCTGATGTTCTGAATTACTAGTCCACTGACATTACCACCACATCACTGAGGCTCTGTAAAATGATCTTTGATTTTAATTTGAAGTCCAAGCTATTAAGCAGGACATTCTAAAGTGGGCTAGTAGCTGAATGAGAATTACCTCGAGAATTAGTGCACAGACTGAAAGAGAAGAATTTGAGTAGTTTTGCAAAACTGAATGAATTTGATTTTGATTTCTTTGTGGGCTGCAATTCAAATCTAACAGATGGAGATGCCGTGCTACTACTGCAGAGAATGAACCAGTTTCTGTATCCTTCATACCCTGGGGACTTCATCCAACAAGCAGAGATATGACTTGTTACTTGTCTGTTTAAGACTTGTTTCGTTAGTGCAATTCTTAATATCATAAAGGACTACTTAAAACTGTGTTGATGCAGTTCACTGCTTGTTCCAACGTGGTGCGAAGTTGGCAAAAAGTTTAGGGTTGAGTCAGAGTTTCAGTATGTCTGTGTTTGGGTAATAAATGACATCTGCTTTTAATTAGCAGTTTATATCTATTCTAAATGAGTTGCATTTCAACAAGGCTGAGGATATTAAGACAAACAAGCTAAACAGAGACAGTTAATGAAGTGACGGTAACTGTTGTCCAGCACAGCTAGGCATATGGCAAGGTGTTAAAAGCTTGATTAATTATTTGGAGTCTGCTGTCTCTGATGCCCTCTCCGTTGTTAGTCTTAAAATGCATTTCAGTCTTGACTTCAGAATTACATGCAAAGACCTATTGTAATTAAATTTTGACTGTTTAAACTTTTAGTTGCATCCTTTGGCCATTTGTTTAATGTGAAACACAAGCATTTGTTGGTTGATCTTTGTGTAGACTGGAACAGAATCTCTGCTTGTGTGTGATTTGCAAATAGAGCTAATTAAAATCAGAGAATGACACAGCACAGAAGGAGGCTATTTGGTCCATCATTTGTCTGCGAGTCTGGTTAGTTTTGCAAATTTTTACTTGAGCACAATTTTAAAAGGTTTTCCAGCAAAATTTATAGAATATGTTGATCTTCAGAGTTGCTTGATTTGCATAAATCAGCTTTGCTTTTGATTTACAATAAGAGCATTGACATTGTATAAATTAAAGACCAAAATATGTGAATCCGAAGTGAAAAATTTTTGCTATTAAGTTTTAAGGAAAATAGTTTTAAAAGCATATACCATATTGTATTTAACTAACACTGATAGCTAATCATAATGTGTGCTCATCAAGTAATATATTAAAATTACAAGGCTGTAAAAGAACAGGATGAACATATTTTGTATTTAAAATGTATTTTCATGTGGTTATGTTGAAGGAAGGGAGTCAGTTCATGCTGGTACTTATCGCCGTCTAAAATTCAAATCAAATGGTGAACAAGAATATTATTTGAATACTTCAATAACAAATGTATGGTTTCCTTCTGTTAGTGCTGCTTATGTTTAGCCAATGAGTTTGTAAAGTTTGCTGTTGAGCATAATAGTTAAATATGAACAGTTTACCACCATTTACATTGAAATTACAGCACAGAAATAGGCCATTCAACGCAACATCCGGGCTGATGTTTATGCCCCACACAAGCTTCCCCAATCGCTCTTCGTTTAACCTAACCAGCAATACCTTCTATTCCTTTCCCACCCATGTTAATATTTAGATTCCTCTTTGCCTTATTCACTCTCTATGGTCAGTTTCACATTCTCACTAAAGAAGTTCCTCCTGAATTCTCGATTAAACTTAGCAGTGACTACATACCTCTGGTTTCTAACACAAATGGCAATGTCTTCTCTATCTCTATCAAACCTCTGCTTAATTTTAAAGGCTTTTATCAGGTCACCCCATAGTCTTCATTTTCCTAAGGAAGAGTCCCAGCCTGTTTAATCCTTTTGACAGTTACAACATTGTAAATTTTGTTTTGCACCTTCTCCACTGCCTTTATATCCTCCCTTTAATATGGAGGTCAGGACTATGCAAGAAAATGTTCTAAGGGTCAGGATGATGTCGTGATTGGGATAATCCTTCATCTCTTGTCTTAAGACAACTCACATTGATGACGCAAAAGGTCTGTCTCCTTGTTGACTGTAATTATGTCTTCATGAAATAAAAGTGGCCCATTGCCCATAGCTCCTGAGCATAAAGAGGCTTTCTTACTTGGAGATCACAAGCATTGCTGGTGTTAAAGGTGACACTGTCATATTGGTGTAGGAGCACAAGCTGTATTGAAGTATTTCTGAGTAAAGTGAGAGGACACCCTGTTTTATATCATTCCCTGCCCCTTAAATTCACGTTACTGACCTTTACAATCGCAGAGATTGTAATCGAACCTGTTCCTTCTCAAGTAGGGTGTCCAACAGTGATCATCTAGTATGCAGGGTGGGAAGCCTGGCTGATGGTTAAGTTGTTGAATCCATTTGTGTTGCCAATCAAACACAGTTGAAAAAAAATGTAAATGAATAAGCAAATGTTTCAACACAGCAATGTCACTGCAAACGTTTGCCTGTCTAAAAGAAAGAATCTTTCATTTTATAATGCGTTCATGACCTCAATGTCGCTAGGTGCTTGTAGCCAAGGAAGTACTTTTGAAATGTGGTCATTGCTGAAATGTTAGAACCACTTCAGAGATATCAATATGATAATTAACAAAAAGTCTGATTTTTTTTTTGTGACAATGCTTGAAGGATAAATGTTGTCCAAGACACTGGGGTTGATTGCTCCTTTGTTAAAATAATGGCCGCAGAATCCTTCACATACCCTGAGAGATCAGATGGGGCCTCTCTTTAACATTGCATCCAAAAATTGGCACCTTCAACAGTGCAACACACCCTCTGTGCTCTGAACTGTCAGCCTATATTTTTGTGTTCAAGTCCCTGGAGTAGGACTTGAATGCACTATGTTCTGACCAAATGTGAGAATGTAACCCACTGAGCTACAATGACTGAGTGATTGTTATTATTTCTGGCAATGTTGAGGCATTTTTGATCAAGGGCATCAGGTGATGGACCCATTCCAAAGGTTGGATCATTGAATCAGTTGTACTGGGGCTGGTCCAACATTTGGATCTGTGGAGAAATAATGTATATCAAAAGCAGAAAGTAGGCTCTATGATTATGGGCAATCCTAGGCCATAAATAGACAGACATCCATACACCTCAAGTGGACACACAACTCTGAGGCACCTTGCACTAACAGAAAAGCTCATGCACAAATAGAAGATAGCTGTCTCAGACAGATATATAAGGATGCAAGTTAGCTAACTCCTTTTAGTCAAAGGCAACACTTGTAATATTTTCAGAACTAGTGATCTACTGTACCTACTGATTTGGTGCTGATAATACTTTATGCCAATGGTGACAGCTTTGCAATAAAAAAGGTACCATAAAACACTTTAATACTTGTGACACATAATGGGGACAGACGGGCATTTGGAGGATTAAGTATTTGATGTCATTTCTTTTACATATACTTGATGTTAAACTTTATCTTCTCGTAATCAGCACCTACATCCATTTCCCTTGTCCAATTGAATATAATGAGACAGAGGTTTGGATTTGACAGCTGCATTCCTCTTCCTTTGTACAGTTGATGGTCTAGCACACTTGAATTAACATTTGCTTGAGTCATGTTATTTGGCTGTTGAAACAGCTATTCTGTTTGAGAAATGCTGGCAATAAAATTTGCAATTGAAAAGACTAATTTCTGGTTTATCATTGTTTACCAAGCAAACCACTATTTTGCTTCAAGCATGGCCCCAAGCTACAGCACCACCAATGGTGCAAAAGTAAGGTCTTGCATTTGCTCTTCTGACACTTTGGATTTTCTTCTCTCTCGAGTTGTCTTCTTCCCACCCCTCCCAGGAAAGGCCTGTGGATAGCAAGAAACAATAAGAATGCTGAACTCTTTACTCATTACCCACACCCCACTTCACTTATTCAGGAATGCTAATGTGTGTTCTAGCACCATCCTGGAAATCGCACGATGCAATCATAACAGAGCTGTTGACGATAGTGTAAAACAGATCCAGGCATGAGGCAAGGTGACCCTGTAAGGGGGAAATGTTTTGGGAACATCAGCCCAAAATGTTCTACTAGAACCATAGGAATAGGAGAGAGCCATTCAGCCCCTTGAGTCGAGTCTACAATTCAATAACATCATGATTGATCTGTGATCTAGCATCATATATCCCTCTTTGCCCCATATCCTAAATAACTTTGATTCATTATTTTCCAATCTCTCAGTTTAAAATTAATTGCCATTAGCAAGAGGGAACTCCAAAAATCAGCTCCCCTTGAACGCAGTAATGTTTCTGAATTTTGTATGTTGCCGTGTTTTTGTACTTTTTAAGACCTTGTCCCCTTGTCCTAGCCTCTCCCAACTATCAAAAATGCCCTGGCATTCAGTAAGATTGTGGCTGATCTGTTTGTGCTTCAGGTTTCTTGTCTACTTCTGATGGTCATTGATTCTGCTACCTTTAAAAAGCTATCTACGTCTGGCTTAAAATATTCATTGACTTCAATGGTTTAACATTTTCTTGGGTCCTAATTAGCTGAGAATTCCTTTGCCTTTAAAAGTCTCTCTTCTATGCAACCTCCCTTTATCCCTAACCCTTGCAACAAAACCAACTCCAACCCCCCCCCTCCCCCACTTCCATCTTTCTTACTTTGTCACCTATTTGCACCTTTTTAAAACCACCAACTTCCACCGTTCTTTGAAACTTCCTTCTCTGTCCAAACACCCTGCTATTTCCTGAATACAATGCCCCCCACTTCCCCCCCCCACCTCCCCCAAATAAAACAAAAAACCCAAAAGGAACAGACCTGCCAGATATGGCCTTCTCATCATCAGCAAATGGCTGCCTGAGCAAAAGATTCTTCTATCCCAGGCAAAGGTGTGCAGCATTTGGTTCTCCGCCTTTGGTCTTGGGCTGCCTAGTAACTACCTCGATGCCAGCTGACTTTCCAAAGTGCTGTCTGCTCCTGCAGTTATAGGCTTTCTCCCTTATTCTCCCTACATTTATGCTCCCCAGGAAGTATAGGAGACAACTAGCCTGTAAATGGAGGTGCAGCTTCTTACCTCTTGCTTTTGTTCCACTTATGGGCTTCATTTTTCTTTTATTGCCCCACGAGTGTATTTTCTCAGGTGATTTGGGGACCTTCAAAAGTGGACCCACCTGCTATTTGAGTACATTTTGAGTGTTATCTGACACTTTTGACCTTAAGCTCTGAGGTTCTTTCCTTAAAGCAGAGGTGCATCAGAAAGGTTTAAGAGGACCAACTCCCCCTTAACACCCAGATCATTGACAAGCTAACATAAAGTCTCTTTGTGTGGCTTGGTGTCAATTTTTTTGTCTGATAGGGATCCTCTAAAGCACTTTAGAATGCTTTTCTGTGTATCTGTAATAGGTGCTATACAAGTGCAAGTTACAAGGGTCTTCTCAAGTGTGGTCTAACCAAGGAACAACACAATGTTATGACAAATCAACAGGAAAGGCATAGTAACAGTAAGATACTGCTTTGTTTCCTGAGGATCTTGACTTTTGTTGGTTTGTTCTGTGTTGTGTATCATATTTTATATTAGGACTGACAGTGATTGCTCAGAGATCACTGCTATTGCTTCCCGCGTGAGTTAAATGTTCTGTACAAGTCTCAGTCCTGTAACTGTTTTGAAATGCACTGAGTTCTAGTTCTCACTGTGAATTTAATGCTGCCAAAGTGCTATTTGCATGTATGAAACCTATCACATCCAAGTAATTTCTCCAAGGATTTTGGGTGCATGTCTACATCAAGGCTGGTTTATTGGGATTTGCTTTTTTTTACACACCAGAAAATTCAATACCATCCTTTATTGCATTCTGACCGTGGGTAGCTTTACAAAATTTGAATTGCTTTTCTTTTGGTAACAACCAGGCATTTCTTTCAGAACTTAAAGAAAAACACCAAATACCAAAAATATAGAACTAAAATCCGAACGTGCTTGCAAGTACAAATTGCTTTATCAGTTTGATAATAAACAGAAACTTTTGGAGTTGAAGCATAATACATTTTAAAAGCGATAATTTTCTAAATAATGGAGTATTATAAATGTAATTGTCATGAAGCCAGTGCCTATTATAAATCTAAGAAACGTAATTATCTCTGCAGGCTGATGAAGGTGTCACCTTCATTGGACCCGACACACATGCTATTCAGGCCATGGGAGACAAGATCGAAAGCAAACTAATAGCTAAGAAGGCAAAAGTCAACACAATTCCTGGCTATGATGGAGTGGTCAAGGTGAGACTTCTAGAGTTCCGTCAGATTAGTCTGGCATTCATTAAGACCGATGAAACTGAATGATCATTTTGAAACATGCTTTGTAATACAGATAGAGACCATTTGGCCCATCATGTTTATGCCAGCTTTTAAAAAGAACTCTGTAATTTTACTGTGATGTGACTTTTTTTTAAGTGTATGTACATTTTAGCATAAGGGTCTTGAGGCACAGTGGTAGTGTCCCTACCTCTGAACCAGAAGGTCCAGTTTCAAGCTCCACCTGCCCTGTAGGTATGCCAAAACATATCCATGCAGACTGATTCGTATAATTAGAAATTGGTTGAAAGGTTGTGGAGACTGAGCAGGAAAGTTAAGTTGAGACCACGATGAGATCAGCCGTGATTGTCTCAAATAGCGGAGTAGGCTGGAGGGGCTGAATTGCTCTTTGGTTCTTATGATTAAAATGATTGTATGCATCTTGGTTTTCAAGATTACTGTTCAATCTGCTTACACCACCTTTTCGAACAGTGTAATCCAGATTCTAACAAGTCACTGTGGCAAAAGGTTTATCCTCATCTCCTTTCAAGTTTTATTGACCTATAATTTTGAATGCTTCTACTCAATCTACTGTTCATTTTCTTTGCCTTAAGGTAAACAAATCCAGCTACTCTAGTTATGGAATCACAGATTGTTCTGAATGGGCAATAGACTCAGTACATTTTTTCACCTTCTCCCCTTAACCCTGCACGTACTTACTTTTAAATAGTAGTCTAACCCCCTTTTGAGTGCCTTGATTGAACCCGCCTCCACCACATACTCAGGCAGTGTATTTCAGACCTTAACCGCTTGTTGTGTGAAAAGAGGGTTTTCTCATGTCGCTTTTGCTTCTGTGCTCTCTAGTTCACAATCCTTTCACAAGTGGGAAAAGTTTTTCTCTATCTATTCTTCTCAGACCCCTCATGATTTTGTATACCTCTAACAAATCTCCCCACAGCCTTCTTTTATTCAAAGAAAACAGTCCTAGCTTCTCCAATTTATCTTCATAACGGAAATAGGAAATTCTTGGACCCATTCTTCTGACTCCACACATTACTCAGTACAAATTACTTAGTGGAGAACTGATGCAGACAATGTGTAGTGGGTAATTAGCATTCAAAGTTATGTGTTCGCAATTATTTTTGGACAAAATTTCAACATTGTAAAAGTTGATTATTTTGACAGAAACTTTCTATATTGGGTAAAATTGCATGTTTGTTGGCGATCGTTCTGTTTAGAGGAAAGAAGCTTAAAGGAATTGTAAGTTTTGATGGACAAAATGGAACAAAACGCTTTCAAGTGGTGGATTGTGATAGGGGTGGGGGAGATCATTAACTGAGGGAACAGATTTGTGGCAGTTGACAAAGAACTGCATAGGAGATAAGAAACAAAAACAGAAAATGCTGGAGAAACTCAGCAGGTCCAGCTGGATCTTTGGAGAGAGAAACAGAGTTTGTGTTTTGGCTCAAGTGACACAAGGGTCACTGGATTGAAAAGGTTAAATCTGTTTTTCTGTCCACAGATTCTGCCAGATCTGATGCGTTTCTCCAGCATTTTCTGTTTTTGTTTCAGATCTCCAGCATCTTGCAGTTCTTTGTTTTATTTTACATGGAGGATATAAACCTATTTTGCTCAGCAACTTGTTTTAGTCTGGGATATGCCTGAAAGGTCAATGGAAGCAGATTTCGTTATAACTTTGAAATGGATATTTGGACGTATACTTGAAGAGGAAGATTTGCAACTCCGTGGGGAGAGAACAGGAGACAGAATATTGATGGATCTTTCAAATAATTGACAGAGGGGCAATGGGCCAAATTACTTGTGTGCTCTGTAACTCTGTAATGCTGCAGCAAAGTCTAACATGCCAGCTATCGTGCTAAGATAGTGGCACACCTTGCCCAAAGAGGGTTTTTTTTTCTCTTTATATGTGTTTAATTCTAAAACTTACTCCAATCTTGGAGGGTTCTCTAAATCTCTAAGCAGTTTTTTTTTGTCTTTTAGGAGTTCAGATACCGTGGCAAAACAACTGAAACATTACTTTGTTAAAGCAGAATGCAAATGAAAAAGTGCAATTTGCAACTGCAAAGACAATTCAAAGTGTTTCCACTTAACTATAAATGGAGGAACGCCATCAGCCTTCACTTCATGCATTGAGTTCAAGAGGCTCTAATTGTCTGCATTTGACTGGTTTAACACTTCCTGAGAGAGTGGCTATTAAGGCGAAGTATTCTCGCATAACTGTCATCGAGTTGAACAAAGGCACTTGAAACTCAATGTGTGGAAACCACTAACATGCCTAAATTACTCTCCTTTGATTTTTTTTTGGGGTCTCTTCAGCTAATGTGGTGGAAGGTGTTTTCCCTCTGTGGAAGCAAGAGTTTTGTAAAGTCATTAGCTTTTAAAACAAAATTTGTTCTCCAGGAAAATTATTATTCTTCGGAAAACTCGCCATTTAACACACTCAATTATTCTAGGAAAAGAACCTTAAACAGATACTGCTTTCAGGTTTGCTTTGAACTTAACAAGCACTGATTTGTGGAGCAGACAAGCTAATGAAAGGAAATTAAAATTTCTGCCAACTTCCCCGCCCCCATTCTAACTTGCTTTCTGTTGCTTCTTATATGTTTTTATATGTAATACATATTTTTAAAGGAGTTCTGCTTTTCTTAGACATAGCTAGGAGTACACTTTTCCCTTGCTATACAGATAATTTTGTCAAAGCCTAATTTAACATCAATTGGTATCTAGTTGTCAGATCATATTGTGCACACAGCTTTAAAAACTATTGAGTTTCATTTTAATGTTCATAAGTCAACCCCTGTAGCTTTAACCACTGGTGGTTTCCAGACATCTCTTCTAACTTCTTGCTGCTCAGCTGTTTTTTCTCCCCAATAAAAAGCAAATCCCAGAAAATATAATTTCCTTCTGAAATATATAAAACCCAGTTAATTAATGTTTAGAATTGTCGTGTTGTAAATATTTTTAGAACTGGATCTAATAGGCAAAACCTAAATCTGCCTTCTCTCGACGTTCATGTACCCTTTTCAGAGAATAAGCAGCTTTTTAAAAAAAAAAGCAACAGGTTTTGCTATTGCAGACTTTTAAATGAACTTTGTTCGAGCACTTTCAGAACAATTTGCTAGGTGTGTTTAGCTGATTTTTTTGTATCTTTCCATGTTCTATCAGAATGGATAAATAGAAACAGGAAACATCTTGCTTACGGTGAAAGGAATAAAAAACAAATTTGTTAAGTCGTGAAAGTGACTGTTAATGTCTCCAAGAATAATTTATTTGCGAAATGACTGAGAATCTTAGAAGCGCATGATTGCTCAAAGTAGTGCAGTCAGAACTATAGACAGTCCACTCCCCCTGCTGTCAATTAGGTGAAAGCACAGTTGGTTGCATATAAGGAATATACGCTAGTGGGCAGATACCCCAATGGGTGATTTACATTTCACAACTGACTGAAAACTATTTTTTGCAGTCTTGGAATCCACTGAATGACATTGCTAAATTGCTTGTCAAGTGATTTGAATGTTTTGCTTTGTTTGTTGTGTTAATTTTTTTTAGAAGTTTTGAGAAAATTGGTGCTAAATGACAATTTGTGGGGAAAACTAACTTGTGAAATGAATGTACTAAAGAATGGTGAGTTATCTCACAAAATTGGGACACACTAAGGTTTCAACTAGAGTATTCCAAAGGGTTAGGGATTTAGAAGATCAGTGGCAAAAGCTTCTTTTCACCTTCAGTTGTGAAATTAATTTTGTGTTTGTCTGAATAAGGAAGCATGGTTGGATTGGAAATGCAACATAAAAACTGTCCATGTTGACAGTGGTACAATGTATAATAATTGCCTCAAGGGGAAAGGACTGAGGTTGACAGGAGTTATGTTTTGTCTTATTTCCTGCTCACAGGATGCTGATGAAGCTGTCAAAATTGCCAGGGAAATTGGTAACGTATTAAGTTTAACTATCATGTCACCGATTTAATTATAGATGTAAGCATGCGTAACAGTAGTTTGTGTATGTATGTATGTAACTTGCCTTTGAAAACTGATGGCTGTTGCTGATTTAATCTTGGAAAATGAGGACAAATAGAAAGTGCAAACTCTTTAGTGAAATATTTATTTAGTTTCTTTATTTTTGGCATTAGTTTTTAAACTATTGAATGTAATTTTTAATATTTTGTGGTTTGTTTATATTCCCTTCAAGATTTTTTGTGACCATTTGTTTAGGTTCCTTCCATCTCCTCCACCTGTCTCTGACTGAGATGCATTCATTTGAATTTGACAAAAAGCAAGTAATCTCAGTTGCTGGTGGTCCCACTTTGCAACTGATCATGAGACAATCTGATAAAAAATGCCCAAGGGCCATATGTCTGTTTTCTTGCTTCATTACCCCACCCCACCAACACCACCATCCATTGCAGAGTGCCTTGCTTGTTGACTCAGCTGTGATATGGTACTCAACATTGGGATTGGCTCAAGTGTGTACCTTCACCAACTAATTTGTGGGTTTTTTAAACTATGCTCGTGGAATCAATATGTTTTTAATTTGATATTCGATTTCTACAGTTCTTGTTCACCTGCCATAGGACTAACAACGCTGAAGTATCATCAACTGGATTAATCTTTCCTGCAATAACACGTAGTGTAGAAACAGGCTTTTTGGCTCTGCTGCGCAAGCCCCCGTACTCCAAGTTGATTTCATCTCCACCTATATTTTTCTGTTTCTTTCTCCCTCATGCATTCTGTTCTCCCTCTAGTACCTTTTTGGTTTCCTGATACGTACACATATTTGCAAAGTACAAAGAATTATTCCTAGTTGATCATAAACATAAAGAGCAAAATACTGATTAATCAATGCTCTTTTTAAAAATTATTATCTTCTTTGGATTGGGGGAAGAGTGGTGGGTGGAAAGAAGAAATGAGTTACTGGTGTCCAAGCTAAAGATCTTATTGATTAGCATACCCTGTGACTCCATAATGAGATGGGAAATTTCACTTCAGATGCTATAACTAGAGTCAGTGCACCAAGATTTAGGTAAAAGTAGGAATAATACTCTTGGTGCAGGAAGTACTTGAATGTAGATTCCAATAAACCAGTTGTTGGCTCCAGCGTTATTGGACATATGGTCAGCTGTCATGCTCACGTGACCAAATGATCAAAGTCAGTACTTCTGTCTAATTGTCCCCTGCTGCCAGGCTACCCCGTCATGATCAAGGCCTCAGCAGGAGGCGGTGGGAAAGGCATGAGAATAGCCTGGGATGATGATGAGACCAGGTGAGGCCATGTTTGGAAAATAATGTGCAAAAACTCAGTTGGTTTGTGAGAAAAGTTTACTGTGTAATTGTGATTTTGATATTGGAAATGTATTAGGAATGAAATGGGATGAAATCAAGTACCTCTTTGCACAATGTTTGGCTGGGATTTGAGGAAAGTGTTGGCTGAGGCAGGCATTTAACATAAACAGAGCCCCACAGGCAGAGTGATTTTGTTTATTTTGTTTGAGAGGCTGCTGTTAAAGCAAACAGCTTCGTGTGTTAGCAAAACTCACTGGAATGTCATTCACTCTTCTCTGCCCCTGTTTGCTGAAACCTACTTTGAGCCAAATGCTCCATTTGCTATACCTACCTCTCTCTCATCACCAGAAACTGTGGAAAGTAGGAGGAGACAACACCCAAGGTGCAGCAAATAGGAACTTGAACACAAGAAACAAAACAACTCATTTGTCCCTGTCCTCTAACATGATGTGACTATCGAATTGAAATTAGACATAATCAAATTCATCATAAACTAGTTTTAAACCATGTTAAAGAATACTTTAGCTTTTAAAATAATAGTATTGAATTAGCTTTATTGTCGCAGAGGTAATTTAAATTATTAATTAGGAAGCATCATACACGGTACACTCACGTTGCATTTAAAGAAAACTTTGGGCTCGCTGTGTGTTGTTTGCCAGATGTGTCATGAGTACCGTCGTAGAAAAATATCAGAAGCTGCACAAGGAACCACTTTTGAGAGGCAGTGACAGTGACTAGGCCTTGATTTGTCCCCAGTCCTCCCTTCCAGTTGTTACTAGGTGCATAGCACTTTTGCATGAGTTAGAAGGTTTGAGAGCTCAAACTCCACTTGGTGACTTGAGCACAAAATCTACAATGACACTCCAAGCATATTACTGAGGCAGTAATGAACTGTCCAAAGAACTCTCTTTCAGGCATGACGTTAAATTGAAGCTTCATCTGCTCTTTCAGGTAGATGCAAAAGATCCCAAGACACTATTTTGAAGAAGAGCAAGGGAGTTCTGCCCAGTGTTCTGGCCAAAATCACTAATCATGCAACATGTTAGAGATTGTGGGATCTTGCTGTGTGCAAATTGACTGCTGCCTTTTCTGCATTACAACATCGACTACACTTTGAAAGTACTTCATTGGCTAAGTGGTATGAGATATCATGAGTCTCTTATAGGTGCAACAAGATACAATCTTTTCTTTCTTTAAATTGAGGTTGCTGGATGAAATTTTGCTTATGCATTTTTAACAACTAAGTGTATTTAATTTTGTTCATGGCTATCAGATACTGACAATAATTAATCAAAGTCCTTTTGATACTTATCTTAAATCTGTGTCCTCTGATTATTACCCTCCAGCTAAAGAAATTATTTTTGCCTTATTTAGTTGATTAAAACCCTGAATTAAATCTCCCTTTAAACATATCTGCACTAAGGAGAACAATTGCAGCTCATTCAATCTCTCCACCTAACTGGATCCTCTCAGTGATGATATCATTTTAGTTACTCGCTGAATTCTGTCCAAAGCCTTGACATTCTTCCCAAGTGTAATGCGCAATATTGGACAGAATCTTCCCTCAGAAGCCTGGGCAGTATTTTACAAAGGTTTAGTATAACTTACTTTTCTATTTGATGCTGAAAATGTGTTGCTGGAAAAGCGCAGCAGGTCAGGCAGTATCCAAGGAACAGGAGAATCGACGCTTCGGGCATAAGTCCTCACTTTCTCCTAGATCGCCAGCATCTGCAGTCCTCACTTTCTCCTTTTCTATTTGATGCCTCTATTTATGAATCTCAGGACAGTAACACTTCTTTTTAACAGCCTTATCATGTGATTCTGTCATCTTAAAGATATAATATGTAAATTCATTGTGTTCACAATTGACATCTTGTGCACTTCAATAAATTTGTGCTAAATATTTTTTAATATTCACTGTTTGCGTTGCTGAAGATCATGAATGTTGGGTATCAACAGTTAACCTCACAACTGAAACATAGATAGTACACTTAGAAATATGTCTTTTAGAGTAATAGGACACATTTTTCCCTTAACTGATGTGTGGGCAAATATGAAGAGAAAGGTAAAATAAATCAAAGCTTTGCTGTCCAGAAGATCTTTTGCGATTTTCCTCTCAAACCTCTATATCCTGCTGTATCCTCTGGCAATCCTCCTTGCTATCTACAGCTCTTCTCATCTCAGTTTGAATGTATTACCTTCAAATTTACTAATCAGGCCACCTACATTCTCTTTCAAATTGTTGTATATGTTACATACAACAGAGATCCCAACACTAATCCCTGTGGAACACCACTGGTCACAGATCTCCAATCTAGAAAACACCCTTCCACTGCTATTCTATCTTCTATGACTAAGCCAGTTCTGTATCCATTTTAGCAGCTCATTGCATATCTCATGTGACTTCACCTTTCGTAATAGCGTGCCACAAGGGATCTCGTTAAAGGCCTTGCTAAAGACCACGTAGATCACATCTATTGCCCTGCCCTTACCCATCATCTTTGTTAAAGAACACAGTCACGTTTATGAGCTATGACCTTCCCCGCACAAAGCCATGCTGTGAGTCACTATTATGTCCATATTTTTCCAAATATGTGAGTAAGTTGTATCCCTAAGAATTTTCTCCAATAATATCCAGATCAATGACATAAGGCTCACTGGCCTGCAATTTCCTGTATTATCATGTGGTCCTTTCATCTTAAAGATATTGTATGTAAATTGATTATACGAACAATTGACATCTTATGCTCTTCAATAAACTTGTGGTAAATAATAACACTGGCTATTCTCCAGTTCTCTAGGACCTCTCCTAGGATACAAAGATTTCATTCAAGGCCCCAGCAATGTCCTCACCTGTCTTCCTCAGCATTCTGGAATAGATCCCATCAGATCCTGGGGACTGTCCTACCTTAATTCCTTTCAAACACCCAATACCACTTTTTTTTTGTATTGATATAACCTAGATTATCAACATACCCCTCTAGAGACTCACCATCCTCCATTGTCCTTTTCCTTTGTGAATACCAATGCAAAGTATTTGTTAAGAACCTCACTCACTTCCTTTAGTTCCACACATAAATTCTCTCTTTTGTCCTTGAATGGTCTAATCTTTTCCCTAGCTACCCTAATGCTCCTTATATGCATATAAAAAGCCTTGGAATTTTTCTTAATCCTGTTTGGCAACTGAGAAGTTATGACCTGTGTTCCCTGCAATTACGACAGTCTCTTCTCTTCAGTATCACTCTGCCTCTTGTCTGGTCCCAGTCCTTGTCACCCTTAAGTACCGACAGTTTATCCAACACTACTTCCTTATAGGTTTTGAGCCCTTTTAGTGACAGCATTTCCTCCTCTTGGCATCAAGGCCCAAAAGCATCTGCCTCCTTTGGTAAAGACAGCTGCAAAGTATTCATATAATAGCTCAGTCATGTTCTCTGCCTCCATGTATAAATTCCCTTTTTGGTCCCTAATTTGTCCTAATCCTCCTTGTCCCACCCTTTTAATATATGTATGTATATATGTATAATTCCCCTTTATCTTAGCTGCCAGTCTTTTCACTTAATCCCTCTGATATACTACTTCACATCCCCTCTGAATATTCCATATTCCTCTTGGTTCTTAATTGTATTTTCTACCTGACACAGTTCAGGAGCACACTTTTTCTTCTTTACCTTAATTTCTATTTCTTCTGTGATTCAGGATGGTCTGGATTGAATGTCTTGCCTTTCCCTTTGAATGGATGTATTTAGCATGACCTGCACCATCCATTCTGCGTTCTGGATTTTCCTGCCAACCTTTTATTCTAGGCCATCCAGCCCATCTCTGGTCTTGCCCCCTTGAAGGTGACTCTCTGCCGATGATTTTTCTTACTCTGATTGACTAATGTCATCCTCCATAACCATTATCCTGAACTTTTCGATACAATGATCACTATCCCCAAAACGTGCTCCCATTGACACTTGATCTACTTAGCCCACCTCATTTCCCAGAACTAGGTTCGACAATGCATTATTTCTTGTTTAGACATGATGCATATTGCTGTGGGTAATAGGTGGGATTATTTCACATGGAGGGTCATGAGTCTTTATACCCTCTTCCTGAAAAGGTGGTGGAAGTAGAGAATTTGAATATTTTCAAACAGAGGTACATAACTTGTTGGTAAGTAAGAGAATGAAAGGTTATCCAGTATCGGCAGGAATATCGATTTGAGGTTACAATCAGACCAACCGTGATCTTATTAAATGGCAGAGCAGGCTTGAGTGGCTGAATGACTGGTTTTGTCTCATGTTTATGTGTTCCAGTGTAGCTCAATGATAGCCAGTAAAAGCAGGAGATATCCCGGGTCAGACATGCGATGTACCGAAAGTTTGAGCTATCACTATCCATGGCTCCCAAACACAACATGCAGAGAGTCATAGAGATGTACAACACGGAAGCAGACCCTTCGGTCCAACTCGTCAATGCTGGTCAGATATGCCAATCTAATCCAGTCCCATTTCCCAGCACTTGGCCCATATCCCTTTAAACCCTTCCTATTCATATACCCATCCAGAAGCCTTTTAAATGTTGCAATTGTACCAGCCTCCACCAGTTCCTCTGGCAGCTTATTCCATACACGCGCCATCTTCTGTGCGAAAACGTTGCCCCTTAGGTCCCTTTTATATCTTTCCCCTCTCTCCCTAAATCCTCTAGTTCTGGATACCCCCATCCCAGGGAAAAGACTTTGTCTATTTATCCTATCCATGCCCCTCATGATTTTATGCACCTCTATGAGGTCACCCCTCAGCCTTCGATGCTCTAGGGAAACAGTCCCAGTCTATTCAGCCTCTTCCTATAACTCAAATCCTCCAACCCTGGCAACATCCTTGTAATCTTTTCTGAACCCTTTCAAGTTTCACAACATCCTTCCAATAGGAAGGAGACCAAACTTGCATGCAATATTTCAAAAGTGGCCTAACCATCGTCCTGTACAGCTGCAACATGACCTCCCACCTCCTATACTCAATGCTCTGACCAATAAAGGAAAGCATACCAAATGCCTTCACTACCCTATGTTCACTATCCTATCCAGCTACAGCTCTACTTTCAAGGAATTATAAACCTGCATTCCAAGGTCTCTTTGTTAAGCAACACTCCCTAGGACCTTACCATTAAGTGTATAAGTCCTGCTAAGATTTGCTTTCGCAAAATGCAGCACCTCTCACTTATCTAAATGAAATTCAATCTGCCACTCCTCAGTTCATTGGCCCATCTGATAAAGATCCCATTGTAATCTGAGGTAACCTTCTTCACTGTCCACTTTGCTTCCAATTTTGGTGACGTCTGCAAACTTACTAATCTACCTCTTATGCTCGTATCCAAATCATTTATGTTATTGACAAAAAGTAGTGAATCCAGCACCGATCCTTGTGGCACTCGACTGGACACAGGCCCATTCTGAAAAGTAAGCCTCCACCACCCTCTGTCTTCTACCTTTGTGCTAGTTCTGTATCCAAATTGCTAGTTCTCCCTGTATTCCGTGAGATCTAACCTTGCTAACTAGACTCCCACAGGGAACCTTGTTGAATGCCTTACTGAAGTCCACATAGATCACATCTACCGCTCTACCCTCATCAATCCTCTTTGTTAATTTTTCAGAAAAACCCAATCAAGTTTGTGAGACATGATTTCCCATGCACAAAGCCATGTTAACTATCCCTAATCATTCCTTGCCTTTCCAAATACGTGTAAATCCTGTTCCTCAGGATTCTCTCCAACCACTTGCCCATCACCGATGTCAGGCTCACTGGTCTATAGTTCCCTGGCTTTTTCGTACCACCTTTCCTGAATAGTGGCACCACGTTAGCCAACCTCCAGTCGTCCGGCACCTCACCTGTACTATTGATGATACAAATATCTCAGCAAGGGGCGCAGCAATTATTTCCCTAGCTTCCCACAGAGTTCAAGGGTACACCTGATCAGGTTCTGGGGATTCATCAACTTTTATGTTTTCAAGACATCCAGTACTTCCTCCTCTGTAATAGGGACATTTTTTAAGATGACCCCATCCATTTTCCTACATTCTATATCTTCCATGTCCTTCTCCACAGTAAACACTGATGCAAAATACTTGTTTAGTATTTCCCCCACCTCCTGCAGCTCCACACAAATGCTGCCTTACTGAGCTTTGAGGTGCCCTATTCTCTCCCTAGTTACCCTTTCGTCCTTAATGTATTTGTAAAAGCCCTTTGGATTCTCCTTAACTTTATTTGCCAAAGTTATCTCATGTCCCTTTTGCCATCCTGATTTCCCTCTTAAGTATACTCCTGCTGCCTTTATACTCTTCTAAGAATTCACTTGATCTCTCCTGTCTATACCTGACATATGCTTCGTTCTTCTCCTGAACTAAACCATCAATTTTTCTAGTCATCCAGCATTCCCTACACCTACCAGGCTCGCCTTTCACCCTAACAGGAAAAACCTGTCTCTGCACTCTTCTTATCTCCTTTTTGAAGTTACCCTTAGTATTCCCTTGTCCTTGGTGGATGTTGTGGCACTGTGTTGGACCTTTCCAAGTACACACAACTCAAGAAGAAGCTCCCTCGTATGCTTAATGCATCCTTCAATAACATATTGTACATAAGGCTACTTAATAAGACAACATCCCTTGTGTTGGGTGTAGTATATTATGGATAAAGAATTGGTTAAAAGAAGGTGGAGAAAGATGGAGGACGGGAAAAAATTCTGGCTGTAAGAGCTGCTCCTTTTTTTGAGGTATTTTAGGTGTTGGAGGTGATTTCCTCAAAGTCCAGGAGCAGCAATTACTGTTTTATATGCTGTTGCATTGTTTTGGAACTTTGGGGAAAAAAAGTTTTAAAAGAAAAGCAGTTTTAAAAGGGAGAAGAACAGACAAAGGAAGCACATGGTGAGGTCAGTGCAGGAGAGAGAGAGAAAGAAATTGACACCAGAGTGAATCTGCACAGTACTGCCTTTGCTGTTTGAACTCATGTATCGCTGGACATCGGAATGTATCTGGGAAAATTAACAAACAGTGAAATTCACAACTGATCTTGAAGGATCTGTTTGGATAAAGTTCACAGCACAGAATCAGATAAGTTAATTATTTTAAGTGGCCGACATAAAGTCTGCAGTAGTGAGTAGAGTGGGTTCTTTCTTGATTATATGTTTTTTGAGATTTGTCTCTTGATTAAACTTAAAATATAAGCCGTCACTATTAATCTAACCTGGGGCAGTCTTTTGTCGAGGAATAAGACGGTGTTATTTTCAGGGTCTGTAGATTGTGAAGGAGCAAAAATGGCCTTTAGTGGAGTGATTTGTGCTTCTTGTCAGATGTGGGAGTTTAAAAAGTGTTTAAGGGTTACTGCGGATTATATCTGCAATAAATGCTGCTGGTTACGAATCTTATCAGATTGAATGGATCGGTTGGAGAGACAGTTAGAAGCAATGAGGAATTTGCAACAGCAACAGTATATGATGAATGGCAGTTATAGGAAGGGGGGAAAGTCTCAGATACAGTCACATAGATGGGTTAACTCCAGGAAAGGTAAGAGAGGTAGGCACGTAGTGCAGGTGTGTTCTGTGGCTATACCGATTTCAAACAAGTATGCTGTTTTGGAAAATGTAGGGGGTGATGGATTCTCAGGGGAATGTAGCACGAACAGCTAAGTTTCAGGTATTGAGACTCGCTCTAATGCAACGAGGGGTACGTTGGGTTCCAAGAGATCAATTGTGTTAGGGGATTCTCTAGTCCGAGACAGATGTTTCTGTGGCCAGCAGCGAAAAATCAGAATGGTGTGTTGCTTCCCTGGTGCCAGGATCAAGGATGTCTTAGAGAGAGTGCAGAATGTTCTCAAGGGGGAGAGGGGCCAGCAAGAGGTAATTGTCCACATTGGAACCAATGACATAGGAAGGGAAAATGTTGAGATTCTGAACGGTGATTACAGAGAGTTAGGCAGGAATTTAAAAAGGAGGTCCTCGAGAGTAGTAATATCTGGAATATTCCCGGTGCTACGAGCTAGTGAGGGGAGGAATAGGAGGATAGAGCAGATGAATGCATGGCTGAGGAGCTGATGTATGGGAGAAGTATTCACATTTTTGGATCATTGGAATCTCTTTTGGGGTAGAGGTGACCTGTACAAGAAGGACGGATTGCACCTAAATTAGAAGGGGACTAATATACTGGCAGGGAGATTTGCTAGAACTGCTTGGGAGGATTTAAACTAGTAAGGTTTGGGAGTGGGACCCAGGGAGATAGTGAGGAAAGAGATCAATCTGAGACGGGTACAGTTGAGAACAGAAGAGAGTCAAACAGTCAGGGCAGACAGGGACAAGGTAGGACTAATAAATTAAACTGCATTTATTTCAATGCAAAGGGCCTAACAGGGAAGGCAGATGAACTCAGGGCATGGTTAGGAACATGGGACTGGGATATCATAGCAATTACAGAAATTTGTCACAGGGATTGACACGATTGGCAGCTTAATGTTCCAGGATACAAATGCTACAGGAAAGATAGAAAGGGAGGCAAGAAAGGAGGGGAGTGGCGTTTTTGATAAGGATAGCATTACAGCATCAAGGGAAGTTATTTGGGTGGAACTGAGAAATAAGAAAGGGATGATCACCTTATTGGTATTGTATTATAGACCTCCTTATATCAGAGGGAAATTGAGAAACAAACTTGTAAGGAGCTCTCAGCTATCTGTAAGAATAATAGGGTAGCTATGGTAGGGGATTTTAACTTTCCAAACATAGACTGGGACTGCCATAGTGTTAAGAGTTCAGATGGAGAGGAATTTGTTAAGTATGTACAATAAAAGTTTCTGATTCAGTATGTGGATGTACCTACTAGAGAAGGTGCAAAACTTGACCTACTCTTGGGAAATAAGGCAGGGCAGGTGACTGAGGTGTCAGTGGGCTAGCATTTTGGGGCCAGCGACCATAATTCCATTAGATTTAAAATCGTGATGGAAAAGGATAGACCAGATCTAAAAATTGAAGTTCTAAATTGAAGAAAGGCTAATTTTGATGGTATTAGACAAGAACTTTCAAAAGCTGATTGGGGCAGATGTTCGCAGGTAAAGGGACAGCTGGAAAATGGGAAGCCTTCAGGACCGAGATAACGAGAATCCAGAGAAAGTATATTCCTGTTAGCGTGAAAGGAAAGGTTGGTAGGTATAGGGGATGCTGGATGACTAAAGAAATTGAGGGTATGGTTAAGAAAAAGAAGGAAGCATATGTCAGGTATAGACAGGGTAGGTCGAGTGAATCTTAGAAGAGTATAAAGGAAATAGGAGTATACTTAAGAGGGAAATCAGGAGGGCAAAAAGGGGACATGAGATAGCTTTGGCAAATAGAACTAAGGAGAATCCAAAGGGTTTTTACAAATACATGAAGGACAAAAGGGTAACTAAGGAGAGAATAGGACCCCTCAAAGATCAGCAAGGCAACCTTTGTGTGGAGCCGCAGAAAATGGGAGAGATACTAAACGAGTATTTTGCATCAATATTTACTGTGGAAAAGGATATGGAAGATATAGAATGTAGGGAGATAGATGGTGATACCTTGCAAAATGTCCATATTACAGATGAGGAAGTGCTGGATGTCTTGAAAAGCATAAAGGTGGATACATCCCCAGGACCTGACCAGGTGTACCCTAGAATTCTGTGGGAAGCTAGAAAAGTGATTGCTGGGCCTCTTGCTGAGATATTTGTATCATCGATAGTCACAGGTGAGGTGCCAGAAGACTGGAGGTTGGCTAAGGGTGGTAAGGACAAGCCAGGGAACTGTAGACCCCTGGCTACAGTAGTTTTTGGTGGGCACGTTGTTGGAGGGAATCCTGAGGGACAGGACGTACATGTGTTTGGAAAGGCAAGGACTGATTAGGGATAGTCAACATAGCTTTATGCGTGGGAAATCATGTCTCACAAACTTGATTGAGTTTTTTGAAGAAGTAATAAAGAAGATTGATGAGGGCAGAGCAGTAGATGTGATCTTTATGGACTTTAGTAAGGCGCTCGACAAGGTTCTCCATGGGAGACTGATTAGCAAGTTTAGATCTCATGGAATACAGGGAGAGCTAGCCATTTGGATACAGAACTGGCTCAAAGGTAGAAGACACAGGGTAGTGGAGGAGGGTTGTTTTTCAGACTGGAGGCCTGTGACCAGTGGAGTGCCACAAGGATCGGTGCTGTGTCCACTAATTTTGTCATTACAAAAATTATTTGGATGCGAGCATAAGAGGTACAGTTAGTAAAATTGCAGATGACACCAAAATTGGAAGTGTAGTGGACAGTGAAGAGGGTTACCTCAGATTACAACAGGATCTTGACCAGATGGGCCAATGGGCTGAGAAGTGGCAGATGGAGTTTAATTCAGCTAAATGCGAGGTGCTGCATTTTGGGAAAGCAAATCTTAGTAGGACTTATACACTTAATGGTAAGGTACTAGGGAGTGTTGCTGAACAAAGAGACCTTGGAGTGCAGGTTCATAGCTCCTTAAAAGTGGAGTTGCAGGTAGATAACCTAGTGACGAGGGCGTTTGGTATGCTTTCTTTTATTGGTCAGAGTATTGAGTATAGGAGTTGGGAGGTCATGTTGCAGCTGTACAGGACACTGGTTAGGCCATTGTTGGAATATTGCGTGCAATTCTGGTCTCCTTCCTATCGGAAAGATGTTGTGAAACTTGAAAGGGTTCAGAAAAGATTTACAAAGATGTTGCCAGGGTTGGAGGAGTTGAGCTATAGGGAGAGGCTGAACAGGCTGGGGCAGTTTCCCCTGGAGTGTCAGAGGTTGAGGGGTGACCTAATAGAGGTTTACAAAATCATGAGGGGCACGATAGGATAAATAGACAAAGTCTTTTCCCTGGGGTCGGGGAGTCCAGAACTAGAGGGCATAGGTTTAAGGTGAGAGGGGAAAGATATAAAAGAGACCTAAGGGGCCACTTTTTCACGCAGAGGGTGGCTATGTGTATGGAATGAGCTGTCAGAGGAAGTGGTGGAGGCTGATACAATTGCAACATTTAAGAGGCATTTGGATGGGTATATGAATAGGAGGGGTTTGGAGGGATATGGGCCAGGTGCTTGCATGTGGGACTAGATTAAGTTGGGATAACTGGTCGGCATGGACAAGTTGGACCGAATGGTCTGTTTCTGTGTTGTACATCTCTATGACTTTATGACTGTAACTGGGATAAAGGATGCATGTCAGGATTGTCACTCCTACATAGCGGACTGCATCAATCAGTAATATTTGCAATATTTATTAATGGCTTAGTGCTCTTGTGGTGCAGCGATAGTGTCCCTAACGTTAAGCTAAAAGGCCTGGGTTCATGTACATTTGGGCCAGATATGTGTCACAGTGTATCTGAGCAGGTTGATTAAAAATATCTATGTTAATGAATTGGACACGCAAAGTGAATGTACCATTGCCATGTTTGTGGATGATGAGTGGCGAGGATAGCACATGGAGTCTGCAGAGGCATACAGGTAGATTGCAGAGAGTGGGCAAAAGCATGGCTGATGGAATATTATATGTGCAGTTTGAATTTTGACAGGAAAAATAGAGGAGTTGAATGCTATTTAAATGGAGAAAGACTGCAGAAAGCACCACCACAGAGGGATTTGAGGATCCTCATGCATAAATGACAAAAAGCTAGCATGCAAGTTCAGCAGCCAATGGGAAATGTAAATGAAATGTTGGCTTTTATTTTGAAGCGAATTGAATAAAAATAGAGAAGTCTTGCTAAAACTATACAAGGCACTAGTTGGACCCTACTTATAATACTAAGGGTAGTCATCTAAGGAAAGATTCTGGCATTGGAGGAAGTCCAGAGACGGTTCACTATGTTGATCCTGGGATTAGAGGGATTTCCTTTTGAGGAGAAGTTGCTTAGATTGGGACTGTATGCTTGGGGATTTAGAAGAATGAGAGGTGACCCCATTTTAACATACAAGATCTTTAGAGGACTTGACAGTTCCTTCTTATTGTGGGAGAGTCTCGGACCAGAGGGCATAATCTTAGAGTAAAGGGTTGCACGTTTAAGTAAGAGATGAGACAGAATTTCTTCTCTGAGAGTAGTGAATTGATTATTTTTATTCCTGCAGAAGGCTTTTCAGGCTTGGCAATTAAAAATAGTTGAGGCTGAAATGTATTTTTAATCAGTAAGAATATCAAGGGTTATGAGGTAAAGATAGGAAAGTCGTGACTGAATGGGCCAAATGGCCACCTTCTGTTCCTAGTTCTTCACTTTCCTCCTTCTCTTTTCTTTTGATTTAACCTCTGCTCATTTTAGTCTGTTTTGATTTGACAGGAACAAATGTTGATTGTAGCCTTAGCAACCACCCTTCTGTGTTTCACAAAATTGATTTTACAATCATTTTGTGCTCACATTCCATTTGCTATGAGTTTACTTCAAGCCTATGATTCTTAGAGCGGAATATTCTTGTTCCTGCCCTTTTATTTGCCAAATCGATTCCTCAAGCAAAAACTCCAGTATTTCAATCTTACATGCTCATTGATAAACATGAGATTCAGTTTTGCTGCCTTCCTTCCTATTTATTGACTAGTGGTGCATAAATGCAGCACATTTGTGAAAACATACCTTGTTCTTTGAGAAGGAAGAATGGTAATAGTTTATAAAGAGCATTTCGTATTCTTGGAATATCCTAATGTACTTCACAGTTAATAAATTATTTGCTGAAGCATAGTAACTTGTGCCTCGTAGGCAAATAGAGAAGACACTTTGCAAATCAGATCTTTAGTCGAGTCCTGGATAGGTAGATGAAGAGTTTTATTTCAGTGTCTTCTCATCTGAAGGACAGCATCTCTGGTCAAAAGCAGCCTGTTAAACTCCACTAGTTTTTAACGTAAATTTCTGCACTGAGACCTGACTACAACCTGTTTCCTTATTTCTTTCTCTATAACATGGACTTACTGTGCTCCTGTCTCGTCTCAGCTGCTGCTGAAATCCATGTGATGCCCTTGTTTCCTATAGACTTGACAGTTTTAAGCCATTTCTGGTGGGCTTTGCACATTGTCTCTTCCCAAACTTGAGATGATGCAAAACTGTGCTGTTCTTCTTGGCATTAATTCCCATTCACCATGCTCCCATGTTCAATGACCAGTTTTACAGTGCACAATCTGGCATTGTTTAGATTTCAAAATTCTGATGTTTTTAAATTTCTGCCTTACCGTCTCCACACTCTGTCACCTTCTCCAGCTATAGAGGTATCTGTGTTGCTTTCAAGCAATCTTGCGGTGTACTTGGATTTCCAAAAAATATTTGACAAAGGTTACAACACAAAATAATAGCTTTAAATTTAACATGGATAAAAAATTAGTTAGCTAATAGGAAGTAGAAGGTAAGGATAAATTTATTTATTTCAGCTTGGCAATCTGTAACTCACGGAGTACCACAGGGATCAAGTATTTCCAATCTCTAACAATGACTTGGATAAAGAATCTGAATTTATTTTCTGGTGAGGCAAAGGTAGATAGAATAGTAAGTTGTCAAGTGGAGATGAAGAGTCTACAAGGGATTTAGAAATGAGTGGGCAAAAAAATTAGAAATGGAATATAATGTGGGTAAAAGTGTACTTTTTCACTTTGACAGGGAAAACAGAAAAGCAGAACACAGAATTGTTACTGAGCCATTGTGTCTGCACTGGTATTCTGAGCATTTTAACTAGGTGCAGTTTTCCAGCCATTTTCCCGCAAATCTTGGTGTTATTTCTTCTTTTGCAAAATGCTTTAAAAATCTGACTTCTGGTTCTTACTCGTTTTACAAGTAGGGTCATTTTCTCCTGGTGCACTTTGTCTAGACCCCTCATGATTTTGAAAACTATTATCAAATCTCCTCTTGGCATTTTCCTGTCCAAGGAAAACAGTCCCAACTTTCCTTGTACCTGAAAGCATTTTTGTAAACCTTTTCTGCACTTTCTTCAATGCATTCATATTCATTCTATAATGTGGTGTCCAGAACTGTATACAATACTCCAGCTGAGGTCCAACCAGTGTATTTATATAAGTACATGTTAACTTTATGGCTTTTGTACTCCATGCCCCTCTTAATAAAGCCTGGAATACTGTGTGCTTTATTAACAGTTGTCTACCTTTAATGGCTTATGAACATATACACTCAGGTGTCTCTGTTCCTGTAAAACATTTAAAATGTCCTTTGTTTAAATTGTCTCTCCCAGTTCTTTGTATCAAGTTGTATCAACTTACACTTATCCATACTGAACTTCATCTGCCATCTATCCATCCACTCTATCAACTTGTCTATGTCACTTTAACTTCTATACTGTGGTCTTCACTGTTTATAATCCACCTTTGTTTTGTGTCATATGCAAAGTTTGAACATTTTTTTTGTTATGGACCAGACCAAACTTTCTTCAACTATAGTAAAGAGATAGCCTGGACCTTAACTTTTATCTTATTTAAAGTTTAAAGGCAAGTATAAGATGCTGTGTTCCAGATGTAATTCAATTGGTCATGCTACTTAGCTTTAAGCATAATACACTTCCTTACATCCAGTTAAAATGCTAACAAACAATGAAGAATAAGTGTATTAAGCTCTATTGGAAAACCTAACAGAATAGTAGACTATTTAACTCCCAAACAGCAACTGTTCCAATATAGTAATATCTCAAAAACACACCCTTGGCAAAGGCGCATTCAATAAAATAGATTGTCTCAGATGTGATGTTTCTCCAGTACAAGAGAAAGTTCTGGCAGGGAGGGAGAACTCAAGCTTTTTGTTTGGTGTAGCCGAGAAAGATGTACAGCATCTTCCACGGCCAACTTCAAAACCCCAACAATAGAACTAACCTGAAACCCAGGTTCTGTGGAAGCCTGACTCCACCCATTTGTGCTGCTTCTATTGTTCTAACTATGGAAAAAAACACACCCAGGGTCTCACAAACTGTTTACTTTATTGGCTTGGAAGAGACAACTCAGCATATCTGGCTGAAGAGCTTTCTTCAAAAAGAAAGGACGAAATACACTTCTTAAAGCCATAGTATTGTCATACTTTGCAGATCACATCTAGATGCTTTATATATTTCAACAAAAGCATGGGTTCCAATATTGATCCTTGGAGAACTCCAGTACAAACCTTCTTTCTGCCTGAAAACTACCTGTGAACAGTAACTCTATTTCTTATTCCTCAGCCCATTTTATATCCATATTACTGCTGTCTTTTTTATTCCATGACCTGTTCCTATCATCACAAGTCTGTTGTGTGGCATTGCATTGATTTTTGGAAGTTCATGTACACCGCATCATTAGTGTTGGATCGAGCAATCCTTTCTGTTATCGCTTCAGAAAATTCCAGCAAGTAATCCATTTAAATGAGGAGAGATTCCCTAAGTAGTGGTACAGAGCGATCTGTATGTACTGATACATGAATCAGAAAATGTTAGTATGCAAAAAGAACAAGTGTTTAAAAAGGCAATGGAATGTTGGAGTTTATTGTAAGTGGAATGGAGTACAAAAGTAGGGAAGGTTTACTGCAGCTGCACAGGACCTTGGTGAGACTGACATGGAATACCATATACAGCTTTGAATTCTATATTTGTAAAAGGATGTAATTATGTTCAAAGCAGATCTGAGAAGTTACATTGGGTTTATTCCTGGGATGAAGTGCTGAACCTATGAAGAAAAGTTGAACAGAGTTGTAGGGAGAAGATGGGGGAATGATATTAAGTGAATTCCTCATTTGGAGAGCCATTTCTGATGCATTGGTCACATGGCCACCCTCTGCACCATAACAATTCCAGGATTCTGAGGTTGTATCTTTTCATTACAGAGTTTCAAAGACTGCGAGGTAATCTTGTTGAAACATATAAAATTTTGAGGGGATATGACAGGCTATATAGCAGATAGATGTTCCTTTTGTGTGATGGGCCTGAACTAGTCCGCATAGTTTTAAAAATAATAGATTTCCTCTTTAAGGTAGAGATGAAGAGAATCTTTTTTTCTCTGAGGAGTTATTGTTCTCTTCCTCTGAGAAAGTACTGGAGGCTGGTCATTATATTTATCCAATGCTGTGTAGGTAGATTTTTGATTGGCAAGTTATTCAAGGGTTATGGGACGCAGATAGGAAATTGGAGTTGAGACAGCAATTATATCAAGCATGATCTTACTGCTGTTGAGCAGGTTTGAAAGGCCAAGGGGCCTACTTCTACTCTGCAGTACTATGTTCTTGTGATCTTTGAGGATCCCTGACTTTAGTCGCTTTACCATTAGTGTTTTCACCTCCTAATAAGCAAATAACGAAAGGATGTTTGGTTGAGATAAGAGAATGTGCTTAGTAACTGTGTAACTGTACCTCAACGTTTTCAGGCAACTTTAAGAGAGGAGAGAAGAAAATTTCAAAGAGAAAGAACTTGCACTGGGCAAAGCACCTTTAACCATTGCGTTAGTACATTTACCAATCTGTTGATAAAACTGTTCATGATTTTGTCATTATTGGTCATTAACTTCACTACAGCAATAACAGTTTGTATTTACATAGCACTTTCAATATAGTAAAATGCCCCAGGGTGTTTCACAGAAGCGACAGGTACATAAGTCACATAACAAGATAAGGGGGCATTATGACAGGTGACCTTACACTTGATTTTAAAGAGCATCTTAAAGGAGGAGAGAGTGATAAAGGTTAAGGGAGGGAATTTCAGAGTTCAGCATCCAGGCAGCTGAAGGTATGGCTACTAGTGATAGAGTGATTAAAATCATAGAAGTCCAGGAGGCTGGGATTGAAGGATTGCAAAGATCTCAGAGGGTTGAAGGACTGGAGGAGATTACAGAATGGAGAGGGCATAGCCATGGAAGGATTTGAAAACAAGGATTAAAATTTTAAAATCACGTCTTTGCCAGACTGGAGCCTATGTAGATCAGTGGGCAGAGGTGATGGGTAAACACAGTGTGCCAATATACAGTCACAGAGCCATACAGCATGGAAACAGACCTTTTGGCCCAACTTGTCCATGCCAACCAGGTTTCCTAAACTGAACTAGTCCCATTTACCTGTGTTTCACCCAAATGCAACTAGAGCTGACTCTTGCCAGAGATCAGCAAGTTTCACAGGCATTTCTCTTCATGTGCCCTGGTGAGTTTATTCATGCTATCTTCCCAAACGTGCCTCGTTACCTGTGCACTATGCCATATGGTATCCTGCTCACCTTATTCTCCCATTTGTCGTGGTAGAACAGCAGAACACTGCTAGCATATCCTGGGATTGCTGGCATCAGCAATATCTTTAAAATACATCTATAAACTCAGCTAAGTGCTGGAAGTCCACACCTGTCCTGAACAGTTCCTGTCAATTGTCCCTAGACATGTCTGACGGATGGAAATTGGCACGCTGCTTTGCCGATGGGGTCCTCGTGGTCCTGGTTGACAGGAAGGGCATTCAGTTACTGCCCATGGAACGTTGTCTGAGATGTTGGTGACTGATGGAGGACTGGAGGACAAGTGGCTAGCTGCAGTCAGCAGATTTATTGGATAGGCATATGGAGGATAGTGGGCTAGTGTAGGTTAGGTGGGCTTGGATCGGCGCAACATCGAGGGCCAAAGGGCCTGTACTGCGCTGTATTTTTCTATGTTCTATGTTCTATTACTTCTCTTTCGCTGCTGCTCTTTCGCTGTGTAGCTTTTACCCGATGTGTAGGAGAATTGGAAGCTGCATGTTGATGGGGTGACATGATGTAATAATGAGGACATTAATGCTTGCAAATAGTCTTCTCACTACTCATTATTGGGATACTGTTTCGCTGTTCGTCATTTGATTGAAAATAGGACTTTTTGCACTCAATATCAAGATTCATGTCATTACAAATATCTAGTGATTTGTCCAACTTCCTTGCCAATGACCATGCCATTCATGCTTAGGAAGATTCTGTCATAGGTTTTTATCATTATCAAATTTATATCAAATTGTGAGACCCATGACTGACAACATGGTGCCTTATGGGATATGGGCCTTCAGTTCCTTTGCAGGTGCCACTGCTATAAAAAGGTGCATGCTCCATATTATACAGGGTTAGAATTCAGATCTGAAAAAATGTTTAGTAATATTCTGAATTAATTTAAATTAAACAATCTTAAATGATCAGATGAAGATTATGCTAAAGTGGAGCCATATTGTCTTCTGGTAGCTTGCCTCACAATTGAAGCATTTCTGGATTTAGTTCAAGTAGGGAAGTTCCCACTATTTAAAAATGAATAGCTTCTCTATGGGGCACTCATTTGTAAATTTGGTTTAAGTTGAATTGTGGTTACGATTCGGTCTTCATTGGCCACTGAATCAAAATATTTGGGGACAATTTTTATGCTAGTGTTGAAGAAATGTGCGAAGATTAACGTTCAAATTTCTCCTCGTGCCTCATTCATTATTGTTAGCGAAAAGTCACTGACATCTGTTCTTGTACAATTGAAAGAAAGAAAATATTCTTCAAAAGCCCCCATCAAGTATGAAATTGTTACTGAAATAGGAAATCAGAGCGTTTAGATATATGCTATAATACAAATCTGCTACTAGAATTCCAGTTTCAGTTGGAAAGACCAAGCAAAAGTGATTAAATCGGCACCAACATTCATTCATTTGTGATTGAATAAACAAAGAGCTTTGTTTTACATCAGAACTTCCCAAATGCTTTATAGCCAATAAAGTACTTTTTTAAATGCACTCACTATTGTGATGTGAGAAACACAGAAGTCAATTTGCACAAGGAACCACCGAAACAGCAACAAGATACTTACTATATATCTGTTTAGTTTGCAGAAATAATATTGAACGGGACAATGGCTGATGTCCATCCTACTTATTTAAATAGTGACCGTTGGATCTTTAACATCCATCTGAGAGGGTAGAAGAAGACTTATTTAATATTTCATATGAAAGTCAGTAACCTAACAGCACAGCACTCCCTCAGTTTTGTATGGGAAGTAGCTGTATGCTCAAGTTTGAACCTATGACATTCTACCTCAGAAGCAAAACCATACTGAGGGTGAGATCAGTGAACTAAGTGAAACTGGGATCCCACTCCAGAACTATCTGACCTGTATGACTACAATTACATGCTGTCAAGATTAGAGTGCTGCTGGAAAAGCACGGCAGGTCAGGCAGCATCCGAGAAGCAGGATACGCTGCCTTTCCAAACTGAATCATTGGGGAAGATTGCAATGAAATTTAATTAGGCTGTGGATACATGGGAAGCAAATGGAGATGAATCTAGAACTTCCAGAAAACAGAATTTGATCTGCTCTGTTTGAAGCAACTGAGTTAAGTACTGTATTTAAATGTTATATTTTAGTAATATTGCTTGGATTCTAATTTAATTTGTGTTTGACATATACAGATTTTTGTAATTTAGTTTAATTTTTTAATTAAGTAAATGTTGAAATAATTAATCTTGTTTTCGTCCTGTTATTTAAGAGGACAATAAAAATTTGATTATTTCAATTATTACAGTGAAAGAACTTTCAATTTTATATGTGTAATATCTCAACTGGTTACAGTGATGTGTAAAACTCGTACTAAAATATAATACTCAAATTAAAACGATTGTGCTCTGATAAATGTTTTTCTCCCCAATTCTTTAGGGAAGGGTTTAGATTTTCTTCACAGGAAGCAGCTTCAAGTTTTGGTGATGATCGGCTTTTGATAGAGAAATTCATTGATAATCCTCGTCACATCGAAATTCAGGTTAGTTAATTCAGGATTCTTTAATTGAAGATTCTTGGTCAAAAAATGTTGCAGTTTTAACAAGTTTATGCAAAGAAGTGGATGGACCAATCATTGGCTTTTCACAAATGGAATTTGCCTTCAAATGTAGCCAATAATAGATGGGGGTACAGATCTTTGACTGGAATAGTCCTGAGTGAAGTGTTTTGCATGTTCAGTCTTGCTTCTAATGGGTATATTTACTGCAATGGAAAACTGTTCCCTAATTTGCCACCAAATTAACAGTATCATTCAGATGAAGGAGTAAAATTGGTTAAAATATGAGCAGGCAGTGGGGCATGGTGGAACTTAGAACTGATGCATCTGCTCTTAGCTTGTTGCTCAAATATGTTTAGACAAAATATGGAGAGCTCTGCTCTGTGACTAATGAAGCTGGGCTTCTTGCCGGAGGGTATTTGGTATTGAGATTGGGTGTTTGCAAATGAACTTCTTTCATTTCAAGTATTACAGTGGGCTTGAAACCTCCCTCAAAATCATGAAATTGTGACTTCTTTAGGGTCACTACCACAAACAATGTACTAAATGTAAAAAATGAGTTCACTACATGATCAGTCATGAATCTCAGCAAGTGTTGTTTTAGTATTCAAACTGGTGAAAAAAGGAGAATTTGGACTTTAATTTTTAAATGTGCAAATTTCGTAGACTCCATTGTATCGAAACAGGCCATTTGACACAGCTGGTCTATGCTAGTAGTTACGTTGTGCACAAACCTCCTTCTGTCCATCTTCACCATGCTGTGTCAAAGTATCCTACTATTTCTTTCTCCCCTTAATGTACTTACCTCAACCAATCCCTGCAGTTGGAAGTTCCACATTTTCACCACTCTGGATAATGATTATGCTCCTGAATGTCCTATTCTATTAATTAGTGATTATCTTATAATTGATAACCCCTGCTTTTGGTCTTCAAAACAATTGGAAACACTCCAAATGTACCCTGCATAATCTTCACGATCTTAGTCAGGTTATCTCTCAGCTTTCACTGAAAAGTGTTTGATTTCCTAATAAATCTGTAATGCAGATGCGCATGTAGACCCTAAATTGTGAATTATTTTTAAAAGAGCCATATAGAAGCCTGACATCATCCAGGGAAAGCAACCTACTTGATTAACACTCCATCCACCATCTTAAACATTCACTCCCTCACCACTAATGTTTAGTGGCAGTTGTATGGACCACATGTAAGCTCCACTGCAGCAACTCACCAAGGTTCCTTTCGACCGCACCTTCCAAACCTGTAACCTCTACCATTTGGAAGTACAAGGGCAACAGGGCACATGGAACACCACCACCTACAGGTTCCCATCCAAACCATCCACCTTCTTGGCTTGGAACAAGATTGTCGTTCATTCACTGTCATTGGGTCAGAATCTTGGGATTCTCTTCCTAACATCACTGTGGATGTATCTATACCATATAGACTGTAGAGTTTCAAAAAGCCAACTTGCTACCCTTCTTTTGAAGAGTAACGATGGATGGAAAGCAAATCTGGACTAGTCAATGAAGTCCATTCTGTGAAATTATTTAAAAGAAAATAAATAGGGGAGATCCCCGTTTTATTCCTGCAGTGGCCTGAATCAACTGATCTTAGCTGAGATACCAAGAGGGTACTGCAATTAGCCTCAATACATTTGGGTAGGAATGGGCAAAATCGAGGTATGTTGCATTGCTGTTCTTCATCTCATCATCTCTACTGGTGATGTCTTGTGATCTGCTGGGGAGATTAAGTCCATAAGACATACCCATGAAGTCAATCAATCTGCACCCACTCACTGTCAAGCTCCAACATGATGAAGAGGCACTTCAGGACACCTAAAACTTTTTGTTCTGTTACGCATGGTATCTAGTTTTATGAGATTTGAAACTTTGAAGAAAGGAGAAAGTTGGGGCTGCAGATGTTGGAGGTCAGAGTCAAAGTGTGTGGTGTTGGAAAAGCGCAGCTGGTCAGGCAGCATCCGAGGAGCAGGAGAATTGACTGATCAGAGAATCCTGATGAAGGGCTTATGTGCGAAACATCGATTCTCCTGATCCTTGGATGCTGCCTGACCAGCTGTACTTTTCCAGTGCCACGCTCTTCAACTTCGAAGTCAAATTTGGGGACTTAATGCAAAATAAAATCTGCTTTCAAATAGTAAATATAATTTTAAATTTGCCTAAAAAATGTGGAACTTGACTACATATTTGATGGATGATATTGTTCTGGGTCCACGTGTTAGTGTGCTTTTTC
Organism: Chiloscyllium plagiosum; assembly: GCF_037043375.1. Taxonomy (NCBI): domain Eukaryota; kingdom Metazoa; phylum Chordata; class Chondrichthyes; order Orectolobiformes; family Hemiscylliidae; genus Chiloscyllium; species Chiloscyllium plagiosum. The sequence continues at coordinate 18,930,258 of NW_028270144.1, read as the reverse complement.
CTCCATTATTGTATCAAAAATCATTTCATACCCATAAATGCCTTTCAATGCAATAATGTTTGCCTGTAGATTTTAGGCGACAAACACGGTAATGCCCTCTGGCTGAACGAGAGAGAATGCTCCATTCAGAGAAGGAACCAGAAAGTAGTTGAAGAAGCACCCAGGTACGCCATTTACCAAAATGTTTAATTACCTTCTTACTAATTAGTGTCATTAAAGTTATGATTACAAAAAAATCATTTTCAACTTTAAACACTGGAAGACAAAGAAAGTTATGGATGTTCTAAAGACCAGAATTGGAAGGGAACAGGGTTTATGGAAGGTTGTGTGTTTGGAGGGTATTGCAGGGATGTGGAGTGGTGAAGTGATGGGGGTTGGGGGCTTTGAAAACCAGATAGAAAATTTTAAACAGGGTAATGCCAGATTATAGCCAATGTTGATCAGTAAGCACAGGGCCAATGGGTGGTAGCAACATTTGTGACAGTTAAGGGAAGGGCAACATGACCAACCAGGAAAACATTGGAATAGGCAAGACCGCAGGTAATAATGTTCTGGTTGAGTAGCAGATGCGCTGAAGCAGTTCCAGAGATGGTGAGTGTTGCGGAGACTTCAGCCTATGATGCACATGATATATGCTCAGTGTTAAATAGGTTTAAATGGTGTGTCCAATGTTGGACAGTAACCAGGAGGGGGATGGAGACTGTGGCTAGGGAACAAAATCTTTACTGGGGACCAAAATCAATAGCTTCGTTCACAGCAAATTTTAGTTGGAAGATATTTCTGCTCATCCAATACAGGCTGTCAGGCAAGTAGTCTTCCTTTAAAACTTTAAAACAGAATTTGTCTTCCTTTAAAAGTTTTTTCATAATCTTTTTGAAAATACATCTATGATTCACTTCTGCCATGAAATGTCATGGACTTTTACATTAAGGAAAATCTACAAATTTCTTCTGTTTATTGTTAGTGGTTGATGTCGTAAAGTTAGAAACAACTTGCATTTCTATAGAGCCTTTCACAACCTTAAAATAATCCCAAAACCAATGGAGTTTTTTTTTCAACTGTTACATGCAGGGGACACAAGAGTTATTGTGAGCTCCCACAAACAGCAAAGTGACAAATATGGCTAATCCATTTTACTAATGTGGGTGGAGGAATAAATACTGGCCAGAACTCTCTTGTTCTTCGAGATAGTGCTCTCCAGTCTTTTATGTCCATCTGAGAGGGCTGAAAAGGCCTTAGTTTATTGTTTCATCTGAAATGCAGCACTGGAAGTGGGAGTGTCATCCTAGATTATGCCCCTTATACATTCATGACTGTGTGGCCAAATTTCACCCCAACTCCATTTATAACACCATTGTTGGTCAGATTTCAAACAATGATGAGATAGAATAAAGGAAAGAGATTGAGTGCTTAGCAGCACAATGTAAAGACAGCAATCTCAGCATCAATGTCAGCAAATTGAAGGTATTGGTCATTGACTTCAGGAAGTGGAGTGGAGGGCACTCCCCTGTCTGCATCAATGGTGCTGAGCTGGAGATGGTTGAGAACGTCAAGTTCCTGGGAGTGAAGATCACCAAAATTCTGTCCTGACCCATCCACATCGATGTGATAGCCTGGAAAGGAATCAGTGTCTCTACTTCCTCAGAAAGCTAAGGAAATTCGGCATGTCCACAAAGACTCTTACCAATTTTTAGAGATGTACCGTTGATACATCCAGATAGGATGTTTTCTATGCACGATATAGAAACTGCTGATCCCAAGACTGCAGGAAACTACAGAGAGTAATGAACACCGTCCAGTCCATCACTCAAACCAGACTTCCATCCATTGACTCCATCTACACTTCCAGCTGCCTTTGGAAAGCAACTAACATAACCAAAGGTCCCTCCCATCCTAGTTATACTCTCTTCCACCCTCTTCCGTTAGGCAGAAGATATAAAAATTTGAATACATATACGAACAGATTCAAGATCAGCTTATTCCCTGCTGTTTTGAACGGAACTTGCAAATTCTGATCTCACTGTCTGCACCTTCTCTGCAGCTGTAACGCCATATTCCTGTTCTGCTACCCTGATGCACTTTGTATGGTACAATCTGCCTGTACAGCATGCAAGACAAAACTTTTCACTGTATCTTGGTACATGTTTCAAAGTAGGAATTTATAAAATGTCACATGGATTGACTGCCTACAGGTTGTGTACTTTTTGAGCAAAATAAAATTTATCTGGAAATACAATTCTGCAAATGCACATTCACCCCATTGACTTATATGTGTGTGTGCGCATGTGAGGGAGAGAGAGAGAGTGTGTGACAGAATGAATATGTGCCTGTTAGTGTTTGTGCATGCTTGGTAGAGTGTGTGTGTGAATGTGATGCAGTATAAGCCAGTGAAGGATGTGCACATGGGTCTGAGTGTGAGGGGTGTATGTGTGTGTGTCAGAGAGGGTCTGCGTGAGTGTGAGAGTATGCAAGGGTATGTGTGTGTATATGTGCTTGTGTGTATGAGAGAGTGTCTAGTATAGTGGAGTTATCTGTGCATGTGACAGCAATAAATCTAACTCAAACTCAAACTCAGTCTCTTGAATAGAACTTGAATCCACACCTTTCAGAGGTGAATTTACATGGTTGATGGCTTAGTTGGCACTGCTAATTTTTTTTGGCTTTCTTTTAATGCAGCACTTTTCTGGACCCAGAAACTCGAAGGGCTATGGGAGAACAAGCAGTGGCATTAGCCAAAGCTGTCAATTATTCCTCCGCTGGTACAGTGGAATTCCTTGTGGATTCTAAGAAGAACTTCTATTTCTTAGAAATGAATACTCGCCTTCAGGTACAGAAAGGCCTTGTCTTATTTCCTTTTTAAACTGATTGGGAAAATGAGACCTAGATAGAGTTTGTGGCAAGGTTATGCTAGGTTTGAGCAATGTAAAAAGGAAAAAACCTTTTCCAATTAGATAATTTTACAAGGTCTAAGAGGATACAAATTTAAGGTTTTGGCTGAGAGGTGCTGGGAGGGTGGCTGCGGGGATATGAGGCAGAGTCTTTTTGTGTAGTGAGTGGTGATGCCTTAGGCCTTGCAGAATGGTGGAATCAGAGACCATCAATGATATCAAAAAGAAATTTGATAGGTACTTGAAGGTATTAAACTTGCAGGGTCTTTGAGGAGAAATGGAATGTCTGGATTATCACAAAGACAACTGGCATGGATCCAGTTATGGCATAGAGGACTCTGCAAGTATTTTGAACTCAGTGGGGAATTTAAGTGTATGTTCTTTACCCAGAGAATGTGGAACTCATTGCTGTGGGGAACATTTGAGATGAACATCCTACAAGCATATAAGGAGGAGATAGATGAGTACAAAAGAGAAAAACATATTTATTAATGGAGTGAGATGAAGGAGGTTGACAGCAGGCTCATGTCCAACATAAACGCTAGCATAGATCTGTTAGCCTGAGTGGCCTGTTTCTCCACTGTAATGTCTATGTAATTGCTGCTGTAGTTGCTGTGTACACATTGCCCCTTGCTTCAAAGTGACCTTGAGGAGGGGGCAATTAAGTACCACAGAGGGTCCCAGTACGTAGCTAGCCGCAGTGCTTTGATATTTTTCCCACATGGCAGCCAAAATTTCCTTTCAGTTTTTTTGTAACTGGATGCATGCTGTGTTGCACTAAAAATTTATGTTAATGTCAGCAATAAAAAGAAAGCCTTTTGAAAATAATTTTCAAAGCAACAGTCTTTTTACCTCAACTAATGACGCGTTTTATTGAAATAACAAAAATGTGGGTTATGCTTTTAAAATAAAAGAACAATATTTATATAGAAACATGCATTTTGACAATCGTTAGTCTTTACTCTTTTGTGATCTTTTAGTTACAAGAAAAGGCACTGTCTGGTTGCCTTTTGCAGTTTGATATTAAAATATCTTTCTCAGTATTTTGTTTATCTCTGTTTAAGATTCTCTGCATTGTTTCACAGGAAAGAAAATACTGCATAGAGAGCAAATTTACCAGAATGTTATGAAGGGTAAAATACTTCAGTCATGTGGTGAGATTGGACAAGCTGGCTTTGTTTTTCTTAGAGCTGTGCTGCATATGGGAGGTTTAATGGAGGTGTTCAAAATTCTGAAGGGTACTGATAATTAAATAAGAAGAAACTGTTTCCACTGCCAACAGGGTCATTAAGCAGAGGTTACAGATTTAAGATGATTGACAAGATAACCAGATGAGAATATCTTTTGCGTAGCAATTTGTTGTGTTCTGGAATGCACTACCTGAAAGGTCAATAGGAGCAGATTCAAAAACTTTCAAGAGAGACCTGCAAATACATATTTCTAATTAACCTGTTCAAATGTGTTATGGCATACCTCTGGAACAGGTGGTACTTGACCGCAGAGGTAGGGATACTACAAGTATACCACAAGAGAACTTGAATATATGCTGGGAAAAGGAGAATCTTTGCGTTCAGAAACAATTGGATAGTTTTCTTTCTTTCTAGTTGAGATGCATTTAATAGTAATGTGTGATTGTCATCTTGAAGAGAGTACTTGATTCCGAGTTTTCAAGTAATCTCTTTCCCTTTTCATCTAGTTTAAATATTTCTGTTGAGGTTGAATATTAAATGTGGCAAGCTGTTGCTTTGTGTGTATGTGATGTGGAGAATCTTTGTCAACCACCCAGATTAGATATTTACTGGTGACCCTAAAAAGAGTTGCCCACACACTTCTATGGACTGCACTTATAACAATTTTAACTTTAGAATGCTGATTGAATCAGGATGTTTTTTAATTTTTATCTTAACCTTGCCACTCCTTTGGCAGCAGAATAGGAGGAAATGACTCAATTTATTTTTTTTCCATAACATTCTTTAATATTATTCCCAATTCGCTAAATCAACTAGTAAAGTTGAGACATGGTACTGTGCCAGACTGCAAACCTCACTTGAATTGATATTTAGAAATATTTCTTCATACTGTACAGACTAGGGTCGTATTCTCTGGAAGGTAGAAGATTAAAGGATGATATAAACGATGTGCTTAAAATGACTCAAGAATTTGATAGAGCGAAATTATTTCCTATGGTGGGTGAGTCCAGAATAAGGGGATAGAATCTTAAAATTCGGGCCACAGTTTTCTGTGGTGTTGTCAGGAAGCACTTCTTCACACAAACATTAGTGGAAATCCAGAATTCTGAACTTCACCAGTACTCTCCCAAAATATCTTTGAACGCAAAGTCAATGAATAGATGGGGATTGGAAAGGATTATGGAATGTAGGTGGACAAATGGAGCTGAGGTACACATCAATCACAATCTAATTGATTAGCCAAACATGGTTGACTGCTCACTTATGTTCTAATGCTACGACTTCATTCTGTTCCTTTCTATCTCATTGTGGGAGCTACATTATTTCCTTTCATGGATGTTGGTATGGTCCCCTAGGTGATCAATCATATGCTCCCATTCAGAGCCAGCTCACCTAACCATTTTCATGTTTCCCATTAGAAACATGGTCCAGAAATATGGAGCCAATTTTTGGATATATGCTCCACTCTTCCACCATCAGCACTGGATCTATTAGAAAGGCAGATTAATTGTGAGCTGCATACTCATGTCTGTGTGTACTGATCTTCTTGTGCTCCCATACAAAAACATTGGTCCCTTTAATCACTTTTTTTCCAAGGATTGAGTTAAAAATTGGTGTGATAGCATCCCAGTAAAAAGTGATTGGCAAAAGAACTGAAGGTAATATGAGGAAAATCATGTTTACACAGTGAGTGGTCAAGATCTGGAATTCATTAATGTGATGGAGGCAGATTCAATTATGCCTTTTAAAAGAGGACTGAGTATGCATCAGAAGAGAAAGGAATTACTGGCCTAAGGCAAATGTGAGTAACTGGCTTGGTCTTGCTAAAAGCCAGCCACAGACATGATAAGTTGAAAAGTCTCCTGTGCTGGAACCATTTTATGAATTCCACGGCTCTCTGAGTTTATGTGGTGGCTGCTATCATTGCCATAGCAGGTAAATTAGCCTTTTTGCTACCAATTACATTGACAAATCCTCCTTTATATTCATTATGAAATTTTAATATCTGGGAGTAATTGAATCAAATCAATTTAAGATCAATTGGTACCCCAATTTTCTTTTGTTACCGCGTTCATTCATGGCTTTCATGAAAGGGAAGACATTAGAACACATTGCAGTATATCAAGAAAATGACTTAATTCAGAGCTAACACCCATTCTTTGGCAGCTAGTCTGATCCAACCATTCTGTGTGGAAAGTTAAAAATCACACAACACCAGGTTATAGTCCAACAGGTTCAATTGGAAGCACTAGCTTTCGGAGCGCTGCTCTTTAATCAGGTGGTTGAAGGATGAAGGAGTAGCGCTCTGAAAGCTAGTGCTCCCACTGTATGCAGTGGGAGATCAACCATGGAGAGTCTTGGCTTTGTACACTGGTAGGTGTTAATTATCCATTAAAAACTCTTGAACCCAACTTCTAGGCTGGCACTCCAGTGCACTATTGGGGGAGTGCAGCACTGCTGCAGGAGTCTTTCTATTGAGATGTTAAAGCAAGGCCCCATCTGCCCTCTCAAGAGGAATAAGAACCCACTATATTATTTGAATGAGCTAGTGAGTTCTGTCTGATGCCTTGACTGCTATTGACCCCTCCAAAAAAATAGATAAACTGATCATTCTATTACTGCTAGTTGTGGGACTTGCTGTGTGCACATTGGCTGTTGTGATTCCTTCATTAAACAGTGGCTGAACTTCAAATATTTGTAAAGCACTTCAGAAAATACTGATGTTGATGAAGGTGTTATGGAATTGCAAGCCTTTCTATTCCTTTAATGCATTTAACTAAATTATTGACTGGTTGAAAGTGAGAGCCTGTGTCCCAGTAATCACCTTGTCAAACATGTTGTGAATTGTTTCACCATCTCTCACCTTGTCAAGTATCTGGAAAGCTTGAGTTGCAAAACATCATTCTGTAGATGTCTTACTTGAAGATTTATAGAAGACATTTGGGTGGGTATATGGATAAGAACACTTTAGAGGAATATGGACCATAGGCTGGCAAATGGGACTACATTAGTTTAGGATACCTGGTCAGCATGGAGGGGTAGACTTAAGGGCCTGTTTCTATGCTGTACATCTCTGTGACTCTGTTTTAAAGCTGTAGGAGATCCAAAGCCAATCAATGACAGAGGAGGTGGTTCTTTACTGAACCCCCCTCCACCCCATGAATTTCAAGAAGCTACATTTATGGGGAAATACGAACTGCTAATTTTCTGAATTACTTGAGAATCCCTTTGTAAACATCTCAGGTGACCTTTCCTCTTTTTTTGTTACCTTCTGGTCAGTGAGCTACTGCAGGTAAATCTACCACGCTGGGCACTGCAGATGAGCTTGATATTCTTCTCCTTCAAATGTTAAATACACACACTTTCAGCAGGGGCACTGGATCACGATCAAGAGCTGAAACCTGGGCCAGTTTCTGTCCTTTGATATGCATGGCTCCAAAATCACAGCAGGCAACTGTACCAGTGAGCTGAGTCACTGTGAATTATTCTGAAGACTTTGTGTAGCAATCTCATAACCAGTAAGTTTTTTTTTGGAAAGATTCCTCTTATAGTCCCATTCCTGGTCCTGATTGCTTTTTCTTCTAAAACATTCTTTATTTGACCAGCTCAGACCAACTGGGGAAAGGTGGTCAGTTCAACTTGTCATCACCTACAGTAAATAGAGAGACTAGTGACAGTCTTGTGCAGTGTTTTTGCAACAGAATGAAAATATACATTGGGACAGTTCAGCTGCTCATTGCTAAAGGATAGAAAAATGGTTTTCTGCAATTAATATATACAAAATTCAGAAGACAGAGAAGACAGTTTTGTCATAGTTCAAGTTTGGGCTGAAAGTGAGTGCCATTGACTAATAAATAAACTCCAGTTTAAAGAATAACATCCTTCTTCTGCAGTCCCATTGGCCAGATTTGCACTATACAAACTGTTTGCTCTTTTAAGTAATGACTTTTATTAGAAAAATGTCAAAGTGTCAGTTAATTATGAAGAAAATTTCCTTGGATTAGAAGCTTCACTGAGTTAATTGCACCATCTGCTCTGTAGATAGTGAACTGGTCTCTGCTGAAATTACCCAGTAAACAAGTGTCTGGTAGTATTTTGCAAGACATTGGGGTTTAATCTGGATGTCAACACATTTATTTATATCCAGAAAACCTTCAACTAATTTTATTTGTAAAGTGTTTTTGAAATGCAGCCGTCCAACTTACATAGTTTCAAATGATAAGACAAAATATTTGTTGTCCTCCCTTCTCACCTATCCTCATCTTCCAATCCTGACTGAGGTCAGAAACCTAGACTAGCCAGTGGATGCATTCAGACTGGGTATTCCCTTAACAGCATCATGCAAAGCTGTTAGCAGCAATTTGCTGATAACACAGTGACTCCATTTGTTGAGCCCAGCTATTGTGCATGCTAAGCACTATACAGCATCATCTGGAGGGAGAAAGCCTGAAGGATCCATCTGCTCATTTCTGTTGCACAGGGTTGATGTAAGATTATATTAATCTGGTTGCTCTTTGGAACAGGTTAGGGAAAGTAGGCAAATGGATGATACTTGGAATAAACTGTTAGGAAACCACAAACCACTTCAGAAAATATAGTGTTAAAGAACAGACTTCTAATCAGATGAGAACAGCATCTTGATGCTAGTTGTGATAACATAGCTATGCTTTTTGTATGTGTGTGTCTAAATTTTAGGATTTTTGTGGAGTGACAACGTTTGTCTCTTGGTAGTGTGTATGTTTCTGTATGTCTGTATAACTGTGTGTGTATATCTGTCAGAATGTGACTGTGTAAATGCCTATCTGTGTAGTGGTGCTCATGGCAGGTTCTGTATGTGCATATATCTGTGCATATTGTCCATGTTTGATACATATGTTTGACAGCATGTGTCTGTACATGAAGATGTGTGAAGATGTGTATGTCTATATGCTGTATGTTGGTGTTTGATCTGTGTGTGGGTACGGTGTATGTCTGTATGTATTTGTGTTAGTTTCTGTGTCTGCATTGCAGGAGTGTGATTCTGTGTGTGCATTTGTTTGTGTGTCTGGATTGCATGTTTGTGTGCTTATATGTCTGGATTGTGTTTGTATATCTAGATCATTCATATACCTGGATTGCTTGTGTGTTTGATTATCTAAATCATGCTTGTGTGGTTTTTGTGTCTGGGCTGTATGTGTATCTGTGCTTGTGTGTCTGGGATTCAGCATGTGGGTACTTATGGGACTATAGCTGCATATTACAGTAACTGCTAAGGAATAATGAACTGACTTTCTGCAGACTTTGTGTTTTTTACTTCAGAGAAAAGGACAATTCCTTCCTTTGCAGAGGAGCAATGGTTGTTTGCTATCGCTTCCACACCCACAAGATGTTCAGTGACCTCGGAGCCAATGTTATGACTCACTGGGAAAATGCATTAGAAATTGAGCCTCACTATTCCTGGAGTCATCACAAAAGCTAAAGAATTTATAAAGCATGCAAAGTTCCTCAATTTACCTGGCTTTTAGATACAGGTTGTTAGGAAACATGGACCACTTTCTGTACTGAACAATCTCTGCTATTTATTACAAATAATCAGACTCTAGCCACAGGTAATCAATTATAAACCATCAACATATAATATTACTAATTAAAACTCGAATCCCCTTATAAATTCTCCCTTACATTCATATAGGCAGACAGAATAGATTATGGACAAAGGGGAAAGGTTGGAAGACAGTTCAATAGACTTTGCTGCCAGGTTCTGTTGTTGTTGTTGTTGTCATTGATGTGGTCTTTATGACTCTTCTGCAGTACTTTGCTTCATCCAGTTCCAAGATGATTAAAACAAGTGTCTGACTTTCAGCTAAAAGTCACAGGTTACGACAACTATTACAACAACAAGGAAAACAAATGATTTTATTCATATTTACAATAAGATTTGACTGAAAAGAACAGAGAAACCATTCACCAGCTGGGGAAACAGTGGAGGTGGTTCTGGATGTCTTGAAATGCATAAAAGTGTTTAAACCAAGAACCTGATCAGGTGTACCTTAGAACTCTGTAGAAAGCTAGGGAAGTGATAGCTGGCCCCCTTGCTGAGATATTTGTATCACTGATGGTCACAGGAGAGGTGCCTGGAGGTTGGCTAACGTGGTGCCACTATTTAGGAAAGGTGGTAAGGACAAGCCAGGGAACTATAGACCAGTGAGCCTGATGTCGGTGGTGGAGGGAATCCTGAGAGATAGGATTTACATGTATTTGGAAAGGCAAGGACTAATTAGGGATAGTCAACATGGCTTTGTGTGAGGGAAATCATGTCTCACAAACTTGATTGAATTTTTTAAAGAAGTAACAAAGAGGATTGATGAGGGCAGAGTGGTGGACGTGATCTATATGGACTTCAGTAAGGTGTTCGACAAGGTTCCCCATGGGAGACTGATTAGCAAGGCTAGATCTCATGGAATATAGGGAGAACTAGCCATTTGTATATAGAACTGGTAAAAAAGTAGAAGACAGAGGGTGGTGGTGGAGGGTTGATTTTCAGACTGGAGGCCTGTGACCAGTGGAGTGCCACAAGGATCAGTGCTGAGTCCGCTACTTTTTGTCATTTATATAAATGATTTGGATGGGAACATAGGAGGTATATTTAGTAAGTTTGCAGATGACACCAAAATTGGTGGTGTAGTGGACAGCGAAGAAGGTTATCTTTAATTACAACAGGATCTTGATCAGAATGGCCAATGGGCTGACGAGTGGCAGATGGAGTTTAATTTAGATAAATGCGAGATGCTGCATTTTGGGAAAGCAAATCTTAGCAGGAATTATACACTTAATGGTAACTTCCTAGGGAGTGTTGCTGAAGTTTGGAGTGAAGGTTCATAGCTCCTTGAAAGTAGAATTGCAGGTAGATAGGATAGCGAAGAAGGTGTTTGGTATGCTTTCTTTTATTGGTCAGAGCATTGAGTACAGGAGTTGGGAGGTCATGTTGCGGCTGTACAGGACATTGGTTAGGCCACTTTTGGAATATTGTGTGCAATTCTGGTCTCCTTCCTATTGGGAGGATGTTGTGAAACTTGAAATGGTTAAGAAAAGATTTACAAGGATGTTGCCAGGGTTGGAGGATTTGAGCTAAAGGGAAAGGCTGCATAGACTGGGGCTGTTTTCCCTGGAGCGTGGAGGCTGAGGGGTGACTTTATTGAGGTTTATAAAATCACAAGGGGCATGGATAGGATAAATATGTGGGGGAGTCCAGAACTAGAGGGTGTAGGTTGAGGGTGAGAGGGGAAAGATATAAAAGAGACCTAAGGGGCAACTTTTTCACGCAGAGGGTGGTACGTGTATGGAATGAGCTGCCAGAGGAAGTGGTGGAGGCTAGTACAATTGCAACATTTAAAAGGCACCTGGATGGGTATATGAATAGGAAGGTTTAGAGGGATATGGGCTCGGTGCTGGCAGATGGGACTAGATTGGGTTGGGATATTTGGTCGACATGGACAAGTTGGATTGAAGGGTCTGTTTCCATGCTGTACATCTCTGTGACTCTATGTGCAAACCTGTGTGTTCGGATACCCTCTCTATGAGTTTGTGTGTTTGGACTTTATGTGTACCTGACGCATGTGCTTGTGTGTCTGGATTGTCTGTGCACGTGCCTGGATTGTGTGTGTGTGATTGTGTGCCTGGGATTACCTGTGTGCTTATGTGTGTTGAGATTTTGCGTGTTTTTGTGTGTCTGAAGTGCCTCTCTATGGATGGATGATGTGTGCACGCATATGTTTGGCTTGTCATGCTGCACTGTGATAAAGCACTAAAAATTGAACCCTGCTAATCCTGGAGTCATTCTGGAGTCATTTTAACAAGATCCTAGACTTGCACAATTTGCCTCATTTTCAGACCCAGGTTGACAGAAAGAATGGACCAGGTTTCTGTAGTTAACAAGAGTAATTATTTATTACAAGTAATTAGACTTCAGCTACAAGCAAACATGTATGAATTGTTGGCATATAACTCTACTAGTTAAAATTTTAAGCCCTTTATAAACTTGCCATCTTCACATACAGACAGGAAACAAATTGTTGGCATTAGAGGCAGTGGGAAAAATTGGGAAAACAGTTTGGTAGTCCCTGTTCATAGGATTTGCTGAGATAATTCTTCTGCTGATCGGAATGCTGCTTCTTTATTCTTCCTTCTCCGGATTCTTTCACATGTTTGCAGAAGGCACAAGGTGACTGGTTCACCCTAACTAAAGGTCTCTGATTTATTAATTAAAAGTCACAGCTTACAACAACTGCTGAAGGAAAAATAAACTATTAGTTTCTTTAGACTTTTATTTTTTTCTCTCTGCAGAAAGCCTAGAGAGTTTCTGAGCTGTTGAAATCTGTGCTTCTCATTGTTTTTGGCCTAAGCTGTTCACCCACCTGGGAACCAATTGCATAGTTGCTGATAGGTAGAAGAACTTTGTCATCAATGACTGGTCACTAATCCATAGACCATTCGGTACTCATTGCCAGCTGACTCTCCATTTGGACAAGCCCTTGGATCCAGCCTGTCTGTTGCTACTACTATTCCTGCTTCAATAGCAAATTATCAGTAGTAGTTACAATGATGTCAGGTTACTTGCTTTCAAAAACTGCAATAATCCTTGGCTTTTATAACTTTTTTCCCCCATTCCGTCTACAAGCAAAAATACTGAAAAATAACAAGATACGTTCTTTGCAGCCTGGATTGCAAGTGTGCAATATAGTTGTGTCAATGAATTCTTATGTGTAAATATGCATTTTTGTTTGTGTGTTATGTGCACTTGTAAGTTTGCATTATGTTTGTATGTGCTGGTATGTCTGCAATTTGTGTGTATTCCTGCAAGTGTGTGTGTGTGTGTGTGTAAATCTGCGAAAGTGTATGCGTACATGCACGTGTGTCTGGGATTGTGTGTTTGTACTTGTGCACTTGTGTGTCTGGGATTGTGTGTTTGTGTGTGGGTGCTTGTGTTTCTGTGATTGCATGTGCACGCCTGTGTGTCTGGAATTGTGTGCACGCAAATTTTTATGTGTCTCGGATTGTGTGTGTGAGAGTGCGTGCATGTTTGTGTCTGGGATTGTGTATATAATGCTTTTGTGTCTGGAATATGTGCATGTGTCTGCATATGTCTGTTTGAGTGTCTGTGTTTATTTGTGTGTATTTGTGCTTTATGTGCAAGTATGTGCAAGTATCTGCTTCTTGTTTTTTACATGTGTGCCCAGGTTGTGTGTGTAAGTGTATTTTTGTGTCTGGACTCTTTGTTTTCATGTGTCTAGCTTGCATGGGTGTGCTAATGTTGTTTGTGTATATGCTTCTGAGTCCAGATTGTGTCAGTTTGTGATAGTGTCTCTGGATTGTGTTTGCGTGTGTCTGTTCTCTTGTGTCTTTGAGGTTTCCGTATTACATGTGTGTTTGCCTTTATCTGGATTGTGCATGAATGGAGAGTGAGAGAGACATGGTGAGAATAATATCTGTTTTTGAGCAGGTGTGGGTGTTTGTCCATATTTTTAATTTTCTGTTTTTGGGTAAAGCCTCTCTTTGTTGTTAGTGAACTGAAAAGCACCGGTTGAAGCGACAGTCTTGCCCTTGGCTAGTGAGCTCGTGCATGTTCCCACTTTGTGTCGTTGTTTATCTTTCATTGTTTTTCCTTGACGACTATTTCTTTGTGACCTTGCAGGTTGAGCATCCTGTCACCGAATGTATTACTGGCCTGGACCTAGTCCAAGAAATGATTCGCGTTGCCAAGGGTTACCAACTTTGTCACAAGCAAGCTGATATTCCCATCAATGGTTGGGCCATTGAATGCAGGGTTTATGCAGAGGTAAAGTTTAGTTGGCTTTACAGTTCATAAGAAATACCATCTGATGGATTTAGAGATAGGGTAGCTTTGATTGACAATTAAATTGAAATTCATAATTAGTAAACATACTTTTGATAGGACTAATGTATAGGATAATGTATATTGCACAATCACTCCCCTTCCCCCAGTTTCCTCAAACTTTAGTTCTTTTCCTTCCATAAAATGATTCTCCTTTAATTACCTATAACATCCTGAAGGCTTTGTTCTGTTACTTTCTCTGTCGTCTTTAAAGCACACTAACAATTTTGTAATTTGTTATGCAAATGAGGAAACCTTCCTGAATGGGAGAGGTGTTTATTGGTCATTTGCTCTGTGGTTAAAAAAAAGTGGAGAGAAAAGACTCCAAATGTAATTTCATGTCTTCAGTAATCCAAAATAGCCTGGTCAATGGGGTTGATTGTATGAACAGTTAACACTACTTCCTGTGTTTTATCCTACAGTTAATGCTTCCTCTTGTTTGAACCTCTTTCTCTAGGATCCTTACAGATCTTTTGGGTTGCCTTCGATTGGCCGTCTCTCTCAGTATAAAGAGCCTCTACACATGCCCAATGTAAGTTTGCTGAGTACTGTGTTGTTTAGGGTGTAGGTTTGCTCGCTGAGCTGTAGGTTTGATATCCAGACGTTTCATTACCTGGCTAGGTAACATCATCAGTGGCGACCTCCAAGTGAAGCGAAGCTGTTGTCTCCTACTTTCTATTTATATCCTTCTCCTGGATGGGGTTCCTGGGGTTTGTGGTGATGTCATTTCCTGTTTGTTTTCTGAGGGGTTGATAGATGGCATCTAGATCTATGTGTTTGGTTATGGCGCTGTGGTTGGAGTGCCAGGCCTCTAGGAATTCTCTGGCATGCCTTTGCTTAGCCTGTCCCAGGATAGATGTGTTGTCCCAGTCGAAATGGTGGCATTTTTCATCCGTGTGTAGGGCTACGAGGGAGAGAGGGTCGTGTCTTTTTGTGGCTAGCTGGTGTTCGTGTATCCTGGTGGCTAACTTTCTTCCTGTTTGTCAATGTAGTGTTTGTGGCAGTCCTTGCATGGAATTTTGTAGATGACGTTGGTTTTGTCCATGGGATGTACTGGGTCTTTTAAGTTTGTTAGTTTTTGTTTGAGAGTGTTGGTGGATTTGTGTGCTACTAGGATTCTGAGGAGTCTTAGTAGTCTGGCTGTCATTTCTGAAACTTCTTTGATGTATGGTAAGGTGGTTAGGGTTTCTGGCTGTGTTTGGTCTGCTTGTTGTGGTTTGTTCTTGAGGACTCTGCGGACTGTATTTTTTGAGTATCCATTCTTCTTGAATACAGTGCCACCATTTCGACTGGGACAACACATCTATCCTGGGACAGGCTGAACAAAGGCATGCCAGAGAATTCCTAGAGGCCTGGCACTCCATCCACAATGCCACAACCAAACACATAGATCTAGATGCCATCTATCAACCCCTCAGAAAACAAACGGGAAATGACATCACCACAAACTCCAGGAACCCCATCCAGTAGAAATACATAAATAGAAAGCAGGAGACAACAGCTTCGCTTCACTTGGCTGTTGCCACTGATGGTGTTACCTAGCCAGGTAATTAAATGTCTGGATATCAAACCTCCAGCTCAGTGAGCAAACCTACGCCCTAAAGCTCAACCTGAGCTACAAACCTTCACAAACCTTGCAAAAAATTGTGTTGTTTGCTGAATGGCTTTTGATGAAAGCCCAAATTATCAACGTTTATTCAAATACAATCAGTACTGACTTAACAGGGCAATGAATGCACAAAGCATTAGACATAAGATGGATGAGCTTGAGGCTCTTTTGGAAATTGGCAGATACGATATTGTGGGGATAACTGAGACGTGGCTTCAAGTGGACAGGGCCTGGGAAATGAATATTCAAGGATACACGTGTTATCGTAAGGACAGACTGACGGGCAGAAGGGGTGGGGTGGCCTTATTGGTAAGGGACGATATTCAGTCCCTTGCACGGGGGGACCTAGAGTCAGGAGATGTAGAGTCAGTGTGGATAGAGTTTTGAAATACTAAGGGTAAAAAGACCCTCTTGGGAGTCATCTACAGGCCCCCAAACAGTAGTCTGGATGTCGGATGTAAGTTAAATCAGGAGCTGAAATTAGCCTGTCGCAAAGATGTCACTACAGTTGTTATGGGGGATTTTAACATGCAGGTAGACTGGGAGAATCAGGATGGTATTGGGCCACAAGAAAGAGACTTTGTGGAGTGCCTCAGAGATGGATTCTTAGAGCAGCTGGTGCTGGAGCCGACCAGGGAGAAGGCAATTCTGGATCTGGTATTGTATAACGAACCAGAATTGGTGAGAGACCTCGAAGTGAAGGAGCCATTGGGAAGTAGTGACCATAATACAATAAGCTTCAATCTGCAATTTGAGAGGGAGAGGGTACAGTCGGAAGTGACAGTACTTCTGTTAAATAAAGGGAATTATGGAGCTATGAGGGAGGAGCTGGCCAAAGTTCAATGGTGCAATACCTTAGCAGGGATGACCGTGGAGGAACAATGGCGGATATTTCTGTGTATAATGCAGAAGTTGCAGGATCAGTTCATTCCTAAAAGGAAGAAAGATCCCAGGAGGAGGCATGGGTGGCCGTGGCTGACGAGGGAAGTTAAGAAACATATAAAGTTAAAAGAGAAAAAGTATAACATAGCTAAGATAAGTGGGAAAACTGAGGACTGGGAAGCTTTTAAAGAGCAACAGAGGATTACTAAGAAGGAAATACGCAGAGGAAAAATGAGGTACGAAGGTAAACTGGCCAAGAATATTAAGGAGGATAGTAAAAGCTTTTTTAGGTATGTGAAAGGCAAAAAAATGGTTAGGACAAAAATTGGGCCCTTGAAGACAGAAACAGGGGAATATATTACGGGGAACAAAGAAATGGCAGAGGAATTAAATGGGTACTTCAGATCTGTGTTCACTTGGGAAGACACAAGCAATCTCCCTGAGGTAACAGTGGCTGAAGGACCTGAACTTAAGGGAATTTATATTTGCCAGGATTTGGTGTTGGAGAGACTGTTAGGTCTGAAGGTTGATAAGTCTCCGGGGCCTGATGGTCTGCATCCCAGGGTACTGAAGGAGGTGGCTCAGGAAATCGTGGATGCGTTGGTGATTATTTTCCAGAGTTCAATAGATTCGGGGTCGGTTCCTGAGGATTGGAGGGTGGCTAATGTTATACCACTTTTTAAGAAAGGTGGGCGAGAGAAAGCAGGTAATTATAGACCAGTTAGTCTGACCTCAGTGGTGGGAAAGATGCTGGAGTCTATTATAAAGGATGAAATTACTGCACATCTGGATAGTAGTAACAGGATAGGACAGAGTCAGCATGGATTTATGAAGGGGAAATCATGCTTGACTAATCTTCTTGAATTTTTTGAGGATGTAACTATGAAGTTGGACGAGGGAAATCCAGTAGATGTAGTGTACCTGGACTTTCAGAAAGCTTTTGATAAAGTCCCACACAGGAGGTTAGTGAGTAAAATTAGGGTGCATGGTATTGGGGGCAAAGTACTAGATTGGATTGAAAATTGGTTGGCTAATAGGAAACAAAGGGTAGTGATAAATGGCTCCATTTCGGAATGGCAGGCAGTGACCAGTGGGGTACCGCAGGGATCCGTGCCGGGACCACAGCTTTTTACACTATATGTTAATGATATAGAAGATGGTATCAGCAATAACGTTAGCAAATTTGCTGATGATACAAAGCTGGGTGGCAGGATGAAAAGTGATGAGGATGTTAGGAGATTACAAGGTGACCTGGACAAGTTAGGTGATTAGATTAGATTAGATTAGATTAGATTAGATTACTTTACAGTGTGGAAACAGGCCCTTCAGCCCAACAAGTCCACACCGACCCGCCGAAGCGCAAACCACCCATACCCCTACATTTACCCCTTACCTAACACTACGGACAATTTAGCATGGCCAATTCACCTGACCTGCACATCTTTGGAACTGTGGGAGGAAACCGGAGCACCCGGAGGAAACCCACGCAAACACGGGGAGAATGTGCAAACTCCACACAGTCAGTCGCCTGAGGCGGGAATTGAACCCGGGTCTCTGGCGCTGTGAGGCAGCAGTGCTAACCACTGTGCCACCGTGCCGCCCAAAGGTGAGTGGGCAGATGCATGGCAGATGCAGTTTAATGTGGATAAATGTATGGTTATCCACTTTGGTAGCAAGAACAGGAAGGCAGACTACTACCTCAATGGAATCAATTTATGTAAAGGGGCAGTACAGAGAGATCTGGGTGTTCTTGTACACCAGTCAATGAAGGCAAGCATGCAGCTACAGCAGATAGTGAAGAAGGCTAATAGCATGCTGGCCTTCATAACAAGAGGAATTGAGTATAGAAGCAAAGAGGTGCTTCTGCAGCTGTACAGGGCCCTGGTGAGACCACACCTGGAGTACTGTGTGCAGTTCTGGTCTCCAAATTTGAGAAAAGACATTCTGGCTATTGAGGGAGTGCAGCGTAGGTTCACGAGGTCAATTCCTGGAATGGCAGGATTACCTTACACTGAAAGACTGAAGCGACTGGGCTTGTATACCCTTGAATTTCGAAGATTGAGAGGGGATCTGATTGAGACGTATAAGATTATGAAAGGATTGGACACTCTGGCAGTAGGAAACATATTTCCACTGATGGGTGAGTGCCGAACCAGAGGACACAGCTTAAAAATACGGGGTAGACCATTTAGGACAGAGCTCAGGAGAAACTTCTTCACCCAGAGAGTGGTGGCTGTGTGGAATGCTCTGCCCCAGAGGGCAGTGGAGGCCCAGTCTCTGGATTCATTTAAGAAGAATTTGGATAGAGCTCTCAAAGATAGTGGAATCAAGGATTATGGAGATAAGGCAGGAACAGGATACTGATTAGGAATGATCAGCCATGATTATATTGAATGGCGGTGCAGGCTCGAAGGGCTGAATGGCCTACTCCTGCACCTATTGTCTATTGTCTATTGTCTATTGTCAATGTGAAAGCATTATAAAACCCTTGGTTTATTTGTATGAAATGAAAACCACAGGGGCTGGAAATAATCAACAAGTCTGGCAGCATCTGTGGAGACAAAGTTACCTTTTTGTATTGAATATGACTCTTCTTTATCAGTTGAATACATTCATTTATTTGAATATTGTCATATATTTAATTGAATATATAGAATATAGAACATTACAGCGCAGTACAGGCCCTTCGGCCCTCGATGTTGCATTGACCTGTGAAACTAATATGAAGTCCAGCTAACAATACAGTATTCCATTCTCATCCATATGTCTATCCAATGACATTTGAATGTCCTTAAAATTGGTGAGTCTACTACTGTTGCAGACAGTGTATTCCATGCTCTTACTACTCTCTGAGTAAAGAAACTACCTCTGACCTCTGTCCTATATCTATCACCCCTCAATCTAAAGCTACATCTTCTCATGCTAGCCATCACCCTCTGAGGAAAAAGGCTGTCACTGTCCACCCTATCTAACCCTCTGATTATCTTATATATCTCAATTAAGTCACTTCTCAATCTTCTCTCTAACAAAAACAGCCTCAAGTCCCTCAGCCTTCTCTCCATACCAGACAACATGCTAGTAAATCTGCTCTGAGTTCTTTCCAAAGCTTCCACATCCTGAGGTTGCTGAGGGAGGCGAAAGAGGAAATAGAACTATTTCTATAAAATTTATTAAAGGGAATTTATCACATATATAAACAGAATTTGGAATTCCAAAATGGTCATCCTACTTTAATGATTCCCGTTGTGGTCACTGTAACATTGGCATTAGAACTTAACGATTCTGATCAATTACAACACTGATCTTAATAAATTTCTCCTAATTAGTACAGTATGTTTGTGGAAGCTTTGTTGCAATTTCACATCTGCCAAGTGGACACAGTCTAGCCTAAGTTTTATAATTGCACCCCAAGTGGAAATTGCAGACAGTCACCTTCAAACTTTATAGAGTACCTTTCTGATTAAAAAAAAATGCATTAATGAAAAATGTACAGCAACTGCTTTTCTCAGAGGGATGGCAATGCAGGAAAACTTGCTGTTTGCCACGAGATAAAATCATGTCAAACCTTTTGCCCTTGCAAGTTTTACAATTTGCAGTTTTTTAAAGCATGCAACCTGTTGAAAGTACAAGTGATAATGGACATATTCCACCCCCTACTGTTCTTGTCCCACCAAAGCCTCCTTCATTTAATGTTGCAGCAGGAGCTTTATGTAATAACACTTATGCTTGTAAGACATCAGCATAAAGGAAAAAAAAACAATTAAAATGCCTTGAATGTTATGCTCACTGCTGTTATTTGCTTGTGTGAATGTTGCATGTCAGCTAAATGGAGCAAGGAACAGATAACGTGATTGGGTGCAGGGGAGTGCACACTAAGCTTTGTCTATCATTATTACTGAGAGCAATCAGATTGATGCCAGCGGGATCATAGATGCTGTTGACAGCTGTAATTATGCATCGCCATGGTGATCACTTTTGGCCTGTCATGGAGGCCTATAAGCCCCCTCCCCCTGCAAAGATTTAATCAGATTGTTCTGTCACTTGTCAGGTAGACAAGGCAGACTGGGAGTAGTGCTTAGGGGAGAGGTGAATAGAAAATGAAGGGTGGGGAGATGCCTGAAAGCTTCACGTTGCTTGTCAAGATACCAAAAAGCAGAATTTTTAATTACACTGGAGGCTCTGGAACATTGCTGAACAGATTATGTTGAGTGGAATTTGACATTTGTTCTGCTCATGTGTTATCTTCATTCTGTTCTATATCAATAACGTGACAGTTATTTTTCACATGAGGTAATTTTGACAAGTAGCTAAATGTACAATACGTTTAAGTTTTTCATAACGTGTCGATCATGTTCAGTTTTTTTCACATGTTAAACTGTAGAATTATGGTGACCGGTTGGACTAGATGCAGATTTTTAGTTGTGATGAATGTTGAAGCAATTGTTCCAACAAACAAGCCAATGAAAGTTATTAGTCCTTTTAAATCCTTTATTTATGATGAATGAAAAAATGTTTTTATCCCTTTGATAGTTGTGGGATTCATTGCAAAATTCTCCAGCATCCCTTTCTATTTTTGATTTGTGCCTTACCACTCGTTCTGAGAAGGAAAGAATGGGAAAGTTAGAAGTGTTGGCTTGTCTGTGACAATTGGCCTTGTTTGTTTTGCACCAAAGTCTGTCATTTGGGATCTCTGCTTGATTTTTCTTAAACTTGTAGTTATTCCCAGAGCGAGTATCTCTTGCAAGTTCCAATACTACATTGTTATTACGCCAGTCAGGTCAAAACTGTCGGTGAAAATAGCTTGGCAAGGCACTAAATTTAAACGTTGAACAAAAAAACAAAAAAAACTGTGGATGCTGGCAGTGTGAAACAAAAACAGAAATTGCTGGACAACCTGAAAGTTCTGATGAAGGGTCGCTGAGCTTGAATTGTTAATTCTGCTTTCACTTCACAGATGCTGCTGGACCTCCTGAGCTTCTCCAGCAATTCTGTTTCTGCTACAAAATTTAAATATTAGTCAGGGTATTTTTTAAATTTTAGAATTTAGCAGGAGATATTAACATAAGCCAAGGAGTCACTTGTAACATTTTCATTTTTAAATCAGGTTTTTCATATCTGCTGTGTGATAGCAACTATTGCAGAACACAGTGACAAATAAAATTAAAAATATCAGTAAGTGAGGTGTAAGAAAGGAGCCACTAAACCATGTTGTTTATCCACAATGCAAAGGCTTTCCAATAAAGTTTCAATGATGGAGTCTGTGAAAACTATATTGAATATCAACGTCTAAAGCACAGTGATTTCAACAGGTGGAAACATGTGAGGTTGAATCCATTTGGGTGGAAATTAGAAATTCTAAGAGGAAAAAGTCACTGATAGGCGTAGTCTAAAGGCCACCAAATAATAACATTATATTGGGGGCGGGCAATAAACAAATAACTAATGCCTGTAAAAACGGTATGGCAATTATCATGGGGGATATTAATCTACATGTAAATTGGTCGAACCAGCTTGGTCAGGGTAGCCTTGAGGAGGATTTTGTTGTGTATATCCGTGATAGTTTTCTTGGACAGTATGTAGTGGAAGTGACGAGGGAGCAAGCTGACCTAGACGTGGTCCTGTATAATGAGACAGGAATAATTAATGACCTCATAGCTAGGGACCCTCTTGGAAAGAGTGATCATAGTATGGTTGTATTTAGAATACAGCTGGAGACTGTGAAGATAAAACTCAATACCCAGAGTCTTGTGCTTGAACAAGGGGGACCACAATAGAATGATGGAGGGCTTGGCGAAAGTAAACTAGAAACAAATATTTTATGGTAGGACAGTTGACGAGCTGTGGAGGACTTTCAAAGCAACTTTTCAAAGTGCTAAGCAAAAATATATTCTAGTGAAAAGAAAGGATTATCCCATATCTACCATGGGTGTCTCAGGAAATAAGGGAGGCTATCAAATTGAAAGCGAAGTCATACAAAGTGGCCAAATAGAGCATTAAGCTAGGAGATTGGGAAAACTTTAAAGGTCAACAGAAAGCCACAAAAAGAATTATAAAGAAAAATAAGATAGAACATGAGAAAAAAAAAACTAGGACAGAATATAAAGACAGAGAGCAAAAGTTTTTTTCAATATATAAAACGAAAGAGTGGCTAAAGTAAATGTGGCTCTTTAGAAGACAAGAAGAGGAATTTTGTTATGGGATATGATGAAATCGCCGAGGCATTGAACAGGTATTTTGTGTTAGTCTTCACAGTGGAGGACACCAATAACATGCCAGTAATTGACAAAGAGACAAAGGTAGGTGTGGACCTGGAAACAATCATTATTACAGAAGATTTAGTGATGGGCAAGCTAATGGAGCTAATTATTGATAAGTCTCCTGGCCCTGATGCAATGCATCCCAGGGTGCTAAAAGAGATGGCGAGAGAAATAGCAAGTGCACTGGTGTTAATTTTCCAAAATTCACTGGACTCTGTGGCAGTCCCAGCAGACTGGAAAACAGTAAATGTGATGCCGCTGTTTAAAAAGGGAGGTAGACAAAAGATGGGGAACTATAGACCAGTTAGCTTAACCTCTATAGTGTGGAAGATGCTTGAGTCTATTATCAAGGAAGAAATAGCAAGGCATCTCGAAATAAATTGTCCCTTTGTGCTGATGCAGCATGGATTCATGAAGGGTAGGTGATGCTTGACAAATCTTTTGGAATTCTATGAAGATATTATGAGCAAGGTGGACAATGGGGACCCAGTTGATGTGTACCTAGATTTCCAAAAGGCCTTTGACAAGGTGTTGTTTAAGAGGCTGCTGCGTAAGATAAGGATGCATGGCATTAGGGGTAAAGTATTAACATAGATAGAGAAGTGGTTGACTAACAGGAAGCAAAGAATGGGAATAAATGAGTGCTATTCTGGCTGGCAATCGGTGACTAGTGGTGTGCTCAGGGATCGGTGTTGGGACCACAATTATTTACAATTTATATAGATGATTTGGAGTTGGGGACCATGTGTAGGGTGTCAAAGTTTGCAAGTGACACTAAGATGAGTGGCAGAGCAAAGTGTGCAGAGGACTGTGAAAATTTGCAGAGGAAAAAAGATACATTCAGTGAGTGGGCAAAGGTCTGGCAGATGGAATACAATGTTAATAAATATGAAGTCATCCATTTTGGTCAGAGTAACACGAAAAAGGATTATTACTTGAATGGTAAAAAGTTGCAGCATGCTGCTATGCAGAGGGACTTGGGTGTCCTTGTGCATGAATCACAGAACGTTGGTCTGCAGGTACAGTAAGTAATTAGGAAGGCAAATGGAATTTTGTCCTTCAATGCTAAAGGGATTGAGTTTAAAAGCAGATAGGTTATGCTGCAGATGTACAGGATGCTGGTGAGGCCATACCTGGAGTACTGTATGCAGTTTTGTTCTCCTTACTTGAGAAAGGATGTACTGGCACTGGAGAGGGTGCAGAGGAGGTTCACTAGGTTGATTCTAGAGTTGAGGGGTTTGGCTTATGAGGAGAGATTGAATAGATTAGGGTTATATTCATTGGAATTCAGAAGAATGAGTGGGGATCTTATAGAAACGTATAAAATTATGAAGGGAATAGATAAGATAGAAGTAGAGAGGATGTTTCCGCTGGTAGGTGGAACTAGGACAGGAAGGCATAGCCTCAAAATTAGGGGGAGCAGATTTCGGACTGAATTGAGAAAGAACTTCTTCATCCAGAGGGTTGTAAATCTGTGGAATTCCTGGCTCAGTGAAGTAGTTGACGTTACTTCAGAAAACATTTTTAATGCTAAGATAGATTTTTTTTGAACAAATAAAGGAATTAAGGGATACGGCGAGTGTGCACATACGTGGATCTGAGTCCACGAAAAGATTCACCATGATCTTATTGAGTGGCGGAGCAGGCTTGAAGGGCCAGACGGCCTACCCCTGCTCCTAGTTCTTATGTTCTTACTTTCTTTCAGTTGGGGATATGACAAATTGATTTTTTGAAGCTTTTCCTTGAAGAACGATTACAGCTAAGGTTTAATTTAATGTCAACATTTTGTCAGGGCACGAGCAATTTGGATATAAAACATTTTACGTTGACTACTTTTCATCCACCAACGCAGGGAGCTTTAGGAAGATACTAACAGACTCTCAAAACAATGATTAAGGGGTATCTTAATGAGGCTTGGGACAAAGGATTAGATTTGTTCGTTTGCTACCAGAGATTTTTCCAAATAAATCTACTGTGTTTAGTCTATTTGAATTGATCTACATTCTCGAGATAAGTGATTCATTAAAATTGAGAAAGATGATGTTTTGAAGGCAGACAGATGAATCTTCAATGTTGGATATGAGTCCTTTTTTCCAGGGAGCTAGAGAGACAGAGACACAGCAGAGTTTAAAAACCCTCACAGGTATAGATTAAATAATGCTGAAAAATGTGTTGCTGGAAAAGTGCAGCAGGTCAGGCAGCAAAAAAAGAACAGGAGAATCGACGCTTCGGGCATAAGCCCTTCGTCAGGGCTTCATGAAGAAGGGCTTATGCTTGAAACGTCGATTCTCCTGTTCCTTTGATGCTGCCTGACCTGCTGCGCTTTTCCAGCAACACATTTCTAAGCTCTGATCTCCAGCATCTGCAGTCCTCACTTTCTCCTAATAGATTAAATAAAGGGCAGACTGACATGCTACAACAAGAATGCTTCAAACAGAAGACAAACTGTTTGTGGCCAATCCGGCATGTTGGACCTTTGGAAGTGAGATTCAGTGTTCCATACAATGTCGATAACAAGGTTAGTAAGCTCATTTATCCACTAGGTGCTTCTGGATGCAGACTGAAAAAATGATTTTGTCATGTGTTGAAGCAAAATTAGAGGTGAGGATGGAGATAAGAAGGAGTAAATATAGCACATTGTAAGCATATTGAGGATGACAGACTAGGAATGAACTAACTGGAAAGAGAGATAGACAGTTCACAAAGCAAACTTCCTACAATTTGACTAGCCAATACTGAAATACTGGGATAGTTAAACACTATATTTTTGTATTTGGAGAAATGACAATGGGAAGATCTTTTCAGATTACTTAGGAAATTCAATGCGCAGATATACCAGGATTTACCATGTTAGCCAGAAATGTTATGAATGTGGGAAAATCAATGCTGATAAAACATCATGCTCATTGGTTGAACCCAGAAAAAAAATACAAGCCCAAGACTTACAAGGATGTTGCCAAGGTTGGAGGATATGAGCTATAGGGAGAGGTTAAATAGGCTGGGGTTGTTTTTCCTGCAGCGTCTGAGGCTGAGGAGGGAACCTCATAGAGGCTTATAAAATCATGAGGGGCATGGACAGGATAAATAGACAAAGTCTTTTCCCTGGGGTGGGGGAGTCCAGAACTAGAGGGCATAGGTTTAGGATGAGAGGGGAAAGCTATAAAAGAGACTTAAGGGGCAACTTTTTCAAGCAGAGGGTGGTACGTGTATGGAATGGGCTGCCAGAGGAAGTGGTGAAGGCTGGTACAATTGCAACATTTAAAATGCATCTGGATGGGTATATGAATAGGAAACGTTTGGAGGGATATGGGCCGGGTGCTGACAGGTGGGACTAGATTGGGTTGGGATATCTGGTCTGCATGTACAAGTTGGACCGAAGGGTTGGTTTCCATGTTGTACATCTCTATGACTCTATGTGGTAATCAAGATTCAGTACATTTCATTTAATGTAGTGAAAGCAGTTGGAGTTCACCAGTGGTACTGGTCCCTAAACTGGATGGGTTGACTAGATTATCTGTACATTACAGAAAGTAATTACAGTAACATAAACAAATTCGTATCCAATTCCTTATTTAAGAAAATGATATTGATAGGGTTGACAGTGCTTTGTTTCTTTCTAAGATTGAATTTATTAAGAACAGCCCATACAAAGTAAATAAACCTACCCAAAATGTGACTGTATAAATTCTAATGTATACTATAACAGTTCAAACTGAGAATTTAGGAGAAATTTGTTTTTTTTCTTCCCAGAGAATGGTTGAGATGATTAGCATAAAACATTTAAGTATAAGGGAGATAAGAATCAAACACAGAAAATGTTGAAGGAATTTAGCAGGTTTGGCAGCATCTGTGGAGAAACAAGAGTGAACATTTTGTTCCAGTATAACTCCCCTTCAGATTTGTTTTATTTCTAGTATTTTGGTTTTATTTAAGGATAAAATGAATTTGCTATTATTCTATTAGATGGATTAGGAGGCTTGAGTGGAGCAATAATTATCAACTGGTTGGTCTGAATGCTTAAGTAAATATACAGGAAGGAGTCAGCAAACCAGACATGAATGTTGGTTAAATAGGTCATGTTAATTGACTTTGCAGAAATGTTTAACAGATTAAATAGAAGAGAATCCATCAATATTAATTGATAGATTCTCTTATATTTAATCTGTTAAACATTTCCAACAATTTCAGTTTTTGCTTTTTGCAAATTTGAATTGATGTGGAAGTTAAAATTCTGGGCCAGAGAGAGCTGCGATTATATTTGGAAAATTTATTCAAACTGACAATCCAAGCAAATATTGGTTCAAACTCTGCTTACGTTTAAACACTGCCCAGGAAATTGGTAAACTGCATTTGAATTACATTCCATTTAGCGTCAAGCCTTAATGTGAAGCACTTCCGGAGTTTCAATTTTTTTAGCTGCAGATATGATTATCACTGTTGCATCACAGTGCTAGGGATGCGGGTTCGATTCTAACCTCGGGCGACTTATCGGTGGAATTTTCACATTTTTCTCATGTCTGTGTCGGTTTTCACCAGTGCTCTGGTTTCATCCCACAGTCCAAACATATGCAGGTCTGGTGGATTAGCTATGGTAAAGGTGGGGTTACGAGGATAGTCTGGGAATGGGGTACTGGCAGGCATGCTCTTTAGATGGTCTCTGCAGACCCAATGGGCCAAATGGCCTTTATCTGCACTGTGCAGATTCTGTTCTTTGTGAGCGATTGAAGGAGTACTGGTAAATACTATTAAAGCTAAGAATCCTTTGTCATACCACATGAGTCACATCAATGTCGATTAATATCAGAACTCTTTGGGTTTAAAAATGCCCCAGCATGAATCCAACAACTTATTAATCAAGTTGTAATTAAAGTGCTTAACTTTTTATCACATCTTTTAAATAAACTATGAATAACACCTGGGAAGAACATGTTCAAAGAGGTGATTAAGCATTGCAGTTACCTGGCTTAATAATAAGTCTCACCAAGAGTGAATTTGCAGCATTGTACAGGGCCGGGGCAAGTGTTGTCACAGATGGGCAGCATCCACATCAGAATATTTAACTCAGTGGTTAGCACTGCTGCCTCACAACACAAGGGACTCTGGTTTGATTCCAGCCTAGGGCAACTGTCTATGTGGAGTTTGCACATTGTCCCTGTGTCTGCGTGGGTTTCCTCCGGGTGCTCTGGTTTCCTCCCACAATCCAAAGATGTGCAGGTTAGGTAAATTGGCTGTGCTAAATTACCCATTGTGTTCAGGGATGTGTAGGTTAGGTGCATTACTCAGGGGTAACATTCAGAGCAGTAGGCTGTGGGAATGGGTCTGGGTGGGTTACTGTTTGGAGGGTTAATGTGGACTTGTTGGGCTGAAGGGTCTGATTTTGCACTGTAGGGATTCTTAAAAAAAAACTCCATCTCACACTTTGCAAATAGGACTGATGAGGGACTAGCGTGTATTCTATTTGGCATCTGAAACTTCTCTGTTTGAACCCATCCATTCCCTACCCCACCACCCACCACCATCACCATGAATCGTTTGGAACTGATGTAGCAATGATGCTGTTATTTTGAATGTGGCTTGATCACCTCACTGAATTTTACTTAATTAGTATTTAGATTGAGAAGAATTGTGGAAAACTTGCTCTTTGCCTTTGATAGATACTGAATTCTCATTACATATCATTTTCATGAGTCAAACATAATTACAGGGGAGCCTGCTGTTTGCTCACACCCACAGAAATTTGGAAAATGAAACATTTTTGTTAGGTGTTACCACAGTCAAACTCTCAGCAAATTATTTTAATGGAACATGCTCTCTCCAGTGATGTTTTATCACATGAACAGTGCAGAAATAGCTATATTCTAGATTGTACCTGCCCTGGGAGCTTTGATGGGACATTGAAGAAGAATTTTAACTCTGTATCAAACCCCATGCTATACCACCTTGGGAATCCTTGATGGGAGAATATAGTTGGAGTTTTACTTTGTGTCTAACCCCTGTGATATTTACTGTGGGAGTATTTGATGGGACAGTAAAGGGATACTTATTCTGTATTTCACCCATCCAGTACTTGCACTGAAAGTGTTTGTTGGGACAGGATAGAGAAAGCTTTACTCTGATTGAAAAACTTGGATAACTTAATCAAGTGGGGAAAACTGAATGGACTAAAGGGCTTTTCATGTTCACCATGCTTTGTGTATTCCTAATCAACATACTGAACATCAGAAACTGAAACTGAGGGACCACAATACTGGATAAGTAAGTTAAAATGACCTGAAACTGATGCATGTGTATTCTAAACTAACACGAGTCACTTGTACAGCTTGCTGCGTTGAAAATAAAGACATCTTTGTAGCAGGCTCTGACTGCAGCAGACCAGAAAAATCTACATTTAAATCTCCCTGGACAATCCCCTAAATTAAAATATTAAAAATGTGAGCAGGCATTGCAGTGACCATCTTGTGTGTGCCTCATTGCAGACAGATGTGCTGCTGCTGTTTATTATGAAGGTTTCTTTCCCAGGTGAAGATCTGTGCAAGTTTCTTTCGGGTTTATTTTGTCACAGTGTTGTTTCTTGGAACCCTGCTGTTCCAACAGCTTAGACTTACTTTTTCTTCTTGAGATTCCTGGGATGATTTTTATCTGTCTTGAATATTTTGATTCATTTTTAAATACTTTGAACGTTGTATCATAACGTGAGCAATTTAATAAATACTTATGCCCAGGAACAGCTCGTTTTAAAAAAGATTTTGTAGAGATAATCCCAGTATAATTTTAATGAACTCAAACTGATAAGAAACCAGAATTTACAGTGTATTATCTTTCTTTTTGATAAACCAAGCTCCTGTGACTGGAGCTAGGTTAGAACACACATACATCAGTTTCACGTCATTTTAACTTACTTATCCAGCATTGTGGCCCCTTAGTTTCTGGTGTTCAGTACGTTGCTTAGAAGTACACAAAGCATGTCATATAATATGACAAGACTGTTTAATAGAACTGAGGGTAGATGGCTAGTAGGTGATGGAAGAAAGCTGTGTAAACAGTCGTTTCTCTGGGGGAATTACATGAATAACTGTTGTACTGTTAGAGTGAAAATAATATGGGAATATTGAAGATATGTAATGTATGCTGAGTGAATGAAAATACTTCAACGTTCACCAGACTGAAAGCTTCCATTAATGGAATGCTGGTAATACTTTGCATTGCGTTTATTAATATTGCAACATACATTTTTCTAATTGGTGTGAAGATGTTATGAGACTGTGATAAATGTTTGAGCAAGTGCTTCAATCAATTTGAAGTTGTTTGTCTTTACCAGGTCCGAATTGACAGCGGCATTCAAGAAGGAAGTGACATCACTATTTATTATGATCCAATGATATCAAAAGTCAGTATATTTTTACTTGTTTTTAATATATGACTTTCATGCCAGATGAATTGATTGCAAATTTTTCACAAGTAACAAATAGCATCCCTTAAATCAGGAAATGGAAGGGAAAGAGGATCAGGAAAACTGCTATCACGTGGGAATTGGCACTGAGCAGATTGTTGGAACTGCAGGCTGACGAGTCCCCCGGTGTTGGTGGACTTCATTCAAGAGCCTTAAAAGAACTAAATAGTGAGATAGTTAATATGTTGGTTCTAAGTTTTCAGATGTTCCTTGATTTGGTGAAAGTTCCTTTATATTGGAGGAGGGTGACAGTAACTGAAAAGTGAGGGAGATAGATAACAGAGAACTGTGGGCCTTTTAGCTTAACAGCACCCATAGAGAAAATGTTAGGAACTACTTTTGAAGCAGTCCGCACGAGATTGAGCAATGACAAGTCTGTGATGCCCTTAGATGTTCGGGACTGCACCCATGCTGCACTGAATGGATCAGCATGTGTCTACCCTACACCGCCAGGTATGGGTAAATTGTTGAACCCCATTTGTGAGTAGGGATTGGGAATTGCAAATATTTCCCATGAATGAGGAATTTCCAATATGGGTCATAAGCTTGCTTTGATTAAGTTCCTGTCCTTTCTACTTATGATCCTAGCAGGGCAGTTAGAAAAAATCAAGTTTGTCAGATGGGGTTAATGTAGATTTTGAAATGGCAGACATGTTTAGTCAAGTTAGTGGAGTTCAATGAGGAAGTAATATGCTATGGATGAAGGAAATTTGATCAAGTGCCATACCAAAGATTATTGTGGAAAATGAAGCATCATAGTGTAGGGCATAATATATTGGCATGGATAGAAGGTTGGTTAGTCAACAGGAAGCCTCAGGGACCAGTGTTGGGACCTCAATTTTTGCAATATTTTTCATGACTAGAATAAAGACATTTAAAGCATGGTTGTTAAATTTGCTGATGACATGAAGTTGGGTAGAAAAGGAATTTCTAAAGAAGACTGGTATGGAAGGTGCTAGCAATGAATAGAGGGTTGAGTTGGTTAGGTTTATTTTCAGTAGAAAAAAGGAGATTGAGGAGGGACCTGATTGAGGTTTACAAAATCATGAAGGGTATAGACAGGGTAGATAGAGACAAGCTTTTTCCCAGGGTGAAGGATTCAATAATGAGGTCATGCTTTCAAGGTGAGAGGTGGAAAGTTTAAGGGGGATACACGCGGTAAGAACTTCACACAGAGGGTGGTGGGCATTTGGAACGCGTTGCCAGCAGAGGTGATAGAGGTAGGCATGGTAGATTCATTTAAGATGCGTCTGGACAGCTGCATGAGTAGGTGGGGAGCAGAGGGATACAGATGCTTAGGAATTGACCGACAGTTTTAGACAGTACATTTTGATCGGCTCAGGCTTGAAGGGCCTGTTCCTGGGCTGTAAATTTTCTTTGTTCTTTAAGACCTGAGACTATAGTGGAATATTAATAGATTAAATAGGTGCACAAAGTTCTGACAGATGGAGTATAAATGGGAGAAACGTCAAATTATTCATTTAGGCAGGAAGAATAAGAACAAAAAGACATTTTCTAAACGGTGAGAACTCTGAGATATAGGGAAATGAGGATGTCCTTCCAAATGAATAGCAAAAGGGTATTGTGCAGATACATCAAGCAATTCGAAAAGCTAATAGAATGTTATCATTTGTTGAGAGGTAATTTGAAGATCAAAATAGGGAAGTACTGCTTCACTTGTACAAGCCAACATTTGGATAACTGTAATGTTCTCCCTATTTAAGGAAGGATGTAAATGCTTACGAAGCAGTTCAGATCAGGTTTATTAGAATAATCCCTTGAATGGTGGGGGTGGTTGCCTTTTGAGGAAAGCTTGATCAGGTTAGACTTGTATCCTCTTGAGTTTAGAAGAATAAGAAGTGGCAAGATTGAAACATAAAAGATCCTGAGATATCTTGACAGGATGGATGTGGAGAAAATGGTTTCTCTTTTGGGAACTTCAGGGTCACTGGTTTAAGAAAGGGAGTTCCCATTTAAGATAGAGATGAGGAAAATTTTTTTTTTCTCCAAGGATCTTGTGTTTGGGAACTGTTTTCCTCAAAAGACAGTGAAGCAGAGTCTTTGAACATTTTATAGAGGGGATGGATTATTGATCATCAAGGGAATGAAAGGTTATTGGGGGTAGATGGGATTATGGGAGTTGATATTACAGTCATGTCTGTCACAATCTTCTTAAAGAGAGGAGCATGTTTGAGGGGTCACATGGATAACTCCATTTATTCATATGCTGCTCTCCACCACCTCCCAACACCAAGATCCCCCTTCTTTCCTGCCCTTTCCTTCCACTCTTCCTGGCCTCCCCTTACCAACCTGACCCTCGGGGAGACTCTGACTTGCCTGAAGGGTCAAATCCAGGCTGCATGTTCCCGCTTGGTCTTGCTGCAGTACTGAGAGTACTCCTAGTATTGGCTGGAGAGCTGCTGGCCTCTGATAGGTTGGCAGCAATTGACATGGTACATCCTGTTTTTCAGGGTCAGAGGTCTACATCTTTCTTAATTGGCAACTAATCATCAAAGGGCAATGAGAGACTTGTCATTGCCCTGAGCTAGGTCTATATGGATGCAATGTAAAGCCATTATAAAAATAAAGATAAAAATTGTAAAACACTGCACTCATTGTCAATACATTCCTTTGTTTCAAAGTTCTTAAATAGAATAAGAAGCAAATAAATAGGAAGTTTGCAAATATGCAGAATATAAATTGAATAACTAATATTTTGATATCTTCTGGTCCCAAAACTTCCACTTTTGTTCCTTATCAAAAATATCAAAGTGCACATACTTACTGCTTACTTCGATTGCTCTTCTTTTTCAGTTGGTTACGTATGGAGGTAACCGTGCAGAAGCATTACAGAGAATGCAAGAGGCACTAGACAATTACGTAATTCGAGGTAACTAGTGGAAACCTGGCATGTACTGAAAGAGAGAGAAACAGCATGAAAACATAGTAATTAAGCCAAATGAAGTAAATATTTCTTACCAACTCTTTTTTTAAAACAATGTGCTATGAAATCTCAAACCAATTAAGTCAAGATTATTTGTGTGTTGAACTCCAATTAGCCTAGGGCCTGTTCTTTCTTATGTGACTTGTTTTAGCATTGGCCTTCTGAATTAGCTTTGAAGCTTTTACATGGAGATGTTTATTTGGCTCACTAGATATCCCAATGTAATTTATACATTTGGCACTCTTCTTATTCTTTACAAACATCTTACTCGCCTAAATTGTGTTGGTATTCCAGAAATTTTAAACTGCAGTTTCTCTTTATAAAACATTCTAATTTTATGGAGAACTAAATTTAAGGAAAGAAAGTTTGCAGCAAATGTTTTAAGGGGTAGGGTGAGAGTGTTTTTAACAGAGAGTAGATAGATTATGAAGGTTTTCAGTGGACAGGTGTGACTGAGATTTGATGAAGTGATTATCCTGGAATTTAATTAATGTCTTAGACAAATAATTTATAGTTTAATCTTTACGCAAATGATCTGTGGTCATGAATTAGTATGGAATTCGAATTACACTGTTGTTGCTAGTTTGAGTATCAAAATACTATTATGGGCACTGAGCCAAGGATTGGTATTCCAAACAAATGAACAAAGCTGCAGATTCTGGAAATCTCAATTAAAAACAGTAAATACTACAAGTACTCAGCAACATCTCTGGGCAAAAAGGTCACCTACTTGAAACATGGCTTGTTTTTTTCTCTCATTAGATGCTGCTTGATTTCCTGAGCATTTAAACATTTTTTTTATTATTGGAGCTTCACGCTGAGTTTGACATGATAATTAAGTGTGTGCATACGTTCTGAAATTTCTTACAATTGTTTTTTCTGTTGTTATTCTCAAGCCTTAATCACCATCAATTTCAAAAAACTAAAATGGAATGTTTTGAGTGTTTGTACAGTTTGGGAAGAGGACAAATTTTTTGAAACCCCAGGGCTAAAGGTTAATAAAATATTTCAAATCTTATATTTCAAATGGTTGGGAAGCAGATCTCAAGATTATTACAGTGTTTACCACTTGCTCTAATCCCAGTTTAACCCAATAGCTACCTATTTGCCTTTACCAAAGCACCAATTGTAAAAGGAAGGTTTAAAATATACTTTATGCACCGTTTCATTCATTTGGTTCAGTATATTACTGATTTTTTTTAAAGGATCTTTTATGTTATGACTGGATCCAACCACTTTCCCACTTTACAAGGAGATACAAATAGAAGCATTTTAAATGAGTTTGTCCTGACGTTATTGTAAAGGTATCAGCTCTTTTAAGCTGCTCAAAGTCTCCACTGCCTTATGTAGATATTAATAGTGCCAATAGTAACTAAAGGAGGCTTGCAGTTATGGTGTTCACACTCCTAAACAGTAAATAAGGCAGTTCAGAAAATGTATTTTTATAGCACCTTTAACATTGCAAATGTCGCAGGTTCAGCCCTGGAGAGTAATCAAACAAAATTTAATGCCAAACCACAGAAATACATATTTAGACAAGTGACCAAAACTTTGGTTTAGGGCCTAAGTTTTGAAGAATGTCCTAAGGGAGGACAAAGAGACAACAAGTCTGAAAGTGGCATTTACAGAGTTTGGGGTCCAGGCAGCTGAAGTATAACCCTGACACAACATGGTACATGTTAAGATTCTTGGATATTTCAATGAGTGCTCATTTGCTGAGGACCGAAATGAGAGCCTTGGAACAGTCAAGTCCTGAGCTGTGGATGAAGATTGCAGCAGGAGATGTGCTGAGCTGAGGATCTCTCCCATGCAGGACACCTGTAGCTTTGGCCTTTGTAATTAGTAATACCAATAGCTGTTTCCGTTAAGTATATCTCCCAGCAAAAT
Organism: Chiloscyllium plagiosum; assembly: GCF_037043375.1. Classification (NCBI taxonomy): domain Eukaryota; kingdom Metazoa; phylum Chordata; class Chondrichthyes; order Orectolobiformes; family Hemiscylliidae; genus Chiloscyllium; species Chiloscyllium plagiosum. The sequence continues at coordinate 18,895,280 of NW_028270144.1, read as the reverse complement.
CCTCTGTGTTTGGCGAGCAGCTGTACTTCCAAGAAAAAATTCTCATTGTGCAGACTGCATATTGATGCAAAAGGAGTTTTGTACAGGTCAACAAAACCAGCTTGAAGAAGGGTTTATGCCTGAAACGTCGATTCTCCTGTTCCTTAGATGCTGCCTGACCTGCTGCGCTTTTCCAGCAACACATTTTCAGCTCTGATCTCCAGCATCTGCAGTCCTCACTTTCTCCTCGAAGATTTTAACCTACTGCGAATCCTCTTGCAAGGATGCCTTTCTTGAAGAAGCTCTCTTCCTCCATTCCTGAAGAAGGGCTTATGCCCGAAACGTCGATTCTCCTGTTCCTTGGATGCTGCCTGACCTGCTGCACTTTTCCAGCAACACATTTTCAGCTCTGATCTCCAGCATCTGCAGTCCTCACTTTTTCCCCAACAAAACCAGCTTGTAGAAGTTTGTGTAATATTTCATCAAACTTTCCAAGACCTGGCTCAGTTTAGTCTAAAAACAGCGAGTGAGAAATGAAGTGAATTATATGTATGTCACTAACTTTGAAATGTTCAGAATGCCATCCTCAGTAAAATGTGCACAACATTGCAGTTAGTAACAGATAACAGTTTACATAGTAACATAAAATCAATATCAATGTGTCAGTCGATGTGATTTTATTAATTGTCTTATTACTAGCTTCTCTATACTGAGCACTGGGTATGTCCACTTTCAGAAAGAAACAATAACATATTTTCTTGCCAAACTTTTACCAGTGCAGTTGTTACTAAATAAAGAATTAGGGTTCTTTTTAAACTGTGCTGTTCTATCATTACTCCACAAATGGGCATTGATTTAATAGGAAGAATTCACCTTACCTTCTATAGCATTGTACCATGGGATCTTTAATGACCTTCAGTGTTAACAAAGACCCTCATCTGAAATCTGGCATTTCTAACAGTGCGGTCCTCTCTCTGTACTGCACTGGAGGGTCAAGTCTAGATTTTGTGATCAAGTCCCTTGAGTGGTATTTAACCAACAACCATCCGAGATGGAGATGAGGCTACTATCTACTGAGGTACATGACACTTGGCAAACCACTATCTACTATTGCACTGCCAAACACTTTGCACATATGGAGAGGCACCCATTTCATGAATTGGAACACGGTGTATATTGGGGTTCTTTGCTTGATGTTTTTGCACTCACTTTGCACCTACTTGAATGCTCACTGTCATCTCTTTTTGAGCATTGTCACCTAATTCATAGTACTTCTTTCTTATCTTGCCTGTTAGTGCAGGCACAAAGCTAGGTGGCCTGTCATGTTTAGCAGCAATGAACAGTCAAGGGAATAAGCATGTTGCTGTATGGAACACTGTTAAACAAACACAGCATCTATATCAAGTGTTAGCAGCTTGCTTGGCAAACACATTGAATGTGCTTCAACCAAATGGCCATGTCTCAGCATTTAAGGGGAGATTTCTTCGTCAAGTCCATAAGACCGTAAGACGTATGAGTGGAAGCAAGGCCATTTGGCCCATCGAGTCCACTCTGCCATTTAATCATGGTTGATGGGCGTTTCAATTCCACTTATCTGCACTCTCCCTGTAGCCCTTAAATTCTTGATCTTGCAAGGAATTATCAATCTCTGCCTTGAAGGCACCCAACATCCCAGCCTCCACTGCACTCCGTGGCAATGAATTCCACAGGCCCACCACCCTCTAGCTGAAGAAATGTCTACTCGTTTCTGTTCTAAATTGACTAAGTCAAAGGGGACTCCTGTCAGTTGGGATTTCCACTAGTCAGTCAAGGAATCATCCAATCTCAGTTTAGAGACACAATTATTGACCACTTGGAGGATTTGGGATCAGGGATTCCTACCATTGTAATCTGGGAGAGAGCCATTTTCAATCCTACTGGGTGAGTTCAAGGATTAGTGGTAACTCGTTTGGGAGGGTGCAGAACATCAGTCAGGAATCTGGTCACTCATCAGTAGGGGCTATCCTGCCAAGCTGATCAGGGAATGAATGGGGCAATGATATGGTGAGTAAACTGGGAAAGTGATTTGTGGTGTTTGGAAGCCGCATGTTGGAGTGCAGAGGAGATAATCGCTGTGAACAAATTGCTGGAGGTGGGCAACTCAACATATAAGGTGAGGAAACATTGAAGGGTGTGTGTTACCTTGGGGGGAGTAGGTCATCAGTACTCACCACCATCATGACTTCAATGGGTTAGTGCATCAGTATGGCTTACAGAACTGAGATGTAGGCCTGGGCATGTGATACAGTGGGAAGATGAAGATTTTGTCATGCCTCACTGGGATAGTGCATGTGAAGTCTAGCCCCACTATTACTGGAGTTTCATACAGTTAAAAGTTTTAAAACATAAGTAGAATTCCCCAATGTATCAAAGTTTCAGACTCAGCTTGAAAGAAAGCATGAACCAGGTTTCTATATTGAACAAATGAATAGAATGTAACTAGAGGTAAACGATTATGAAACATTGACATATGACTCTGCTAATTAAACTCTAACCCCTTTATGAACTCCCCCCCTATATACAAACACAGACAAGACGTAAAACATGTGTTATGAATGGTAGAAAAGACCGGAAAGGCGGTTCAGTTCCCTGACTACAGAGTTTGCTGAAATGGTTCTTTTAGTGATTAGAATGCTGTTTTTTTGATCATCCTTCTCCAGAAGATGTGCAGGAGACCAGAGTGTATCAACTTCAGTACAATTTCCACTAGATGAGTGAAGTGCAGGGATGCCATCTGAGACTGGTACAGTTGGGAAAAGGAGCGAGTCAAACAGTCAGAGCAGGCAGGGACAGGGCAGAGAACAAGGTAGGACTGATAAATTAAACTGCATTTACTTCAATGCAACAGACCGAATAGGGAAGGCAGGTGAACTCAGAGTGTGGTTAGGAACATGGGACTGGGCTATCATAGCAATTACAGAAACCTGGCTCAGTAAAGGACAGAACTGGCAGCTTCATGTTCTAGGATAAAAATGCTACAGGATGGATAGAAAGTGGGGCAAGAGAGGAGGGGGAGTGGTGTTTTTCATAAGGGATAGCATTACTGCTGTACTGAGGGAGAATATTCCTGGGAATACATCCAGGGAAGTTATTTGGTGGAACTGAGAAATAAGAAAAGAATGATCACCTTATTGGGATTGCATTATAGACTCCCCCAATAGTCAGAGGGAAATTGAGAAACAAATTTGTCAGGAGATTAAGAATAATAGGGTGGTTATGGTAGGGGATTTTAACTTTTCATACATAGACTGGGACTGCCATAGTGTTAACGGTTTAGATGGAGAGGAAATTAAGTGTGTACAAGAAAATTTTCTGATTCGGTATGTGGATGTATCTACTAGAGAAGGTGCAAAACCTGACCTACGCTTGGGAAATAAGGCAGGGCAGGTAACTGAGTTGTCAATGGGGGAGCACTTTGAGGCCAGCAACCATAATTCTATTAGTTTTAAAATAGTGATGGAAAAGGACAGACCAGATCTAAAAGTTGAAGTTCTAAATTGGAGAAAGGCCAACTTTGACGGTATTAGGCAAGAACTTTTAAAAGCTGAATGGGGGCAGATGTTCACAGGTAAAGAGACGGCTGGAAAATGGGAAGCCTTCAGAAACGAGATAACGAGAGTCCAGAGACAGTATATTCCTGTTAGGGTGAAAGGAAAGGCTGGTAGATACAGGGAAAGCTGGGTGATGAGAGAAAGTGAGGGTTTAGTTAAGAAAAAGAAGGAAGCATATGTCAGGTATTGACAGGAGAGATCGAATTAATCCTTAGAATATAAAGGCAGTATGCGTGTACTTAAGAGAGAAATCAGGAAGGCAAAAAGGGGACATGAGATTGCTTTGGAAAATAGGGTTGAAGAGAATCCAAAGGGTTTTTACAAATACATTAAGGACAAAAGGGTAACTAGAAAGAGAATAGGCTCAAAGCTCAGCAAGGCAGCTTCTGTGTGAAGTCGCAGGAGATGGGGAGATACTAAACGAGTATTTTGCATCAGTGTTTACTGTGGAGAAGAACATGGGAGATATAGAATGTGGGGAAATAGATGGTGACATCTTGAAAAATGTTCATTTTACAGAAGATGAGATGCTGGATGTCTTGAAATGCATAAAAGTGGATAACTCCCCAGGACCTGATCAGGTGTACCCTAGAACTCTGTGGGAAACTAGGGCAGTGATTGCTGGGCCCCTTGTTGAGATACTTGTATCATCGACAGTCACAGGTGAGGTGCCGGAAGACTGGAGGTTGGCTAATGTGATTTAAGAAAGGTGGTAAGGAAACGCCAGGGAAATACAGGGTGACCCCCGTATCCACAGGTCTGGTTACCGCGGTTTCACTTGCCCATGGTTTATCATGACCGGAACATATAAAAGGGAACGTTCCAGCACCAGGGGCCAGGAGGTTGCCGGAAAGGTACCTTTCCAATTGAAATCGTGGATTTGCTCCTATCCTCAGTTTTGAGCTTCCCCGGTAGGTTCTGGAATGTACCCCCTACGGGTTCAGGGGGACTACTGTATAGACCGGTGAGCCTGACAAGATGGGCAAGTTGTTGGAGGGACAGGATTTACATGTATTTGGAAAGGCAAGGATTGATTAGGGATAGTCAACATGGCTTTGTGTGTGGGAAATCATGTCTTGTGAACTTGATTGAGTTTTTTGAAGAAGTAATAAAGAGGATTGATGAGGGCAGAGCGGTAACCGTAATGCATATGGACTTCAGTAAGGCGTTCGACAAGGTTCCCCATGGGAGACTGGTTAGCAAGGGTAGATCTCATGGAATACAGGGAGAACTACCCATTTGGATACAGAACTGGCTCAAAGGGAGAAGACAGAGGGTGCTGCTGGAAGTTTGCTTTTCAGACTGGAGGCCTGTGACCAGTGGTGTGCCACAAGGATTGGCGCTGGGTCCACTGCTTTTTGTCATTTATATAAATAATTTGGATATGAACAGAGGAGGTATATTTAGTAAGTTTGCAGATGACACCAAAATTGGAGGTTTAGTGGCCAGCAAAGAAAGTTACTTCAGAGTACAACAGAATCTTGATTAAATGGACCAATGGCTGAAAAGTGGCAGATGGAGTTTAATTTAGATAAATGTGAGGTGCTGCATTTTAGAAAAGCAAATCAGAACAGGATTCTATACACTTAATGGTAAGGTCCTGGAGAGTGTTGCTGAATAAAGAGACCTTGGAGTGCAGGTTCATAGTTTTTTGAAAGTGGAGTCGCAGGTAGATAGGATAGTGAAGAATGCGTTTGGTATGCTTTCCTTTATTGGTCAGAGCATTGAGTACAGGAGTTGGGAGGTCATGTTGTGGGTGTATAGGACATTGGTTAGGCTACTGTTGGAATATTGCATGCAGTTCTGATCTCCTTCTTATCAGAAGGATGTTGTGAAACTTAAAAGGGCTCAGAAAAGATTTACAAGGATGTTGCCAGGGTTGGAGGTTTTGAGCTATAGGGAGTGGTATATGTGTGAAATGAGTTGCCAGAGGAAGTGGTGGAGGCTGGTACAATTACAACATATAAAAGCATTTGAATGTGTATATGAATATGAAAGGTTTAGAGGGACATGGGCCAAGTGCTGGCAAATGGAACTAGATTAGGTTAGGGTATCTGATCGGTATGGATGAGTTAGACTGAAGGGTCTGTTTCTGTGCTGTATATTTCTATGAACCTGTGGCAACGCAGTCTTATTGCTTTGTCTGTTATGGTTACAGATGTCCTAAATGTTTGTGCCGCTGGCTGCTTCCATAGATATTGTCAGAGTCTTCACCCAGACAGGAGTGAAGATGGAAAATTCACTATTTCTGAGAATAGTTCTGGTGAATGGAATAAATGCATTTAAAGGAAGGTTAGATCAACAATTGAGAAGATAATAGAAGGATATGCTCATAGTTAGTGGTGAGATAAAATAGATTTGGAAATACGTTTGTGTGGAGTACAAGACCTGACATACCCAAATGGGCCAAATGGCTTCTTTGTTTCTGTGCTGTTTCCATTGAGAATTCTTTTTAAAAAAAAAAGGAACATGCTTTTGGGATGTAAATGTTACTGATAAGGTCGGCATTTACTTTTCTTCTCCAGTTGCCCTCGGTAAGTTGATGGTGAGCTGCTTTTTAAAATCCTACATCCTTGTGATGTAGGATTGCCCACTGTTAGCAAGGAAGTTCAAATATTTCCACCCAGTGAGGCACAGTGATATTGTTCCAAGTCAGGAATGGATGGTGTTTATTCTAATGTGGGTTGAGACTGCTAAATTGATGGGGACTTACTATCTGTTTAGGTAAGATATGTCATTGTGTTTGGGAAAATCTTCTGAGGACTTTTATCTTGTGGTTTTCAATTATGCCTCATCGTGCTTCACATTCTTCTCAGAAGAACACTGTCTGCCTTTAGACTAGTGTTTCCACTGTTGCTACCTTGTTCTAGAGTCATGGAGATGTACAGCAAAGAAACAGACCCTTTGGTTCAACTCATCCATGCTGACCGGGTATCCTAAATTAATCTGGTCCCATTTGCCAGCATTTCGTCCATATCTCTCTAAATCCTTCCCATTCATATATCCATCCAGATCCTTTTAAATGTTGTAATTGTTCAAGCCTTCACCACTTCATTCCAGTTCATTCCAAATACGCACCACTCTATGCATGAAAACGTTGCCCCTTGGGTCTCTTTTATATTTTTCCCCTCTCACTCTAAACCTATGCCCTCTAGTTCTGGACTCCCCCACCTCAGGGAAAAGACCTTGTCTATTTATCCTATCCATGTGTCTCATGATTTTATAAACCTCTGAGGTAACCCCTCAGCGTCCGATGCCCCAGCAAAATAGCCCCAGTCTATTCAGCCTCTCCCTATAGATCAAACCTCTCCCTATTGCTTAAACTAATGTAGGCTTTTTGGTTTGGTCTTTACATTAGCTGACATGAAACTTCTATATTGCTGTTAAACAATGTTTATTGACATACTGTACCTGATAGTAATGTTATAGAGCGACATATATGTTGCAAAGGTTCCTGCCTTCTAGCAGAGAGGAGCTCATGTACACCTTATCTGTCCTGGCCCTATATCTACAGTTTGCAGTTCATAGTGGATCTTGCAAATGATGGTGTTCCCATGTGAATTCTGCCCTTGTCCTTCTGAATGGCGGAGGTGATTGATTTGGAAGGTGCTTCTGAAAGTGTCTTGCTATGGTGCTGCAGTGTGTCTTGAGCAAGTTACTGACTGCTGTCACAGTGCATTAGTGGAGAAGGGAGTGAATTTTAAGATGGTGGATGGGGTGCTAATCCAGCTGGCTGTACAGCTACTTGAACTTGATCCAGCGAAGTAGGTAGTATTCCACCACACTCCTGACTTGTGCCTTGTAGGTGGTGGACAGACTTTGAGGAATCACAGCACGAGTTACTTGCCACAGAATTCGAGTCTCTGACCTGCTCTTGCAGCTATGGTATTTATACTGCTGCCCAGTTCAGATTCTGGTCAGTGGCAACCCCTAGGATATTGTTAGACTGATGAAGACTTTTAAAGTAAAAATTAACAGATTGTTTCAGATTGCTTTGCAATAGATTCTGTTTATTTGAAGATCAAAATGGGTCAGATTATCAGAGAAGTGGTAATCTTACACAGATTGCCATTCGAGCCTTATTTTTAATGAAAGGAGAAGCTTCTGAATTTAAAAATATCATAGGATGTGGGCTTGACTGGCTGGGCCAGCATTCATCGCTCATCCCTAATTGTCGAGAGAGTAGTTAAGAGTCAACCACATTGCTGTGCGTCTGGAGTCACATGTAGGCCACACCAGGTAAGGGTGACAGTCTTACCTAAAAGACATTAGTGAAACAGGTTAGTTTTTCCTGACAATCAACACTGTTTTCATGGTCATCATTAGACTCTTAATCCCAGATTTTCATTGAATTCAAATTCTGCAGTATCTGAGAGCAAATTCTGTTCAGGCCTCTCTCAGAGATGTGGAGCTGTACTTAACATTCTGACAATTCTCTTGAAGTGCTGAACCGTTAGAGGAAGGCAAAACAATGCCCCCTTTGCATGGCAGTCCACTGCCATTTTCTGAAATTTTCTAGCATCCACTTTGACAGCTGTTATCAGTCTATAAGTGCATAGTAGAAGTGTGATGTTAGGGTCATGGGAGGGTAGGATTGCCAGTAGGGTAAATGAGAATAAGATGCTGGGTAAATATGTTGCCAGGTGAGTGGAGTGTCAGCTGGGAATAGCGTGGGTGGCATCTCGAGAGGGGCTAGAGTGCCAGTGTGCCTGATATGTAGGGTGTCAGCTGGGTAGGATGCCAGATGAGAAGGCAGGAGGCTGCCACATAAGTAGATTGCAGATGAGTAAGGGAGAGGATCCCAGTTGAGTAGGGTGTCAGATGGGAAGGGGTTAGGTGTCAGGTGGGTAAGATACCAAATGGAAATAGGTAGAGTTTGCCAGCTGGCAAGGTAAGTAATACAGTGGTTAGGGGAGGTTGGAGTGGGTGGGAAAAATCCATGAATACAAGTGTGTGTGCGCATGTGTGTCTTTATGTTTGTGATGGGGCTGTGGAGGGTTCAGATCCAGTGAGTGTGTAGGGCATGAGAGTCAGGCTGGTCTGGTCTGGCAGAGAGTGGGAGGACCATGGGTGTAAATCCCAGGAGTGTAGCAGAAGGATGTGACATATCAAAGTCTTTTGAGGATGGGTTTTTAAGATGTCTGGGAATGTGTAGTTGGGGGTGTGTGAGGTATCTGTGGAGTCTGTTAAATCGTTGCTCTGCTTTGTATTTGCAAGTCTAATTTTTTCTGAGTGACTATTTTACTTAATTCCATCAGCACCCTCCAAAGTCTATGATCTTATTGAAGACTTTCAGTGTGTTCCACACTTAGAGGAACTGCCCAGCAGGCAATTGTGTTGGAACTCATTCCCGTGGGGGATTCATGTACAACTCTTATACTGGTATACCGACCAGCAGAAAATCTTGGCCAATACTTTTCTCATGAATCACTTTTAATAAAAAGGCAGCCCTTGATTAATTTCTGGTGGGAATGAAACCCCAGCCTTCTGGTTCAGAGATAGGGATGCTGCCACAAGATCCTTGATTCCCCAGTATATGTTTAGTTCAAATGCAGCACTTTCTTACTTGCTAATTTCTCCTTTGATAATTTACAGTTATTAGCATTTGTGTGACTCTGCCGTGTCTGTCATGGATCAGCTTTAACACCTGGAACTACGCAGGCTGCACTTGGCAATGCAGATAAAAGCAAATTTTGAAAATGAGGTTGGAAAAATCACAGATTAAATAGGTCTTCAGTGGATAATGAAAAGACTTATTTGATCGAGTAAATAATGTAATCAGGAATCTGAATGCAGCGTTAGCATGCATAACTAAGGAGATTTAATTAGTCTGTAAGCTTCTGTTGCCACTTGGTTCTTGTATCAAAGGAAAATCAACAACTTCAATCCCTGATTTAAAGACAATTATAAATCTTCCCGCATTTCTTTTACTTTGTAATGGAAGCAAATGGGAAAATGTTGCTGTAAATTAAGAGCAATCCAAGCCCTAAAGTATTTCACAGAACTTGCATGATAGAAATAGTCCAGTTGGTCTATCTGGTCTGCATTAGTGTTTTTGCTCTGCATGAGCCTTCCCTGTATCTCACCCTATCAGCAAATCCCTCTATTCCTTTTCACTCTATATGTTTGTCCTGGTTGCCTTGAAATGCAACAATGCATTCTCAATTACTCCATGTGGAAATAAGTTCTGTATTCTAACCACTCTTTAGGTAAAAATGTTTCATCTAAATTCTTTATTGGATTAGCAGTGGCTGTCTGACATTCGCAACTACATTAGGTTGTGTCCTCACAAGTGGACACACCTTTCATACATCTGCTCTATCAAACCCCGTCATCAACTTAGTAACCTCTATTGGCTTGCCCTTCGGGCTTCACTTTTCTTGAGAAAAGACCGCAGATTGAAAAATCTTTCTTGATAAATATCTCATCTCAGTACTGGTGTTATCTTGATTGTTTGGTGACCTAGATATGAAAATCTGAATTGCATTTTCATTGATTAATATTTTGAAATTAGGATCTCATGAAACACATTAAAGATGGAAAACTATTAACGTTGAGAAAAGATCTGTTTGCTTTTTAAGTTCTAATTAAGCATTCTAAAGAATTTTCAGTTTTTTCACATTTATGAATGAAAGAAGCAAGCAGCAGACAGAAACAGAGTTGTGGTAAACAGATGTTTTTTGGACTGGATGGAGTTGGAAACAGTAGCTGCCCAGGTTTCAGTATTAAGACCATTGCCATTTTTGAAGTAATGATCTCTGCTTGTGGGCAGTGGTACAGAGCGGAATTTCAAAATCTGCAGAATACATGAAACTTGGAAATGTTGTGGGTGGTAAGGAAGGCAATAATAGATACAAGTATCATGAAACAAAAGACAGACCTGGTGGAATGAATCGATACAATGCAAATGATGTTCAGTCCGAAAAATGTGAAATCACACATTTTGGTAGGAAGAATGGGGAGAAATATTACATGCTTACGACTCTATGCTTAATGATAGAATTTTAAAAGGGCTGCAAAAAGAGGGACATTGGGTGTTGCATATGCGCAAATCTGTGAAGGTGGAAAGAGAGGTTCACAAAAGTGTTTGTATAGGATGTGGAATCCTGGGTTTTATAAATAGAGACAGAGAACAGTACAAAGTCAGGAAGTTGTTGTAGTCAGGCCCTTATTGCAGCATTGTGTATAGTCCTGCGCACTACCTATGGACATTTTCGAAGGGTACAGAAGAGATTTATGGAAATAGTACCATGGATGTGTTCCCAGCTAGTTTTATATCCATTCTGGTATTTACATTTTGGGAAGGATGTCCAGCCTTTAGAGAGGGTTCTGAGGAGGTTGATGAGAATGGCATTCCTCAGGAATTCTACATGTCGTCATTGTGCAGACCAAATCACTTCACTAAGCAAATTGTGAGGGACTGTAGATTGTGATTGAAAGATTTGAATATTCAGGAAAATTGATTGCAATCACGAGGAGAGAACTGCAGCTATCCTGAGTGGGAGATCTGAAGCAGATGCCTTTATATTTGGATTGATGTCAAGCAAAGCTGCCCACAGCACTGATCTATCTGACAGTGGCTACTCACCACATGAAAATCAACTGCCCTCTGGCGTTTGCATTCAGTACTGTCTAGATGGAAAGCTGTTTGCCTCAAGTTGTCTCCATGCCAAAACAAAACTGACTACCGTAGACGAACATGACCTTGAATATGGGATGGCTGCTGCCTGTATGGACCAGATTTGAAACCACTCTTAATCTCTTCAATTCTGCATACAAGGAACTCAGCCTGTCCTTGAAGGTTGCCAAAACAAAACTCATATACCAACCTATATCTGATCAGCCAAAAATGTTGAAGAGGAGACTTTGGAATGTTGAGCACTTCGTATATATCAGCAGCCAGTTATATATAAAGACCATCATTGACAAGTAAATCCAACAATGGTTCAGCTGTGCTAACTCAGCCTTCTACAAACTTTGGGATTTAGTCTTTGACAGCAAAAACTTCTTTAAGTATGCAGATATCATAGTTGACATCACCACAGTCCTTTACTGCAGTGAGAAGTAGACTTTGTTTCAGTGATGCACAGGTGCTAAAGAAATGCTTGCAGCAGTACCTCTCCTTCCAAATTAAGTAGGAGGACCGTCAAGGAACATAGGAAGAGGAGTAGGCCCATTGAGCCTGTGCTATCATTTACTGAGATCATGGCTGATCTGTGTCCTAAATCCATATACCTGCCTTAGGTTCTGACATTCACTTAATCTATCAATATTCTTTTGTATTTTTATGCTATCATCGACATTGACTACAGTGTGGCCTAATAACTATTGTGAATGATTAAGGCCCTGACACAGATCCTTGTGGGACACCAGTAGTCATTTCCTGCCAATTTGAGTACCTAACTAGTATCCTTACTTTCTGCAAATTATCACGCAACTAATTTCCCAATCATATCAGTAATTTGCCATCAATCTCGTGGGATTTTACCTGACTTAATATTCTCTTATGTGGGACTTTATCAAATGCTTTCTGGAAGTCCATGTACACAACATTCATAGACAAATCAGTTCCACAAGCAGTCAGGCAGAACTTCTGAAAACTTTGGTGGACTGGAGTTTGTGTTGCAATAGCTGGATACTGTCTCTGCTAACCATCTCCTGTTTTCTCAACTCTCAAATGGCCGATGAATGCTTTGACAATGGCATTGACATTTCCAACAAGGAGTTGTTCAGCATGGCAACAATTTGTCCATCAAGTTCCAATATCTTAATGATGAGGCAGAATGGTGACAGAGAAGGAAAGGTAGGGATGAAAACCCTACATTCACATCCCACTGTCTTGTGAGACATTCTACCCCATATGCCTAAGGATCTGCATGTCAACAATAAACCTGATCAATCACTTGAAGGCCCATAGCAGAACCTTGAGAACCTGAGTAGGTGTCATCATCAGATTGAAGGACAGCTGAAAATTGTGAGAGAGATGAGAGAGTTCAGTTTTATGGAGAGACTGGAGAAGATGGCATTGGTATCCTTGGAGCAGAAAGATTTAGGAGAATTGTGTGCTATTATGAAGGGTTTTGATAAAATAAATAAAGATAAATGGTTTCTACCATAGGAACATAGGAGCAAAAGTAAGCCATTCAAATACTCAAGCCTGCATCTGTCATTCCAGACGATAGCTGATCACCAACATCAGTGCCAGTTTCCTGTACTATCCCAGTATTATCGGATCATAGATAGAGGCCATGTGGCCCATCAGTTCTGGGCAGAGCCTCTGAAGAGCATCCCAGCCTATCCTTGTAACCCCATTTACCATGGCTAATCCACCTAGTCTGCACATCTCTGGACATTATAGGACAATGCAACATAGCCAAACCACCTAACCTGCACATCTTTGGACTGTGGGAGGAACCTGAAGCACCCAGAGGAAAGCCAAAGAATCACAAGGAGAATGTACAAACTCCACACAGACAGTCACCTAAGGTTGGAGTTGAACCTGGGTTCCTGTCACTGTGAGGCAGCAGTGCTAATCACTTGATCTTATTATTGTCGAGAAACCCATCAATCTCAATCTTGAACATACTGGGAAGCTCAGTTATTGAGTATCTTTGGTATAGAAAATTCCAATGATTTACTATCCTCTGAATGAAGAAATTCCACCTCTGTTCAGTCCTAAATGTTTTGCCCCTTATTCGCAGACTCTGTCCCCTGATTCTCAATGTCCGTTCAGCTAGAGGGAGCATTATTTCTGTATTTATCCTATCAAACAGTTTCAGAATTTTGGAAGTTTCATTAAATTTCCTTTCATTCTTCTGAACTGTAGAGAATACAGGCCCAGTCTCCTCAAAGGGCAGTTTGCCACTCCATCCATATTATTATATTCCATATGCCATGGTTCTTGCCCACTTACTCAGGCTGTCCATTTACTCCTCTTTGCATTAGCCTCACAATATACATCTCTATCTAGTTTTGTCTCATTTGTAAATTTGGAAATATTACATTTGATCTCTATATCCAAATCATTGGTATAGACTGTGAACAGTACTGATACTTGGGTACCTCACTAGTCACAGCCTGTCAACTTGAGAATGATCTATTTATTCCTACTCTGTTTACTCCCTGTTAATCTATCGTCAAACCATGTCATTATATTATCCCTATCTCATGAGCTCTAATTTTGCTTGTTAGTCTCCTGTGTGGAACTTTTTAATAAAAATATAAACAATACTTCCACTGACTCGCCCTTAGCTACTTTGCCAGTAACATTCTGAAATAAAACAAACAGGTTTGTCAGACATGATTTTCCCTTAAAATGCACGTTTAGTTTGCCAAATCAGATTATTATTTTAAAAGTGTTCAGTTTTCACATCCATTATAACAGATGCTATTTTGTCTTCCTAACTGCTGATGTAAGGCTACTAGGTCTGTAGTTTCCCATTTTCTTTCTTGTTACCTTTGCAACCTTCCAATCTTTAGGGTCGCCAGAGATGAAGGTTACCTCAGATTACAACAGGATCTTGATCAGATAGGCCAATGGGCAGAGAAGTGGCAGATGGAGTTTAATTTAGACAAATGCGAGGTTCTGCATTTTGGGAAAGCAACTCTTAGCAAGACTTAATGGTAAGGTCCTAGGGAGTGTTGCTGAACAAAGAGACCTTGGAGTTCAGGTTCATAGCTCCTTGAAAGTGGAGTCACAGGTAGCTAGGCTAGTGAAGAAGGCGTTTGGTATGCTTTCCTTTATTGGTCAGAGTATTGAGTACAGGAGTTGGGAGGTCATATTGCGGCTGTACAGGACATTGGTTAGGCCACTGTTGGAATATTGCGTGCAATTCTGGTCTCTGGGTTCAAAAAAGATTGACAGGGATATAACCAGGGTTGGAGGATTTGAGCTGTAGGGAGAGGTTGAATAGGCTGGGGCTGTTTTCCCTGGAGCGTCTGAGGCTGAGGGGTGACCTTATAGAGGTTTACCAAATCATGAGGGGCATGGTTGGGAGACTCCAGAACTAGAGGGCATAGGTTTAGGAAGAGAGGGGTAAGATATAAAGAGACCTAAGGGGCAACTTTTACACGCAGAGGGTGGTACATGTATGGAATGAGCTGCCAAAGGAAGTGGTGAAGGCTGGTACAATTGCAACATTTAAAAGGCATTTGGATGGGTTGTGAATAGGAAGGGTTTAGATGAATATGGTCAAAGTGCTGGCAAATGGGACTAGATGAGATTAGGATATCTGGTCGGCATGGATGAGATGGACCGAAGGATCTGTTTCTGTGCTTTACATGTCTATGACTGTGCCAGAATTGGCAGATTTAGCAAGATGACCACCAATGCATCCTCTATCTCTACAGCTACCTTTCAGCACTCTGGGGCGTAGATCAACAGAATTCTTGGATTTACCAACCTAGAGTCTCATTATTTTCTCTAATAGTACTTTTTTGCTTGTAATAATTTCTTTTGTTTCCTTTTTCTCACTAGTTTGTTGGATCTTTAAAACGTCTGGGAAATTTCTTGTATCGTTCTCCACAAATACAGACTAAAGTAATTATTTAACCAGTCTGCCATTTCCCTATTTTCTATTATTTATTCTCCTGTCTCTGCCTATAATGGAATCACTTCGTCTTTGCTAATCTTTTTTTCTTTTTACGAATCTGTAGAATATTTTTCAGTCCTTTTCTTGTTTTTCTTTTATATTTTGTTCTCCCTTTCTTATCAGTTTTCTGGTCTTCCTTGGCTGAATTCTGAAATGTTCCCATTCCTCTAGTTTACTACTTTTATTTCAGCAACTTTATAAATCTCCCCTTTTGAACGAGTACTGTATCTAACTTCCTCTGTTGGGTACAGTTCACTCGGTTTGGATTTATGTGTCTTACGGAATGTATGTTTATTATAATTCTTTAAATACTTAGGCATAGCCTGTCTACCATCATACCAGCAGGAGGTTCAGTAACTAGAGGACACAGATTTGCAGTATGGCAACTGAACCAGAAAGCTGAGTTGTACATGTAATTTTTAAAATTTGCTGATGGGATGTATTCATCACTGGCTAGGATACATTTATTGCCTGAGAGGATGTGGTGGTGGTGGTTCACTATAATTTGACCACACTATGGGGAAAGAGCAGGGATTGTTAAGACTAATGGAAAAGCTCTTTCAAAGATGTGTTACAGGCACAATGGGGTGAATGGCCATATACTGTGTTGCACCGTGCTTTGAGTTTTGGTTTAGCCAAAGTCAAATAGTTTTTGCCATCTTATCAACATTGTTAGCCTTGGCACTGCTTTGGTGTAACATTCCTTAATTTGTGTTATGGATGAAAAGTGAAAATTCTAGCCAATGTTACTTTATTTGCCAACCAAATGGTTTGAAAAACTCCATAATAGATTTAATGAAGGGAACGGAGATCTTGGCCATTGGCTAGAGAGTCATCAGGTCCCTGTGCCACTCAGGCACTTAAGTGGAATGCGATGACCCTTCCCCAGGTGTCAATGTCCCACCAACCTAGAGCCATGCCAGTCAGTGTCAGAGAGTAGGTGATGGCTTCTGTGGCAATGATGACCACCAAAGGTCCAGGATTATCGCTGAATGCAGATAAGTAATGGTAGGAGGGATATTAATGAAGTGGGAGTTATGGGAATGGGGGGATTCCACTTCCCGATGCAGACTACCTTGATCAGGCACCACATGTTTTTGAACAAGGAGTCTCTGCTAGCATGAAGGCTTTCCCACCACAGATTTCTGACTTGGACAAAGAAGTGGAAAGGTGGGTTAGTAAGTTTGCTGTTGACACGAAGATTGGTAGAATGCTGGATAGTGTGGAGGGCTGTTGTAGATTGCAATGGGACATTGATAGGATGCAAAACTGGGCTGATAAGTGGCTAATGGAGTTCAACCTGGAAAAGTGTGAAGTGATTCATTTTGGAATGTCGAATTTGAATGTAGAATACAGGGTTAAAAGCAGGATTCTTGGCAGAGTGGAGAAATAGAGGGATCTTTGGGTCCATGTCCCTAGATCCCTCAAAGGTGCCATCCAAGTTGATAAGGTTGTTAAGAAGGCATATGGTGTGTTGGCTTTTGTTAGCAGGGGGGATTGAGTTTAAGAACTGCAAGGTCATGCTGCAGCTATATAGAGCCCTGGTTCAGCCACACTTGGAATATTGTGTTCAGTTTTGGTCGCCTCATTATAGGGAAGATTTTGAAGCTTTAGGGAGGATGCAGATGAGATTTGCCAGGATGTTGCATCGACTGGAGGACATGTCTTTTGAAGAAAGGTTGAGGGAGCTAAGGCTTTTCTCATTGGAGCGAAGAAGGGTGAGAGGCGACTTGATAGAGGTGTACAAGATGATGAGAGGCATAGATAGAGTGAATAGACAGAGACTTTTTCCCATGGCAGAAATGGCATGTGATAACAAGGGGGCATAGTTTTGAGATAATTGGAGGGAGATTTACACAGAGACTGCTGGGTGCGTGGAATGCACTACCAGCGGTGGTAGTAGAGTCAGATACACTAGGTACAATTAAGCGACTCTTGGATAGGCACATGGATGATAGTAAAATGAAGAGTATGTAGGTTAGTTTGATCTTAGAGGAGGATAAAAGGTCGGCACAACATCGAGGGCCAAAGGCCCTGTACTGTGCTGTACTGTTCTATGTGATCCTTGTGCTCTCTACATGGTGACCCTTTGACTGCCATTGGGTAAATACCTCCGGTGGAGGAGGTACTTCGTTGAGCATCAGTTGCCAGCTACGCAACTTGAGGGCTTTCCCCCCATCAATCTATTGGGTTGGAAATGGGAAGGTGGCAGAGTGCCCACCTTCTGCCAACCTGCCTGATTAAGAACCTCCCGCATCATCAAATGCCCCATGGACGGGATATTTAATTCTTCTGACTTTATTGAAGGAAGCAGTCCTTGAGGAGGTTGTCTTTAGATTGTGTGAACATTTTTCATCAAGGATTGTAATACTTGATTCCAGCATAATGTAGTTACAATACTCTGATAAACTCTGTGCCTTTTTATTATTAATGTTTAAAATCAATTTTGAGCATTCAGAATGATTTAATTAGCCTGGTGCTATGAGCCCAAGATGGAGTTCAGATCTGAATTTCAACACAACAGCATTAAAGCAACCAAAGAAAGCCTTCATCAAATATTTGCTGCAATTCAATATTTATCTTAAAATAATTAGGGTAAATACAAATTGACATGAGCAATAAGGTTTGATTAATGATTCAGAAGTAAACCAGGTACTGTCAGAATAAAAGAAAACAGAGAATGGGCTCCTTGCCAGCTGTATTTTTGATTAAAACAGGAGCATTTGAAAGTGAAAGTACAAAGCAAGGACAAAGGTGATGGGATTTGGTGTGAAATAGAATTCTTGCCATCCCACTAAGCATACAGTTGCCATTGCCCCTCTCCCGTCATGACACGAATGCCTTTACCAAATCTTCCTTTAACCTTCTCTTCCGTAAGGTGAACAGCCTCAACTTGTTCAATCTATCAACATAACTGGAGTTCCTCATCCCCAGTACCATCGACTTGACTTTAACCCATTTTTATACTATGGCTTCTGTTACTTTGTGAAAAGCATGAATGCTTTATCATTATGTTGTTCTTGTATAACATAATTGAACATTTAAAAAAATTGATTTGTGGATATCTTGTCATGATAGTATTTTGCTGATGTGCCAGATAATTTACTTTGTTAGCATATGCTGTAATAGTGGTATTGGTTTCACTAACTCTGCTTTGTCCAGATCAGTTACCTTTAGCATGTTATAGCTGTAAACACAAGGATGCGAATGCACCCACTCAGTGATTGTGGTCTGCATGGCCTGGTTGAACAGAAGGGTCCGTTTCCATGCTATATCACTCTTTGACATATCGGGATCAACGTAAATTCCAGTATTTGTTGTGCAACGAACCTCCAATCATACTACTTTGCCTCCTTGACCTAGAGGACTATTGTTGTGAGTTTGGAGATACTTAAGTGGTCCCATCTGAAGGTAGATATTGCTGGAGTCTTGCTTGGAATTGATGTCAAAAAATGTCACATTGAAAGAAATTTTCTGGAATTTTAGCACCCAGTTTGGTTAAATGCAAAGAAAGTCTGTTCTTTTGCTTTTAACTACTGCACTACAAGATTGAAAATAAGCATAGCTTTGGCCTCTGTTTGATCCTGTTAGTGTGTGGCTAATGTCCTGGCAGTGTTTTGGTAGCAGCAGGTAGTCAGGAGAAGGCAGCTTGTGGGTCATCATTCTTCAGCCTGGCAGTTTTTCACACACAGATGTAGACCTCGTGAACTTTGAAGGAGGTCAAATATGAACCTCACATTCAACACTTGTGACATGCACTCAGTTGAAGCAAAAGCAAGTTGGTTTGCCTGCGCTTTTTTTCCCCCTCAAACGCAGCCGAGCTGTAACATAAAACCATTTTTCTTTCCTTTTATGAAGCTTCCTTCAGGTTGGATTTAAAATTTAGAAATACCTTAACTGCAACTGTTTGATTTACATATTTTGCTCTCCTGTGCATTATTTCATGATAGGCATTCAACTATGGGACTGAGCCCTTTGATGAGATCATTGAATTTTTTTCAAATAAAGCTATAAAATTACAGGCTTAAATGTATTTATTGATTAATGTGGTGAAGGTGATTTATTTATTTAGATTCAAAGACTCACCCCTGTTTAATTTTAATATTGTGCATATAGCAGAGATTCTTGTTATTATAAACATCGACGCTGATTTAGAGACCAGCCGTGATCCTGTTGAATGGTGGAGCAGAATCACGGGGCTTTACATTCAATGCAAAGTACTTTTATGATGTTCTGTCACTGTTGTGATCTAGGAAGATGACAGCTAATTTGTTCACAGCAATATTCCAAACAATGATATGATGATAACCATTATCTTCTATAATGTTGGTTGATGGGTTAACACTGGTCAAGTTACCAGGGATAGTTCCCCTGCCGTCCTTCAAAATAGACCATTTTACATCCATCTAAAAGGACAGATGGTTTCTCTGTTTAATAACTCACTGCATTTCTGGGAAATTTATTTTAAGCATGTTCATGCTGTCAAGATTTTGAGAATGGTTGTAAATAATATTAGCCTTGTGTTTGAAAGAGACATGTGTTTCTAGTGACCTATGTATTGGATAAATACTTGGATTAGAAGGAAAGGCATAATGATTCTAGTGATACATAATTGTACAATCACCATTTTTTTTAACATGTTGCATTCCAATTTCCAGGAGTGACTCATAACATTGCACTACTTCGCGAAGTTATCATCCATCCACAATTTGTGAAAGGAGACATCACCACTAATTTCCTCCCAGAGGTATATCCAGATGGTTTCAAAGGTCTGTATCTGTGGATTTAATAAAGAAAAGACGGTTGTCGGAATCATAGAACACTAAACAGTCCAGCACAGTACAGGCCCTTCACCCCTTGATGTTGTGTCAGCCTGTTGAACTACTCTAAGATCAGACTAAGTTACATACCCTTCATTGTACTATCTTCCATGTGCCTACCAAAGAGTCGCATAAAAGTCCCTAATGAATCTGACTCTACTACCACTGCTGGCAGTGCACTCCATGCACCCACCACTCTCTGTGTAAAGAACCTACCCCTGACTCTCCCTTAAACTTTCTTCCAATTATTTTAAAATTATGCCCTCTTGTGATAGACATAGGAAAAAGTCTCTGGCTATCCACTCTATCTATGCCTCTCATCATCTTGTATACCTCTATCAAGTAACCTCCGATGTTTCTTCACTCCAATGAGAAAAGCTCTAGTTCCCTCAACCTTTCTTCATAAGACATGCCCTCGGTCCAGGCAGTATCCTAGTAAGTCTAGTCTGCACCCTCTCTAAAGCTTCCACATCTTTCCTATAATGAGGTAATTAGAACTGAACACAATATTCCAAATGTGGTCTAACCAGGCCTCTATAGAGCTGCAGGATAATCTCATGGCTCTTAAACTCAATCCTTCTGCTAATGAAAGCCAACACACCATACACCTTTTTAACAACCCTATCAACTTGATTGGCAACTTTGAGGGATCAATGGACATGGACCCCAAGATCCCTCTGTTCCTCCCCACTGCCAAGAATCCTGCCTGCACCATTTGCTGCTTGTGATGTCTTGTTTCTATCTGCACATTGTTAGTAACATTACCTTTGGTTGACATCCTTAAATGTTCACAGGAGGCATGATAAGCGTAATGTGGATGGTCCATCAGGTCTATTAAAACAGAAATGTCCAGTTCATTCTGCTTGTCCAAAGTAATTTTTACATAGATAATTTTCATCTTCTAATTGTTTTATGTGATTTTTGGTGAGAAGCTGTAAATACAGGACTGGAATATCTGTGATGCTGTCAGTGGCCTTTACAGAGTCATTCAGTGTTGGAAGCCACTGCAGCTTGGGCAAGGTACAAATGTCTGTTGAGACTGGTTTAGAAGTTGGTATTATCTTTAGAAGGAAAGAAGAAGGTTGGAAGGGCAGAACCATATCTTGGTAATGTAATCCTTCAGGAATATTAAAAAGAGAAAAAGATAGCAAGGATATGCTGACGAGTGAGAAGAAAAATGGGATCACGTTGATCGATCAGTTGTGTTGACTGGCTTGTTTCTGTGCTGTATAAAGAAAATAGGACTTCAGAACAGGAGGAGGCCAATCACCTTTCGAGTCCATTCTGCCACTTCGTAGAATCATAGCTGATCTAGTGGTCTCTTCAAGCTAACTGGTCTGCCCCAGCTATTGCATTTGAAGATCACTTCATATATTGCAAGTAGAAAGTGGCTGCATATAATTGAATGCAGACATAAATTTATGAATAATAATGTTTTTCTGATAGCAATTGGAAACTCTCGCTGACGTCTTAAATTTATTTTGGAAGCTGGGAGCTCTGCTCACAGAGGACTGACTTATTTCGTAATGTGGCTGTTACTGAAAATGATGGACACAATGGAAACTCATTCCTGTCACTGTTGACTTGGTGTTAGTCATTTTGAATTAAGATTTCCAATTTTATGTCAGATTTAGTTACTTTTAAAGAGTTATTTGGAAGTTTCAGTTTAATCAGTGAAAGTCACCTGTATTCTGAACAATTCTTCGAACAAAATGTAACCGCTTTCTCTGTTTCTTCTTGTTGTTCCATCTCGTATTACTTGTTAGGGAAGCAACCGTAAGTGAATTCAAAGCTGTATATCAAACTCCAGAAACTTGAGATGAAAGTAAAATACTGGGGAAAGCAAGACACTTATTGGAAATCTGAAATACACACAGAAAATGCTGGAGGAACTCAGCACGTCTGGCAGCATTTGTGGAGAGGGAAACAGAGCCAACATTTCAAGTTTGGTGTGATTCCTTCAGAGTGGACACAAAATGTCAACTCGGTTTCTCGCTCCACAGATGATGCCAGAGCAGCTGAGTTTCTCCAGCATTCTCTTGTGCTTCTTCCAGAAAGCTAAGACAGCAATACTGTTTGATTAAATAGTATTGTATAACTCCTTGAATTAAACAGAATTTTGTAATTTATGCAGTTTTTTTGTTGTTGCTTCTTGTAGGAAGAAAGAAACAGCAGGAAGCTGTTCAGCACCTCAAACCTGTTCTGCACTTAAATTAGATCATATTTGATGTTGTATCTTAATTCCTTTTCCCTCCTTGCATCTGTAACCCTTAATTTCATTGACCAACAAAAAAAGCTATCAATTGCATTTTAAAAAATTTAAATTGACTCACAGCTTGAACAGTTTTTGGGAGAGACAGATCCTAGACTTCCATTATTCCCAGCATTACTTTTCAGTTGCTCAACTCTGACTTGAAGGTTATGCCCCACTGTTCTAAATTTACTCCTTCCCCTTCCCATCCTCCATCTCCCCTGGAAATAGTTTTTCTCTATCAACCTACCAAAGCCTTTAATCATCTTAACACTTGAATTATATCATTTTTAATCTTCAACACTTGAAGGAATACAAACCTACCAACCTCCAGTTTTCTCTGCTATGATCGTCTGCAAAAGATCCAGCTTTTATCTTAAAGAAAATATTTTACTGAAACCAAAGCCATAACCCAATATAAAGAATTGTTTCACAAACAGAAACTGCTGGGGAAACTCAGCAGGTCTGGCAGCATTTGTGGGTAGAAAGCAGAGTTAACGTTTCAAGTCTGGTGGCTTTTCATCGGGACTCTTTCTCCAGCAATTTCTGTTTTTGTTTCAGATCTTCAGCATCTGCAATTCTTTGTTTTAGTAGCGTCTATTATTTTCTATTGTAAAAGCTGAAAGAATTGTGGATGCTGTAAATCAGAAACACAAACAGAAATTGCTGAAAAAGCTCAGCAGGTAACTAACTTTTCTCCTCCTGAAAATGTTTGTTATCTTGGTGAGGCTGGATGCCTGCAGAAATTGAAATGTGTTTGAGATTACAAACTTAAACCCAGCCCTCAAATATTGAAATAGCCAGGTCAGCGAGCTAAGTCAATGTTAATGTTTTGGATTGAATGCCCTTCCTTCTGAGGAAAGGTCACTCAATCTGAAACATTAACTCTGGTTTGTCTCCACAGATGCTGCCTGCTCTGCTGAGCTTTTCCAGAAATTTCTATTTTTGTTTTCTATTGTGTTGTGTTGTGATATAAATTACCAATGAGATGATATTTTAAGAGAGAAATTGTGAACCTTTTTACCACATGAAGGAGAATAACATTAATGCATCTAAGGGGACGCTGGATAAACACTTGAGGGAGAAAACTTTTGCGTATAGGGTTAGAAGACAGGGTGGGAGGACACAAGGATAATATGAGCCATATAGTCTGTTTCTGGCTGCATGTTCGATGTAATTTTATGTAAAACCTTTTAACCCAACAGGACATATGTTGTCACATTCTGAGCACAAGGAACTGCTAGCCACTGCTGGATCCATTTATGTCGCTGCTTTGCTGAGGGCTCAGAGATTTCTTGAAAATTCTACAAGGTGAGGAATCTTTGCCTGTGGGCTGTACACTATGATTCACACACCCAGACTGAAATTTAAGAGAAATCCATCTTTCTTGCATATTGGAGAGGTCATTGTTTTAGCAAATGGGTATAATTTATCACTTAGGAGTGGAATAATCACCCAGAATAAACTAGTTTTCATTTATTAACTCTGATGTCTGCATCATAAGGGAGAAACGAATGGGCTGGTAAGAAGAGATGGAATATGTTGCAAGAAGGCCTTTGCTGAGAATAAATATCACCATGATTCAGTGAAGGGCAGTTTCTGTACTGTGAAAATTGAAATGATTCCATATAAATTGGAGGTGAATGAGGAAAAAATAATCCCCTTTCCCCTATTCTACAATACACTTAGAATATTATACTGATGGCTGAATATTTTGGAATCTGTTTATGATCAGTAATTAATTGATTCGAGTGTCTGTTGCTTGTATAATAGCTCCCTTATATGGAATAAATACACTGATGAACAGCTGTAGATGTAATATTCAGTATACCATTGAATTATTACAGTATGATTGTTTTCCCCATTATGTCAAGTTACAGTAGTGGAGGGCAAGGTGGTGAGAGATTTCTTGATTTTAAAGTAAATATAGTTCAACAAAGACCTTAATGAATGAAGTCCTAAATGAGTTTTTTGCTTCTGTCTTTACGAAAGAAACAAACTTTGTAGTGAATGAAACCTTTGAAGAGCAGGTGTGCATGCTGGAATGGATAGAGAAAGAAGAAGCTGATGGGCTGAAAATTTTGTCAAACATTAAGATTGACAAGTCGTCGGGCCCGGACCAGATTTGTCCTCGGCTGCTTTGGGAAATGAGAAATGCAATTGCTTCGCCACTTGCGAAGATCTTTGCATCCTCGCTCTCCACTGGAATCGTACCTGAGGACTGGAGAGAGGCAAATATAATTCCTCTCTTCAAGAAAGGAAATAGGGAAATCCCCGGCAATTACAGACCAGTAAGTCTCACGTCTGTCGTCTGCAAGGTGTTAGAAAGGATTATGAGGGATAGGATTTATGACCATCTGGAAGAGCATGGCTTGATTAAATGCAGTCAACACGGCTTAGTGACGGGCAGGTCATGCCTCACAAACCTTATCGAGTTCTTTGAGGATGTGACTAGAAACGTTGATGAGGGTCGAGCTGTGGATGTGGTGTATATGGACTTCAGCAAGGCATTTGATAAGGGTCCCCATGGTAGGCTCATTTAGAAGGTCAGGAGGAATGGGATACAGGGGAACTTAGCTGTCTGGATACAGAAGTGGCTGGCCAACAGAAGACAGCAAGTGGTAGTAGAAGGAAAATATTCTGCCTGGAAGTCTGTGGTGAGTGGTGTTCCACAGGGCTCTGTCCTTGGGCGGGTTCAATTCCCGCCTCAGGCGACTGACTGTGTGGAGTTTGCACATTCTCCCCGTGTCTGCGTGGGTTTCCTCCGGGTGTTCCGGTTTCCTCCCACAGTCCAAAGATGTGCAGGTCAGGTGAATTGGCCATGCTAAATTGCCCGCAGTGTTAGGTAAGGGGTAAATGTAGGGGTATGGGTGGGTTTCGCTTCGGCAGGGCGGTGTGGACTTGTTGGGCCGAAGGGCCTGTTTCCACACTGTAATGTAATCTAATCTAATTTAATCTACTGTTTGTAATTTTTATTAATGACTTGGATGAGGGGATTGAAGGATGGGTCAGCAAGTTTGCAGATGACACAAAGGTTGGAGGTGTCGTTGACAGTATAGAGGGCTGTTGTAGGCTGCAGCGGGACATTGACAGGATGCAGAGATGGGCTGAGAGGTGGCAGGTGGAGTTCAACCTGGATAAAATGCGAGGTGATGCATTTTGGAAGGTCGAATTGGAAAGCTGAGTACAGGATTAAGGATAGGATTCTTAGCAGTGTGGAGGAACAGAGGGATCTTGGTGTGCAGGTACATAGATCCCTTAAAATGGCCACCCAAGTGGAGGGTTGTTAAGAAAGCATATGGTGTTTTGGCTTTCATTAACGGGGGATTGAGTTTAAGAGTCGTGAGATCTTGTTGCAGCTGTATAAAACTTTGGTTAGACCGCACTTGGAATACTGCGTCCTGTTCTGGTCGCCCTATTATAGGAAAGATGTGGATGCTTTGGAGAGGGTTCAGAGGAGTTTACCAGGATGCTGCCTGGACTGTAGGGCTTATCTTATGAAGAGAGGTTGACTGAGCTCGGACTTTTTTCATTGGAGAAAAGGAGGAGGAGAGGAGATCTAATTGAGGTATACAAGATAATGAGAGGCATAGTTAGAGTCGATAGCCAGAGACTATTTCCCAGGGCAGAAATGACTAACACGAGGGGTCATAGTTTTAAGCTGGTTGGAGGAAAGTATAGAGGGGATGTCAGAGGCGGGTTCTTTACACAGAGAGTTGTGAGAGCATGGAATGTATTGCCAGCAGCAGTTGTGATGGATGCAAGGTCACTGGGGACATTTAAGAGACTACTGGACATGCATATGGTCACAGAAATTTGAGGGTGCATACATGAGGATCAGTGGTCAGCCCAACATCGTGGGCTGAAGGGCCTGTTCTGTGCTGTACTGTTCTATGTTCTAAATTAATGCATGCTGTGGAGTGGTTTTATAGTAAAATGTATTAGTCGTTAGGTTGTAATCATGGTTACACAGAAGTTTACAATATGGAAACAGGCTATTTGGCTCAACTAGTCTATGCTGCACTATATTCTTCATACAGACTTCCTCCCACCCCACTTCATCTTACGTGTTTATCCAGTTTCCCCTTAAATGCATCTGTGCCAATTGCCTCATGATGTTAGAGAGTTCCACATTCTCAGAACTATTTGAGTAAAGGATTTTCTCCTGCATTTCCAGTTGAATTTATGCATGGAACTTTGATGGTGATGTTACCTCCCGTCTGGAGAACTGGCAGGAGCACAGTCTTATCTGTGTTGTGAAGGGCTCACTGAATAGTGCCTGTCAACCAGTTGATGGCCATAGACATGCCTTCCTCAGGATTAAGGATCTCATGTGCCTTAGTAAAGCTGAATTGAATTTCATTCTTATGAAGTATTAGTGTAATTTATACACTCGGTGTATACTGCTCAAGCAGCATTACTTTACAAAAACTGCAAGCAAATGAATGTTGTTGGATATTAAAAATCGTAAACTTTATTTTGACCAATTAAGACAAAACAATGTGCTTGACTAACCAGAAGTGAAGCTTTGGATAACTTTTTTTAGGGTAACATTGGATGTTATGTCAGAGTCACTTTACCAAAAAAAAGGTGCACAAGATGTGAGCGACTATTATTATTCCTCCCTGACAGGAAGAAAAGTCCTTGCTTTAATATGTTCTGTGAAGAATCATGCATGGTCTGCATTTAGTGTGCACTTAAATCCCAGGCAGGACTCAACCCATGAGCCTTCTGGTTTTGCAAGACAAAAATTTTCTTCAGATTGAAATTGTAAAGCAGTGACCAACATACAGAAGCAATCGACACACATGTCTGTCAGGAAATGGTTCTGGATGATTGACAATTGCCTCATTGTCAGACTCAATTCCACTTTCTTTGTTTGATTTTTCATCCTACCACAAACTGAGTTTCATTGTCAAAGGCCTGCTTCACAGAGAAGAAAAAAACCCACTGAATTCCTTCAGAAAAAGGAAAGACTTGAATGTTCAGGTCGGGGAAGGAATCTTGTATGTTGTTCTAACCGAACCTTAAAGAATGGCATTCATGAGAACAGAAACAGTCTCATTCTTTGCAGAATGCTAAAAATTTGATGCTATAATTCTGAAATTGAATAGAGGGAATTAAGTGAAGGTTGCAGAGCTCTGCTGGTATGCAACATTGAAGAATGTTTGCACTTTACCAGGTTAGCTACTAAACTAACATAAATGTTTTGCTTCACAGCATGCAGTTTCTCAGATTTCTTTTTTCTTCAAGGCAAGAGTATTCAGAATATTTGTTGCATCATTCAGGATTCTGAGTAATTATCTAATAAATATTGCTTTTCTAATTGTGTGCGTGGAGCTCCAGCAATGGTTCAGAGAGTTTTTCAGGGAATAGCTTAAATATATAGAACAGAAGGACCCACGTTTGACCTGTGGCCTGTTCTGAACTAGCTGATCTCAGCAGGCAACTGGATGGGCCATGCAGGTGACCTCAGTAGCATATAATCTAACTTGCATCAAGTTCCATTCACCCAATCCCCCTCTTCGCCTACTGACCTGCATTGACTTCTACTTGAATTTGTGTTCAACCCTTCCATGGCTTTTATCCCTCCCAGTTCATGTAATTTCCTCCAACCCTATAAGCTTCTGACATCTCTGTGCTTTTTGTGATTCCATCCTCTTTCATATCCCCAGTCTTTATCATAACTATCATTGGCGGTCACATGCTGAGACCCTGAAATCTGGCATTCTCTTCCTAAGGAGAAAGCGAGGACAGCAGATGCTGGAGATCACAGTCAAGAGTGTGTTGCTGGAAAAGCACAGCAGGTCAGGCAGCATCTGAGGAGCCGGAGAATTGATGTTTCAGGCATAACCCCTTCATCAGGAATCTGTGCCTTTCTACCTCTCACTCCTTCTTTAAGAAGCTCCTTAAAATTTTCCTGTTGCTTAAATGTTTGAAATTTGTCCTGATAAAGGTTGAATGTCCAAATCCAATTCTGTGAAAACCATAAAATTTTTGAGATTATTTAGTATTCAATTAAATAAATTTCAGATCCGTTATCCAAATATTGGGTCAATTCAGCAAGGCAGTAGTTCTTGGTGGTGTGCCAGATGAATCATCAACTTAGCCACTTTGTTTATAGTAGTGTGCCAATCTAGTTCTTTTACTCTGAGCAGATTCAAATAACCCTCAAACCAATCCAATCTGCACCTTCAAATTCTGCTTCGATCTAAATCTGAGGATGTCTAATTTTGGATGTCCAGCAAGTACTGTCTCATGTTCCTCAGTACTAAATTTTATCAGATTGCCCACCTTTGAAGTACCTTTGTACTGTGCTAAAAGATTTTGTATGAGTGTAAATATCTGTTGTTTTGGAAAGAAGAAAATTGGCTAGGGTTTATATACATGAGTGTTGACTGTCAAAATTTGAGGGAAGTGCGTGTGAGTGCTCTCTGTGGTTGGCTAGCTTGCTGGCACTCAGTCAAGACGCACACGTGAAAACAGGCCCCTTGTATGTAATTGTGTATTGCAGGCAGGAGGGTGGAAATCTCTGTGAAATTGAGCTTTTCTTGCCAATGTGTAGCTGTGAACTACAAAATCAGCACAATACATTTTGGAAGTCTTGCTTTTCTTGAAACTCAACTATAATTTTATTGAGGTCGTCATGAGACCTTCTGACAATACCCTGGAGACTGTCTGATTTTAAGCAATCAGTATTCACTTTTAATAACTTGGCCATGTGAGTGGAAGGCTGATGATTTGTTTGCTATGCTGCTTGCGTTGGTGAATTGGAAAGGGAAAGCAGAGTAATTCTCCAGGTGTGGCTATATTAGAAATATCTCATGGGTCTACTAATGTCATGTTTATGTTTCTAAAACCAATTGCCTGCAGCACTTCCTATGCATTACTTGTTTTGGCTGAAATGCGTATTTTTCTAGGTTTTGTGTGGGTTGTACCCTTTTCCAGTTTCCACTTGCATTATCACTTACATGGTGCACAGGAATTGGATTTATTGAATACTTGCCTTATGCAATGGAGGCAGAGGCATTGTCACATAATTTGCATTTTTTTGCAAACTTGGCTGGCACATAAAGCTTTGGTCATTTGTGTGAGTTAATGGAGAGCTCCGTGCATTCGTGCAAACAATCTCCAGCATGAGTTTTTAACTTCATGACAGGCAGGAAGCAATATTGAAGAGAGAGAGAAGGGGGTAAGCAATGCCATTATTGCATTGTCCTGGATTTTGTGATGATAATCATATTGACGTAGTTATTGTTTACCATCATTACTCTTCTGAAACGCTCAGCAACTCCAGTTGAGTGCGGAAACATAGGGTGTGTTGCCAGCACTACAGGGTGTCAACATTAAAATAACAGCGATGGCAAGAAGCTGATGAAAATTTTGGCCGAATCCAGCTACCTGCTCTACATTTTGCTGGCTTCTGTCCTCACACTTTGCTGCTGACTGCTGCCACTCCTTCCCCATCACTGCCCCCCATTTTTTTCATGTTGGTTGCTGTCTGTTTTCGCTGCTGGACTTTACCCAGCAGCCCCCCCCAAACACACACACGCACACACACACACACCCCTCTGACTGTTGGCCATATCCCTCGCTGCCTGACCTGTAGTAGGGCAAAGCAGCCAGGGAGGCACCATGAGTACTTTCTGAGCTCACCTATGGGCCAGTGGTTTTCTAATTCAATATAGGAGCACCTCTTGCAAGGATGGTTTCATAGTGCAGTTCCTTTCATGTAATATAACTAAACATTGACAAATTAGTTCCGTCATTCTATAATGCCCATGAAGTAACATTCAGGTGTTTGACTGCAGAGCTATGTTTCCAATGAGTGGTCGCTATGGCACTTTCTGAGAGCATTGAGAACAAACAACCATGTGCAAAAACAGAAGTCATTGTCTATCATTTTATGCTCTACTGTGGGGTGCATTGTTGAACTTCCATTTACAATCAAATAGAAGTTACTGACTAAAGAAGAAATTGGTCTTTTTACACTACTAGCCTTGTTGTAAAAGCCCTGGAAAAAAATATTGTATCAGTTGATACATAATTGGGTTTTTAACAGCATATTAAGTTTATAATTAGTGCTGAACAGCATCATTGGCCCAGAAAGCATTTTTGTAGACTGTCATATTTCTCCATTTTGTTTCAGAAAAAATCAAATACTTAGTTTTATTTAAGTAAATTTGTTTCTGATATTATCAGCTTTTGCCTTAATCCCATGTGTATGCCCTTACTTATTTCACTCCCTGTAAAACTTAGCTAAAAGTGAAGGGTAATCAGTATATTTAACTCTCTAACTTACAGTCTCTGTTAATATTTCATTGGCTGCATGATGCATGCCTGAAGACCACCTCCACTTGGTGACATTCAGGAAAAGTGAAACCCACGCCATGGACTTCACTTGATCTTTGCCGCTAGTCTTCTTCGAAGTCAGTAGTGAGCGCTATTGCATTGTCACTGATGGCAGAACTCGGGCCAATGTTTACAGTTGTAAGTTTATTGTTCCTGGAAAAGAAATTCCTGCTGGAGCTGTGCTTGTGTGTCACTTTACTTCCTTCTGTCCATCTCTTATTTTGTTTCCACCGTGTTCCACTTTGTATGCTTCATGGTTGTATTTAGCTGTTTGCCTTTTTGCCGCTCTTCAGTCTCCATCTTTCTGCAAGTTGCTTTTTCCATCCATCTCCTTTCTCTCTCTGCTTCTCCTACAATACGTTACTGCCTTACCAATTGTGCAATTGGATGCGTCTTTCTCTTTAAAGAAATTCAAAATAACAACAAAAATAAAGAAATGGGTTGACATTTTTTGATTAGGCTCTTCTCGACTCAATGCTGAGTTAAACAGTTCTTCTGACCCTTTCTTTTTGGTTTTGCTTTTCCTATTTGCACCTACTCTGAGCCAGTAATTTGTTTCTTTACTTGAGACATTACCTTCTTGTTTTGACTTGCATTATAATCTCTTTTCCTTTTGAATATCTCATTCCTTCATGCAAACCTTCCCTTTCCTCCTGCAGTACTTGCTTAAAATACAATGTATCACTAAGTTTTCAAATTCTGTTGGAAGATCATATTACTATTAGTTCTTGTCATCTCATATCAGATGGTGCCTGACCTGCTGAATATCTCCAAAATTTTCATTTCAAATTTCCAGTATCGACAATATTTTGCTTTTGTAGAGAGCTGATTGGTTAGAAATTGGTGATGAGCATGGTGAGTGTGTTGATAACCTCTTTGATGTATAAAGGTATCTTGAGGGCCAGGACGTAGTATGGGCGATGCTGGGGGTTATTGAAGTTCAAAAGATTAGAGTAGAATGTTTTGGATCTGTGATGTTCATCTGTCACAGACTAAATGGTGTTCCTGTTGCCACAATAGATCATTAAGCCTGACTTCCTGCTTTGTTTGGGTGAGAGAGAAAAAAATATGATTGAGCATCTCCTTTGTAGCAAGCAGTATTCTGAAATCAGGGATATGAAAATAGGAGACAGTGAAATGTCTGTTGGAGACACAATTGAAAGGGGGATGAGTTCTGGAGTTTGAATAGGATCAGCAATGACTGGACCTGTGAAGAGATGAAGATAACCCGAAGGAGCAGTGCTAAATGGAGGCGCTGAAGGATCCCAATCGGAGGTGGCATGTAAGTAGGATTTTTGTGAGAAAGAAAGGCTAGTCTATGTGGAAGTGGCACATCATGATCTTGAGAAAATGGAAGAGTGTTGTTTCAATAGTGCCTTTCTTGACCTCATGATATACAGGTTCTAAAGAAAGTTCATTGTAGTGTAGGAAACATGGAAGCCAATTTCACTCTCCCAGAAAGGTAATGACCACGTAATCAATTTTAATAATTTTGTTTGAGGAATAAATATTCATCAGGGAGAATGTTTCTTTAAATAGTTGCATGGGATCTTTTTTAATACACTGAGAGCATCAGTTTGTAGAGGGTCAATTATATTGTAGATTTCTTAATGAGGTAACAGCAACTCAGGCTTATATGACCAGGATAGAGTTAATGTCCAAGATAATCATGATTTTATTCAAAGCAGATCAGGCTTGGGCCAAATGGTCAATTCCTGTATTTATTTGTTAGGTTTTTATGTTTTCTTTATTGGGGATTTGAAAAGAAGATCAATTGAATTGGAGCTCTGTTTTTAATACTTAATTTGAGTGTACTCTGTGGAATATTTTCTGTAACCATGAAATTTGTTTAAAGTGTTGGTGATATGCAATATGTGTTTACAGACCATTTGTGTTTGTTACTACTGTCCATCTCTTTCTTTTTTAAGATATTTATTAAAACTTAGCTGTTTCACCAAACTTTTTGCCAAGTTTGAAGTTACATTTTGTTTGATCATGCATCAGTGAAGTGCTTGGGACATTTTACTGTTAAAAGTGTAATTTGAATGCAAGCTGTAGTATGATTTACATTACGAAGATGCCTATTAGGCTGTGAGAGTTACTGCTTCACTTTGACTAGTAAATTTAAAATTCAAAAAAGAGAATGCTGGAGAGATTTTGCTCATCTGATAGCATCTGAGGAGAGAGAGAAAGAGTTAATGTTTTGAGTACAGTATGATTCTTCTTAACTATGTTTCTCTCTCCACAGATGCTGCCAGATCTGCCGAGTTTCTCCAGTGTTCTCTGTGTTTCCTTCAGATTTTCAGCATCCATAGTATTTTGCTTTCACTACATTTAAAATTAATTTGATTTGAGTTATTGTCAGGTGAAGGACTTTTTCAGATATAATTGCACATATTTCATTGAACCTTGCAAAGATGCAATGTAGTTAGACTGTAAAGAATAGATTATTATTGCATTAAAGGCACTACTTAAATACAAGTTGTTTGCAGTGTTATTACTGCTCTGTCACGATGACAAATGTGTCTTTAAGAGGTATGTTTGGAAACTTAAAATAATGACCATACAGTTCTTGAGGTGAGATTTATTTCGATGAATAAGATCAGAGTTGTGAGCTTCCCCAGGAAGTGATGTAGTGACCCTTTGGTTTCTCAGCATTTATATTTTTTGTAAGAAACTCCACAGCACACATTTACTGATAAAAGCAAACATAGCATTGTACTCATTTCCTTTAGTTCATAACCAAACCTTAAATGAGAATATTTGTGAAAACCTAATATAAGCAATCAAAGGAAAAAGCTAATTAGGGAAGTATAAAATAACAGCAAAGGAAACTGCTTACATTACGCTCTTGCCTCCTACACGTATCACAGACCTTCCCTTTTGTTCTCCCCCTACTTCCCCTACTTCTGTATCTGCTTAAAATCTGTAAACTGTTACATCTCTGACTTTTTATTGGAACAGGAATTAGTTATTGATCTCAACCCAGATGCTTGCCTGGTCTGCCGTATCCAGCATTTTCTGTTCTCCCCCTCCATCCCCATCTCTAGATGTTGTGTTACATGATATTTTTGCAGCCCAGTATCTCTTCTACCTTTGACATTCGTTAATCTCTCTTCAGTGATCTGGGCTGCTTCTACTATCCTTCTGTAAAATGGGAGTTGTATTCATTGTTTCCCAGTCTCTGGCACTGAGCCTTTTTCTGTTGAAAATTGATGGATGGATATCAATGTCTCTGCTGTGTTCTCCCTAGTTTCTTTCAGTATCTGCCCAAAGTTGCCAGAAAACCCTTACCATGGGCCCCTGCTGCAGTCCACTACATCCCTGTTCCTTCCCACTCTGCCAACAGTCAGTGAGCAGGAAGCAGTTTCTTTCAATCTGTGTCTTTCAGATAGTTCTTAAAAACATGGAAATTGTATGGGACAGAGGGAGGACATTCAGCCCATTGTGTCTGTATGTCATGTCGTCGTCTTGTCCTTGTTTACCACAGGAAGAGTTAACGGAGGTGTTTGGAATTGTGAAGAGTTTTGTTTGAGTAAACAAGGAGAAACACTTTCTACTGATGGGAGGGTTGGCAATGCGAGGACACTGATTTGTGTTGCTTGGAATTCTGGTGGAAGAATATTCACCCGTAAGTTTCATAAGGGAATGGGGAAGTGGGATGCACTGAATCAGAGAGCTGGCAGAGGCATGAAGCATTGAATGGTTTCTCCCCTGAGCTGTCAGATTCTGTGCCCGGTTCTGTTACAAACACCAACTGCATCGTATTTTGGAATCTTTTGAGATTACTCTTCATGTTGTCCCTGGAATGATTTTGAAAGCTCTTCCACACTGCATCAATGTTATTGTAATTTTTTTTGGACCCGAGGACATTTGGCAATTGTTGCACCCCCACTGGTAAAGCCTATTCAGACTTTATTTCCATTCACCACTTGCAACGCCGAATTGATTTCTCCCTTATGTCCTCTAACCCTTTCCTATTCATTTTGGATTGTTCGATATGAAACATTTTAATTTCATATCATGCAGCCATTCAGTCCATAATCACTTTATATCGCCAGTCA
The DNA here is from genome assembly GCF_037043375.1 of Chiloscyllium plagiosum. Taxonomy (NCBI): domain Eukaryota; kingdom Metazoa; phylum Chordata; class Chondrichthyes; order Orectolobiformes; family Hemiscylliidae; genus Chiloscyllium; species Chiloscyllium plagiosum. The sequence continues at coordinate 18,860,633 of NW_028270144.1, read as the reverse complement.
CCAGGGAAACAGCAGAATAGGGTTTTCTTTCCGTAATCAAGACTTCATTTCCTGCATTTAGTGACATGTCAGGCTTCTCATTTCATTTAATTCCAAAACTGCCTAATCTCTCTTATGTTGCTGGTGACCTTTATGACCTAACTTTGGGTATTGCTTTGTGCTTGAGACAATGTTGAAACTTTAAGCCTCCCCTTCTCTTCATTGCTAGTGTCATCTACCTCTGATCTTTGGCTATTTAAATAAATTGTTTTCTTTCTATGGTTATGAAAATCAAAACCAGTTTTAATCTTAAGACACATCGAATAGGTTCTCAGTACTGCAGAGCAAAGGTGAAATTTGCACAGCAGTGCCACAGATTGATAACATTTTAGAAACTGGAAATGGCTGGCAAAGTTAGATCTGTTCAATTTCAAATTGAAAACATTTTGAAAAAGACAAAAATAAAAATGTTTATTCCACCCAGCCATCTCTTTAAAATTACAGCAACAAGAACAATTTGAATTGCTACACTGCATTTAATAGTCAGTGACCCAATGGTGCTGGATGAAAGAGTTATCAAATAAAAATTATTAACATCAAACAATATAACGAAATATGAAGAATGGTGCTTAAAAGCTTGGTCAAATACATATTTTTTAAGGGCGATTTAAATGTGGAGAAAGAAATGATGCATTTTAAAAATTCATTCATGGGATATTGGCATTGCTGGCTATATTGGGGTGAACTGCCCCCTTGAACTGCTGCAGTCTTTGGGATGTAGCTACAAGCACAGTGCTGTTAGTAAGGGAGTTCAGAATTCTGACCCAGCAACACTGAAGGAACAACGATATAGTTCCAAGTCAAGACAGTGTGTGACTTGGAGGTGGGCATGTTGCCATGCACCTGATTGAGGACAGGAATTCTAGAACTTAGGATCATGGCAATTGCCAGTGGTGGAAACTGTGGAATGGGAATTGAATACAGAGTTGGGGAGGGAGGGGGGCAATGGAGGAATTAAACACAGGGATTGATGTTTTGCACACAAGGTGTCACCAGATTGGAAACAAATGTAGGTCAGCGAGCATGGGAGTAAAGTGAGTGAGACTTAATACGAGTTAGGATCATCTTGTGATGCAAAGATAACCTAGTATTTTTTCACCTTCACAGATCATTTTTCTAAACCACCCTCTTGTGCTCACTACAGTCTTAGATCTAACTTCATGTGTGAGGAGCTGATGGGCTTCTTTATCACAAAGATCAAGATCATTTATTTCACTGCCTGTGCTATTTCTACCTCTTTTCTGATAATCTCTGCTGTTCACTCCTCCCCTGATGTCCTCTGCTGTCCTTGCATCTCTCTTTAGAGTCTCATCCATCTCTCATCATGATTCGGAAATGCCGGTGTTGGACTGGGGTGTACAAAGTTAAAAATCACACAACACCAGGTTATAGTCCAACAGGTTTAATTGGAAGCACACTAGCTTTCGGAGCGACACTCCTTCATCAGGTGATGAAGGAGCATCACTCCGAAAGCTAGTGTGCTTCCAATTAAACCTGTTGGACTATAACCTGGTGTTGTGTGATTTTTATCTCTCATCATGTTTTTGAGAGTCATCTCCTACTCCCTGGACCTTATTCTGACCAAGCCGTTCAGTACCCAGCATCTCCTCTTGTGTTTCATGTTAACTGATATACTTTAGATTAGATTAGATTCCCTACAGTGTGGAAATAAGCCCTTCAGCCCAACAAGTCCACACCGACTCTCCGATGAGTAACCCACCCAGACCCATTTCCCTCTGACTAATGCACCTAACAGTATGGGCAATTTAGCATGGCCAATTCAACTGATCTGCACATCTTTGGACTGAGGGAGTAAACCGGAGCACCCGGAGGAAACCCACGCAGACACGGGGAGAATTAATGGTTCTCTTGTTAGACTCTTGAGAATCTGTGTCGAGTGTGTTGCTGGGAAAGCACAGCAGGTCAGGCAGCATCCAAGGAGCAGGAGAATCGACGCTTCAGGCATAAGTCCTTCATTAGGAATGAGGCTTGTGGGCCAGAGGCTGAGAGATAAATGAGAAGGGGGTGGGGTTGAGGGCAAGGTAGCTGAGAAAGCGATAGGTGGATGAAGGTGAGGGAGAAGGTGATAGGTCAGAGGGGGGGAGTGATGGACAGGCCAGGAGGGCAATGTCAAGTTGGAGGCTGGGACTGGGGTAATGTCAGGGAGGGGAAATGAGATGTTGAAATCCACATTTATCCCACATGATTGCAGAGTTCCAAGGCGGAATATGAAGCGTTCGTCTTCCAGGCATCGGGTGGTAACGGTTTGGTAGTGGAGGAGGCCCAGGACCTGCATGTCCTTGACGGAGTAGGCGGGGGATTTGAAGTGTTCAGTCACGGGGCGGTAGGGTTGGTGGGTGCAGGTGTCCCAGAGTTGTTGTTCCTTGAAATGATCCGCAAGAAGGCGTCATGTCTCCCTGATGTAGAGGAGACCACATTAGGTACAACGGATGCAGTAGATGACATTGGTAGAGGTACAGGTAAATTCTTGACAGATGTGGAAGGATCCCTTGGGGCCTTGGTCAGAGGTGAGAGGAGTGGTGTGGGCTCAGTTTTTGCACTTCCTCCGGTGGCAGGGGAAGGTGCCAGGAGTGGGGCATGGGCTGGTGGCGGGGGGAGGGGGTGGGCGTGGACCTGAAGAGATTCTGCAGTCATCAACCCCTCCTTAAAGGATACATGTTTGACCACTCTGCCCTTCCAAATTACTGCTGTAGCTGTAACCTTTCTGTCCTCTCCAAAGTTCTTGTGATTTACCTTCCACCTCTCTGTTCATCTTCACTGCAATTCAATGTTTGAATCCCTCCAATTAAGTTTCTGCTCCTACAACAATACAGTTACAATCCTTCTCAAAGTCAAAAATGACACCCTATATGACTGTTAAATTATCTCAGCTTTTCATCCTCAGTCTGGCTGCAGCCTTTAACACTGTTGACTACATCATTCTCTTCCATTATTTTCCAGCTGGCTGGGACTACACTCACCTGAGTCAGAGAATCAAAAACTCCATATAGTGTGAAAGCAGGACATTCGGTTCATTATAGCCACACCAACCCTCCAAAGAGCATCCTACCCAGACACACCCACCTACCTTATCCCTGCATTTCTCATGGCTAATTCACCTAACCTGCTCATCGCTGGACACTATGGGCAATTTAGCACGGCCAATTCACCTGACCTGCATGTCTTTGGATTGTGGGAGGAAACTGGATTACCTGGAGGAAACCCACGCAGACACAGGGAGAATGTGCAAACTCCACACACACAGTCACCTGAGGCTGGAATCAAACGCAGGTCCTTGGCACTGTAGGCAGCAGTGCTAACCACTGAGCTACTGTGTTTCCGAATCCATATTTGTATCTATCTAATTGTAGCCAGAGAATCCCCTGCAATAGTTTCGCTGCTAACTCCTGCACTGTTACTTCTGAAATCCCCAAAGGATTTATGTTTGGCCCTCTTCCAAGTCTTATTTACATGCTGATCATCAGAAATACCTTCAGAATCAGCAAAATCCTTTAGCTCTATGTCTCCACCAGTTTCCTTGACTTCTCCACATCTGTGATTTGCAATATTGCTTGTCCAACATCCAGTACGAGAAAAACGCGAAACATTTCTCCCATGAAATATGTCAAAGACTGAAGCTGCTGCATTTGGTTCCTGTCACAAATTCTGTTTTCTAAGCTTTGTTTCCATCCCAGGCACCTGTCTGAGGCTGAACCAGACCATTCACAACCATGTTTTTGTGACTGAAGCCAAGATGAGATTCTGATCACATATCCACTCAATTACCAATACTCCCTATTTTCAGCTCTGACATCAACACACTCTGTCTCTGCCTCAGCTCATTTGCCACTGAAATCCTCATCCATGTCTCCGTGTCCTGTCAGCCCAGTTTTTTCAATGCTTTACAAACTCCTCCTACATTCCACATGAACCTGTGTTCATCAGAATTCTGCTGCACATATCTTAAAGGGCATCAAGTTTAATTAACCCGGTATCCTTTGTTGCTGACCAGCATTGGCCCCCAAGGTTCAATAAGCTTCAAATTTAATACCAACATCCTTGTTTTCAAATCTTTTATGGTCTCACCCCACCCTTTCTCTCTTGCCACTTGGAGGTCTACAAAGCTTTAAGATCTCTGGTTCTCTAACCTTTTGTAAATACTAAACTCTGGAATTGCCTTCCTAAACTTCTTTGCGCCTCTCAGAATCATTGACTTGTCCATATGCAGAGGCTGTTCAGCCTATCATGTCTATACTAGCTCTCCAGCAATCATTGACTTAATCCAGTTCGTCTACCTTTTAGCCTAACACCTATTCAAATAATTATCTAATGCCCTCATGAATACCTCAATTTGACTCTGTCTTCACCACACTTCCAGGCAATGCATTTCAGCCCTAAACCACTCATTGTGTGAATTTTCTTCTTACACACCACTTTTGCTGTTTTGCAAATTGTTTTAAATCTATGCCTTCTTGTTATCGATCCTTATACAAAGGAAAACAATTTCTCTCTTAACACTCTATCCAAACCTGTCATGATTTTGAAAACTTCTGTCAGATCTCTGCTTAGCTGCCTTCTCTCCAAGGAGAGAACAGTCCCAACCTCTCCATGTTATCTTATCTATTCTCCAACATCTTCAGTACCAATGCTATTTCCTGATTTTATTATCAAACCTAAATGTTGAGGGCATTTGGCACATTTTATCTTAATTAATTCCAAAGTTTACTTGTAATATACCGATGAAATTACTGTAAAAAAAGAAAATGCTGATACAAATTAACAGGTCAGGCAGCAGCTGTGGAAACACAAGAAAGCAAGAGTTCTCCATGGTATGAATGACACGGTGGCTCAGTGGTTAGCACTGCTGCTTCACAGTGCCAGGGACCTGGGTTCGATTCCAGCCTCAGGTGACTATCTGTGTGGAGTTTGCACATTCTCCCTATGTCTGCGTGGGTTTACTCTGGGTGCTCCGGTTTCCTCCCACAATCCAAAGATGTGCAGATTAGGTGGATTGGCCATGCTGAATTGCCCATAGTGTCCAGTGATGTGCAGGTTAGGCGGATTAATTATGGGAAATACAGGGTTACAGGGATAAGATAGGTGTCTGGGTGGGATGCTCTTCAAAGGGTCAGTACAGACTTGAGGGCTGAATGGCCTCTTTCCACACTTGGCTTAGGAGAGGACACTACTTTTGGACAGCCTTTCTTTTCACTGTTTTTGGAGGATTTTACAAAGACACCTTGCTTGCTGTAGATTATCTAAGTCGCTGATGTATATGGCAGCATGAAGATCACTGCTGACTGATAAACCTTGGGAGCTGGTTGGAAGAGGCCGTTAGTTTCCTAGATGTTTAATAAAAGATCTTCATAGAATCCCTACAGCATGGAAATAGGCCACTCGACCCATCTCTTCCACATGACCCTCCGAAGATCATCCCACCCAGACCATCCCTTACATTATCGCTGCATTTCCATGGCTAATCCACCTAGCCTCCACACAATGGGCAATTTAGAATGGTCAATCCACTTAACCTGGACATCTTTGGATTGTGGGAGGAAACCGGAGCACCTAGAGGAAACCTGACTTTGAAAACTTACGTCAGATTGGGGAGAATGGGCAGACTTCACACAGACAGTCACCCGAGGGTAGAGTTGAACCCAGGTTCCTGGTGCTGTGAGGCAGCAGTGCTAACCACTGAGCAACCATGTTTTCACATGTGTTGTGCAGACAGAGGGAATAATGACCTGGAGCTCAGTTTCTTTACGAGTGTACACAGGCATTATCTGTATTGTAAATCTCTATGGTTTAGATGAGAATAGTTTTGATTTTGGATTGAAGGCATCATAGTTTGGGCCAGTTTCCCCTCTGTTGTGAAGTTTATCTCCACACCAGTGAGTAGTTTGCTGCAGGTGAACCGGAGTATTGCATCAAGGGAAATGGAAAAGAGAATGAAGAACAACTCAAGAGGATGATGAGAACGTGGAACTCCCAACCACATGGATTGGTTGATGCAAATGGCAAAGGTTACATTAAGAGGAAGCTGGATAAGCAACAAGGGAGACAAGAATGAAAAGACATGCTTACAGGGTTAGATGACCAAGGTTGGGCTAGTTGTGCTGAATAATGTTTCTGCCCTTCAAAATGCTGTATAATTTTATACATGATTAGATGTATCCCGTGTCTGTGTGGGTTTCCTCCGGGTGCTCCGGTTTCCTCCCACAGTCCAAAGATGTGCAGGGTTAGGTGAATTGGCCATACTAAATTGCCCGTAGTGTTAGGTAAGGGGTACATGTAGGGGTATGGGTGGGTTTCGCTTCGGCGGGTCGGTGTGGACTTGTTGGGCCGAAGGGCCTGTTTCCACACTGTAATGTAATCTAATCTAAAATCTAAAATGTCAGAGGTTTCCATTTTGTATTGTGGTTCTGTTACTTGTGATTCCAGAACTGAAATATTTTTACAAGCAATGTTAACGTGAAACCCAAGGTGTTGCTATTTTAATTTCCTAAACTTGACTAAAATACCTGACCTGCTGCGCTTTTCCAGCAACACATTTTCAACTCTGATCTCCAGCATCTGCAGTCCTCACTTTCTCCTAAAATTACAGAGATCTGTTATTCCTAACTATACCCATACCAATTAAAAACAAAAGTTAATCCACAACAACTTTATTGCAAATGATAATATCTGCAAGTTTAGAAACATTGCCACTTCTTTTTATGTGATCGTCCACTGATTTCTTTTTTGGATTTCTCAGTGTACCATTTCTAGTTTTTAATTATTCTTTATAGATTTCTAATACTTTCTACCTCCCTATTTAAAAGTTTGAAAAAAAATTCCCAATGTTCTATCACAGAAATTACATGTTATCATTTCGCTTAATGTCCTTCCTTGTTCATTACGTTCTCTGATGCTGTTGAGTTAAAGTTAAGAATGGGATCTTCATTTCCAATAAGTTTCTGCAAGCCTTTTAAAAAGGTTATAAAACAAACTAAGACTGAAAGCCCAAGGAACTTTATGTATTATGGAGTATCGGAGCAATGTGTTCACGGTGAAGATTATCACTTGCACTCAAATAAGCCTGAAAAATTAAAGCCTTGTTTTTTTTGATATGGTGTGGAAATGTTAAGTTAGTGTGAACAACTGTAATGCCTGGGATTCCATTTTATTGGTTGATCCATATGGGGATTTATGACTGAGACTATATCAACACATCAGATCACCAGCCTGAGAGAACAAGTGGTGTAGTGCAACTGTGGTCATAAACTCCCAAATGGCTAATTACATAGCAAACCTAAAACAATTTAAAGCAATTTTTATTTTCAAACCAATGAAACATTTAATATCATACTTTTTTAAAGATGAAAACTATTTTAAATCATTAAAGTGGCATTTTATTTCAGATTTTTATTGCAAATCTCAGCTTAAGTGGGTGTTTAAGTGGCAATTTAATAATTATTTTTGTAAAAAAGGCAGGCTACGTTGAGTAGGTGTCAGATAAATAAGCTACCTGGTTGTAAAGTTATATGTCATTCTAATAGGTGTGGACGAAAGCATTAGACCAAAATGCGAGTATTAAAGGAATTTGTCTCACTAGGAGAGTGACCCCTGTCTCTGCATGACATAGTTTTCTTGATGATTTATGTGTGAGAACAGGAATTTGAGATGATACTTGCCCTGCTTTTAAGTAATGTTCAGCTGTACTGTGAAGCAAGGACATTGGAATTTGAAATAAGGGAAAATCACAACTTTAATTTATTCTGGGCGACAAGTGAAGTTCGGACATTATTTTGAAGGATCTAATCTGAATAACCATCATATAATGTCAAACAAATTTTTGAAGCAGTTAAGTCATAATTTTGGTTGAGTTGTTTTGAATGTGGAAATCTCTGATTCAGTATGTAGATATTTGATAGTGTGAAAGAGCGAGTTCTGAAAGGAAATCTTTGTTTTGAATATTCAGGATGAGGGAGCATGTTGAGAAATAATAGTTCTGGATTTTGGGAATGTCGCACAGCCAAATAAAACCTTTTTGCTGAAATATTAAACATGCAAAATACAACTGGTGGTGCAAGAGGGAGGAAATGCTGCAGTGTAAGTCGAGAGTTTGTTATCCATGGAGGGACGAACATTCAAAGTGCAGAATGATCATGATATAAATCTTCATTGTTTTGGTTGGAACAGATTCATGCTATTTTAAATTCCTTTAATCCTGACCTTCCTTTGCTTCTCATTATACCTGAGGTTTTCATATAGTTTTTATGTTTAAATACTTCTCTTAGCTTCCAACAATAACATTCATAAATAGTTTTTTTTTGATAGCAGGAATTACTTGTAACACTTCAAGAATTTATTCGTTTACCTGTCTGGGGACTACAGAGCATAAAGATCAATTATTATCAAAATCTTAAATTTCATTCAAATTACTGCCACTTTATCCCATGTGTTTTAAGTGGGCCATCTGTCCAAACATCTCTCCATTTTTTCCGATCATTTCCTCGACTTATTCATGAACCGTGGGAGGGCTGCTTTGTAGTCTCTATGTAGCCGGTCTTGTCCACCTCCACTGAATACTTTTATATGCTTGCATAACATATCTTTCACGCTCTTGCAAATTCTCTGAAATCATTTCAGATGAATGGTTAACTTCTCCAGTCTGTGTTCATATGCAAAAGCTGACCTCAGCTCCCATAAAACTAGCCACATTATTCTTGATCATTTTTGTGACTCCCTGCAGTGGAAGTTATGACTAAGATTTTCTTAATGATCCTTTCACTGCACAGCTAAGCTACTTAAGATCAGAATTTACTTTCAGTGTAAGTCTTTTTTTTAATTCAAAGCCTATATTTGATCAACAACATTGTAAGATTGGCAGGTGTTGGAAAGTTGTGCATCAATTAATGTGTTCATTTTTTCGAGACTTAAAACAACTGTTTAAATTCCTTTTTTCTTAAAAGGGGATAAAACCTTGAGGGATAAGAGGCATTTAAATAAAGGATCAGTAAAGTACACATTAATTGATTTTTAGTAAGATCTTGTAGGGCTTCTTAAAGCACTGCTTTATCTATAGGCATATAACTGTAATTGATGGTTGGTTTCATTATGTATCAGAAAATAAATTATTTGTCATATTTTGTAAGTTCCCTTTGGCCTGAACTGAGATGTTGAGCTGTGGAAATTATATTTGCTGTTAAATTGAGTTGCAAGTCATATTATTAAAATAGCTGCAGCTATAATAGCAATGATATTATTGTTACAATGATTTTTACAGCACAGAATAGACCATTTGGCCCAGCAGTTCAGTGCCAGTGTTTATACTCCACATGAATCCCTTCCTACTATACTACTTCTCAATATATCAATGTATCCTCCTATTGCCATATTTTCTATGTTGTGTTTTGGATGATATGTTACAATGAGTCCATATCAACCTCATTAGGCGGACATAAAGTTTCCCATGGTACTTTGAGGAAATGACAGGGAGTTATGGCTGGTGTCTTCACCAAAGTTTACCCATCAGCTGACAACAACATCTGGTTGTTGTCTCATCATTGTTTCTGGTACCTTACTGTGCAAAATTGGCAACTACATTTCTTACGTTGCAAAAGACTACACTTAAAAAGTAAGACAGTTGTTTGGCTAGGAAAGGATTTGAGACACCTAGCAGTTTTGAAATGTAATATATAAATGCATTTACCTTTAGTTTCCTCTCTTTCTCCATCATTCTTTTATATTGTCTTTATTGCTCTCACTTTCTTTTAAAAGCTTCTCATTCGCGTTTTTCACTCTTTCTCTAACTTATTGTCATGCTTTAATGAAAATTATAATCATTTGTAGAAAACTGATAGCCCTGTGGAATAGGTCTGTGCTTTACATGAGCTCAAAAAAATTGTTGCAGATAATGGGAGATACAAAGGGTAAGCTGTCTGGGCCAAAATAGTGAGATGTTTAGCTTTAGGCCTCATTGCCCTTGAGCCAATAACAGCAAAGTTTGGAAAGCCTATAAACAGCAAAGATGGGAGAAAATGCAAGAAGAAAATGTCTGTACAGTACAATGCTAGCAGCTCTCCTTAGATAAGAGAAAAAAATTGTATTTGTATAGCACCTTTCACAATCTTAGGACATCCCAGTTTGTATTCCAACCAATAAAATAGTCATGGTGTGGTGTAGGAAATGTGACAACCAACAAACTCCAGCAAACAGTAATGTGCTAATGACTTGATGATTTGTTTAATGTTGGTGGGACTCAGTTTGGGAGTCTTTCCTTGGCATCATGCTCCTGCTGTTTCTACAAATGGATAAATTCATGGATGACATGCGTTCCGTAGAAACAGTTTCTGCATTGTGACTTCTTACTGTTTTTTTAACCCTTGGGCTGTGATGGAGCTGGATTTTTTAAGATAATCTAATAATGGAGCAGGGATCTGAGCTGAGTGCTTTGTCTCTTATTTTTGTTTGCAAATGGGCAAACACCTACATCATTCATAGGTAAAGAATATCCCTTGTTGAACCCTTGCCCAATATGGCAGTCAGTTGAATTGCAGTCAAGACAATTGCAGTTGTGCCCACTGGTTTGGTCTGTGCAGTGGCTGAAAATGAGTCAATTTCTTGGTACTGGTGTATTATCTCTATTCTTACCTCAGCTCAAGTGCTGCTGAGGTCTTATCCATATCCTTACTACCTCTAGACTCCATCATTCCTGTGCCCTCCAGTCTGACCTCTTATCCATTCATACTGAACTCAAGTTCTTGCAAAGGTCAGCTGCTAGTTCCCTAACTTGCACCAAATCAGTTTCACCCAACACCCCTCTGTGCTTACTGACTTATATGTACCAACTTGTGATCTGGAATGCCTCAGCTTAAAGTTCTGATCTCCTGGTGAAATCCTGATCTGGTCTCATTGCTCCCTAGTTCTGTAATCATCTTCGGCCTGGCAACTTTCTGTGATCGCTACGATGCTTCAGTTCTGGTCTTCATTATATTTCTGACTACTTGTGGTCCATTATTGAGAAGGCATATCTATGCCTGCCAAGGCCTTCAGCGCAAAGATTTTGCCCCAAAACCTACCTACTGACCTCTTCTTAAAATGCTCGTTACAACCTCTCTTTGATCAAGCTTTTTGGTCAATTGTCCTTGTGTCTTTGGCTCCATGTCAATTTTTGTCTCTGACAACATTCCTCTGAAGTGCCTTGGGTGACTTTTATTACGTTAAAGGTGGTATATAAATACAAGATGCTATTGTCCACAGTACCTCAAAACAGTTAACGGTTGATACAAAGTAAAAAGGGTGAATCTACTTTAATGTGTGTTTTGGTCACATTGATAAAATCTGAACAAATAATTTCCTTGTTTGAAGACATTATTTCATTAAAATAATGTCTTTGAACTTGACATTGGATGAGTGTTCCACATATTACAAATGAAATGTTTGGGGCCCAGAGTTTCTCTTGTTTAAAATTTCAACAAAAAGTGATCACTGCACCATGGGGTGGTACTTTAACAAGCAGAGTTTACATTTGAGAAGTTCATGCATGGGTAGGCCATGTTAGTGTATGAAAAGAAACATGAGGTTGCTACACCAATTTTGTTTGTTTTAATTAGGTGTAACTGTAATCTTGTGATTTATGATTACAATGTTAAATATTTTCTGTTATAATTCTAACTCTTTTATTTAATGCACACTTCCTGAGCAGTGTAATAATACAGCTATTGCCACTTTTGAAAATATCCAAGCCTTTCCAAATATGCTTTTAAATAAAAAGGAGCGACTGATCATATGTATGAATTAATATGGCACTTTCTTAAATTGACAGTTTGTGATTTGAGTCTTTGTGAAATCTAAAACTATGATTTTATGTAATGCTGTATATGAATAAATTTTAATTGTACAGGGTACCATGTATTGCTGTTAAATTGACTTCCCAATGGGACCTTCTCCTCTGTTCATCTGAAGCTAAGGCAGTAGGTTGATGCAAAAAATAATTAAGCTATTAAAATATAAACTGGTGGTTGTTAGCCAAATCAAACTCTTTAAAGACTATTTGAGCTCTTATTAGCTTAATTTGTACATTAACATGGTGCAAGAAGCACAGAACCAAGGTTTAAAAATCATTCTAGCCTATAATTGAAAATTATATTTTTGTGAACAACCTTTGTTTTGCAAGGATGTCAAGTGACAGAGCACTAAGAGTGAAGTTGAAATACAAATCAATGATAGTCTAATTCATTGGCAGAGCAGGCCTGAGAAATTGAAGGGCCTCCCCTAGTTCCCATTTTCAGAACTAACTGTGTAGAACGCTGAAGGAAAATAGTAGATGTCGCGTGCGCTTGCTGGTGATCCTCAAATAATCCAAAATCGAGAGTGATTAATGATTCTACAGTGTACAAGGAGAGCATTTTCTGCCTGACAGGCTTGTAATATGTTATTCACTTACAGTAAAGTTTTTTTTTAACCATCAGAAATTGCTTAATATTCTATTTGTTATACGGATCATTATTGCTTGCGAGTGACAGCGATCGCATTACTATTCCAATGCCTGATGTGCATGGTTTTGCGTTTCCTAACATAATTTTGGTAAGGATCCTACCCAGAGTGGCTGAGGCCTTGGAACTCCCTATCACATGGAATGGTTGGGGCAAATAGATGCATTTTTGATGAAAGCTATTTGAGTACATATAGTAGAAGGGGTCACTTTCTCACACAGAGGGTGGTGCGTGTGTGGAATGAGCTGCCAGACGAAGTGGTAGAGGCAGGTACAATTACAACAGTTAAAAGACATTTGGGCAGGTACATGAAGAGGAAAGATTTAGAAGGATATGGGCCATAAGCAGACAAATGGGACTAGTTCAGTTTGGGATGCCTGGTTGGCATGGACAAATTGGACTTAAGGGTCTATTTTGTGCCATATAACTCTATAAATGGAATACAAGTGAGGTATGAAAAGGCTTGTGTAGAGTATAAACACCAGCATGGACCAGTTGCTGGTGTAGGCTGTTTGTGTAAATTTAGTGTAAGACTTTGTTTACTTTTCATGGATTTCCAATAGCAGAAAAAGTGCTTCCTATAAAATACAGCTGTTTAATACTAGAGTGTAACTATGAAATGAATGGTCAAAATAATTCTTCAATCACTCTGTTCTCTGAATTAATTGAGAATTGCAATTTTGTTTTTTTCGTGTGATGCCAAGATGCTTTTCGTCTTCAGAGAGTTGAGTGAAAATGAAATTAATCGTTGAGATTTGTCTCTTCGGCTCATATGTTGAATTTGATTTGAATGTGGAAGACTTCACCAAAATTATAATGGAGATAATTGCAAGGTTCAAACATGGAAACATAATGATAAGAATTTTACAAGCATGGTTTCTGGCAAGATCACTTTATTAACTTATGATTTATTTTTTAAACAGAAGTCTTGTTCTCGTGGGGAGAGCATGATTTTTTTGTGAGCAAGCTCCTTTCAAGTTTGCAGGTCTGATGATGAAAGTGCGATTTCTTTCAATTTGTGCAGACAATGTTTCAAAACATTCAGTAGATGATTGTTAATAAAATAAGACTCAAATTCAAGTGACACTTTAATAATTTAGTGCCTTTAATATATCCCTGTGATCCGAGTTTATTGACCACATCTATTTCATCTTTGAGAAATAAAATGTTCTTCATACTTTGGTCTGCAGGATTCCTGCTGCTACACAAGAACAGAAGAGCTGGGAACTGTCAGTACAGCTGGATGATGGGGTGCATTCTGTTACTGTCTCACGATCAGGGTCATCCTACAGTGTAAGCTTGAAACAATATCTCTTGCCTTTTAAACCTTTTGTTTGCTGTCAACTTTCTTTAAGTCTTCGGTAAATTAGGAACACAAATTATTGACCAAATTAAGCTATATGCATTATTTTTAGAGTCTGTTGACAAGCTGACCAATTCCCAATTTATATAGAGAAAGCCAGTTCTGGGGTTTTGCATACTGTCAGCATAAGCTAAATCCAAGACTCTGTTGCTGTGATGTGGGCAAAAAAGCCACTTCATGCTCTACATATTATGAACATAACTTCCCACCTTCAAAGCTTATTTGGCAGCATTAGTTTAGTGGAATATGTAATGCTTATTGTTTAAATATTGTTAAAATGCAGAAGTGGTTATTTTAGTGGCAGGATTTACGTCACTGTGGTCTCATGTTTAAGATTGTCATTGCTTGGTTGATTGACTAGACATAAGTTGAGAAAGCTAATGTTAGGGACCTCTTTTAAGATGAGACTGGCTCACATGGATTTAATTAGTAGGTCATGTTGCCAACACGTCCATGTGCTGCTACAGATTTCTCATTTCAATCACCCATAACTAGAAATACCTCACTTCAAATAGGCTTCTTCAAAGGAGGTTTTAGGGTTCAGGATTTTACTGGTGGTTTGATGTCAGATTCCTTTTACTGAGAAAAGTCGTGTGTTTGTTCAACTGCTTTTATGGAGAAAACATCTTCTGTGTTTGGTTGTTGAATATCCTCCTATAATAACATCAGCAATCGGTCCCTTTTCTTCTTCTGTGGAACAGATCCCAAAGCATTAGAATGTAGGAGATGTACTGTAGCCTTGCATTAATCTGGTCACTCTGAATAACTTATTTATAAAAGTCTTTTTTTAAATAATCCTATATCTGCATTTCCAGAAAAACAATTCCATTGCACTTCAGTTGTTGCTTTGTTTTATAAAACTCAGATTGCACTACTTGTATGTTTAAATTGTTAGATTGAATTATATCTTCAAAATCCTTACTTGTACCTATAACCTCTTACAATATAAGTTATTATCTTTTGTCTATGAATGAAAATGTGTTGTCCAAATGGCAAAGGAAGCCACAGAACATTGCCCCTGTGTAGTTGCGACATCCCAGTGGCCATGTATCCAGGGATTCAACTGTGACTCAGTGGATAGCACTAAACTCCATTAAGTCCCTTACCAAAGACTTGGTCACGAAAATATTGGTTGGCATTTGCAGTGCAGTACTGAGGAGTACCATCCTTGGATGAGATGTTGATTTAAGGCACCCTCAGGTAGATGTAAAATATCCCATGGCACAAAAACAATAACATCTTACATTTACATATCATCTTTAACATGTTAAGATATTTTACATGAATTCCGCAGAGTGCTCCCATTGCCTCCCATAGTCCAATGATGTGCAGGTTAGGGGAATTGGCCATGGTAAATTGTCTATAGTGCCCAGAGGTGTGTAAGTTAGGTAGATTAACCATAGTAAATTCAGCGTTACGGGATGGGATAGGGGCTGGGTCTGGGTGGGATGCACTTCAGAGGGTCAGTGCAGACTCAGTGGGCCAAATAGTCTCTTTCCCCATTTATTCTGTGGTTTATTAAACAAGATTTGATACACAATCATAAAAGGTGATATTAGAGTCGGTGACCAAAAGCTGGTCATTGAGATTTTGTAAAAGAGGAGAATGAGAGGTGGAGCAGTATAGGAAGGGAGTTCTAGAGTTCTTGAAGAAGCCAGTCCTGGCCAATGCTTGTCCTTGAGCCAACATCACCAAAAATGTTAATTATAATGCCGTTAATGCAAATTGCTGCATTTCCTACAATGCAGCCACGACAACTCCTCAAAGGACATAATGATCTGTAAAGTAACATAGGCTATGTAAATGAAACCCTTTCTTTTATAATGTACAGTGGTTAATTACTCTCTCTTCTCCCATATCCCCCGGTAATCTTTCGCCTGAGCCAGGTAATACATGGAGTTTGTTTTTCCAATGAAATTCTCTTCTACATCAGGAAAAGTTTGTTCAGGACCATTTATTCAGTTCTTTCTTGATAGTTACTTGATTGCATCCTGGGCTTGCCAATGTCTTCAAGTGGTGGTTTCATCTTTGTGTTCACATCGGTCCATAACTTGTCCTTCTCTGTCTAATCTCTCTTCATCTTTGAGATCTCTGCACTACTCTAGTGCCTCTAACACATCTCTGACTTTAACAATCCTACCATTAATAGCATGCTGAATCGTCTTCTGAACCCCGAATGTTTTGGAACTCCTTCTCTAAATGTGTCCTAAATGGCTTAGTGTCAGATTTTGTTTGGTAATGCTTCATTATCCCACTTTGGTATATTTCACTGCATTTAAAGGGCTATACAGGTACGAGCTGTAGTCTGTTGTTGTTGTTGTAGTAAACTAATGAATGTCCGTAACCCTTTCCATGTAAGTAAGTCTTGGACTTGAGTTGTGTTGAAATTTGCAAATGCTCAGGATCAAGCATAAGATGCATTTTCAGAAAGCATATTTTATCAAATTGTATTGGAGAAGTTGGGACTGTGTTTATTGGACAGAAGGCTAAGGGGTGATAGAAGTTTTGAAAATCATGGGGGGGGCTGACAGTGTAGATAGGGGGAAACTAATCTCTCTTATAAAAGGATTGAAACTGAAAGGAAAGAGATATGAAGCAACTTGTTAAAGAAGCATATGTGATGTGAAAAAAAGATCTTTAATACAGCGAGTCAGGGTATAGCATGCACTGCCAGGGAGTGTGGTAGAGGCAGGTTCAGTTGAGGGACATCAGATGATCATTTAAGTAGAAACAATGTACAAAGATATGGGGGTATAGGCAGGAGCATGATAAGTCATGATGCTCCTTCAGAGATCTGGCACAGATATGAAGGGCTAACGGCTTCATATTGCACAGACAATTCTGTGATTCTGGAAACGTTTGTTAATCTGGCTCTTCACTATCAGTACAGCAGCTGCCATCAGAAAAACACTGCTGCCACCCAGTGGTCCTCTAGAAGAAACTCAATCCCACTCAAGAAAGCAACAGCAACAGCATTAACAAAAGCACTGGCTTGATCCATCAGACAACTGGAAGTAGAGTGGGCCAGCCATTGAGGAGAATGGGTCAGTGTTCCTCTGGAGTTGAGCAGTGGTGATTTTATTGAAATGGGTAAAATTATGAGGGCCTTGATGAGGCAGATGCTGAGAGGCTATTTTCAGAGAATCTCAAGCAAGGGATCCCAGCATCCGATAAGAGGTTGACCATTTAGAACTCGGCAGAGCGATTTTTAACTATCAGAACATAATGAATCCAGAGGCTGTGGGTGCTCAGTCCGTGTGTATATTTTGACTGAAATCATCAGATGTTTGGACACCAAGAGAATCAAGGGATGTGGGAATTGGGTAAAGTGGAACTCAGTTTGAAGATAAACCAATTTTATTGAATGTTAGAACAGACCAAAATGGCTAAATAGCCTACTCCTGCTCTTACATCCTGTCAAAGTTGGGCTGCTGTTAGGGTTGTGCTGCTCCACCTCATTACACTGTTGCTAGTATGTTAACTTCTGTTTCCAATTACTGACAGAATTGTGTAGGCTTTTGAATGAGACCTCCATTCCATGACCAAATGCAGCAAGACCTGGGCAAAATCTAGGATTAAGCTAAAAAAGTGGCAAGTCATATTCACATCGCACAAATGCCAGGCAATGACTGTTTCCAATAAGAGACAATCTAACCATCGCCCCTTGAGATTCAGTTGCGTGATAATTACTGAATCCCTAACTGTCAATTATCAACATTAACTAGAAACTGAACTGAATTATGGCTATTCGTGGGTAGGAATCCTGCAGTGAGTAATTTATTCCCTAACTCCACAAAGTCTGTCCGCTACACCACTAGTCTACAAGATACAAATCAAGAGTGTGGTGGGATACTCTCCATTTGCCTGGTTGAATTCAGGTCCACCAATACTCAAGAAGTTTTATGCCATCCAGGACAAAGCAACCAGCTTGATTGGCACCACATCCACAAACCTCAATCCTTCCACTGCTGATGCTCAGAGGCAGCAATGTGACCATCTGTTATGATGGACTGCAGAAATTCATGAATGCTTCTTCCGAACTATGATCACTTCCATCTAGAAAGACAAGGGCAGAAAATAAGTGGGAACACCATGACCTGCAAGTTCCCCTCCAAGCCACTTGACTTGGAAATATTTTGCCATTCCTTCAGTGTTGCTGGGTCAAAGTCCTGGAAATCCTTACCTAACATCATTTTAGGTCTACCTATAGCACAAGGACTACAGTGGTTCAGGAAGGCAATATACCACCATCTTCAAGGGCAAGTTAGGATGGGCATTAAATGCTGGCCAAGCCAATGATGCCCATATCTATGAGTGAACTAGAGAAAAACCCTCAAAACTTGAAGACTTATGGATGTAGGTTTGCTCGCTGAGCTGGAAAGTGTTTTTGCCACCTTTTGTTGGCTTTTAAAACTTTTCCAAACCTCTGGTTTGCCACTAACCTTTATCACATTGTATTATTTTCTTTCAAGTTGATACCTTCTTTGGTTAACCATGGGTTATTTATCTCTTCTTAGAATCCTCCTTCCTCACTGGATATATCTTCACTGTGAGTCAAGGACTATATTTTCAAATGTATTCCATTGTTCCTCAATCACCATTTCTGCTAAACACCTTTCCCAGTCCACTCCAACTAATTCAGACCTCATCCCTATAAAATTACATTTGAGTATCGTACATTTGTTTCTTACCCAAGCTTCTCACACTCATACTGAATGCAAAATCCTACCATGTTGTGGTCACTGTTTCAAAGGAGATCTCTTACACTGGGATCATTTATTAAACCTATCTCATTACACGTTACCAGATAGAAAATATTCTGATTGCTGGTTGGATCCATAACATATTGAACCTTGCAACCAACCCAAAAACACTCTTTGCCAATTTGCTTTTCCCAATCTGTGCGAAAATTAATGTCACCCACAATTAGTATACTTTTTTTTAACGTTCCCTCGTTATCTCATGATTTATTCTCACTCCTACAGTACAGCTACTGTGATGGTGCCTAAAAATTACTACGTGAAAGTGAGGACTGCAGATGCTGTAGATCAGAATCAAAATTAAAGTGGTGCTGGAAAAGCATTTCCTGATGAAGGGCTTTTCCCCGAAACGTCGATTTTCGTGCTCCTCGGATACTGCCTGACCTGCTGTGCTTTTTCAGAACCACTCTAATCTTGCCTAAAAATTGCTCCCACCAGTGTCATCTTCCCCTTTGTTTTACCTCTACTGATATAGATTTAATATCATTTGATCCTAGATCATGTTGTCATACTTATTCTGTCTCAGATTAACTATATTATTCCACTTCTCTTACTTTCCTGCTGTTCCTGTGTGACTTTTCACATGCCCCTCAATACCTAGTTCCCATTTTTGATTTCCTTATAACTATGTCTCCCCAATAACTATAAGATCATATCTGTTAACCTCTATTAGTCCACTACTTAGTTATTTAGAACCAAAACTATGCTCACTTCAGTTAAGCGACATTAATTTTGTCCTTTTTTTTAACCATTTTGTTCCCCTTTGTTTACTTGCTGCTGTTGTTTTATGCTTGTACATACTGTCCCTCCTGTCACGCTGTGTTAGTTGTGTGACTAGAACAAATCCTTTCTACTCTCGTCCTGCTGCCAACTGAAACCCATTTCTCCCACACCAATTTTTTAAGCTATGTGTTTAACTCTTTAACTTTATTTACTCTGTGTCAGTTTACCCATTGCTTAAGTAGTAGGCCAGAGATTGTTACCTTGGATGTTCAGCCTTTTAGTTTAGCTTCTAAATGTATAAAGTTTTTCAGCAGAATCTTCTTTCCTGTCCTATCAATGTTTTTAGCACCAGTATGGTCGATGAAACTGGAATCCCCCTCTCTTCCCCTTCTCCTCCAAGATTCTCTTGGGATTTATCCTTAAACCTAGTACTAGCCAAGCAACATAACCTTCGTGACTCATGCTCATGACTGCAGAGAACACCGTCTATTCCATAATTATAGCGTCCCTACCATTGCTACATTCCTATTTCCTCTCTCCTCTTGAATAGCTCCATGTACCATGGTGCTCAGTCAGTTCATAACTGTGGAACAGTTGCCATAATAAGGTTCCTCATGAGTTGCCTCTTGGGTCCCCGTACCTGCCTCACCTACAATCACACTCCTGTACTTGATCACAGACCAAGTTTGAATAACTTAATTTAAGGGGTGTGATTGTCTCCTGGAGAAACGAGTCCTAGTAACTCTTCCCCTCCCTAATGCAATACAATGTCTGCAGCTCAGACTCTAGCTACTGAACCCAGATGTGAAGTTGCGCAAACTGTAAACATTTGGGCATCCAGTATCTCCCACATGTTGCAGCTGTAATGCATTACCCAGCCTACCATCTCTATCATATTTTGTTTAAATTAAGTATTAAATTAATCTAGTATCCCAGCTCTTTACACTCGAAAACTCCGTATTCTTGATTTTTTTCCTTTTTTCATTCACTTGTATCGATCTAACACCAAGCAAGCTACCTTTAAGGAAAAGAGCAAGAAAAGTCAATTTTACACTCCTTATAAGGATCAGATTCAAGTTTAAACTTTATTAAGTTAAGGGTAAGATAAAATCATGTTAGCATAGTTTCCTTTGTTTGTCTAATGAAAGTTCTCCTTGGGACAGCAAAGCCACTGTCAAGGCATAAAGGATCTTTAAAATGCAGCAGCAATTTGAGCCACACTTGCTTCCTGGTGCAAGTTCTGCCCCTACAGAAGCAACTCTTTATTTCTGCCTTTCTGTTTTGTATCAAAATACTCCAGATCTTGCCACCCCATGAAGTGCCTTGGGGTGATTTAACATGATAAATGCATCAAATAATGCAAGTTGTCACTAATGGTAGAGTATACAAAAATCTCCCTCATTCTTACAAGTGAGGTGGTTTTCCAAGTTTCCTTTGCTTCATAGAGAAGGATCAGGAGGGCTTGTTGATTTGAGGACCTGATAGGATTTGACTGTGAGATATCCCAGCAGCGCTCGTTGAAAGCTCACGCATGCTAGTGGTGACTTTGAGGTGTCCAAAAGTAGCCAGCCCCTGTGGAATCTTACTCCATTGGTGGGGCTGAGAGTCAACATTCTCGAGACAGTCGAGAAGAAATTTAAACCCAGGCTTGTCCTGCTGTGCAAGTACCATCTTGTATTAAATCTCAGTAAATTTCATGATAGAATCTATTCAACTGCCAGCTTCCTAATGTGCAGCAGCTGCAAGATTGCCCACATAAAAGCTTCAGTGTTTTTTGTGAAAAGAGATATTCTTGCAATGCAGCGTTTACTATTCATTTTCAAAATTTGTTACACATTACTGCTGAAGTCTTCAAATTAGATGCTGAAAATTCTGATACTGTTGAAACATTTTGCAATCGTTCAGTTATGTGCAAAGAACAGAACAATTTTTTGAGAGGAGTATTCTGTATGATTAAAATGAAAGTATTAATTATGCTGTAATTATTGATGCAGTGAAGAAATGCTTCTGTAATCCTTGGAGAGTTGAATTATTATACACAAGCCCCAATGCACAGGTTGAAATGTGTCACAAGAATTTACATTCAGCACTTGTTAAATAGCAGTAAATGTAGCATATCAAGGTAGGTGTAAAAGTCGGATGACTATTTGTTACTTATTTTAAATTGCTTGAAACCTTCGTAACTAGAAACAGCTGTTCTGAGGTCCATTGCTGGTCCCCAGGGATAATCTCAAGACTATGTTGTTGGGCCCTGTCTTTTATGGCAGTAGTAATAAACATGACAGGCTGTTGGGTTACCATCTGTTTAAAATGGCTACTGCTTTGTTCACAGTCGTGGATTCGGGATCTGTTTTCTGTCTGTCTTCCCTGTAACAGTCTTACTTGATGTCACAACAGGTGGAGGTTGATGGAAAGACGCTAAATGTGACCAGTGAATGGAACCTTGCTTCACCCTTGTTACCTGTCACCATTGACGATACCCAAAGGATCATTCAGGTATATTTAACTATAGACCACTTATTTGATTTTTTTAAAAAAGAGATTATTCTGCATGAGCTTCTTTTGAAATGGGCCACTCAGAATAAGGCAGCTGAAGAGTAAACACTTCATGTTACAGTAAATTTTCCTGTTGTGCAGTAGGAGAGGACAAAAGGGAGATGAATCCTATTCACAAACTAATAATTGTTTGTGTTAATATATCAACTAGAGTGTGTTTTAATAGTTTCAAAAATATAATTAGTACAGTGATAAATTTTACCTTTCCAGGCCAGTAATCTTCCCTCAGCTAGCATCGAAAATACATTACCTGGCCATTATCACTTGGCTTTTTGTGAGAGTTTTCTGTGTGCAAATTGGCTGCCATATTTCCTACATTACATTAGTGACTAGAGTTTTTTCACTGTTAGATGCCTGGGAATGCCCTCATGCCAAAAAAGGTTGTAAAAATATCTTTCCTTGTGAACAAAAAGGTGCATTCACTGCATTTTGGAAAATGCAAATTTTTAAAACTGTGTCATATTTCCCTCTGCAAGAAGTTCCTTCTGAAATGTTAAGCTGGTTGAGAAAATACAGAGTGAGAAGTTTGCTTAAACTTTCTGTGCATAGCAGAAATATGATACATACGTTCGAAAATTGAATCGGACATCCACAGCTCCAGTAATACAAAAGAGAGATGGTCTTTTCACAAAAAGTTTGCTAATTCTTGCTTCCCTAACACAGTTTTAAAAGCAGTTTAACCTTATTCTACTGTTACGGTTATAAAAACAAGTATTTCTATTAATGACCTCTTTGACTTCACTAAAATGTTGAAGTTGGATGTGTATTATTTTCAGTCACGCATGAGAATTTAAAAACACTATTTAATTTTTTTTAAAATGGAAAATAACTTCAAAATACTTTAGTAAAATAGTTAATTACATCAAGATTTTTAGAAAAATAATGCTGTAAATAGCTAGAATTAGTTTGTTTATGGTCTTGGTAACTTTATGGAACATTTGGAAGGGAATTTGAGTCTAATTATATTCAGGCATGATGTAGTAGTCTAGGAAGGTAAGTTGTGTTTGTGGCCATGATTATTTTAACTCTGAATTGCTCCTCTTGGGAGAGAAATGATCTTGGAAATAACGCGGCAACTGCTGATTCCCTTGGAAATTGACTTTCTGAAATTGGTAAGCAGTATTCTGTGAGAACCATGTGGATCCTTGATGTTCTGGAGACTTTATTTGATTTCTATCCACAAGAGGTGGGGGTGTTAGTGAATTTGAAAACTACAGCTTTGAGTTGTCATTAAGCAGCCAATCACACCCTCTTGGAGACAGTGCAATCAGTAAGGGACAAGCTGTCTTCCTGTCTTTTGAGGAATATGTCATGTATTAGTATGGTCTTAAATTTGGGCGAACCACACTATGACTGTTTTCATTGAAGCACTCAGCCTTATACAAATCAGACAACCTTCAAAATCTTATAAGATCAAGTAAAAGAAGCAAAAGAATCAATTTCATGTAAGAAAACTGATAGAGTCATACAGTCATATAGCATAAAACAGACCCTTCAGTCTAACCAGTTCAGATCAATCCTAAATAAACCAGTCCCACTTGCCTGCTCTTGGTTCATATTCCTCCAAACCTTTCCTATTCATGTACTTAACTTAGTGTCTTTTCAATGTTTTAACTGTACTTCCATCCACTACTTCCTCAGGAAGTTCTTTTCATACACGAGCCACCCTCTTTAAAAAGAATTTGCACCTCATATCTTTTTATCTCTTCTCACCTTAAAAATAAACCCCCTAGTCTTGAAATCCCCCATTCTAGGGAGAAGACACCTACCATTAATCCTATCTATACCCTTCATGTATAAGGTCCCCTCTCAACCTCCTATGCTCCAGTAAAGAATGTCACAGCCTATCCAGCCTTTCTTTATAACTCAAGCCTTCCATACCCGGCAACATCCAATTGCTCTAAACCCTCTCTAGTTTAATAATATCCTTACTATAACTGGGCGACCAGAACTGGACACAGACAAAGTAATCCATTATGTTCAGTGTTTCTGCCAAGAATGTCGTAAGGTAGATGATCTTGGGATTTCAGCATGTTTTTTGTTCCTACATATCAATTGATTTCACTGTTTCCTAAGTCAAGCACTTCTGAATCACTTTCATACATCCCTAAATGTGCAAGCAAGGAGACAATTTCCATCGCCATAAGATAACAAAAATAGGCAAAGCATCTTTTAACATTGGTGTCCAAGGACACCATCTGCTGACAAGACAAATTTTGAATCAAAAAGACTTAATCTACCCAAAACTTTGAAGTATGGAAAATCTTCCACTGTGGATGTCTTGTGCATTAACATTGAACTGACTGGTTGGAAATGCAGATTTGCAGAGGATCTCATGAAAGATAGGTGCAGGAGGAAGTGTTTGGTATTTGTTTAGCTTTTGACTTTGTTATTCCTGTTTTTACAACATTTCCCTTCAAATAGTTTTCTCCTAAGTAAATATCTATTTCTCTTTGAAAGGCCTCAATTGATTTTGGATCAAAGGCCTTTTTGGAGAAACATGTAAATGTGGTGAGAGCAGCAGAAGAAAAAAAAGAATGCTGGCATGAAATTGCAGGGGCTGCATAATACCCGTCTGAATTGTTGGAGAAACTGGAGAGAGAAAAGTCAAAGCATCAGTTGGATTTAGCTGAAGCCCTGTGTTTTCTATACGCAACCATATGATAAATGTGAGGTGGAAACAGTGCTTTTTACGTACAATCTGTCGATTTCCTTAGGAAAAACATTATGGAGATTAAAACACTCCCTGTGATTTAAAATTATAATTTCTTTCAAACAGTGAAAGATTTCAATCTAACCTTCCTGCATTTCTATTGCTGTTCTCTCCATTACTGGCCTCTTCTACCTCCTCTACCTGTTAATTCTCTCTTTTGCTCCCTCTCTTACAGTACATTTGGGCCATCATGCCTCTGCTAGCTCTCTGAACGAGCAATCAAATTAGTCCCACTTGTCCATCCCTTTTTGAAAGTTACGACTGAATCTGTTTCCACTGCAGTTCATTCCAGACCTCAAAAGCTCATTGTAAAATTATTTCTCTGCATCACCTCATTTTTTTACCAATTGCCTTAAATCAATGTCCTCTAGTTGCTGACCCACTTGTCACTGAAAAGAGTTTATTCTTATTTTCTCAATTAAAACTCTTCACAATTCCAAGCACCTCTGTTAAGTCTTCCTGTAGTAAACAAGGACTGGAAGAAGACATGGTGTACAGACACAATGGTCTGAAGGTCCTCCACTGCCCCATATGTTTTTAAAAACCACCTGAAAGACACTGAGATTGGATGAAACCATTTCCTGCTTGCCAGGTGTTGGCAGAGTGGGAAGGAGCACAGATGTAGTCCGCTGCAGCAGGGGCTCATGGGAATAGCTTTCTGGTAACTTAGGGTGGGTACTAAAAGAAACTAGGGAGGAGACGGCAGAGGCACTGATATCTATCCATCAACTTTCAACAGAAAAGGCTCAGTGCCAGATGACTGGGAAATAGCAAATACAACTCCTATTTTGTAGAAGGGAAATAGAACCAGCCCAGATAATTGTAAATATGTTAGCTGAATGTCAACGTTAGGAAAAAGTACTGAGGCTCTTCATTAAAGCATTGAATGTGGTGATGGGTGAGGACAATGCTTCAAGTAAACTCAGTGCATGCTGGGGATGTAAACTGGACCTTTACAGGTCTGTGTGACTATTTAAGCATGCCAACCTTTTAGTGATGGATAAAACATAATTAAGTTTGCTTTGGTGTATTCTGTTCTTTGATTGAAGCCATGTGATTCCAATTCTATTTTAAAATGAGTCCTTATTTTAATAACAAATAAAATCCGAATTGGAAAAGAGTTGGATATCATGTTTTCAATAATGTTCTTGCTCTGTATGAGTCTTCTCAAAAAGTGTACAATTTAATTTTGTCTACAACAATTGTAACTCGCCTAATTCAGAATAGCATATGAACATGTACAAAGCCTTGAAACATTATGAAACACTGCTGTGTGAATGGTACCTTTGTTTTCTTTGACGCCTTGTTACCTTTGCTCATCCTTCACTGCGATAATGGTACAGTGGAGGCGGTAGGGTTCATGCTGATTGGACCCTTGCTGAATTTTGCATTGAAAAGGTCATTGACACCCAACTAAGTGGAACTAATTGCAGACGGCAAAGAGACAAAAAAATGGGTGCAGCGTCACATGAAACCCTCTTCATTCAAAGAGAACCACAGGATAACCTGGTCTGAGAAAAAAGTAGAATTAAGGTTTTTGAACGCATTCAGGCCTCAAGAGTGTGGACTTTATGCTGCCAATCTATATCTCTATGTTTTCCTGTCTAGACGGTCTATTTTACCTCACTTACGCAAATTAACTCAATTGTGAGTTACTATAGCTAAACCATGAGTAACTTGCATCCTGGATTACTTTCGGGTGGTGCAATCTTTCTGTTCTTGTTTTCCTGCTCTGTCCAGGTCATCTTGTGCCACCTCTGGTAGTGCCACTTTCAATCAGCTATTCACAGCTGCAGATGTGGACCTAGGGATGACTCCCCTTTACATACCTTTCCTTTCCCTTTCCCCACACTACTTTAGCAAGAATCAACCAGCTTGATTCTAGCAATGGTTGACCAAAACCAATATTCTATCACTTCACCGACCGTTGCACCCCAGATCTTATTTACCTGGACATGTTGGGTTATATCTGTCTCTAACCTCAATAAGATTAAACAAAATAAAACAACAAGGAGATAGTCTATCCACACTGTACGTAGTTGGGCCTTTGTGAATTCTTCCTCCCTTATAACGTTCCTCCTCCTCTTGCCCTTTTACACTGTCTCTTTTCTTCTCTTTCACTATCTTTCTCCCTCTCGCTCTTTTTTGGCTCCCTTTTCTCCCCTCTTTCACAAGCATTGCCTGTGAATGACCTGAGACTTAACAATTTTGATCTTTAAAGTGCCTACAGCTTATGGATCTCCTTCGAGACGGAGGTGTTGCTCAGCTCCTGCCTCCTGTGCGTAGATAAGCTCCAGACACATTGGGGATCTGGTGTGCTGTGAGTGAAATTCCACAGCCTTTTGGAAATGTCCATAATTATCTGAACTGGCTCTAAAGCTGCTTCTGGTAGAATTACAAGAAGGTGGGAGCCAATCTAAAATATTTTTGCCATCTTTCAGGCTCTCCCACTTGCTTCCAAATGTATTTTCAAGGTGCTAAGAAAATCCCTCCCATGCAAACAAAAACAAATATTGTTGAGAAATTTGACATCTTTCTAACATAAGCTTGCCTGTTTATCCCAATTCACATGAAAGTTGAAAATCCTATGTTTAAACCACTCTACGTTTAAACACATGTCTGTCCAATCTCTGCATTAGTAATTTGACCGCATCACAGCTGCTACCTTGGAGCACATACATAACTCCCACAATAATGTGAAATTGGAACAGAAGAGCTTCTTTCTGATTATCCTTTGGTGAAGAGCCTTGGCAGGTTCTTCCATGCAGAAAGCACAATATAATTGGAAGTTGTTCTCACTGTGACACAGGAACATGGGACTAGATGAATCAGTTCATCTGCCATTCAGTTAAATCAGAGCTGATGTGTACCTTAGCTCCATGTCCTATTGTGTCTTGTCTAATACACATCTACCATGCTTTGTGTGAGGAAGTGTCTCCCATCTTCTCTCCTGAATGGCCTGACTCTGATTTTAAAACTATTTTCATTTGTGTAAGATGACCCTATCAGCAAGAAAGGATTTTCTCCATATAAAATTTCTTCAACCTAAAGTTTCCTTCCAAAATCCTATAAGTGTTTCACTCAAATCCTCCTTTAACCTCCTTTGGATTGGAAGCAATGCAGAGAAGATTCTTAATGTGAATTCCTAAGATGAAGGGCTTTCGCAATGAGGAAAGATTGAATAGGTTGGCACTTTACTCTTTGGACTTCATAAAAATGAAGAAAGTCATCTTATTAAAATATACGTTTCTGAGGAGGCTTGATGAAGGCTGAGAGGGTTTTCCCCTTGTAGGGGAGTTTAGAATTAAGAAGTATTGTTTAACCATGCACAAGGATTTATACTGTTTAAGGCAGATGAGGAGGAGTTTTATTTTTCCGTGAGAGGCTTGTCTTTTGAATTCTCTTCTCCAGAGAACAGTGGAGGCTGTGTCGTTGAATATATTCAAGATATATTCATTGAATTGGATTTTTGGTTGTCAAGGGTGTCAAGAGTTTTGAGGGGCAGGCAGGAAAGTTGAGTTAAGGCTATAATCAAGTCAACCATGATCTTATTGAATGGCTGAACAGGCTCCATGGGCTGATTGGCCTCATGCTCACTATTGCAGAACATTCAAGCCTAGGTTGAGGCACACAGAAGGCTAAGTCAGATTTTAATAGATTTTTCAAAAGTGCTCTGCAAAATATTTTGAAAAGCTAGAGACTTTTTTTTAAGGGTTAGCTGGGAGATCCAATTTTTTTGATGCAATGTTAGGTCAACAAAATAACATTTTCCTCTTTGTAAATATTAAGGTCAGATTGCTGTGTTTTGATTAATATTCTTGTCTTGTAATAAACTTTCAGGACGTTATGGTTAATGTTTAAAGGATATTTCTGCGAGAAAATCTGGATAACAACTTGACTGCATCATGCTAATTAAGAGCATATTTATGAAAGAAATGCTTTGAATTGAATCGCATTCTTCAGGGAGTCTTTTTAAATGGTCTATAAAATTGACTGTAAAATAAAATGAGGATGAAAATATTTTGACCATGTAGTCTGTTGTTTACTCCTTAAGTGACCAAACTTTGTTAATTTATATTGGCACAGTGTACAATGCATCTTGAACAAACTGCCACTTTGTTCTATTCTGCATTTTTCCATAATCCAATGTTTATGTTGAGTTGTGGGAAATGATAGCTATTCCTGCTTCCTCCGCTGAAGTAGTCTGTAAGTAGTGAATTGAAATAAATCTCCCATGGTTCATTTATTTGTTTTGCTGGGGAAAGTTTTCACAGGGGTGTAAAAGATTGTAAAGCATCATTTTCATTGTACTTGCTGTTATGCACTTGTTTCAGAGGAGAGTAGTTTCAGAGGGGCCTTAGTTACTGCAAGGTTTTTGCTAGTACACAGTGATATTTGGGGAGCTACAACACAACAGCATATGATTCTCAGCCAGTCAGCAAGAGCTTCCTGACCATATTGACCCTTTCTTCCACCCAGTGTTTCCACAGCATCTAGTAACTGCTGTTGCTTTCCTGGTTAAAGCCATAGAGTCATTATAGTATCGAGAAAAAGTCAGCCATCAAGTATGGCAACTGTCTGTAGACCAGTCTGTCCTATTACCCCATACTATCCATGTATCCATACAAGTTTGTTTCCCTCAAATGTCCATTTCCTTTTGAAAACATTGAAATTTCTGCTTCCATTACCCTTGCAGGCATCAAGTGTCATCATTATTTACTTTGTAAAATAATTTTTCTGGACACCCGCTTTATGTCTCTAGCCCAAATCCTAAACTCTACATCGCAAGTTCTTTTATTATTAGTAAAGAGAGCAACTTCCCTTCTTCTGTCTTATCCAAGCTTGTCACAAATTTGTACACATCTGTTAGATTCTTCTTCAATCTCTCTTGTTGTAATTAGCACAATCCAGCTTCTCCAATCTAGCTTTCCAGCTAAGTTCCCTCATCCCTGAAACCATTCTGGTAAATCACTTTTGCACCTTCTCAAGAATTTTCACATCCTTCTCAAAGTGTGGCAGCCAGAAGTTGTTACGAACTACCTTTGGCCATACTATTTCAACAGGGACTGTTGATTGGTCCATTGCAACACTTTGGTTCTGGACTGATTCTGGAAGCTATAACAACAGATCAAACAGGAAGAGACCATTCACCTCATCAATCATGTCCTGCCATTGAATTCGTTCATGGTTGAGCTATGCCTTAATGCCACCTACCCACCTTATTTTGTAGCCCTTCATAAACCTCGCTAAATCAAAACATAGAAGCTAGAAACAGGAGTCGGCCATTTGGCCCTTTGGACATGTTCCTCAAACTCAGTGCCGTATTCCCACTTTCCCCCCATACACCATGAAACCTTTAAAGTAAAAGAAAAAACCTCTTCCTTAATATATTCAGTGGACTGGGCCTCCACTGCCTTTGTGGTGGAGAATACATGACCCTTAATCCGAAATGGTCAACCCACTGAGACTGTGTCCCTTTATTCCATAAACTTAAACCAAGGAAAAAAAATTCTTCCTGCATGTAATGTAAGCTGTGAACATTTTATATGTGCTGAAAATGTGTTGCTGGAAAAGCGCAGCAGGTCAGGCAGCATCCAAGGAACAGGAGAATCGGCTTATGCCCGAAACATCGATTCTCCTGTTCCTTGGGTGCTGCCTGACCTGCTGCGCTTTTCCAGCAACACATTTTCAGCTCTGATCTCCAGCATCTGCAGCCCTCACTTTCTCCTCGAACATTTTATATGTGTCAATCTAATCCCCTGTTATCCTTCTAAACTCTAGTGAATACAGGCCCAGTCAAACCAATCTCTTCCTATAGGACAGTCCTGCCATTCCATCTAGATATCTTGAAGTCTCCTTGCATCTTCTTAACAACTCACAAGGCTTGGCAGGATCGAGTCACTAGCAAACTTAGAATTGTTGCATTTGGTTTCTTCATTCAAGCCATTTATGTATAAGTCATATGGTAGTCAATCAATGATCCTTGCAATACCCAACTAGTCACTGTCTGCCATCTGGTAAAAATATCCATTTATTCCCACTTTCCTTTTCCTGTTTGTTCATCAAATCTCAATCCGTGCCCATGTATTACCCCATCCCGTGTGCTGTAATTACTCACTAACAATTCTAGTTGCCCTGCTATAGGAAGGATATTATTAAACTGCAAAGAGTAGAAAAAGATTTACAAGGCTATTACCAAGACTAAAAGATTTGAGTTATAAGGAGAGAGGCTGAATAAGCTGGGACTTTTTTCCCTGAAGCGTAGGAGGCCAAGGGGTGATCTTATAGAGGTTTATAAAATCATGAGGGACATGGATACGGTGGGGGAATCCATAATTAAAGGGTATCGGTTGAAGATGAGAGGGTAAAGATTTAAAAGGGATCTGAGGGGCAGTTTTTTTCACGTGATGGTGCCTATATAAGAACGAGCTGCCAGAGGAAGTGTAGAGGCAAGTTCATTTATAACATTTAACAGACATTTGGGCAGCCACATGTATAGGAAAGGTTTAAAGGGATATGAGCAAACACAAGCCAACGGGACTAATTCAGTTTAGAAAACCTGGTCAGCATGGACGAGCTGGGCTGACGGGCCTATTTCTATGCTATATAACCTTTTCCATGGAACCTTGTTAAAAGCCATGTGATATTCCAAATACACCACATCTCCTGGTTCTCCCTTCTGTAGTCTACTAGTTACATCCTCACAAAAACTCCAGTAGATTTGTTCAACATGATTTGCTTTTCATAAACCCCATACTGGCTTTGTCCAATCCTGTTAGAGCTTTCCAAGTGTTGTTATGGCATCTTTTATGATAGACTCTCGCATTTTTTCCACTACTGATGTTGGACTAACTGGCCTGTAATTCTCTCCCTTCCCTTTTAAATTGTGGGGTAACATTTGTCACCCTCCAATCTGCAGGAATTACTTGAGAGTCTCGAGATGACCATCAATGTATCTAATATTTCCAGGGCCATTTTCTTTAGTACTCTCAAATGTAGGTTATTAGTGGTGTTTCATCAGCCTTCCACTATTTATTTACTTAAAACCATTTTCTTCTTAATACTGATTTCCTTCAATTTCTTACAACCATATCAATTCCAGGTTTAACCTTTTGAAAACAGTGTCCCAGTCTCAAAAACCTTTAGGGAGAGAGTCCCAGATTTTCACCACCAATTTTTGCATCAAGAAGCCCTTTTTGGCATCATCCTTAAACAGCCAAATTCTATTTATAGGGTTCTGGACTCCCTCCAGAAGACTAAATAATTGCTTCATAAAGACTTTATCAACTTGTTTAAATCATCATAAAATGATTTGGTAGGCATGTTTTACTTCAATCTTGCCCCACTTTTTTGAGATGAGAAAATGGCACTGAGTGGAAATGAGAGGATTCTCCACAGGAATGGATGGAAAAAAATTGCCAGAGGAGAGCTTGCTGACAGTTAAGCATCCTTTGTTCATGGTAACTTGTCTGTACATTATCTGTTGCTATGGGAGGTGAGAGAATAAAGCTGCGCGTCACGCGAGAAATTGAAAATCACATTTCATCTCAAATGAATTTTGCCTTGATGTGAAAGATACTTGCATCAGTTTGTTACTCTAGGGAGCTGAGCACATAATCTAGACTGCCACTTCAGTACCCTCCTGAGGAACTGCTGTATTTTCACAGATCCTGGCTTTCAAATAAGTCTTAAACCAAGACTTTATCTGCTCTCTCAAGTGGATGTAAAAGATCCTATTGTAACTTTGCAAGACAAGCAGCTGTATTCTTTCTTGTGTTCATTCCAATATTTATCCCCTAACCAATGTCAACAGGATATAGCTTGTTTTATCGTGGATCTCATTGTTCTTTGTGGGCCCTTGCTGTGCACAAATGAATAGTTGCATCTCTCTACACCATTGAGTACACTTCACAAACATTTCAGTGGCTGAGGTGCACTTCGCAACAATTTGAAGGCATAAAGAGCACTGTATCAATGCAGACTGTTTCTTTCCTGTAATTCATTGAAATCTTGATTTTGCCAAATAATAATCTGCCAGAAATTGGATGACTTCCAATGAAGCTCAGATTGCTCTCCTTAGAGTAGAGAAGGTGAAAAAGAAATTTAATGAAGGTGTTCAAAACTGAAGAGTTTGATCCATTTAAAAGGAAAAAGATGTTTTGGGTGAAAGGAAGGTCTGGCATCAAAGCATCATAATTGGCAGAAGTGGGGTGGGGGTGATGAGATTTTTTTTAATATAACCAAGTCCATTGCTGTGATATGTGTGGCCTGCCTGAAAATGTGATAGAAGCAAATTCAATAATAATTTTTACAATGGAATTGAACATACATTTAAAGTGTAAAGAAACAGTTCTGTGTACTGTAGGTCAAGAGCACTGGTGACTAACTGAGTAATTTTTAATCAAAGAGTCAGCATAGACACAGCTATTCGAATGGTCTTCTGAGCTGTATGTTTTAATTAATTCAAAATGTTGCATTGAATGTTTATTGATTAGAGATCTAGATTTGACTCAAAGTACATCTGTGTAAACAAGTAATAATTTATTCTTGGAATGATTTATTTTAAAATTGTTACTTACTCAGTAAAATAAAGTTCAATTTAACAATTTTTGTGCATCTGACTTTGCACAATTTTGAATAGCTAATATTGTTTTCCTGTTTATATATTCAACAAAATAATCTTGTTACAACTGTTACAACATGTTGTGACAAGAAAAGAGTTTGGTTTCCTGTATGAAGGTTATTTCTGTCCAGATCAAAATATTATTGGATAATTGGCTTGCTGAACAGAAATTGATTTTAACCCTCTGGGATTTCCTATTGTAACAAATTATTTCCTTTTTCAGTGCCTTTCCCGAGATGCAGCTGGCAATATGAAAATTCAGTATCTTGGCACCGTGGTAAGCTGTTACTTACTCTTAAATGCTCTGTCCTGTATAGTGTTGTAATGTAGTAAATGCAGAGTTGTTGGTAAATGATGCTGTTCATGTTATCTTCATTTAGAATCTTGTAAGATGAGTGTTCAATGTTTTGATAAATGCATTATATGCATTGTTACAAAACCAGGCAGGCCTGAAGGTCCCAGTTTTGTTTCATGGGCTTCGTTGTGTTACAGTGAATCAGGGAGTGTCAATGAATGTTGGCCACATGGACTTCCAGAAGGCACTTGCCGTGGTTCTGTAAAATAGATTATTAACAAAAAATAGATTGTGTAGAATTGAAGATAATCTTGTAATTTGGGTTGATTAGGAGTTTGTAAACAAAGAATAAACCAGGTTAATTCTCTGAATGTCTATGTGAGGCAAGTGTGTTCCCCAAAGATGAACTGGGACTCCCATTTTTCAGCATTTCTAGTAATAATTTGGATGAAGGGATAGAGAGTTGTGTGTTGAAGTTTGCAGATGTCACTAAGTTGGAAGGTACAGCAAATATGTGATTACCAAGGGATAAATAATGAAGTTGGAGGTGATTGTGGGGATGTGTGGGATCTGAGAAAGACACATTGGTAGTGGCTCTTAATAATGAGAGACTAGAAGCTGTGGATTAAAGGGATTTGGGTGTTTTGTATACAAATTACTAAAAAAGAAATGCTGCATTGAAAGGAAAAGTAATTTAAAAAAGAGAATGGACTTTTGTCCTTCATGTCAAGGAGATGGAATTGAAAAGTGCGGAAGTTATGTGATTAACACGGGGAATGCTGGAAAAACCCAACTGGTCTGGCGGCATCTTTGGAGAGAGAAACAGTTTCGAATCCAATATGATTCTTTTCTCAATTCAGGAAATTATGCTTCTGTTGTATAGATCCTTAGTCAGATCTAGTCTGACTTAAAGTTTAGTTTTCAGCACCTTTACAAGGGGATAGGCTCATTGATATAATTGCTGGACTGTTCACCCAGAGACCCAGGTAATGTTCTGGGCACTGAGTTCAAATCCTGCCATGGCAGATGATGGAATTTGAATTCAATAAAATCTGGAACTAAGAGTCTAATGATGATGATGAATCCATTGTCAATTGTCAGAAAAATCCCTCTGGTTCACTAATGTCCTTTAGGAAAGGAAACTTTAGGGGCGGCATGGTGACTCAGTGGTTAGCTCACAGCGCCAGGGATCCGGCTTTAATTCCAGCCTTGGGCGACTGCCTGTGTGGAGTTTGCACATTCTCCCTGTGTCTGCGTGGATTTCCTCCCACAATCCAAAGATGTGCAGGTTAGGTGGCCATGCTAAATTGCCCTTAGTGTTCAGGGATGTGTAGGTTAGATGCATTAGTCGGGGTAAATGTAAGGGAATGGGTCTGGGTGGGTTACTCTTCAGAGGGTCAGTGTGGATATTTTGGGCTGAAGGGCCTGCTTCCGCATTGTAGGGATTCTTAAAAAAAGAAACTGCCACCCTTACTTGGACTCCAGACCCACAGCAATGTGATTGACTCTCAGCTTGATTGCCTCTGGGCAGTTAGGGATGAGAAATAAATGTTGGCCTAGCCAACAGCCCTCATCCTGTGAATGTATAATAAAACTTTACCTCATGGAAGGTATATGGATCTTAGGGGGAGCAAGGGCCTGTACTATTCTATGTTCTATATCACAAATTCACACGAAAGGTTCCAGGAGTTAAATGGTTTGATTATGAAGGCAGGTTGCATAAATATTTTTTTGTCAAAAGCTGATCAAACCAATATAATTAGAATCATAAAGTAATGAGAAGTAGAGAAACATTAACGAGAGAAACTGTTTCTTCTGGTGGATGAATGGAAAACAAGGTTTGTCCTGCGTAGCTCTATGATGTAAGGTTGTGCTATATGAGCTGTTCCCGGGGAAGAATGTTGAAATAAACATTAACTACAGCTGCAGGACTTTTAACTCCGTGATGGATGCTCTTTGATCTTCCCAAAACTTGCGGGTCTTCCAGTGCAAGGAGATGTCCTTCACTGAGTGTTGCAGACTTGAACATTCCAAGATCCCACTTGATATTCTGAGGGATACGTGAAAACATAGAGCAGCCACTGGATAGGCATAATGGGAAAAGGTGCTTGAGCCATAATAACCAAGAGACTGGAAACTCTGTAAAACCCCTTGAGCTATATGGTCAATCTATAAAGAATGAGGTAAAATAATAACTATATGGAAATTTAGTGAGTAACCTATGCATTGAAGTACACTGATTTGATTTGCAATTTTGAATATACTATATTTTTACAAATTTTATGAATAAAGTATACTTTGTAAGAAGATGCTATCGAAAATTAGGGCGAGGTGATTTAGGGCTGAGACCAAGAAACTTGTGGAAATCTGGAAGTCTCTCTCAAAAAGACTGTGGATGTTAGGACTCAATTTGGAGTTTTCAAGACTGGGATTGTTATGTTTTACAGAGTGAGGGTTAATGGTAAGGGAACCATAACCATGGCTGATAAGTGAAATTGAGTTACAGATTAGCCAAGAGTTAAATGAGCAGCAAAACATTCCATGAGATTAAAGGATCGCTGGATCAGGTGGCTGATTCCTTATGATCTTTCATCCATATCTGTTTCATCAGGAGCAGCACTCTGAAAGCTAGTGCTTCCAAATAAACCTGTTGGACTATAACCTGGTGTTGTGCGATTTTTAACTTTGTACACCCCAGTCCAATACCAGCACCTCCCAAATCAGAAAAATAGATATCCCAGGTAATTCACGGCCAGAGTGATCTCCTGGACTCATTTTGATCATCTCCAATTTTGCCTGCACTTTTAATCAGGTTTCTCAATTTCCTTCGGAGATCGTCTAGTTTTGGGTGGACACAAGGTATCATAATTGTGCGGGATGGGAATGACTGGATCAGATTGGACTAGTTTGTCATTGTTCACATTGGACTTGAGAAATGGCATCCTCCTGTTCCAATGCCGTGACTCTGTCCTTTGTTTGTACCAAGTCTCACAGATGGTTTCTCTTAATGGGGCTAGTAAGTTTTCTCACTTGAATATCCCCAACTCATTAATATCCGAACCACCATTTTGGCACCATTTTCTCTGATGGTAGCCCAATTCTACCACTTGCCATATCTAGAAGAACTCTTCTTTAACGGGACATCTAGAAAGGACCATCATCTCTGCTGGCAGAGCCATATTGGAAATCCATGTGTCCATTTGGTGAAGTGTTGTTAGCTCTGAACTACCCTTAACCGCAACATGGTGACAATGCAGCCATATCCAGCCTCTCTCTCAGCATAGA
The DNA here is from genome assembly GCF_037043375.1 of Chiloscyllium plagiosum. NCBI lineage: Eukaryota > Metazoa > Chordata > Chondrichthyes > Orectolobiformes > Hemiscylliidae > Chiloscyllium > Chiloscyllium plagiosum. The sequence continues at coordinate 18,823,797 of NW_028270144.1, read as the reverse complement.
GGCTGATGTCATCAGTGCTGTTTTCCCTGTCTTTTGGAATTGGAATAATTTATCAATTTTACTTATAATTTCCACCTTCAAATGGTCCATCTCTGATTTCACCCTTCCCTTCTGCAACAAGAGATAGGTTGGCCACTGATATCTGCTACAAACCGACTCCAACAGTTACCTGGACTGTACATCCAAATACCCTGCTTCCTGTAAAGACCCTGTTCCATTCTCCCTGTTTCTCCATCTCTGCTGTGTCTATTCAGATGATGCCACCTTCTGCAGGTGGGCCTCAGATATGGTCACTTTTGTTCTCAACCAACAATTCCCCGTCACCATGGTTAACAGGGGCCTTTGCCGTGCCTGGCCTGTTTCTCTCACTTCGGCCTTCACTCATAGAGTCATAGAGATGCACAGCATAGAAACAGACCCTTCGGTCCAACCCGTCCATGCCGACCAGCTATCCTAACCCAATCTAGACCCACCTGCCAGCATCCGGCCCATATCCCTCCAAACCCTTCCTATTCATATACCCATCCAAATGCCTTTTAAATGTTGCAATTATACCAGCCTCCACCACTTCCTCTGGCAGCTCATTCCATACACGTATCACCCTCTGTTTGAAACAGTTGCCTCTTAGGTCTCTTTTATATCTTTCCCCTCTCACCATAAATCTATGCCTCTAGTTCTGGACTCCCCCACCCCAGGAAAAGATTTTGTCTATTTATCCTATCTATGCCCCTCATAATTTTGTAAACCTCTATAAGATCACCCCTCAGCCTCCGATGCTCCAGGGAAAACAGCCCCAACCTGTTCAGCCTCTCCCTGTAGCTCAAATCCTCCAAACCTGGCAACATCCTTGTAAATTGTTTCTGAACCCTTTCATGTTTCACAACATCTTTCCGATAGGAAGGAGACCAGAATTGCACGCAATATTCCAACAGTGGCCTAACTAATGTCCAGTACAGCCGCAACATGACCTCCCAACTCCTGTACTCAATACTCTGACCAATAAAAGAAAGCATACCAAACGCCTTCTTCACTATCCTATCTACCTGCGACTCAACTTTCAAGGAGCTATGAACTTGCACTCCAAGGTCTCTTTGTTCAGCAACACTCTCTAGGACCTTACCATTAAGTGTATAAGTCCTGCTAAGGTTTTCTTTCCCACAATGCAGCACCTCACATTTATCTGAATTAAACTCCATCTGCCACTTCTCAGCCCATTGGCCCATCTGATCAAGATCCTGTTGTAATCTGAGGTAACCTTCTTCGCTGTCCACTACATCTCCAATTTTGGTGTAATCTGCAAACTTACTAACTGTACCTCTTATGCTCGCATCCAAATCATTTATATAAATGACAAAAAGTAGAGGGCCCAGCACCAGTCCTTGTGGCACTCCACTGGTCACAGGCCTCCAGTCTGAAAAACAACCCTCCACCACCACCCTCTGTCTTTACCTTTGAGCCAGTTCTGTATCCAAATGGCTAGTTCTCCCTGTATTCCATGAGATCTAACCTTGCTAACCAATCTCCCATGGGGAACCTTGTCGAACACTTTACTGAAGTCCATATAGTTCACATCTACCACTCCGCCCTCATCAATCTTCTTTGTTACTTCTTCAAAAAACTCAATCAAGTTTGTGAGACATGATTTCTCACGCATAAAGCCATATTGACTATCCCTAATCAGTCCTTGCCTTTCCAAATACATGTACATCCTGTTCCTCAGGATTCCCTCCAACAACTTGCCCAATACTGAGGTCAGGCTCCAATCCTTCTCTTCCCTTCCACAACAGTGATTGTGTCCCCTGGTCCTCACTTCACACCACACCAGCCTTTCCATCCAAAGGATCATAAGCTGCATTTCTGTCACCTGCAGTGGGATACCACCAACAATTACATATTTCCCTCCCCTTCCTTGTCACCATTCCACAGGGACCGTTCCTTTCAGGACACCTTGGTCCGCTCCTCCTTCACTCCGAACATGTCACCACACCCCCATGGCACCTTCCCCTGCAATCTCAGAAGGTGTAACATCTTTCCATTTACCACCTCCCTCCTCACTGCCCAAGGCCTCAGAGACCGCTCCTCCCGCCCTTGCCCCCCCATCCCACCTCATCCCACCCCATCCCCAGCCCTCTCATCATATAGGCTGCTTTCAGCACAGCCAACCCACTTTCACCTATTTATGATCCTCATTGTCAGCTTTTCTTCCTACCCAACTTACTTTCAAGTACTTTGATTTCCTAATTCGCTTTCTCTCTTGGCTCCATCTCCAGTTGTCTTTCCCTTTCCCTTCCCTCTCCTTCATCAGCATAAATACCACCTTTTCTTAGCTGCTATCAATTCTGAAAAATGGTCCCTGACACAAAAGCTTAACTCTGCTTTTTCTCTGCAGCTGCTGCTAACCTCTTGAGTTTCTCCAGCAATTTCTGTTTTTGTTCCGTTCTTCAGAAGCTGCAGCTGATGCTCCCTTTTTGATTTTGAGATATGGTCATTAGGTTAACGCACATAAAGTGTGTTTGTTGCACAGGCTGTTGGAAAATGTTGCAGGTGTGAGATTGACATAGTGTCATGCCATACAACATGACCATACCCTTGACTGAGCACTGCTGCCAGGCATGCCAAGATGCCTGGTTTTTAGTCTGTGCTATTCAATCAGTGTGTGCCTTTAAATTACGGCTGAGTGGGTAATGTGCTGAAAGGCAAGTCAGGAACAGTGGTAACATCCAGGTGGGCTCAAGTGAGCAAGTTAGCAGCACTTTGGCAGCCCCAGGGATGTGCCATGATTATGTGCACAGGCTGGCAGGTATTCAATGCCAAAGTCAATGGACACTTCACAACCCTGCAGTGTGCCCAAGAGGCTGGTACCAGAGTTGGCAGTCTGGAGGAGCAAGCAGTGAATTGGAGTGACCAGGTACCCGCCATGATTTTCATGACAGAATACTTGGCATCTACTTTCTATCTGGCACATGGTGAAATTGGAACCTGCATATTAATGAGGTGAAATCCTGTATTATTAAGGATGATGATGAACAATATCCCCTGATATTAGGCGTCTCGCTGTTCCCAAGCAAGAATCTTACTTTGATGCCTGGCACTGTTGAAAAATGTGACTTGCTGCTCCCATATTTGCGAAAGCCCTTTTGTGGATGTCTCGCCAGATTTCTCATGGAAACCACATTATTCAGGCTCTTGTAAGATCCTGCCTTCTTCTCTCAGTCACTCAGTTCCAGCAAATGATACAGATGGTGAGAAGAAGGAACTTTCTAGCAAGTCATGTTGAAGGATTAACGGTATGCTAGTGCCCAGGAAAGAGAAGGAACTTAGCCTAGTCCGTTAACTTACCAAATGTCGGCTACAATTCTGGCACCGCCCTCCTGACCTGTCTGACCTGTCCATCTTCCTTCCCACCTATCCACTCCACCCTACCTCCCGACCTATTACAATTGCCTGTCACCTGCATCTACCTATTGCCTTTCCACCTATCTTCCTCCAGCCCTAACCCACCCCCATCTCCCTATTTATCTCAATCCCCTTCCCCCTCCACATTCCTGATGAAGGACTTATGCCCAAAACGTTGACTCCCCTGCTCCTTGGATGCTGCCTGACCTGTGTGCTTTTCCAGCACCACACCTTTCGACTCTGACTCTCCAGCATCTGCAGCCCTCACTTTCTCCCACAATTCTGGTAGTCACGGTGGTGCTCTTGCCTTTTCTTTCCATAGTTTTGCTGATACTTATTTTTTCTGATGCTTATGTCAAAAGAACATAGACGTTCTCTCCACTTCTGTAATTTATTCAGGAGTACCTGAAGATTGGTGAAGTTTGGTGGTCACCTTTGTTCTTCAGTTCAAATTACCTATTTCCTTTTTTGAGCTGGTCGATATTCATTCTGCTAAACGTTAAAGCACTAAACTTGATTGAGTTTTTTGAGTATGTAACAAAGAGGATTGATGAGGGCAGAGCAGAAGATGTGATCTAAATGGACTTCAGTAAGGTGTTCAGCAAGGTTTCTCATGGGAGACTGATTAGCAAGGTTAGATCTCATGGAATAGAGGGAGAACTAGCCATTTGGATACAGAACTGGCTCAAAGGTGGAAGACAGAGGGTGATGGTGGAGGGTTGTTTTTCAGACTGGAGGCCTGTGACCGGTGGAGTGCCACAAGGATTGGTGCTGGGTCCTCTACGTTTTGCCATTTACATAAATGATTTGGACGCGAGCATAAGAGGTATAGTTAGTATGCTTGCAGGTGACACCAAAATTGGAGGTGTAGTGGACAGCGAAGAGGATTACCTCAGATTACAACAGGATCAGGACCAAATGGGCCAATTGGCCGAGAAGTGGCAGATGGAGTTTCATTCAGATAAATGTAAGGTGCTGGATTTTGGGAAAGCAAATCTTAGCAGGGTGTACTCACTTAATGGTAAGGTCCTAGGGAGTGTGCTGAACAAAGAGACCTTGGAGTGCAGGTTCATAGCTCCTTGAAAGTGGAGTCGCAGGTAGATAGGATAGTGAAGAAGGCGTTTGGTATGCTTTCCTTTATTGGTCAGAGTATTGAGTAGAGGAGTTGGGAGGTCATGTTGCGGCTGTACAGGACATTGGTTAGGCCGCTATTGGAGTATTGCGTGCAATTTTGGTCTCCTTCCTATTGGAATTATGTTGTGAAACTTGAAAGGGTTCAGAAAAGATTTACAAGGATGTTGCCAGGGTTGGAGAATCTGAGCTATGGAGAGAGGCTAAACAGGCTGGGGCTGTTTTCCCTGGAGCGTCGGAGGCTGAGGGGTGACCTTATAGAGATTTACAAAATTATGAGGGGCACGGATCAGGTAAATAGACAAAGTCTTTTCCCTGGGGTTGGGAAGTCCAGACCTAGAGGGCATAGTTTAGGGTGAGAGGGGAAAGATAGAAAAGAGATATAAGGGACAACTTTTTCACACAGAGGGTGGTATGTGTATGGAATGAGCGGCCAGACGATGTGGTGGAGGCTGGTACAATTACAACATTTGAAAGGCATCTGGATGGGTATATGAATAGGAAGGGTTTGGAGGGATATGGGCCGGGTGCTGGCAGATAGGACTAGATTGGGTTGGGATATCTGGTCGGCATGGACGGGTTGGACCGAACGGTCTGTTTCCATGCTGTACATCTCTGACTCTATGACTCTAGTATAATTCAAATGAGGTCACTGAAGCTTCAAAACTGTGTGGATTCAGTTTTGTAGAAAGTGCTGGTACTTCAGGTGTGTTGCAGCTCATGTACAAAGCGATCACAATTTTTAAGACTGTGCCTGCTGTTGCTTCCCTTATTAGACAATTTTCCAGTGTTACAAGTCATATTACAGTGATGTTGAGATGAGGAGAAATTCCTTCACCTAGAGGGTGGTATTCATTCATTGAGCGTGTTCAAGACAGAAATCAGTAGACTTCTGGAGACTACTGACATTGATATGGAGATAGCTCATCAATGTGACATTGCGATGACTGATCAGCCATAATCTAATTGGTGAAGCAGGCTTGAGGGCTGAATGGCCTACCCTTTTTCTATGTTTCTATGCTGCCAGTGAGTAAGCAGATTAGCAGAACTGATAGAGTACTGTTGTGTGAGTGTAGGACTTGATTTGAAGGTTCCTAAACCTTTCCTAAAGACCAGTCATTAAAACTTATCTCTTTGACTAGGTGTTTGGTCACCTGTCATAATATTTCTTTAGGTGACTCAAAGTCAAATTCTGCATGTTAATTGCTCCTGCACAGCACCAGGGGATGTTTAATTACCTTAAATTTGCAATATAAAATTGTCTGAATAGCAGTTTCTTTCTAAGCAACTGGCTACATTGAATTCCAGAGTTTCTATTATGTTTTCCTAAGCCAGTGTGTCAACCTATGTTTGCAGTAGATTAATTTCATATGAAGGTCTTAACTTTAGTTTCCGCAGAGCCGGGCTCTAAATGCAGTGAGCAAACCTGGACAGCCACCAAAATGCTCAGTAAAATTCGATCATTGGAGTGAATCAAACAGAGGCGTATCACTTCGTAATTAGAGTGGGCAGAAATGGTGAAGAGCTGCTCAGCAGCAAATCTGAGCTGAGAACAGGGGGCACAAGAAGTGATGCTGGCAAGGTCGGGGCCCCAGAAGCCAGTTTGATGAGGCCGGGACCTGAGGAGGCCGGGGCCTGAAGTGGCTGGGCTGGCGAGGCTGGGGCCTGAGGAGGCTGGGCTGGTGAGGCTGGGGCCCGAGGAGGCTGGGCTGGTGAGGCTGTGAGCAGGGATGCCTGGCTGGAGCACCAGGGACTGGGGCAGAGTAAAGCTGTAAAGAGGGAGGAGGATTTACAAAGTGGAGTGAAATTCAGCAAGTGGTGTTGAGGGTTTGTAAAGGAAGGCAAACAAGGCTGCACTGTGGAGAGAGAGAGGTTCTGTAAAGGGGAGAAATAATTTTTAACATTTTATACAATTTTTAACATTTTATAAATGGTTTTCCCCTCAAATTGGCATTTCTTATGAATTCTCTTAATGAATGCAAGACGAAATACTTTGACGAAATGTGTCTTGGGCAACAATACTCAAATATAGAAAATAACATTGCTATGTGAATGCGTCACCTTATAAATGAATGACTAAGACAGAAAAAGGAGGTTCCAGAAACCAAATAGTGTCTCACAAAAATCAAAATGTGGTCCTTCAGAAAATCCCAAGAGCAGCCTTCGTTGGTGGTGGACAGATGATGTTAAAACTTCTGTATCAGAGTCTGTTTGCTTTTAAATCTAGAGCTGTGAAGTATTTTTCAATGTTTCCAATTCTGGGCATTTGCGCTTTCCCAACTTGCTCGCCCTAAATTCTGGAATTCTTTTTCTAAATCTTTTGTATTGTAGTACTTTCTTTTCCCAACTCTGTCCTTTTAAAATAATCCTTTAGCTATATCTGTTCTCATAACTCTTCTTCTGGCTTGGTCTCACCAATTCTCTGTATGATGTTCGATTATAGCAAACCGCGCCGTATAAATACAAGTTGTGTTGTTCACCCACCTGCATAGCATAACATGCAGATATTTTTACTCCTCCAATTCCAGCCTCTTGACCACCCTCCAAAGCTTTCAACTGCTTCAGTGTATTCTCCAAAATTCCATCCCTGGACCTTTGTGCTTCTGTTTCTCTCTCTTCTTTTAAGATGCTTCTTAAAACCTATCTCTTTGCTCAACTCTTTGGTCAACTGCCTTAATATTTCTTTAAGTATCAAATGTTGATTGCTAAAGCCTCCTTGAAATGCCCTGATGATGCATTCTGTATTAAAAATGCTAAATAAATTAGTTTTTTGTTGTCAACATTGAAGTAGCATCTAACTTTAACAAGCATGGTTTCTAGGAATACAGTTCTGTTAGTACAGTAAATGCTAACAAGGGAGAAAAGCAGCCACCAAGCACATTTGGTTAAAGGAGGATTTAGACCCACAGAATCCACAAGTACACGCTTTATTAATTGTGTAAAGATTTATTTGCTTTGCCACAGTTAGCAAAGAGCTCAATTTTATGTTTTGCATGTTTCTCTTCATTCAGTAATATGCTGTTTACGTAATGGCCTGTTTCTGTGTAATTCTGTGTCGGAGCGTGTAATGAAAGCAGTTGCAATGTTGTTACTTGAAGAGGTATGGGAAGACAAGTGGGAGCTGATGGGGCTAATTGGATTGCTCTTTTAATGAACTGGCACAGTCACAACAGGCCAAATGGCCTCTGGTTGTGCTGTATGCTTCTATGATTCTAGTGAGTCCACTTTAAAGTATTTAAAAATTTGCTTTTGGAAAGTTATTCTTCAGTTTGCTTCTACAGCCCATTCAGCTAGTGCATTCTAGATTACCATTGCATAAGTATAGCAAAACAAAAACCCATTTTCCTTTTTTGTTCTTTTGACAAAATTATATTAAATATTGATTCAGCCATTAAAACAGAAAAGTCAAACTATTGAATTCTACTTTAACTACTTTTACTTCAGACAGTTTAATTTTCTCCTACAATTGTTAGTTCAGATTTTCTTGTATTTTTGGATATGTGTATTGCACTTCCAGGTCACAGTAACCACTTTAATGCATAAATTTTGACTGTTTTCGTACTACCTGGCTTGTTTGGTGTCTTCTCATGCAAATTTGCCGAGTTCAGTCTGCCGTGTTGTGCATCAGTATTTTTTCCAGCTGTCAGTACCACTTCAACTTCCTTTGCCAGCATGATGCTACTTAGCACATACTCCACTGACCTTTGCATCGTAAGGGGATTGATTGTAAATCCAGTCATGTTGCCAGTTAGAAGGGCATCAGCTGGGATATAATGATTCATTTGATATACTGACATTAATGGCAAGAACAATTCGACTGTTAGGTTTTTTTAGTGAAGGCTTTGGACTGTACTAATTGTGCCTTTTGTTATACTTTGATTTTGCAGCACTATGTCTACAGCTATTTGCTCACTGCATTTTAAGTTGTCTGATGTTTGCTCCTTACAATTTTAAGTTCATTCAAAACTCAGCTGCCATGTCCTTATTTGTACCAGGTTCTGTTGCCCTGTCCTCTGTGCAGCTTGCTGGTTTATGTAGTCGCTTCATTAAGCAGCAGCTTAATTTTCAAATTTTCATTCCAAGTTCTCAAATTCTTCCAAGGTCTTACCCCCTCCCTATTTTTGAAATCTCAAGCCTCTCAACTCTCTAATATCTTTGTGCCTCTTGGGTTTGCCCCGATTTTAATTGTTCCATTGTTGACCATCCTCCCTAAATTTCTCTCCCTAAACCTCCTCGCTTGTTTATCTCTTTCTTCTTTTACAATGGTCCTTAAATCGAGGTCTGTCATGATGCTTTGGTCACCTGAAGAGGCTCAATGTCCAATTTCCATGGTGGAGTACCTTGGATATTTTATTGCATTCAATAAACATGTGTTGTAGGGGTGGGATGAGGTTCTGTGCAGCATAAACAATGGCATAGATGAGGTTGCAGAAAGTGAGGACTGCAGATCCTGGAGATCAGAGTCAAGAGTGTGGTGCTGTTCAAGCGCAGCAGGTCAGGCAGCATCTGAGGAGCAGGAGAATCGACGTTTCGAGCAAAAGCCCTTCATCAGAAATAAATGAATTTTAAAAACTCTGATGAAGGGCTTATGCCTGAACCGTTGATTCCCCTGCTCCGCGCATGCTGTCTGACCTGCGGCACTGTTCCAGCGCCACACTCTCGGCATTGACGAGATTGACTGAAATGCCTGTGTTTCTGTTATTGTTTCTATGTAATGAATGTCTGGGGCAATTTCATTCCTGGCAGGGAAAATAATGCAATTTTAACATACAGAATTGCATGTTTATTAACCTAAGCAGTGGTTGTAACTAATTCTGGATTCATACATAATCTCTTAAAACAGTAAATGCCTGCTGCTGGTTTTCTAGAAGCTAATAAAATTGTAACTGCCAGATTATATTGTTTATCTTGATTTTTTTTTTGTTTTAACATTAGTGTTTTCTTGCTTCTATCTTGGCACTTGTGTTGAGGTATAATTGTACTGGAGAATGAAACATCTTCCCTCTCTGTAGTGACAGCATCAAGTCGTCTTAGGTCAGGTAAAGTGCAAGTTAGATGCAGGTTAGAGCTTCTTCTGTGCTGGTCCTATAATGTTTCTTGACCCATTCCATAAAGGGTACCCCCTCCTGCAGTCACGCACCATTTTCATTTACATGATTAACTCTCGTAGCCTATTTACATTGACAGCTTAATAATGAAACTGCCTTGGCAGTTCTCTCAACTGAGTACAATTCATGCAGCCCTCTCTTCCCAAGTTCTGCTTTCCAAATTAATATTGGAATTTTAAAGAGGCATTACTCTGAGCACTGACTTTCATGTGATGCAGATGTAGTTCTAATATTTTGCAAACTACCTTACCTGCCATTATTACAATGCAGTGTCAAACAAATGATTGTGACTTGGCTAGAAATAATCAGTGTAACAAGGGCACAATTTTCAGGATCCCAAATACTTTTTGATTGTCATGGTTAAGTGTTATTTGATGTTACAGCACAAATCCACCTAAGCTAACTGTGAACCCATAACTATTTTTTTGGATTCCTTGTTATGGAAGAAACTGAACTGATTTAAAATGCTCAACAGAATAACAACCAATAGGATTGATATAACATCATAAGTATATTAAAAACATACTAAGTGAGGAACATAACAGGACAAAATTTGATACTGAGCCACATAAAGAGATATTTTAACTGATGACCAGAAGCTTAGTCAGAGAGATGGAATTTAAGGAGTTTTTTTATTCGTTGATGGGACGAGGGTGTCACTGGTCAGGCCAGCATTTATTGTCAATCCCTAATTTGCCCAGAGGGCAGTTAAGAGTCAACAACATTGTTGTGGGTCTGGAGTCATATGTAGGCTCGACCAGATAGGGATGGCAGTTTCTCTCCCTGAAGGACATTAGTGAATGAGATGGGTTCTTTCAACAATCACCAATGGATTTGTGGTCTTCACTAGAGTCTTAATTCCAGCTTTTTATTTGAATTCAAATTCCACTATCTGCAATGGTGGGATTTGCACCTGAGTCTCCAGAATATTACTTGGGTCTCTGGATTAACAGTTCAGTGAAGGCCACCACCTCCCCCTAAAAGGAGGAGATAGAGACAGAGTGGTTTTGTGAGGAGATTCTGAAGCTTTGGACCTAGCGCACTAAACACGAGGCTGCCAATGGAGGGTTGATATATATTTGAGGTATAGAATTGAAAGAATGCTGAGTTTATTTAGGACTGGTTACGGAGGTGAGAACAGGTGAGGCCATGAATATATTTAGAAATGAGAACTGAAAGTGAAGTTTAACCAGACTGGGAGCTGGTGGATGGGGAAGGATTAGGTGAAAGGGATTTGGTGTGAGTATGGGGAAAGAATTGGGTGAAAGGGACTCGGTGCGAGTTAGGACATGGATAGTAGAATTTTGGATCAGCTGAAATTTATAGAGAGTTGAAGGTGGGAGAGCATTAGAAACTTGAGTCTGGAAGCAACAAAAACACAGCAGCAGACAAATTAATTTGTGTAATACCAGGAATCAGAAGGTTTTAACCACTCAGCAGTAGAGGATATAACAGAAGCATTTAAAATTAGGAAATGGTTTGGGAGGGTAAATAGGGAAAGATATTTCCATTGGTTAAGCAATAGCACCTGGAAGGTATAAAATTAGGATTTTTTTTGGAAGGCATAAAGCAGAAGTTATTTCAACAGAAAGTATTGCAGTGCCACATAATTACTGAGGCAAATTTGAGGAAATTAATTTGAAAAATATCAGAGATTTTGGAAATATCGGGTAAAGTCACTATAATAACAGTTAGTTCCAATACAGCATCAACCATGGCACAAGCAGAATGGGCCACAGTTGTTTCCATCTCAGAAGAATGGAACTTTCAAATTTGGAATGAAAAATAGAGAGTAGCAGTTTGGCTACCAGTTAAACAGTTTACTGTATTCCTGATGAAGGGCTTTTGCCCGAAACGTCGATTTTACTGCTGCTCGGATGCTGCCTGAACTGCTGTGCTTTTCCAGCACCATTCTAATCTAGACTACCAGTTAAACACCATGACTGTTTTATTTGATTCTTTCAATAGTAGATATTTGCTCCTCAACTGAAGTTGAAGTTGGTTTGCATCATGTAGCAGTGTTGCTTTGTAAGAACCAACATTGCCCTGTGCTATCACACCCATCGTGCAAGTGCATTGCTTATGTTGCTTGGAACTCAGAAGTGATGCTTTGATGTTGCTGTGTGTAAACTGAAGTGCGAGGTAGCGCGTGCCTGGCAATCAAAGTGAATCTAACAACAGCACTTTGAAAGTGGATTGATCATTATCTTCAGTGTAAACAAGCTTATTGAGATTACTCAGTTTGTGCCAAAATGATGGCCAGCTCTGCACCGGACTTGAGCCCACTGGGAGTTGTAGTGAAGCAGCCTAAAAGGATTTCTGTTGAAACCTTAATTGTTATTTGTGATGAGACTTTCATCCATTGGTGTGAATAGGGCTCAGATCCAAGTCCCTGAGGCAAAATGATAGTCTTCTATGATCCTCTGCCACCACTCATCTATTATTCAAGACACCTCTTAAATAGAATTTTCAAATGGATCGAGTTTAATCCTCCTTAAGGGTATTTACATATCATGAATGAGACAGCTTTGAAAGAGCTTGTTGATGTAACAGGTAGACATAATCAGGAGATGAAGTCACTTTTGGTATATTTGACAATGAAAGCTGTAGATTGACCCTATGTACTTGAAGTTCACAGTATTTTGGACCATATTTTATCATATCTGTCCTGTTATCACAGAACTGTGTGCATAAATAAAAATGAATTGTGGTTTACCATTTTTTAATGAGAAATTGCTGTATAGCAACACTTTGGTCACAGATAGGGTAAATTTTTGTATTCTTCTGCAGTATTCAGCAGCAGGGAGCTCTGAGATGGAAGCTGAAAATTGTTTTGTATTGTTAACTGTCTCACATCACATCACATTGATGCTAATTTGTCATCTTAGAGAATGATCGTAAAAGAAAATACTGCTTTGGGTACATATGTCAAGTACTGCACTCCCCAGCTCTCTGAAGTGCATTTAATTGAGGTGTTTAAACTTTGGCAAGGTTTTGGTGAAGTAGATAGAGGAAATGCTTTTTACTGGCAGAACAGATGGTAACCAAAGGATGTAGGCTTAAGGTGATTGGTAAAAGAAGCAGAGGGGGAAGATGAGCAGAATTTCATTTTATACAATGAAATGTTGACACTTCAAATGTACTGCCTGAAATGGATGGCACGGTGACTTAGTGGTTAGCATTGCTGCCTCATAGTTACATGGAACCGGGTTTGATTCCACCCTTGGGCAACTGTCTGTGTGGAGTTTGCACTTTCTCTCCATGTCTGTGTTGGTTTCCTCTGGGTGCTCTGGTTTCCTCCCACAATCAAACATATGCAGGTTAAGTGGATTGGCCTTGCTAAATTGCCTATAGTGACCAGAATTGTATGGGTTAGGTGGATTAGCCATGGGAAATACAGGGTTACAGGGATGGGGTGGGTATGGTTGGGATTTACTTCTGAGGGTCAGTGTGGACTCAATAGGCCGAATGGCCTGGTTCCACACTGAAGGGATTCTATGAGAGGGTGGTGAAAATAGTCTCAATAATAACTTTCAAAAGGGAATTGGATAAATGTTTAAGAAGAAGCAGTCTGTAAAATGTGAGGAAAGAGTAGGGATGTAGGACTAATTGGATTGTTCTTTCAAAGAGCTGGTATAGGCATGCTTTCAGTGTCGTGAATTGAAGTCTGTGGTTTTGCACATCACCAAGTTATTCATATTGGCTGTACTGTTATATCCTATACAATTCCAGTCAATCAAATAAACCAATGAATGTTTTATTCTTTGCATAAAGTATTACCTATTGATGGTAAGCATCTGCTTGTTTGGTTTATTTTTTGTGCAGTGGGTGAAAGGTTTAACGCTAGAAAAGAGATATTTGCGTTTATATTTTCCACTTTCATGTCATCCTAAATGCTTTACAGCTGATGGAAATATCTTTGAAATGTAAAATGCAGGAAACGTGGCAGACATTTCGCATACAGCAAACACCCACAAACAACAAATGTGTTAATAACTAAATAATCTGTCATAGTGATTAATTGAGGGTAAATATTGATCAGGACACCAGAGGGAACCCCCATGCCCTTCCAAATAAGACCATGCATCCATCTGAGAAGGAAGATGGGCTTTCTTTAATGTCATCTGACAGCGAGGACCCCTCAATCCCTCAGTACTATATTGCACTGTCAGCCTTCATTCTACTCAAGTTTTTGGGGTGCTCTTGAACCCTCAGTTTATTTCAATGCAAGAGCATTGTTACCTGACCTGGCACAAAACACAATGCTGCACAAACATTTTGTGTACTTATAAAATGGCCACGGTGATTCACTTCCACTTTATATGTACTCTTTAGAGAAAGCATTTCTGTACTGAATGTACAGTGCGCCAGATTTGTAATGTGGGAGATAGGGGGTTGTTTTTCCATAGATCCTACTGGATGTGTAACCTTTATCACCACTCCTCTTTTAGCTGAGAGAAAGAACTGTGGGTGCAGAGCCCATTCTCACATGTCTGTGATTAACAGTAGTTTGATTTTAAGGGCATAAAATTTGGGGAATCATTATTTTTCTTTATGTTTCTGTTCCCCTTCTGTTTCTCAATCAGGTCATGCCCCATCTAGCTGTGCGTCTGAAGAATTGATCAAACCCTGCAACCAAGCAAGCTAGTTGGAGTGATGGGCAGCTTTGGGAGTTGATTTGCAAAATTCTACTTGGGAGTCAGAGGCACAGCCTGTTTGAACTAACAGTTTACCCCAAGAGTATACTTCTGTTAATTGTATCATTTTGTGTGGCAAGGACACTCTATACATTAGAGTATTGTACAATAGTTGAGGCCCATTAATTGGGATGTCGTTGTGGAGATGTCTTTATCAGGACCATTCCCAGTCAGCAATGCTCATCAGAACTGATTAAATACAATAGAACTCAATGTGATGCCTGAGAACATCACTTCTTAAGTAATCTCCTCATTAACCAGAACCTCATCAACTGTTTATTGAAGGAATGGAATCATTGATGGTGAGTTATTTATAGGTGTTCAACCCTAAAAATGAAATTCTGTGCTCTGTATAAATAAACTGTGTACTCTTCCCAAAATCTAATGAAGTGTAACATGCTGTTTGGGACATCATATTACAAAAAAAAATGTAGATTGTTCCACTGTGACCTAGGCTGTAGCTGTACAATTAGATCTCTTTATCTGCATTTAAGCTTTAGCATAAACTAATGACAAACCTCAAAAACAATTTGAAACTCCAATCAGTTTAACTCAGGAGGGTAAATTTAATATGATAATTTGTCTTGTTGAATGATATTAGCTTAGCAGGATAGCATGCAAATGTATGACCCTTACTTAGTGTCTTCAGTGGTTGCTGTGCTGATGGATATTTCAGTTCTGATAGGGAACTTTAGGGAACTTTGCAATTCTGCTGAATGTTCTCTTGCAGGTCTGAGATCTGAACCAGATCTCATACTGGGTTGATCTTCGTCTCCCCCTTTCCATAATTTGCCTCCATTCGTGATGTGACAGCAAGACACAAATAACTGTTTCTAATAATATCAGATGGAGTTGTGGAGGACAGCATTTTAATGTAGTAAACGACCTCCCTGTGGGGTTGTTATTGCCACTACAGAACATCAGTTACACAGTTGCAACAATAGTCTCTTAATTGATTCGTTTAATTAGCAGGAGATGAAGTTTGTGCTGCATCTTGTCATCCAGTATCACGGGAGGGGGCTCAACAGCCTGTGCTGTCTGCCACCAAAGAATGTTTTCACTTGTCATGTTCATATAAAGCTGTAATTATATGTAAATGAAAACTGCCAAAACCATTCGAAGTTTTATTTGACAATGCAAAGTGCTGTAGAGCTGATTGCAGGATGAGACTTTTAAATGTTGTTTCATCATTTGGTTGCAGTCTGTCACACGTTGGATCAAATTTCAGAGGTAGCAGATATGCCAATGGGAATAATTAATTTTAGGTCCTCTTTTATTGATCAAGAAGTTATTCTGTTTATAATATGTGATGAGTGTTTTAAATTAACCTTTATATTGGTTTCTCCATGTTAAGTAAGGAAGCCAAACATACATTATCTCTAGGACTGGAAGATGGGGAAAGATATGCACATAAGAGGATCTTGGCTACGTTTCAGTTTCCTGTAATCCTATACCAATGATAATGGAATTCTACTTGCTCCCTACAGACTGATCTTTCCCTGTGTCATATTTATGTTGAATGTTGGTCAGGAACTTGAGTTTTCTGTAACTGCCGTCCTTAAGCTGACATCAGCTTTTTACGCTCCATGACTTTAAAGTGGATGGAATAGCTGGTTGAAACCTATTGCATCTTCTATTTTTGCCTTAAAATATGATAGTTTTTACGGCTCTTGATTTACGTATCTCAAACATGAAGTAATTGTGCACAAACTAGTTGGTATATTTTTAGACATGTAAACTCACCTGTTTATAGCACAAAGGGAGGCCATTTGGTTCATTGTCTCCACACTGGTCAATAAAGATCTGACTGCACTAATTTCATTTTCCAGCATTAACCCATAGCCCACAAGTGGATACAAGAGTTTCTAAATCAACCACCCTTTCAGACAGTGAGTTCTAGACTCCCAACATTGTTGAAGTGAAAATAGTTCTTTGCCTTTTAACTCTTACTTTGAATCTGTGCTGTATGGTTATTGATCCCTCAAATAATGAAAAACATGCCTTCCTATCCATTCTATCTATACCCCTTTGAATCTTGTACACCTCTATAAGGTCTTCTGTCAACATTCACTGCTTCAACAAAAATAAAAACAACAATACTGCATGATATAGACTGAAATGTTTATAACATTTGTACTTTTTTGATTTATCAGTCTATGCTTGTATTACACACACAAGCCTTGTGTAGTTTAGTTTAAATCCAATAAATTTTCATTTCCTCTGTCTCTGACAAATGTTTTGTACAACTAATGCTTATTTCCTTTCTTCTTCCACTTCCCGATCCTGCATTTCTGTGAAACCATACATTCTGTTTGAAAAAATTTGAATCCTGTCCAAATTTTATTCCTAGACAAGACTCCTATGTTTACCGAATGCATGCAGTTACAACCACTGTCCATAGAAGAACTCTAAGGAAAACTGTATCTATAGGCTGATCAGAATCTGATTGCATTTCAGGTTCTCTTTGGGCTGAGGAGTTAAAATAATTGAATGGTGGTTCATCACTTGATTTCAGTGATCATCAAAAACATTTTAAAGGCAAAGGAAAAATAATGTTCTCCTTAGAGCAATGAAGGCTAAGAGGGGATTTGATGAAGGTGTTTAATTAATAGAGGGTTTTAGAGTAAACAGCGACATTCTTTCTGCCCAATGCCTAAATAATAGACAACAAGGGAGCAAAGATTTCAGTTGACCTCTGAAATGAAAACGAGGCAGTAGGATCGGGATAAAACATGTCGTACATTTAAAGGAATAGCTAATACACTACCAGTGCATTATTTAGGGAAAGAGCTGGGTGGAGAGTTGGACAAACAAGTTTGTTCTTTGAAGAAGCCAAAATGGTTTCCTTTTTTTGCAAAACTTTTTAGATTAGATTACCTACAGTGTGGAAACAGGCCCTTCGGCCCAACCAGTCCACACTGACCCTCCGAAGAGTAACCCACCCAGACCCACTTACCTCTGACTAATGCACCCATCGCTATGGGCAATTTTGCATGGCCAATTTACCTGACCTGCGCATCTTTGGACAGTGGGAGGAAACCCACGCAGACACTGGGAGAATGTGCAAACTCCACACAGACAGTCGCCCGAGGCTGGAACTGAACCCGGGACCCTGGTGCTGTGAGGCAGCTGTGCTAACCACTGAGCCACCGTGCCACCCTGTTTTTGTTTTCAGTACAGATTCCAGCATTTTCAGTAATTTGCTCCTACATTCCTTTTATTCCAAACTGTTTTAGGCTCAATTGGATATTTTCAAGAACAGGTTTTTTTTTCCTTTTGGCTATCAATTATGATCGCATAGCATTACTAAATCATAAAGAATCAAATAACATGTTGGCAATGAACTTCACAGAAACTAAAGATAGGTTTTACAGTCACCTCGGAACTCAAAAAATTAAATCCCTTTCACTAGTTCCTTGTTAATCAACTTGCTAGACATTTGCTGTCCACATCTATTGATCAACACATGTCCATAATTTAGCATACTTGAACTTTGTTTTATTAACTAACCCAAATTACACCCACAACTACACAAACCAACCCTATTCATAGATTTCAAGGTATGCATGTTGTTTCGTAAATAAATTAAATAGTTCTAATTTAAATCACCAAAGAAGCATCCAGAACCTAAAATTATGATCTGATATTGTTAATGCTAACTTAATTCAGATTGTCGCAATGTTAACTTAAGAGGACTGCAAGTTCTAATACACAGTAATGTGCAAATAGCTGAATAATTTGTTTTTTGTTATGATGGTTGAAGGGTAAATATTAGCCAGAATACTAAGGACAACCCCTCTATTCCTCTTCAGAGTAATAGCTGTAGGAGCAGATGCACTAATTTGAACGTTTAGGTGGGGTCAACCCATATGAAGTATAGCACATTCAGCTTTCCCTCAGTGCTCATCGAGGAGTGGCAGATGGAGTTTAATTCAGATAAATGTGAGGTGCTGCATTTTGGGAAAGCAAATCTTCACAGGACTTATACACTTAATGGTAAGGTTCTAGGGAGTGTTGCTGAATGAAGAGACCTTGGAGTGCATGTTCATAGCTCCTTGAAAGTGGAGTTGCAGATGGATAGGATAGAGAAGAAGGTGTTTGGTCTGCTTTCCTTTATTGGTCAGAGCATTGAGTACAGGAGTTGGGAGATCATGTTACAGCTGTACAGGACATTGGTTAGGCCACTTTTGGAATATTGCGTGCAATTCTGGTCTCCTTCCAATCTGAAGGATGTTGTGAAACTTGAAAGGGTTTGTGTGGAGTTTGCACACTCTCCCCATGCCTGCATGGGTTTCCTCCGGGTGCTCTGGTTTCCTCCCACAATCCAAACATATGCAGGTTTGGTGAATTGGCCGTGCTAAATTGCCCATAGTGTTAGGTGAAGGGGTAAATGTAGGGGACTAGGTCTGGGTGGGTTGTTCTTCGGAGGGTCGGTGTGGACTTGTTGGGCCGAAGGACCTGTTTCCACACAGTGAGTAATCTAATCTAAATAAAAAAGATTTACAAGGATGTTGCCAGGATTGGAGGATTTGAGCTATAGGGAGAGGTTGAATATGCCGGGGCTGTTTTCTCTGGAGCATTGGAGGCTGAGGGATGATCTTACAGAGGCATCACAAAGTTTTTGGACCAAAGGGTCTGTTTCTGTGCTGTACATCTCTATGACTCTATTTTCCCTGGGATGGGGGAGTTCAGAACTAGAGGGCATAGGTTCAGGGTGAGAGGGGAAAGATATAAAAGAGACCGAAGAGGCAACTTCTTCACGCAGAGGGTGGTACGTGTATGGAATGAGCTGTCAGAGGAAGTGATGGAGGCTAGTACAATTGCAACATTTAAAAGGCATCTGGATGTGTATGTGAATAGGAAGGGCTTGGAGGGATATGGGCCGGGTGCTGGCAGGTGGGACTAGATTGGGTTGGGATATCTGGTCGGCATGGACGAGTTGGACCGAAGGGTCTGTTTTTGTGCTGTACATCTCTATGACTCTATTGCATTGAAGCAGAAGCCTAGATTTCATCTGAGAGTTTGTGCTGAAAATATTGGAATGGAAGGTATACGAGTAGGAACAGTAGGACACAATTTACCCAGTCGATCCTGTTTTGCTATGCAAATATCAAAATGTCTTGAGCTATATCGTAACTCCATCTACTTGCCTTGGTTCTGTAATCCTTAATACTGTTAACAGCACAAGTCTATCATTCTCAGTTTGAAATGTTTATTTGTTCCCACCTTGAATGGCTTATCTTTCCTTTTACGGGAGTGAGAGTGAGAGAGTTTCAGATTTCCATTCCCCTTTGTGTGAAGAAGAACTTCCTGACATCACGCCTGAGTGGTCAAACTCTAGCTCTATGACCGTACCTTCTTATTTTGGACTTGCCCTATCAGAAGAAATTGTTTCGCTCAGTCTACCATAATTTTTTGTTTTTTATTCAAGCATGGGATATGGGCATCGTCTGCTGGCCAGCATTTCTACCCAAAACTAGTTGACCTTGAGAAGGTGGTGGTGACCTGATTTCTTGAATGGCTGCAGTCCACATACTGTAGGTTGCCCCACAACGTCATTAGGGAGGGAATTCCAGGATTTTGACTCCGTGACAGTGAAAGAACAGTGACATATTTCCATGTCAGGATGGTGAGTAGCTTAGAGGGGAAATTGCAGGTGGTGGTGTTCCCATGTATCTACTATCTTTGTCCTTCTACATGGAAGTGATTGTGGGTTTGGAAGGTGCTGTCTAAGGATCTTTGGTGAATTTATGCATTGCATCCTGTAGATGGTACATACTCCTGCTAGTGAGTGTATCAAACACCTCAAATATAACAATTGTTATAGAGTATAAAGCATAGAAATAAGCTAATGATTCTATTAATCCAAACTAGCATTTTTGCTCTACTTGACTATATATTCAAGAGAACATCTGACTCCCTTTTGTTTCCTTTACCCCTGCACATTGCATATTCTGGCAAAAAGTGTCAGCGAGAGTCAGTTTGAGGTGGTTTTGCCCAGCATTTATTGTTTATCCTATATACTCATGAGAATGTGGTGGTGAGCTTCAACTTTTACATGATGGGTTGGCTTGCTGGGCTATCTCAGGCGGTAGTTCAACTACATTGGTGCCACTTATAGGTCATGCAGATAAGAACAGATTTCTTTCCCCCAAAGACATTTGTGAACCAAGTGGATTTTATAATAATTTCATAGTGACCATTTGGGATACCTGCTTCTTCCTCCACTTTTTTGTGTGATTTACTGGATGTAAATACCCTAGCTAGCACAGTAATGTCTCTTGCTACCTTCTGTGTATATTCTGTGCTTCAACAAAGTACTTGGTTCAGAAGTAGGTCATTTGACCTGTTGAACTTGCTGTGTTATTCAACAAGATCTCGGCTGATCTATTTGTGTTACTAGGTGAAAGTGAGGACTGCAGATGCTGGAGATCAGAGTCGAAAAGTGTGCTGCTGGAAAAGCACAGCCGGTCAGACAGCATCCGAGGAGCAGGAGAATCGATGTTTCAAGCATAGGCTCTTCAACAGGAATAAGGAAGTAGCCCAAGGAGAGCGGTGCGGCTGGGAGCAAGGCACTGGGAATGCAATAGGTAGATGGAGGTTGGGGTTATGGTGATAAGTCAGAAAGAAGGGTGAAGCAGAAAGGTGGGAAGAAAGATGGACAGGTAGGGCGGTGCCAAGTTGGAAGTTTCGGTCTGGGATAAGTAGGGGAAAGGAAAATGAAGGAACTGGTGAAATCTACATTGATCCCGTGTGATTGAAGAATCCCAGGGCGGAAGATGAGGCGTTCTTCCTCCAGGTGTCAGGTGGCTAATGTTTGACAGTGGAGGAGACCCAGGACTTCCTTTCAGGGAAGGGGAGTTAAAATGTTCGACCACAGGGAGTGGGGTTGTTTAGCGTGCATGTCTTAGAGGTGTTCTTTGAAACGTTCCACAAGTTGGCGTCCTGTCTCCCCAATGTAGATGAGACCACATCAAGAGCAATGGACACAGTAGATGACATGTGTGGAAGTACACATCTCTGTCAGATGCTGTCTGACCGGCTGTGCTTTTCCAGCACCACACTTTTCGACTCTGATCTATTTATGTTCCTACTTCCACATTCTGTTTAACCTCAGTAATCTTTGATGCTTTTGCCTAACAAGGATCTACCTGCATTTGTCTTTAAAATAGGTCCGGTTTCCATTGCCTTCTGACACAGCAAGTTCAGAAGTCATACAACCCTCAGAGGAAAGTTTCCCTTTGTCTTCGTCCTAAATTGGGCAACTCATAATTTTAAAACAATGTCCCTTTATTTCTGGATTGACCCTTGAGTAAACATCCTTTCCATGTCCATCTTGTCAAGACCATTCAAGATCTAATAAACGTAATTGCTGCTCAAAACTCCAGTGAAAACAAATTCAGCCTGTCCAATCTTTCCTCCTCAGACAATCTGCTCATTTCAAGTATGAATCTATTAAAGCTCCTCTGAACTGCCTCCAATGTGTTTACATCCTTGCTTCAATAAGGAGACCAAAAAGACACACAGTGCTCAAGGTATGGTCTCAACAATATCCTGATTAACTGAAGCATAACATAGAGTGATACAGCATGAAAACAGACCCTTCAATCCGACTCCTCCATGCCGACCAGATATCGTAAATTAATCTAGTCCTATTTGGCAGCATTTGGCCCATATCCCTCTAAACCCGTCCTATTCATGTACCCATACTGATACCTTTTAAATGTTTTAATTGTACCCGCCTCCACCACTACTTCTGGCATCTTTACTTCGAAGTTAGTTTTCTCTTGATAAGAGAGAGAATTGCATTCGCCTTCTTAATCACTTGCTGTGACTGCATACTAACTTTTTGTGACTCATACCCCAGAATATTTAGATCCCTCTTCACCGTGGAATTGTTTAGATGTTTACTATTTACATAATACTACTTTTTTATTTTATCTCCCAAAGTGAAAAATTTGATATTTTTCCACATTATACTTGACATCTGCCAGACTTTTGCTCATTCACTTAATCTATCTGTATCGGTTTGCATTCAGTTATGTCATCTTTGTAGCATTCATCCCTTTCTATCTTTGTGTTGTCTGCATATCTTTGCTCCTGTCATCTAAGTAGTTAATGTAAAATTGTAAAAGATTGGGGACCCAGCAAGACCCCTGTGAGATCCCACTCATCCTATCTTGCTAATCATAGAAATAAACATTTATGCATACTGTCTTTTGCCGACCAGCCTATTTGCCATAAATGTTAGTGTGTTACTGATCATATTTTGCACAATAGCCTTTTATGTGGAACCTTTTCAATGTTAAGGAATCTTATGATGATCAAAATTATGACAGCATTTAATGCTGTAAGGCATCATAAAGAAGGCGAGCTACCGTTCATTCAACTGAACAATTCTTGAGAAATTAGATCATGTAATCAGATCAGTGGTTAAGGGAGCTTGGATGGTCTGGGAAGAATCGGAGTTAATTCTCATACAGCGTAAAACCTACTATTCTGATCTGGAATGTAATGCTTGAAAGTATAGCAGAAGGAATTTCAGTGGCAGTTTTCAAAAGGGAATTAGATAAATGTTTGAAGAGATCTTAACTTATATTATACTCAGACAGCACATAAAACATTTACAGAGCTAATGAGAAAGAGCAAGAGTAGTTCTAATTAGAAAGTACTTTCAAGCATTTTGACACAGCCACAGTGGCGAATTATTTGTTTTTATGCTGTGCAATTCTATAAAAATATGACTATTACTTTAAATAATGTTTACTTAATAACATTGCTTATTAACAGTTTTTAATAATTCTTTTACTCCACCCAAGTTCTAAGTATACACATTAGCTATCCCATCTCCTTCCCCTAGTTTGGCCGTGTAAATATCATGCGGCAACGATACAGACCCAGTACTGTCTTGCAATAAATTCCACTCTAACCACTGATTAAACAGAAATAGTGAGCAGAGGTTGAATACTGCCCATAGGGAGAGGAAAATCTTGAAGGACAAGTCGTCCTTTTTCATTGATATGCACTTCTCATGCAAACAGCATTAGCAGAGTAAATTCTTTACCCAAAGGTATGATTGTTAATTTAGGAGTATCTGTTGTACTAAAGTACGTCTTAGTTTTAGGTGCTTGTTTGTATGTGTGTCCATTTGGAGAAATGAGCATGAGACTGAAGTGGTTCAAAAAAGGGCATTATATGCCTTTCTGTGAGTTAATGTCACTCTTTGTTTCTTCCTTTCATCCTTTCATTGTGATTAGCGTTTCTGGAGCATACAGAGGTTGTGAAATGATGACATGATAAATTTCAGAGTTGAAAAGAGAAACTTTTATTAAGCCACTCGACATTTGATAAGTGATATGGGTCACATTTGGAAATCATGGTTTCTGTTTATACCAGAAACTTTGCATACTAGCTCACCCACACTCTGAACAGTTGGGATTTTCAATGCTTCTGCTTTCTCTCTATTTTATTGACAGCATTGTCTGATCCTACTATTCAATTAACAGTAGATCCTTGCTTGAGAAATGATAAATGAAACAAATCAAATATTGATTTTGGTATATACTGATTGACTCAGTCGCATATATAGAATTGTGTAGAATTTACAGCTCAGAAATAGAATATTTGGTCCAACTGCTCTATACTGGTGTTTATGCTCTTCATGAATAACTTCATCTCACCTAGTCATATTCCTATATTCCTTTCTCTCTCACATAATTAAGTAGGTTCTCCTTAAATGTTGTTATATTGTTAACCTCAACTCCTTCCACATTTTGACTATTCTCTGGATAAAGAATTGTTTCTTGATTTCCCTATTTGATTTATTAGCTAATTTATGCATTGCTTCATTGCTTTTTTTTTAAAATCTGTGTGCTCCCAAGAGCTCAGTTTCTTCAGCAATCATATTCATTATAAATTAGGTGAGAATGTTTGTTGGTTGTTGTTATAATGTTCACTTTCTAATATAATCATCGAGTCATTTTGCATAGAAACAGACCCTTTGGTCCAACTCATCCATGCCGACCAACATCCCAATCTGACCTTGTCCCATTTGCCAGCAGTTAGCCCATATCCCTCTTAAACCCTTCCTATTTATATACCCATCCAGATACTTTTTAAATGCTGTAATTGTACCCACCTCCACCACTTCTTCTGACAGCTTGCTCCATACATGCACTACCGTCTGCGTGACAAAGTTACCCCTCGGGTCCTTTTTTAAATCTTTTCCCCTCTCACCTTAAACCTATGCCCTCTAGTTTTGCACTTTTGCACCCTAGGGAAAAGACCTAGGTTATTTACCCAATCCATACCTCTCATAATTTTTTAAGGTCAGCCCCCAGATTCTGAAGCTGCAGAGAAAATGCCCTAGCCTATTCAGCCTCTCCTTATAACTCAAAACCTCCAGTCCTGGCACCATCTTTGTAAATCTTTTCTGCACGCCCTCAAGTTTCATAACATCTTTCCGATAGAAAAGTGACGACAATTCTACACAGTATTCAAAACCAATATTCTGGTTACAGTCACAACATGACGGCCCAACTCCTTTACTCAATGTTCCAACCAATGAAGGCAAGCGTACAAATGCCCTCTTCAACCACCTTGTCTATCTGCACCTGTAATATCATTTCCTAAACAAGAAAACAACCTTGCCTCATAAAGACCTTTAAGCTCACTATCTGTTTTTTTGCTTTATCACTTCTTTCACCAAGGCCACCCGTGGAATTACAAAAATTTGAAAAAAGTCACTGGATAGACAAAATGTTTCCCAATTTATTTGGAGGTTTGGTCAGATGTTCTTGTGTAGTAATGCTGAAAAGTAGATACTGCTCTTAACCATTACCGAAAGGAGAGTTGAAGCTTATCTCGCACTCATCAGAACTAGGAAGCAAGAAACAGATTTGAAAAGAGAGATATCATTTTATCCAGCATGCAAAAAGGGTGCTAATTGGTTGGGTCATCATTGGCATGGAGATGCAGCAAGAACAATTAACTGTCAATCTTAATTCTCAGACCAAGTAAGTACATTCTGATTGGTCAGGGCATTGTCATGGATATGCAGCAGAAAGATGCAAAGTACGTCCAAATTCCTTTTACCTGCATGAAATAGGATTCTGAGTATTTATGTAGTCAGTCATTAAAATGGAACTAAAATTGATGATTAAGTGTTCTTGCTGTAAAACGTTCGTGCAACTTGGTGTGTTTGATAAAGAATTTTAACAATTAGGAGCCCCATTTAAATTTCATATGGAAAATGATGTTTTTACTTGTTGCAAAAATCAAGCAAAGTCACTATATGTATTTAACATCAATTACTGATATTTTTATAGCACCCAAAAATCTCCTAAGGTGCAGGATTCATGTTAAACAAATTGTTTTTGAGGGAAAGGCAAATACCTTGTAAAGAAACTCTGAAAGTTCTGCATGGGGCAGTTTCTGAAAAGAAACTTAAAAACTGCATAGTGTTTCTGATATTGTCAACTCAAATCTCAGGAACAGTCCTATTATAGTGTTTCTTTTTGTACATTCACATCACATACAGTAATTCTAGTTGTGATTGCCAAGCAACTTTGGTAACATATTTGAGAACACTCCACCCATTGGAATACATTAAGAAGCTGGAAGAATGACAAGCTAATAAAAATATATATCTTCGTAATGAAGTATTATAATTGATTCCAGCATAAAACCTCATTTTTAACAGGTTGCAAATCGGCATGCTCTTCATTTCTTCCAAGTAGGATAATTAGATTCATTTATTCAGTGCAACAAAATTTACATAAGTTTTACATAAATGTCCTGTGCATCATTTTGTCAGTGGTGGTGCAACTGCTTGACGTTGGTATAAATTGGTATTGCTTTTCAAATCTCCACTGTGAATTCTCCTGATTAAATTATGCACAATTTATATAAAACCCCTGGACTCTGATATAGTATTGTTACCTCCTTTGCGAACATTTAAATGGATCAGCAGAACTATAAACAGCAGTTTTGCATAATGCCTGTGTGTCTGTGGGATGCATAGAAAGAAACGCCCAATTTGTGCATTTCTGATCGCTTTGCACTGCCAAGAATTAGCTTCCAATCAGTACCTAGTGTACAGCTTCACCATGTTTAAGTATGTACCAGATTACCAACCAAGAGCATCAACAACCTGTTCTTAGGTTTCTTGAACATAATAGATGTCCTGTAGAAAGGAGAACACTGAGAATTCATTCATGGGGTTTGCACATGGCTTGCTGGGTCAGCATTTATTGCCCATCCCTTGTTGGCCTTGAGAGTAGTCCTCTGTAGTCCATTTCCAAAGGTTGACCCAGAATGCCATTAGGGGACCAGTTCCAGGATTATGTCCCAGCAACTGAGGAATAACAATATATTTCCAAGTCAGAATGGCTTGGAGAGCAATGGGTGGTGTGGCACCCATGTATTCTTCTAGGTGGAAATGGTCATAGGTTTGGAAGGTGCTGCCTTAAGGATCTTTGGTGAATTTCTGCAGTTCACTTTGTACATGGCATGCACTGCTGCGGCTGTTCTGTCCTGGTTGGTGTCAAGCTCCTTGAGTGTGGTACCCATCCAGGAAAGTGGGGAGTATTCCATCACATTCCTTACTTGTGCCTTCTAAAATATGGGCAGGCTAGGGAGTCAGGAAGTGTGATACTCACTGTATGATTCCTAGCTTGTGATCTGCTCTTGTAAGCACTGTGCATTTATTGCTGTCGCTTGCTGCTAATGTATGCTAATTGGCATGCAAGTAGTCCTGTTTTGTAGCTTTATCAGGTTGATCTCATTTTTAGGTATTCCTGATGCATGCTGTCCTGTACTCTTAGTTAAACCAGGGTTTATCCCCTGTCTTGGAGTGGGGATTATGTTGACCCATAAGATTTCAGATTGCTGCTGATGGTGCACAGTGCATCATGTTTCACGGTTGTAAATTGTTAGATCTGCTTGAAATCTGTCCTTTTAACATGATGATAGTGCCTCACAACACTATGTAAGGTGTTCTCAAAGTGATGACATGCCTTCATCTCCACAAGGACTGTGCAGTGGTCACTATTACCAATAGACAGCTACATTTGCAGCAAGCAGATTAATGAGGACAAGGTCAAATATGTTGTCCTCCTTTTTTTGGTTTCCAACCACCTTCCAGAGACCCTGCTTAGCAGCTATATCCGTTAGGACCTTTCAAAGGATTTGTAAAATTCTGAAGGAGTTGAAAGGGTGGACATAAAGAAAATGTTTTCACTCACGCAAGAATCAAAAAGTAGGGGCCATAAATATAAAGTAAAAAGTAATAAATCCAGTGGAGAATTCATGACAATGAATTTTTATCCAGATAGTGGTGAGAATGTTAAACTTACCAGCACGGGAGGTGGTAGTGATTGAGTTATAAATAGTCTAAATATATTTAAGGAGAAGCTAGAGAAACACATATGGGATAATTGAGAGAGAAGGATATGCTGTGAGGGTGCAATTGTAGAAGCTCAGGTGGAACATGGACACCAGCTCAGACTAATGAGGACTGTTTGCTAAGGAAATGATGGCCTCCGATTTTTATGATTGCAAGTTTCATTTTGGAAATGTGTTGCTGGAAAAGCGCAGCAGGTCAGGCAGCATCCAGGGAACAGGAGAATCGACGTTTCGGGCATAAGCCCTTCTTATGCCCGAAACGTCGATTCTCCTGTTCCCTGGATGCTGCCTGACCTGCTGCGCTTTTCCAGCAACACATTTCCAGCTCTGATCTCCAGCATCTGCAGACCTCACTTTCTCCTCAAGTTTCATTTTGTGTTGTGTTGCTTTGTGCAGGAAAGCACCATGACTGTTCTTGGCTTTATCTTGTGAAGATGATTGGCACAATTTAAAAGGAATTTTACTGCAGATTAGTTTACTTTAAAAATAATGCAGCCAGGAAATTATGGCAAGATTTGAAGTAGAGTTCAAGTTTACATTCTTGCAACTGTTAAGTATTTAACTTGGCATTTGTGTTTTCTGCAGATGACTGTTTTGATACTAAGTAGTTCCTCCAACATTTATATGGCGCTGTCTTGTTTTATGGGAGGTCATAGTGTGCCGGAATGTCATTGTGAAGAAAGTTCATGGTCAGCATAAAAGAGAAAGTTATTGTTGCACACATTTATTTTCTGCCGTGGGTTCAGGTTTTAGTGGTATTTTGGAAGATGCTTTGTCCAGTAGGTTACTATATCAGCCTTGTTTTTGTTGGATAAACCTTGCTCAACGTGTCCTTCTTTCTTTGGTTTTTCAAATACTCAACTGTCTGCTTTCTTTTGACAAAGAATTAATAAAATGTCATGTGAAAAATCATAAAACTTTTTCAAAGTGTGTGATTAACTTGACTATTTCTAGCTCTTTGTGAAAATTGGACTCTGATGTCACCATCTGTTTATTTGTTCACATTTTCTGTTTCCACTCATGAGTCAATGCATGTTTTTAAATTTGGCATTCCAAAATTAAAGCCGGGAGGTTGGTAGCACTCTGGCTCAGTGGTTAACACTGCGCCTCAAAGCACCAGGGACTCTGGTTTGACTTAATCCTCAGATGGCTGTCTGTGTGTAGTTTGCACATTCTCCCCGTGTCTGTGTGGGTTTCCTCTGGGTGCTCTGGTTTCCTCTCACAGTTAAAGGTGCACAGGTTAGATGGATGGGCGATGCTAAATTGCCCATTGTGTCCAGCAATGTGTAGGCTAGGTGAATTAGCCATGGGAAATGCAGTGTAGGTAGAGGTTGTGTCTGGGTGAGATGCTGTTTGGAGTGTCGGTGTGGACTCAGTGGGCTATATGAAATCCTTCAGCACATGTAGGGATTCTATGATTTTTTACGATTTGTGCCAATCAGCATTGTAGTGTGATGTAACAGGAAGAGCGGTAACCAACAGGTAAAGAGTGCCACAGCCTAGAAACAGGACATTTGGCCCCATGGTCCATTTTTTTTCACCACCATCACACATTTAAGCCTTCAGCCAATTTGATTCGCTCCATATGATATCAAGGAACAGCTGACGGTGTTGGACACTGCAAACGGTATGGACCTTGGCAACATACTAGCACTAAAAGCAGTAAAGATTTTTTACCCCAGAAGCAGCCACAGCACTAGCCAACTATTCCAGCCCAGTACTGGGAATGGGGACAAAACCTTTCATTGGTTGAAGCCACCATTTTGATATCCCCCCCTCCTGTGTGTGGTTTTCATAGTTTTAAAAGCTGCTTTCTAATCAACCTGTTCAAAGATATTATTCCGCCTCTCTGAAACAGGTGAGACTTGAACTCAGACCAGCATTAACCTAAGTTCTGCCTACTATTCACATCTCTGGATCACCATTATCACTCCTTTTGCCTTGTTTTCTCTTGCACTTGATTTCTTGTCTCTCTCATTATTGTTAATTTTCCTGACCTTCCCTTCTGTTTTACTTGCTCCTCTCCACCTTTTTCAATAGTATAAAACCCATCATTTTTCTACTGCTCTTCAGTTCCAAAAAAATCTCCGATTGGTCTTAAAATATCAACTCTGATTCTCTGTCCACAGATGTTGCCAGACTTGGTGAGTGACTCCAGCAGTTCTTTATTTTTTACCTACCCAATTATCCCAGTATTTTCCTTTTGCCTTATTATTTATTCTTGGCCAAGAGCCCAACTTTCTCCTGAAACACCCAAGCCCCAGTCTGATTGATAGTTCTGGCAGTCTGATCTTTGTTGTCAGTTTCACGGTGTCCATTTACACAAGGTTGAGTGATTTCAAGGACTTTTGCAGTTTCAATTATTGAAACTAAAAAATCTAGATGATTGACACTTATGACCTCTAATAAGAAGGAGTTCTTTTTTAAAAAATGTCCTGGAAATTTATCAATGAGTTACGTTTTTTTTAAAAAAAATATTTTTTATACATTCAACTTTCACTATAGGATTCATTGCTTCTTTGTTGTGTGTAATGAATAACTGGGCGTCATGTCATACTTTGGTTTGAGGGGCCATGTTGGAGAGTGGGAGGTGGGTTATGCATTTGGCATGGGGGATCATGAGCAGGACCTTATAAAACAGCCTTTCAAAAGATCCTGTCCTGCAGACTGCAGTTCACACACCTCTCATGTACCATGAACCATGAGAGCTTTTTGAAGTTACATGAAAGTTACAAAGGAGTTGATCGGACCTCCCACCACACTTCTGCAGAGACTGGCGTGTATGGGTTCACAATACAATGCAGTGTGTACCCTTGAAGGCCACTGCTGATACTTGGGAACCTCAGGGGTCAGGGATTCTGAAGTCAGGAACCATCTGCCACTTTTAAAGGGTTCCTGAGTCATTCTGACTTAGTGAAAAATCCAGGTTTTTTGGGGGCAGGGAGAAGGGATCTTGTAGGTCACTTTGAATCAGGAGATTTTAATCTGGGCAGGTAATCAGCTGGAACCCTATCCTCAGTGCACCCATAAGATGTCATGGGAGGAAAGCAGGAGGTAATAGACTTAGCTTTATGATCAGAAGATTTGGAATTAGAGAATTCTTCAATAACTTCTATCCACTTGTTTCCTCACACTTGCTGCTATGAAAGCTGCATTCTTCAATAGCTTTATTCTCCGTTGGTTAGACAAAGAAGAGAGGAAACGAAAGAGTGTGAAGAATTGAAATAAGGAGAGCACTGACCAAGGCAGAAAGAACAGCACAGGGATGTAGAAACTCCAGATTCTCGATCTTTCGAGAATGAGCAATGTCATGTGAGATCCACTAAAGTACAGCAAAAAAAGGTCGTCATTCAGAAATGTTCCTAATACAAAATAAACG
Source organism: Chiloscyllium plagiosum (assembly GCF_037043375.1). Classification (NCBI taxonomy): domain Eukaryota; kingdom Metazoa; phylum Chordata; class Chondrichthyes; order Orectolobiformes; family Hemiscylliidae; genus Chiloscyllium; species Chiloscyllium plagiosum. The sequence continues at coordinate 18,792,682 of NW_028270144.1, read as the reverse complement.
AAGAACTGTGGATGCTGAAAGGATCACTGGACCTGAAGTGTAGTCTTTGCTCTCTCTCCACAGATGCTGCCAGAGTTTTTTCCAGCAATTTCTGCTTATGTTGTTTATATGTTTCTTTAAGACACAAAGAACACTTAACACAGATCAAATTATCTGAGAGTTTAATTTTTAGTTTTCTTTCTCACTTGTATTGATAAAATTACACAGTACAGAAGGAGACTATTTTAAAGAGTTGGCCAATTGTTCCCACTATCCGAGCCTTTCTCCATAACTCTGTACATTTGTCCCCTTCAAGAATATCTCAAATTTCTATTTGAAAGTTACTATTGAATCTACTCTCACTGCCCTTTCTGAGAGTTCTTTCCAGAACACAATAGCTTGCTGTGTTTAAAAAAGAAATCTCCTCCTCTCACCTCTGCTGCTTTGGCATTTCTCTCACTTTTCTCAGGTGGCATGATTCAGTTTTATTGAGCAATAAATCGGTGTCGTAATCTGAAGAGGAAATAGAATTAGCTATGTATTATCACTTTGTCAGGTTTTCATACGGTTCTGTGGAAATAGCAGAAACAATAATCATAATTTTCCAAACATATTTGGAAACAGGATTTGTACCATTTGACTGTTGGGTGGTGAATGTTACACCCCTGTCCTAAACAAAAGGGAAAAGTTAGCTATCTATAGACCAACTAGACTTGGCATCAGCTTCAGGAACCTACAAGAGATCATAAAGGGTAAAATTATTGCACACTTTCAAAATTAGCTGCTCGTCAAGAATAGCCAATGCAGATTTGTAAAGGATAGGTCAGATGTAACTAATTTAGTTAATTTTTTTGCAAAAATTACTGAGAAGGAGGAGAAATAAAACATAATGGTGTATTATGTTTGGACTGCCAAAATGTATTTGATAAAATATTTGTCGCAAAGATTAAGGCCTACAAGTCATATAGATAAAATATTACAATGGATAAAGAAATGGCGACAAGGTTAACAAATGAGGTGTTAAATAGGTGTTTTTCATGAGATGTAGTTGTTTGGCCTGTTTTGTTTTATGTCTGCATAGTGGTTTGGAGGCAGAAATAATGGGAATAATGGTATTTTGCTGTTAATGCTAAATTAATGGGTGTGAAAAAATGATGAAAAGCGGAAGTACATGTGTTAGCTAGAGGAAGTTGGTTAATCATAGAATCTCTACAGTGGAAGCAGGCCATTCAGCCCATTAAGTCCATACCGATCCCCCAAAGCGCATCCCGCCTAGACCCCCTATCTTATCCCTGTAACCCTGTATTTCCCTTTGGCTAATCTACATAGCTTACACATCCCTGCACACAATGGGCAACTTAGCATGGCCAATCCACCTAACCTGCACTTCTTTGGACTGTGGGAGGAAACCTGAACATCCGGAAGAAACCCATGCAGGAACGGGGGAGAAATGCAAACTCTACACTGTTGACGGAGGCGGGAATCGAACCCGGATTCCTGGCGCTATGAGTGTAAAATGAATAGAAGGAAACACTGGTAGCATGAACAAACTCAAGTGTGAGGAGTCTCATCTGGGATGTAAGTATCAGCATGGACTAGTGGGGGTGAACATTTCCGTGTCCCTTCAGTACCTGTATACCCTAAATGGTAACATTATGTACCCAGCTAGAGGCCTTTTAAATGTTGCAGAGGTACTGGTGTTGGACTGGGGTGGATAAAGTTAAAAATCACTTTATCAGGTTATATTCCAACAAGTTTATTTGGAAGTATTAGCTTTCAGAGCACTGCTCCTTCATCTGTTGTTGTCTGATTTTTTAATTTTTACATGTTGTAATTGTACCAGCCTCCATCACTACTTCTGTTAGCTCATTCCATACATGCACCACCCTCTGTGTGAAAAATGTTCCCCCCAGGTCCCTTTTAAATCTTTCTTCTCTCACTTTAAACCTATGCCCTCTAGTTTTGGACTCCCCTACCCTAGGAAAAAGACATTGGCTATTCACCCTATTCATGCCCTCATGATTTTATAAACCTCTTTCATGTCACCCCTCAGCCTGTGATGTTTCAGGGGGAAAAGCCCCAGCCTATTCAGCCTTTCCCTATAGCTCAAGCCCTCTAATCCCAGCAACACCCTTGTAAATATTTTCTGAATTCTTTCAAATTTATAATCATCTTTCCTGTAGCAGGAAATCCAGACTTGAACACAATATGCTAAAAGTAGCCTAACCAATGACCTGTACAGCCGCACCATGACATCCCAACTCTGATACTCAGTGCCCTGCCCAATGAAGGCATGCATGCCAATCACCTTTTTCACCACCCTGTCTACCTGCAACTCCACTTTCAAGGAACTGTGCACCTGCACCTCTTTGATCCCTTTGTTCAGTAACATTTCCCAGGGCCCTACCATTGACTGAATAAGTCTTGCCCTGATTTCTTGCCTCACTAAAATGCAACACCTCACATTTATCTATATGAAACACCATTTCACACTCCTCAGCCCATTGGCCTATCTGATTGCTTTCAGGGAATTCAACAAGCACTTAGAAAAATGTTAGAGAGCATTTGGAAAGTTAGAACTGAAACCACGGCAATACAGAGGTACAAACTAACGCCCTTATATAATAACATTTCTATCGCGTTTTCTTTGCATGTAAGCAAAGTAAAGATTACTAACTCTGATAAAGACTTATAGAGGATGTAAACAAATTTCTTCATACAAATAAAAACATAAAGAGCTGCAGGACTTCAGCAGGTCTTGCAAGTCTGTGGAGAACGAAACAGCATTAATGTTTTGGGTCCTCTCAGTGAGTTCCAAAGGAGAGTCTTGGGACTCGAAACATCAACTCTGCTTCTCTCACCACAAATGTTGCATATGATGATCTGCTGAATTTCTCCAGCACTTTTTTTTTGTTTCAGATCTCCAGCATCCACAGTATTTTCCTTTAATCGTTCATATAAAGATGCATTGGCATGTTATACATGAGGAGAAAGTGAGGTCTGCAGATGCTGGAGATCAAAGTTGAAACTTTATTGCTGGAACAGCACAGCAGGTCAGGCAGCATCCAGGGAACAGGAGATTCGACGTTTCGGGCACAGGCCCTTCTTCAGGAATGAGCAGAGAGTGTTCAGCAGGAGAAGATAAAAGGTAGGGAGGAGGGACTTGGAGGAGGGGTGTTGGAAATGTGATAGGTGGAAAGAGGTCAAGGTGAGGGTGATAGGTCGGAGTAGGATGGAGGCGGAGAGGTCAAGAAGAAGACTGCAGGTCAGGAAGGCGGTGCCGGGCTGGAGGGATTCGGCTGAGACAAGGTGGGGGGAGGGGGGATGAAGAAACTGGTGAAGTCCAAGTTCATCCCCTGTGGTTGGAGGGTTCCCAGTCGGAAGATAAGACGCTCCTCCTCCGACCGTCGCGTTGTTGTGGTTTGGCGGTGGATGAGTCCAATGACCTGCATATCCTCGGTGGAGTGGGAGGGGGAGTTGAAATGCTGTGCTACAGGGTGGTTGGGTTGGTTCGTCCGGGTGGCCCAGAGGTGCTCTCTGAATCGCTCCGCAAGTAGGCGGCCTGTCTCCCCAATATAGAGGAGGCCACACCGGCTGCAGCGGATGCAGTAGATGATGTGGGTGGAGGTGCAGGTGAATCTGTGGCGGATATGGAAGTTTCCTTTGGGGCCTTGGAGAGAAGTGAGGGGGGAGGTGTGGGCGCAAGTGTTGCACCTCCTGCGGTTGCAAGGGAAGGTGCCGGGAGTGGAGGTTGGGTCGGTGGGGGGTGTGGATCTGACAAGGGAGTCGCGGAGGGAGTGGTCTCTACGGAAAGCTGATAGGGGAGGGGAGGGAAATATATCCTTGGTGCTGGGGTCTGTGTGGAGGTGGCGGAAGTGACGGCGGATGATGCGCTGTACATGGAGATTGGTGGGGTGGTAGGTGAGGACCAGTGGGGTTCTGTCCTGGTGGCGGTTGGAGGGGCGGGGCTCAAGGGCGGAGGAGCGGGAAGTGGAGGAGATGCGGTGGAGGGCACCGTCGACCACGTCGGGGGGGAAATTGCGGTCCTTGAAGAAGGAGGCCATCTGTGTTGTACGTATTTTGAACTGGTCCTCCTGGGAGCAGATGCGGCGGAGACGAAGGAATTGGGAGAATGGGATGGCGTTTTTACAGGGGGCAGGATGGGAGGAGGTGTAGTCCAGGTAGCTGTGGGAGTCGGTTGGTTTGTAGTAGATGTCCGTGTTGATTCGGTCGCCTGAGATAGAAACAGAAAGGTCTAGGAAGGGGAGGGAGAAGTCCGAGACTGTCCAGGTGAATTTGAGGTCGGGGTGGAAGGTGTTAGTGTATCCAGGTGAATTTGAGGTCGGGGTGTTATACATGGTAATGTTGATGGTATCAATATGACTGATTCGACACAGTACAATTTAGGGTGGTCCTGAAGTTGTGCTAAAATATTACATAAACATAAACTCTGACAGTAGAGTTTTGAAACACAGTTTGTTCTATGAAAACTTGAGATTACTATATCTGTTGACTTATTTATAGTAAAAATTGGATCTGTACTCATCTGCTGATAAAGCAAACTAAAATGAGTAATTTTGCATAAGCGATGGGGATTGGAGTAAACCATTCAAATCGGTTGCTTGTTTTACTTTTCAGTGATCTCATTTAGCTCAACACCCCTTCATAACTTTGACTCTAAAATATTGTCACCATCATCCAGTTCAAGATATTGACCTCTCTTTTGGATTGACCTGGAGGAATTTCAGATGATCAATTTTCTTCTTGAATTCTTCCTTGGTTCAACTGCTGGCAGCCAATAGCTGTTCTCCTTTCATCCTTGTTTTTTGGCTTAGTCCCAAAATATTGATACAATTTAAAAACAGTTATTACTTTGTAGTTATATGGTAGCACTTGAGACAGCACACTCGTTGCATCTTTTGGAAACTATGATGACACTGGATAGTCAGTTATATATGAACATGCAAATAGGAGCCGCAGTACTCTATTTAATAAGATCATGGCTAAGTGCTCAATTGCTTGGCTCTTTTCTTTCTACCTCTATAAATTTATAATGCCATAGTGGCTCTTAACTTAGTGATTTTTGTTTAATAGTATCCTTTAGTTGGCACTTAACAGAAACAGTCTTTTTAGTTTAGCAGTTTTAGATCAAACAGTATGCTGTTAAAATGTAAAAAAGGAGAAGTTGAGTTTTGGAAATCAGTGACTTGAAAATAAGCAATGCAACTTTTATAATGCAACAAGTCCATCATTATAAATTATGTCTCTCCATTTCACTTGCCTGATCCCATTCGAAAATCCCATTCAAATTTGTACCATCTCCCATTCACCACTTCCTGTGCTCACTGATTTGCAATGGCTTTCATTAATTTTGGAATTCTCATTTTTGTTTTCAAATCTGTCTCTGCATTTACGCCTTCCAATCTCTGTAACCTCCTCCAGCCTTATAATCCTCTGCAATTTTTGTGCTTTTCCAATTCTGGCCCCTTGTGCTTCTCCAATTTTAATCAGTCCTCTGTTGGCAGTTGTGCCTTAAATTGCCTTGCTGTCGATTTTGAAATTTGCTCCTTAAACCTCTGCACATTTCTATCTTTCTCTTCTCCTGGTTAAAACTTATCTTTGAGCAAATTGCCCCAACAGGTCCAATAAGGCTTGATGTCTGACTTCATTTGATATTGCTCCTGTGAAGTGCATTGTGACAAGCATCAATACATAAAAGATGCTGTTGAAAAACAGATTGTTGTCTTTGGATTTCTTTGCCATCACTAATGCAACATAATATGACAGCCTGTCTCTCAATGCTACAATTCAGTTCTGTATGTAAGTAGCACCTTGTTCCATGAATCTATATAGTAAAATTCTCACTGCTTTTTGGCTGCGTAACTGCAGAAGTCAATCAGTCTGCAAAATCTCTGCGATTGAATATAATAAGCACTGTCTGGATGTATGGAGTTGACATGAATTTCGGTAACATTTGCAGCTTATTTAGGACTCAGGTGCCACTTGAATTATCAAAAATAGAATTGATCAGAGTTCCAATGCATAGACTTTACAGTCATAATTTGGGAAAGGTATTTTGCTCAAGTGAACCAGCACTCAAAAACTGATGACTGCATGATTTCTACTGCCAAGATGAAAATGTAGCTTTTACAGCAAAGTGTTCCTTTCAATAGCAATAATTTCTGTTTGACCCCAACCTAAAGCACTGGGATTTCCTGTAAGGCACTGACAAACGTGCAACTTTGCACTAAGGCTTACCCTCGTAGACTTGTTTCTCGAATGCTGGGCTAGGGACTGGCTCTGTGCTAATAATACCACCAACAAATGCCAAAGTTTAATTACTAGGGTGACATTTGACTCTGCCCTGTTTACATTGGTGTGAGATATTGACTTTACATCAACAAGCAAGTAACGCCCTGATTACAGCTGCTTTTGGTACCATAACTGGACAATGTCTTTCTTTCAGAAAATTAATTTGTTGTCTATTCGTAGATTTACTTGTGTTATTTTATTTAACCGGAAAGGCAAAATCTAATGTTATAATGACACCTTAAATTTTAAAACGTAAGTTAAGGATCTATGTATTAAACAACATTTGTTTTGTGTAAAATATTAAGTGAGGAAATCTTCCAGTAAATCTCATTGAATTGTGAAATGAGATTCTTTACCTCCTGTACAATTTGCACCTATTAATAAAACTCAAATCCTTTTGGTTTCATCTATTATATTTGCATTTTCAGAGATTTATAAATTTGAACACCTACACCTCCCTTTTCTTCAAAACCTTTCATATATTTCCATTTTTCTTTGTTATTCCTCCCGAATTCATTACTTTCCAGTTAACTGCATTGAGTAGTATCTGCCTTACCATTCCTAATCAATTTGTCCACGTCCTCTAGAAGTCGTTTGCAGGATTTAGGCGACTTTTAGAATACTGCATGTGATTCTAGTCAACCTTCTATGGGAAGGATGTTGTGAAATTTGAAAGGGCTTTGAAAAGATTTACAAGGATGTTGCCAGAATTGGAGGGTTTGATCTATAGGGAGAGGCTGAGTAGGCTGGGACTATTTTCCCTGAAGCGTCGGAGGTTGAGGGGTGACCTTATAGAGGTTTATAAAACCATGAGAGGCCATGGATAGGATAAATAGACAAGGTCTTTTCCCTGGGGCAGTCCAAAACTAGAGGGCATATGTTTAAGGTGAAAGGAGAAAGATTTAAAAGGGCCCTGAGGGGAAATTTTCCCACCAAGAGGGTGGTGCATGTATGCCACAGGAAGTGGTGGAGACTGGTAGAATTGCAACATTTAAAAGGCATCTGGATGGGTATATAAATAGGAAGGGTTCAGAGGGTTATGGGGCCAAATACTGGAAATTGGGACTCGATTAATTTGGGATACCTGGTCAGCACGGCCAAGTTGGACCAAAGGTTCTGTTTCCGTGCTGTACATCTCTATGACTCGATTTGTTTCTCTCAGTTTGTCAAATCTACTAATGTAGGTAATCAACCACTTTCAAGATGTGATTTCAAAATATATCTTTCTTATACCTAATTGAAAATATCATCTATGTAACATCTGCTCAGGACTGACCCCTGCTCTACGCCCCTTCCATCCCTGTCCAATCTAAATATCATCAGTGTACCCTTTATTTCTTGGGTGTCAATAAACCTTTCATTCATTCTACTTCCCGTCTTTATATTCCACATGTTTGAGCCTTTCTAATCAAGCTCTTATAAGATGCTTTTTGGTACAGAAAATTAATATATATAGTATCTGCTTCCCCATGTCCCTTCTTGGCATGTCCGAAGAAGTAATCCCGACTTCTTGTTTCTCTTGTGCTGATAGCTCACACCTCCATACTTATATAGAGACATGATAGGGTCCTCTGTACTGATAAGTTTATCAATCTGGCCCACATTCCAATCTGAGACAGTTCAATAAAAACAAAAAAAAACTGCAAATGCTCTAAATCAGAAACAAAAACAGGAATTTCTGGAAAACTTCAGCAGGTCTGGCAGGATTTGTGGAGAGAAATCGGAGTTAACGTTTTGAGTGACCCTTCCTCAGAATTATTCAGTATTTGATAGTGAAAACAGGATTCCTGAGCATTTACGCCATCCTTAAAGAGAGCAATTTAAGTATATTGAACTGTAAGATGCAGAAATATTTAAACACATGATAGATACTTTGTAAATCTTGTTTTCATCATTTTCTCCAGAATTAAACAAAATATTCATCTACACAGTGGATCACTCAAATCTCCTCTTGCAATTTCCCATCTCTTCCCTTTCACTTTCCTCTCACTCTTCACAATTCTTCCTCAACTCCACTCTATCCTTTACCTTATCGTCTACTACTACCTCCTCTTTCATCATCTTCTCTTTCTCTCCATCCCCTTACCCTCCACCATCATCTATTCTCCCCATCCTCCACTCTCCTTAACAGTTACCTTAGTTGTGGTTTGGATGGAATGATGGTGCTCGTGTGACTAGTTTCAACAATCAGTCCCATCCTATGGTATCCATGGTTTTCAGTCAACAACATCCTCTACTTTGCTGTCCAACCTCTTAATAAGCTGTGTACTATATCTGATTATACAGCACATCTGACTCTAATTTGCCTCTCCCCACTCTCTGTTTTTATCAATAACCTATGTCTTCTAACTTTCCTCAACCAAGCTACCAATCTCCTTCTCACCGTGGGGTTTTGCTCTTCCTCCCTGCTTGTTCTCCCAACTATTCTCACCTGTGATGTTGCATTTGCACCTCTGCCCTCATTTAATTACCCCACAATCCATCTTCTGAGTCCACTTTATCTGAAGATTACATATGACTTTAACTTCCTGATTGACCATATCATATAAAAAGGGCAAATTTGACTTGCATTGAGAAGCTAAATTATACCTGTAAACCTTGCTCCAATTCTCCTCCAAACTATAATCCTGCATCACTTTGACTTTCATGGTTGTCCAAGATCAGCCAGTTGATGAATAGTTATTGATTGGAACCCACTGTTAGTTACATTAATAATAGAAACAAGGGTTTTGAGTGCCATTCTTTTGTACGTCATCTTAGTACAGATTTTTATGATAAGTTGATTAATGCCTGTGCATAAAATAGCAGAATCATGCTGCTATAGCATTCTCCTGTTAATAATATCAACAACAACAATATTCAGATATACATTGAACTGCCAGGATCTTTTTCTCTCACCGGTTTCACAAAGATCTTGAACGTTAAGAGTTTGATGGGGAAGATATTTTAAAAAAAGCCCCTTTTGCGTGGGAGACCGAGACTTGGGTCCATAAAAATAAGGTAGTCCCAAATAAATCCAACAGGCAATTCAGGGGAAACTTCTTTATCCAAAGAATTTTGCGAAAATGGAACTCACAACTGCAGGATGTGTTGAGACAAATAGCAGTTTTAAGAGAAAGCCAGACAAGTATACAAAGAAGAAAGAAATGCAGCCATATGCTGAAAGAGTTAAATTGAACTTAAATTGATGGTGGTGCTTATGTTACGTATATAGATTATGTTCTTTACATAGACCAGTTGGATTAACTGTCCTGTTTCAATGATGTAACAACATGTATGATGCCTTGTTGTACCTTTAATATAATTAATTGTTTTAAAATTCATTATGGTTTAAATCACTGATGGTACAGCGCCACTTCTCCATTGTATTTGTATTCGTTTATGCATTCTTGGGGATCTGGCTTTATTGCCCCCAGTATGACTTTTACTAACCCGTTTTACCTAACACCAATTATACTAATGAGCATTGGGACCAGCTTGTATCATAAATCGAAGCACAGACAATTTGTTCTGCTCTATGAATCTGCTGATGATGGCTGGTTGTAATATTGTTGTTTTAATGGTATTTTAGTATTTTATTCGAGGAACTAATTATATGAAGAATTTCTGTCTGCAATATTTTTGAGTTTTTCTAATGATGCGGTAAATTCAATATTGTTTAAAATACAACTTTGTTATAGCAATACATAATTAATGTTTAATACATTATATTTGTTTAGATACTTAACTAATTGTCTGCGTTGTAGGTCTCTTTGTCTTTTTCCTGTCCAATGCATGCACAGTATTAGTATCAGTTATCTTTTCTTCTGGGGCAATTGTTCAGGAAGGTGGATGACTTGCTTCCACTCTAGTTCAATGGGTTCTGAGATTGCTTCTAAATCTAATGTGTGATCACATGTAGAGAAGGTGGTGCTTAGACGGTTGACTAAATGAGTTATTTGGAGACTTGTGCACTCTCACCATCACCTTCATTTTGCTTCTGCTTGCTTCTCAATGTGTTTGGTGTTTTCCTGAATGAACCTTCCCCATTTTGGTTAGTCACACGCGAGGTGCTTCCATGAATTAGAGTCATAGAGATATACAGCATGGAAACAGACCCTTCGATCCAACTCATCCATGCCAAAAATACATCTGGATAAGTACATGAATAGGAAAAGTATAGAGGGATATGGGCCAAACACTGGCAAATCGGACTAGATTAATTTAGGATATCTGGTCAGCATGGAAGAATTGGACTGAAGGGTCTGTTTCCATGCTGTACATCTCCATGACTCTAACAAGAATTGTTTGACCTCTACAGGAATCTGAGAGGACATCTATGAAACATGTCCTGCTGAAAGCAAATTCCAAATAGAGTAATTTCTTCAGGACTCTGTCAGGCATATAATTGGCCAGTTGTGTCATTTTTGAGTGGTTAGTGCCTCGATGCCAGATAAATTGACTTGGGTTTAACAGTGCTGAAGGATTGCCTTTCTTACCCCTGAATTTGAAGAGTTTTACGAAGACACCAGTGGTGGTACTTCTCCCATTCTTTGAAGTGACTGCTCCAAGTGTCTGAAGCATATAGGAGTGTGGGGATCGCTACTACCCAGGAAACCATAACCTTAGTCTTGAATTTGACATTGATTCTCAAATACTCTTTTCCTTTGCTAGCCAAAGGCTGAGCTGGTGCATTAGAGACTGTCATGAGATTCTAGTCACCACAGATTTGGAATAAGTACACAACATGACAGCCGAACCTAGATGTTAAAAGCCATCACTATTTGTATTCTGATCTTTGAATCTTTCAAACTGTAGGAACAAGAAATCATTTGTCTTTCTATCATGTATGTCAAAACAGTTGTCATCTCAAACCTCTTGGTTTAGGAAGAGCTAGGGGAAATGTCTGGAAGTATGAATAAAGTTTTCTATTTTAAAGGAAGCTAAGCATACTAAGTCAAAAGGTTTTCAGAATCATTTTCCATTATAGGGCAAGATGATTGGAGGCCTCTATGACTGTAGATGGATCAAGTTTATGAAGGAATGCTAGGTAGTAAAATATTATCAGAAAGAGAGCATTTTGTGATGTACAGAGCTTGTAAGGTTGTGGAGGTCTAAGGAGTGAAGTTGTGGAGAAATTTGTAGAGGAATCAAGTTGAGGACAAAGAATTTGAAATCTTCCAAATGGTTACATGCCAATGGAGCTTTGTAAGCCTCATCACTCTCCTGCCTTTTTCTCCTGCTTTTTAAGACACTTTGTGAATCCTACCTCTTTTGATCACCTGTTCTAAATCTCCCTATGTGACTAGATGTAAAATTTCACTTCAACAATGAGCCTATTGGATTTTGTTTTAAGATGGTGTGCAAGGTGCTATATAAATGTAAATTGTTGTGGAGGTAATTTGACTGATAACATTGTTGTGGAAGGTTTTTACTGATGCTCTTCTCAGTTGTTGCATTTGCACAAGGATATCTAAGCTCTGGCAACAGATTACTTAAAAATGGTCTCTTCTCACAATTGTTTAATTTTCTAAATTTATTTATTGTCACGTGAATTTGTTCCTTAGTTAACATTATGTAGATTCGGTAGGAAAGATGGCAAAAAAAATTCCCTAGACCAGAATTATAATGCAGTTATACCCCTTATAACACACAAAAAATGCTTGGCCACTTTTTGTAGCTACCCCATTGCAGACTGAGCACACTTTGCAGAAATAGCTTTTTAATGCTAATACTTGTCCCAGTATAAGTACAGATCACCTATCAGAGAAGTCTCTTCAAATAACAGTGCATTTTCCATCCAGAATGTTGATCTATATCACAAATTATACTGTTGATTTTACATCAGACCAGGAATTGTTTCAAGTTGGTGTAATAGTATTAGCGTATACAGCATGAACTCAAACTATAGCTCAAGGTTTATTTGTTATCTTTCATGCCCTCAGAAGTTTTCAATGGCAACTGCCAGTAAAATACTTCCTGAAATGTAGTCACTGATATAGTATCAGAAATGTCACAGCCAATTCGCACGCAGCAAGTTCCCACTAACATAAATTGATTCACAAACTTGATTGAGAGTTTTGAAGAAGTAACAAAAAGGATTGAAGAGGGTAGAGCGATGGACATGATCAATATGGACTTCATTAAGGCATTCGACAAGGTTCGCTCTGGGAGACTGGTTAAATCACATGGTAAACAGGGACAACTAGCCATTTGGATACAGACTGGCTCAAAATTAGAAGACAGACGGTGGTGGTGGAGGGTTGTCTGGCCTGTGACCAGTGGAGTGCTCTGGTGCTGGGTCCATTGTTTTTTGTCATTTATATAAATGTAAACATTGGAGGTATAGTTAGTAAGTTTGCAGATGACACCAAACTTGGAGGTGTAGTGGACAGCGAAGAAAGTTACCTCAGAGTATAATGGGATCATGATCAGATGGGCCAATGGGCTGAGGAGCGGCAGATGGAGTTTAATTTAGATAAGTGGGAGGCGCTGCGTTTTGGAAAGGCAAATCTTAGCAGGGCTTATACACTTAATGATAAGATCGTGGGGAGTGTTGTTGAACAAAGAGACCTTGGAGGGCAGATTTATAGTCCCTTGAAAGTGGAGTCGCAGGTGGATAGGATAGTGAAGAAGGCGTTTGGTATACTTTCCTTTATTGGTCAGAGTATTGAGTATAAGAGTTGGGAGGTCATGTTGCTGCTGTACAGGACATTGGTTAGGCCACTGTTGAAATGTTGTGTTCAATTCTGCTCACCTTCCTATTGGAAGGATGTTGTGAAACTTGAAAGGGTTCAGAAAAGATTTACAATTATGTTGCCAGGGTTCAAGGATTTGAGCTATAGGGAGAGGCTGAATAGGCTGGGGCTGTTTTCCCTGGAGCATTGGAGGCTGAGGGGTGACCTTATAGAGGTTTATAAAATTATGAGGGGCATGGATAGGATAAATAGACAAGGTCTTTTCCCTGGGGTGGAGTAGTCCAGAACTAGAGGGCATAGGTTTAGGGTGCGAGGGGAGAAATTTAAAAGGGACCTAACGTGCAAATTTTTCACGCAGAGGATGGTGCATATATGGAATGAGCTGCCACAGGAAGTGGTGGAGGCTGGTTCAGTTAGAGCACTTAAAAGGCATCTGAATGGGTATATGAGTAGGAAAGGTTTAGAGGGGATATAGGGCAAATGCTGGCAAATGGGACTAGAATAGATTAGGATATCTGGTCGGCATGGACGAGTTGGACTGAAGGGTTTGTTTCCGTGCTGAACATCTCTATGACTCTGTGTTATTTAATTGGTTGAAGGGTAAGAATTGTCCAGGATACCCTGCTCTTCACAATAGTGCAAGGGAATCTTTTACTTCCATCTTAGAGGGCATCTAGGGAATTAGTTTAATATTGCTTCTGAAAGTCAGTGCTGTTGAGTACTCACAACCCAAACAACAATTGATGCAGTAGGAAAGAGAACTAAAGGGAAAAGATGGGACGTTGGAAACAGAAAAATAACAAATAAATAGTGGAGAGCAAGATAGAATGATAAAGTGATAAGCAACAAACGAACTGTGGAATACTAAATTGTGTGTTAAAACTCTTTACAATCCCTGAGTTACAAATGAATTCTAATGATCTTCAGTTAATTAGAATACATTCAATGTTGCACAGTTTTCCCCAATGAGTGATTTGTTTATAGAATGCATGTTTGTATAATAGAGCGTTTAAATTTAACATAGTTTATATTCTAGATCAGGATTTTCAAATTAGTGGCTTGAAAGGTGGAAACAAAGAAGGAACTTGTGCTTATACAGCATTTTGCACAACCCAAAATACTTCACGGTCAATGGAATGCTGTTAGGTATTGTTACAGCCAAATTGTGTAGATCAAGCCCCCAAAATTCAGGATTACAATAATGACACTCTGGTTTAGTGGTATTGGTTGAGGGATACATTTCGGTCTGGATTCTGGGAAGAATTAACCCCCTTCAAGAAATAATGCTGTGAGATCTTTTGTATCCACTTGCCTCATCAGAAACACAGCACATGTAATAGTGTAGCACCTCCTTCAGGACTGCAATGGCACAATCAATTTAAGTTTGTGCTCAGTTCTCTGAAGACACAGGCACACAACCTTCTGATTCAAAGCTGGAATGCTCACTGATCCACATTAAGTTTAAGAAAAGGCATTATGTGGGCGGAAAACCAAGTACGTGTTTTATTTCTGAATATCTTTCCCCATAACTGACTGGACAAAAGCCATAAAAAAAATAATAATAGGAGCAGGTGCCAGACAATATTTTCACCACATTTAAAATAATCTTGAAAAAAGTGCTCAAATTGGCTTGATGGCAGAAGACTAAATGGACTATGAATAAGAAACAGTTTTGATGACGTGCAATCAATGCAAAAAGAGATACAGCAACAGAATATGGCTGCTTATAATTAAGTCGAATAATTGCTGCCATGAATATTTAATTTGCATCCTACTGGCTGTCATTTGGCAGAATATGTAGTTTAATGCAGGCTACATGAGTATGACGATTTGTGGATTTTATGCACACACAGTTCTTTTAGTTCACTAATTAATTTTGGTGCTTTGCTACTCAACTGTTTCAGTTCCCCAAGCCTGCAGTTAGCAATGAAAACAATTAAAGAGTCAGTGTCACAAATGTGAAAAATGTAGGAAAAGGAAATAATTCATTCACCACAACAGGACATGATGCAGCAGAGGATAACCTGCCTTCAAAGATTTCACTTGAATGGTTATAATAGCTGCTAAGTAGCTGACTTCAAAGGACGGCATTGCTTCAAATTCAGCAGCTTTCCTGCTATTCTTGTTAGCTGGCTCACGGTTGCTATAAGTAACCCATATCCTGGCCCCTGTGGTCTCAGGTGGTTGGGCTTTTGTTATTGCAGCTCAAACTGCACCAGAAACAGTTGTCGGTTTTTCCAGTCAAAATGTCCAGCTTGCTTGAGTTATCAGTGGTGCCACAATATACGGTTGAATAATTGCGACTGTTTCGATATTGGTCAGAAAATAGCAGTGGTTTGTTGATATAGTTCATTTGGACTGGTTTTGTCATGTGGTTGATACTACCTCCATCTACAATTTTATTTTTTTAAATGTAGAGTTGAAAATCCATTTACATTCAGAATAACACACCTGCAAACAAGCAACCATAGACTAGAAGAATCTTATAACCAGTAACATTTGAGTGAATACAACGGCGAGTAAGATTTCTTTGAGGATCATTCTGGCAGAGTTGCTATAATTTGGTTTAGTTTTATCAGTAATATTGTGGACCCGCTTGAGAAAACAAACCCACTCCAAATTAGCAACACTAATATTTCCTCAAGAGAAACAGTACATTCATAACAAATTCCACTATGGGGGCTTTTTAACACAGTAAGACATCTTGTAGGGATGTAGAAAATAGGATCAGGCACTTCAGAAAAGCATATCAAATGAAACTTTACACTAAGACGTATGTAGCAAATCTATAGTTAAGACAGGAGACCAAAGGATTGGTCAAAGAGGTTATGTGTCAAAGACAAGGCTGAAACATTTGCATCCATCTTCAGCGATAAGTGCCAAGTTGGTAATCACTCATAGCCTCCTCCAGGAGTCCCAAGATCACAAATACTAGTCTTCAGTCAATTCTCATGTCATCAAGACATGACTGAATGCACAATACATTGCAAAGGCTTTGGGCCCTGACAATATTCTGGGGATAGTACTGAAAACTAGCCATGCTCTGAGACAAACAATTCCAGTGCAGTTGCAACATTGTCATCTACCTGACAATGAGGAATCTTGCCCAGGTGTGTTCTGTGCACAAAATGCAGGACAAATCCAAACTGGTCAGTTATCACTGTTGGTTTATTTCAATTATCAACAAAGCGATGGAAGAGATAATCGGTAGTGCTTTCAAACGGACATGCTAAGCAATAAGCTGCTCACTGACACTCACTTCGGATCCTAACCAACCGGCGATCCTAACCTCATTACAGTCTTGATCCAAACATTGACAAAGGAACTGAGCTCCAGAGGAGAGGCAAAAGTGCATGCCCTTGACATCTAGGTACCATTGTACTGAATATCAAGGACCCCTAGCAAAACTAGAGTAAATTGGAATTTGCGGGTGGGGGGTGGGAGGGCAAACTTTCCATCGGTTGCGCAAAGGAAGACGGTTGTGATAATTGGGGGTCATCTCTGCAGAAGTTCTGCAGGGTAGTGTCCTAGGCCCGACCATCTTCAGCTGCTTCACCAATGACCTCCCTCCATCATAAGATCAGAAACGCGATGTTTTCAGATGATTGCACAATGTTTGGCACCATTTGCCATTTCTCAGATGCTGAATCAAGCTATGTTCATATGCAGAAAGACTTGAAGAATATCCAGGTCAGAACTTATATTTGACAAGCAACGTTTATTTCACACAAGTGCCAGGAAATGATCATCTCCAACAAGAGGGTGTTTAATCATTTTGACTTTCAATTGCATTACCATTGCTGAATCCTACACTGTTAATGCCCTAGTGGTTGGCATTGACCAGAAACTGAAAAGGATCAATCATAAAAACACCTCGGCGACAAAAGCAGGTCAGAGGCTAGGAAATTTGTTATGAATAACTTGTGTCTTGACTCTTCAACTATTTTTTGTATTCATTCAGGTGTATGGGTGCCAACGTCTGGACCAGCATTTATTGGCCAACCCTGATTATTTTTGAGAAAGTGGGGGGTGAGATACATTCTTGAACTCCTGCAGTCCTTGAGGTGACATAGGAGCACTGACAATGCTGTTAGGCAGGGCATACAGGATTATGACCCTGCAGCAGTGAAGGAGCAATGATATGGCTTCAAGTAAGGATGATGTGACTTGGAGGGTAACTTGGAGAGAAAGGTGTTACTATGTATTTGCTATCCTGCCCTATCTAGGAAGCCGCATGTTTGGAAGGATCTATTGAGAATGCATGGATACATTCTCAATGCCCGCCTGACATCTACAGAATAAAAGTCAGGAGTGTGATGGACTTCTTCCCATTTTCTTGGATAACTGCAGCTTGACACCATCCAAGACAAAGTAGCCTATCTGATTGAACCCTCATCCACCACCTTCAACATTCACTCCCTTCATCGATGGAGTGGGAGCAGAGTGTACCATCTACAAGATGTACTGCAGCAATATATCCATGCATTCTCAATAGATCCTTCCAAACATGCGGCTTCCTAGATAGGGCAGGATAGCAAATACATAGTAACAGCTTTCTCTCCAAGTTACCCTCCAAGTCACATCATCTTTACTTGAAGCCATATCATTGCTCCTTCACTGCTGCAGGGTCATAATCCTGCATGCCCTGCCTAACAGCATTGTCAGTGCTCCTATGTCACCTCAAGGACTGCAGGAGTTCAAGAACGTATCTCACCCCCTACTTTCTCAAAAATAAGCAGGGTTGGCCAATAAATGCTGGTCCAGACATTGCCACCCATACACCTGAATGAATACAAAAGATAGTAAGGTATGTCTTAAAAGAGGAGGGAGAGGCAGAAATGTTGAGTGAGCATAAGAACCAAACCCCACCCCCAAAAGCACAGCTATCAATGGTGGAATAATTTAAATAGGAATGCATAAGAGGTCAGAATTGGGTAAGGTTTGGGAGGGTTGGGTGGTGGCATCAGTGGGAACTTCCAGAAATTGGGAGGGATATGGAGATTCATTAATAGATACCTTCTCGCTCTCATGCCCCCTCCAGAAATGCAAAAAAACTCGAAGCTAATAAGGGAAAAACAATTCTCTGCAAAACTCCTTTTAAACTCCTCAAGGCACTTGAAATCAGTCCAAGGGATTGCACAGACTAAGTGCTATTTCTAAAAGTGCTACCTTCTATATGTCTCTGTCTCAGTCAGGAATTGGACTAGCTTCTAACTGAAGGCAATGTAGAGACTTGGCACCATCCACACCAGACAGTTATTTTTTCAAGGAGTTCACTGCGGTCTGAGAACATTAAAGTCAACACAAAAGCTTACGATTAAAGCTAAGAATCTTTCTAGCTTGTGGAATTCTGCCAATTCCCGTGTTAAACAGTCGTGTGTCAGTGGAAGAGTTAAATCTAGCACAGGGGTGTCAGGCTGAAAAGCTTCACAATGCTGGATCGTTCTGTGGAATTTCTTTGTGAATTGCACTGCTCCTTTGTTGCGTACAATGGAATCGAATGACAAGCATTTGTAATTCAAATCTTGTGCATTCATAATTTTTTCAGCTGTTGCAGGAGTCTTGAGCACCTGATTGAGATCACACTTGAAGATTTCTGTAATGTGTGGGTGAGTTGAGGCCAGATTTCCAGTGTTCTAAGGTGCCTTAGTCCATATTGCGCACACATGCCATTTATTTCTAAAGGATGTTTTTGATTTCATCTGACGAGACTCTATGATTCTGTTTTTTATTTGCCTCATTTGATTTTTGTCTGCAGTTAATATTTTTCCATGGAAATTCCATGACCTCAGTGACTTGTGCTTTCTCTTCCTGGATTAGGGACACAATGGCTAATTGCTGCTAAGGAAATAAATGCTGAAAGCTATCTGGGAGAAATTGTTTACAGATACCTATTATGCTTAATAGGATTCACACAGCAAGTGCATATGAGATTCAAAGGTCATCTATAGAAACAATATATACGGTGAAGTTTGTTGACTGCGAATATTATTATTTGTTATGTTGTGAAAGTAGCATTTATATCAGCAAATTGCTTTTGTTATGTAATTACCTGTCTTGACTACCTGTCAGCTGCTCACGTTTTAACCACACCTTAAGCACCTGCAAGAATTACTGCCTACAAAAGAGAATGTGAATAAATTGTTTCAGTTGTCCCTTTTAGGAAGAAAACTTTGAGGATTTCAAATGTATAGTTGACTACTAATATAAGTAAAAAAGGATTGCTGTTAAACACTGAGGTGCATAGTTCTTTGAAAGTGGAGTCGCAGGTAGACAGGATGGTGAAGAAGGCATTTGGCATGCTTACCTTCTTTGGTCAGAAGGTTAAGTGTTGGAGTTAGGAAGTCATGTTGCGGCTGTCCAGGGCATTGGTGAGGCCACTTTCAGAGTACTTGTTAATTCTAATCTCACTGCAGTTGGAAAGCTGTTGTTAAACTTGAAAGGATTCAGAAAAGATGTACAAGGATGGTGAAGGGATTGGAGGATTTGAGCTATAGGGAGGGGATGAATAGACTGGAGCATCGGAGGCTGAGGGGTGAACTTATAGAGGTTTAGAAAGTCATGGATATAGGGTGGATAGGCAAACTCTTTTACCCAGAGTATGGGAGTAAATTCTAGAGGGCAGAGGTTTAAGGTGAGAGGGGAAGCTTTAAAAGGGACCTGAAGGGCAACCTTTTTGTTGCATGTACAGAATGGGCTGTCAGAAGAAATGGTGGAGGTGGGTACAAATCACAGCATTTAAAAGGCATCTGAATGGGTTAATGAACAGGAAGGGATTAGAGGGATATGGGTCAAATGCTGGCAAATGGGACTAGATCAGCTTAGGATATCTGGTCAGTATGGACTAAAGGGCCTGTTTCTCTTCTGTGTAACTCCATGAAAAGTGTTTGAGCTTATTCGTAAATATTGCACTTATGTTTTTCTATTCAATCTCTCGTACATAATTTTAAATATATTGTTTTACTTTTGGTGGCCTTACATTGTTCTAGCAATTTGCCGGTTGTCTGTTAGGTTACCAGACAACCTAACCAGGATCCAGGATATGAGTAATGGGCCAAATGGGTGATTATGCTATGTCGTTCAATGATCCGGTGTTATCATGAACCCTCATTGTGGTAATGATTCAATTGTTCACTGATATCCTTCAGGGAAGAAACTGCCACCTATCATTCCTATGGATGACACATAATTCCCATGCTTTTGCTGACTTGATAACAAAGTCAGCGGCTACGTTGCTGGGCAATCCATGGGCCTGGACTAAAGATCCAGAGCCATGAATTCAAATATTGTTAAAACAAATGGTGAATTTATATTCAATAAATAAACTTTAGTACAAAAATGTTATCAGTAATTGTGACCAGACAATTTATCTGTTTCTCAAGTGTCTTCAAAATCTGCCAATCTTGCCTGAACGGGCCTGTAATGCTGACAAATTATCAATTGAAGTGAAGATGTTGGAGGTATCTGATCTGGTGAAAATTGGTCAACAGGATATAGTGGAGATGCTGGATTAGCAGAACAGTTGATATATCACTGGACATGCATCCCAGTTTGCTAAGGAAGGGCTTACCATAACCTTCAATTTTCCTGAGCTGCTGGGGTAATTCCAGACGATTGAAAAGTGACAAATCTAACACCTTTGCTCTAGCAAGGATGGACGAACATGCTTTTAACTTCACACTTTAACATGATTAATATTCCTTAGGGATGAAAAACCATTTCCGATTTGGCCTGGTAAACATGCAACTCCAAACCTACAGCAATATGGAGGACTCTTAACTGACCTTTGAAGTTGCCGAGCAAGTCAATCAGTTGTATCAACTACTAAAAAAAATTCTCAAAAAGGAATGAAATTGAATAGACCACCTAGCACTGACCTAAGCACTGAGAACAACAATGGCAAATTCAGCCCTATTGACCTTGCAAAGTCCTCCTGACCAAAATTTGTCTCACAGACTAGCTAAGAAATAGCCTAACATAGCCATCATGACATAGCACCTTCCAAACCTATGACCAGTATCATCTAGAGAGACAAGGGCAGTCGATGCATGGGGACACCATCCTGACTCGGAAATTATATTATCGTACCTTTAGAGTTATTGGTCAGAATCCTAGAACTCCCTCCCTAATGGCATTATGGGTTTACTTGTTTCAAATGGAGTGCATCTTAGAAGAATGAGAGATGGTCTTATTGAAGCACACAAGATCCTGAGGGAACTTGACAGATTAGATACTGACCCATTCATTCAACTGGATGTTCGGAATGCAAGTATGAAAAGTGGACATGTGAAAAAATGGAATTGCCAAAGTACTTGAAAGGGCTTCACCACATTCATTATTTCTGGTGGTCAAGAATCAATCCATACATCTGGGTGATGTGATTGTGGGAATTTAAAATGAGTTCATCTTGCTGCCGTTTGTTTCCATTTGAGTGGTTTTTAGCTTTGGAAAAAGACATTTCTACCGTTGATTTGACTTATTAAGGGGATTAATCTATTACCTTTAACAGCTAGCACTATGAGATAGCATTGATATGGAATCTTCTGCCATTTGACAAATGTTCACTAAAGTTAGAATTTATTTATTTTTGTAAACATCAGTTGAAATATTGAAAGATTTCACATTTGAACCTCAAACATTTTAAACTCATTACATTCTCTGCTGTCTACTTTTTTTTAATTACAGGTCTAAATTTATTCTGTGAATTTGAACTGAAATATAATTTTGCTTGTACCACGAAAACTTTTTATTCTTTTGAATCCTTTTAAAGTCTTGGTAATATTTGTTTGTTGCAAAGATTCAATTCGTTCTGTGTTTGATTTTGTGAGTTCTGTTAACTATTGATGTTTTCTGTTCTGGATTGAGTAAGCTGCATATTAACTCAGTAAAAAAGTAAACTAATTTGAAAGAGTTTTAAACATGGAGTAGACATTTTAAAGCACTGTATAAGGCTCTTGTAAATGAAATTTCTTCACACACAGTTATCACTGTATAGCTCTGAGACATAGAATATGTAAAAGTCTTATCATTAACCATTTCAAGGAGCAAGTTGGACATACTGTTAAGTTGAAAGTAAGCACTTAATTGTGGCCTTTTAGAAACTTTTAAATCGTTACGGGATTTGATTAACTAAACGTAAAGATGATGTTTCCACTCTGGACTGTCGCATCCCATGAAGGCGTAAAAAATGTCTGAAAATATTAATCCTTCATATGTTTGTGTTTTGTGATATATTTTATTTAACCATGAGACGTTGGAGTAGACGCTGGCCATTCAACCCATCAAGGGTGTAGATTAGAGTGGTGCTGGATAAGCACAGCAGGTCAGGCAGCATCCGAGGAGCAGGAAAATCAACGTTTCGGGCAAAAACCCTTCATCAGGAATGAGAAGTCTGTTCTTCATTCAATGAGATCATGGCTGATCTGATAATCCTCAGATCTACTTTCCTGCCCTTTTCCCAAAATCCTTAATTCCCTTATTGATTGCAATATCTCACCCTCGAATGTATTTACTGACTCAGCCTTGACAGCCTTCTAGCGTAAAGAGTCCCACAAATTCACTACCCTCTGAAAGAAGAAATTCCGCTTCATTTCTGTCTTAAAAGGGAAATGCCTTTTTCCCAGATTATGCTCTCTGGTCCTCGACTCTTCCAAACACACACAAACAATTTCCCAATATCTACTCTGTCAGTTTCCCTAAGAATCTTGTCTGTTTCAATAAGGTCACCTCATTCTTTTAAATTTCACCGAGTATACGGGGTCAAACCTATTACTCCTCTCCTTAAAAGACAGTTCCCAGGATCAGCCTAGTGAATGTTCTCCAGGCTGTCTCCAATGCCAGTATACCTTTGCTTAGTTAAGGGGCCCAAAACTGTTCACAATATTTCAGCTGCAGTCTGAATAGTGACTTGTTTTGTTTTAGCAAGACTTTCTTATTTGTATATTCCATTCCCTTTGAAATTATGGTTAGCGTTCCATTTACCTTCCCTGTTCCCTGCTGAATTTACATGCTAGCTTTTTGTGATTTTTTTGCACAAGGACTGCCAAATTCGTCTGTGCTCGACTGTCTGGTTTATTTAATATTCACCTCCTGTATTCCTTGTGCCATAGTGCATAATTTCCATTTTCCCATAGTATATTCCATTTGCCAATGTTTTTTGCCACTCATTAAATCTGCTGAAATTCCTCTGTCGACTGTTTGTCCTTGTCACCACTTGCCTTCACACCTATTTTTGAGTCAACTGCAAACATGGCTATAGTAGATTTACATTTCTCATCCAAGTCATTCATATATATTGTAAATAATTGTCACCCTGCGCTAGACGTTGTGGCACTCCACTGGTTCTTGGTTTCTATTCTGAAAATGCCTCCTTATCCCAACTCTCCGTCTTCAATTAGTTAGACAATCCTCTATCTGTGCTAATGTTACTACCTCCAATACAATGACCTCATCTTATTAAGTTAAAAATCATACAACACCAGGTTATAGTCCAACAGGTTTAATTGGAAGCACTAGCTTTCAGAGCGCTGCTCCTTCATCAGGTGGTTGATGAAGGACCGGCGCTCCGAAAGCTAGTGCTTCCAATTAAACCTGTTGGACTATAACCTGGTGTTGTATGATTTTTAACTTTGTACACCCCAGTCCAACACCGGCATCTCCAAATCATCCAACTCATCTTATTAAGTAGTCTACTGTATGGTGCCTTATCAAATGCCTTCTGAGAAGCAAAATGTATGACATCCTCTGCTTGCCCTTTCTCAATCCTGCTGGTAACTTCCTCAAAGAAATAAACTCAGGGGGCCCATCTGTGATGCCACAGTCGTGTCCCTACACTAGGACTGGGAGGCCCGAGTTCAAGTCCCACCTGCTCCAGAGTTGTTTAATAACATCTCTGGAAAGGATGATTAGAAAAATAGACTAATAAAAAATTGAAAAGAAGTTTTAATTTGTCAGGTTTGATTTTCTCATTGTGAAGTCATGCTGATAAAATATCACATGTTCATGTATATATTATATATTTTTAAATGCTGTGCTGTTGTACTCTTTATAATAGATTTTCCAATAACAGACATGAAACTAACTGGCCTATAGTTACTTTTTTAAAAATTGCCTTCCCTTATTGAATATCATTGTCAGTTTTTCGATCTTCTGGGACGTTTACAGAATCTAAAGATTCTTGGAAGATTACTACAAGCGCATCCACTATTTGTGTAGGTATTTCCTTTAACATCTGAAGATGCATCAGGTCCAGGAAGCTCATTGGTCTTTAGCTCCAATAGTTTCCCTAGCACTGTTTCTCAGGTGATAGTTACCGCATTTATTTCCTCTCCTCTTGCCCCTTGATTATTTAGTAATTTTGGAATGCTCTTAATGTCTTCTATTGTGAATACTGATATGAAGTTTTTTTTTCAACTCCTGTCAATTTTCTGGTTTTCCATTATTATTGCCCCAGCCTCATTCTCTAAGAAGCCTATGTTAACTTTGGCCTTTCTCTTCTTTTTAATATATTTCAAGAAGCTCTTTCTGTCCACCCTGATATTACTTGCAAATTTTCCCTCAAATTTTATTTTATTTCTTTTGATCTTGTAGTATTGTATTATTTATCTTATTGTTTTGGTAATATATTTGGTATTCAATTGAGGCATTCAAATATAGATTATACAATTACTTAACATGAATAATATAGAAGGTTATTGGACGAGGGTAGTTCAGGCAGGAAAATGGCTCTAAGTGAGTTTTTCAGTTGGATCGTCAACATAAATGCAATGGGCTAAATGTCCTCCTTCTGTATTGTAATGTTTCTGCAGTGTGTATCTACAAGTCAGGAATCTTTAGTCAGTGTGTTGCTTTTGTTTCTTCTTTTAACACTGGTCCAGAAGTTTGAAGAATGTAAAGGAAGCTAAATTAATTTTCTGCATGCAGTTAGTATGTCAGTCAGTGAAGTATCACTTATGGTTAAGAGGAAATTTTTTCAAAGGCGAGTCTTCTCTGTATATGGTTTTGCTTGATAATTCTTTCTCCGCCATCTTTGCTTCTCATTCATATGCTTTCTTGCCTGTGGCTATATCTCTTTCTTTACATCAATTAGCACTGT
This sequence comes from Chiloscyllium plagiosum, assembly GCF_037043375.1. Taxonomy (NCBI): domain Eukaryota; kingdom Metazoa; phylum Chordata; class Chondrichthyes; order Orectolobiformes; family Hemiscylliidae; genus Chiloscyllium; species Chiloscyllium plagiosum. The sequence continues at coordinate 18,767,620 of NW_028270144.1, read as the reverse complement.
GATTAATACAACAAAGCAAGCAGTTTAGAGATAATGGTGCACAATTAGCATCATACTCTGCAGTAAAGGCTATGCTAAATACCCCAGCCACTGCTTTCACTTCTTTGGAATTAAAATAAGTGTTTGTCCTGATTCATCTGCTGGTTAATGTGAAGTAGATCTATCTTTCTATGCTGCACAATTCATCAAACTGAGATAGCTGCAACTGAGGTGCTGTATGCTCATATTGACTGAATGAAATGCAGACTTTTGAATTTTGCATAATGCAGTAAAAGAAGATCACAGTATGTAGAAACACAGAAGAGGAAAGAAACACGACATCTGAATATATTCAAACCTGTAGCTTTGTTCTAATTACAACAGCAGTGCTAAACAACTGGGCATGTCTATAAATAGAGCTGTAGATGTGCTGTCATGTGGTTTATCCAGAACTCCTTAGAGTGTTGTTGGATTAAATGATGCACTGTGATTGACAGCTACCTTGAGATTTCACTGATGGAGTTGTCAAAGCATTATGCTAACAGGCTGCTCCAGTGATTGCAGCTGTACACATCCTCACAGCCTTCCAGTTGTACCCAGTTCACCAGTTATTTCATGCACGTGCATCGGCTTTGTAATTTCTTATGGAGGAGAAAGAGAGATTTATACATTTATAACAATTGCTTCAGTGCAATGGGCCAATTTAAAATTAGATTGTGGCGAGAGTATGCCTTGATGTTCAACTAGGATTAATTGTCACTTTACCTGCAGTTTTCTTTGCTTTGTTCAGGTAAGATTTCCTCCCTTTGCTATCAGTAATATTGTCTGTATTCAAAATACCACATTTTATTTGAATAAAACGTTATCGGCCTAAGTTTCATTGAATTCAATTGAATTTATTGTCAATGTGTACCGAGGCACAGTGAAAAGCTTAGACTTGGGAGCAACACAGACAGATCACATGGTTAACTAGCATAAGTAAGTAAATAATAGGTAAACAGTGGCAAAATCCAAAAATCAGATACAGGTGCATGCTAAGAGTTTGTGAGTCTACTCAGTATTCTAACAACAGTAGAGTAGAAACTGTTTTGAAACCGGTTGGTGCGTGTGTTCAGGCTCCTGTACCTTCTCCCCAATAGTAGAGGTTGTAGAAAAGCATTGCCAGGGTGGGATGGATCTTTGAGAATGCTGGCGGCCTTTCCTTGACAGCAAGCCTGGTAGATGGATTCTGTAGATGGGAGGTTGGCCTTTGTGATTGTCCGGGCTGAGTTCACCATACTCTCCATATTACACTTACAGCATAATGACAGCAAAGCCATCAGTGTTTGCACCTCCTGAGGTTTTCAGCAATGTCTGGATTCTGCACATTCGCAGTTAAATGTGGAAATCGAAAAGTTTACATTTCCTCATATGGTGTTTTCTTGATGGACTGCAGACTATAATCAATTAAAAAACACTGAACTGACAAGTATCTGACCTTTTTATGCTATTAGGTTCAATGTAAGAACCTTTCAAAAAATAAGCTTTATTCAGTTACTTGTAATTGGGTTAATTGTCTCTTATCAGTAACCTCTCTGGCCCTGAAAACTAATTCATATTTATGAAATGTCAATTTTCCTCATTATAATTTAAAAAGGTTCACAAGTTTTTAAGGATTTCTTGGAAGTTCATTTGTAATATTCCATTTGATACTTTAATCCCATGTGCTTGTCTGAATTATTCATTTTGCTTTATCTAAAATACAGTGAAAAGGTTACGATTCATCCATGCATTTCACTTCCTGTGATTCTTGATTGCATACACTGCATGATGATATTACTGTTGTTGGATATGTAGAGATCTTATTGATTTGACGCCAGATTCAAAGTTCAGCACGAAGTTCGGGGGATACTTCTTTTATCTAGAGAGACGAGAGAAAGTAGAACTCACCGTGACAAGAGGTGTTTGTGGTGAATAGCATTAATACATTTAAGTGGAGATAAGTAAATGAGGTTGAGAGGAGTAGGTGGATATACGGATAAGGTGAGATGAATTGAGGTTGGAGGAAACCTGTCGAGAAAGCAAACAGTACTGTAGGTCAGTTGAGTCGAATGGCCAAATTGTTTTTTGTGGATTTGATTTTAAAAATTGAGGATGTTAGAAATGTGGGAAATGTAATAGTGCAGATTTACTAGCTGTTGCTTCAGTCCAGTTCACCTTTTGAGGTGATGATGCCACACACTTTTTCTTAAATAAAATGAGCTTCAGTAACATCAATCTTGGTTCCAAGCAGTCACACAGCACAAAACCACCCATAATTGACAAAGATTGGACAATCTCACTTAATAAGACGTACTAGCATAGACAGTATGAAACAAATCAGAAATGTCACATAATTATATTAGATAGTTTTCTCTGGCAATCTAAGGGGAGCTGCATATTGCGTGTAACTTACGGTCTAGCTGGTTGCCTCAAGGTTTACTTTATATAGACACTGAATGTGAAAAGAAGAGGAAAATTAATTTTGCTGAGAGTGCTTCAGAAATGTTTGTGACAGTATGCATTGGAAATCAACAAAAATACCTATCTGTTGCAATAATGACATATTTACAATTACATAGGAAATAAATAAATACTTTTTTTTCCAAAACTTGAAAATGAAACTGTCTCAGTTCTGATGAGCAGACAGCAATCATTTATTGTAAAAATCCATCTGACAGTCTTTAAGGAAGAAAATATGCCATCCTAAATCATGTTCTCAATACAGTAGAGACTAGTAAACCAAGGGCCCGGACAAATCATCATGTGTTCAAATTTTAACAAAATTCATTATTGGGATGTCGGTTTTGCTGGCAATGTGACATCCCTAAATACCCTTGAAACTGAAACTTTTAAAAGGAAATCTGAAAATAGACAGTCTCAGAAGGACTGTTTGCTACCTAGTTGTGAGGACCAAAGCACAGATTCATATTGTGGGACCCGTTCCATGTTTTGTGACACCGCACTCAATGTTGCGCTGACCTGCGGAACCAATCCGAAGCCCATATAACCTACAGTATTCCATTTTCATCCATATGTTTATCCAATAACCATTTAAATGCCCTTAAAGTTGGTGAGTCTACTACTGTTGCAGGCAGTACGTTCCACTCCCCTACCAGTCTCTGAGTAAAGTAACTACCTCTAACATCTGTGCTATGTCTATCATCCCTCAATTTAAAGCTATGTCACCTCGTGCTAGCCATCGCCACCTGAGGAAAAAGGCTCTCACTGTCCAACCTATCTAACCCTCTCATTATCTTATATGTCTCCAATTAAGTCACCTCTCAACCTTCTTCTCTCTAACAAAAACTGTCTCAAGTCCCTCAGCCTTTCCTTGTAAGACCTTCCCTCCATACCAGGCAACATCCTAGTAAATCTCCTCTGAACCCTTTCCAAAGCTTCCACACCCTTCCTATAATGTGGGTGCCCAGATCTATACGCAGTACTCCAATTGTGGCCGCACTAGAGTTTTGTACATCTGCAGCATGATCTCATGGTTCCGAAACTCAATCCCTCCACCAATAAAAGCCAGTACACCGTATGCCTTCTTAACAACTCTGTCAACCTGGGTACAACTCGCTGTACTTTCTATGCTCCTTTAAGCTCTCCAAAATATTACTTTTTTGAGTGTCATTAATTTTGTTTTTCTGCATTTTCTGTCTTGGCCTAATGCCAAGGATGACTAGGGAACATGGATGTGGCAGGACCATATTTGTTTACACTGTGTGCCCATAGAAACTTACGTTTGGAGACCTCCCACAGATTTACACTGACAGCTGTAACCAGTGCACCTTTGCCAGATCATCCCTCATCTTGGTAAAGTTTGCCTCCCCCCAGTTTAGATCTTTTACTCTTGTTCTGACTTTTGTCCCTTTCCATACTGATGCTCAATCTAACTGTCTTGTGATCACTGTCTCCAAAGTGGTCGTCCACTGCTATTTCATCGATCTGCTTCAGCTTCATTTCGTAAGTTAGCCTTTTATTTGCTAACTAAAAAACATCTCTTCAATGGCAGTAGAAGAATTTTGTACCATTTGTACCTTTCACACTTGATATTTCTGCATTGTTATTGCCCTATTGTTTTGGCACTCAAAAATTGTCAACATATTTGCCCCCTAACACTCTTCAACTACGGGTCTGGAGTACACAATTTACAGTGTGGTTACCCCTTTTTTGTTTCTGAACTTAACCCATGTAGCCACATTTAATTCTTAATTTAGTATGTCATCCTTCCTGTCAGCTGTGATTGACTCTTTTCCTGTTAAATTTATTTTTAATCTCCTGCTCTATCCTGCCTGAAAACCCTATATCCAAGGATATTGAGTTGGCATCCTTGCCTCAACATCTCCAGGATAATGAGCTCACTTGATTGACACCCTATTTGCCACCTTGAAAATTCACTTCCTCTAGGCCGTAATCTTCAAGTCCCTGCAGAGTAAATTCTGGAGATGCTCTTTTTCTTTTCTCTCCATGATGAAAATATCATTGAGGTAACATTGGACTCCTTCCAATCCACTGAAAATATGATCCATGACATGTTGGAATAAGATGGTGCAATTCTTGTCTCCTTCCTGTCGGAAGGATGTTGTGAAACTTGAAAGGGTTCAGAAAATATTTACAAGGATGTTGCCAGGGCTGGAGGATTTGAGCCATAGGGAGAATCTGAATAGGCTGGGGCTGTTTTTCCTGAAGCGTCAGAGGCTGAGGTGTGACTTTATAGAGGTTTATAAAATTATGAGGGGCATGGATAGGATAAGCAGACAAGGTCTTTTCCCTGAGATGGGAGAGTCCAGAACTAGAGGGCATAGGTTCACGGTGAGAGATGAAAGATATAAAAGGGACCTAAGGGGAAACTTTTTCACACAGAGGGTGGTGCTTGTATGGAATGAGCTGCCAGAGGAATTGGTGGAGGCTGGTACAATTCCATTAGTTAAAAGGCATCTGGATGGGTATATGAATAGGAAGGGTTTGGAGGGATGTGGGCTAAGTGCTGGCAAATGAGACTAGATTAGGTTGGAATATTTGGTCGGCATGAATGAATTGGACTGAACGGTCTGATTCTGTGCTGTATATCTCGGTGACTATGACTATGAGGTACAGATGTGATTCCAAATGAAAGTCTTTTTAATTTGAATTGTTCTTTATGTTAGAATCATTAAGTATTTCTGTGACACAGGATCAGTAGTCATCTGGAGACAGACTTGGCTATCGAAAATTCTACTGAAAAGCTGGCTAGTCCTGCAACTTTATTAAAGGCAAAGGATACTACTCAGTACACTGCATTGGATTGATGTGATGTTAAAATTATAGGCGATGTGTACAGATCCATCTTTCTTCACCATGATACAGGAGGCAAACCACAATCGCACTCATTTACAGGATTGCAGACTCTCTTCTTGTCCAGCCTCTCTCAATCTGCCTTGACCATTCTTCTGATTGTATTAGGCACTGATCTTGCCTTGCAACAACTCGCTTGATTCTTAGCTTAACTTTCAATTTGACAGCGATCTTTTCTATGCTTCCCAGATCTCATTCTCAACACAACTTGTTTTCTTGTGCTACATTCCAAGAAGGATCAGGAGATTGAAATGCTTAATACCAGGAACTGTATGAAGTACGGTTAAGAAGTTAGCAGATGACCCCAAATAGGTGGTTTAGTGGACAGTGAAGAGGATTATCTCCAGAGAACAACATGACCTTGATTAGATGGGCCAATGGACTGAGCAAAGGCAAATGGAGTTTAATTTAGGTAAATGTGAAGTGTTCCATTTTGGTAAGGCAAATCTACACAGGACTTCTACATTTAATGGTAGTTCCCTGGAGAGTGTTGCTGGATAAAGAGACCTAAGGATGCAGGTTCAAAGTTCCTTGGAGGTGGAGTCACAGGTAGACAGGGTAGTGAAGAAGGCGTTTCGCATGCTTGCCACCATTGGTCAGTGCATTGAGTCTAGAAGTTGGGAGGTCATACCGGGGAGGCCACTTTTAGAATACTGTCTACAATTCTGTTTGCCCTTCTATACAAAGGATGTTGTTGAACTTGAGAGGATGCAAAAAAGATTTTCAAGGATGTTGCCGGGGTTGGAGGGTTTGAGTTTGAAGGAGAGTCTGAATAGGCTAGGTTTTTTTTCCCTGCTGCATTGGAGGCTGAGCAGTGACCTTGTAGAGGTTTATAAAATCAGGAGGGGCATGGATAGGGTGAATAGCCAAGGTCTTTTTCCTAGAGTGGAGAGTCCAAAACTAGAGGGCATAGGTTCAAGGTGAGAAGAGAAAGATTTAAAAAGGGCATGAGAGGTAACTTTTTCATGCAGAGCGTGGTGCGCGTATGGAATAAGCTGCCAGAGGAAGTGGTGGAAGCTGATACAATTACAACATTTAAAAGGCAACTGGATGGGCATATGAATAGGAAAGGTTTAGAGGGATATGAGCCAAATGCTGGCAAATGGGACTAGGTCAGATCAGGACCTGCTGAGCTCCAACACAACCTTCTGCTGTTATATAAGATTTCTGGTATTTGTACTATTTTCCTTTTATTTGAGGAATGTTGAGGGGAAGTTTGTTGATCTGTGTGTACATGGAGCTCCAAAAGTCATTCGATACAGTGCAGTGCGGGACCTAGGAAGGATATAGATCATGAAATGAAATTGACATTTGCTGAGGGCTAGGAAGCAGAGTGTAATATTTAAAGGTATTTCTTTGGGCTGGAAGAATGTTTGCGGTGAAATTCACCAGGGCTTGGTTTGGGACCCTTGTTTTCCAGAAATATATAAACGATCCAGATCTTGGTAGTTTGGGGATGACATAAAACTTCAGAGAATTGTTAACTGTGTAGTGGGGCAGTGCGAAACTTCAAAAAGACATTGACAAATTGGTGGAATGGGCAGGTAGATAGCAATTAAAGGTCAAAGTGGAGAAGTGTATGATAATGCATTTGGGACAAAGAACGTGGAGATACGGTATGCTATAAAGGGTTGGTGGGAACAGAAAAACTTGGATGTATATTAAAAGTGGCAGGACAGAGGGAGAAAGCCATTAATAAAGAATATGGTACTCTAGGTTTCATAGAAAAGCATTGAGCCCAAGAGCAGGGAGTTTATGATAAACTTCAATAAAACACTGATTTAACCTCAGCAGGAGTATTGTATACAGGTGCTGCATGCCACATTAACAGAAGAATGTGAATACATTAGAAAAAGTTTGCATGAATAGTTCCACTTCAGGTATGAAGGAATCTCGGGAAGTCAGCATTGTGATGCCATTTACAATAGGAATTTGACTGGAAGTATTCAGATTCATTTCAGTTAAAGCTTTTCCAACAGTAAGCAGAGGCTTCTCATTTTGTTAGTGCAGCTTGGATTTGAACACAGTTCCCAAATGCGAAAGGCTAGTGTCTAATGCAACACATTCCACAATCTACTTAAAAATGTGTCTTTTTCCAGTGGCAGATTACTAGTCCACAGGGATCAGTGTTTAGGCCCCATCTTTTTATGACATATATAAATGACTTGAATGAGGGAATCAAAGACAGTAGCTTCAACTTTGCTTGATCATAAAACTAGATGGGAGTGTGAGTTGTGAGACGTTTGCAAGGGGACTTTGGGGTGATCTGGACTAATTGAGTGTGTAGGCGAACACATGGCAGATGTAATATCACGTTGATCAATGTGAAGTTATACACTTCGGTGTGAAAAAACAGAAAGGCAGTATTATTTGAAGGGTGGTGGATTGGGAAATGTGAATGTACAAAGGGATCTCTCTGTCCTTGTAAACTAGACAATGAAAGTAAACCAGTGCAGCAAGCAATTAGGAAGGCAAATGGGATGTTGATCTTCATTGCAAGAGGAATCAGAAGTAGGGATGCCTTACTACATTTATATGGAGCATTGTGAAACTGTATCTGGAGTGTTGTGTATGCAATATTGGTCTCTCTACCTGGATTTACTTAACATAGAGGAAGTGCAGCAGAGGTTCACTCGTCTGATGCTGGGAATGACAGAACGTGATGAAAGATTGGTGTACTGGGCCTGTATTCGCTGGAGTTAAGAAGAATGAAAGGGGATCTGATTGAAACGTACAGATCTGATTGAGCCATGTGCAATTCGAGCAGGCTGGCCAGGCAAGATGCAGGGAGAACATTCCCCCTGATTGGGGAGTATAGAACCAGGGGACACAGCCTACCAATACAGGATAAGCCATTGAGAACTGAGACAATGATGACATTCCGAAAGCATTTCTACTACAGAGGATGTGGAGGGCAATCACTGAATATATTTAAGAAACAGATACTTTTTTTCATAGAAAGTTTCAATATCATGAAAAGTCTGAACAGGGTGAATAGGGCAAAATTGTTCACACATGTAAATGGGTCAAGAACCAGAGGAGACAGCTTTGAAGTATTTTGTAAAAGAACCAAATGCAACGTGAATAAGAGCTTTTTGAAACAACAAGTAATTAGGGTTTGGGATGCACTAACTGAAATTGTGGTTAATGCAGGTTAAATTGTGGCATTCAAGAGAGCTTTGGATTATTGTTTAAATAGAAACTATGTGCAAAGGAAGTTTATGGGGAGAAGGCAGGTGATTGGCACAAAGTTAAAAGCCAGTGCAGATCCAGTGGGTTCATTGGTCTCCTTCTGCACTCATAACAGTTCTGGGATTTGGAGACATTTGGTTAGGTGACCAAAGGCTTCTTCAAATAGGTTGGCTTTATGGAAGATGGTACGGCAAAGAACTATACATTGTCAACATTGTCCTTCAGTTGTGGTCAAAGTTATTAGCGTTGTTGTCACTAATGCTTCAGAAATGTTTACTGCAAATAATGATTGCACCTGATCTGTTGCTGCTATGATCATGCAAAGTAGAATCTTACTTAAGAAAATCTTCAGCATCTCTTCCATTTGACACAATACAGAATATGTGTGGTGATAAATTAGATTAGATTTCCTACAGTGTGGAAACAGGCCCTTCGGCCCAACTAGTCCACACCGACCCTCCGAAGAGTAACCCACCCAGCCCTTCTGACTAATACACCTGACACTGGGCAATTTAGCATGGCCAATTCACCTGACCTGCACATCTTTGGACTGTGGGAGGAAACCAGAGCGCCTGGAGGAAACCCGCGTAGACACAGGGAGAATGTGCAAACTCCACACAGACAGTCACCCAAGGCTGGAATTGAACCTGGGACCCTGGTGCTGTGAGGCAGCAGTGCTAACCAATGAGCCACCATGCCACCCTTTGATTGGTTCTAAAAAAAACAGAACATTTATGCTCATGAAAAGTTCAAGATGACACTGTCACATGGAAAATATTGCAGGGAAATATTTCAGTGCATGGAGATATGTAATTACATCAAGAATTAGAATCCCCAACATTGAACAAAATGACAAAAAGGCAGTTCAATAAATTGTAATATCATAGAACAGATTACCAAACCACCCAAGTCTCTAGGTAATGTAATTTTAATAGTTTTGGAAGGGGTGGCACGGTGACTGTGTGGAGTTTGCACATTCTCCCTGTATCTGCATGGGTTCCCTCCCACAGTCCAAAGGTGTGCAGGTTAGGTGAATTGGCCAAGCTAAATTGCCCATAGTGTTCAGGGGTGTGTAGGTTAGTTGCATTAGTCAGGGTAAATGTAGAGTAATAGGGTCGGGGAATGGGTCTGGGCGGGTTACTCTTCAGAGGGTTGGTGTGGACTTATTGGGCTGAAGGGCCTGTTTCCACACTGCAGGCATTTTATGATAAAACAATTCAATACCTGTCTACAGCTCCAAATGTGGTGACAGTAAATCATCTTTAAAGAAGCGAAATGCATTTACATAGCACCTTTCATGATCACCACATTCTCACAGTCCAACACTAGAACGTTTGCCTGCATTTTGTGCTCAAGTTCTGGTGTGGTATTTGAACCCACAAATATCTGATTCAGAGGCAAGAGTGTGACCTAATGAGCCATCACTCTCACATTTTATAGAATCTCATTTCAAATCTGACTTCAATATTTCAAAATTAAATCTAACAATGTCTATTTATCCTTCAGCTAATATCATGATTAACAGATAATCTGGCCATTATTTCATTGAGATTTGTGGGAACTTTCAATGGGTAAATTGACTGATGTGTTTTTTATTTAGAGCAATAACTTTTAAAGAATTTCATTGGCTGCAACTAATTTTAGGATATCCAGAAAAGCAAGCTTTACCGTATTGATGGTCGAGTATATTTGAACAAGTTTGAATTGTTTGCATTGAAAATGTAAATATATAGGTTTTTAATTTTTTGTGTGTGAGATTGCAATGAATTAGCAGCCTGTTACACACCTGGGACAGACTATTATGGGTCGGCAGACTGCTGCTGCTGCCCCCTCCTCCCAGAAATCAATAACCAGTGACAGACTGCGATGTAGCCCACCCCACAATTGAATTGTTCTGCAAGCAGGCTAAATGGGTGGAGAGTTGGACCTCTGTCCCCTGGTGGAAGGATGTTCCTTCCTCTGGAGCTGCTGACAGCACTAAGATTTGGGGTCACCGGGAATACAGTAAAGAGCACAAAGAAGGCACGATTGATCTCCGAGAGAAACAAGTTAGAAGTGCTTAGCAAGAAGGTTTCGACCAGCTTGGATATAATTAGTGAGCATAGGCTATTGGACTGACTTCAACCAGAATGTATATTGGTATCACTGTGCTAGCCAAGAAATTGGCATTTATGCCAGGGAATCACCACTTTGGATTCAACAGAATGGTTTGCTCATGAATTTTAGAGAGGAGTTAATGTACAGGCCAGACTGAATAAGAATGGTCAATTTCCTTATACAAAGGACATTAGGGAAGCAGATGGGTTTTCACAACAGCCTGATCATTTCAGAGCCATCATTACTGATGCCAATTTATTTTAATTCTAGATGTATTTACTTAATTGAAATGCAATTGATGCTATATTACTGCATCCCAAAGTCTAGGAAACAAAATGCATGACCAAAAGACATTGAGCGGGACCAGTGCGCGAACCTTGAGGGGGCCCAGCACGGACATCAAGCGGGCCCAGAGTGAAGGAGAGCGAGCCCACTGTGGAATTCATGCGAGCCCAGTGTGGAAAAGAGTGGGCCCAGCAAAGACCTCAAGTGAGCCCTAACTCACTTTTCCAGGTCAGGCATTGGAATCGCTAGCTGCTACAAGAGCAGAGCCGACTTCAGTGAGGTAGGCCCAGCGGCAAAAGATGGTGCCCGAGGATCGGCAACTTTGTTTTTGGTTAGGTCCAGCATTAGCAGTGACAAAGCGGTCGCAGAAGGGCATCGACAAGGTGGAACCAGTTGTGAGAGACCCACTCTGGTGTTGATTAGTCTGGAGGCGGCGAGGCGATAACGGCGTAGTATTGGCCCACTTGAGAATCAGAGACTTCGACATTGAACAAAGACAATTTACAGCCTAGGAACAGGCCCTCCAAGCCTGAGCCGATCCAAATCCACTGTCTAAACCTGTAGCCCAATTCCTAAGCATCTGTATCCCTCTGCTCCCCACCTACTCATGCATCTGTCCAGACACATCTTAAATGAATCTACCATGCCTGCCTCTACCACCTCTGCTGGCAACGCGCTCCAGACACCTACAACCCTCTGTGTGAAGTACATGCCGTGTGCATCCGCTGTACACAGCGATGAAGCAGTGGCGGAGGGATTACAGTGCAGGCGTCGTTGATGGTGGTGAGCTGGCTCAGAACCAATGGACTCTCTTTAAGCTATATTTTTTTCCTTCTTAAATGATCCAATGTCACTGAAGTTTAATAACCAATGAAAGCTTTTTACTGTATTCTTACTCCAAAATACACGTGGCAATAAAGCCATTCATTCATTGAAGTTGACCAACTGATAAAAGCAGGATTATTTCTCTCGCAAAAAACAATCAGGGAGGATAGTTACATAATTCAGATGATTTGCAATTCCTCTCATTTCTAGCACTGCAGCTTGCTAGTGGCTAAATTATGTAACATAAAGGAAGTGTCACCCTGTCTAGCTTTAATTAGCAAAGTGTTTTCTTTTGGAGCAAATATTATGTTCTGACCAAAATTTAAGGATGTGTAAAGTTAGAGCATTTACCTCTCTTTAAGAATTAAGTTTGAGATTTTGCTCTTCTTGGGAACATGCTTTCATCATCCTGAATTAGAAAAGCACAGATTTGTCACATCAGGAGCTAGAGCATGTGCCATTTGGATGCAGAACTGGCTCGAAGGTAGAAGACAGAGGGTGGTGATGGAGGGTTGTTTTTCAGACTGGAGGCCTATGACCAGTGGAGTGCCGCAAGGATCTGTGCTGAGTCCACTGCTTTTCATCATAAATGTAAATGATTTGGACGTGAACATAGGAGGTATAGTTAGTAAGTTTGTAGATGACACCAAAATTGGAGGTGCAGTGGACAGCGAAGAAGGTTACCTCAGCGTACAATGGGATCTAGATCAAATGGGCCAATGGGTCGAGGAGTGGCAGATGGAGTTTAATTTATTTAAATGTGAGGCACTGCATTTTGGAAAGGCAAATCAGGGTAGGACTTATACAGTTATTGCTAAGGTCCTGGGGAGTGTTGCTAAACAAAGAACCTTGGAGTGCAGGTTCATAGTTCCTTGAAAGTGGAGTCACAGGTAGATAGAATAGTGAAGAAGGCGTTTGGTATTCTTTCCTTTATTGGTCAGAGCATTGATTATAGATCATGTTGCAGCTGTACAGGACATTGGTTAGGCCACGTTTAGAATATTGTGTGCAATTTTAGAGTCCCTCCTATTGGAAGAATGTTGTGAAACCTGAAAGGGTTCAGAAAAGATTTACAAGGATGTTGCCAGGGTTGGAGGATTTGAGCTACAGGGAGAGGCTGAATAGGCTGGGATTGTTTTCCCTGGAGCATCAGGGGCTGAGGGATGATCTGATAGAGGTTTATGAAGTCGTGAGGGGCATGGATAATAGACAAGGTCTTTTCCCCGGGAGGTGAGGGGGGGTGGAGAGAGTCCAGGACTAGAGCCATAGGTTTAGGGTGAGTGGGGAAAGATTTAAAAGGGACCTAAGGGGCAACGTCTTCACACAGAGGGTGGTGCGTGTATGGGATGAGCTGCCAGAGGAAGTGGTGGAGGCTGGTACAATTACATTTAAAAGGCATCTGGATGGGTATATGAATAGGAAGGGTTTTGAAGGATATGGGCCAAGTGCTGGTAAATGGGACTAGATTAGGTTAGGATATCTAGTCGGCATGGACGAGTTATACCGAAGGGTCTTTTTCCGTGCTGTACTTCTATATGACACTGTGCAATGAAACTAATTTACAAACATCAGGTATTTTTAAGGATTCATGTGTCACTCACCAATTCCATTGTTGATAAACAAACTTACATCAACAGATTTAACTTTATAACTACCTTAGCTACAGTTGACTTCACCTTTGAGCTGAAGATATTTGTTTGTTATTCGGCAGGATTTCAAAATTTAAACCAGAAAGTATACTTAATGCAATTCAATTTGAAATTAAAAGAATGTGCAATGTTTAATGACTTTGTGCTGGATAAAATTACAGTAAATACTTATACAAACTGTTATTTGTTGGATAGATCCGATCTATTTTAGAAGTGCAATCACAATTGTAATGTTGAAAAATATAGCAGCTAGTTTGCACACAGCAAATTCCCAGCAAAAGCATTATGATAATGGCCCCATGTTCTGTTTTTGTGATGCTAATTAAAGGATAAATATTGGCTTGGACATCAAGGATAATTCTTCTACTCTTCTTCAAAATACTGACCTTGAGATCTTTCATGACCACCTGAGAAGATTGACAGGACCTTGGTTTGATTTCAGCACTCCCTCAGCACAACGCTCTGGGACAAGTTTAGAGTGGTGCTGGAAAAGCACAGCAGGTCAGGCAGCATCCGAGGAGCAGGAAAATCGATATTTCGAGCAAACGCCCTTCATCGGGAAGGACTCCTGATGAAGGGCTTATGCCCGAAATGTTGATTTTCCTGCTCCTCGGACGTTGCCTGACCTGCTGTGCTTTTCCAGCACCACTCTAATCTTGACTCTAATCTCCAACATCTGCAATACCCACCTCCGGCTACAACGCTCTGGGTGTCAGCTTAGATAACCTGCTCAAGCATCTGGAATGGAACTTGAACTGATGACCGTTTGACTCAGGAAGTTACATTATGAAGCCCAAGTTGACCCAAGCTCTGACCGTGAAAAATTAAGATATGAACGATTAATTTCCTGCCCATTTACTGTAAGTGAACTAAATTTAGTTCCTACATGCTGGAAGCTTTAGATTTAGCAGTCATAGAGTCATAGAGATGTACAGCATATCCATATCGATCAGATATCCCAACTCAATCTAGTCCCACCTGCCAGCACCTGGCCCATATCCCTCTAAACCCTTCCTACTCGTATATCCATCCAGATGCCTTTTAAATGTTGCAATTGTACCAGCCTCCACCACTTCCTCTGGCAGCTCATTCCATACACGCACCAATAGCTTACAGAAACATTGTCTGTAAATTCTGCTGTCATTCTACTTAAGGAAAAGCCAAGGGCAGTACTTGGATGAGAAGATAGTTTTAAATTGTGGTTTGACAACATTTGAAAGGAAAATAATTTTGCAGATTTGCTGTCAGTGCCGTACAGCCAGTGATTTATTTGAGGCTGAAATTGAAACTTTGTTCAACTCAAATCGGCTGTTGGCCCTCAGTATGCGGAACATGCCAAGAGATATTGCAGTTTAGCATTACAGTCAGCGTAGTTCAATTACAGTTAAATGCAAACACTCATTTCATTTAGGAAAACTGCTCATGTGTTTCTTATCCAATAAAGTAAAGTTAATGAAAGACCTTTAAAAGACAGAATCAGGAGATCTACGCAATCACTGGAAAACAAATCCCCGAAGACACCTAAAATTTTCAAAAAGAGCCTCAAACTCTCAGCTGACAGCTTAAAAAAATGAGGTGAATTTCACATTTTAAAACTTGCTTTGGAATAATTATCTAAAAGCACTATTGACTAAACCTAATGTGCTTGCATGGGAAACTTAAGTTTTAAGCTACAGAATGTGATATCTCCCATTTATTCCAATCACCCATTGCACTCTCCAAGCAGGTACAGACATTTTAGCAAATAGTCTAATGATGCTCCCAGCTTCCAATGGATTGCCATGTCCCCATTGCACCAAGTAGAAACTTTCCATGATTTCTCAGGTGCTTTCCTCAGTTTTCAGAGAGTTCTGTAAATCTAGCATTGGTAGTAAAGTTGTTCAGACAAATCTCTTCCACTTAGCCATGCTAGATTGAATCCCCTGGAATCCTTAGATGATTACAACCTGCTGTTTGATGAGAGACAATCACACCTTGCATTCAGCTCATAAAGCCAAGCAGTCTTTTGTCTCTGCTGACCACACAGAACTGCTTCTGTACGTCTATGATAGTCATTGATTTGTACGGAAGCCTGTAACCTGATCACAAAGTTTATTTTTCTCACTCCCCCATGGCAACATGAAACACATGTACATTGTATTCAGATACAAGTACTAATTCACTATTGTTGGTCTCAACTGTCTTTCACCTCAGAAGTAAATGAATGATTTATCACATATCTGTTTACATCAATACCTACAACACATTTCTGAGATTTTGGGAGATTCAGAGCCTATGTATTGGAAATTCAGGAGACAATTGCAGTTGTTTCCAAGTGTAAATACATTGCGCCTTCTTCTCAGTAATGCCTTCCTTTGATCTCTGACAATTAAATCACCCATGCTTACTGTCAAGCAGACTGCAGACTAGGTCGCATGACCTCTTCCTGTACCAAACACCTAACAATATAATTCCAAAACACAATAGTTATTTTTAACTTTCATAATTGTAACACCAGCATCTTTTGGGTCCTGTTCAATAGCTTAAAACTCAACAACAGGAGTTAACATTTGGAATTATAGAATTCAATGGTGCAATAGCAATATATTACATTAATTATGCCAGGCTGGCTGTCTGTACAGTGTAACAAGGACTGCCACTAGTAACAAAATTAGTTCATTGGTTGTAAAACCCTTTGAGACAGCCTGCGGTTGTGAGAAGTGCTAAAATGAAAGTCTTTCATTTTATGGCACTAGTTTGACGAAGATCAGGAAGGGTATCTCTGGTGTCATGGACAACATTTATCCCTTGGGTAACACCATCAGATGCAAATTGTCTGGGTATTTATTTTGCACAATATAGCCACTGCTTCTCCCAGTACAACACTGTAACAGTAGCAGAGCTTTACGGGGACAATTGCATGGGTATCAGGAAAATGAATGGAGATTTCTGTCTACTTTGATACTTAGATAGTTCTTTCAAAGAAGTAGTTCAGGTATGATGGGGGGGAATGAATTCCTTCTACACTGTCTGATTTAATTCTGTGACTCACAAATGAGAAGTGACTACCTCCATGAGATTCAGAATGTGATCTTTCATATTACAATGTGGTTTCCCAGTCCAGGCCACATGAATTATCATGAACAACAGATGGATAAGAGGAAAATAAAATCAAATTAATACAACATTTATATTTTTAAAAATCCTCTCCAATTTCGGTCTTTGTAAAGACCCAGTCTTACAGAGGAAGGGCAGAGAAGAAAGGAGAATGTTTTCAGCCTTGCTGGGTCAACTTGTGGGATCAGGCAGTGGGGGGAGGGGATGGCGGAAGAAAAGGAGTAAAACCTTTGTTAATCACACTGGGTTGCCTCTTGTTGAATCAGCAAAGAAATTGTACTGCTATTCTTGGACAGGATCTCTGTTAACCCTTTTAATGCTGTGCTAGCTGAAGTTGCTGAGGACATATGCATACTTTGGCAAAAGCAAAGGGAAAAGTGACAGAAATTTTGAAGTAAATAACAGTGTTTAAATCATTTCCTTGGTAATTTCCCTCAATTCCTACTCAGTCCCATTTCACACATGAATTGGAGTTGGAACAAACTTAAGCAGTGACTGCTGCCATCTACGGGTGTGTTATACAAATGACAGCCTCAGAACAAAAATCCTCCAGAGATGTATATTTTCTTGCAAAAGTCATTTGTCTCTTTTATTAAGGAGCTGAATTGAGAAAATTCAAAACAGGGGAGTCATCACTTTTTTCTTTGAAGATTTCAGAATTAATTGTATTGAAGAAAGCTCTTCTTATGCAGTGAGTTATAACAGAATGGCTGATTTCTCCCACAGGATCTCTGAAATTGGTAATTACAGCATGGGATGTGTAGGCATAGAATCTAATCCTACACCATGTGAAGGAACTGCTGGTAACCATTAAACCAATCTTCATATTGATAATTTTGGAATAAATTTGCATGATTGTCTGTCCTTTGAAAAATAACAATCTGGACATGATAAAATTACTGTTTGTGAGATCTTGCTGTGCACAAATTGACTGCTCCATTTGAACAGTGATTGCACCTCAAAAGTAAAAGGTCACTGGCTCTTTGTGGCTTTTTGAAGTCATGAATAGGGTGATGGAATACTTTTCATTCTAAAATTTAATATAGTGGATCAGCAAATATTGAACACTCTGCTATAAGTCTCAAAATCTGCCTGTCTAAGGGTGTTGTTTGGTTAATTCGGAGTTGGAAATGTGGCTTCTCTTCTGTGTCTTGATGCACACCCACCTTTGCAACTGTACACTGTGATGCAAAAATGTTGACCAGTAAATATTTGCATCTCTACCATGCCTTTCAAAACCTCAGGGTGTTTAAAGTATTTTTAAAGTATGGTTGCTGCTGTAGTATAAGAATTGCAGCAGCTCTTCTTTCAAATAGAAACCAAAAGGACTGTGGATGCTGTAAATCAGAAACAAAAACAGAAATTGCTGGATAAGCTCAGCAGGTCTGACAGCAGACCACTCTGAGAAAAGGTCACCGGACCAGAAACGTTAACTCTAATTTCTCTTCACAGATGCTGCCAGACCTGCTGGGGTTTTCCAGCAGTTTCTGTTCTTGTTTCTTTGAAACAGTCTTGTTGGAATATTTACATCCACCTAAGTGGACTGGTGGGACCTCAGTTGCACATATCACCCGAAAGGTAGCACTTCCAAGACTACAGTAATCCCTTCATCCTACATTGGAGCATCAGCTTAGATCTTGTATTCAAATCTGTCAATGGGCCTTGAATCCACTCACCAAGGCTAGTACTTGTTTGTTGTTTAGCAGTAGTTAATATAGTTGCCTTTTGAGTAAACTGGGTTTTAGAAATGGGGCAAACACAAACAGATATGAATGTGATTGAAGCTGGATCATTTTAATTGCACAACTGAATACTTTTTTGTCTCTCTTTTTAGTACAATGTCCAAGTATTGACCAAGTTAGCGGCAGAACTGAATAAGTATATGCTTGATAAAGAGACGGACGACACTAGTAATATCTTGATATCACCAATGCCAGGATCAGTTGTCACCATTGGTGTTGCTCCTGGGGATCGGGTAAGCAGCATTATGATAGCTTCCATTTGTTGCTGGTCTTGATGATTGTTCTTACTGTGCATTACCAATGTATTAATCTTTACAATATTTTGTTTCTCTCATTGTACCACAAGCTTTTACTTGATTAACTGTATTGTTTCTGTGCCCCACCACATTGCTTTTCCAATACTTCACAGTTTTTTTTGCAATGTACGATTATCGCTCAATTTCAGTTATATTGTATTTCTGAATAATATTGCTTATTTAGTAGACCTTGGATTAAAACACATCAACCTGCCTCTTAAACTTCTGACATTATTTAATGTATGTAAGATGAGAGTTTAGTTGCATTCAGCGGTGGACCTCAGCTGAGGATTCATTTATGCTCCCTCAAAAAGTATCAAATTGAAACTATAGTGTTTGGTTTTGGAGGTTTGTGCTGGTAATGCATATCTGTGTGGCTATAAGCTTAGAAAGTGTGTAATGACTAGACTCTAGTTCTACCATTCGCTATTTGGATATCTGATGTGTCATAAACGTATGTGCAACCTGATTAGATACAGTTCTGAGTAACAACTAGCAGGTATCTTATCACACCTCACTTAACTAGAGCTTTGAGGTGTCTTTTAATTCAATAGCCCACTGATTTTACATTAGATTTAAACTTTCTGTGCGCCATAACAAGCGTAAACTGCAAAGTGAAGTTGCATGTGGTCCAAGTGTACTGGCTAGATGGATAGAGAATTGGATGGGCAACATGTGACAGAGAGTTGCAGTGGAAGGGAGTTTCTCAAGATGGAGAACTGTGACCAGTGGTGTTCCACAGGGATCCGTGCTGGGACCACTTGTTTGTGATTTACATAAATGATTGGGAGGAAGGCATAGATGGTCTGATGAGCAAATTTGCAGATGACATTAAGGTTGGTGGAGTAGCAGATAGTGAAGGGGACTGTCAGAGAATGCAATAGAATATAGATAGATTGGAGAGTTGGGCAGAGAAATGGCAGATGGAGTTCAATTGGAACAAATGCAAGGTAATGCATTTTGGAAGATCCAATTCTAGAGCGAACTATACGGTAAATGAAAAAGTCCTGGGGAAACTTGATGTACAGAGAGATCTGGGTGTTCAAGTCCATTGTACCCTGAAGGTGGCAACGCAGGTTGATAGAGTGGTCAAGCCGGCATGTGGCATGCTTTCCTTCATCAGATAGGGTATTGAGTACAAGAGTTGGAAGGTCATATTACAGTTCTATAGGACTTTGGTTTGGCCACATTTGGAATACTGAGTACAGTTCTGGTTTCCACATTATCAGATGTATGTAGATGCTTTGGAGAGGGTCCAGAGGAGGTTCATCAGGATGTTGCCTGGTATGGAGGGCACTAGCTATGAAGTGAGGTTGACTAGATTAGGATTATTTTCATTAGAAAGATAGAGGTTGGGGTGGGACGTGATTAAGGTCTACAAAATCATGAGAGGTCTTGACAGGGTGGATAGCAAGAAGCTCTTTCCCAGAGTGGGAGACCCAATTACTAGAGGTCACGAGTTCAAGGTGAGATGGGATAAGTTTAGATTAGATTAGATTACTTACAGTGTGGAAACAGGCCCTTCGGCCCAACAAGTCCACACCGACCCGCCGAAGCGAAACCCACCCATACCCCTACATTTACCCCTTACCTAACACTACGGGCAATTTAGCATGGCCAATTCACCTGACCTGCACATCCTTGGACTGTGGGAGGAAACCGGAGCACCCGGAGGAAACCCACGCAGACACGGGGAGAATGTGCAAACTCCACACAGTCAGTCGCCTGAGGCGGGAATTGAACCCGGGTCTCTGGCGCTGTGAGGCAGCAGTGCTAACCACTGTGCCACCGTGCCGCCACGGTAAGGGAGATATGTGTGGCAAGTTCTTTATGCAGAGAGTGGTGGGTGCCTGGAACGCATTGCCAGTGGAGGTGGTAGAGTAGGCACGATAGCGTCATTTAAGATGTATCTAGACAGATAGATGAATGGGTAGGGAGCAGAGGGATACAGATCTTTGGAAAATAGGTGACAGGTTTAGACAGAGGATCTGGATCAGTGCAACCTTGGAGGACCGAAGGGCCTGTTCCTCTGCTGCAATTTTCTTTGTTTTTTTTTGCAATTTCTAATGCAGTCTCTGTGAATAAACACTTAGCATTGAGAATTAAATTTTAACATGTTGCTTTCTGAAGTTAGATTTTTAAATAGTAATTTGCACTGGGTATGCTGTAAACTTTAACAAAGCTTCTTTTAATCCTTTCAATTATCCTGTAGCTATTTGGATACAGATGGCGTCAATCCAAATTGCCTGTGCCACCACTCTATCAGCTTTAGATTGGTGGCAGAGCACTGGGACCAGGATACCCCTGGATGGGCTGTTTAACAGAAAATACGATCTATTTACTAATCAAATAAATCCTATTCACTATACAAACAGCACTTGTCTAAATAGCTCACATCAGTCTACATAGTCTATATTGAGTCTCTATAAGCGACAGAATACAGAACCCCATCTGCTGCAAAGACTCCAGCGAAAAGCATAGCTACATAAATAAATGATATGTGCAGAGTCAATCCCATTTACTTACAATAGCGCGGTCTCCAGGCATGATTCATGAGGAAATTAGCCAATCACTTCTGCTTGGAGTAGTTGTATTGTTACTTGCAGCTTCCTTCACTCCAGTGTTTGTTCCCTGCCTCATCCACTCCCATTACCGGAGGTTGATGTTTCAATTATTAAGCTCCTGGAATTCTTTTGAATTCCATCAAACTTTGACACCTTTGCTTTCAAACTCCAGTAGTTCCACCTTTTCCTGATCATCTCTTCTGACTTTCGCATTCCCCCCAACTTCCTTTTACTCACTGAACATCCATCTCTCTTCTTGCAAAAGCATTTTGGCATGTTCTTTTCAATGTTCTTTGAGAAGCTAGAAGAATTCCCAAGAATACAGCAAGTAGGAGCAAGTGCAGATCAAGCTTGTTCCACCATTTAATATGATTACAATTGATTTGAACACAAACGCTACCTTTCAGCCCATTCCCCATATTCTTTGATTCCCTGAAATCAAAAATCTGTCTATCCCAGTTTTAAATTTATTCAATGATGCAGCATTCATAACCGTCTAGGGGAAAAAAATTTCAAAGATTCACAACTCTCCGAATGAGGTAGTTTTTCCTCATCTCCGACGTAAATGATTAGCCTCATATTCTGATACTGTGCCCCCCCGTACTTTAGATTCCCCAACTGGCAAGAACAAATATCTCAGCTCCTGCCCCTAAAACAATATGCAATCACTTCTCATTCTTCTGAACACCAGCGAATGTAGGCCCCATTTATTCAGCCTCTCATCCCAATCACTCCAGGAACTAATTTAGTGAACCTATGCTGTTCTGTCTGCAGTGCAAGTATATCCTTTAGTTTATTTCTGCATTCCTTGTGCAAGCACACTTAAATCTCTTTGAACATCAAGACTTACAGCTTTTGCAGCTTTTTAAAAATATTCTGCCTTTCTATTCTTACCAAAATAAATAACTTCACAGTTCCCCATACTATACTCTATCTGCCCTCTTATTGCCCACTCAGTTAAGCTCCGTCTGTAATGATTGTAACGAGCTGTTAACCTGGTCCAATCAGGGATCTGCAGCTGACAGATATAAACAGGAGTATACCCGGTGCCAGGTTGACCTCCGGGGTGGGGGAAGGTGAGGCACGGGCGCCAGTCGGCCGGTGGACAGTCTTTTGGGTTTGGCTCCCTGTCCAATTCTACTTTGATTTAGCCCCTGCCCTCCCCTTCACTGTTTGATCACACAGCATTGCCCTTTGATGTGAAGGGCACTGCTTGTCACAGGCCACTCGGGTGTTTCCTTTCTTCCTGGTGGTGGAAATTGAATAAAGATTCGTACACCTTGTGTCTCTCACTGTGTCTCACACCTGCACACACACAACATGGATGCTGGGGAAAACAATAAGCACTACCGCAGTGAGGCGGTAGTGTGGGGGTTAAAAAAAAGGAAAAAGGAAAATAAACAGGAGTGTGTGAGGTTCTGTTCACTCTTGAGAGGTGGCTCTGAGGAAGCTGGAGCAGTGTCTATGCATGTGTAAATGAAAGGTATCTTGGTGACGAGATGTAGCCTCTGTGGAGTTATTTCACCATCTATATCTCTTTTTGCAGCCCCTCTGTGCCCTCTCCACAACTTACATTTCCACCAGGCTTTGTATCATCCACAATTGTGGATACATCACTCTTTGTCTCTTCATCTAAGTAACTAATTAAGATAATAAATAGCTGAGTCTCCAGTACTAATCCTTGAGGCATTCCACTACTTACTGCCTGTAAACTTGAAAATGCTCCACTTTCTGCTGACTGTCTGTTGACCAATCCCCCAACCTGTGCTAATATATTACCCGAACTCCATGAGCACCTACCTCACCTATTAATCTTTTATATGGCATCCTACCAAATGTGTTTTGGAAAGCCATGTATCCTATACCCATTGGTTGCCCTTTATCTACTCTTATACTTATATTCGTAAAACGCCCTAACAAATTTGTCAAATAGGACTTTCCCTCATTAAAACTATGTTGACTTGTTCTAATTATACTATTTTAAAAGCTTAGAGGGATATGAACAAAGACTGATAGGTAACAATAGAAAGTATTAGAAACAAAACATTACAAAGAGTTAAGCAAATCTTACTGATCACTGTTAATGACCTGGACTTGATTATACGGGGCAGAATTTCAAAAGTTTGTCAATGATACAGAACTCAGGAATGTAGCAAACAATCAGGCATGATAGACACAGATATCAAGGGGCTATAGATAAAGTGCTAAACTGTGAAGACATGTAGCATTCAGGCCCTTGAATCTCTCTGCTGTTCTAGACTTTGGCTAATCATAGAATAGAATCATAGAATCCCTACAATGTGCAAAGAGGTCATTCACCCATTGAGTCTGCATTGACCCTCTGAAGAGCATCCCATCCAGACCCAGCCTCTGACCCTATCCCTGTAACCCTGCATTTACCATGACTAGCCCTAGAGACTATGGGACAATTTGGCCTGGCCAATCCACCTAACCTGCACACCTTTGGATTGGAGCACCTGGCAGAAACCAATGCAGATCCAACTGTTCAGTATTGGCAGGGAGGGTAGATAGGACTGTGGGGATTCAACAGTAAGATGTACACAGGAGTGTGTAGTGTAATTTGAGCAAGCAAAATTTGAAATGACATTCAATAGGATAATACATCCAGAATTTCAGCCATAACTAGAGCCAATGACCAAAACAACATGGACTCCACCAATAATTTTCTTTCTCTTGTTATCTAGATAAAGACTTGTTAACTTACAGAATTATAGAATCATATAGTACAAAAGAGGATCTTCAGCCCATCAAGTTTGTACAGCCAAAAATAACCATGAGTACACTAATCCCACTTTCCAGTATCTGACACATACCCTTGAATATTAAGACACTTAAAGTGCTCATCTAAGGTTTAAAAGGTTTTTAAAAGGTTGTTAGGTTAACTATCTTATCAACCTGCTCTATTGTCTTCAGGAACCTGTGTTCCTCTAAACTTTCTCATGTCCTGTCATTCATTGAGTACTCCCTTGTCTTGTTAATTCTTCCAAAATGCATCACCTCACAGGGTTAAATTCCATCTACCTCTGATCTGAACATCTGATCAAGCTGTCTATATCCTCGTGTAACCTAAGACGTTTTTTGTCAATGTCAACCACCTGGCCAAACTTGGTGTCATCTGAAAACTTACTTATCGCTGTCCCGACATTCTCATCTAGATTATTTATAAAGTTATTGCAAACAATAATGGATCCAGTACTGATCCCTGTGGTATGCCACTGGACAATGGCCTTCAGTCATGCAAACAGCCTTCTACCAACACCCTCAGCATCCTGTTGCCAAGCCAACTGTGGAGCCAACTTGCCAAGTTTTTCTCGATTCCATGTACCTTTTACCTTCTTTAGTAAATTCTCATGAAATCCGTATTAACGACATCAACTGCACTACCATCATATACATACTTGGTCACCTCCTCGAAAAATTCATCCATATTAATTAGGCATGACCTCGCCCTTTGATCCAGTCTTGCTGACTACCTCTGATTAAATACTGCCTCTCCAAGTGGATTATGTCAACTGGAGTTAGACTCTGGTCTGTAGTTCTCTGATCTATCTCTATCACCCTTCTTGAAAAAGTGGAGCCATGTGAACTGCTTACCAGTCCTCAGGCAGCACCCCAAATATGGCCAAAGAGGAATTAAAAATGTGTGTCAGGGTTCCTGGGATTTTCTTCTTTGTCTCCCACAACAGCCCGGAATCTTCTGGATCTGGGGATTTGTCCACTTTTAAACCTGATGAAACCTCCAATACCTCCTCATTCCCTATGTTAATCTTCTCAAGAACATCGCAGTCTATCATCTTCTTGAATTCTGCACCTACATCTTTCTTCTGCTGAGTCCAAAGCACTTTAATTGAGCACTTTTTATTTTGCTGAGGAAATGCAGTCGTCAGAGAATCCAAGTTGTTTGGATTAACTGGAGAGTGAATGAAAGTGTGGCATGGGAGTGGGAGGATGGTGTTTAGTGATGACGTACCAACTTGTGGTCTCAACTTCACATTAACAGCAAAATGAGAGGAAGAGATGAAATGGTATGCACCAACGCCATTTTTCGAGTGCACCAGATATGTAATATCAGCCTGTGTTTCCACACCAATGCAAAGGGTAGAGCATTACTTTTCCATTAGTGGCTAATGTTGATGTGGATGTTGAGACACTTGTGGTGAAAGTTGTCTGTATAAATCTCGAGGTTCATTTAATTTTAAAATAAATGAAAAGAGTTGACAGGATAGTTAGCCCTATGTAATGAGCCATCATCATTTTTTTTAACTTGTTTTTGTTCTATACTTTAATCAGAACCACAAATACTAAGTTTGTCCGTTGTCTGGGCCTACACCAATTTAACCTTCTGATTAGATTAGATTCCCTACAGTGTAGAAACAGGCCCTTCGGCCTATCAAGTCCACACTGACCTTCTGAAGAGTAACCCACCCAGACCCATTCCCTCTGATTAATGCGCCTAACACTATGGGCAATCTAGCACGGCCAATTCACCTGACCTGCACATCTTTGGACTGTGGGAGGAAACCGGAGCACCCGGAGGAAACCCACGCAGATACAGACAGTCACCCGTGGCTGGAATTGAACCTGGGACCCTAGCGCTATGAGGCAGCAGTGCTAACCACTGAGCCACAGTGCCACCCTTCTGTTGCCACCTTGGAACAAAATAGTAACATTTAAGCCTTATATGTGGTAGTACGCAAGGGGGCAAACTAAGGCTTTGAGTTTAAGAAGTGGAGTTTAAAACTGCACCAAATCTCACAGATTGTATCTCAGTGCATGCTTGAGATGAAATTAGAAATATATATTGCACAGCTGGCATCAAACTTTATGTACAGTATTGGCTAGCTGCCTTCGTGTGACGTTTCCTTAGCCTCAACAATTGATTTCCAGTCACCATTCACTTATGACATATTGTTGTTTTGGGAGCATGGTTAACAGGATTTTCCTTGTAGGCTGTTGTTGTAAAGAATTTATACTGGCAATTACAAGCACAGCAATTATCAGAGGAAGCAATTATTTTGTGTGGTGTTTAAGTGAAATTTAATATTTGCTGTCGGATCTTATGGTGAAAAGTTAATGTAGTCTTAACTTATTGTATGCTATAGAAAATAATAGTTTCTAAAATACAGCCACGTCTAGTTATGAAGCTGTCATTAGGAATGAATATTCTTGCACAGAAAATCCACAGTAGTTGAAACAAAAAGAAATGGGAGGTGCAGTGACTCGGAGACTAGCATTGCTGCCTCACAATGCCAGAGACCCGGGTTTGATTCCACTCTTGGGTGACTGCCTGTGGAGTTTGCACGTTCTCCCTGTGTCTGTGTGGGTTTCCTCCAGTTTCCTCCCATGGTCCAAAAATGTGCAGGTTAGGTGGGTTGGCCATGCTAAATTGCTTCGTAGTGTCCAGGGATGTGTAGGCCAGGTGGATTAGCCATGGGAAATGCAGGGTTAAAAGGATAAGTTAGGGGGCTGGGTTTGGGTGGGCTGATCTTCAGAAGGTTGGAGTGGACCTGATGGGCTCAATGGCCTTCTTACACACTGTAGGGATTCTTTGATTTTAAATCCCTTTGTATAAGGAGAAAATATGCAAGAACTCGGGCTAAGGTAAAGTGTTGGTTTGTTCACTGTGCCTGCCTCTGTTGTGTGAACATAACTGGAACAACACTGATGTACTGTGAGTGCTTTGACAAGAAAAGTGCTATTTGCATGATTTGCATTTCCCTTAGTACACAACCAAATTTAACTTCAATTTTGAGAGAATGGCAAAATCTCTAGGATACCTTTGTGTGCAAAGTGAGGTTAGCAGAGGAGCACAAAATGTGTGAAGCAAAATGTGGTGTTCCACAAGGAGTAGACTGGGAGTGAGGCCAATTTGATAAAGGATGTGCTCCTCTTCTTACTGCAGCTGTTTTTTTGCTGGAAGCTTTGAACAGCAAACATAATCTGTGCTGTGGTGACCCTGCGCTTATTGCTGGTGTTAATTACGCAGCTTTAATTACAAAAACACACTGGTGATGTTGAAAAGGATTTAGTTAATTCCTTCCTTTTTAGTATCAGCCTCTTGAATTAAGGCTGAGCCTCAAGTCAGTGCCAGCTATCTGTGTAAAAGTAAGTGGTGGGGACAACTGCCTCTGATTACTCATTGTGCTTGTCCATCAGAGGAACCTACTTCACATTGTACAGCTGCACAGCTTTGGATGAATAGGGGGCTGCTACTCTATAATAAATGTTCTGCCTTCCTATGTTTTATAATTTTCTTTGGGAAGTGAATGGGCGGAGTTGGAGGATCTTCCCATTTGGTGAGGCATTTCAGAGCAGTACAGTTGGTATTTCTTGTAAAAACAATGGCTCACTGGTTATGTGAATAGTCTTCAGGAAAAGGCTGGAAACATGATACTGCAGTAAAGCAACCTGCTTTCAATACTGGACCTGCTTCAGTTAAAATGAACGTACAATAGCATGCTGGAACGTTCATATCCAGGAAATTGGTAACAGGAGAAAATCATTCAGACCTTCAGTCCTCTTCTGTCAGTTTAATTTCTATTTGTCTTGGTTAGACGTTTAATACCTTTGCATAAGTGTATTGGATTGGGATGATTTTGTTTATTGATGTCCCAACTCAAAATGTTAAGTTAAATTTTGATCAATTTAGTTAGAAAACAAGTCTTTAGTTCCCACACTCTGCTAGAATTTGATCCCAGCTTTCCTGGTCTTTTCTGTGACTATGTAATTTTAATTTAAATTGTCTGTTCATTGATACACTCTGAGCTGATGACAAACAAATACATCATTTGAACTAAAGTGTTGTGGAAGACAACACTCTGTAAGAAATATGAGGTGCTGGAGAAACTCAGCAGGTCTGGCCGCATCTGTGGAGAGAGAAACAGAGTTAGCGTCTCCAGTCCAAAGTGACACTTCTTCAGAGAAGAAGCTGCTGAGTTTCTCCAGAGTTGACTGTTTTTATTTCAGATTTCCAGCGGCTGCAGCATTTTGCATTTCCTACATTCAGCCGTAGAATCTTCTGTTTAGATTAGATTAGATTCCCTACAGTGTGGAAACTGGCCCTTCGGCCCAACCAGTCCACACCGACCCTCCGAAGAGTAACCCACCCAGACCCATCTCCCTTTGACTAATGCACCTAACACTATGGGCAATTTAGCATGGCCAATTCACCTGACCGCACATCTTTAGATTGTGGGAGGAAACCGGAGCACCCGGAGGAAACCCACACAGACACGGGGAGAATGTGCAAACTCCATACAGACAGTCGCCTAAGGCTGGTATCGAACCTGGGACCCTGGTGCTGTGAGGCTGCAAGGCTAACCACTGAGCCACTCTGCCGCCCCAAATATGCGAAGATCAGAAGGGCATCATTCCGTTCCTTCAATCCACTCCACCAATCAATAAGGTCATTAATCTTGTTTGTTAAAACCAATTTCCAGCACTATCCATGTATCATGTAACATTTTTAATATGTAGAAATCTATCAATCTTATCTTGAATGTAATAAATGACTGAGCCTCCGCAGCTCGCTGGGGCAGAGAAATCGAGATTGCCCGAGTGAAGAAATGCCTTCTTATCTCAGATTTAAATGGCCTGCCTTTCTGAGACTCCGTCTCCTGATTCTAGAATCAGGACAGAGCCAAATGGCCTTTCTGCCTCTAACCTGTCGAGCCTTGTAAGAATTTTGTATGTTTGAGTCTTCGAAACTCAAGAGAAAACAGCTCATTTACTTCAAACACAAGAACTCAAATTGCTGGAAAAACTCAGCAGGTCTGGCAGCACCTGTGGAGAGAAATCAGAGTTAATGTTTTGGGTCCAGTGACCCTTCTTCAGAATTCAGGTTTTCTGTACACAGATGCTGAGATTTTCCAGCAACTTCTGTTTTGGTTTCTATTACTGATTGCCAGCATCTGCAGTTCTTTCAGTTTTTAGCCCAGTTTACTTAATCTTTCCTCAGGACGATCCCTCCATCCCAGGAATTAGTTTGGTGAACCTTTGTGAAAGGTATATATTTATAACCTTTATGGCAAGCATTTGCATGGGTGAGGAGACCGAAACTGCACACAATACCTCTCACCATGACTTTGTAAAATTGCAGCAAGGCATGTTTACTCCTATACTCAGAACCTAAACCCAAATACTTATGAAATGTGTGCTTGTGCATTGCGTTGCAAACAGTGATTAAATTGGACTGGACCACCTTAAAATATTGTGACAGCTCTTTTCCTTTGAAAGGCTCAATAAGCGTCGGAGAAAGGCAGTGCTGGTAGCATAGATATGTACATGGGATGATTGAATGCAACTTTCTGCATTCACACTTGTCCCATTCACTCAGTCCCCCTACCACTCCAACTCTATCCTCCTACTCCACCTTCTAGAATACGCACAGCAGAAAATTGTTGGTTGCTAATTCAAGTAGAGTTTAACAAAATTCCTCTGGGAGGAGCAGACAAAGTTTGGAGTTGCTAACCTGACACAAAATCTTACCTTCCATCATTTTGGGTTTCCTAGACCCCTTCCAACACCTACTTGAGCTTGTGCAAGCACTCAGCGTCTAGTATGACTTCAGAATGCAATTCCAGTTTGATCACACTCCTGAGAAAAATAAACTTTGATAATATTATCTCACCTACTGCTTTCATATCTACTCCCTCCTCCACCAATGTATGATGGTCGCACTCTGCCTCTTCTAAAAGATGCATTGCAGCAACTCATCAAGGCTTCCTCAGCAGCATCTTCCAAACTCCTGGTCCTTACCATCTAAAAGGACAAAAGTAATTGCATTGGAACACTACCAGTTAGACCACACACCATCCTGGCTTAAAACTATAATCCCATTCCTTCACTGTCACTCTACCTGCACTGCAGGAACTCAAGAAAGGAAGCTCACCACCAGCTTATGGTCATTAGGGTTGGACAGAAATGCAGGCCTTGCCATGACACTTGTTTCTTGACGATCAATATTTTTAAAGATCTAAATAGTTGGTCCAGTTATAAATGAAAAAATAATATTAAATGGTTATTCTGGTAAATAGCAAATGAGAGGACTATGTAGGAGCCTGTGCTCCACTCAGACTATCTAATCATGGTGACCATTTGAATGTCATGATGTGAAACAACCACATTAAACTTGTGGAAGAAAAATCCAAAAGCAATTCACTGTGAATGTCTTGAGAGGAAAGCACTTATTTTTGCATAGTACCTCTCGTCACCTTCAGATGCCCAAACTGTTTTTAGTCATTGAAATTCTTTGGTGGGTCTTGTTATTATTGCAATGTGTGAAACCTTATGCAATTGAAAATTAGTCTAGGAGATGCAGCAAAATCTTACAAAGTGATGACTGCCTCAATAAAAAAACAGGTCCAGCTCTGGGAATGGAGGGTTTGAGTTATAAAAATAGGCTGGCTCTTTTTTCACTGCAGCATGGGAGGTTGAGGGGTCACCTTATAGAAGTTCATAAGATCATGAGGGGCATAGATAAGGTGAATAGCAAAGGTCTTTTCCCTAGAGTGAGGGTGTTCAAAACTAGAGGGGGGATATTTTTAAGGTGAGGGGCAATGTTTTTACACTGAGAGTGATTCGTATGTGGATTGAAGTGCCAAAGGAAGTGGTGGATGTAGGGACAGTTACAGTGTTTAAAAGACATTTGGATAAGTTCATGAATAGGAAAGGTTTGGAGGGATATGGGCCAAATGCAGGCAGTGGGGACTAGTTTAATTTGGGAACATGGTTGGCCTGGACTGGTCAGACTGAAAGGTCTGTTTCCGAGCTGTATGACTCTATGACTATGGATCAATGCTTATGACACAAGTCCAGCTGTTCTGGATCTGACTTTACCATTCTATATTTTATAGGGCGTTTGCTTCATTCAAAATAAGTTGGATAGATGTTAAATCCAAGGCATGGTTAAGGTTGGGTGAGGCTTCTGTTGGCTGGCTTACAATAAAATTAGAAGAGATTGCAGTGAAGCCTTGTGTTATTAATATGAGGTTTTATAAAATTGTAATGTTTTAATTTCTTTAATTTCGGGTAAAATGGAGAAATGAAGGCAGTCATGTGATCTGTTCTAAATTCTATTAATGACAGTCTCACTGACTTGATTGCTAAAGGTTAAGTGGGACTCAGGTTATTTTGCTGTGAAGAAGATATAAGATAGTCACACCTTTAAACAATGACCAGAGCCAACTGGTTAAATAGATAGTCTTCAGGTGGCAGAGAGATGTTAAGAATGTCAGGCTTTTCGATGGTTATACTTTAAGCAATGCATTTAATTCCAAGATTGAATGGAGTTGGGGGTTGGTTCTAGAGTATAGCTTATCAGCACGTCCACCTGGATGCGAGATCTACGTGATTCTCTTTGTTAACATTGAGATGAGCTTCGAGAGGGGAGGATTGCATAGGATATTATTGCAGGATTGGGTTGCATGTCTTCCTGAAAAAAAGGTCAACTTTCATAGCCAGGTCAGTCTACAAGAATCCAAAAGAAAGAGAGCAGAGTCAGCAATATTCTTTAGTTCATCATGCAAGATGTGAGTGGGAGCTCACAGTTGGAACTAAGAACCCAAGGTGGTGAGGATTTAAAGGAAGGTAGATGATTCACCTAATTTTGGCTAGAGGGAGGAATTCCAGCATAACTCTCACTGTGAAAACCAATTCAGGGACTGAAGTTTCTGGTTGGAAAAAGAAGGAGCTAAGAATCACTTTTGATTTAGAATCACTTAGAACAGTACAGCACAGGAACAGGCTCATAATCATGTAATCGTGCTGAAGAAACCCAGTTTCATATATTTGGTAATGGCGTGCATCCATTTTAATTTAGTCCCACCTACAACAAAACTTTCATTATGTAGCACCAAAACTTTACAAAGTGCTCCAAGACTTTTCAAAGGTGTTGTTAGCAAATAAAGTATGATAGTGAACATTTGAACAGAAGTTAGGAAGGAGAGAACCAGAAGCTTGGCCAAAAGACTGCTTTTAAAGAACTTCTTTTCAAAGGAGCAATAGAGGTGGAGATATTCAGAGACAAAATTCCAGAATTGATGACTCAGGCAGCTGAAGGCATGGCAAGGTGGAGGGATAAAATTTGGGAATGCTGAAACTGTCAAGAGATCATGGAGGATTGCTGGCTACAGAAAGTGAAAGCGGTGAGGAAGAGTGATTCATAGGAGGGAATTTAAACCTTTTCCATTTCATCAAAATACACGGACATGTTGCATGTAGTGACACATCAATCAATCATATTACATTTTGGATTATTAACAGTGTTAACTGAAAATCCCTTGAAACAAGTGTTAAGTTTGAAAGGGAAGGTCCAGAGCCCTGTTTGGTTCTAACTGTTAATCGTGGGCCACAAGAAAACCATTTTAGGACATGATAAAAATGAGTACAATTACACTCCTTTATAGGTAAAAACAATGACTGCAGATGCTGGAAACCAGATTCTGGATCAGTGGTGCTGGAAGAGCACAGCAGTTCAGGCAGCATCCGAGGAGCAGTAAAATTGACGTTTCGGGCAAAAGCCCTTCATCAGGAATAAAGGCAGAGAGCCTGAAACATGGAGAGATAAGCTGGAGGAGGGTGGAGGTGGGGAGAAAGTAGCATAGAGTACAATAGGTGAGTGGGGGAGGGGATGAAGGCGATAGGTCGGGGGGGGAGGGGTGAGTGTATAGGTGGAAAAGAAGAAAGGCAGGTAGGACAAGTCATGGGGACAGTGCTGAGCTGGAAGTTTGGAACTAGGGTGAGGTGAGGGAAGGGGAAATGAGGAAACTGTTGAAGTCCACATTGATGTCCTGGGGTTGAAGTGTTCCGAGGTAGAAGATGAGGCATTCTTCCTCCAGGTGTCTGGTGGTGAGGGAGCAGCGGTGAAGGAGGCCCAGGACCTCCATGTCCTCGGCAGAGTGGGAGGGGGAGTTGAAATGTTGGTCCACAGAGCGGTGTGGTTGATTGGTGCGGGTGTCCCGGAGATGTTCCCTAAAGCGCTCTGCTTGGAGGCGTCCAGTCTCCCCACCGTAGAGGAGACCGCATCAGGAGCAACAGATACAATAAATGATATTGGTGGATGTGCAGGTAAAACTTTGGATGTGGAAGGCTCCTTTAGGGCCTTGGATAGAGGTGAGGGAGGATGTGTGGGCGCAGTTTTTGCAGTTCCTGCGGTGGCAGGGAAGTTGCCAGGATGGGAGGGTGGGTTGTAAGGGGGGGCGTGGACCTGACCAGGTAGTCACGGAGGGAGCAGTCTTTGCTGAAGGCGGAAAGGGGTGTGGCGGGAAATATATCCCTGGTGGTGGGGTCTTTTTGGAGGTGGTGGAAATGTCGGCGGATGATTTGGTTTATATGAAGGTTGGTAGGATGGAAGGTGAGCACCAGGGGCATTCTGTCCTTGTTACGGTTGGAGGGGTGGGGTCTAAGGGCGGAGGTGCGGGATGTGGACGAGATGTGTTGGAGGGCATCTTTCACCACGTGGGAAGGGAAATTGCGGTTTCTAAAGAAGGAGGCCATCTGGTATGTTCTGTGGTGGAACTGGTCCACCTGGGAGCAGATATGGCGGAGGCGGAGGAATTGGGAATAAGGGATGGCATTTTTTTGCAAGAGGTAGGGTGGGAAGAGGTGTAATCCAGGTAGCTGTGGGAGTCGGTGGGTTTGTAAAAATTGTCAGTGTCAAGTCGGTCGTCATTAATGGAGATGGAGAGGTCCAGGAAGGGGAGGGAGGTGTCAGAGATGGTCTAGGTAAGTTTAAGGTCAGGGTGGAATGTGTTGGTGAAGTTGATGAATTGCTCAACCTCCTCGCGGGAGCACGAGGTGGCACCAATGCAGTCATCAGTGTGGCGGAGGAAGAGGTGGGGAGTGATGCCGGTGTGATTGTGGAAGATGGTCTGTTCTACATAGCCGACAAAGAGACAGGCATAGCTGGGGCCCATACGTGTGC
This sequence comes from Chiloscyllium plagiosum, assembly GCF_037043375.1. NCBI lineage: Eukaryota > Metazoa > Chordata > Chondrichthyes > Orectolobiformes > Hemiscylliidae > Chiloscyllium > Chiloscyllium plagiosum. The sequence continues at coordinate 18,733,597 of NW_028270144.1, read as the reverse complement.
CCATGGCTACCCCTTTGGTCTGGAGGAAGTGGGAGGATTCGAAGGAGAAATTGTTAAGGGTGAGGACCAGTTCGGCCAAACGAATGAGAGTGTCGGTGGAAGGGTACTGTTGGGGACGTCGGGAGGGGAAAAAACGGAGGGCTTGGAGCCCTGGTCATGGCGGATGGAGGTTTAGAGGGATTGGATATCCAAGGTGAAGATGAGGCTTTGGGGGCCGGGGAAACGGAAGTTTTGGAGGAAGTGGAGGGCATGGGTGGTGTCTTGAACGTATGTGAGGAGTTCCTGGACTAGGGGAGATAGGACAGTGTCGAGGTAGGTAGAGATGAGTTCAGTGGGGCAGGAGCATGCTGAGACAATGGGTCGGCCAGGGTGGTCAGGCTTGTGGATCTTGGGAAGGAGGAAGAACCGGGCAGTGCGGGGTTCCCGGACTATAAGGTTGGAAGCTGTGGGTGGGAGATCTCCTGAGCTGATGAGGTTCTGTATGGTCTGGGAGATGATGGTTTGGTGATGGGAAGGTGGGGTCATGGTCTAGGGGGCGGTAGGAAGAGGTGTCCTTGAGATGGTGTTTGGCTTCAGTGGTATAGAGGTCAGTGCGCCAGAACACACCTTTATAGCATAGTGTGGGCTCCATACAAATGTTTGTAGTTTTCATTAATTGGAGCAGTATGAAAATGCAACGTGATTTTCAGTCTGAGATTTTTAGTTGTCTGGTGACCCAGCTTTTCTTTACAATTCCTTCGACTGATTTTGGTTTGCTCCTTGCTGTTTGTGTTGTTTCTACTGTGTGGGCGCTTGGAATAAACCTGTTTGTGAGGTGATGGAACTGTATCCCAGACTGCTTTGCAGCTTATAGTACATGGGGCGGGGAGTTTGGACTGAAGATCGGATTTGCTTGATACCTGCTATCTAATACACAAGGTATTTCAGTATGATTCATGACATCTGTATCTGCCAATTAACAAGGGGACTCCAGAACACTAGAAACTAAGGAGAGAGATTGTAGAAGCCATAAAAAATATGTTTATATTTGAATATATTTTCAATGTATTTGTTTATTAATTATACTCAAAAATATTGGAGAGGCAATAAAAGGCTGTTTGACTGATAGCGAAGAATTATTCAGTCAGTTAATTAAGGATTAGATTAGATTAGATTAGGTTAGGTTAGATTTCCTACAGTGTGGAAACAGGCCCTTCAGCCCAACCAGTTCACACCGACCCTTCGCAGAGCAACCCACCCAGACCCATCTCCCTCTGACTAATGCATCTAACACTATGGGCAATTTAACATGGCCAATTCATTTGACCTACACATTTTTGGACTGTCGGAGGAAACCCTTGCAGACATGAGAATGTGCAAACTCCACACAGACAGTCGCCCGAGGCTGGAGCCTAGATATTCATTTTGGTATGTTCTTCATGGCAACACCTCAACAATCAGCGTTTGATCTCAGAGAAGCCCTCTATGTGATATCATGGAATGTTTGAAAACACTGGAGCCTGAACCTATGAACTTTGACAATATTCTGACAGTAATACTAAAGTTGTCTGCTTCAGAATGTGCTGTGCCCCTAGACAAGCTGCTCCAATACAGCTACAACACCGGCATTTATTCACAATGTGGAACATTATTCACAAAAAACAGGACAAATCCAACCCGGCCAATGACCGGCCTGTAATTGTTCTCTGTATCATCGACTAAGTGATGGAAGGGTTGTCAACACTGTGATCAAGTGGCACTTGCAAAGGAATAACCTTTACTCTGAATGCTCCGTTTTGGTTTGAATCAAAGAGCTGAACTCCAGAGATGAGGTGAGAGTAACCGTTGTTGACATCAAGTCAGCATCGATCAAATGTGGCGTCAAAGAGCCCTTGCAAATCTGAAATCATTGAGAGTAATAACTGCGCAGGTTGTAGTCATATCTAGCACAAAGGAAGATGGTTGTGTCTGTAGGGAGTCAGTCATTTCAATTCCAGGACATCAGATACAGGAGTTTCCTGGCATAGTGTCCTAAGCCCAATAATCTTCAGCTGTTTCATCAATGATCTTCCCTCCTTCATAAGGTCAGAGTTGGGGATATTCACTGATCATTACATAATGTTCAGCACCGTTTGCAATTCCTCAGACACTCAAGTGGGTCTCCATTTACAGCAAGATCTGGATAACATGCAGGGTTGGGCTGACAAGTGGCAACTAACATTTGTGCCACACAGGCACCAGGCAATGACAATCTCCAACAAGAGAGACCCTAACCATCTTTCATTGATGTTCAGTGGCACTACTGTCAGTAAATTGCCTACAATCAACGTTCTGGGATTATCATTGACCAAACCTGAACTGGACTGGCCATGCAAGTACTACAGCTACAAGAGCAGTCTGAGGCTGTGAATTCTGTGATAAGTAACTTACCTCCTGCTTCCCCAATGTCTGACCACAATCCAGAAGGAACAAGTCAGGAATGTGATGGAATATTTACCACTTGTCTGTATGAGTCGCAGCTCTAAAAACACTCAAGTGGCTTAACATTATCCAGGACAAAGCAGCCCACTTAATTGCCACACTTTCAGCATTCACTCACTCCAACATTGACGCACTATGCCAGTGGTATTTCCCATCTATAAGATGCAATGCAGTAACATACAAAAGTTCCTTTAACAACACCAGCCACATCCATGACCTCTACTACCTAGAAAGGCAAGATCATCAGACGCATAGGAACATTACTACCTGCAAATTCCCCTCCAAGTCATTTAACATCCTGACTTGGAACTATATCATAACTCCTACGCTGCAAATAGGTTAAAATCACAGAATCTTTTCCTAAGATCCCTGTGGTTGTCCCTACAACCCAAGAACTGCACCATCTTCTCAGGGACATTTAGGGATGTAGAATCTGTTCACATTCAGGCATTGTTCAATGGCAGAACACTGACAGTGGATCTACACCTGGCAACTAATGGTGAAGATGTAAGAGAAGATCAGCATGTGATTGTACAGTGAGACTTCCAGCAATATGTTTAACCAGAATTGGCAACATGAATAGTATCCAGTATCATTTGGGGCCCGTAATGGTGCATCTGTGAGTTGGCTGCTCTGCAGCCTCTGCTGCTGTGTCCAGTTTCACCCGATGTGAGCCTTGTTTGATGAAGTGCAGTACAATTGAACCTGCAGGCAATAATTATAATCTATCAAATGCCACAACTGTATCGGACAATAAAGGCATGAATTCACAAGCCTGTTTTTGAGTACAATTCTGTGACCTAAATTGCAAACCCTTTATATTTCAGTGTCTTAGTACTGCTAGCTGCAAACATAACATTTGAACAGGAAATAAAAGCAAAAACTGAAATTAAAAAAAAAAGTGTTTGAGAAGCTCAGCAGGACTGGCACCATCTATGGAGAGAAAAACAGTTTGCTTCAAGGCCGATATGATTTCTTCAAAACATTAACTCTACTTCCCTCTCATTGAACAGGATGCTTTATCAAATTTGAGTGACATGAATTTATAACCTGCATGTTTTAATGATGAATTGTTTGTTTGCAATGTTTTGCAATATCTTGAGTTTAAAATTCTCATCTTTGTTTTCAAGACTGCATGAGTTCGCCCCCCCCCCTCAACGCCATCTCCTCTCCAAACTCCCATATCCCTGTAACCTCTTCCAGCATTAAAGCCTTTGAGATTTCTATACACCTTCACTTCTGGCTTCTTGCACAGTCAACTTTCATCCTCCCACTGTTGACAACTATGCCTTCATTTGCTTTGCACCCAAGTTCTGGAACTTTGTCCCTAAACTCCTTTGCATCTCTATCTGCTTTGCATTCAGTCCTTTCTTGCAACTCTTTGATCCAAGTGATTACATGTAAATTGCAGTTTCAGCTGAAAGGTGCTTTTGGAGCCTTGGGCCATAAGGAGAGCTGTAGTTCTTTCAAACTGCATTTACTGCTCACGCTAGGGTCAACTCTACATTGGGAAGACCAAATGGCAATTGGATGACCACTTTGTCTGTGCACATGACAGAGCGCTTGCAATGGCCATTTTAATTTTCTACCTTGCTTTCACACTGCTATCAGTGTTCCAGTAGAGCCCACTACAGGCTGGAATAACTTTCAATTAAGCACTTTGCAACCTTTTGCACTCAGCGTTGAGTTTGACAATGCAAAACCATCTGCACCTCCATTTTCTTTCTTGTTCTTTGCATGTTTTGGCCTTGATTTTTTTTTGTTTTTGCTTTAGAACAGCAACCTGTTCATTGTTCTGACATTTACAACCCTTTTCCCATTCTAATTGAAAGACCATTGACTGAAAAGGTTAACTCATGTTTCTTTCTCCACAAATTTACAAGACCTCCTGGGTATTTCCACCATTTTCTACTTGCAGATTTCCAGCATCAACAGTGTTTTGCTTTCAACTTGAAAATGTGTAATGGACGAGAGGAAAGCTAGTTAAGATTTTAAAGATACAAACGAGGCAAACTAAGCAACTTGTACAAACAAATTAAGCTATCTTACATCATATAGAAGAGACTGGTCTTCTGACAGAAAAAATGCAATGTGAATTGCAATTTATCAGTTGCTTTCCTGATCAGTGTCTTCAAAAACACTGAATAAAAGATAAGGGCAAGAAGTAAAATAGACAACAAGTCCATTCTGGTTTAAGGATATATTTTCCCAGAGAAATACCTCATTTGGACTCTGATCTAGGAAATCTTCAGGAATTATTATTCATATCCTTAGTCCTATTCTTTGGAGTGAAATAATTTTTATTCCGATCCCTTGTTTATGTTTTGCTTTGCCCAAACAGAAGGTGATATTGCAGCTGGACCCCCATGACCTTCTTTGTGCCTTCTGTCACACTTAGCAGACAAACACAGGATGTGACAGAACAAAGAGAGATGTGATATTACTGAACCTTTACTGAAGGACTTCATGCTTCTTAATAAAGCCTGAAGGAAGTTATGAGACTTTCTACTTCATTCAGATGATTTTCTTTTTGGAAGTACTGCAGTCAGGGTGTTTTATTTTGTTTAAGCTACCAAAGTTTTTCTATGGTGTTGTACTGCTCTGTACAACAGATGCTCTGCATTAATTGGTCTGTGCAGATCTGACCCTGGCTGTGGATTTTAGCTGAGAGTTTCATAAGCTTATTTATTACTGCATATTACCTGGCAAGGATGATACAAGCATTGAAAGCAAAAGTATTTCATGGTCTGCAGTTTCTAATGTCATATGGGTTTAAAAACCTGTGTTTCTTTGGTAATGTTTAAGCAGCAGGTAAACTCTAAATATCATCCATCAGGAGATAATTTTTTAATCCAGATACACAAATGACTGATGAACCTGTCTCTTGTATGAATGTTTAGCACCACAGAAAGCCATATGTCACTGGCACCAGTTCCATTGCAGTCCTCACATTTCTGAAAGACCTGCACTAAAACAAACAATTCAAATCCTCTTGCTTCCTATTTTCATTTTAACTTAGCTAAAAGAAAGCTACTGCTGGAAGAACGCAACTTAAAAAAAGGAAGTGATTTCGTGACCGCCCTATTTGAATACGAAAAGACGTTGTAGTTTGTTTTCTTGAGGAGATAGACAGTAAATGCTTGTTGCGGGGGGTTTCGGGAGGGTGTGTGGGGGTAGGGGAACTCTAATGTATTTTTCCATCTGTTCAAAACTGATCACAGCCCATGATAGCGCACACTGCCTCATGTGGGAAAACCACAGCTGTTACTGTATGCCACATCCAGCAAATATATTATGCTCATTTCACATCTCGAACGGATCAGGACCAAAATTGTGGCATTCCTTGTCAGGGACGGTCATGCTTTGCATTTTTAGTTTAGAGCATTTCCTGGCATCAGCGCGCACTGAAGTTTCAGTAATATTGTAAATGTTATCTTGGGTAGCCTGAATCAATACTCATTTACTATTTCAGGTGATTGCCTGAATTTGTTAGAACCTTTCACCTTCCATATTTCTACTGGATGCTTCTCAGCCTTAATACACTATAAAGCTATAAATATATGTGGTAAAATGCAGCATTTTTAATGGGCTGTTTGGTTTATTTTGTTAATTTTTGCATCCAGTGCTTTCTGCTAATAACATTTGCAGACGTGTAACTTTGGGATCTTGTTTTATATGAGGGTTCATTCATGGGAATAATTAAAGGGCACTTGGCAGCACCCCTTGGAAAATATAGCAGATGTCTTTAAAGGATGGACTTCAGAATCTTCTTGAGCCATCCCACAGTCATGATGTTCTTACATGAGGCGTATGTCTTAATATACTTGCAAAGACTAAATCAGTTTACCTTTTTATTGGATTGTCCCCAAAATTTTAAGATGCAAGTCCCCAGGGAGGAACCACTCTGTGAAAATAAATGGGCCTTGATAGATTTCCATATCATTTAGAACTTCCCTTAATTGCACAGAGAAGACGTGCCAGTAAACCTGGAAAATTGGCAGCTTATATCTATTATAGTAATGTTGTAGGCCATGGCAAGCAGCTGGTCTTATTTCCCATCACTCACAATTAATCATCAGTCAGAGATGTCTGAAAATCTGAAAAAAAAGTGGCGATGCTGTGCAATGTTCAAAAGCTCCTAAAATGCCAAGCTCTGTGCAGTAAATGGGCCAGACTTGTTTTCTTTCTCTCTCTCTTTGCTGCAAATTCACTCTGGCCCAGAGCGGACCGCAGTCTAATGAGTTGCTAGTCTGATAATCTGATGCGAATGTGAACCCTGACCTGGTGTCAGAGAGGAAGGGATGCTGTAGACTGGATGAAAGGTATGTGTTTCCAACCGACCAAACTTTGCATCAGTTAGAGGCAGAAACAGAAGTCCATCATCAATGACTGAACTTGTCAGAAAGACTTCTAGGGCTTTTGACTATTTTGGAAGTAACACTGAAGAGCGATTGTCATAATCATTAAGTCTTCAAAATAACTTTGAAATTGTTTGTGAAATGTGGTCTAAATATGAGTGGAATTTATTTAATATTGTCACTTGCACCTAGATACAGTGAAACGTGTATAATGCCACCACACTCCAGTGCCGTCTTGGATTACAAAGTAAATTACTGAATAAATTGTAAAGTACTTAATAAGTTGATATTAAATTGATGTTACTGAAGCTGAAACGGCTTCAAAAATTCATCTTTCCTACTCCATAATCTTCACCCTCTCCTAGCACTGTTACTATCCCAGTGATATTTGCCATGTTCCCTGTTCTTTTTCTATTAAATAATTTAATAAATTACATAGCGATAAACTATTTACTCTGAATGGGGGAGTGGTGTTTCTAGAACAAAGGGACAGGAACTTAAAAATTACAGCCAGTCCATTTAGGGGTGAAATTTGAAAACAGTTCTTGACACAGCGGGTAGTAGAAATTTAGAACTCTGTCCCCAAAAATACTGCTGAGGCTGGAAGTGAATTGAAAAAATTGCAGTGGAGATTAGTAGAGTTTTATTGGCTCATGGATAAAGGGACATAGAACCAAAGCAAGTGGATGAAGTTAAGAAACGGATCAATTATGATCTAACTAAACAGTGTTACAGGTTGAGGGACTGACTGACTTCTCGAATCCTATTCCTATTACCACAGAATAAAATCTGTAATAAACCCAAAACTGCACACTGAGCAAAACTGACTAATAGATCTGATGGATGATTGTTAGTTTTTTCACAGAATGGTGAGAATGTAGAATTCACTACCATGTGAAGTGGTTAAGATGAATAATAGAGGTGCATTACACGGAACCCTAGATAAAACACATGACTGAGAAAGAGATAGAAGGTTAAACATTTAGGGTCAGATATACACAAAAACCTGTTTTCATTTGGCAGCTTTAATGCATAATAAAACTTGGCAAGGCATTTTGCGAAGCAAGCCATGTGCACCAGAGAAAGCTATTATGACAGAGGACCAAAAGATTGGTCTCAGAAGTAGTTTTGAAGGAATTTCTTAAAGCAGGATCAAGGTGTAGGGAGGATTTACAGAGCTGATGGCCAAGGCAGCTGAAGAAGTGGTTAATATCAGGGAACCAAACAAGGCTATAATTTGAGAATTGCACATATTGTTTGGACTAGAGGAGTTGACAGAAATAGGGAGGATGAGGCTATGGAAGGATTTGAGGATAAGAGTTGGTGACATTTTGGTAGGATTGGAGGAAGCTCAGGTAGAAGTCAACTAATAACTATCCAAATAACAAGGAACAAATGGTTTGCATCAGCGCTATAAATTCTAAGATTGATTTAATGCTTTTTTATTGATGGGCAGTTTTCAACTAAGTGGTGTAAACTGAAAACTGACTGCACATTGGCAAGTTTGGATAAGTTGAAGAACCCTCAGGCAGCCAGTCGCAATGATCCAATTCCCGCAGGTGACTTTTGTCAGATTTAGTCCAGGCCACCAGATGGAGCATCTACTTCAACAGAAGTGGAGGATTTAAAAAAAAGCCATGTCCTGTGAGTTCTGCTTGAATTGTCTGTCTCTCCATCCTGAGAGCTGGGGAGTGACACTTGACAGCAGATGCGAAAAATCCAAACCAATCCCGCCCTCCTAGTGAGAGAAAGAGAAAGAAAGAGCGAGAGAAGGCTGAAACGATACTGGGGAAAGCAAGGCTTTCTTTTTAAGAATTGGTCAGAGGGTCGCATCCTGCCAATTGTTGAGTGGCATGCGATCTTTTTAATCTCTAGAGGATTTACATTGAGCCTTGTTGCCAAACACATTGCACACTGGTGTACTGCCAGCTATTAAATATGCAGTTCTATATGTTTCTCTAGTCAGAGATTACAGTCCAAAACACCAGCTAGTTAATATACTAAAATAAGCATTCACATAGTCCGAGAATGATTACAGAAAGAAGGAGATCACTCAGCCCATTGTCTATGCTAGCTCTCAGCTACTACAATTCAGCTTGTCTTATGCCACGGTAGCCCTGCTTTTTTGTCTATCCCTGTTCTTGTTCTTGTTCTCCATGTTCAGGTCCATTTCAGTTCTAACCATTCACAGCAGAGGCTTTTCCTCATGTCACCATTACTTTTCTCTTATCAGTCACCTTAAATCTATTTCCTCTGGTTCTTGACCATTTTGCCAACAGGAACTCCCTCTACCCTCAGACGATGCCTGTGTGCCAGCACACTCAGAGCTACAAACCATTGCCGATGCATTCACTGAGGCGCGTAAGAGAATTGACTTCAGATTAAACATCTGGAAAACAAAAGTTCATTGCCAGCCCACTCCTGCCACACAAGGAAGCCAGCCTGCTATCATAATCCTCAGCACACCCCTGGGCAGCGTGGATCCCATATCTCGGGAGCCTCCTTTTAAATTGCAAGCAAATATTGACAAAGAAACCCACCGTCAACTCCAGTGCAGCCTTGAAGGCCGAGACCTCAAAAGCAGCACCAAGCTCACGGTCCAACAGCAGCCATGCTTTCCACCCTCCAATATACATCAAAAACATGGACCATAAACAGTAAATCCCCGGAGAGTCATCGCTAGCACTACCTTCACAAATTCCTGCAATCCATTGGCGGGATAAACGTACCAACATGAGCACCCTCTCCCAGGTCAATATCCTCAGTACCGCAATCAGCTGCAATAGGCAAGCCACATTGTCCACATCCCCAACACTAGACTCACAAAACAAGTGCTCTACTCCGACCTCCACAATGGTAAGTGATTACTGTAGTTAGAGGGCAGAAAAAAATGCTACAAGGACACTCCGAAAGCCTCTCTAAACAATTGCAACCTCCCCCCACCCACATGTGGGAATAGCTTGCCGTTGAATACACAAACTTGGAGAAGAATCATCTGCAAAGGCACCAACCACTTTGAGCGTCACTGAATGGAGCGCATGGAGGCCAAGTGAAAAAGCGCACAGAACCCAGAGCATCCATCCACCCTTCTCCTCAAACACCACCTGCCCCATTTGAGACAGACTCTGCAGCTCCAGATTTGAACCATTCAGCCACCACAGAACCTATTCGTCCTCCCACCCACCATCCCAAGGTGGAAGCAAGTCATCATCGACCATGAGGAATTGCCAAAGAAGAAGATTTTGAATTCTTCTATCAAATTTCCTCTCAACCTTCGGGTTCTATAAGGAGAATAACTACAACTTTGCTGAATTATGCACTCTGCTGAAGGCTCTCATCCTTAGAACATTGCCACAAAACTTTCCTGCACCCTCTCTAAAGCCTACACACACAAGACTCTGTGGTTACTAAGGATAGTACTCTCTTGTATTGTTTAAATATTTGACACATTGAAGTCAATTCTCCTTTACAAGTTCTCAAGAACGGTCACTTGACCTGAAACATTGACTCCGCTTTCTCTCCACAGATGCTGCCAGACCTGCTGAGTTTCTCCATGTATTTCTGTGTTTTTTTTTCTCCTTTTACTAGTTTTGCTATAATTTCAACCCTTTCAGCATTCTACAATGACTAAATGTAGGAGCAAATTAATGCCGATGCTGGAATCTGTACTGAAAACAAAAAATGCTGGAAATCACAGCTAGTTAGGCAGCATCCGATGAATTCTGGATGAAGAGTTGTCTAGTCTCGTAACATTAGCTTGCTCTCTATCTTCACAGATGCTGCCTGACCCACTGTGATCTCCAGCACTTTTTGTTTTCACCACAATGACCAAAGCTGGATCTAAGGATTGATTCAGTATTGATTCTCAAGGTATCTTTAATATGTCGTACCACAAAGGTATAATGGAAAGTTTGTCTTTCATTCCGTATAATATCTGCCTTGGGGAAAATGTTAGAAGCTATTACTCAAGACTCAAGGTGCTTGGATAACTTCAAGGTAATCAGGCTGAGCCAACATGGTTTTGTCAAAGGGAAATCATATTTAACTAACTTATTGAAGGTTTTTGAAGAAGTAATTTGTGTTGTAGAGAATGGGGATCTAGTGGCATGTATTAGAACAATATAGCATGGGAACAGCCCCTTCACCCACCATGATGGGGCTGACCATGATACCATTCTAAACTAATGCCATCTGCCTGCACATGTTCCATATCCCTCTATTCCCTGTGTGTCTGTCCAAAAGCTTCTTAAACGAAATTATCATTTCTGCATCTACTACCTCCTCTAGAGACAAAAAAAACTGCAGATCCTGAAATCCAAAATAGACAGGCAAGGATCTTGAAGAGCACAGCAAGCCAGGCAGTATCAGGAGGTCCTGAAAAAGAATTACACCTGAAACATTGACTTCTCTACTACCTCCCCTGGCAGCATGTTCCAAGCACCAACCTCTCTGTGTGTGAAAAAAACACTTGCCTCGCACAACTCCTTTAGACTTTCCCCTCTCACTTTAAACCTAGTATTTGAAACTTCCATCCTGGGAAAAAGACTTCAACTATCCACCTTATCCATGCCTCTCATAATTTTATATATTTCTATCAGGCTGCCAGTCACCCATTGAAACTTAGTGAAAACAATCCAAGTTTGTCCAATATCTCCTTATAGCTAACTCACTCCAATCTAGGCAACATCCTGGTAAATGGCTTTTACACACTCTCCAAAGCTTTAACATCCTTCCCATAGTGTGGCAACCAGAACTGTACACAATGCTCCAAATGTGGCCTAACTAAAGTTTTATGCAGCTGCAACATGCCAACCTTTATACTCAATGCCCTGACCAATGAGGGCAAGTATGCAATATGCCTTCTTTACCACTTTATCCACTTGTGTTGCCACTTTTCATGGACTTGCACCCAACATCCCTCTGTATATCAGTGCTCCCAAGGGTCCAGCCATCTACTGAATACTTTCCTCTTGCGTTTGACCTCCCAAAAAGCATCACTTTCCACTTGTCTGGATTCAATTCCGCTTGCCTTTCCAAGTGATCTGTATCCTTTGACAACTTTCCTCACTATCCACAACTCCACTGGTTTTCATGTCACCTGCAAACCTACTAATCAAACTGCCGACATTTTCATCCAAATCATTTATATATATATATATATATATATTACAAACTCAGAGGTCCCAGCACTGATCCTCGCAGAACACCACTAGTCACAGATCTCCAGTCAGTAAAACACTTCCCTCTATTTTCTATAGCCAAGCCAATTTTGTATCCAACTTGCCAACTCACCATGGACTTAATCTTCTGGACCAGCCGACCATGAGGGACCTTGTCAGGTGCTTCAGTAAAGTCAATGTAGACAACATCCACTGCCCTACCCATATCTATCATTTTGTTACTTCCTCAAAAAATTCAAATCAATTTTTTTTAAATTAGAATTAGAATTCCTACAGTGTGGAAGCAGGCCCTTCGGCCCAAAAAGTCCACGCCGACCCTTTGAAGAGTAACCTACTTAGACCCATTAGCCTACATTTCCCCTGACTAATGCACCTAACTGATACCTCCCTGAACACTGGGCAATTTAGCCTGGCCAGTCCACCTAACCTGCACATCTTTGTACTGTGGGAGGAAACTGGAGCACCCGGAGGAAAACCACACAGACACGGGGAGAATGTGCAAACTCCCCACAAACAGTTGCTCGAGGCTGGAATCGAACCTGGGTCCCTGGCACTGAGCCACCATGTAGCCTCAAAGTTTGTGAGACAAGACCTACCCCCACAAAGCCATGCTGACTATCACTAATAGGTCCATTCTTTTCCCAAATGCCAGTAAATCTTGTCACTAAGAATCTTCTCCAATAATTTCCCTATCACTAAGGCTCACCAGCCTATAATCTCATGGATTATCTCTGCTGCTTTTCTTAAACAAAGGAATAATATTGGCTATTCTCCAGTCTTCTGGGACCTCGCCTATGGTTAAAGAGGATGGAAAGATCTCTGTTATGGCCCAAGTTATCTCCTCCCTTGCCTCCCTCAGTATCCTGCAATAGATCCAATTTGGCTGTGGAGACTTATCTCCCTTAATGTTTCTGAAGCCTACTATCACCTCCTCTTCTTTAATATTGACATTCCCTAGAATATCAATGTATTCCTCCCTCATCTCACCATCATCCATGTCGTTCTCCGAGATGAATATGGGTGCAAGTGCTCATTGAGGACCTCACTTACTCCTTTTGGCTCCATGTTTAAGTTCCTTCCTTTGTCCTTGATTGGATCTATCATTTCCCTACCTACTCTCTTCCTCTTAAGATATCTCTAAAATACCTTGGGGATTCACCTTCACCTTACTTGCCAAGGACATTTCATTCCCCTTTTAGCCCTCCTAATTCACTATTTAATTTCTTTCCTACTTCCTTTATATTCTTTAAGGCCCAACTCTGATTTCAGTTTCCTAAACCTTACACGTCTCCTTTTTCTTTTTGATTAAACTTTCAATATTGTACTTAGATATTCAGAAGGTATTTAATAATATGCCAAATCAAAAGTCTTGAGTATCATCATAGAATCCCTACAATGTGGAAGCAGGACATTCAGCCCATCAAGTCCATATTGACCCTCTGAAAAGCATCCACCAAGACCCTCCCCTATCTATGTAATTTCCTGTGGCTAATTCACCTAGCCTGCACATCCCTGGATACTGTAGGGCAACTTTGCATGGCCAATCCACCTAACCTGCACATCGTTGGTCTGTAAGAGATGTCACGGCAGAAAATAAGAGCTCGCAGTGTAGGGAGTAACACAGGGGTGGATAGAAGATTGGCCCGCTAAACAGGAAGCAGACAGTAGAAATAAATGGGTCTTTTTTTCAGGCTGGAATTATGTCATGAGTGTTGTGCTACAGGGATCATCACTAGGGCCTCAATTCTTCACTGTTTATGTAAATTATTTGGATGAAAGGAACGAAAGTATAGTGGACAAGTTTGTTGACAACACAAAGATTGGTAGAACATTGAGTTGCAAAGAGGACATAATGAACCTATAAAAGGATATAGGTAAAATGAGTGGACAAAGATCCAGCAAATGAAATATAATGTGGGCAAGAGTGATAATTGTCCATTTTGGTAGAAAGAATAAAGAAGATGTGTATTATCTAAACAGTGAGAGGTTGCAGACTCTGAAATACATGCATGAATTACAGCACACACATTCAGTGAATAATCAGGAAGACAAATCGAATGTTATGGTTTATTGCAAAAGGAATTGAATGCAAGAGGAGAGAAGTTATGCTTCAGTTATACACGACATTGGTGAGACCACATGTGGAGTACTGTCCACATTACTGATCACCATACTTACAGAAGGATTAAATTAGATTCCCTACAATTTGGAAACAGATGCTTCAGCCCCAACAAGTCCACACCAACCCTCCGAAAAGTAACCCACCCTGATTCATTCCCCTATCCTGTATATACCCCTGACTAATACACCTAACACTGTGGGCAATTTAGCACGGTCAATTCACCTGACCTGCACATCTTTGGAGTGTGGGAGGAAACCGGAGCACCCGGAGGAAACCATGCAGACACTGGGAGAATGTTGTTCATGCATTGGAAGCAGCTCAGAGAAGGTTTAATATCTGGCGTAAGCAGATTGCCTTCTGAAGAAAAGCTAGACAAGTTAGATCTGTATCCTCTGGAGTTTAGAAGAATTAAAGGTTACAATTGAAACACATAAGATCCTCAGGGAACTTGACCTGGTGGATGTCAAAAGTATGTTTCCTCTCATAGCAGAATCTAAAACTAGGGGTCATAGTTTAAGAGTAAGTGAGGGGACATGAAAGGTCCTTAGTCGATAGGATTAGGGAAAACCCTAAGGCTTTCTATAGGTATGTTAGGAATAAAAGAATGACTAGGGTAGGAATAGGTCCAGTCAAGGATAGTAGGGGGAAGTTGCGTGTGGAGGCGGAAGAGATTGGGGAGACACTGAATGAATACTTTTCTTCAGTATTTACTCAGGAACAGGGCATTGTTGTCGATGAGAATACTGAGTCACAAATAAGTAGAATGGATGGCTTTGAGGTATGTAGAGAAGAGGTGTTGGAAATCCTGGAAAAGGTGAAAATAGATAAGTCCCCTGGGCCTGATGGCATTTATCCTAGGATTCTCTGGGAAGCAAGGGAGGAGATTGCAGAGCCATTGGCCTTGATTTTTATGTCCTCTTTGTCTACAGGAGTAGTCCCAGAAGACTGGAGGATAGCAAATGTGGTTCCCTTGTTCAAAAAGGGGAGTAGGGATAGCCCTAGTAACTATAGGCCGGTGAGTCTCACTTCTGTTGTGGGCAAAGTCTTAGAGAGAATTGTAAGGGATAGGATTTATGCACATCTGGATAGGAATAATGTGATCAAGGATAGTCAGCATGGTTTTGTGAAGGGCAAGTCGTGCCTCACAAACCTTATTGAATTCTTTGAAAAGGTGACGAAGGAGGTTGATGAGGGGAAAGCGGTAGATGTGGTATATATGGATTTTAGTAAGGCGTTTGATAAGGTTCCCCATGGTAGGCTACTGCAGAAAATACGGAGATATGGCATTGAGGGTGAGTTGGAGGTTTGGATTAGGAATTGGCTGGATGGAAGAAGACAGAGGGTAGTAGTTGATGGCAAAGTTTCTTCATGGAGTGCCGTCACTAGCGGTGTTCCGCAAGGATCTGTTTTGGGACCATTGCTGTTTGTCATTTTTATAAATGACCTGGAAGAGGGGTTAGAAGGTTGGGTGAGCAAGTTTGCGGATGATACGAAAGTCGGAGGAGTTGTTGACAGTGAGGAAGCATGTGGCAGGTTACAGCAGGATATAGAGAAGCTGCAGAGCTGGGCAGAAAGGTGGCAGATGGAATTCAATGTAGCTAAGTGCGAGGTGATTCACTTTGGGAAGAATAACAAAAAGATGGGGTACTGGGCTAATGGTCGGATACTTGGTAGTGTGGATGAGCAGAGGGATCTTGGTGTCCATGTACACAGATCTCTGAAAGTTGCCACCCAGGTAAATAGTGCGGTGAGGAAGGCATATGACGTACAGGCTTTTATTGGTAGAGGAATTGAGTTCCGGAGTCCTGAGGTCATGATGCAGTTGTATAAGACTCTGGTACGGCCGCATCTGGAATATTGTGTGCAGTTTTGGTCGCCATACTATAGGAAGGATGTGGAGGCATTGGAACGGGTGCAGAGGAGGTTTACCAGGATGTTGCCTGGTATGGAAGGAAAATCGTATGAGGAAAGACTGAGGCACTTGGGGCTGTTTTCACTGGAGAAAAGAAGGTTTAGGGGTGACTTGATTGAGGTGTACAAGATGATTAGGGGGTTAGATAGGGTCGGCAGTATGAACCTTTTCCCGCGTATTGAGTCGGGTATTACAAGGGGGCATAGCTTTAAATTAAGGGGGGGTAGATATAGGACTGATGTTAGGGGTAGGTTCTTCACTCAGCAAGTCGTTAGTTCATGGAATGCCCTGCCAGTAACAGTGGTGGACTCTCCCTCTTTATGGGCATTTAAGAGGGCATTGGATAGGTATATGGAGGATAGTGGGTTAGTGTAGTTTAGGTGGGCTTGGATCGGCGCAACATCGAGGGCCCAAGGGCCTGTACTGCGCTGTATTCTTCTATGTTCTATGATCACTCATTTAAGACAGAGATGAGACTTTTTATCTGTCAGAGTTGTGTTAGTTTGGAACTCTCTTCCGTAAAGTCATATTGGATGCAGAATATTTAAATACTTTAAGGCAGAGGTAGATAGATCCTTGAATACCAAGGGAATGAAAGACTTTCAGGGATATGCAGGAATCTAACACTGAGGTTAACCACAGTCTTATTAAATGGTGGAGCAGGTTCAAAGGACTGAGAGACCTACTATTGTTCCTTCTTTGTATGCTGGTCCATTAAGATGCATCATAGAAACTGATCTATTGAACAACGTTTTTGGTCCTTGTCCTAATGTCTCCTCCTTTGATGTCAAACTTTGTCCAGTTACACTCTTGTGAATCTGGTATTTAAGATGGCAGTGCTCTTCCATAAGAAGGTCAGAGAAGTGCTGACATTAATCATCATTTTCACTTTACCCCTGCAGCAGCTGCCAGTAAACAGTGCAACAAAACATCAAACCTGGCACCTTTCTGCTTGGTTTAACTTTCAAATTTAATTTTTAAACAAAACAAAGCAGGGTATCAGCTGGCCTGGTGGCATTCAGCTCATTTTCTGTAATGATTTTTCTCATGGTGTGTAATTCATTTTCTGCATCTACCTTTCTGGGACAGTGAAAACGCTGGCCTTTGATAAAATGTGAGGTTTCCAGCCACAGTCTTCAGATTTTAATAAAACGTTTTCTTTTAAACATAAACTGTGCAGGTTACAGAAGGTCAGGAGGTCTGTGTGATTGAAGCAATGAAAATGCAGAACAGTTTGGCTGCCGCAAAATCTGGCAAGGTATGTTTACTGGAACTGATTATAAACATTTATCTGTTAATGGGATCAGTGGTTGGAGAAGGTAATGCCTACTGCTGCCTATAACATTTTTATTTTGGTTAAAGATTAACCTTTAAAAATCTGTTTTGAATTATTATTTTGATTCGTCCTTCATGTAAAACAAAACTTTGCGTGTAGTTTCTGGATGGTTCAAAATTTTTGACGCATGAAATCTTTTTAAATTTGAAATAAAAATGCAGATCAGATGAATGCAGCAGATTATTTAAATAAGCCACTTAGAGTTTATAATAGCACAGAAACAGGGCCTTTGTCATATAATATCTGCACCAGCCATCAAACATCTATCTGTTTTAATCTCATTTTCCAGCACATTGCCCATAGCGTTGTATGCTGTGGTGCCTCAAGTGCTCATCTAAATACTTTATAAATGCCTTGATGGTTCCTGCCTCTTGCACCCTTTTAGGCAGTGAATTCCAGATACTCACCACTGTCTGGGTGGAATATCTTTTCCTCAAATCTTCTCTAAACCTCCTGCTCCTTACTGTGCCTTGTTGACATTTTCTACTAAAGGAAAATGTTCCTTCCTATCTCCCCTACCTATGCCCCTCAGAACTTTGTACACATCAATCAGGTCTCCTCTCAGCCTTCTCTGCTCGAAGGAAAATAGCCCTAGCCTTACTGATCTCTCCTCATAGGTGAAATGCTCCAGCTGAGGCAATATCCTGGTGACTGTATTCTCTGGTACAATTGCATCCATCTTTTATACCAGAACTGTACACAGTCCTCCAGCTGTGGCCTAAGTTATGTACAGCTCCATCATCACCAGCTCCTGCACGGGTAAAGTGAAAATACTGTTGTATTTAATACTTTGACTGATGAAGGTGAGTATCCCATATGTTTTCTTAACCCTTTTATCCATCATTTCTACTGCCTTCAAGATTATGCACACCAAGGTCCCTCTGAACCTCTACTTCCTAGGATCCTGCCATTCATTGTGTACTCCTTTGCCTTGTTATCCTCCCAAAATGCATCACCTCACACTTTTCAAGATTAAATTCCGGTTGCCACTGCTCAGCCCATCTGACCAATCTGTCTACATCATTCAGTTCTCCTCATTGTTTACCACACCACCAATTTGCATGTAATCTGCAAATTTACTGATTTCAAAAATTGATGTCAGAACCCCTGCAATCTCCTCCATTGCCTTCATCAGCAACTTGAGGATCTATCTACTTTCAAGGTCACCAGTAAAGCTAATACCTCCTCCTTCTCAATGCTAATTTGTTTAAGTACATCACAGCCCCCTTTTCTGATTTCTATGCCTCTATCGTCCTTCTCAATAGTGAATACAGGTGTAAATCACTCCTTTAAAATTCCAGCTATGTTTACTGGCTTCATGCAGATTGCCACTTTGTGGTCCTTAATGGGACCTACTCGTTCCCAGTTGTTCTGTTGCCCCTAATATACTTATGAACACCTTTGAACTTTCCTTAATGCTTCCCCCTATACATTCTGTACTCATCTTATGCATCTGTTGTTTTGTGCCCTTGGTATCTACCATAATTTTCCTTCCTTTCCCTTATCTAATCCTGTACATATCTTTACATCAAGGATTCTCTAGGCTTGCTTATCCCAACCTTCATATTTACAGGAACATGTTGGACTGCACCCTCAGTATTGTCCTTTGGAATGACTCCCGCTGCTCTGATATGGATTTTCTTGCAAGTCACTGCCCCCAGTTCATTTTGACCAAATCCTGTCAGATAATATTAAAATTGGCCTTCCCCCTCAATTCAGAACCTTTATTTCAGGCCCATCTTTGTCCTTTTCTATAATTACCTTTAAATCTGACTGAGTTATGGGTCATTATCATCAAAATGTTCCTCCATTACCACATCTGTGATTTTTCTGGTTTAAATCCCTAAATTTGAGTCCAAAACCACCCCTTATTTTGTAGGATTTTCTATATGATGGTTTAAACGGCTGTCCTGAACATACTTTTAAGAATTTGCCCCCCTCTAATTATTTTACACTTTCTAATCCAGTTAATATGGGTAAGTTGAAATTCTTTACTATAATTACCTTAATATTTTTACACTTTGCTGAGATTTCCCTACATATTTGTCTATCTCTTTCTGACTCTTTGGGGGCCTGTAGTCTACCCATACAAAGTACCTGCCCGCTTTTTGCTTTTAGGCGCTACACATATGGCCTCAATTGAGGAAGCTTCTACAATATCATCCTTCTTTATTGCAGCATTTGACGCCTTAATCAATATTGCAACACTGCTTCCTCTTTTACACATCGTCTCCTGTCTCATCTGAAGATTCTATATCATGGAATATTGAGCAGTCAGTCTTGTCTCTCCCTCACCCATGTCTCTGCGATATCACTGATGTCACATCCCCATGCATTAATCAACATTATAAACTTCTCTGCCTTACTCACAAGACTTCTTGCATAATGCCATCCACGCACCCTTGTGCCTTAACTTGTCTTGGTGGTTCTTCTATGCTTGTTTCTGATCACCCCCTTCCATTATATTTACTATGTATCCCATTGCTCTGTCAAATTGGTTTAAACTCCCAGTACCCACGCCAGCAAACACCCCCATAAGGATGTTGGTTCCATTCCAGTTCAGGTGCAACCCACTGGACTCGCACAGGTCCAACCTTCCTCAGAAATGGACCAAGTGATCCAGGAATCTAAAGCCATCCCTCCTGCACCAACTCTTCCACCACACATTCATCTGTTCTATCTATCTATTCTTCTACTCACTAACATTTGGCACTGGGAGGAATCCAGAGAATACACCTTTAAGGATCCTGCTGGGGAGTAATCACTAATAACCATTTTCAGAAGAGATCCAAACTTCCACAGTATTTTTTAAGTTCATTCCTGAAAGGTCTGTAAAGTTTCTAGATAATGCTCTGTAGTCCCAGGCTTATTAACCAGCGGAAATGGTTTCTACTTGCCTACCAACTCTTAAAATGTGAAATTCTAGGCAATATACCCCTAGTTGGTGTGATTTCTTCCTGTAGTTAAATGATGGAATCCAGGTATTATTCCAGTAAATCCAATTCAGAGTCTCCTAAAGGGTAATGTCTCAAATAGCTGTTACTGTGGTGTGATCAAACCAGGGCTTTGAATAGCTGTAGCATGAACAAGTAAATTATAGCAAATGTTAATACCTTAAAAATTAAAATTGAACATTGAGTGTAGGATCAATTATGGGAAAAATAGTTGAAATAGGATAGAATGATGCAGAAATTACTTTGCTGTTTTCAGATAAGCGTTACTTCACCTTGTTGGTTACCATGTTGCCTGTATACAATATACATTTGGATACAGAACTGGCTCAAAGGTAGAAGACAGAGAATGGTGGTGGAGGGTTGTTTTTCAGACTGGAGGCCTGTGACCAGTGGAGTGCTACAAGGATCGGTGCTGGGCCCTCTACTTTTTGTCATTTACATAAATGATTTGGATGTGAGCATAAGAGGTACAGTTAGTAAGTTTGCAGATGACACCAAAATTGGAGGTGTAGTGGACAGCGAAGAGGATTACCTCAGATTACAACAGGATCTGGACCAGATGGGCCATGGGCTGAGAAGTGGCAAATGGAGTTTAATTCGGATAAATGCGAGCTGCTGCATTTTGGGAAAGCCAATCTTAGCAGGATTTATACACTTAATGGTAAGGTCCTAGAGAGTTTTGCTGAACAAAGAGACCTTGGAGTGCAGGTTCATAGCTTCTTGAAAGTGGAGTCGCAGGTAGATAGGATAGTGGAGAAGGCGTTTGGTATGCTTTCCTTTATTGGTCAGAGTATTGAGTACAGGAGTTGGGAGGTCATGTTGCGGCTGTACAGGACATTGGTTAGGCCACTGTTGGAATATTGCGTGCAATTCTGGTCTCTTTCCTATTGGAAAGATGTTGTGAAACTTGAAAGGGTTCAGAAAAGATTTACAAGGATGTTGCCAGGGTTGGAGGATCTGAGGTACAGGGAGAGGCTGAACAGGCTGGGGCTGTTTTCCCTGGAGTGTCGGAGGCTGAGGGGTGACCTTATAGAGGTTTACAAAATTATCAGGGGCATGGATAGGATAAATAGACAAAGTCTTTTCCCTGGGGTTGGGGAGTCCAAAACTAGGTTTAGGGTGAGAGGAGAAAATATAAAAGAGACCTAAGGGGCAACTTTTTCACACAGAGGTGATATGTGTATGGAATGAGCTGCCAGAGGAAGTGGTGGAGGCTGGTACAATTGCAACATTTAAGAGGCATTTAAATGGGTATATGAATAGGAAGGGTTTGGAGGGATATGGGTCGGGTGCTGGCAGGTGGGACTAGATTGGATTGGGATATCTGGTCGGCATGGACGGGTTGAACCGAAGGGTCTGTTTCCATGCTGTACATCTCTATGACTCTAACTGTAAATTTGTTTTTCGTTCTTGCCTTTGTTTAGGTAATGAAGGTGCACTGCAATCCAGGAGACACAGTTGGAGAAGGAGATATTCTTATTGAATTTGAGTGATGTGTGTGTATTCTACAGAGGAGCATTTTATATGTTTTATTTCAAATCATGTACGTGGATTTCTGTTTGTAACTCCCCATTGTAAAACACTGGTAGATATTCCTCGATGGATTTTCTGTTTACTACTTCAGTAATATTTACTGTCTTTTGCAGAATAGGAACACTAACTATTTCCCATGGTGTATAGTTGGTAGCATTGCTAAATTTTGAAGTTTCCCCTACTCAGCGATGTGGAAATGTGATACGATACTGAGCTGTTAATCAAAATATTTGACCTTGAGGAGAAATATTATCGCTGGTTTCACAGGGGAGTTAATGGACATTTTATGATAACACCTCCAAGTTCCTCACATTTATTGATCCACGTTTATCTAAGATAAGTAAAAATGCTTTTCAAATATTGCTATCTGTTTTCTCTTGCACCTAACTGGCAGCGGGTGTCGGGAGGAAGAAGTGTCGGGTATCATGTTTTATAAACTTCCATAAGGTCATCCCTCAGCCTCTGCTTCAGACAAAACAGTCCCAGCCTGTTCAGCCTCTCCCTATAGCTCAAATCCTCCAACCCTGGCAACATCCTTGTAAATCTTTTCTGAACCCTTTCAAGTTTCACAATATCCCTCCTAAAGCAGGGAGACCAGAGAAGAGTGTTAGGAGAAGAGGAGGTGGGAGAAGGGAGGAGAAGTCTTAAAAAGAGAGCAGTGGAGAGTAGAGCTAGAGGTTAGGGAAGGTGGAAGGAGAGATGAGGGATTGAAAATGGTTTTGTTTCAATCTTTGATAAAGATATTGCAAATTTCCACTGCTGAGGGTCAATAAGCAGAAGGTACTGATTTGCATTAAGTGGTGAGTTGTGATCTCTATGGTATGCGTTGCCTATGGAAGCAGATTTAATGATGACCTTCAAAAAGGAACTGCATAATTACTCAAAAGAAAAGCAGATGCTGGAGAGGGAAAGGCGCAGGGTATTAGGAGCAATTGGATTGCTCTTACAAAGAGCTAGGAGAAATGCAATGGATCATATGGGCTTTCTCCGTGCTATATGACGATATTGAGAAAATGGCATTTCAAGAGGCTAAGTAGGGGTGGGGAGGGGGAGGGGGGAATTGGAGGGATGTGAAAGGGGAAGCGAAAGGTGGGAGGGAGAGAAGATGAAGGACAAAAGGGGCAGAAAGAAAACAAAGGAGACAGAATGAAATGGAAGGGTATGTGGGAGAGAGAATGTAGGAAGACAGAGTCATAGAGATGTACAGCATGGACACAGACCTTTCGGTCCAGCTTGTCCATGCCAACCAGATAGCCTAAATAAATCTAGTCCCACTTGCCAACATTTGGCTCATTATCCCTCCAAACCCTTCCTATTCATATACCCATCCATTTTAAATGGATATTAGCCTTATACCAGCCTCCACCACTTCCTCTTGCAGCTCCTTCCATACACGCAACACCCTCTGCTTGAAAAAGTTGCCTCTTGGGTCCCTTTTAAATTATTTCCCTCTCACCCTAAACCTGTGCCCTCTAGTTCTGGACTCTCCCACCTCAGGGAAAAGACTTTGCCTATTTATCCTGTCCATGTCCTTCATGTTTTTATAAACTTCCATAAGGTCATCCCTCAGCCTCTGCTTCAGACAAAACAGTCCCAGCCTGTTCAGCCTCTCCCTATAGCTCAAATCCTCCAACCCTGGTAACATCCTTGTAAATCTTTTCTGAACCCTTTCAAGTTTCACAATATCTCTCCTACAGCAGGGAGACCAGAGAAGAGAAAATAATGAGTGTTAGGAGAAGAGGAGGTGGGAGAAGGGAGGAGAAGTCTTAAAAAGAGAGCAGTGGAGAGTAGAGCTAGAGGTTAGGGAAGGTGGAAGGAGAGATGAGGGATTGAGAATGGTACAGATGGGGATAAACAAGAGGGCGATGATATGTGGAGTTTGTAAGCTGATAAGGATGTATCACTTCCTTATCAAAACAGAACTTTCACAGTTTGGAAAAAACAATTACTCACTTGAATCTATCCCAGCTCAGGAATTTACAGTAATTCATTATATTGTATTGTATTAAGTCGCTGCCAAATATTGAAATCTGTAGTTTCGAATGACACAAAAACACATCATTGCTGCAACTCTGGCACTTTCACAAGAGCTATTTTAACACATATACCAGGAAGCTTCTCTCTTAACTCAAGAAGCAGGTGAAACTTTCTGGGGAAAAGATTATTCTTCACTTTGTAAAATGCCAGAATAATTCTAGTTCACAAGGAAGTGATAGTTGGAAAATGTCAAATTGATTGATTCCTCCTCATAGCAAGGACAATGTTTCAAAATCTGTACCCAGAGAGTTGTGGATGCTAGATGACAAAAGTATTTAAAGAGGAGGCATATAGCTTTTGAAATGTCAGGGGTTGAGGACTATGAGGAACTAGCATGAGGGAGGAGTTGCAGCTTCTGAATGGCCTGCTTGTATTCCTTATGTTAAATGCACAGATCTTTAGAGTGGGACTTGAACTAATAACTTGGAGTTGGAGCTGTGAACATTACGGTAATGCGGCCAATGCCTCAGTTTATTTTCTCGAAGAATGTGGGCATCACTGGCTGGGCCAGCTTTTATTGCCTGCCCTTGAGACAGTGGTGGTGAGCTGCTTTCTTGAACCGATGTAGTCCATGTGCTGCAGGTAAACCACAATGTTGTTAGAGTCAAAGAACAGGACAGCACGGAAACAGACCCTTCGGTCCAACTCATTAATGCCCACTAGATATCTTACATTAATCTAGTCCTATTTGCCAGCATTTGGCCCATATCCCTCTACACCCTTCTAGAGGCCTTTTAAGTGCTGTAATTGTACCAGCCTCCTCCACTTCCTCTGGCAGCTCATTCTATACATGCACCGCCCTTTGTGTGAAAATGTTTCCTCTTAGGTCCCTTTTAAATCTCTCCCCTCTCACCTTAAACCTATGCCCTCTAGTTTTGGACTCCCCTACCCAGGGGAAAAGACCTTGGCTATTCACTCTATCCATGCCCCTCATGATTTTATAAACCTCTACAAGGTCACCTCTCAGCCTCCAATGCTCCAGGGGAAATAGCCCCAACCTATTCAGCTTCCCCCTGTGGCTTCAACCCTGGCAACATCCTTGTAGATCTGTTCTGAACCCTTTCAATTTTCACAATATCCTTCCTATTGCAGAGAGACCAGAATTGAATGCAGTATTCAAAATGTGGCATAACCATTGTCTTGCAGAGCCACAACGTGACCTCATAGGGTGGGAGTTCCAGGATTTTGAACCAGGTGAAACATGAACTTATTCTCAAACTTATTCTCAGGCAAGTCTCCAACATTACTATCCTGAGATAAAGTGAGTCCATTAGCAATGTGCAGAACTCCACAAACTCCACTTGTATAATTCTCGATTAGCAGTGAATAAATGAACAGCCACAGATGTGCACTAGAATAGAATTTAATGAACTACAGAAATTCTTGAAACAAAAGATCATAATTCAGAACTTGAATTCTTTACATAAATGGCTTTAGAGTATCAATTCAGGATGAATGATTTAAATTCAAGTCTCAAAAGAGGACATCAATTTAATGCTCGGAATTTCTGGCTGTTCAGATATGAACATTTATAGTTATCTAGCCTCACGTACGATATACTTTGGTTGTTCATAGTTGTCAAAGGGGTCATAGTTTTCATAGTAAGGAAGATTCAACCAATCATCTTCATAGTTTGTGGTGCTGTACAGAAAACACATTAGTGTTCCATCTTCACCTGGCTTCACATCCATTTTGCCATCTTTATTGTCCCACTCTAGTACATGAATTTTGACAGAGTTGCGCTGGTAAATATCTGGGCAACTTTCAAATTCATCGAGGAACTGTAACAGTTGGTCATCGACTAAGTAAATCTCTCCAAATATTTGATGTCCTTTTGTTGGCACATTGAGCAAAAATGGAATATTATACTTCCCCGCAATCACCAGTGGATATTTCTGCTGAGTACGTCCCTTGCCATAGAACAATCCAGTCCCCTTTGAGCTATCGATCATGTAGCGATAGTTAGGTTGACCTTTCTTGAGAGTGCCGTACACAAACACAGCGTTCATTTTCCCTAGAGGAGGTACAAAATCACAGATTATAATATTGATGAGGGGAAAGAGTGAACACACAAACCTAGGAATTCAGTTGAAATTCAACATTTTTCTCTAAAGAGATAGCAATACTGACAAAAAGAGAAAGCCAGAAGTCATATGTCACCAGGTTATAGTCCAACCAACAGGTTTAGTTGAAATCACAAGCTTTTTGAGCTCTGCCCCTTTATCAGTCCAACATTGGCACCCCCACATTATGGCTAAAAATAGAAAGCACTGCATTTATTTGTCACCACCTCAACCATACAACACCCCAAAGCCTATGCTCCCCTGTACAATTAATCCCTTATGTAGCCCACTGACAAGCTTTACTTTCAAACATTGTTGCAAAGCATTTTGGGACCTCTTACTACATGAATGGTGCTATATAAGTACAAGTTCCTTGTTGGGGGAAGCTAGGAAGATGGAATCAAGCAAACATTCATCAGAGAGTGTGATTCAGAGCCTGGGGAAAGGTACTGCCACTTAACTAAACCTGAACAGAATAAAACTAGAGGCCATCAATATAAGGTCGTCACTAAAAGTCCAATCTGGAATTCGGAAGGTTATTTACTCAGAACTTGGTGAGAAAGTGAAACACTACCACAGAAAGCAGTTGAAGAGAATAGTTAATACATTTCAAGGGAAAACTAGATAAACGCATGAAGCAGAAAGTAATTGAATGTTAATCATTAAATGAGAAAGGGTGAGGCACGTGTGGAGTGTAAACATGGACAGGTTGAGCCAAATGATCCATTTCTGAGCTGTGTCAGCTTTGTAATTTGCATCTACTACATATGTCTGTTAGTAGGTAGGCTGAAGAAAGTCAGCTATTTTAAAAGGGCTGTGAGGAAGAGCCTGAGTAGTGGGATTATCCGAGAAGCTGCTACAGAGAGCTGACACAGGCACAGAGGGTGAATGACCTCCTCCTGGACTATAACCATTCTAGGCTACTAATTCACTCTACAGGAGCAAGTGAGGACTGCAGATGCTGGAGAGTCAAGAGTCGAAACGTGTGGCACTGGAAAAGCTCAGCTGGTCAGGCAGCATCCGACAAGCAGGAGAATCGACGATTCGGGCATAAGCCCTTCATCAAGACTGTGGTGGTCTATGGCCCTGCAGGAAATAAACTTAAGGATGCAGTGCCAAATGAGGAATGAAGTTTTTGAATTAAACAGTTTAAGAAAGAAAGTAGTTCTGTTGCTTTGTAGCTATGTTTTGCTGCAGTTAACCACCGTACTTGGATCAGTTCAGTTCCAGCTGTGACCTCCACTCCTCTTGAGGATTAACACTTGCATTTTTAGGTTGTCAATGCATCAGGATTGATCTGGAGAATTCAGCAATTAAAGATTATTCTCCAGGACAATATTATTTCTTTATTCTTTCATGGGAAGGGTGCATCAGAAAATAGTTAAGGGTCAATCAACTTGCTGTGGGTCTGGAGTCACCTACAAGTAAGGATGGCAGATTTCCTTCCGAAGGATATTAGGGAGTGAGATGCATTTTTATGATGATCGACATTGGTGGTTATGGTCACCAGGTTACAATGAAAAAAAAACTGAAACAAAAACTGAAACTGCTGGAAAACTCAGCAGGTCTGTGACTCTGCTGTTGCTCTACAGTTGCTCCATGTTTTAGGTCCAGTGACCCTTCTTCAGACTCACAAAGAACTCACTTTCTCAACCTCTGTCCTCACCTAAAGGCATGATGGACCTCTTTATTTCAAAAATATACTTTATTCATACAAATATCTTTATATACATACATAGTCACTAAAACAGTTTGGTTCTATGCAGTAACATAGAAAAATAGAATCAAACTCCAATGTTTGTTTATCCATTAAAACAATCCAAAGGCATTTCTTCCTTACACAAGATTATAGTTACATATATTTGAGGTACCTGGAGGGTCCAATAACTGAACACAACCCCATTTAGTTTTAGTGGAAAAACCTTTGACAGTGACTTCCCCCAAGCTTTACTGCATACCTCCTGGAGCTTGGAATGTGCCAGTCTGCAATACTCGGTCAACTGCAATTCCTTGCTCTGGAAGACCAACATGTTTTGGGCATCTTTCACTGAGTTCCATGTCATGAAGCTGCTCAGGGTCAACCTGGAACTCTGGTTAAACCAGTTGTTGCTGTCTAATGAGTGAGCAGCCCTATAGCCCTCTGGGACTGTGGCAACTTTTACCTTTTACAGTCACCATTGCTGAGACTATCCTGCCAAAAAAGTCAACCTAAGTCAATTAAAAAAAAATATTTTTGTCAAATGCATTTCTCAGCTGTATTAAAAGATTGAAGCTAAACAGTCAAAAATAAACAGCTCTCTCAATGGAATGGTTAGTGCTGGGAAGGCATGGGACAATCTTCCCCAAGAGTCTGGTGCAGCAACTTGATACCAGCTGGATATATGAAACCAGTTTTTCACAGGGAACATGAACTAGTTTTAATCCCCAGGCTTTGGTTACCTTGTGAAACGGATATCACGTTCAACAATTAATTCAAAAATCAACTGGGCACATTAAAAGGCATTTATGATCAGGGATGGTGTCATCTCAAAAACCCTCCAGCAACTACCCCAGAGGGAAGAAACAGTAGTAGCTGAAAATAAACATCCTGGTTATGCTCAAGCTGTCTTCTAAGTATGAAAAACGAGTCAGACCAGTATGCGTCATGCATAACTATTAGTTATTCCTTCTTGGTGTGGACTAGATGATAATATCAGTTAAAGAAAAACTACACATTTATTCATATATTACATATGTACAAACAAGAAAGGTCCCAGCTTGGGTCCTTGCAGAACACCATTGGTCACAGACTTCCAGTCAGAAAAAATATCCTTCTACAACTGTCTTCTATGACTAAGCCAATTTTGAATCCGGCTTATGAACTCACGATGGATCCTAAGTGACTCAAAATAACAAAGGAAGACTCACATTTAGTATAATACTTTTCACAATAGCTTTGCAGTTATGAAGTACTTTTATGTGTAGTCACCGCTGTAATATAGGAATTTCAGCCAATTCACATGGAGCAAACTTCCACAAACAGAAATGCAGTGAGGACCAATTCATCCCGTTTTTAAGCGGGATAAATATTGGCAGGGACACTGCTGAAAACTCCCTTGCCTGTCTTCAGGTTAGTGTTGTTAAATATTTTATGAGTAGGCAGATGGGACTTCAGTTTAACATCTCTTCCAAAAGGCAGCACCTCTAACAATGCAGCATTCCCTCATCATTTCCATTCTTTTTGTGGTCTTTCTTTTGGGCTGAGAGGGGTTGAACACAATCATGTGACTCAGAAGCAGCGGCGCTCCGAACTGAACCAGTGTTGACACAGTTTCAGCAAATTTATGGCAGAGAACAGGCCATTCAGCCTATTTGGTCCACGCTGGTGTTTGTAAGTGAGCTTTCTGCCACGTTACTTCATCACAATAAATCGACATATTTTTCTCGTCTTTCCTCCCCTGTGTTTATGTGACCTCTCCTAAAGGCATCTACACCATTCACCTCAACCAACCCCTGAGATAACAATTCCCACATTACACCAATGCAGAGGAGGATACTGCTAAGGAAACAGTACAGAAAATCCAATTCATTGGGGAATTTCCTTAAGCAATAAATTGAATAAAAATGCTGTTGTTCTTAATCTTTGCTCAAGTATTAAAAAAACACATCTTTTGTCTGGTTATGGCTGACTCATCTTACTCCCTAACAAGGGATAAACCAGGCCCCAAAAAAGGGCACTAAAGGTCAGGTCTGACGACTAAAACTTCTCATTAATTCACCCCAGGGGTTTGAAGCTCAGTAGCTCTCTGAGTTAACAGCAATGAATTGTGAATAAAGTTGTTCACGCAAGCAAGGATTTGGAATGTCAAACCCAAATCCGCTTTTAAAAAAAAATGTACAAAATCACTGAGGACGCTGAACAAATAGAAAACGTAGACGTTGAAGTGTATTTTGCCTCGGCTACAGTCACTGCCCATCCTCACAAAGACTGTTCGCACCCAAATTGTCACTGACTGTAATTTAATGACGACTTGCATTTATGCAGCTCCTTTATAGTGTAATAAATTATTCTAAAGGTGCTTCACTGGAGATGGTATAAAACTAAATGTAATACTTAAAGAGCTGAATTTGTTGCTAATGCCCAACGCAGCACAGACGGCAGAGATGTCACATTGCCACAACAGAGGATGGGTTTTGCGTTCATGTGGTTAACACCGCTGGTGCCCGAGAAATCTTGACCCCTTCACTCTGTTCGCAGTCCTGGCCACTAGCTCTTCCTCTCTGTTCGCCTCTCCATCCCTGCTGCCCTCCCCTCCCCTACTCCACTTGGCAGTAACATAGGTACGGCAACTCCACAGGCTGTGAGTACACCCTCTGCAGTAGCAATGAAGCTTTTGCAACGCAGCAACTTAAAGAAGAGAAGTGCGGTGGAAGTTCAGGTTCAGGAAGGGAATACCAGCGCTGCGGGCCCAGGCAACGAAAGGCATTGTGCCAACGATGGTGTGGTTAAAGTCGAGATAAAATCATGACGGATATAAATATGTTCCTTCTCCCTAGGACAGGGGGCATATTTTTTAAGGTGAGAGGAGGAAGATTTAAAAACGACAAGGTGCAAATTCTTTTACACACAGGGTGGTTTCTGTGTGCAATGAACTCCCAGAGGACGTGGGCACAGTTACAACGTTTAAAAAACACTTTGATAAGAACATGTAAAGAACATTATAGCGCAGTACGGGCCCTGCGGCCCTCAATTTTGGGCCGACCTGTGAAACCAATCTGAAGTCCATCGAACCTACACTATTCCATTTTCATTCATATGTTTATCCAATGACTATTTAAATGCCCTTTAAGTTGGCGAGTCTACTACTGCAGGCAGTGCGTTCCATGTCCATACTACACTGAGTACAGAAATTACCTGTGACATCTGTCCTATATCTATCATCCCTCAATTTAAAGCTATGTCCCCTCATGCTCGCCATCGCCATCTGAGGAAAAAGGCTCTCACTGTCCAATCTATCTAACCCTCTGATTATCGTATATGTCTCAATTAAGTCACCTCTCAATCTTCTTCTCTAATGAAAACAGCCTCAAGTCCCTTGGCCTTTCTTCGTAAGACCTTCCCTCCCTACCGGGCAACATCTAGTAAATCTCCTCTAAACCCTTTCCAAAACTTCCAAATCCTTCCTATAATGCGGTGACCAGAACTGTACGCAATATTCCAAGTACGGCCGCACCAGAGTTTTGTACATCTGCAGCATGACCTCATGGTTCCGAAACTCAATCCCTCCACCAATAAAAGCTAACGCACTGTATGCCTTCTTAACAATCCTATCAACCTGGGTGGCAACTTTCAGGGATCTATGTACCTGGACACCGCAATCTATCTGCTCATCCACACTACCAAGAATCTTACCATTAGCCCAGTACTCTGCGTTCCTATTACTTCTTCCAAAGTGAATCACCGCACACTTTTCTGCATTAAACTCCATTTGCCGGGGATTCAAGATGGTGATGACTCAGTAGTCTGACAATATGAGTCTGCTGAGCTCTGCATACGATCCAGACAAAGTGGGGCACCTACCCTCCTTTTACCTCTTAAATCGGTAAAAATAGTTTTTTGTTCCCCAGCTGCTATAGCCATTCTGAACCAAACTCGACAAGGGACCCCCCCCCCCGCCCCCAAAAGAGGATAGATGCATTAATGCAGGAGACCCGGGCATGGTGGGAGTTGATCTCAGTTATGCTGCAAAAGCATGATCTGGAGATCCAGACTCTCGGGCAGCATGTCAGAGGGGCAGAGCAACGGGCTGCGGCCTCCGACACTGCGGCAAAATCTTCCGTGGCTCAGGTCCGGGCGGTGGAGCGCCGAGTACGGGCCTTGGAGGAGCAGGTCGACGATCTCGAAAATAGAGGTCGTCGGAAGAATATCCGGTTGCTGGGCCTTCCCGAATGGGAGCAAGGCGGCCAGCTTGTTAACTTCCTGGAGCAATGGCTCCCACAACTGCTGAGGTTGGAGTCTGAGCTAGGCCAGGTGCTGGTCGAGCGGGCCCACCCGGTCACAGTGCGCAGACCTGGTTTGGATCAGCACCCCCGCTCGGTCCTAGTGCCACTCCAGCCGGAGGCCTCCAGAGCACTGAGGAAGGATCCCCAGGCTATGGTGTACAAGGGATCAAGAATAATGCTCTTTCAGGACTTCTCCCTGGTCGCGATCCATAAGAGGAAGGCATTTGACGAGGGAAAGAAGTGTCTGAGGGATCTGAATATTCAGTACTCCATGAGATATCCAGCAACACTGTGCTTCAGCCACAGAGGGTCTATGTTTAAATTTGGATCACAGGAAAAGGCAAAAGAATTTTTGGACGCTCTAAAATAGACTGAATGCCCTAAATTATAGGGACAATGATTGTATTTTACCCCTCTTTCCTCCCCCCTCCCTTTCCCCTTTCTTTTATTTTTATTTGTAATCTGCTTGGTTTACCTGGTTGTTGGGGGGGTGCTTTTGATTTTTCTTTAATATCTGTCAGGATTATAATTTTATATACTTTATCTCATGTTGCTGCTTTGCCAAGAATGCCTAGTATGGAAGGGATGGGTTGGGTACCCACCTTTAACTTCCTTGTTATAAGATATTGGTCTTTGTTTATTTTCCTTTGTGGTGTTTGGGGCGAGGGCATAGCCCCAGCTGGAAGGAGTCATGGTGGGATTATTGGATGGTAGGAGTGCCCCCTGTGGGCAAGGGGGAAAAAAGTCTCCTTTTAGTTATGTTTTATGTTGTTACTTCTTAGTAGTAGTTTTTAGCTGTTTTGATTTAGCAGATTTAAAGGTCGTTTTTTTAAATCTATGTGAATTGTTTACGGCCTTTACTCAATACTTTATGAGTGGGGTTCTTCCTCCTGGGGGGGGCGGTCTCGGACTCTCTTGGGTGATCATGGCTAGGCATTCGTTTAAATGGTGCACCTGGAATTTTAAAGGGAGTCACTCACCAATTAAAAGGAAAAAGATATTGTCAAGTCTTAAAAAAGAGAAGGTCGATGTAGCCCTATTACAGGAAACATACCTAACTGACAAGGAGCATTTGAAGCTGCAACATGGAGGGTTTGGCCAGGTGTTTTTCTCTTCTGTTAACTCGAAAAGTAGAGGAGTGGCCACTCTCATCCGGAAGAATCTTCCGTTTCAAATGTTAAGCCAAATAAAGGATGGGTCCGGGCGGTTTATAATACTTAAAGCTCTAAAACATGGCGAGATGTATGGGATCCTAAATGTGTATTGCCCTCCGGCACATCCTTTTAAATTCATACCGGATGCGCTCTCCAGATTAATGGCCCTTCGGGCGCGTCATACAATTATAGGGAGGGATTTCAAATGTATCATTGACCCCGAGGTGGACAGGATACCTAGGGGCTCTGCGGGTATGTCTCTGCAATCTAGGCAGTTGGTTGATCTGAACAGGGAGCTGGGACTGGTGGATGTGTGGAAATGTCTTCATCCTGAGGGCAGAGATTTTACCTTTCATTATAACCCACGTAAATGCCATACTAGAATTGATATGTTTTTTGTCCCTTCGACCTTTTTGTCCCTTCGACCTTTTTGAACTCGGTACTGTCCTGCAAAATAGGGAATATAGCTGTTTCTGACCATGCGGCAGTGTATATGGAGGTTAAGGCTGGTGGTGATGAGATGGACTCCCAACACTGGCATATGGACCCTTTCCCACTGAAAGATAGTAGTTTATGGAATACGTTTTGCAGGAATTTAAAGCTTTCTGGGATATTAACTTAGGTACAGCCAGCAACCCATCGATGATGCGAGAGGCCTACGTGCGGGCCTTGTCTATCTCACATTCTGTGACCCAGAAACGACAGAGGGGAGAACAACAGCAACTGCTCGAGGCTCGCCTGATGGCAGCTGAGTCAGCGTATATTAATAGGCCGTCCATACCCAAATTATAGCGGAATACAGCCCTCAGGGCTACTTTGAATACTGCACTTCATCAAACAGCATCACTGGCTAAGCCAGCGTTAGTGTCTGTCCCTAATTACCCAGACAGTAGTTTAATAGTCAACTCATTGTTTTGGGTCTGGAGTCACATGGACTCAGACCAAATAAGGACAGTAGTTTCCTTCCCGAAAGGACATGAGTGAACCAGATGGGTTTTTTCTGACGAACGACAATGGATTCATTGTCATCGTTAGAGCCTTAATTCCAGATTTAAAAAAAAAACAACTAACTGCTGGCTGTAATGCATTTTGGGATACCATGGGGTCATGGACGGTGCTACAGAAATGCAAGTGTTTCTGTCCTGATGCAACACAATTTCATGGCTCAAAAGGTAGAAGACCTCAAAAGGTGGTGGAGGGTAAATTCTTTTTTTCCCTGTGAATGGGACTTCCATTTATTGGAACAACATAGCATTAGAATTTTGCTTTATTCGGGAATAGTTAGCAGTTAGAAGGGATTTATTTGATTTGCTAATAGTTTAGTTAATTTGTTCACTGTTAGTGTTAGATAAATAAATTGTTACTTGTTAATTTTAAAGTGAGTGTCAGGTACTTATTTTCTTTAATTATTGGAAGTTGCTGAAAAGCAGGTTACACCAATTTTTACACTCTTTTTATAGATTATAGGGCGAGGCGTTCCTCTTTGGGTGGTTCTGTTTAGTTCTCAGAGTGGGCGGATGTGTCAACCTCCACTTTATAACAATAGTAAAACCTCAACTGGATGTTCACAATACTATTGCATTAGGTTCCCCAGCTTTCATCCATTTTGACCCCTTTGCTGCCAGATTTCCTCCTAACCTGCAGGATAGAACGGTCCTTTGTGAGTCAGCTCCACAAATAATGAACCAAATTTTACTGAAAAGCAGGTGTGTTGCTGAAGGTGTTTCCCTAGGCCTCATCAGGACAAATGTAGCAGTTCCAAGTCTCAAATAATCACTGCTATGGACCAGACCAAACCCCCTCAAAACATAATCAAGTTGATAACCTAGACTCTAACTTTTACTTGGTCAAACAACTAGGCTTCAAGCAAACACGCTTTATTCCTTCACCATGTTAAAATATAAACAGACAAAAAGAATTGGCATAGCTTTAACTCTATTGAAATACTTAACAAAAATAATATATGATTTAACTATAACTCATCAACTTTTCAATATAGCAGCATCCCATAAGTCCACTCTCAGTAAAGGCAAATTCAGCAAAAATGAATAATATAAATAAATAACACAACAGATTTATTTAAAAGATATTTACCCAGCTTTCCATGGAGCAGACACCTTTGCATCAGGTTTACAACATCCCTTTTCAACAGAATGGAACAATTCCCTCTTAAAGGCACATATTGTCACTCAATAATATTCACTGGAGGAGAAAAGGCTGCTGATTGGGTAAGGCATTGCCATGGAGAAAACAACACAGAATCACAGACTCCCCAAGCCCCCTGGTAATTGAAAGGAGACACAAGGCTTGAACATTATTATTTTTGCTTGCAATTCCCAGCACACAAATGTCTGCTGTTTTCAACAAGTGAAAATGAGCCACGTTACAAGCTCAGAATGATGATATGAAATGGCTGGTTAGCATCGCTGTTTCTGCAATCAGAATTGTTCAGCAAGTGCTGTCCAATTAACTGAGTAGACATTTTGTTTTGGTGTCGCAGGCTTGGACTGGTTGAGTGCATTCTGTATATTCTGCCTATTACAAACAACCAAAAGTTAATAATACTGAGTGCACTAATAGATACAAAAAACTAGTTTAAGATAATCAGTTAAACTCAATGTGGCTCATTTATACTTGCTTCAACTGCTATACATTCATACACAGATGTGTTTCCTCAACAAACAAAGAAATTGTTTGTTTTACTTTTGGATTATCAGGAAACTTGGGCAGCATTTGGTTCCCTCTTGCTTTCTCCATGGCAACACTATTGTTCTTAATCTTTGCTCAAGTATTTTTTAAAAATCGCAAAACGAGTCCAGAAGTGGAGAAATGCAGAGGTTGTGGAGGTCTGAGAGCCTGGAAAAGGCTACTGAGATTAAAACTGAGGCTAGTCTGGACTGACAGCGAATGAAGGTCAGTGAGCAGAGAGAGCTAAGGTGTGAACAGGTCTTGGTCTGAGCTAGGGTCATGGTCAGCAGGATTCTGCATTGTATAATTTACCATAACATAACATGACCTAACTTCATCTGCCAAGTATATGACATTTGGACAGAAATATTACAAAAAAAAAGTGAGCTCTGGATTACTCATCTAGTGATATGACCACTGTGTTGTTGCCTCTGCTTACATTTGTTCAGGTGATTATAAGACAAACACATAAGACATAGAGCTTCAATAAATCTCTCTTTTCAGCAATATATAAGTTCCCTACTAGTAATCAAATGACAGACTAAAATCATCCTGTTTACCAAGATGAAAAGCCTTCCATGGCAGCACCCTGACCAGTCAAAGTTAGCTTAACAACCAGATACTTTTCGTAAAATATGCATTTTCTGAAATTTTGAATTTATGCAATTTTTAACGTGTTCACAAGACATGGGTGTTGCTGGCTCCACCAGTATTTATTACCTACCCTTAACTGCTCAGAGA
The DNA here is from genome assembly GCF_037043375.1 of Chiloscyllium plagiosum. Classification (NCBI taxonomy): domain Eukaryota; kingdom Metazoa; phylum Chordata; class Chondrichthyes; order Orectolobiformes; family Hemiscylliidae; genus Chiloscyllium; species Chiloscyllium plagiosum. The sequence goes on along the minus strand of NW_028270144.1, from coordinate 18,697,077 downwards.
CCAGTGAAGAGTCAGCCACATTGTTTCGGGTCTTGTGTCACACATAGGCCAGGTCAGGTAAGGCAAGGATGGTGCAAACAGATGGATTTCTACAACAGCCACAGCTTTTAGGCTATCTTACAATCCAAAATTAAAATTTCCCTGACTGTCTGTCATGGTTTATCTCACGCTCAGAGTATTGGCATGAGTTCTGGGTAATTTGTCCAGTGACATTATCACTACATCACTGTTGCTGCTTAAACTTGTTCTGATCAGCCTCAGACAAAGTTCAACACGTCTCTATTTTCAGCAGTATACAGATTCTGTGCAAATGATGGACAAAATGCTCTCACTTCCTGTTTACCAAGGTGAAGGGAACATGACTCTGCACCCTCATTCATACAAAGACCCATTGACCCCTAACCGATTCCCCCCACCACCCCTAACCCTCCAACTTACCCACACCCCTCCCCACTCACTGATTTTAATCTTAATAACCTTCTCCAGTTTAGGACCTCTGCACTTACTCATTTCTGGGGAGAGCACAGCGGCTCAGTGGTCAGCACTGCTGTCTCACAGCGCCAGGAACCCAGGTTCGATTCCTACCTCGGGCGACTGTGTGGAGTTTGCACATTCTCCCTGTATTTGTGTGGGTTTCCTCTGGGTGTTTCAGTTTCCTCCCACAATCCAAAGATGTGCAGATCAGGTGAATTGGCCATGCTAAATTGCCCATAGCGTGAGGTGTATTAGTCAAAGGTAAATATAGGGTAGGGGAAAGAGTCAGAGTGGGTTACTGTTCAAAGGGTTGGTGTGGACTTGTTGGGCCAAATGGCCTGTTTCCATACTGTAGGTAATCTAATCTGAGTATTCTGAATTTTAATGACACCACTGTTGGAGAGACTGTACCTTCAGCTAGCTGTATCCCTAACCCTGAAATTCTCTCCCCAAAACTACTCTGTCTTCCTTTTCTTTTCCAAGGCCATCATTAAAACCCAACCCTGTCACCTGTCCTAAGCTCCTTATGTGGCTGAGTGACAAATTTCACTTCACAATATTCCTGTGAAATGACTGGATACATTTCATTCTGTTATATAAACGTGGACTATTGTCATCTAAGCTTGATAAGAATGGCCGAGAGTACAAGCAAGTTGGTATTGTGTGTCAAGACAAAACAGTCACAGTGAGGGTATTGGAATTTTGGCCCAAACACACAATGACTCTAAAGAAAGGACAAAGTTATATTTAAATTATATTTCCCTCATGCTGATGAACGCATTCAAAAGGTGAAGCTTCAAAAGGTGGAATTTTGACATTTCCAAAATATACACGGAGGAAGAGGCTCCATGGTCCCCACATAGAGTCATACAGCACTGAAACAGACCCTTCCGTCCAACCAGTCCATACCAGACATAATCCCAAACTAAATAGTCCCAGATGCCTGCTCCTGACCCATGTCCCTCCAAACCATTTCTATATCTGTACTTATCGAAATGTCTTTTAAACTAAAAAGTCAATGGAAAGCACATCCAATATCTCAATGGTTGTCCCACAGCAATTTAAACCCTTGTGTCAGGAGCAAGTCAGTGAATTACCAGCCAATGGGAAGGCCGGCAGCTCTTAAACCCAGTACAGCCCAGTGGGATTAGTGGCTATGGCTGGGATTACAGGCAGTGCCCTCATAAAGGATCCTGGGTACATCTACTGTCGTAGGTCCTGGTGAGGAGGGAGGAGGGGTAGGATCAAGATGCCAGGGCAGAGGGAGAGTTTAAAACCAAGGGGTGGAGGAGGCCAGGAATGGCCTCTGTGCAGTCATCCAATGGGACCGGGGGTCCTTTGCTTAACACTAAACTAGCAGAATCAGCTGGACCTCCTGAATTGCATGGCTTCTTGGACAGGGGTGGGATAAGGCCATAAATTGCCCATTTAAGGGCCATATTGAGTCCAAGAGCAGGAGTCCATGCCTCCCCTGGTCTGGAGAACTCTACACAGGTTGGGGTGGAAGGTAAGGCAGCAGGAAGGTCACCCACTCAGGACTTTAATCCTCTAGACCGGGCAGAGGGTGCAGCAACAAACCGTGCCCTCAGTTTCCACAGACTGACAATTACCTGGAACGTCAGATAACCAAGAGAATCACTTTCACAAGATTGCTATCTTGATATTCAGCTTGTGTATGTCTGAGTGAGTGAGTGAGAGAGAGAGCGCGTGCGCAAGTGAGCGAAGGGGTGAGGACATTTGTACTTGACCCCAGTATCTGGCATCGAGAACAAGCAGCTGAGGTCTCCCACAGAGCGACTAAGCAGATGACACAAAGATTTGCACTTTTAACTTCATGTTCTGCTTTAAATTAAGAAAGATTCTAAGTTAACTATTATCTTATTTCTTTATTTTTCTACTTTTTCTCTGAAGGCAATGCTCAACTTTATAAACTTTGTTTCTCTTGTTACTTTGTTCCTATGTATTTTGTACCTAAGATGGCACTGTGTGTGGCGACGTTATACACTTTTCACTGCATATGAATACACATGACAATAAAATATAAATCTAAAGATGTGCCATAGGGGGTGGGGAGAGAGAGAGAGATAGAGAAAACACAAAAATAAGTAGAAACTTGAAAATGACAACATAGGAAACCCAGAGTACGCCCAGTAGAGTGTGTCAGTGAGAGTGCACATTCTACAAAGCACAAGAGGGGCAACACAAGGGAGGGAGGACGAACACCTTATTTTTAACTTTCACTATCGATTGACAAAGGGAAATCAGGGATCAATGCCTCGGTGATCACAACCTCTCACATCAACACAGCAAAAGCTTTCAGTGAACTTGACAAATCTTAAGGTCTAGTTTTGAACAAATGAATATTTTTTCCAGTACTAATTGCAAGGGTTAAAAAAAACGTACTTTGCTATATGAATGTTTAAAACTTGAATAAAGACAAAACTTCTTATTGATGTTTTAAAGGTTAAACATTGAGAGAACTACAAGATGCTGGAGCCAATGACTGCAGTTTACAATTTCTGCCACCTACAAATGGATCCCACCACCAGGAATACATTTCCCTCCCTATCTGCAAAGACTGTTCACTCCACGACTACCTGGTCAACCCACCCTCCCGTCCTGGCACCTTCCCCTGCCACTGCAGGAACTGCAAAACCTGTGCCCACACCTCTCCCCTCACCTCCATCCAAGGCCCCAAAGGAGCCTTCCACATCCATCAAAGTTCTACCTGCACATCCACTAATATCATTTATTGTATCCGTTGCTCCCGATGCGGCCTCCTCTACATTGGAGAAACTGGACGCCTCCTAGCAGAGCGCTTTAGGGAACATCTCTGGGACACCTGCACCAATCAACCCCACCGCCCCGTGGCTGAACCTTTCAACTCCCCCTCCCACTCTGCTGAGGATATGCAGGTCGTGGGCCTCCTCCATCGCCACTCCCTCACGACCCGATGCCTGGAGGAAGAACGCCTCATCTTCTGCTTCGGGGCCCTTCAACCCCAGGACATCAATGCGGACTTCATCAGTTTCCTCATTTCCCCTTCCCCCGCCTTACCCTACTTCCAACACCCCGTCCTCATGACTTGTCCCACCTGTCAATCTTACTTCCCACCTATCCACTCCACCCTCCTCTCCGACCTATCGCCTTCACCCCCAACTCCATCCACCTACTGCACACTCAGCTACCCTCTCGCCAGCCCCAACCCACCCATTTATTTCTTCAACCCAGAGGCTCCCAGCCTCACTCCTGATGAAGGGCTCCTGCCCAAAATGTCAAATTTCCTGCTCCTTGGATGCTGTCTGACCTGCTGCGCTTTTCCAGCACCACACACTCGACTCTGATCTCCAGCATCTGCAGACCTCACTTTCTCCTGCAGTTTACAATATAAAGGCTGTTAAAAATAACTTAACTATTTGGAGTTCCTGTTTGTTCTCTTGGTTAGTATTTTTGTTCAAAGATAGCACAGAGCAAAAAGTGCTGTGCTAATTAAATGACAAAGAGAACCCAAAATAACTCACTACATTTAATTTTCATAATCCTGGAACGTACAAGCCAACACTCTCAGGATTACACTGGTATTCCTTATGAATAGATTGCTGTGATTTGGATTCTAAGAGTTAAATTACAGTTCAAAAAAAAGTGTGGCTGCCAAGCAGATACCTTTAAATGTAATAAAGTGAAATGATTGCACTGTAAGTACCATTCTGCAATACCTCCTCTGCATTATCCTACAAGATTGCAATTATGTAAAAAATGTTCTTTGATTTCAGTGTTGATAGAAATAGTCTGGCAATATTTAGACATACCTATAATCCAAAATGTGCAAATCAGATCTTTTGTTGCTTGATAATACCTCATTAGGGGTGGTGCCCAAACGCACTTAGCAATAAGAACAAAAGGGAGAAATTTGCATTCAGTGTCTTTCACAAACTCTGGATAATCCAATGAGCAATCTTACCTTGCTATTTGGTATCTAATTAGTGTGCGCATTTTTATTATTGCGATGTTGACACCTTGCAATGGTCTTAACCCAGAGAGCACAGGAGGCTGGGTCATTCAGCATATTCAAGACAAAGTTAGATAGTTTTTGATCTCCAAATGAGACACAGAGTTACATATGGTAGGCAGGAAAGTGGAGCTAAGGCCACAAACGCATCAGCAACATGATTTTATTCCCTCCTGGCCTCAGACCATACAGATATGGAATTATATTGCAGTTCCTTCACTGTCATTAGGCCAAAATCCTGGAACACCCTTCCTAACAGCAGAGGGAGTATACTCATTACTGTAAGGAGTTCAAAAAAGTGGTTCACTGGCCCACTCCCAAGGGCTATTAGTGATGGACATGAAATACTGTTTTAACAGATATTACCCAAGTTATGTGAATGAATAACTTTTTAAAAATCCATACCTGCGCTGACGGGTTATGTCTGTATAAGCTGCCGTTCCTGTGACAGAATGTGTGTGCTGTAGGAAATGATACAAATGTAATACCCAAGTCCCACGAGTGAATAATCAAAACCTCCCTTTGCAGCTGATTGTTAATGTAGATGTGAAAATGGAAACTGTTCCTTTCCAATCCACTCCAGGAAAGTTCAGAAGTCACAAACATCACTTTAAAAATGACCATCTAATCTTTCTATTCCACTGCTGTTTGGGGGTTTTGCTGTGCATAAACTAGCTGGCACCTCTGCTTCATCACAACAATGACAAAGCTTAAGGAGAAAAAAGCTTACTTAATTGGACAGTAAGCATTTTGGATTATCCTCAGCTTGTGAAAGATATTAAATGCAAGTTTCTCTGTTTGCTCTTATTAGTATATGTTGACATTTAGAGTGGTAATGATCGAAACTTGAAAGGGTTCAGAAAAGATTTACAAGGATGTTGCCAGGGTTGGAGGATCTGAGTTACAGGGAGAGGCTGAACAGGCTGCGGCTGTTTTCCCTGGAGCGTCGGAGGCTGAGGGGTGACCTTATAGAGGTTTACAAAATTATGAGGGGCATAGATAGGATAAATAGACAAAGTCTTTTCCCTGGGGTCGGGGAGTCCAGAACTAGAGGACATAGGTTTAGGGTGAGAGGGGGAAGATATAAAAGAGACCTTAGGGGCAACTTTTTCATGCAGAGGGTGGTACGTGTATGGAATGAGCTGCCAGAGGATGTGGTTGAGGCTGGTACAATTGCAACATGTAAGAGGCATTTGGATGGGTATATGAATAGGAAGAGTTTGGAGGGATATGGGCCAAGCGCTGGCAGGTGGTACAAGGTTAGGTTGGGATATCTGGTCGGCATGGACGGGTTGGACTGAAGGATCTGTTTCCATGCTGTACATCTCTATAACTCTGACCATGCAGACAGTTGCCGGAGGCAGGAATCGAACCCAGGTTCTTGGTGCTGTGAGGCAGTAATGTTAACCACTGAGCCACCATGCTGTCCCTAATTTGCATCACAAATCTGTCTAAATACACCAGAGTGTTCAAGCAATACTGATTCAAAGAACATAACTTTTCGTTAGTATATAATTGTAATCTTGTAGGAGTTGTGAAACTATACAAAATAAGCATTGATCTTGTTCCTGAGTGCAGAGGGCATTTGGAGAATGGTACTTTAGTGCAATCATTCCACTTTATTGCATTTAAACATTAAACCACAGGCACTATGTGGCAGCCAAGTCTTGAACATAAACAGAAGCAAAGTGGTACATTCCAAGGCAGGTGAATCCATACAGTGTGTGGAACAACAAACGGTATTGTATTAGCCTCTAGTAGGAGGACTGGGGAGTGTTGGTTTGGATAAGTCATTAATACTGTCCTTACTATCCAACTTCAACGAATGTACAAGACTGCAAATGTGGTACAAAATTGAACCTAGGACAAATATTATTAGCTCATCGTCATCAGAGAAACTGACTCAAAGAGCATCTTGCTGTAACACTGCTGTCAAAATTGCATAGATTTTGCAGAACAGAAACAGGCCATTCAGCCTATCTGCTCCATGCCAATGTTTATGTCCCACATGACCCTCTTCCCATGTCCCTGCATTCCAACCCATCCCATCAGTATTCACTTCTATTCCTTGCTTCCTTAAACCTTTGGGCTATTTATCTTGACCACTTCCTGTGGTCGCAATTTCCACTTTCTCACCGCACTCTGAAGAAAAGTCTCCTGAAACCATGATTTATTAGTAACTCTTTTATATTTATGATCTTGAGTTTTGCATTCCCTAATCATGGAAACATAATTATGTCCATTGTAGCGAAATCCCCCATAATCTTAAAGACCTTGATCAGATTTCCCCTAGGTCTTCTCTTTTCTCGAGGATTAGCACCCCAGCCTGTTCACACCTTCCTGAAATCCTCTCAGTTCTGCAATCAACAATACAAAACCTTCATTGACAGGACAACTCTCTAATACCAGTGACAAAGGTGGAAGTAGTTGCCATAGTCTCACCAGACCATAGAGTATGCTCGCATTGGACAGGATTGTCATGGTAATCTTGAAAATAAATCAAGAAAGCTAATGGAATGCTGGCCTTTATACCTGGAGGACCGGATAGATCCCACTTGGAGTAATATGAGCAGATCTGGGCACGATACCAGAGGAAGGATTTCTTTAGCTTTAGAGAGAATACAACATACTTTACAAGAGTGATATCCAGACTTTGGGGGTTAAGGTACGAGGAGAGATTGTACAAATTAGCTCTAGGAATGTTTATGGGTGATCTGATTGAAGGCTTCAAGATTTTAACAGGACGACACAGGGTAGATCAAGACAAACTGTTTCCACTGGTTGGAGGATTCTCAAAGTAGGGGGCATGGTCTGAGAATTAGGGTCAGACCATTCAAGAGAGATGTTAGGAAGCATGTCTACACACAAAGATTGGTAGATGTTTGAAGCTCTCTTCCAATTAGGGGAGTTGATGGGAGATCAGTTTAAATCTGAGATAAATATATTTTTGTTAAGCAAAGGTATTAAGGGATATGAGCCAATGGCAGGTATATAAAGTCATGGCCACAGATCTGCCATGATCTTATTGAATGGCAGAACACACTCAAGGGGCTGAATGGTCTACCTCAGTTCCTACGATTAAGTGCTGGCGTTGTCAGTCCCAAGAATGAATACATTTAGTAAGCCCACACATACAAATTTGATCAATCGGTTCCAGTACAGCTGGGATCAGTCTGTGTGAGAAAGAGTTGAAGGTAGAGAACAAAGTAGCAGTAGATGACCTGTGAGCAGTGCGCCTGCCTCTCCAGAAGCTTTGGAGAACACCACTCTCCGTCTTGTTGGCCACAGAAGGAAAAAAAAGTGTCCATGAAACAGCCAAATAGCTTAATAAATCAAACCTGCTAATCCTCCCAATGTCTCCATGGCAGGAAAGAGGAAAGGGGGAAGATTGCTGATCAAATGTGCTTAATATGGAGTGGTACCCCTCAAGCTAAGACCATCTGTCACTTTAAGCAGAAAGTGATGCCTATGGTCCCTCACCGATTCTGGCCCACCTATCAACAGCAAGTCTAAAAGGAAGTACAAAGTACAACCTATTCTGAGCGCAATTATAATGTATCTGTCACTATTCTCTCGACAACGCAAGACAGGTTCTTCCTGACTCCAATATAATCCCCTGTGAAGTGCGTCATTGCAGTAGGGCATTGGGCAATATTATATTCCCTTTGTCAAAACGCCAAGTGCAATAGGGTTAAATTTTACGCAGAGTAAATAATGTTCAATGCAGCTCTGTGAAGACAGCATCCAGTGAAAACTGACATTTTTCATATCATACACACACACACATATAAATGAAGGCTTGTGAAGAGGAACCAAACTGACCCTAGCAAAGATAAATCAAACAGACCAGCATCTCCATTCAGTTAATCAATACCAGAGAGGTCAGACTAAACAACAGAACTGTAAGTGCAGGCAGGAAATGTGGAATTCTTCTCAGAAAACACTCCTCCTACCCCCCACAGCATTTGAATTTTGACACAACTCATGAAAGTTGAGGCGAGAAAGTTGCAACATCTTGAAATAATCAGACGCCAACTGTGGAGACAATAAAACCTTTGAAATCATATGTTCAACTGGTATCCTGAAGCTTGTAAGCCACAAACTCCCATTATACATGCTGGCGTGTCACTTGGTTAGTTTAAACGTTACACCAAAGTACACAAAATTATTTTGGTTAAAACAAGAATCCATTGATGTTACTTGACAAAAAAAATGTAGGATAATCATTTAAGTGTCATTCCGAAGATGTATCAATGAAAACAAACCAAGATATGAATCCCATTTACTTTCCAAACAGCTAACAGACACATAAATAATGGGTTCCCCATCCCGTATTCATTTCACAAAAGTGCAAGTTTAATAATAACGGCCAAGAGTTTTCCCGAGTGCGTCACTCACTTTACAAATCATAATAAAAGTTAGATGTAGGCCATTCGGGCTGTTATACCTAGCCCCCATTCAATGAGATCTTGACTGATCTGTTTGTTTCAAATTCCACAGTTCAATTTACCCCAATAAGAATTGTTTTGTTAAAAAAATGTTCATTTTTCGAATAAAGTGCTACACTTACAAACTATACATTACTTACTTGTGTAAGCTGTTTTCTTTCAGAAACAAATTAATGCAATTCTACTTCTGCATGATCAAGTTAATGTTTTATGTGCTACAGCATAACAAGAAAACAATGGTAAAATATTGGCTGAAGGATTTTATTTTGCTCAATATTAAGTGAGCAGTCCACTCAATGAAACTCTGGCCATTACATAAATCTCCAGTTTCTACTGAACACCAGAAATCACGTACGAATGCTATTCAACAGAGTCAGAGATGAACAGCACGGAAACAGACCCTTCGGTCCAACTCACCCATGCCAACCAGATATCCTAATCTAATCTATTCCCACACACGCACCACCCCCTGCATGAAAACACTGCCCCTTCAGTCCCTTTTTTCCCCTCTCATCCTATAAACATATGCCCTCTAGTTCTGAACTCCCCCACCCCAGGGAATTTTGAAGAATTCTGCCCTATTTCTTCCTAGCCCACTCAAATCTCTCATCTTCTCCACTGCCCCAACAACAGGGAAATGTTCTGTAACCAACCGACTCCCACAGCTACTTAGATTACACCTTCTCCCACCCTGCCCCCTGTAAAAACGCCATCCCATATTCCCCAATTCCTTCGTCTCTACCGCGTCTGCTCCCAGGAGGACCAGTTCAAATACCGAACAACCCAGATGGCCTCCTTCTTCAAAGACCGCAATTTCCCCCCAGACGTGATCAACGATGTTCTCCACTGCATCTCCTCCACTGCCCTCGAGCCCCGCCCCCTCCAATCGCCACCAGGACAGAACCCCACCGGTCCTCACCTACCACCCCACCAACCTCCAGATACATCGTATCATCCGTCGTCATTTCCGCCACCTCCAAACGGACCCCACCACCAGGGATATATTTCCCTCCCCTCCCCTATCAGCATTCCGAAAAGACCACTCCCTCTGTGACTCCCTCGTCAGGTCCACACCCCCCACCAACCCAACCTCCACTCGCGGCACCTTCCCCTGCAACCGCAAGAAATGCAGAACTTGCGCTCACACCTCCTCCCTTACTTCCCTCCAAGGCCCCAAGGGATCCTTCCATATCCGCCACAGATTCACCTGCACCTCCTCACATCATTTACTGCATCCACTGCACCCGATGTGGCCTCCTCTATATTGGGGAGACAGGCCGCCTACCTGTGGAGCGTTTCAGAGAACACCTCTAGGACACCTGGACCAACCAACCCAACCACCCCGTGGCTCAACACTTCAACTCCCCTTCCCACTCCACCAAGGACATGCAGGCCCTTGGACCCCTCCATCGCTAGACCATAGCAACACGACGGCTGGAGGAAGAGCGCCTCATCTTCCGCCTAGGAACCCTCCAACCACAAGGGATGAACTCAGATTTCTCCAGTTTCCTCATTTCCCCTCCCACCACCTTGTCTCAGTCCCAACCCTCGAACTCAGCACCACCTTTCTAACCTGCAATCTTCTTCCTGACCTCTCCGCCTCCACCCCCACTCCAGCCTATCACCCTCACCTTAACCTCCTTCCACCTATCTCATTTCCAATGCCCATCCCCCAAGTCCCTCCTCCCTACCTTTTATCTTAGCCTGCTTGGCACACTTTCCTCATTCCTGAAGAAGGGCTCATGCCCGAAACGTCGATTCTCCTGCTCCTTGGATGCTGCCTGACCTGCTGCGCTTTTCCAGCAACACATTTTCAGCTCTGATCTCCAGCATCTGCAGTCCTCATTTTCTCCTAAAGGTTCTGTAATGCCAGTTTTGAGACTTCCCAAGAGATTATTTAAGGCATTTGCTTCAAAGCCTGTTAAATATTATCATGCCTTCCATATTGTCAGTATAATCTGTCTGAAACTAAGTCAGTACTAACTCAACTAAGACCAAGTATACCAGCCATATGAAGAAAATGCTCAGATCCATCATTTTAACCACCTTGACATTTTTGGACACACCACATATTTGAGAAGACTCTGCCTTATCTACTTTCAGTGCTTCGTTCCATATATGTTTTAAGTATTGAATTTTACAGGCACTCAACACAACTGGTTTACCTGCTCCTTATGAGCCTTCCATCATCCCTATTCAATTCAGCCCATCAGCCTGTCATGTGGTTATCCAGCTTTGTGTAATACACAATACACTGAGTTTAATTTCAACTATTCCGGCTTAATCCCTCTTCTGTTGCTTCAAGGTTAGGTAATGGCCTAATGGTATTATTGCTGGCCTCTTAATCCAGACACCCAGGTAATGTTCTGGGTTCAAATCTCGCCATGGTGGATTGTGAATGCAATAAAGATCTGGAATTAAGGGTCTCGTGATGGCCCTGAATCCATTTCCAATTATCGGAGACAACCCGTCTGGTTCACTAACGTCTTTCAAGAAGAGAAACTGCCATTCCTACCTGGTCTGACCTAATGTGACTCCAGACCCACAACAATGTTGTTGATTCTTAACTGTCCTCTGGGCAATTAGGGATGGGCAATAAATACCCTTTAAGAAATTTGACTCTCTGTTGCAAATGAAAACACATCTCACATTCACCATTAGTCATACATAATCTTGATGGGAGTAAACATTTGAGTTGGGATTATTTTATTCATTCCCAGGACGAGGACATTGCTGGCTAGGCCCAGCATTTAATAGGCAAAAATGAGGACTGCAGATGCTGGAAACCAGAGTTTAGATCAGAGTGGTGTTGGAAAAGCAGAGCAGGTCAGGCAGCATCCGAGGAGCAGGAAAAATTGACATTTCGGGCAAAAGCCCTTCATTTATTGCCCATTGTATTGATTCATGATCATCATCAGACTGTTAATTCCCAGATGTTTATTGTATTCAAATTCCACCATCCCCTGTAGTGAGATTTGAACCCAGGTCCCCAGGACATTACTTGGGTTTCTGGATTAACAATCCAGCGATAACACCATTAGGCCATTGCCGTCCCCTTCAGTTACACGAAAAGACTGGCGTAGCCTGAATTGTTCTCCTTCCAAAAGGTTCATGGTAGATTTCGAGATGCCCAAATTTATGAAGGGCTTTGGCAGATAAGCTTCCATTGGGCAGGAGGATTGGTAACTAGAGAAAACAGATTCAAGCCAACTGGCAAAGAAAGGAGTGAAATATTTTTATGAATTACATTTAATACTTTAATCATGGAACTGGAAAAATACTTCAAAAGAAAGATTTTGTGAGGCTACAGGGAAAAAAACAGGATGATGGCGATTCTTTTATTCAAGTAAATAAAGACAACTGCTCAGTATTCATTAATAAATGCTCCCCCCTAACCCCACCACACCACTCATTTGCCCCTCGAACAAGGGGGAACAGAGACTTTTTAAAAAAATATTGTAACAATACAATTCTGAATTAGCCACCAGTGACTGGGCCAATCAGCTGTGAACCTGCTCTAGCGTTGCTGAAAGGACACTCCACCATTAGAATAGAACACCTACAGCAGGCCATTCAGCCCATCCCGACCATCCTACCCTATCCCTGTAATTCCCACTGCTAATCCACCGAACCCGCATATATCTTTGTGACTGTGGGAGAAAGGCCACACAGAACATGGGGGAAACATGCAAACTCCGTTGCCCAAGGCTGGAATCAAACCTGGGACCCTGGTGCTGTGAGGCAGTGTGCTAACCACTGAGCCAGCGTGCTGCTGTACCTAGACAGCACTCAGAGGAGATTTTGAATTACTTGGTACCACAAAAGGAGGATATTACTAAACTCCATATAGTCCTGAGTCAGGGCAGTAGTGGATGTTCAAGGATTTTAAGTTCAGCGAAGTTAGTGCAATTCTTTAGGAGAGAATTCATAACTTCGAGGTGATAAACATGCAATAATTATTGATAAACCCAATAGGGAATTCAGAAGAAACCTCTTTACTCAGAACGGGGGAATGCGCACACTGTTCTAATATGGCTGGTCAGTTCTAAAACATGTAAGGGAATACTGTATGAACATAAGGAAGAAAAGAACAGAGGCTTATATTGATAAACTGGGGTAAAGAAGTGGGGAGGGGGCCTTGCATGAAGGATAAACACCAGCACAGTCCGTATGGACTGAAAAGGTCTGTTTCTGTGTTGTAAAATCTGTGTGAAAATAGACAAGCCATTGAACAGCAGAGGACTTGAAGCACAAACCACAGGGTCAGAGATACACTGCCATTTGCAGACCCCAATCCAATCCCTTCACTTGGCAAAACAGTAATGGACATAATTTTTTCAGAATGTTCAGGAAACAGGTGAGAAAACAAACCACACTAAACATTACACCAGAGTTCAGTGGATATGAGTGAAGCTATACTGAAGGTCACTGCTCTTTGAAGGTTAACCTTCATGAAAACGTTACTGGAGTGGAGCAGACTCGTGGGATTATATCCTGTCCTTTCCTTTGAAGCTGCTGTAGCTTTTGCCCCTTTCTTCCCAGCAGAGTTAGGCTTCCTGTGGTCTCCACATTGCGACTTGACATAAAAAAAAATCACTTCTCCGAAACCACTCTTCTACTATTAGCAGGCAGGACTTGGCTGGGTTGTAACAGAGCCCTGTTTAAAAAGCTCCCATGAACAGATATCCTCTCAGAGTCTCCCAACACAAAAGGAGGACATTCACCCCATCCAGACTGTACTAGCTCTTTGAAAGAGCTGCTGAAATATTCCCAGTTCATTACGGTTTCCTGTTATCCCCATCATTGTCCTCCTTTGCAAACTTATATTCAATTCTCTTCTGAAAGTTACTTTTGAATCTGTTTTATTGACCTTTCAGGTAGCACAACCCAAATCACAAAAAGCCACCACAGATCAGCCAGGTTCTACCATAGTGCACCAACCCAATCCCAAATGGTCACTCTGGCCAGGACCGGGTTGGGAAGGCAAAATAGATACATATATTTCACAGAGCAATAGGGTTTCCCCATGAGGGAGATCAATTTGTAATATGATCGCCCCTTGTGTATTCAATCTACAAAACTGGTCATTCCCATAAGATAGAGTTTTACCAAATCTCCTGATGGTAGGATCTACCTTCTTTTGCCAACAGTAGTTTGGAGTGCGTATAATGATGCCCAGTGCACTTCGTAGAGAAAACATGAACATCAAAGGACTGGCGATCACTGTGAACTTCAAATCTATTGAGAAAATGATTTGAAAATTATCAGTAAATAAAAGTAATACTATACCAACCATAACCCTATTGAATGGTATAGCATACATTAAGGGACTAAATGGTCTATTCTTGCTCCTATTTCTTATAGTCTTATATATATTTTATCTTAATATTTAGTTATTTAAAGAGAGTGGTGCAGACAGGTACTCTCGCAACATTTAAGAAGCATCTCGATGAGTATCTAAAATGTTGCATGTGGACTTCACCAGTTTCCTCATTTCCCCTCCCCCCCACCTTTCCCCAGTTCCAACCTTCCAGCTCAGCACCATCCTCATGACTTGTTCTACCTGCCAATCTCCCTTCCCACCTATCCACTCCACCCTCCTCTCTGACCTATCACCTCCATCCCCACCCAATTCACCTATGGTACTCTTTGCTACCTTCTCCCCAGCCCCATATGCTACACAGCAATAAATCTAGACATAGTTAAAAAACATTTTTCTAGCTACAGTACGAAAGGTTATCAGAATTCGTGATCTCATCTTCGGGGACGAGATACAATTTACTTGCAGTCCCCTAGTGACTCGGAGTTTAGCCAGCAACTCAGGCAAGTGGATATGAGGTTGTATCCATGGTGTAATGTTCTTGGTATCAGTGCACTGTCAGGACACATTTACAAAGTCTGCTGAGGTAAGGAAAACATTAACTTCATTTAATAAACATCTTACTTTGGCTTCATCTTGCCATGAAGCTGCCAAGGAGGGGGAGATCACATTGTGGTTCATGTACCTTTAAAGAGACATGCTTATGACACTGCTGCATGAAAGGGATAGAGATGGGTTCTCATCACACAACAATCCTCAACAGCTAGCTCTCACAGGGCTGTTGGCTCCAGATGGAGAATGGACCAGAAGATGAGGAGCTCCCCAATTAGAGAACAGCATGCTGCCTTCACAACTTTAATGAGGCCAATAGATTCATCGCCCACAGCCTATTAGTCTGCTGGTACCACTGAACCATTCCCAGTTTTCATGTTTGCAGATATTTTCAAACAACCTGTTCAGGCGTTTTATGAAACATCTCTGGAGCAGGTAGGACTTAAACCTGGGCCTTCTAGCTCTGGGAGGTAGGGACACCACCACAGAGCCACAAGAATTTTGTTGTTATTTTTTTATTATTCATTCATTTGTTTTCTGGGATGTGGGTGACACTAGCTGAGCCAGCATTTATCGCCCGTCCCCAGTTGCCCTTGAGAAGGTGGTGGTGAGCTGCCTTCATGAACCGCTGCAGTCCACCTGCTGTGGGTCAATTGGTATAACGGAGTAGCTTGCTAGGCCATTTCAGGGGGCAACTGAGAGTCAACCACATTGCTGAGGGTCTGGTGTCACATGCTGGCCAGACCACGTGAGGATGACAGATTTCCTTCCCTGAAGAACATTAGTGAACTTTAAGTAATGTATCATATCTAAACTGCTGCTTAACACTCATTAAATTATCAAAAAATTACAACAAATTGTTGACTGCCTACATTAGGTAACTCTGATCAGAAACCCACAAAAATTAAATATCATATTGTGCAACCTGATGGTATAAAGGTGTGATTCCATTTTAATTTGGATCATTTGACATACACTTAAAAAATACAGCTCTGTTGTACTCAAATAACTGTATATTTCCCAGGGCAATGCTGTATCTAATAACTAGTTCTAATATCTATTGACATCCTTCAATATCGCTTGATCAGTGCCTCATTTCTAGTGCGAGATAATATACACATTACTGCATCAGGTCAAATACTCTGTTGGGAGGCAAAATGACGAGCACTGGTGACCATCTCTAAACACTCCAATATCTTTGTGATAGAAATTTGCAAAACTAAACTGAAGTACAAGCAAATAATACCTTTAGCCACCAGACAATTTAAGCAATTAGAAGCACCAGTTTCTGAGATTATGTATAACTGTACTGATCCATCGATAGGGCATGAACCAATCCTGGTGAAGGGCTTTTGCCCGAAATATCGATTTTCCTGCTCCTCGGATGCTGCCTGACCGGCTTTGCTTTTCCAGCACCACTCTCATCTAGACTCCTATTTCCAGCATCTGCAGTCCTCGCTTTTGCCCATCAAGAGGACAAGTTTGTTCAAGACAAATAATTTTTGAAAATTTCCTTTCGTTAATTAAACAAAGGGAGTAAAATGAAAAGGCTGCAACGCAAAGCCACTAGTTGCAACTTGGTACACGCTGTTCCTGGCAGTCAATACAAAGTAACAGTGTCACACCACCTGGACAGTATTGAAGGAAGTAAAAACAGTGCAACAGCAGTTTAAAAGTTTAGATTGACACAAAGCCAGGGACACACAACTTAAGGAGGACAGTGCAGAGTTTTTAAGGCAGAATCATGGACCTTATTATGGAATTAGAGTCATACAGCTGTACAGCATGGAAACACACCCTTCGGTCCAACACGTCCATCCCAACCAAAATTCCAAACTTAATCTAATCCCATTTGCCAGCACTTGTCCCATATCCCTTTAAACCCTTCCTATTCATATGCCCATCCAAATGCCTTTTAAATGTTGTAATTGTACCAGCCTCCACCACTTCCTCTGGCAGCTCATTCCATACATGTACCACCCTCTGTATGAAAAAGGTACCCCTTAGGTTTAGGGTGAGAGAGGAAAAATTTAAAAGGGACCTATGCCCCCTAGTTCTGGACTTCCCGACCCCAGGGAAAAGACCTTGTCTATTTATCCTATCCGTGCACCTCATGATTTATAAACCTCTATCACATCCTTTACTGAATTCTAGCTGTGCAAACAAAAACGTGCTTCTATTTTACAGATCAAGTAACTAATTTAGCAAACCATACCTTTAATCCCCTCACTCAAGCCATTTAAGACTTTAGGATAAAGTCTCAGGAGTCTGGGCTTTAACAGTGTGCAACTCCAACAACTTAGTCAGTATTAGTTCTCTGGGTGATTGTAGTTTCCTCCATGTTCCTCCCTCCTTTCCATTTCCTGCTTCATAGCTGCTTCTGCAATCTTACTTGCATCCACCATATTGAAGACTGATGCAAATATCTGTTCAATTCAACTGCAATCTTTTTTTCCATCACTAATACTCCAAACTCACTTTCTACAGGATTGACTCATTTTATTAACTTGTCTTTTTTAAGAATTTGTACAAACTCTTACAATCTGTTTTTATATTTCCAGCTGGTTCTCCTTTGTAATCTAATTTTAATCCTCATTTTATTTACATTCTTTGCTTGTTTGCCTAACCAAATAGCTTTAATTGAATTAATTGGATTGAATTAGCTTTATCATCAAATGAGTACAGTGAAAATTTTACAAGTCGTCACTTACAGCATCATCTTAGGTACAAAGGTACCTAGTATAGGTTTGTCAGTAAAAACTCTTTTGCGGAAAAATTTAGATAAAGAGAGAAATAAGAACTCCTAGCCCAGACACTTCTATGCCTGTGAATGTAGTAATTGTACATAATAAGCGATTGTTAAAAACTATTTGTTGAATACCACATAACTCTCACCTAGTTTCTGAAGTTATTAGGTATAACTGCATTGCTGTACCATACTAAATTCTTTATTGGAGACAAAATCCTCCACATGATATTACATTATTTCCTATGATGATTTCATTAAGATATCATACACTCAAGGTTAACAATAATGCTACAGCTTGTCTCATTTCAATTCCACTCCAGAGACCTGAGCATCAGATCGAGGCATAAGATCAACTACAATACCAAGAGAGTGCTGCACTGTCATGTGTCCCAACATTCAAATGGGGCGCTGAATGTTCTGTAATTTTCTCATTTGTTCATTACTACATTCTGCATAAATTCGCCATCCAGAATTGTCCTCCAGGAGGTGGCAATAGTGAGCCTTCTGGAACTGCTGCAGTCGATGTAGTGTCTGTATATCAACAGCACTGATTGGGAGGGTATATCTGATCTCTCAAGGAAATTGTAGTCATACAGTCATAGAGACGCACAGCATGGAAACAGACCCTTCAGTCCAACCCGTCCATGCTGACCAGATATCCCAACCCAATCTAGTTCCACCTGCCAGCACCCGGCCCATATCCCTCCAAACCCTCCTATTCGTATATGCATCCAGATGCCTTTTAAATGTTGCAATTGTACCAGCCTCCACCACTTCCCCTGGCAGCTTATTCCATACATGAACCACCCTCTGCGTGAAAACGTTGCCCCTTAAGTCTCTTTTATATCTTTCCTTCTCACCCTTCCAATAGGAAGGAGACCAGAATTGCACGCAATATTCCAACAGTGGCCTAACTAATGTCCTGTACAGCCGCAACATGACCTCCCAATTCCTGTACTCAAAATTCTGACCAATAAAGGAAAGCATACCAAACACCTTCTTCACTATCCTATCTACCTGCAACTCCACTTTCAAGGAGCTATGAACCTGCACTTTAGGCCTCTTTGTTCAGCAACACTCCCTAGGACCTTACCATTAAGTGTATAAGTCATGCTTAGATTTGCTTTTCCAAAATGCAGCACCTCGCATTTATCTGAATTAAATTCCATCTACCACCCCTCAGCCCATTTGCCCATCTGATCAAGATCCCATTGCAATCTGAGATAACCTTCTTCACTATCCACTACACCTCCAATTTTGGTGTCATCTGCAAACTTACTAACTATACCTCACATCCAAATCATTTACATAAATGATGAAAAGTTGTGGACCCAGCACCGATCCCTGTGGCACTCCACTGGTCACAAGGTCTCCAGTCTGAAAAGCAACCCTCAACCACTACCCTCTGTCTTCTACCTTTGAGCCAGTTCTGTATCCAAATGGCTAGTTCTCCCTGTATTCCATGAGATCTAACCTTGCTAGTCAGTCTCCCGTGGGGAACCTTGTCAAACGCCTTACTGAAGTCCATATAGATCATGTCTACTGCTCTGCCCTCATCAATCCTATTTGTTACTTTTTCAAAAATGTCAATCAAGTTTGTGAGGCATGATTTCCCACGCACAAAGCCATGTTGACTATCCCTAATCAGTCCTTGCCTTTCCAAATACATGTATATCCTGTCCCTCAGGATTCCCTCCAACAACTTGCCCACCACCGACATCAGGCTCATTGGCTTGTCCTTACCACCCTTCTTACATAGTAGCATCACGTTAGCCAACCTCCAGTCTTCCGGCACCTCACCTGTGACTATCGATGATACAAATATCTCAGCAAGGGGCCCAGCAATCACTTCCCTAGCTTCCCACAGAGTTCTCGGGTACACCTGATCAGGTCCTGGTGATTTATCCATTTTTATGCGTTTCAAGACATCCAGCACTTCTTTCTTTGCAATATGGATATTTTTCAAGATGTCACCATCTATTTGCCCACATTCTATACCTTCCATGTCCTTCTCCACAGTAAACACCGATGCAAAATACTTGTATAATATCTCCCCCATCTCCTGCAGCTCCACACAAAGGCTGCCCTGGCCACTATTTATCATTCAACCAGATTATGTAGTCATGATCTATTTGCTGTTTGTGGACCCTTACTGTACACAAACTGGCCGTTGCTTTTCCTTCCTGACAAGTTGCAACAGTTGCTTTGTATCAACTGGCTGTGAAGCACATTATAGAGTCATACAGGTGTACAGCACGGAAACAGACTCTTTGGTCTAACTTGTCCTTCCTATTCATATACCCATCCAGATGCCTTTTAAATGTTGCAATTGTACTAGCCTCCACCACTTCCTCTGGCAGCTCAGTCCATACACGTACCACCCCTTAGGTCTCGATTATATCTTTCCCCTCTCACCCTAAACCTATGCCCTCTATGGACCATTCCAGGATGGTCACAGTCATAGTCAAGCGTGTAGTGCTGGAAATGCAGGGCCTGTGCCCGAAACATCGATTCTCCTGTTCCTCAGATGATGCCTGAACCTGCTGCGCTTTTCCAGCACTACAGACTCGACTCTGATCTCCAGCGTCTGCAGTCCTCACTTTCTCCCGGTCACAATCATAGACTCATACAGCATGGAAACAGGTCCTTTGGACCAACTAGTCCGCGCCCACCATATTCCCAAACTAAACTAGTCCTATCCGCCTGCATTTGGGTCATATCCCTCCAAATCTTTCCCATTCATAAACTTACTCAGATGTCTTTTAAATGTTGTAACTGTACCTGCATCCACCACCTCTTCTGCAGTTCATTCCACACACGAACTGCTCTCTGCGTAAAAAACATTACCCTTCCTGTTCTTCTCAAAATTTTTCTCCTCACCTTAAAAAATGCCTGTTAGGTTTGAACTCCCTCACCCCAGGAAAAAAAGACATCTGCTATTCACCTTTCCTACGCCCCTCATGATTTTACAAACCTCTTTAAGGTCACCCCTCAACCTGCTACACTCCAGTGAAAAAACTCCCAGATTTATTTTTATAACTCAAACCCTGCATCCCCAAAATTGGATTTCTTTTTTAATTGAGGTGGTCATCACCTTGTAAGACTTTACTGCAGTTTCCTAGACTAGTTTCCAATTGCCTAAGGTGTCACACATTGTTACAACAAGACAAAGAATTATATTGGCTATAACAGTTTGAGGTATGCTGAGATGACCAAAGGTACTATACAAATGAAGGATGCTATGGAAATGCAAGTCCATCAGAATCTCAGAGCAAAAGCAAGCCATCCAGCCCCACAGTACTTGTGCTATCCCATTAGACCATTACACCCCTTTCCCAGTACGTGAGGGCTTTCAAGTCCTTTTTAAAAAAACACACTTTCTCTTTCGAATGCTACTATTCAATTTCTCTTCAGCACAGCAATCCGGTCTCTCTCAAATTCTAGCGTTTGAAATTGGCCACATTAACAAACCTATTTGAGGATGTTGCAGGCAGGTCTCCTGTACTGCTGGGTAAAAGCCAAGCCGCCCCTGACTTTGAGGGAGATTTGCAAAACTGGAAGCTCTGCAACAGTACTGCAGCAAAAACTTACAGCAACAATTTTTAAGATTCACTCCTGCAAAGGTCGCCGCTTCAGTAGAAGCGGAAACTGCAGAGAATGACACAGGGAAACGACAGAATTGAACGTCAAACGGTGGGAGGAGATTTTTGGATCCGTTTTTAATAGTTAATCTATTGCATTCTTCCCCCCTCCCTGCGCCGTCCCACTGATTATAATTGCACCAAGGGCTGTGCAGTTAGTCTTGAACGTCAAAGAGTGGGAGGAGACCTAGGATCTGCTTTTAATAATTAATCCATTGCATTCTTTCCCCCGCCTCCCTGAGCCGTCCCAGGGTTATTATAATTACACCAAGGTTTGCACTTCTTTTTGGAAACACAGTATCTTAGATTAGATTACTTACAGTGTGGAAGCAGGCCCTTCGGCCCTACAAGTCCACACTGACCCTCCTAAGAGCAGCCCACCCAGAGCCATTCCCCTACATTTACCCCTTCACCTAACACTGTGGGCAATTTAGCACGGCCAATTCACATCTTTGGACTGTGGGAGGAAACCGGAGGAAACCCACGCAGACACGGGGAGAATGTGCAAACTCCACACAGACAGTTGCCTGAGGCGGGAATTGAACCCGGGTCTCTGGCGCTGTGAGGCAGCAGTGGTTGCCCAACAATGAGAGTGGGCAAGCTTTTTATACATAGGAGTGCCAGGAGTCGGGTACCCACTGCCCGGGTGGTGGTGGACGCAGATAGGCTAGGATTGTTTAAGGGATTTTTAGATAAGAACATGAATAAGACCCTGAAGACAGAAGCAGAAATTCGGCCCATCAAGTCTGCCCCACTATTCAATCACAGCTGATAGGTTTTTCCTATTTTTTTCTCCATAACCTTTGATCTCTTTGGCAATCAAGAACACATCTATCGCTGTTTTAAATATACTCAATGACCTGGCCTCTACAGCCTTCTGTGGCAGCGAATTCCACAGACTCACCATTCTCTGGCCAAAGAAGTTTCTCCTTATCTTTGACCTAAAGGATCTTCCCTTTACTCTAAGTCTGTGCCCTCAGGTCCTCATCTCTGCTACTTCAAAAAAACTCCGAAAACTTTCCTGAAGAAGGGCCTGTGCCCGAAACGTCGAATCTCCTGTTCCCTGGATGCTGCCTGACCTGCTGTGCTGTTCCAGCAATAAAGTTTCAACTCAAAAAAACTCCAGCAAGTTAGGAGAATATGACCTTCACTTAGAAACTGGCTTTTACTAGTTAATACGTATTTGTCCTGAACTATTGTTTCTAGAAGTTTCCCAACCATCGAAGTGATGCTGACCGATTTGTATTCGCTTAGCTAATCCTTACACCATTTTTGAACAAAGACATAATATTCTCATCTCTCCCGTGTAAAGGAGACTGAACTAAATTATCGCCAAGACCTCCACAATTTCCGTCAGTGTCCTGGGATCTATCTTGTCCGGTCCTAATGTTTTGTGAATTTCAACTACAGACAGCCAATGTAATTCCTTCTCCTAATTGCAAATCCTTCTCATGACTGAGTGTTGTGCACCAACCCCTGCTCCCAGCAACCCCATCATACACACATACACACACACACACACACAGTGCTGTGTCCCGGATGCAATTCCACTGGTCAAACCAGTTTTGTGTTAAGCAAAACAATTTATTCAAACACTACAGTTACAAACAGCAAAAGAAAAATAGAGATTGGAATAACCGCGCTCTACTGGAAAAATTAATAGAATGATAGATTATTTAACTACTAAACAGTAACTACTCCAATATAGTAACATTCTATAAATACACTCTTCAGCAAATTCAATAAAATGGATTGTCTCACAGGCAATTTTCCAGTCGGGGGGAGTGGACATCAAGAGAAAACTCTGAAACACAGAGAGAGAGAGAGAGAGAGTAGCAGAGAGAGATGTACTGCAGCTCCCAAAACTTATCTTCAACCCCAGCAAATACAGCTGAGAAACTAAACCTAAAAAACCCTGGCTCTGTAGGAGCTTGACCTCACCCATTCAGGCTATTTCTATTGTTCCAAATTTTTAAAAAAAAAACCTAAGGCCTCACAAATTGTTTACTCCAGTAGCTCTGAGTAGACTACTTGGTAACTCTCTCTCATCCTTTCTTCACAAAAACAACCCAGGAACAAAATATACCTCTTGAAAGTCATAGCGTTGTCGCACTTGATAAAGACAGATGCAAAGTGAATTTCATACCTCAATTATATTTCTTGCTTCCTTATACAAATCCCCTTTCTGATCCTTAATCAGCCTCACTCCTCCGTTTACCATCCCTTTTATTATTTATACAGCATCTTTGCTTCACCACCTCTCTGAATCTTCTATATCCAGCCTGGTTCTCAACTGGATTTAATACTTAGTATCAGATACAAGCACATTTATTTAATTTCTACATCCTGTCATCCCAGGAACTCGGACTTGCTTGAGCTATCTTTATATTACATGCCTTAGATGGAATACACCTCATTGGTATCTGAACTACCTCTTCTTTGAAGGTAGCCCATTGCACTATATTCACCCTATCAGGTAGCGCAGGGAATTCCGTTCTAACTTTCTTCAGGTGCAAACCATTCAGCTTGTGCAGGTCCCATCTCCCTTAGAGCCTGTTCCAATGTCCCAGGAATCTAAGGCCCTCCTTCTGGCACCAACTGCCCAGGCATTGATCCAACTTATCCTCCTGTTCCTGTATCCACTTGCATGATGCATCGGGAGTATTCTAACAATTTTTGAGATACTGCTTACTAATTTCCTATCTAGCCCCCTGAATATTGACCAGGTAGAACATGTTTCATTCTAAAGAGCTCCAATATCTTTACCAATTAATAAACAAACAATTGTATAAATAACACATCACACTCACAGCAGTTTCTCGGAGCGACAAGTTTTGCTTGTACTGACTCAAACCAGAGGAGAAAATGAATCACCTAATGAGGCACTTGATGAATCCTATGACAGACACCATCCGTGTCATTATGACAGTCTCATATAACAGAGGGTGTTGCAAATAAGGCTACCACTCCTTGTCAATGGGGAAATAATTCAGTGTTCCTTATGAATTGTCTGTAAGAATGCAAAATAAAAATCTTATGCAAAATGTGTGATCTTTCAGGATAGAGATGTTGGAGAAAATCATGTACAGATATGAGATCCGCTGTAATCTAAATCATATGTTGAACTGAATGGCCTATTTCTTTTCCTGTTCTTATGTTTAAAATAATTAGTGGGGTTGAGCTAATGGTGTGGATCATGTACACTTGAAGTAACACGCATTCATATCACATTCCAGAGAAAAAATTCCAATCCACTGGCACAATCTGCAAGAATTTTATAAGTTTCAACAAGATCATTTCTTATTTTTTGAGTGACTAAAGAACATAGTTTCCTTAACCTTTTATCAAGACACTCCCACCATCTCAGGGATTAGTCTGGTAAACCATTATTGCACTTGCTCTGTGGAAAATGTTGAGAATAATTGTTAGCACACTAAAGGCTGTTCAACAAATGCTGTCCATTTACATAACTGCATTTTACAACTGGCTATGCAAATCAAACAAAATCAGCAGAAATCAGGCAATACTCAATCAACCTGCATCATTTTTGAATTACCGAGAGATTAGGGAATTTATAGTTCTCCATGGCAATACCTCTGAAAATCGGTTAACTTATCAATCAACATCCTTTTCTTCAGTTGTATAAATAATAATTTGAAATTTGACATTCTTGCATTTGTCACGGGTGTAAGATGAAAAGCTTCAACATTATGTATTTTCAACAACCCTGAAATTAATATGGATTTTACATCACCTGGAAATATTTTCACCATTGTTACCTTTAGTCTTCACTATAGCAATACATTCCATTCTCTATAAACTTGAATTTATTCGAGGTTCCAATGTTCACACCAGATCCTATTCAGCCAGAACCCCTGCTGCTCACTGATGTACATTGGCTCATAGACTTAAGGCAAAAGTGAGGACTGCAGATACTGAAGATCAGAGTCTAGATTAGAGTGGTACAGGAAAAGCACAGCAGGTCAGGCAGCATCCGAAGAGCAGGAAAATCGATGTTTCGGGCAAAGGCCCTTCTGCTTCTCGGATGCTGCCTGACCTGTTGTGTTTTTCCAGCACTACTCATAGACTTCTAAGTCTTTGATTCTACAATTCTCATGCCCATTTCCAAATTCCTCCAGAACCTGCCCTTTTGCCTCATCTCTGTAATTTCCTCCAGTCCCTTCAGAATCCCAGATTTTAATCTCTCCAAAATTGTTGGCTGTACTTTCCTGGAATATCCTTCCTAAACCTCTTCGCTTCTTTCTACATTCATCAATATATCATATCTAAATATCTAATGTCAATGTTCACAGGTCGCCCTACCAGTTATGATTCTCAAAGTAATTTTTATCTGAATATTTGGGAAATGGTAGAATAACAGTATTGCAAACACCTTTACTGTTACATTGTTAAACATAAATCATTGTTTTAAGGTCAGGGGTAGAACATTCAGACGGGGTTTGAGAAAAATTTGAGGGGGCGATGGGGAACTGGGATGCACTGTAAGGTAGTGACCAGAAACCTTACAACCTTTAATAAAAAAATTTAGATGAGCACTTGAAATATCATAATATTCAAGGACATGGGACAAGTGCAGAAAATTTGGATTCACACGCCTTTAATGGTAGTTACGTCAGCGCAGACTTGATGGGCCGAAGGGATTTTTTTTTGTGCTGTATGACTACGAGTGTAATATTTTACCATTTTGTTCTTGCTACATTGCTGTACCACTACAAAGCTAACAAAGCAAAGGACAACTTTCACAACTATGTGTTAGGCCATATACTAACTGGAATGACTGAATCGTCAGATATCAACATCGCAACAGACTCAGACTGCTGCAAACTACTTGTTTCAATCAACTGCATCAGAAAACATGCTACACTCATCGAAGAGGTCTTTCCGGTTAGGAAAGGATTTTAATAGAGGAGTTGCAGGTAGAACTCCAAGGAGATCGAAGGACGGGCCATGAAAGAAGGCAGTTCTGCTAAGTCCAGCAAGATATTCAGGGGGAAAAGAAACTTCCTTAACAGCAAATACTGGAAATGTGAAACTTGGAATGGCCTGAGATGAATAGCAGTGTTTCAAGGGACACTCAAACAAACACTAGAAAGGAATAGGTAACAGAAATTAGTGCGTACTGAAGTCATAGTGGAAGGCTCAAGTACAGCACTTGCACGGGCCAACTCGACCAAACAGCTGGTTGTATTCTGTAAATTCTATGTAAGTTTAATAAGGTGATCAACTATTATATTCCAGTCATAATTGAAATAAGCAGTTATTAGTCTTAAAAATTGTCATAGTTGTGGATATGTTTGCCGAGCTGGAAGTTGATTTGCAGATGTTTTGTCCCGTCTAGGTGACATTTTCAGTGCTTTGGAACCTCCTGTGAAGTGCTGCTGTACTGTGTCTCCTGGAATTTATTTGGTTTTCTTCCTGTTGTTTCCAGTTGATCATTGTAGTGGTCGATATATTGGGTCTAGGTCCATGTGTTTGTTGATGAGGTCCCTGGATGAGTGCCATGCTTCTAGAAATTCTCTGGCTGTCCTCTGTTTGGCTTGTCCTATGATCGTTGTGTTGTCCCAGTCGAATTTGTGGTTCTCGTCATGTGTGTGTGGGGCTACTAGGGACAGCTGGTAATGGCGTTTAGTGGTTAGTTGGTGTTCGTGGATGCAGATTGCTAGTTGTCTGCCTGTTTGTCCTGTATAGTGTTTTGTGCAGTCTTTGCATGGAATCCTGTAAATTGTGTTTATCTTGCACATGATAGGTATCGGGTCTTTTGTTCTGGCGAGTTGTTGTCTGAGCGTGGCTGTCGGTTTCTGGGCTGTCATGAACCCCATTGGTTGGAGAAGTCTGGCTGTCAGTTCCGAGATGTTTTTTGTATAAGATAGCGCGGCTAGAGAGTTAGGTCGTAGTATGTCCTCGTCACATTGTTTGTCTGTTAGGCGTCTGTGGGTGAAATTGTGGGAGTATCTGTTCTTGCAAAAGACTTTGCAGAGGTGTTCATTGTCTTTGTAGATTGGGAGTGCTGCAGAGTGTTGTAGCCCGTTTGAACAGAGTCCTAAAGCAGCTTCTCTTGCGTGCGTTTGTGTGGTTGCTGTTGCTCTGAGACATCTTAGCAGTGGATCTAAATACTCCGTACAATCATCACAAGAATTTCTAGACAACATCAAGAACATAAACATAGACAAGGATGAAACAATTCTCTCATTTGATGTAACCGTACTCTTCACCTCAATTGATAAAACTCTGACCAGAGAGACAATGGCCAAACTCCTGGACAGGCAAAACAGACAATACGACAATAGTTTGTATACTCAAACTATTAGACCTATGCTTGACGACACACTTTACATTCAACAAGCAAATATATGAACAGATCAATGGGACACCTGTGGGCTCACCCATCTCTGGGCTCATAGCAGAAGCAGTGATGCAAAGACGAGGACAAACAACCCTTCCACAAATCCAACCCAAACTCTGGATCAGATAGGTGGATAACACTTGTTATCATTAACAGAACAGAAATCGAGAACATACACCGGATTATCAACACCGTACTGGCAGGGATCAGATTTACAAGAGAGGAGGAAACCAACAATCAACTCCCATTCCTGGACGTGATGTTAGAAAGAACACAGAACAGTGAATGCACCGTAAGAGTGTACAGAAAAGCCATACACACCAACCAGGCCCTGAACTATACAGCAACCACCCAAACGCACACAAGCGAAACTGCATCAGGACTCTGTTCAAAAGGACTGCAACACACTGCAGCACTCCTGACCTGTGAAGGGAAGAACACCTCTACAGACAACTGGCACCTGAGCTACAAATCTTTACACAAACCTTGAGTCTTAAAAATGATCACATGATAAACATTTAATGTAACAAAATAGTTCAATGTAAAAGCATATTTTAATATGTACAATTCAAAACATGCCACTGATGTATCCCATTGGACAATTAAGCTTCAATATAAACTCACCACTTAAATATTCGCTCCAATTTTAAGAAATCCCAAGGTGATCCAAAATAAAGGCACATTTAGAAACAATGCAAAACACTTCAATATAAATTGAAAAGTTTTAATATTTTCATTCGGTGCCATTCACTTGCAGATGGGTCAAGCTGTCTCTACATCTCTGGTCAATGATCACACAAGAAGCTTTTCAAACTGGGGAGACTGAACAGAACTCAGTTACTCCCTACTCAGTCCTGTTGTCCAAATTGGGCCCAAAGTAAAATTGGCCAGAGTGTTTTCTCTATATTAAGAAACCAGGAACTGTGAAGGAACAGAGAGATTTGGGGGCCCAAGGATAGAAATCATAAAATACTAGTGTACAGATGCAACAAAAACAAAATCAATGGAACACTGGCCATTAATCTCAAATCTGGAATACAATACTACAGTTGTATAAAGCTTTGGCCAGATTCAATTTAGAACATGACAATCTGTTCAGGGCACTGCACTTCAGAACGGATATACTGGCCCTTGGAGGGTGTGCAGCATTGATTCACCAGAATGACTAAAAGGATCAAATTATGAGAAATTTTGCATGGACCTAGAAGTTAATTTACAAGATTAAGGAATGGTGTAATGGACATGTTTAAGATAAGTGAAGAAATCTGTAGAGCAGAGAGAAAGGGGGGTCCTTTTTCTTTCCTGTGGGTGACAATAGATCCTTAAAATTAAAGCCAGGCCATTCAGGCATGGTGTCAAGAAGCATGTCTTCACTCAGGAGTATAAATTAACAACATTTGAGGTTGGGGTCAGTTTTAAGTAGGAGAAAGTGAGGACTCCAGATACTGGAGAGTTAGAGTCAAAAAGTGTGGTGCTGGAAAAAAGCACAGCAAGTCAGGCAGCATCCGGGCAGCAGGACAGTTGACATTATGGACATAAGCCCTTCATCAGGAATGAAGGACTAATGCCTGAAAAGTTATTTCTCCCATTTATTGGATGCTGCCTGACCTGCTGTGCTTTTTCCAGTGGCACGTTTTGAGACTCTGGGGTCAGTTGTAGGTTTAAAAATGGAGACTGCCAGATTTTTTTTTTGATGAGGGTGTTAAAGATCACAAACTAACATGAGTGAATAAAGTACAAATCCATCATGATTCAGCTGAAAGACAGATTAGAGTCGTAGAAATGTACAGCACAGAAACAGACCCTTCGATCTAACTCGTCCATGCCGACCAGATATCCCAAGGGTTAAGGATTTGAACAAAACCATGAGGATCAGGAGCAGGTATAAGCCATTCAGTCCTTTGAGACTGCTCTGTTATTCAATGAGATCAAGGTGAAAACTCTATGTCAAAACCATTTTCCTGCACTGTTCCTCTTGACACTTTAATACATAGAAATCCTTCAATCTCAGTCTCCAATCTTCTCAATGCTGAATCAGCATCGCCCCCTGGCATTGGGAATTCTAAAGATATACCACCTTTTGAATGAAGAAATTTAGTATCTGACCAACCTCGATCAGCCACCCCCACTCTGCCCCCAACTAGGGCCAACACTTTTCCTATAGCTATCCTGTGAGAATTTTATATGTTGGAATGAGACCACATTTCATTCTTTTAAACAGCTCATATGAATAGGAAGGGTTTGGAGGGATATGGGCCGGGTGCAGACAGGTGGGACTAGATTGGGTTGGGATATCTGGTCGGCGTGGACAGGTTGGACCGAAGGGTCTGTTTCCATGTTGTACATCTCTATGACTCTATGTATCTGTGTATTTTACCCCTTGCATATCTGGGTCCAAACAAATAGCATTCTACTGCTTGTGATACTGGATCTAAATGCGTATTATCTGATTCTGACAATGAGAAGTACGAGACATATATGTTTTTTATTAAAAAGATGAGCTTGGATTTCAAACCAGTGGCATATGGGTGTTGGTCTATTTTTGTGAGTGGATTTAAAAATTAACTGGGACAGTCTTTCTAGAACCAAAGCTTCAATTCAGTCTGTGCCTCCTAGAGTGTTAATGGAAGTTTGTTTATACAGTGGAGGTTTATGACCAGAGACCACGAAAAACAAACATAGCTTAGCAGAAGCAACATTTTTCTAGTTAAAAAGCTTTTAAGTTCAAGGGGATCTGACTGGAGTCAGATGCAAGTACAGTGTCACTTAGAAAATGCAATTGTTAAAGCCAATTAATAGAATAAGGTACCTGAGTGCAAGAGTTTAACTTATAAAACTTCCAGACCACTAATTATTCAAAGCTGAGGAAGTCCAAAGTGATGTGAGATTTTAAGGAAAAGGCTTTGTGGCTCACAGGACTGGAACTGAGAAAAACAGTAAAGTAAAACCTACAGATTTGATTTTTAAAAAGTGAAGTTTATCTTTATTTGGATTAACTGTAAAGTATTGGAGAGTGGATTGAATTTTGCTTTTACATTTGTTTCAAAATCTTTCAAACTTATATTTAATTAGCTTGGTTTGGTCTATTTTAGTTTTATTTACTTATGTAATTAACTTGTTTTATTGTTAAAACAAAATCTGCAGCCTTCTGTGGTTATGTTTCAGTGAAAGACCACCATCTGAAAAAGAAATGATCAAAGCCAGAATTCATTCTGGAATCTGATTATTCAGTAGTAGTGTCAGTTGGGATCATAATAGGCTCTACAAGTGTTGGAACTGATATCATATTTGGAATTAGAATTAGAATCCCTACACAGTGTGGAAGCAGGGCCCTTCGGCCCAACAGGTCCACACCGACCCTCCGAAGAGTAACCCACCCAGACCCATTCCCCTACCCTATATTTACCCCTGACTAATGCACCCAGCCTACACATCCCTGAACACTATGGGCAATTTAGCATGGCCAATTCACCTGACCTGCACATCTTTGGACTGTGGGAGGAAACCAAAGCACCCGGAGGAAACCCATGCAGACATGGGGAGAATGTGCACACAGATAATTGCTCGAGGCTGGAATTGAACCTGGGTCTCTGGCGCTGTGAGGCAGCAGTGCTAACCACTGAGCCATCGCGCTGCCCTAAATTGGATTAGATTTTTCAAGACAGTATATTAGTGCAAATGGTCACAAGAGCTGACTCTGTTGTAACATTTAAGACAGAATTCAGTGAACTGTTGAAGTTGGCATTATACAGGGAAATAGTCAAAATGGAATTAGCACTTTCCCAGTACAAACATGATGTACAAGTGGCTTGTGCTGAGGTTTTTGCACAAATTCATTTCAAATGGTGTTGGAGTTAACCATTCTCTAATGGAGAGATCCTGTAAGTTCAGTGGTCTTTCAATCTTCTCCCTTCACTGCTGGCTTTTCCTCACTTGGTCAAGTTTTTTCTTCAGCAAGTTGTAGTTCTCCATAATGCCCGGAGAGGTTGGATCGAGCTTCAG
Source organism: Chiloscyllium plagiosum (assembly GCF_037043375.1). Lineage (NCBI taxonomy): Eukaryota > Metazoa > Chordata > Chondrichthyes > Orectolobiformes > Hemiscylliidae > Chiloscyllium > Chiloscyllium plagiosum. Next base: position 18,665,518 of record NW_028270144.1, on the reverse strand, counting down.
AGCGAGCTTGTATTGTTTATTGGCTAGATCAAGTCTCCCCCAGCGATGGTAAAGGACAGCTGCAGGAGAATGACAAACTTGTTATCCAAACAATGGTTGAAGATTATTTGGTATCCTAGAATAGAGAACTATAAATTTACTGCAGAAGCTATGGGAACAATAAGAGGAGGTTTAATACAAACCAAAAGAGAAAATGCTGGAAAATCTCAACAGGTCTGGCAACATCTGTAAAGAGAGAAAAGAGCTGACGTTTCGAGTCTAACTGACCCTTTGTCAAAGCTAAAAAAAAGGGAGAAATAGGGAGGCATTTATACGAGGCTGAGAGAAGGTGAGTCATGGCTCCAGAAGCAAAGGTAGCAATAAAGAGGTGATAATGACAGAGCACAGAGAGATGATAGGGAGATTAGGAGCTGGGAATGACCAAGGCTGAAGCCAGTGCTATGTAACAAAATAGGTGGGGGATGGGAGGGATGGGTGAAGCAGAGGCAAAATGGAAAACAGGGGAGAAGGGTAACAAAGGGGGAAGAGGAGAGGAAAAAGGTGATGAGAGAGTGGGGAGCGAGTGAAAGAGACAATCAAGAAATAAGAGGTACACAACAGTGAAAAAAAAATAAAAAAGGTAAATAAAATAAATGAAATAAAGTTACGGAACAGAATGAAAACAGAGGGGTCGAGATGGGATAATCATTTGAAGTTGTTGAATTCAATGTTGAGACAGACAGGCTGTAACGTGCCTAGTCAGAAGATGAGATGCTGTTCCTCCAGTTTGCGTTGAGCTTCACTGGAACATTGCAGCAGGCCAAGGACAGACATGTAGGTATGGGAGCAGGATTGTGTGTTGAAGTGGCAAGCCACGGGAAGGTCCAGTATCTGATTGTGTACAGACCGAAGGTGCTCAGCAAAGTGATCACCCAGTCGGCATTTTGCCTCTCCAATATAGAGGAGACCACATTGGGAGCAACGAATACAACAGACCAAATTGAAAGAGGTACAAGTGAAACGCTGCTTAATCTGAAATGAGTTTCTGGGACCTTGGATGGTGAGCATGGAGGAGGTAAAGGGGCAGGTGTTGCAGCTTCTGCGATTGAATGGGAATGTGCCGTGTGTGATGGGAGAAGCGTTAGGTGTGATGGAGGAGTGGACTAGGTTGTCCCAGAGGAAACAATCTCTGCAGAATGCTTTCAATTCGCAGGCCCTAACCACCTTCTATTCACCATGGATGTGCAATCTCTTTACACCTCCATCCGACTCCAAGACGGCTTGAAAGCTCTTCGCTTCTTTCTCGAAGAGGCCCGAACAATTTCCCTCCACCACCACTCTCCTCCACCTGGCTGAACTTGTTCTCTCGCTCAGCAACTTCTTCAACTCATCCCATTTTCTCCAAATCAAAAGGTGAAGCAATGGGTACCCGCACGGGTCCTACCTATGCCTGCCTTTTCATGGGGTATGTGGAACATTTCTTGTTCCAGGCCTACCCGGGTCCTGTTTTATCAGTACATCAATGACTATTTCGGTCCGGCTTCATGCTCTCGTCCTGACCTGGAAAAATTCATAAACTTCGTTTCCAGTTTCCATCCCTCCATTACCTTCACCTGGTCCATCTCTGACACTTGCCTTCCTTGCCTTGACCTTTCTGTCTCCATTTCCGGCAATAGTCTATCCACTAATATCCATTACAAGCCCACTGACTCCCACAGCTATCTGGACTACAGCTCTTCTCACCCTACGTCCTGTAAGGACTCTATCCCTTTCTCTCAGCTCCTTCGCCTCCGCCACATTTGTTCTAATGAGGCCACTTTCCAAAGTGGTGCTTTTAATATGTGTTCCTTCTTCTCCAACCGTAGCTTCCCACCCACAGTTGTTGACAGGGCTCTTGACAGCGTGTGGTCCATCTCCCGCGCCACGACCCTCACCCCCTCCCTCCCCTCCCTGAACAAGGATAGGGTCCCTCTTGTTCTCACCTTTCACCCCACTAGCCTTCACATGCAAAGAATAATCCTCCGCCATTTTCACTAACTCCAACACGATACCACCACTAAACACATCTTCCCTTCTCTCCCCGTCTGCATTCCGCAAAGATCGTTCCTCCAGGACAACCTAGTCCACTCCTCCATCACACCTAACACCTCTCCCATCTCACACGGCACATTCCCATTCAATCGCAGAAGCTGCAACACCTGCCCCTTTACCTTTTCCATGCTCACCATCCAAGGCCCCAGACACTCATTTCAGATTAAGTAGCGTTTCACTTGTACCTCTTTCAATTTGGTCTGTTGCATTCATTGCTCCCAATGTGGTCTCCTCTATATTGGAGAGGCAAAACGCGGACTGGGTGATCGCTTTGCTGAGCACCTTCGGTCTGTACGCAATCAGGTGCTGGACCTTCCCGTGGCTTGCCACTTCTACACACAATCCTGATCCCATACCTACATGTCTGTCCTTGGCCTGCTGCAATGTTCCAGTGAAGCTCAACGCAAACTGGAGGAACAGCATCTCATCTTCCGACTAGGCACGTTACAGCCTGCCGGTCTCAACACTGAATTCAACAACTTCAGATGATTATCCCATCTTGACCCCTGTTTTCATTCTGCTCCGTAACTTTATTTCATTTATTTTATTTACCTTTTTAAAATTTTTTTTTCCACTGTTGTGTACCTCTTATTTCTTGATTGTCTCTTTCTCTCGCTCCCCACTCTCTCATCATCTTTTTCCTCTCCTCTTCCCCCTTAGTTACCCTTCTCCCCTGTTTTCCATTTTGCCTCTGCTTCACCCATCCCTCCCATCCCCCACCTATTTTGTTACATAGCACTGGCTTCAGCCTTGGTCATTCCCAGCTCCTAATCTCCCTATCATCTCTCTGTGCACTGTCATTATCACCTCTTTATTGTTACCTTTGCTTCTGGAGCCATGACTCACCTTCTCTCAGCCTCGTATAAATATCTCCCTATTTCTCCCTTTTTTGTTTAGCTTTGACAAAGGGTCAGTTAGACTCGAAACGTCAGCTCTTTTCTCTCCTTACAGATGTTGCCAGACCTGCTGAGATTTTCCAGCATTTTCTCTTTTGGTTTCAGATTCCAGCAGCCGCAGTAATTTTCAGTAATCCGGAGGTTTAATATAATTGTTCAGGAGTATAAAGAGTTTAAATAGCAATCAATGAGAAATTATATTTCTATTAGATGTGCCAGTAATCAGATGGCATAAATTTAGCACGTGATGAAACATTCAAGGGAGTATGATGGATTTTATTTCGGAGTCATTATGGTCTGAAATTCATTGCCTAAAAAAGAGCAGAAAGAAATTGGCTAATTAGAAAGGCAAAACACTCTGCAGGGCTGTGGGGAGAAAGCAAGGGTATGTGTGAAAGTGGGATAGCTCTTTCAAAGAGTTGGCATAAGCATGATGGACTAGTTGGCTTCCTATATGTTTATGATTCAGTACAAGTCACACAAGATTAATCTTAAGGAAAGTTACTGGGTAAACACAGAGATTTTTATAATATACTTAATATATCTACACCAATGTTCAAAATAAGATTTTGGATGAAGAGTGAATCTACCCCTGAAAGGCCCCAGTCACCCTGAGATATTTAATCCAGGGTGACCAATCAGGGAAAAGGTGGCTGCAAGGCCTCTGGGGGAGACTGGGATGGCAGGGGAGTACTACAAAGGAGTTGGGGGATGTCTGGGACTGCAAGGCTATAGAGAGATGGAGAAGACAGAGAACAAAGACCACAACGGAAACCAGAGGATAGCTTCAAGGAGAGAATGACAGAGAAAGAGGCTGTAAAAAACGATAGTAGTTCCAAACCAGTCAATAAAAGGAGCATTCAGCAAATTAATAGCCAGGAAAATTTAAAACCACTGAGGTAATGAATCACTTGCAAATGAATGCTGTATCTTTCACGAAAAGTTGGATGCACTCATGAGCTACTCAGTGGGGAAGTTGTAGTGAATAATATTGCAATGTACACAGTGTCAAGTCTTAAATTTAAGTGAGATACACTAAAAATTAGAGTGTAATTATATATTAGTGCTTGTTGAAAATATTTCAGCTTTGTAAAAGTGCAATAGAAGCATCACCAGTTTGTGAAAGTAATTTAAGGTTGAAGGGTCTTGGTGCACAGAAGCATGTCTTATATTTAAATTGTATCTTATATACTATAAAAATGATGTACTGTATTTATTTGAAGAAAAGATCTTGTACTAATTTAAGCCTGTTGTCTGGTGCCAGTTTAAATAATGTAGTAATCAGAAAATTAATGCTTTCCTTGTGTACTGTGATTTTAAGTTTATTGGAATTGATAATTATTGAAGAATTCTTCGAATTCTTTCTCCGGGTTTTGAGATTTGTAGCTCAGGTTGAGGTTCTGGATATAAGTTGGCTCGCTGGGCTGGAAGGTTTGTTTACTGAAGTCTTGTCACCATACTAGGTAACATCATCAGTGAGCCTCCAGTGAAGCACCGGGGGTATGGCCTGCTTTTTATTTATGTGTTTAGGTTTCCTTGGGTTGATGATGTCATTTCCTGTTTTTTTTCCTCAGGAGTTGGTAAATGGAATCCAAATCAATGTGTTTGTTGATCGAGTTCTGGTTGGAATGCCATGTTTCTAGGACTTCCAGCGAGCAAAGTTACATCCAATATTGGCTCGCAAACCAAAAAGCATCCTCAAAATTAAGAAATGGCCCTCAAGGGAAGACCTTAAAAAGATCCAATCATAGCTGTTTAATATTAATGAGAATTATTGCTCAATCACACTACAGTACATACTTGAGGTTTCAATTAAATGGAAATACCATAATTGCCTTCATATATCAACTGAGTTCGATTAGACAGCATAATCTTCTGCTCATCTTTGACAATATTATTTTGTAACAGCATGGGAAATGGATGCTTTTAAAGTGTATGGTGTTGTGCAATGACTTGTTTTGGTAGGAAGAATGCAGTGAGATAATATAAATCGAAATGCAGAATACTAAAGAAAGTGCAAGAGCAGAGGGACCTATGTGTATGTAGAAATAAATCTGCAGGACAGATTGAAGGGCAGTTAATAAAGCATCAGGCATCCTGGCCTTTACTCATAGAGTCAGAGATGTACAACATGGAAACAGACCCTTCAGTCCAACCTGTCCATGCCGACCAGATATCCCAACCCAGGGGTGGGGAAGCTGCAGCCTGTTAGGCCATTGTGTGTGGCCTTTTGAATGAATCCAAATTTTGCAGAACAAATCTTTTATTTTTTATTAATTTTTTTTCATCCTTTATTATTTTTTTTAAATCTTAAAATGAATGTATTGAAAATACCAGAGAGTAAAAGAAAATTCAACGAAATAATCCTCACAGACTGACCTCCACAATTTAAAAAAATGTGAATTTTGAAGAGTATATAATTGAAGTTTCTTGGATGCAGCCTTATTAGATTACAGCTAACAAAATGTGGTCTTCCAACATGAAAAGGTGCCCCACCTCTGTCCCAACCCAATCTAGTCCCACCTGCCAGCACCCGGCCCATATCCCTCCAAACCCTTCCTATTCATATACCCATCCGAATGCCTCTTAAATGTTGCAATTGTACCAGCCTCCACTACTTCCATACACGTACCACCCTCTGCGTGAAAAGGTTGCCCCTTAAGTCCTTTTATATCTTTCCCCTCTCACCCTAAACCTATGACCTCTAGTTGTGGACTCCCAGACCCCTATCCATGCCCCTCATAATTTTGTAAACCTCTATGAGGTCACCTCTCCAGGGAACCCTCCAGGGAAAACAGCCCCAGTCTGTTCAGCCTCTCCCTATAGCTCAAATCCTCCAACCCTGGCAACACCCTTGTAAATCTTTTCTGAACTCTTTCAAGTTTCACAACACCTTTCCGATAGGAAGGAGACCAGAATTGCACGCAATATTCCAACAGTGGCCTAACCAATGTCCTGTACAGTTGCAACATGACCTCCCAACTCCTGTACTCAATACTCTGACCAATAAAGGAAAGCCTTCTTCACTATCCTATCTACCTGCGACTCCACTTTCAAGGAGCTATGAATCTGCACTCCAAGGTCTCTTTGTTCAGCAACACTCTATTGGACCTTACAACTAAGTGTATAAGTCCTGCTAAGATTTGCTTTCCCAAAATGCAGCACCTCGCATTTATCTGAATTAAACTCTAGCTGCCGCTTCTCAGCCCATTGGCCCATCTGGTCAAGATCCTGTTGTAATCTGAGGTAACCTTCTTCGCTGTCCATTACATCTCCAATTTTGGTGTCATCTGCAAACTTACTAACTGTACCTCTTATGCTCGCATCTAAATCATTTATGTAAATGACAAAAAGTAGAGGACCCAGCACCGATCCTTGTGCCACTCCACTGGTCACAAGGTCTCCAGTCTGAAAAGCAACCCTCAACCACCACCTCTGTCTTCTACCTTTGAGCCAGTTCTGTATCCCTGTATTCCATGAGATCTAACCTTGCTAATCAGTCTCCTGTGGGGAACCTTGTCGAATGCCTTGTCGAAGTCCATATACATCACATCTACCCCTCTGCCCTCAGCAATCCTCTTTGTTACTTCTTCAAAAAACTCAATCAAGTTTGTGAGAAATGATTTCCCAAACTATGTTGACTATCCCTAATCAGTCCTTGCCTTTCCAAATACATGTATATCCTGTCCCTCAGGATTCTCTTCAACAACTTGCCCACCACTGATGTCAGGCTCACTGGTCAATAGTTCCCTGGTTTGTCCTTACTACCCTTCTTAAAGAGGTGGCACCACGCTAGCCAACCTCCAGTCTTCCGGCACCTCAGCTGTGACCATCAATGCTACAAATATCTCAGCAAGAGGTCCAGCAATCACCTCTCTAGCTTCCCACAGAGTTCTAGGGCACACCTGATCAGGTCCTGAGGATTTATTCACCTTTTTGCATTTCAAGACGTCTAGCACTTCCTCCTCTGTAATATGGACATTTTGCAAGGTGTTACCATCTATTTTGTTACTTTCTATATCTTTCATATCCTTTTCCACTGTAAATACTGATGCAAAATACTCGTTTAGTATCTTCCCCATCTTCTGTGGCTCCACACAAAGGCCACCTTGCTGATCTTTGAGGGGCCCTGAATACTAAAGCAAGGAAGTTAAGTTAAACTTGGGTGGAATATGGGTTTGGCACCAACTAGAACATTGTGTCCAATCCTGGATGCAACATTTGAGGAAGGATGTGAAGGCATTGGAGAAAGAGCAGAAAAGATTCATGAGAAACGTTATAGGGATGAGGAATTTTAGTTCCACAGATTGATTGAAAAAGTTAGGGCTGTTTTCTTTGTGGAAAGGGTTGAGCAAATATTCGATCATGGTATTTAAAATCATGAATAATTTGGACAGAGTAGACAGGGAAAAACATCCCTTTTGGTGACTGGTTAGAGAACCTGAGGGTACAGATCTCGGGTAAATAGCAAGAGAAGCAATGGTGACATAAGGAAAAGCATTGTCTTGCAGAATCTGCCTGAGAGTGGGGTGGAGATAATTCATTTTCAATGCTTCAATTGAACCTATCATCTGTAAAGGAAGAACATGCAAACACATAGAAAGGAGGCAGAGCAATAGCATTAAGTGAAATGCCTCGTTGGAGAGGCATAATCAGGCAAAGGAGCTTCTCCTGTACTGTAACAACTGTGAACCTGCCTTTCTACAGCACTGTTATAATGCACACCCCAAGCCAGTTCACAACAGAGAGGTTAACCAAAATTTGACAATGGGTTACATAAGGAGATATCAGAGCAGGTGACCTGATTCATCAGAAAAATAGGTTTTATGCATCATCTTAAAAAAAAAGGAGATGGGGAGAAATTTAAAGAGGAAGGTCTAGAACTTGGACTCAAGATACATGAAGGCACACCTACTAATGGTAAACAATGAAAATTAGGGGTGCACAAGAGGTCAGGATCAGAGGATTGGGGGGTGGGGGGAAATGTAAAAATCTGGTGGTGAATTGTAATATTGACAGATTTCCGAATTAGGGGACAATGGAGGTCATTGTGCACAGTGGTCATGTATGTTCAGGATTTGGGCATAAATTAGGATTGTGACCTCCACATGATTTTTAAGTAGGTACAAGGAATCAACATTGGTCTATTTTGGTACTAACCATTGCACAGGACACATTGTAAGATCTCCATTCTAAAACCTATTTGCTTTCAGGGAATTTGTACTTCCAAATGTAAAACTGTATGAATTAACATGCGGACCTACTATAACAATTAGCATTTTGGTTACCTTTGCAGCAATTGCAAGGACTGTTTGAGAAATTTAGTCACAAGTACGAACAGGAAAAAGTGATTTTCTCAAACAGGAAGATGGGAAAGGTATATAGCTCTACTATTAAAAGCAGCAAATAGTTTGAAATATTTTCAAATCTTTAGTTGCTTCAAAATAACACCTACCTAAATTTCCATGATAGCTTGCTATGGTAGGATTAATCTGAAGCGCTTTTAGAAAGAGATTTTCAGATTCCTGTACATACAAAAGTAGTTCATAGTTTACATATGCTTGTCAGTAAACCGTTAACATGATTAATATAAACAAAAAAAACAGAATAAGTATTCTTGATCAAACAATTAATCAAGAATAAAGTGACAGCATGACAATACGCCAATTTTGCTGCTTCCTTAAATATCTGGCATCTGATTTTGTGATTTTAATTATCGTCAGCTAGGGTGTTGCTTGCATCTCTGAGTCAGAAGGTTGTGGATTCATTCTTACATTGCTGTTTGTGGGAACTTGCGATACCAAAACAGGGGATCGTACTTCCTACAACAGTAACTGCAATTCAAGAGCTCTTCATTAATTGTGAAGAGCTTAGGGACATCACAAACAAGCCAAACTTAAGAATCAGGAACAGGACACCATTCAGCCCCTCAAGTCTGCTTCACCATTCAATAACATTATGACGGAAAACAACACTGCTAGTTCCTCGTAAATGTACCTCCAGACACACATGTTGTTGTGGGATATCACATTCCTGGAAACAGGTTCTGATTTATAAAGCATTAATTCTGTTTAATAAAAACATAAAAGGTAGTAATTAAAATAATAAAATTATACTTATACAACGATTATCATGACCACAGTAAACAGGGTAGTGCTTTAAAGCCGATGAAGAACAAAATGTAAATGTATGGCCACTTAAGCAAACTCCACCAGTTAATAAGATCGTTGTTGATCTGATTATTCCACATTCCCCCCATCCCAATAACCTTTCAACCCTTTCTTTTCAAGAATCTACCTACCTCAACTTTCAAAATATTTAAAGATTCTGGTTCCATGGCCTTTTGAGGAAAAAGTGTTCCAAAATCTCTCAAACCTCAGAAGAATTTCTCATGTTCTACAAATAGGCAATCATATTTTTAAACAGCAAATTCTGATTCTAGTTTCTACCTTTCCACATCCTCTGCTAAGCCTCCTCAAGATCTTGTATGTCTCGATCAAGTTGCCTCTTAGTTTCTAAACGCCTGCAGGTATGAGCTTAATCTATCCAACTTTTCTTCAAAAGACAACCCACTCTCTCCAGGTACAAGGCCATAAAAGTAGCAGGCTATTCAAGCCAAAAAGGCTTCTTCACATTAAACGAAGTCATGGCTGATTTGATAATTCTCAACTTCACTTTCCTGCCTTTTCCCCATAACTTTTCATTCCTGTACTGATTAAAACTCTGTCTATTTTACCCTTGTACATATTTAATGATTCAGCCTCAAGAGCCCTCTGCGGTAAAGCATTCCACAGATTCATGAACAGAAGGAATTCCTCCGTATCTCTGTCCTGAGTGGATGATCCCTTATTCTGTGATTATGCCCTCCTCCCTGAAACCAAATTTATTTCCAACATTGAGGAGATGTCTTTATTCCAGCAGGCAACACTGTCTTCAGGACTCCCGATCATAGCTACAGAGAATGCTACCTATTATCCTACTGCGACCACATCCTTCTACTTCTCTCCCTGCTTGAATGCATCCCAGTAGCACAGTGTTGTGGTGAGTTTGCTCATCCTTCCTGCAGTTCTTATTCTTGTCTGCACAGTTTGTAAGAACTTTGCAATTGTTGGGCAATTACACGGAGGCTCTTCAATGCAACTCTCTGGGTCCCCGTACTTACCTCATTTGCAGCCACACCCTCCTGTCCCTGAACACACACCAAATTTGAATTAACTAGTCTGAGGAATGTGGCTTTGCCTTCTAGAACATAGTGTCCAGGCATTATAAGTCATAGAGCTGTATAGCATGGAAACAGACTGGACCAGTCTAACCTGTCCACGCCAATCAGATATCCTAAATTAATCTAGTCCCATTTGTCAGCACTTGGCCCATATCCCTCCAAACCCTTCCTATTCATATATCCATTTACATGCCTTTTAAATGTTGTAATTGTACCAGCCTCCATCACTTCCTCTGGCAGCTCATTCCATACATGCACCACCCTCTGCGTGAAAAAGTTGCTCCTTAGGTCCCTTTTAAATCATTGCCCTCTCACCTTAATCGTATCCCCTCTAGTTTTGGCCTCCTCCACCCTGGGGACAAGACCGTTACTATTCATCCTATGTATGCCCCTCTGATTTTATAAACCTCTATAAAGGTCACCTCCTAAGCCTCTTTCGCTCCAGGAAAATAGAAGGGTTACACCAGAAACATTAACTTCTCCACCTCCTGATACTGCTTGGCTTGTTGTGTTCTTCCAGCTCCTTCTTGTCTACTAGCCTACTCAGCCTCTCCCTCTAGCTCAAACCCTCCAATGCTGGCAACATCCTTGTAAATCTTTTCTGAACTTTTACAAATTTCACAACATCCTTCCTATAGCAGGGAGACCAGAACTATGCACGTTATCTCAAATGTTGTCTAACCAACGTCCTGTCCAGCCATAACATGACCTCCCAACTCCTATACTCAATGCACTGACTAATAAAGGAAAGCTTACCAAACGCCTTCTTCATTATCCTATCTATCGGAGACTCCACTTTTTCAAGGAAATTTGAACCTGCACTCCAAGGTCACTTTGTTCAGCCACACTCCCCAGGAACTTATCATTAAGTGTAAAGTCCTGCTCTGATCGGTCTTTCCAAAATGCAGCACCTCCCATTTATCTAAATTAAACTCCATCTGCCACTCCTCAGCATTAGTCTAGTAAACCTCCTCTGAACTACTTAGAAAGCATTTACATTCTTCCTTAAATGAAGGCGGCCAATACTGTAAAGTGTACCAGTGACATGATGCCATCAGTGCCCTGTATAACTGATAAATAAACTGAAACATTCCAACTGTACTTATGTATTCAATTCCCCTCCCAACAAACAATAACAGTCTATTAGCTTTCCTAACTGCTTGCTGTGCCTGCAATCTAACCTTTTGCATTTCATACGTTAGGACATCAAGATTCTCTTATTCGCTTCACAACTTCTGTTTTGACTGATCTATACCATCACCAGCAAATTTAGTAACCCATCTCCAATCATTTCATCCAATTAGGTTAATACAATAGTCATTATATTAACTTTTGAGAATACAGCATATATCCCTGCGGCACACCACTTGTCACATCTTGCCAATCAGAAAAATGATACATTTATGATTAATCTCCATTTCCCACTAGGTAGTTAATCTTCAATCCATGTAAATGTTATCCCTTACACCATCAGCTTTTATTTTCTGCAATAACCTTTAATGGACACCTTATGAAATGTCTTCTGGGAATGGGAGTACATCAATTATCTACTGACACCCTTTTATCCATAGCACGTTATTTCTAAGAGCTCCAAGAAATTGGTTAATCACAATTTCATTAAACTATGATGATTCTGCCTAACTACTGTGAATTATGCTAAATACCTGCTATAACGTTCTTAATAATAGTTTCTAAGACCTCATCTTTGTCTGATGTTAAGCTTTTTGTTTCCCGCTTTCTACCTCCTGAACAAAAGAACTATATTTGTTATTTTTCAATTGAGAGGAACCTTAGCTGAATATTGGAAAACTAAAACCAATGAATCAATATCTCACTAGTCACTTTTTTTAAGAACCTAGAATCAAGTCCATCAGAATTAGAGTCCTTGTCACTGCACTGTTCTAATAATTTACTCAGTATCATTTCTCTGGTAATTGCAACTTTCCTGAGTTACTCCATTTACTGATTTACAACTATTTCTGGGATGTTACTTGCATCCTCTATAGTGAAGACCAATGCAAAGTATCTATTCATTCATCGGTCATTGCCTTATTTTCCATTATTAATTCCCAAGACTTACTTTCCATTGGGCCAAATTCACTTTGTTAACTTTGTAAAACATTATCTATGGAAACTCTTACTTTCTGATTTTACATTTTTTTTTGCTAGTTTTCTCTTCTATTACATTTTTTCCATCCTTGTTGACTTTAGTCAATCTTTTTATATTCTGGCCAATCTTCTGATTTGCCATCCACCTTTGCGAAGTGATACTTTAAAAAAAAATTTGTTACTATCTTAAATTTTTTTTAAAAAGTTCAACTACAGATAGTGGCTCTTCCCCTTGGAATTTTTCTTTTTAAAATTAAAATGTATCCCATTTTATACATTCTCTTAAATGTCTGACATTGCATCTCTATTGACCTACTCCTAATTTGCTTCACTTTAATTAGCTTTGCTTTCATGTCTTCATAACTGCCCTTATTAAATGTTTAAAATTAAGTTAATCTTCTCTAGTTGAAAATGTATTTAAAATTCAATTGTATTATGATCGTTGCTTCCAAGGGCACCTTCATTTTAAAGACATTGGTTTTCTCATTACACAAGCAAGTACCTTTGAAGTGTAGGCATTGTTATAATATCAGAAACTTGGTAGCCAATTTACACACAGGAAGATCCCACCAACAACAATATGATAACAACCAAATGGTTGAGGGTTAATATTGGTCAGGTCACTGGGGAAAAGTTAGCAGCCCTTCTGAAATGATGTCTCTTTAACCTTACAGCACTTGAACAATATTACACTGGGAGTGCCAACCTGGATTTTGACTCCAGAATAGGGTGTGAAACCAGAACCTTCTAACTCAGATGTGAGCATGCCACCCATTCAGCCAAAGCATACCATGTTCAAAATAAGAGCATTTCTCACCAGTCACGTTTCACTCAATCGAATGATTTAATGTCCCTGGCTGGACAGCTATCGCCAATTGTGCTAGCAAAGAGTGATTTTTATGCAAAAGAAAAATCAAGACATCATTTTGCTCATGATTATTTGACTGAATTTTAAGATTTTCTCTCCTGTAGCTCCACTTACTTGATGACTTAAAGACAGAATAAAAAGTACTATGTTTTACATACACAATTATGTGGGTCTTAGATATATTTTAAAAAATAAACCAGTACGAAATTCGCAACTTGTAACAACCCACCTTGTATTTTTTCAATTTACCGAGTACATTTGCAAATGAAAACATGATTGTATGATCATTGGGTAGTAACTTAAGGGCTTCTTTTCCAACTGCTTCAGCTTGTGCTAAGTTACCTAGTTTGTAAAACAGCACTGGTTTAGATATTAAAACAACAGTCATTTGGAGCAGTTCCATCTATGGTAGAGTTTCCACTCACTTGCACTGGTTTCTTTGCAATGAAATTCACTCAAAATCAGTGTAACTTCCAGAAAAGAATTGTAGAATTTTAAAAGTTAAATATTTTCCACACAAATCAAACTTCTACAATCATCAGCACGGAATTAAAAATGAAATCTAGCCATGCCCTTAGGATGAAACATTGTCAGGACAAGTTTCTGTCAATTGTGGGCATTTGAGGTGATTCCAAAAACTAAACTGGACATTTTTGTGCTGATCTATAAGGAACATTAGGAAAGATTTTGAATGAACGTTTTATAAAATTTACAGAAGGAGTTGCCTACTACATCCAATCTAACTAGATAACGGTTCTGTAAAATTTTCACAAGTCAATTTAGCAAGTTAAAATCAGGTAACATTCAGGTGGTGGACTTTATAGACTTAATTTGTTTTTGCGATAAACACATTTTAATCAAACTGCTTCAAGTTAGCACTCTAGGATATGTCCAGGACTACTTTCAAAAGCAAACCTAAATCTAAAATTATTTTAAAAATGTTGCCTGAATGAGCTGGATTATGAGAGATTTTGCATTTACCAAGATATAAATAGGTTTGAGAGAAAATGTCTGGGGGAAAGAATGTGTGTCTGGATTGCTCAGTGCACCCAAAGCAGAAATTCCACTCTTTACAGTTACATGCAGTTTACAGCATCTAAATTAAACTACTGATTAACTTAACAGTGTACATCTTGAAAACAGTTTTTAGTAAATTCACTGGGTAATATATTATTTCTCCATTTCAACTTTTTAAAAAAATATTATGCTTACCTGATGGTGCCTTTCCTGCAAAGTGGTGTTCAATGTTATTAAGTGTCTTGATCAACAAGGAGAAGCCATTTTCACTAGCAAGATAGTCAGTAACTAAAGGATGCAGACTTAAGGAAATTGGCAACAAAAAAATAAACGCCAGGGGGACAGGAGGACTGACTTTATGCAGCAAATGGAATGTTGAGTTGGAATGTACTTCCTGAAACCGCATTAGAAAGAAATTCAATAATAACCTTCAATAGGATTTTGGTTATATCCCCGAAAAGGAACAAAAATGACAGGGCTCTTGGGAAAGAGCAGGGGAACAGGGGTTAATTGGTAACTCTTTTAAAGAGTTGTTTCAGGTACAATGGGTGAAAGTGTTAAATTACATTTTATAATAGAACAATATGCCTGCATCGTGGAAACCACAAGCCTTCTTAATATTCCAGTACATCTGATGTAGGCAAAGATCTAAACACTGGGAACAGATAGAGCAGCAAAGCTCCAAATTATGCATTATCCCTCAAGCAACATCACCATTAGTTCCCTGCCGTTTATGGGCGTTTGCTGTCCACAAATTGGCCATCATACTTCCTACATTATAACAGTAACCAGACATCAAAAATACTTTGTTGATGTTTACAACATCCTAGCCAAAGGCACTACATAAATGCAAATTCATTCTTTTCTGTTAACCCCCTCGGAACAATGATTCTGTACAAATGCCTCAAGCACTCAATGGAAATTGTGTTGCAAACCTTCCAGGCTTATGATCATCTGCTGTAAGACCTAAGATTTTCCCACTTCACAATGCTGCAGCCTCTACACTGTGATTCCCATTGGATGCACTGGTTTGCTCTTCAGGTATTGTCAACAAAAGCATCCCTCGAAATTCCAAGTAAACAGTGATAAATACTCCATCCCTGCCAAACTAAATTCCTATCTTGAAACAAATTTGCAATTTCCCAGCAATATGAATCAGTAAACCATTGCAAATAACTTTACCATTTAAATAGAATTTGGCACAAAGCTGGGAATGGAAGGTTTGAGATTTAATAATAGACTGGGAAAACTGGGACTTTTTTCACTGGAGCAGAAGAGATGGAGGATTGTGGTGAGGTTTATAAAATATGAGGGACATAGATAAGGTGAATGACAAGGACTTTTTCCCTAGAGTGGGAGTGTTCAAAGGTAGGGGGCATAGTTTTATGATGAGAAAAATAAAGATTTAAAGGGGCTCCTTGTTTTTTTAAACATAGAGTGGTTTGTGTGCCAAATGAACTGCCGGAGAAAATTGTGGATGCAGGTACACTTCCAACTTTTAAAAAACATTTGGATAAGTACACAAATAGGAAAGGCTTGGAGGGATTGAGCCAAGAGCAAGCAGGTGGGAATAGTTTAGTTTGGGATTACAGTCAGCATGGACTTGTTGGACTGAAGGGTTTGTTTCCGTGCTGTATGACTCTATAAGGTGATTAGAATGCAATGTACAACAAAGTGTTGATGCAGAGTGTAATTCGAGCATAGCGGTTATTTCAGAGTGCCATTTGCAGGTCCTTTTTGTAAAGTATTTTGTTCTGCCCTGTTGCACCTAGCTATCAGCCTTGCTTGTGAATGCCTGTCGGTCTGAGTTTTATTTAATCTGTCATGAAAAGACACACCATTAAAATGCAGCATTGAACTGGGCAAGATTACAAAGCTGTAGCCAACATTCTTAGCCTGTGCTAAATGTATTATTTTTTTTTTCAAATTTATGCTCTGTTGTAGCATCATAGGCCAGCATTCACTGCTCATCTTTCATTGGCCTTGAGGAGATGAGCTGCAGTAAACATGGTCTCAGTAACCCACAGTGCAGTTTGGAAGGCATTCTTGGATCTTATTCCAGTGACAGTGAAGGAACAGCAATATATTACCAAGTAAGGATGATGTATGGCTTGGAGGGGGATTTGCAGATGGTGGCATTCCATGTCTGTTGGCCTTGTCATTCTGGTTGATAAAGGTCACAACTTGGAGAATTAACTTAGTTTGCAACAACTGCGTCAAAATAGATCCCACGGATAAAGACAAGTAACCTTTGAAATTTCATCCATTAAAGCTAAACAGAAAAGAAATTACCTGAAACTTAAAGCATCTGAACTGCATAACTCAAAATAATCGATGCTACTTTAGATTCAACTAGCTAATTTCTATAAAGAGAATAAGCACAATTATACAAATGAAGAATATAACCTGTTACCTGTATTATCAAGTAATATGATCAAGTTATTCCAAGCTAGGCTATGGTTAGGTTTGAGAAGAGTAGCATTCCGCCATGCATTCAAAGCTTCTGAAGTACGGTGCAGATCTGCATACTAAAAGGAAAAGGAAATGAAATATTTGAAAACAGCAGAAAAATAAAACCAATCAATAAGGTGACATTTGCACAAAGCTTCACAGTTTTGGAATACACTGAGGATTTATCACTCGGATGTTAGTACAACCCTTTATCCAAAACACTTGAGATCAACTGGTTTTCCGAATTCAGAATTTTTTTGAATTTCGGAATAAGTGACAGCTCAACGGTGAAATTTAAAAAAAAACTTACTGAACAGCAGACTCACAGTGAGTACTATGGTCCCTGAGACAGACTTGAGGCCTACCAGTGCTGGGCCAACCCCCCCCCACCCCCAGCCAATGTCACATCTGAGTGACATGCATCGAGTGGGTGTGGAGTTGGGTTCACTGTTTGCACGCCAAACAACCTTGTTAATGCGACAATAACTTCATGAAAAATCCTTCAGATTTTGGAGCTTTTCAGATTTTGGATAAAGGGCTGTCTACCTATATTAGGCAGCAGAATTGGCCTAGTATTTCCAGATACTTCAACAACACCATCCACTTTCAAGTCAACCTGCCCAGCATTGAGGTGCTAAACCATGCTCTGATGGACATGCCAAGTCATTCATATGCCTCAAACCAGACTCCTGTAGCAACTGCTCGACCCACAGCACAGTTTTGGCAAGAGACTCCCAGAAGGACAGCAGAAACAGTTTTAAGGATGTCACAGGGTCATAGAGATGTATTGCGTGAAAACAGACCCTTCGGTCCAAACCGTCCATGCCGACCAGATATCCCAGCCCAATCTAGTCCCACCTGCCAGCACCTGGCCCATATCCCTCCAAACCCTTCCTATTCATATACCCATCCAAATGCCTCTTAAATGGTGCAATTGTACCAGCCTCCACCACATTCCATACATGTACAACCCTCTGTGTGAAAAAGTTGCCCCTCAGGTCTCTTTTATATCTTTCCACTCTCACCCTAAACCTGTGCCCTCTAGTTCTGGACCCCCAACCCCATGGAAAAGACTTTGTCTATTTATCCTATCTATGCCCCTCATAACTTTATAAACCTCTATAAGGTCACCCCTCAGCCTCCAACGCTCCAGGGAAAACAGCCCTAGCCTGTTCAGCCGCTCTCTGTAGCTCAGATCCTCCAACCCTGGCAACATCCATGTAAATCTTTCCTGAATCCTTTCAACTTTCACAACATCTTTCTGATAAGAATGAGGCCAGAATTGCACGCAATATTCCAACAGTGGCCTAACCAATGTCCTGTACAGCTGCAACATGATCTCCCAACTCCTGTACTCAAAATTCTGACCAATAAAGGAAAGCATACCAAACACCTTCTTCACTATCCTATCTACCTGCGACTCTACTATCAAGGAGCTATGAACCTGCACTTTAAGGCCTCTTTGTTCAGCAACACTCCCTAGGACTTTACCATTAAGTGTATAAGTCATGCTTAAATTTGCTTTTCCAAAATGCAGCACCTCGCATTTATCTAAATTAAACTCCATCTACCACCCCTCAGCCCATTTGCTCATCTGATCAAGATCCCATTGCAATGTGAGATAACCTTCACTATCCACTACACCTTCAATTTTGGTGTCATCTGCAAACTTACTAACTATACCTCACATCCAAATCATTTACATAAATGATGAAAAGTAGTGGACCCAGCACCGATCCCTGTGGCACTCCACTGGTCACAAGGTCTCCAGTCTGAATAGCAACCCTCAACCACCACCTCTGTCTTCTACCTTTGAGCCAGTTCTGTATCCAAATGGCTAGTTCTCCCTGTATTCCATGAGATCTAACCTTGCTAATCAGTCTCCCATGGGGAACCTTGTCAAACGCCTTACTGAAGTCCATATAGATCATGTCTACTGCTCTGCCCTCATCAATCCTATTTGTTACTTTTTCAAAAAAACTCAATCAAGTTTGTGAGACATGATTTCCCACGCACAAAGCCATGTTGACTATCCCTAATCAGTCCTTGCCTTTCCAAATACATGTACATCCTGTCCCTCAGGATTCCCTCCAACACCACTGAGTTCAGGCTCACTGGTCTATAGTTCCCTGGCTTGCCTTTACCGCCCTTCTTAAACAGTGGCACCACGTTTGCCTACCTCCAGTCTTCCGGCACCTCACCTGTGACTATCGATGATACAAATATCTCAGCAAGAGGCCCAGCAATAACTTCTCTAGCATCCCACAGAGTTCTCGGGTACACCTGGTCATGTCCTGGGGATTTATCCACCTTTAACCGTTTCAAGACATCCAGCACTTCCTCTTCTGTAATGTGGACATTTTGCAAGATGTCACTATCTATTTCCCTACATTCTATATCTTCCATATCCTTTTCCACAGTAAATATTGATGCAAAATATTCATTTAGTATCTTCCCCATTTTCAGTGGCTCCACACAAAGGCCGCCTTGCTGATCTTTGAGAGGCTCTATTCTCTCCCTAGTTACCCTTTTGTCCTTAATATACTTTGTAAAAACCCTTTGGATTCTCCTCAATTATATTTGCCAAAGCTATCTCATGTCCCCGTTTTGCCCTCCTGATTTCCCTCTTAAGTATACTCCTACTTTCTTCTTACTCTTCTAAGGATTCACTTGATCTATCCTGTCTATACCTGACATACGCTTCCTTCTTTTTCTTAACCAAACCTTCAATTTCTTTAGTCACCCAGCATTCCCTATACCTACGAGCTTTCCCTTTCACCTTGACAGGAATATACTTTCTCTGGATTCTTGTTATCTCATTTCTGAAGGCTTCCCATTTTCCAGCCACCCCTTTACCTGTGAACATCTGCCTCCAATCAGCTTTCGAAAGTTCTTGCCTAATACCGTCAAAATTGGCCTTTCTCCAATTTAGAACTTCACCTTTTAGATCTGGTCTATCCTTTTCCATCACTATTTTAAAACGAATAGAATTATGGTCACTGGCCCAAAAGTACTCCCTCACTGACACCTCAGTCACCTGCCCTGCCTTATTTCCCAAGAGTAGGTCAAGTTTTGCACCTTCTCTGGTAGGTACATCCACATACTGAATCAGCAAATTATCTTGTACACACTTAAGAAATTCCTCAATCTAAACCTTTAACACTATGGCAGTCCCAGTCGATGTTTGGAAAGTTAAAATCCCCTACCATAACTACCCTATTATTCTTACAGATAGCTGAGATCTCCTTACAAGTTTGTTTCTCAATTTCCCTCTGACTATTGGGGGGGGGGTCTATTATACAATCCCAATAAGGTCATCATCCCTTTCTTATTTCTCAGTTCCACCCAAATAACTTCCCTGGATGTATTTCCAGGAATATCCTCCCTCAGCACAGCTGTAATGCTATCCCTTATCAAAAATGCCACTCCCCCTCCTCTCTTGCCTCCCCTTCTATCCTTCCTGTAGCATTTGTATCCTGGAACATTAAGCTGCCAGTCCTGCCCATCCCTGAGCCATGTTTCCGTAATTGCTATGATATCCCAGTCCCATGTTCCTAACCATGCCCTGAGTTTATTTGCCTTCTCTGTTAGGCCTCTTGCATTGAAATAAATGCAGTTTAACTTATTAGTCCTACCTTGTCCCTGCCTGCCCTGACTGTTAGACTCACTTTTGTTCTCAGCTGTACCCATCTCAGATCGATCTCTTTCCTCACTATCTCCCTGGGTCCCACCACCCCACCTCACTATTTTAAATCCTCCCAAGCAGTTTTAGCAAATTTCCCTGCCAGTATATTAGTTCCCTTCCAAATTAGGTGCAATCCGTCCTTCTTGTACAGGTCACCTCTACCCCAAAAGAGATTCCAATGATCCAAAAATGTGAATCCTTCTCCTCAGCCATGCATTCATATGCTCTATTTTCCTATTCCTGCCCTCACTAGCTCGTAGCACTGGGAGTAATCCAGATATTACTACCCTTGAGGACCTCCTTTTTAAATTTCTGCCTAACTCTCTGTAATCTCCCTTCAGTGTCTCAACCTTTTCCCTTCCAATGTCATTGGTTCCAATGTGGACAATGACCTCCTGCTGCCCCCTCTCCTCCGTGAGAACATTCTGCACCCTCTCTGAGACATCCTTGATCCTGGCACCAGGGAAACAACACACCATTCTGCTTTTTCTCTGCTGGCCACAGAAACGTCTGTCTGTACCTCTGACTACAGAATCTCCTAACACAATTGATCTCTTGGAAGCCGACGTACCCCTTGTTGCATTAGAGCCAGTCTCAACACCAGAAACTTGGCTGTTCGTGCTATGTCCCCCTGAGAATCCATCACCCCCTAGATTTTCCAAAACAGCATACCTGTTTGAAATGGGTATATCCACAAAAGACACCTGCTCTAGCTGCCTATCTCTCTTACCCTTCCTGGGGGATCACCAAATGTGAGCTGATAGACCCTCCTGATAGGTTGCATGGTAGCCCCCAGACCATCTACTGGTCAAGACCTGTCTGTATATACCATAGCAAGTTCCACATTCTCATTACTCTCTCAATAAAACAGATTTCCCTTGAATTCCCTATTACATTAATTAATGACTGTCTTATATTTACAGACACAATTATCTGGAAATACACAGATCTGGCAGCACCTTGAATCATAGAATCCCGACAGTGCAGTAAGAGGCCATTCAGCCCATCGGGTCTGCTCCGACCCTCCAAAGAGCATCCCACCCTGATCTAGGCCCCTGATTCTATCCCTGCAACCTCACAGATACCAGGGCCAGTCCATCCTGTTCCTGTGAGGAAACAGTGGTAACCACTGTGCCACTGCACCATCCCACCTATGGAGACAGACAGTGATTATTTCAATCTTGCCACTGAAATTGTCTGATCAGTTGGTTAGTTCCAGGACAGTTTGTCTTTGTTCCAGATTTCCACCATCCCCAGTGTTTTGCTCATTTTATAATGGCCTCATGCATAAATAAAGAACATATTTTCCTTTAAATAACTCTACTTTGTATTTCCAACAAACAGAAGGTTGCTTCATTATTTTCAAATTCAGATCACTGATACCAGGTTTCACACAGACTTACCAAACGTCCTAGATTGTAGTAGCAGTCTGGATATTTTTTTCTGTATTTTATTGCTGTCCAATAACTCCTTTCAGCTTCTTCGAATTTGTTCAAACTATTCTGCACAATTCCTAAATTCATCCAGGCAGCAGCAAAATCAGGTCTGTTCATCGAGAAGAAGGTGAGAACAAGGTACTGCACAACCGTGTGATATAGAATGTACAGCTCAGAAACAGGCCTTTCAGTTCAAATAGTCTTTACTGGTGTTTATCCTTCACATCAGCCTCTTCCCATTTGCACAAGAACATCAAACAGAACCTGGAGTAAGCCATCTGCCCCCTTCAGTCGATTTTAAATAAGATCACGGATGATCTAGTCCAACTATACCTTCCCGCATCATCCCATTATCCGTCAATTCCCTTAATGTCTCATAATCTCCATCACTGATTTCAATATATTCAATGACTGAAAATCAATTGCACCCTGGGGTAGAGAGTTCTAAAGATTCACAAGCCTTTCATTCTATTAAATTTTACTCATCTCAGACTTAAATTGCCAATATTGTGTATTCTGACACTGTGGTCCAATGGTCTAGATTCTCCAGTCACAGGGACACAGCCTTCTGCGCATCCACACTGTCAAGTCTCTTAACCATTTTACGTGCTTAAATCAGCTCATGTCTCCTTGACTCAGCTGGAGAATGTGGACCTAGTCTAATCAATCTCTCCACAAACAATAATTGCCTCATTCCAGAAATGAACCTTGTTGCACCTGCTCTCAGGTAGGAATATTGATGAGGGAACCGAAATTGCACCTACTAAATCAGAAAGTACTTC
Organism: Chiloscyllium plagiosum; assembly: GCF_037043375.1. Classification (NCBI taxonomy): domain Eukaryota; kingdom Metazoa; phylum Chordata; class Chondrichthyes; order Orectolobiformes; family Hemiscylliidae; genus Chiloscyllium; species Chiloscyllium plagiosum. The sequence goes on along the minus strand of NW_028270144.1, from coordinate 18,642,982 downwards.
AAATCTTTATGTATAATATTATATTCCTTTCCTCCTTGTGTTCACCTAGCTTCAAGTGTTTTATGGATGATATGTACTATCCTGTGGTAGCAGTGAATTCCACATTCTCAGCACTCACTGAGTAATGAGATATCTCATGAATTACTTATCACAGTAATTATGACCCCTAGTTTTCGGTTTCCCCTCAAATTACACATAAATTGAGACGTACTGAATGGCTACAGCTCTGGAAAGCAACTCCTCTGCTTCATGTAGTTCCTTCCTTTCCTTAAGGATGTTTCCTAGATTGTTCATAGCGTGGACATACTTTGGGTTGAGTCTGAAAAATAAAGGTTTCTGAAATTTCCACCACAAATAAAATTCTTTCCAATTAAAGAGTTACTGTGCACCTTCAACAATATAAAATAACAAATAGAGTGAGATGGAAGAATACCTGACAGCTTCTCTATAGTACTGGATCGCAGATATTTCTTTTCCTCGGTCAGCTAGATTTTTGCCAACATTGTAGTGTACCTGCACAAAAGGAATGCTATCAGTACTGAATTACAAGGCTGTATAATCCAGTCCAAAGACATAGTGACCAGCATTAGCCATGGCTCAGTTGACTACTTTCTCACCTCTAAGTCAGCAGGTTGTGACTTGAGCACTAAATCAAGGCCGACTCTGCACTATTGAGGGACCGAAAGATAGCACGAGGTGTCAAACTCAGAATATCCTCTCAGATCGATACAAAAGATTTGTAGCACTATTTTGAAGCAACGCAAGGCAGTGCACCCTGGCATTCTCACCAATATTTAACCTTTCAACCAATATCACTTGGAAGCAGATTATGTGGTTGTGATCAGATTCTTGTTTGCAAGGCATGCTGTGCATAAAACAGATATGGTATTTTCTACATCAGAACACTGACAATACTCTGAAAAGTACTTCATTGACTGTAAAGTATTTAATGTCCTGATGCTGTGAAAGGTGTCATTGAAAATCAAATATTTTATTCCACAGTCAACACATTGTCAACATTATATTGCCAAGTAAATTAAATACAACCTCTCAGAAAAAAATTATTCATAATTTAGTCAGCAAATAAGAACATAAGAGCTAGGAGCAGGAATAGGCAATTCAGCCTCTCAATTGGCCATTTAATACGATCATTGCTGATGCCACCCTGGCCTCAGCTCCACTTTCCTGCCTACTTTCCATAACCCCCCCCCTAAACCCATTACTCATTAAAAATCTGAGTAAATTTAAGGAGGAGATGGACAATGTCCCAGCATCCTTTAAACTCTGGAGTAGTAAATTCCACAGACTCGCAACCTTTTAACAGAAATAATTTCTCCTCATCTGTTTTAAATCTGTTACTCCTTATCCGAAAACTATGACCTCTCGTTCCAGATTGTTACATGAGGAAACATGTTCTGTGCATCTACTTTGTAATTCCTTTTAGCAAGTTACATATCTCAATTAGATCTGCTTTCATTCTTCTCAGCTCGAGGGTACAGGTCTAAACTGCTTAATCTCTCTTCGCAAAGCAAACTCCACCTCTGGAATCAATCTAAGGAATGTTCTCTGTACTGCCTCCAATACAACTACATCTTTCCTTCAGTTGTAAGGAAAATTGTATACAATACTTGAGGCGAGGTCTCACTAAAGGCTTGTATGGTTGCAGCAACACTTTCCGACTTTTGTATTCTGCTCCTTTAGCAATAAATGCCAAAATTCCATTTATCTTCCTCATTACCCACTGAACCTGCATTCTAGTTTTCTGCGATTCAAGTACAAGGACAGCAGATCCCTCTGCATCAAAGCACTCTGAAGTTTCTGTCCATTTAGATTATACATTGCCGATTCCTCCAAACAAAACGGATAACCTCACACTTATCCATGTTAAGTTTCATCTACCAAATTTGACCTATTCGCTGACCTATCCATATCCATTTGTAAAATGTTTATTTCTTCATTGCAATTTACGTTGCCACCTGTTTAGTATAATTTGCAAATCTGGCTACTGTACTTTCTATGCCTGCAGTCAAATCATTATCTTCTATTACAACTTATTTAAATGAATATTTCTTGAACATTTGCATTTAGTTTCTTTTCTCCAAATAAGTATACATGCTTACTTTAGCATTGAAGGGACATACAGATAATGCACTTGTGAAAAGATCTTCTTCTGTTCTCCAATGGCAACTGCGCCGGAAACACTGCATAATATTCAGAATTACCAAGCCTGCCACCGCAAGAGAGATGATGTTCTAAAGAAAATCAGAGCAAGAATTAAAGACAGTGCTTCAAAATCTACTTCAAGCTTCTTTTTTCATGATAACAAGTTAATACAGGGATGGAAAAGTAAAACGTTTGTGCCTACCTTGAATCTCCTGCCATGTCTTGACAAGATGCAAATGCCATAAGACAAGAGCATGCAATACCCAGCGCTGGAGAGATAGATCACCCGCTCTGCAATCACAAACCCTACTCGGAAGAAAATGTTTGATGCAGGAAGGAATGGGATGACCAGAAGTGTGATTCCAGTGGCAAGGATTCTGTAAAATGTATCCAAAAACAATTGCGCATGAATTTAGATAACCCAGTTGAGAAATTCTCTGGAGAGAGATGCATGTTACCATAAAATTAACTCATCTCTTTCTCTCACCCATACATACACAAACAAAAACACACCCAATCCAATCTCATTAAGTGGTTAACAACATGAGTCACAAGATTTAATAAGGAACAAAATTACCAAGGATACTGGCATGGTGGCTCACTAGTTAATACTATTGCGTCACAGCGCCAGGGATGTGGGTTCAATTCCACCCTTGGGTATCTATCTGTGTGGAGTTTGCACGTTCTCCCCATGTGACTTCACCTGATGAAGGAGCAGTGCTCTGAAAGCTTGTGATTTCAAATACACCTGTGGAACCATAAGCTGGTATTGCGTGACTTCCGACCTTGTCCACCCCAGTACCTCCACATCATGGCTACCAAAAATGTGCAGGTTGGGCAGACTGACCATGCTAAACTGCCTGTCGTGTCCTGGAATGTGTAGGCTAGGTGGATTAACCATAGGAAATGCAGGGTTGCAGAGATAGGGTGGGGGTGTTAGATGCTCTTTAAGTGTCAGTGTGGACCCTGATGGGCCAAATGGCCTGCTTCCACACAGTAGGGATTGGTGATAATGTCCCTACCTCTGAGTCAGCAGACCCAGGTTCAACTCCCACCTGTTCCAAATGTGTGCAGTAACATCTCTGAACAGGTTGATTAGAGAATACATTATCAAAGGGTGACGGCATTAATTGCTTTTGATACATTCGCAATCTCCCCTTACCCAAGAGTCAGAAGACTTTACTTGTAAATCAATGTGCAGCCTTACAGGAAATAATACCTTATTTTCAGAAAGTGATGGCTTTTTCAGGTACATACTTAAGAAGAACACCCTACCTATCAGTGCACCATTGACCAAGCTGAACTCAAGAAAAGCACCTCAATGATGAGATTATGTCAGGGTCATAAGTACAAGATAGTCACCAACAAATCCAAACAGCAGTTCTCTACTCAAGTAGTATTTGAGGTGAATAACAAATGCATTTTTGGAGATCTTGATCATCTCCAAGAAAAGATAGCTGAACTGGAATTTTCTTTATCGAGTGGAGAGATTGTGAAACTTGCTAACATGGGTTGAGGTGAATTTACAGATGATACAAAGGGATATAGACCAGTTGCAGATATGGGCGGAGAAATGCAGATGGTGTTTAATCTGGGTAAGTGTGAGATGTTGCACTTTGGGAGATCAAATATCAAGGAAAAGTATATAGTTAATAGCAGGACCCTGGATTACATTAATGTACAGTGAGATCTTGGGATTCAAGTTCATATCTCCCTGAAAGTGGCTACACAAGCAGATAGGGTGGTAAAAAAGACACATGGCAAGCTTGCCTTAATCGGTCAGGGATGTCACGGTGCAGTTTTAAAAGACTTTGGTTAGGCCACACTTAGGAGTATTGTGTTCAATCCTGGTCGTCACATTACAGGAAGGCTGTGGAGGCTTTGGAGAGGTTCCCCAGGATGCAGCCTGGATTAGAGGGTATGAGCGAAAAGGAGAGGCTAGCAAAACTTAGATTGTTTTCTCTGGAGCGGCAGAGGCTGAAAGGAACTTGATAGAAGTCTATAAAATTATGGCATGCAGAGATATGGTTGACTGTGAGAATCTTTTCTCAGAGTTGAAATGTCAAATACTAGAGGGGGATGCATTTAAGGTCCGGGGGGAGGTTTAAAGGAAATGTCAGGGGCAATTTTTTTACACTGAGAGGAGGAGGAGTCAAACACGTTGCCAGGAATGATGGTGGGGGCGGATATATTAGGGGTGTTTAAGGAACCTTTAGGTAAGCATGTGAATATGCAAGGAATAGAGGGCAGATAGATGAGACTAGTTTAATTCGACGTCACGTTCAGCACAATATTGTGGGCCGAAGGGCTGTTCCTGTTCTGTACTGTTCTACATTTTATCAATGTATTTAAAGAGAATAGTTGAACACAAGGCAGAAAAGAATAGAAAGAGGACTTGATAGGGTGAGAAGGCAATGCATAGAGCTTAAACAACAACATGGGTTGAATAATGCAGTAAACCTGTTTTTGTCTGTGATAAATTCTATGTAATTAATTTTTCAAGAGCATATAGATTCCCCTTCAAATGAATGGTTGTCATCCAAGAATTGGCACATTCAATATAATATCCAAGTGGATATTCTCTGATAAGACTTGCGCCAACAGAAAGATAATTGTTTTGAAATTCTTCTCTCCTTTGCATTTCTCCGTTTATTACTTCTCTCAGAAGACTGATATAAACTATAACAAAGACTATTTGCTTGTGTACTACCCAGTACCTAGATTAAGAATAGGTCTTAAGAGCAAGCCACTTGCCCTACCTCATTTTGCAAATCATACAACACAGGAGACCATTCAGTCCACTTGTTAACGCTGACTCTTAGAGCAGTGAAGCGGTATTAATCTTCAGACTCCAAAGACTTGTAAATATCAGATTACAACAGGATCTTGACTAGATGGGCCAATGGGCTGAGAAGTGGCAAATGGAGTTTAATTCAGCTAAATGCGAGGTGCTGCATTTTGGGAAAGCAAATCTTAGCAGGACTTATACACTTAATGGTAAGGTTCTAGGGAGTGTTGCTGAACAAAGAGACCTTGGAGTGCAGGTTCATAGCTCCTTAAAAGTGGAGTTGCAGGTAGATAGCCTAGTGACGAAGGCGTTTGGTATGCTTTCTTTTATTGGTCAGAGTATTGAGTATAGCAGTTGGGAGGTCATGTTGCAGCTGTACAGGACATTGGTTAGGCCACGGTTGGAATATTGCGTGCAATTCTGGTCTCCTTCCTAGTGGAAAGATGTTGTGAAACTTGAAAGGGTTCAGAAAAGATTTACAAAGATGTTGCCAGGGTTGGAGGAGTTGAGCTATAGGGAGAGGCTGAACAGGCTGGGGCAGTTTTCCCTGGAGCGTCAGAGGTCGAGGGGTGACCTTATAGAGGTTTACAAAATCATGAGGGGCACGATAGGATAAATAGACAAAGTCTTTTCCCTGGGGTCAGGGAGTCCAGAACTAGAGGGTGAGAGGTTTAGGGTGAGAGGGGAAAGATATAAAAGAGACCTAAGGGGCCACTTTTTCACGCAGAGGGTGGCTATGTGTATGGAATGAGCTGCCAGAGGAAGTGGTGGAGGCTGATGCAATTGCAACATTTAAAAGGCATTTGGATGGGTGTATGAATAGGAGGGGTTTGGAGGGATATGGGCCAGGTGCTTGCATGTGGGACTAGATTAAGTTGGGATAACTGGTCGGCATGGACAAGTTGGACCGAAGGGTCTGTTTCTGTGTTGTACATCTCTATCCATTATCTTTTCTACTCTTACCCTTTTGAAAGATACGAGTGAATGTGGTTCCTTTCGGGAAGAGCATGCCAGATCACAACTAATTGCATTAAACAAAATTCTTCATCTCTCCTAAATCGTTTGCAAACCTTCTTGCATCAGAGTTCCTTCGGTTAATGATCCTCCTGCTTTTATTTGTTATCTCCTTAATTATTCTACCAAAGCTTTTCACATATCTCAACATCGCTACTAAACCACCCCTTTACCCTCTTTGATTAAGGTGCAAGGGAGGCCTTATAGAAATCAAGAATGTACCACGCAGAACAATAAAACATTAGAGGAAACATTGACCATGACTTCAAATCCAAACACGTCGACCACATGGAAACTTTGCAACTGGCAGCTCTAAACACATCAAAACTAGACACCTTACCTTTTTTCATCTGGGTTCATGGAGAATAAAGCTTGAAATATTATCCCAATGAGGACGATCCAAAATACGAGGGGGGCAAATATTCTAATGTCTCCAACTGATTTAATCAGAGGTAAACAGCCCATTGACCAATCAAAGCACAGCCACCAGGGACAGACAAGTAACCATGTGCTCAAAGAGTAGTAGTAATTATAATTAATGGCCTGATAAAACAAAATAAAGCAAGCATAACATTAGACTTTAGTATTGCAATGAATTTCGACATTACCAGTGCTAACATAGTTGAAGATCAATTGTATAACAGAGCAATATTCTATACCAGAAGCAAAGCTAACTTACCCAGTGTAAGACTGAAATCATTACCATTTGTCTTATATAACGGGTGTCAGTGAGAAACCTGCAAGGAGTGATAATTTGTGATTTTGATAGTGATAGTGGTTGGATAGTAAACCTGAACAACTGGTAATGCAAGCAACTCATCATAAAATCTAACAGTACAGGGAAGCAACCATTTGACGCATTTCCCCCGTACCAGATTTTTGTAAGAAATGTCTAGTTAGTTCCACCACCCTTGATCTTTATTCTGCAAACATTTTTCTTTTCAAGTATTTCTCCAATTCCCAAATTAATGCTATTACAGAATCTGCTTCTACTGCCCTTTCAGGCAGTGCATTCTAGATCACAACGCGCCACTTAAAAAAAGATCCCCCTATGGATTGTGTGTCAATGTCTTTAAAAACTGTGCCTTCTGGTTACCAAACTGCCTGCCAGTGGAATCTCTTTCTCTACTCCAAAAAGATCAACCACAGCTTGTCACTATACATAACTGAAATCATACCTGGTAAAACTCTGGTAAATCTTCTCTGCACTCACTCCTCAGCATTGACATCTTTCTAAAATGCAGTGCCCAAGATTGGAAACAATACCCCAGTTGGGGCCTAGCCACTGTTTATGAAGGGTTACTGTAAATTCCAGCATCAGACTTTCTCTCCAAATTGAAAAAAGATTGACAAAAGCAGTAGGAAGTGCACACGTTAAAATTTCCAACATATGAAAATCACAACAGCATGCATTCAGGGGGAATTCAGAGCAAGGAAGGAACAGAAAGATATACTCATGATCGGAGAGGAGAGGTGGGAGGAGGTTTGTGTGCCACATAAACACCATAACAGTATTTGCCTTGTCATCTCAAAATAACATGTACACAACATAAACATTTCTAAATGTTAAATGCATTAGCCTGTGAACAATTTGATTTTTGATCATAAGAGTTCTTTCAAAAGCACCACTGTCATCTTACCCGCACAAGAGCATTATCTGCAAATGATGCTGGGTTATCCACTTCAGTGAAAACTGGGGGCCCTGTGCCCATGATCCGCCAGCGGACATACAGAAGGGCAATCCCGCCAGATGCCACCAGCAGAATGCGTGTAAAAAACCCTCTTTTCCACAGAAGTAGTATCTGAGGACGAGGCAAAATAGAACAGAAAAATAAAACAAATCAATGTAGCAACATACTTAAGCACACATACCAAGACAGCAGATTTAAATGAACATATATGAATGAAATATTCTGAGACACTTCACAGGAGCATTAGAAAGCAAACGTGGCATTGAACCACTTAAGAAGGTTTTACATTAAATGACCAAAAGCTTTGTCAAACAAGGTGGTCTTAAGCAGGGTCTTATGGAAGGAAAGTCAGCTGGAGGGGATTAGGACGCTGGGCCAAACAGGGTGAAGACACAGTCACCAATGATGACGTTGTTAAACTTAAGCATGCACGAGAAGCTAGAATTAGAAAAGCAAGGATATGTCATTGTGAGGCTGGGGGAGATTATACAGTTGGGGAGGGATGAAAACTTCGAGCAATTTGAAGAAAGGATGAGAATTTTAAAGTCAAGACATTGCATGATTAGAAGCGAATGTGGGCCAGTGAATAATCGGGGCGACAGGAAACTGCGACTTGCTGCAATTTAAGGCACATGCAGCAGTGTTTTGGAAGAACTCAAGTTCAGGATCGTAAAACAGGGGAGACCAACAAGGGGCAATTTGGCTGGTTGAGTTTAGAGGTAATGAAAGCATGAGGGTTTCGGCAATTGAAGTGTCATTCCAGTCATTTGAAACATTTCAAATTATCTTTCCACATGAATGAACTGAAGACCTCACATAATGTACCTTTATAATGTTATTTTAAAGAAAGATGCGCATTGTTTTACTATAGTTACCCATACAATTTACAGCACAGTGAAGTGCAGGAGTTCAGAGAGGGAATTTGAGAGCTTCAGACCCAAGCAGCTGAGGGCATGCCTCACATGGTGGAACAACTAAAAGTGAGGGTGGTAATAAACCAGAATTGGAGAAGTGCAGAGATGGGAGAGGGGCTGGATTTGATCTGACTTATTGAAGTCACATGGACCAAAGTATAGTGAAATGTTTGTTTTGTGAGCAGTACAGACAGATCATAGCAAACAAGGATATATACAGATTATAGGCTGCTTAGAAAGAGCAAGGCATACAAGGTTGTGGTTGCACAGGTGCACAAAACACGATCAACACCAGCAAGATCAATGTGATTTGAAGTTAGAGAGGTGCATTGAGCAATCTATTAGCAGCAGCTGTTCTTGACTTAATGGTTTGTGCATTCAAGCGTCTGTATCTTCTGCCTAATGGGAAAGGTTGTAAGACAGCATCACTGGAGTGGGAGGGATCTTTCATGATGTTGGCAGCCTTTCCATGGTAACAAGAAGTGTAAATGGATACAGAGATAGGGAGGGTCAAAGCCATGGAGGGAATTGATAACTGAAGATTGAAAATTTTAAAACCAGTATTGCCAGATCTGAGCCACTGAAGGTCAGTGAGCACAGGGATGATGTACAAACAGAATTTAGTGCAGGGAAGGACATGTAAACAAAATCTTAGTTAAACTTGGAAGTTGTGTGGCCAGTCATAGAACACTGGAATAATAAAGTCTGGAGATAATGAAAACATGGGCGGCACGGTGGCACAGTGGTTAGCACTGCTGCCTCGCAGCGCCAGAGACCCAGGTTCAATTCCCGCCTCAGGCGACTGACTGTGTGGAGTTTGCACGTTCTCCCCGTGTCTGCGTGGGTTTCCTCCGGGGGCTCCGGTTTCCTCCCACAGTCCAAAGATGTGCAAGTCAGGTGAATTGGCCATGCTAAATTGTCCGTAGTGTTAGGTAAAGGGGTAAATGTAGGGGTATGGGTGGGTTACGCTTCAGCGGGTCGGTGTGGACTTGTTGGGCCGAAGGGCCTGTTTCCACACTGTAAGTAATCTAATCTAATCTAATCTAATCTAATGGATAAAGGTTTCAACAGCAAATCATTTAAGGCAGGGAAGGAAACTGATGATATTATGAAAGTGGAAGGAAGAGGTTTGGAGATGGAGAGGAATAGAGACGCAGTTTAGGGTTAAATAAGAAGCCAATCCATAGGCATTGTTTTACCTCAGATAATTTGGGCTTCCGTAACAGTGCCATGCCTAGGTGTAGGATATCCATTTTGCAGATCACAAGTGCATCAAATACTGTATTAACACCCTGAAAGTGTAGACATACAAGGCGATAAATAAATATGCATAGAGCTATCAAATTGTCAACAGCAACTTAAACACACTGAAAGCCAGCAAAGCATAAACATGCATTTTCCCAACTGAATAACGGTGACACTTTCTCACCAGAACTGTGATACCCTGTTCCTTGCAAAGCATCGCTATTGCACAAAGCAACAAGCTGGCAAAGATCCAGTAAAAAGAGAACTCTCCTTCTGCATCATCTGAAAAAGAATCAGTGCAATAATTGGTCTTAATTTTGAAGTAGCAGTTGATACGTCTTCAAAAGTAACTACAGTACTGATAAACTACCCATCTCCAGGGCAAAAGTCAGGAGTGCAACAAAACTCCTGACAACAAAACTGAATGAGCTCAGCTCTGACACTCAAGCAGCTTGACCTCATCCAGGACAAAGCAGCTCACTTGATTGGCACCCCATCCACCACCTTTTCACATTCACTCTCTCCATCATCAATGCACAGTGACATCAATGTGTACTGTGTACAAGGTGCTGTCAAACAACAACTCATCATGGCTCCTTAGACAGCGCTTTCCAAACCTGTGTTCGCTACCACCTTGAAAAACAAGGGCAGCACATGCATGGAAATCCTATCTGCAAGTTCCCTTCCGAGCAACATACCATCCTGACTTGGAATATGTTGCTGCTCCTTTGTTGTGGCTGTAAGAAAATGCTGGTACTCCATTGTTAGTCTGGGACTCACTCCCTCTCCACTCTATGGGTGGACCTCCATCCCAACCATGGACTGCAGCAGTTCAATGCATTAGCTTACTTCCACCATTGTAAGGTCATTTAGGAATGGACAAGAAATTTTGGCCTAGCCAGTGACACTTGCATACCATAAACAAATTTTTTTAAAATGTATGATCATAATAAATAATCTAGCATCTTCAGAGGAATCTCAATTATCCAGGATTCGATTAACCAAATTTCGGATTATTCAAACAAGATCGCAAGGTCCCGATGCTTGGCTAACTATGTTATCCAGCATTCAATTAACTGAACAAAATACTCCCTGCCCGTGTCCTTCGGATAATCTAGGTCCCTCTGTACATAACTCCTTTAGCAAAGTAAAGCATTGCAAAGCTGGTTTTACTCTCCAGCCAAAGTGGTTCTTCATTAATAGATATTAATATTTTCTAAAAGCCAGTATTTCCATCAAATCCCAGGAGTTTCCTGCCTGACACTAAGTTAAAATTACCATGAATATAAACTTCAATGGTATCACCATGTAAACAGGTTAGCCATTGATATGTGACACACGTATTCCGGAACAGATACAATCTCTGAACAGTCGTACATACATTTTCTGAAGGCTTTACAATAGCTGATGAAGGACAATAGAAAGAACAGAGCACAGAGGAGATCTGCCCTGCCAACAATCCCAGCAACCTGGAAGACAAGAATCAAGAAAAACTAATGAGTGCTTCATTACCATTGGAAGGTAAATTTATGTAGATTACACTCTCGTCTGGCTTCCCGTCATCCACCCTCCTTTAACCAAACCTACTCCAAGGTTCTACGGCCTGTATGTAACTCTCACCACTGTGCCCACTGACCAACAGTAATTTCCAGTCTGGCGATGCCTCCGATTTTAAATTCTCACCCTCGTGTTCACATTCTTAGGCCCCTCTCCACCTCTGCAACCTCCTCCACCCTTACAATCCTCTGATCTCTGAGCTCTAATTCTGGTCTCTTATGTCCTACACTTCATTTGATCCACCAATGGTGACTGTGCCTGGAGTTCGAAGCTTTTAAATTCTCGTGGCACGCTGACTCAGTGGCAAGCACTGCTGCCTCACAGCGCCGGGGACCCGGATTTGATTCCTGCCTCGAGCAACTGTCTGTGTGGAGTTTGCACATTGCCCCAGTGTCTGCGTGGGTTTCCTCCGGGTGATCCGGTTTCCTCCCACAATCCAAAGGTGTACAGGTTAGGTGAATTGACTGTGCTAAATCGCCCATAGTGTTCAGGGATGAGTAGGCTAGGAGCATTAGTTAGGGGAAATGTAGAGTAATAGGGGAATGGGTCTGGGTGGGATACTCTTTGGAGGGTCATTGTGGACTTGTTTGACCAAATGGCCTGTTTCCACACTGTAGGGATTCTAATTCTCCCTGAATCTGTCAACGTCTCCATTCACTTTTAGCCTGTTATTTAAAATCTAACTGTTGAACCAAGCTTGTCCTAACATCTCACAAAGCTCAGTGATAAAATATATCTGATAATCTTCCTGGAAAGCACCTTTGAATGTTTTACAGTGATAAAGGCATTATGTGAGAGCAAGTGGTTACTGTACTTAGAAAATTATCATCCCTACTGGATGGATGAGAGATTTAGGCTCTCCTTTTATTTCCATAAACAATCTGCTTCCCTGAAGTGTGCATTTCTATAGCTGGACGTAACCAGCTTGCACCGAGGCCTTGATTTAAAGAAATGATACTCCGTGAATTCCCACAAATTTATAAAATCCACTTTGAAATAATTTGCTTACACTCTCTGTATGTACTGGATGCACAGCAAAGAACAGTGCAGCTAGAAATGATGCTTTTGGTGCCCTATTGAGCAGCCTCCCTTTCTCATCATGTACCAGACCACCTAGAAGTACCGAGAAGACATCAAGAGTCATTACAGAGATCACACTGTGAAGTGCAATGTTGACCACGTGGAAGCCAACTGGATGCAATCCTCCAGCTATCAGGTAGTTCAACCTAAGAGAAATGAAAATATAGACAGATCCAAAAATTAACATGAGCTTAATCAGCATTCAAATTAGACACTGCTCTGTATTTTATGTAATGTTTCTACATAATTTTACATTTCTTATTTTATTCTTGCTTTACTGCATTTATATCACTTACGAACCCAACGACAGAAACTACCACAGGAATGAGGAGTTATGCCAACATAACTTGTAAGTAGATGTGCAAATTACTTTTAGTTATATATTCATTCATTCGTTCACAGGATGTGGCTGTCGCAGGCAAAGCCAAATTTGTTGCCAATCCTTAATCGTCCTCAAGGTGTTAGTGATGACTTACCTTCTTAAACCATTACATTACATGTGGGGTAGGCATACCCATAGAGCCACTAGAAAGGGATTTCCAGCATTTGACCCAGCGTCAGGGAAGGAACAACAATATCATTACAAGTCAGGGTGGTGGGCAATAATAAGGTGTTTACTTTCCCAAGCATCTGCTGCCCTTGTTCCCCTAAATGTTATAGGTTTGAGAGATTTTAAATAGGGTTTGCCACTTGGCATTATATAGGACTGTACTGTATATGGAGTAAGACATTGGAGCAGCATCCACATAGATCCCAGTGGACCAGCATACCCACATTGTGCTCCATGGCATAATAACATACAGAGAGGTCAAATGTGTGTCGCGTTGGGATGCATGTGAAGACCTTTAAAAATAGTGGGGTGGGACCTAGTTAAATAAATCTCAAACTCATTTCTGGCTAATACCATTTTCGCTGGTAGGGGAAAGGGGCATTGCATGAATCTCACAGCTTTAAAATAGAAAGATACTGGGTTATTTGAGAACAGTGCTGTGTATAAAAAGACATTTTTTGATGCCCCAAGCACCTGAACTCACTGTGTGTGATTCTGAATTGATAGAGGAAGACAAAGATCATATTCACACTTCAGGAGTGTTTAGGTGTTACAAAGGAAGCTCTTTAAATTCCCAACCCTTTAAAGCAACAGGCCCTAGCTCTCCATTAGGGTAAATAAAACACTGGACGGTGGGTTGTTTTGATTGAGAAACCATTTGACTTAGCTTAGGAAAAGCCACTAGCACATGCTCCTACAGATTAAGTAGAAATCAATATCGATATTTCCCAATGGCTATTATTACAGCTGAGCCCATTATAAATTGTTGGTCAACTTCAAGAGCTCCCAGAAAACATTTATTTCAGCAGATGGCTGAGTTCTTATTTTGAGAGACAGTTTTGGGAAGCAATTAAAAGATTATCTATGTTTGATGCAGTCATTGAATTAAAGCTTGTTTGAAGGCATTTAAACTCTTTTAATTAATTTAATAAAGGAGAGTGCATTTTCTGTACCAAGTTGCATTAGTGAAAACTCTCAGATTGTTTTTTTTAAATTGATGCATTTCCAGATGGCTCGCAAGGCCTGCTTGTTGTGGATACTGAGTTAATGACAACAGAAGTGGTTTGAGAGGGTTTATAGTGATGTCAGGCTTAGGGCGTGAGGACTGGGCCTACTAACTAGCCATCCTCTGTATTTTTATTTGTCTGCAGCCCTCTCCATTTGCATCCATTGTTGACTCCAACCAATCCCTGCATAAGACTTGCTTGTGATGGGGAACTTTATAGAGATATGGCAAATTTCTTGCTCGAGTGGCCTATCTCAGTAGCAAAAATCTGGCCCAAGTCTTTTTATTAAAGACTTGCTAATGCTAATGTAAGGTGACAATGTATATTGGTGGAGACCATATGAAAAATCCTTGATAAGTGAGTCGAATTGACACCTCTATCTCACATATACACCATGCAAGGACTGGATTGTTCACCTTGACATAAAATTACTACCGTTACCTGAACATACAAAGAAAAATAACAGGCAAGGGGCTGTGCTGTATTACAGAACTTATAGTACGGGTGAAGGTCATTGGCCCATTGTTTTTCTCTTGGATGTCATTTAATCTAATTAACCAATTGCTATCCCGAATAAACAGCAGAGTTTCCAAGGATAAACACATTAAAAATAAAAAAATAAAGCTCTCCCTAAACATTGGGGAGGGGTTGTCAGAATGGCTGGAAAGGGAAGGAGTGACATAGGAAGAAGAGGGTGAAATGGTGTAGGAATTAAGTGAGCAAGTGAAGGGTTGGTCTAGTGTGTGGCATGGGAAGATAGTACGGGACATGAAGTTAAATAATGGCTGCGGTAAAGAAACAAGGCAGAGAGTTTGCAGATGTGATGGAGGTCTTGATTAACAGTTGGAGAACCAGCGGCACCCTCACCTTGGGAAGGCCCACCACATCTGTACCTTCCAGGCACTTAACTGGGCAATAGTGGGCATTTCATGGGATCAAAGACCCCTGGAAGAAAATCCCCCTCCCTCCCATTTCCTGTTCGAGGTCAGCAGTGCTTCTGCACTCAGCAGCGCCACAGCAGAGGGAGTGGCTGCTGTTGGTATAACAGCTATCCAAAGCCTCATCTCGAGGACAGGCCCAGGCACACGCAAATGATGGCACAAAGTGAGCCACAAAGGTCAGAGGCTTGGCAGCAAAGACAATAGGTGGCTGTTAGCAAGCCTTGCCTTCCTAAAGCTGGGGAACCCCCAGCCCTAGCTCCAAGAGCCCACAAGCAACTCTGACAGGACTTACTTGTCATGCTCCCCTTATGGTAAAACTTTGTCCTACTCCTGGGATGAGATCCCTTCAATGGACATTAAATTGCACATTTGATGGTCTCAATTGGTGCTGGGATAAAAAAGGCTCTCCATGGATCAGCCCCAGCCCCTTCAGGGCAAAAGTGAAAAGATGGCGGGTTCCTAGCAGCTACCCCCCAGCCTCATTAAATGCTCCCCATCATGGCAGAGGGCACACAATTCCAAAAATTAATGACACCCTAATTACTTTGTAGCTCACTTCTATTTTAAAAAAAAATTGTAACTTCAGCGGTTCTCTAATCCTTAAAATTGTATTAGTAGCAAAAGACATATGGTAAAAGACATAAGGGCAATATGCTGTAATGAACCAAACACTACTACAACATTGGCCTTTACACAGGCCTTCAGAATAAAGGACTTCACTTGCAACCATAAGATTTTCCTTCTCTATTCCACAATCTGCATTACAACCACAGAGGTGGTGCACACAATTAGATGGCACTCCATTAGGGTGGCACAGTGGCTCAGTGGTTAGCATTGCTGTCTCTCAGCACCAGGAACCTGTATTCAATTCTACCCTGATATGACTGTCTCCCAGGTCATTTCCTCTGCCCTGAAGCTCTTCAAACTTGTCTGTGGAGTTTCTCCATTCTCCCTGGGCTTCCTCTGGGTGCTCTAATTTCTTCTCACAGTCCAAATATATGCAGGTTAGGTAGATTTGCCATGCTAAATCACTCAGTGTCCGGGGATGTGTAAGCTAGATGGATTAGCCACAGAATAAGCAGGTTTCCAGGGAGAGGGATAGGGATATAGACTCGATGGGCTAAATAGCCTGCTTCCACACTGTAGAGATTCTATGACACCTATCTGCACAATACTGCCAGAATTAAACCTTCACGCCTCTAGATTTGCTCAATTTCGTTTTATTTGCTGAGTTAATTATCCAAACATGTAACTATACATGGTTAGGGAATATTTTTAATGAAATCAAACCATCTTAATGATTTGCTGGCAAGTAGTAGGCTACAGTTGGTCATTAAGTGTTAATTTAATCTATTTATTGAAACTTGCTTTCTGCAAACTGAATGCCACATTTATCAAACAGTGAATGGCCTTAAATAGGATAAAATAAACGACTGTGGATCATAGAGCATTGCTATGCTTAATAATGACCTTCAATACTCTTAACCCAATACCAAAAATGTAAACAATAACTGACACTTTGTAACACGAATTTGTGCACAAGAATACATTATTTCTATCAATGTAAAGGCACAAAAAGCAAAATAAAAATCATCTTAAATGAAGTTGTGGTTGCTTGGCAGCGTGAAGATGGATACTTAATTATACCATGTGCATGTACCATAGAAACATTACAGTATAAATATGAACCAGATTCTCACCAATAACACAGACCTACCTGAATGTAAGCACCGTAAGTGGTCGATAAGATTTATGACTCGTGTTGCTGATCAAGTTAGAACCCCAGAAGTCATGTTCCCAAAGGTTGCTAAGTGGTGTCTCTGGTCTAAGATCCTGACATGGAAAGGAAACGCCGGGAGTTAGTTGATGCAAGTTTCTCTTTCTGTCTCCAGCACAGACCCCCTTGGCCTCGCTCATCCCTCTTCTCTGTGATCTCCCGCAGTCCCACTATCCTATGCGATCCCAAAGCTACTCCAATTTTGGCCTCTTGCAAACTGACATTAATTATTCCACAATAGGTTGCTAAGGCCAGATGCTAATTCTCTCCACTTGCTTTTCTCCAAAGACACTCCTTAAGAGAGAGTGTGATGGGGGTGGGGTTCAGATTTCTTTCCTTTAAGCTTGTTAATAAACCAGTTGTATGTTTTTGACAATCCAGTAAAGACACGTTAAACATCTCAACTACTAGACCAACAATGTAACCAATCAATACTATCACCCTATAGCTATTAGAATTGGATGTTCCAATTGGCTGCTATTAAAACCAGGTTTTACAAGCGAAATGCACTAACTGATTGCAAAAGCCTCTCTCTCAATTACATTATTGTATCTATGTAATTATATGGTAAGTAGAGCACAGAAACAGGCCATTTGCTCCAACCAGTTTATGCTAGTATATACCGTTTTTGCAAGCCTCCTCCAGCTCAGCCTACACAGGGGAACCATGAAAAGCATGCTGCGTTGTGGCTCCGGACAGGGTTTGGGGAGTCTGCAATTCCTTCCACAATGCTACACCCACCTTCCTGCCAGATTTCCACAGCCTGCATAGATCAGTAGTGAGGGAAAGTGCAGCAACATGAAGAGAAGACAACCATTTAAGTGTCTTTTTATCTTTTTCTATCTCATGCATTTATCCACTTCCCATTCAAATGTATCTCATGCCGTTCACGTGGTAATGAGTGCTCCAGCATTACCCGAGGTTTCAGGACATTTCCTTTGAGTTCCCTACTTGATGACTATTGATGGCCCTAGTTTCACTCTTCATCGCAAGAGGATACATTCTCTCTTCATCCATTTTATCAAAACCTTTCAGAATTTTAAAGACCTGTTAGGCCACCTCTCAGTTGTCCACATTTGATATAAAAGAGATACTCGGTCAGTTCATCTTCTCATGATAAGTATAAACTCACATTTCAAATATCAGCCATGTAAAATTGTTTTTCAACTATTCCAGTATTCCCTTTCTTTTTGTACTGTTCAGAATACACAAACTGTGATGCAACCAATGTCCAATACCCAATACAATCATAGCATAACGTCTCAGCAGAGTAGAAGCACGTAAACTATGAACATCAACAGCACTTTACATAAAACACTTTCATTTTTCAATGAAAATCCAGCAATAATTATTTTGCAGTCCACACCTGGACTTTTAAATGCAAAACCACATACCTTGTTGTTGATGATAGCTTCTGAATCATCAAAGACAAACTCTCCATCATAACTAATGCCAAAACACAGAATAGCTAATGCACCAATAATAGCCCTTGCCCAATACTGAGGGAGCTGTGGCACTGGTAAAGTATTGTCCAAACTCCATGCAGACTGCAACATCATGCTAAACCTTGCACCATTTCCAAGATGCTGGCATTCTGCTATCCATAACCTAGGAAAGGAAGCACAAGATCAGTTTGAACATATTGGAACACTTCATGAATTTGTTAGGCAAAGATTGTGAGCTACATGCAATGCTTTAACAGAGGTACATATACAATGGATGTATGGTTGCTGACGCTTATTATCCTTAAGGTTTTGAGACATTGAATCAGTTAACCATTACATCACCTTCCACTGGAACCATTTAAGTGTCAACTGGAAAAACGAAAAGCCTATTTTACATTTTAGCAAACGAAAACAGAAGCTGCTGAAGAAATTCAACAAGTCTGCCGCCAGCGATGGAGAGAAGACAAAGGTGGGTCACTGGTTTTGAAACTTTAACCGTTTTCTCACCACAAATACTGCCAGATCTGTCGAGTTTCTCCTTCAATTTCTGTTTTTGACTGTCTCAGATCTCCAGCATCTCAGTTCTGTTTTATTCTAGCATTTTTTTAAGCTGACTGAATCATTACCATCTGTGAGTTAACTGTCTTCTCTGATAAACTCTAATGTGTTAATAATTGATAAAGGAAAATATTCAATGTAAATAAAACAATTTTATGTTGAAATTATCCTCAGATTATTTTGCATGCAGGAGTGCCCTGGAAATTAATCTACAATACTTGGAATGTCCAGGATAATCCTGTAATGTTCGCAACTCCCATGAGCAGTCTTACAGAGTCATACAGCTTGGAAACACACCCTTTTTGTCAAACCAGTCCACGTCGACCATCCTCCCAAATTAATCTTGTCCCACCTGCCAGCATTTGGCCCATACTCCTCCAAACATTTCCTATTCATGTATTTAGCCAAGTGTTATGGACTAGACCAGACCACTCAAAACATTCTTAAGCAGGCAACCCAAATCATAACTTAGCAATTTGTTTCGGTTAAGCGTACAGTGAAAATTACCCGGAGTACATTAGCTCGGTTGACTACCAGGTTTTAAAATAGACAAAAGTTTATTCACAAAATTACACAATGAAACACAGAACAGAATAAAGAACCCCTACAGAACTCAATCTATCCAAACTAGACTTAGGTATGCTGTTCCAAATATACACAATAGTCCCAATAAGCAATCCCCCTAAAAAAACAGTAAAAATGGATCAAATGTTTACAGGTTGAAGTTAGAAAGGCAGAAGAGAGAGAGAGAGTTTAGCAGCCTGTTTCCACACAGCTGAACTCCTAACTGGTTGTGGACTGAACTACTCAGCTAGAGGGCTGACCACTCCCCTTTCATTATACAGGTCACTTCTAAAACATGACCACTTTGGACTGAAGTCTCATCTGTTTACATATAAATAAATGGCCTCTCAACATCCTTTTTCATCTCTGTACTAAACTAGTCACCTCTGAGCTGGGAGGTTTTATCAGCCCTCTGAAAAAAATCAAGGACAATGTATTCTTGAGAGAAGGAACAGCTTTTAGAAATAAGGGACCAGCTTTGTGACACAACAATGTCTCATATCCCCTCATTATCTTCCTAATTTTCCCACTTAATAAGCCCCTACACTCTCTTTACTCTTGAACAAATTCATTTGATCCGAGTTGTCTTTATCTATTCTTGACTAGAACTTCAATATCTTTATTCATCCATTGTTCCCTAATCTTACCAGCCATACCTTTCACTCTTATTCTAGGCCAGACCAGACCCCCTCAAAACATTTCAAGAAAGTAGCCCGGACCCTAATTTTGCTAGCCGTTTAAAGCAGGCGTAAGTGGATATTCCAGGAGAGATACAGCTGGCCCAAACTCTTAGTTCTAAACAAAACAGAATTTATTTGCAAGATTACCAAACAAAGCTCAAACAAAAGAGAACAGAATATAGAATAATTTAACCCATCCAAAAACCCAACAGATTATCCCAACTTAATGATGCTGTTCCAAATTCCTGCAACAACCCTCATAAGGACACCTTGGCAAAAAAGGAAAAATCCAACAAAGGGTCTTACAGGAGAGATATCGGAGAGAGGGAGGATCAGCCTGAACCTGCTTCTTTGGGTCCAGTAGCTTCACAACTGACTGACTGGCTAAAACCAAACCAAGCCAAAATTAGAGGAAAGCTGAGCTGTGAGAACTCCCCTTGCATTGAACAAATATTTTCTCTTAAAACTTGAAAGCATTCTCAAGGAGTTCAACACAGACTTTTTGGAATTGCTGCTTTTATGACCCCTCTCAAAAAAAAACCCAAGGACAACCTAACCTTGTTAAAGGAGCAGCATCATCACAACTCTAACAGGAACATGACGACTCTGACCTCTTGCTTATTTCACGTTTGAAAGCCTTCGACTTGACAATCATCTCCTTTACCTGCAAACAGTCTTGGCTGTCAGGTTCTGCTAGTATGAATGAATTCCAAACTCCAAATATCTGGGATAGCACACTCGTGAAAAATGTAAGTTTGTTAAGGGTAATCATCACCCATGGAGCTTCACTTCAATGAACAACCATGCTTAGAAGAGGCAATAGACGAGGACAGAAAGTGTGTTTTGGATGAATAAGCCATTCAGCCATTCCCTGAGTTTGTTAATAATCTGTACCTTAATTCCATCCACCCATCTTGGTTTCCCAACCTTTAGCTCTATTACCCATCAACAATCAGTCTTAGAATGTGAAAAAGGTTTGCCACCGACAGGTTAAGGAATAATAAATGCTCTCAGTTTGTAGACACTTTCACCTGATATGACCTACTGGGGTAGCATGCTGTAAACAAAGCTACAATATTTCTATTTTAAAATGTTAAACTTTTTTTTCCCAGTTGCATTCAATATCCCTATTTACCTGACTTTCAGACCAAGGTTGATAGAAAGGGCAGACCAGGTTTGTGCTCTAAACAAGAATTATTACTTATGATAACAAATTTGACCACAGCTCTTGACCTAAACCACTGGTATAGAACAACGTGACTTGCTAAAACTCAAATCTTCTATAAACTTTACCTGACACACACACACACAGATAAACAATAGATTAGCAGAAATACATTAAAATTGTAAAGTAAGTTCAGTGGCCTTTACTTCCAATTCCAATTTAGCAATTCAAAATTCAAAACTTACACTAGCTGGTAAAGGTTTCTTCAAGACTGAATGAAGTTTTTACAGCAGAGAACAGGTAGTTAGCGAGTTTTGAGAATATTTGTAGCTCAGGTTGAGGTTTTGGATGTAGGTTTGCTCGCTGAGCTGGAAACAAAATGAACCTTCCAGATCATCAAGCAAACCTACATCCAGAGAACAGGTAGCTTCTGCTGGGGCAAACAACTGCACACCCTTCTGTATCTTTCTCCCTCTCTCTAACTTGTTTCCAGTTCCAACCAGCTCAGTTAGCTGAGAACCAATCAACATTATGTGTAAACAATTAGTTGGCTCTTCTTGAGCATCTACACATTGCAAGAATTTGTAGCCACAAAGAAAAAGTTCACAATAGGCATGAGACAGCTTGACAAATCTGTTTTCAAAAATGGTTGTACCTTTGCAGCCCACTGTTTTCAAAAACACAAAAAGTCTTACACTTCTGAGAGACAAAAAATTGGGTTGCTCAAATCCCACTCTAGCGTTTGAGCACAAAAATCAAAGCAGATACTATTGGTGCAGCACCAAGGGATTGCTGCAATGCCAGAAGTCATTGTTTGGGTGAGAAGTTTAAACCAGGGTGCTCTTCTCCCTCTTAAATGAGTGTAAAGGATCCCATGGCATTATTCAAAAAGAAGGATCTTTTCTGCAGCATCCTTCAAGTCAACATAATCAAATACAGATCATTTTGTCAGAACCATATTAGTGTTTTTGTTATTGTGTTGTGTGCAAACTTACTGCCACATTTCTAAAATTGCAATAGTGACTGTACGTCAGAGTATTTCATTGGCACTTTGGGACTTCTTGAAGTGATGAAAGAGGCTATAGAAATTCAAAACTTTAGCTTATGGCTGAATTTCCACATCTTTTCACTGGAATTAACTAATTTCAATTTGGAAATAACTTTATTAAATGAAAAACGACTCTTTAAATTGGAAATAATCCCACTTACTTTTGGAAATTATGTTTAAATTAAAAATAGCCGCTTTTAGTTTAGAAATAAACTCTTGGAATTGAAAATAATTCCTTTTAATCTCTAAGCAAACCTACACAAAACTTTTATTTTAGGCCTGTTTAAGAAATCACTTCTGATCCTCAACCTACAGAACGGGAAAAAAAATTCTCTTTCAGCTTGTTATTTTAATTTTATTTAGGTTTTATTTTTTACCTCCCAGGGAAGGTTGTCCACAGGCCTCTGAATCGGCTATCCTCATAGCGGAACCGAAGGCCTATCTCAGAACTAGCGGTGAGTGGGTGGGACACGTTTCTTTGTCGGACTCACTTCCGGTGTGGTTAAGGAGGGCGGTTGCGCCTGCGCCAAATCTGTGTCCTGGAAACCTGAGCTGTCAGTCAAAACTTCACAACCACCCAGCAGGGTTGCAGACGCTCAAAAATGGTGCAATCTTTTGCAGAGAGCTTTGGAAAGTCAAAACGAAACATGAACGGGTAAAGGGAAAGAGATAAAAGTTATACATGTAAAACGTCTTTTTTTTTTGCATATTCCATGAGGTAGTGTCAACTTTTAACAAATTTTACATTAATTTATTGTGTGCAGCCCAAGCCTTCATGGCACCAACAAACCTCACTAGTATACAGCACCTTTAGCAAAACAATTCGCTGAGCATTGATTATACATTAAGAAATATTAGGGCAAACAACATAAAGTATGGTCATAGAGGGAAGGTTTTAGAAAGTATCTTAAAGAAAGAGATTGAGAGAGAATTCCAAAACTTAAGGCCTTAGCAGCTAAAGGCAAAGACATTTGTGGTAGAATGAAGTCAAGAATGTTAACAGTTGAATTTTTAAATCTTAAAAATGTATGGCATTTGGGTTCTCAATAAACTATCACTTCCTCATTTTGCACCTCAGCAGTTTCTAGCCCACAAACCAACTGGTTGAAATCAAGTCTCAACAAAAGTAAAATGCTGGAAATCTAGGATGACATTAAATGCTAGAAATGATCTGTAACACCTGTATAGAATGGAACAGTGTATTAGGCTAATGCTCTTTCAGTTAGAAGCTCGACCACATTAGAATAGTCAATTTTGAAAATCATGATGTGGAGGTGCCAGTGTTGGACTGGGGTGGACAAAGATAAAAATCACTTTACACCAGATTATAGTCCAACAAGTTTATTTGGAAGTACTAGCTTTTGGAGCACTGCTGCCTGATACATTTTATTTTGTTCAAAAAGCATGCAATCTGTAGGCAGTCAATGGAGGCAGTCAATCCCTGTAACATTTTATAAATTCCTACTTTGGAAATAGAACCAGTCTGGCTCAAGATTGGGATACAGACAGAGGAGAAAGTGAGGTCTGCAGATGCTGGAGATCAGAGCTGGAAATGTGTTGCTGGAAAAGCGCAGCAGGTCAGGCAGCATCCAGGGAACAGGAGAATCGACGTTTCGGGCATAAGCCCTTCTTCAGGAAGGATACAGACAGACACTAACCTCACACCTTTAACACATTGTCTGAGCTGAGATGTCACCTTTCTCTTTAAAACCTTAAGTTATCTCGAAAATGTGACTTGAAAGAAGTTCTGGGATTTACGTATTAATGAACCGAAGCCTGCAACCCATTCTAAAAGATGAAAGACTTAACAGCAATCTAGGTTTGTTCAATATATCGTATCGGTTGCATATATGACAATGTGATCTTTTGTTATAAATTCTGTGTCTTATGATCCTGCAACCTGATGAAGGAGCAGTGCTCTAAAAGCTAATACTTCCAAATAAACCTGTTGGACTATAACCTGGTGTGTGATTTTTAATTCTGAAAGTGACAAGTATATAGATGAGGATTTCAGAAGCAAATCAGCAGCTTTGGGGTGAAATCAACTAGGCGGAGGTGGATACTGCAGATGCTGGAGATTAGAGTCAAGATTAGAGTGCTGCTGGAAAAGCACAGCAGGTCAGGCAGCATTCGAGGAGCAGGAATATCAACGTTTCAGGCAGAAGCCCATCATTAGGAATGAGAAGTGAAGTCAGGCGATGTTAAAGAGGTGGAAAAAAGTGTTTGTAGTGAAGGTATGGATCATAGAGTCACAAATATTTGAGGCAATTCAGTCCATTGTGTCTGCATTGACTACCATTTTCATGCCATTTCCTCATAACTCTGCACATTGTTTCATCTTAAATAATGCCTCTTTGAATGCATTGATTGAACTTGCCTCGTCTCACAACCAGTCAGCCATGTCAGACCCTAAGCAATTATTGTGTGATTTTTTTCTCATTTGCATTTGCTGTTTCACAAAGCACGTTAGTACTGTGCCCTTTGGTTTCCCAGTCTTTCATGAGCATGATAATTTCTTCATACCTACTCCATCTGTACACCTCATGATTCTTAAAACTTCTATCAAATCTTCTCTTCACCTTATCGCTTCCAAGAAAAATGGTCCCAACTCCTCCAATCTTTCGTAATAACCAAAGCGTCCCATCTCTAGAAGCATATTTGTAAGCATATCACTATCTGGTTGGAAGCCTATCTGAGGTTCATGCATAATCCAAGGTTGTGAACAATCAGATTGAACTGCAAGGCAGAGGAATGGAGTCATTGCAAAGGAATGGAGTTTGTGTCGGGGTAGACGACAATGATTTCAATCTTCCTAATGTATAACGAGGCAATTCCATTGATTCAATACTGGATAATTTAGGAACAGTGGGGTAATTGAGATAAGCGATGGTGAGATAGAACTGGCTTCTCTTTTTGTATGAGCAGCAACAATCCTCTTGCTTTAGAAAGGAGGATAACCTGGGTACCTGAAACCTAGGTAAAACAATCGCTGATGTCTGGAGGAATGACAGCCCTGTAGGAAGAAAGTCAATGATGTTTTTCACTCTGCTATTGCAAGTGCCATCATTTTCTCACTGATACCTCACACTCAGTCTGTCTCTACTATTGTACCCACTTCCTATCAAGGCTCATGGTCTTTCATTCTCACCATTGTCTGCAATCGTCCTCACTCACCCTGACCTGCAAAACCGCTAACTCTGCACGCTCTTTGTGCTGCTTACTGAGTCACGAAAGAGGTCCCCACCTGCACCAATATCCATGCTCCAACATTCATCTTCTGTAACCCACCAATCTCTAATTCCAAGATGCAAACAGACCAGAAGAGGGCAGAAAGAGTCAAGATGGATGGTGGGCTACCTGATATTCAGCTGTCACCCCTTATGTGGAGAGCATCCTGAATTGGTCTGCCCCCACGTTGCTGACTAACCATATCCAGGTATCTGAGGCTGACCTTGACTTACTGGTGCTGGGATTACCAGTGCATTGTTCTTGGCTTGATTGAGGCCTTCTGACAGCTATGACAAACTTCCTGACTTTGTGTCTGTGCTGAACGTCATAGCAAGATATCAGTAATATGAGCTTGTTTTCTCTGGCTGAGGAACCAAAAGGCACAAAGACAAGGCACTGCAAGGGAGGGATGCTATGAGCGTGCAGACAGGTTTCCGAGTGTGTGAGCGCAATGGCAGCGAGTGAAGAGCCCGGAGATGCAGCCTAAAGTCAGGAGCTGGGAGCATGTCCCTAAGCACAAAGTGTCCTTGCTGCAACATTAAAAGGCTGAGATGCAGCAATAAAGTGAGGTAGCTTCCTGTAAGTGGATCACAGATGTGCCACAAGTGTCCTTAGAGACGGGCACATGTCCAATGTTAATACCTGTGGGCATGGGATGGGCATGTGGCTGTGGCCATGGAGTATGTCCTGAGACATTGGTTGCCAGTATCTAACAAGGATGTCTTTGGAGCAAGCGCCAAGGTCAATTCGCAGGGTACCCAATCCGATTTCTGTGTCAAATTTTCTCAAGGTCTGGTTTGTAGGGTGGGTTAGGGGAGATCATAACTGAAATGCTAATGAGATGAGTTGAGCCATCAGCAAGGAATCTAACAAGCTTTAGTTGCCATCAATTGGCATCTTGCTATTGTCCAGCAAGAATCTCACCACCCTGCTGAGAGAAACATAGGTGGGACAAGATGAAGTTGATGTCCAAATGGGCCTCATCAAGCAAATCTCCTGGTTCTGCCACACATCTTGCCATACCCCACTATGCTCATGTCCCAATAAACTTACACCCAATACTTGAGTTGAAACTGAACCACTGTTTTATACAAGTTTGTCATAACCTCTTTGTTTTGGACTCTGTTGCCATTTAATAAAGTGTCAGATTTTGTGTACTTTATTAACCACCTTCAATGATTTGTGTGGATATTCTTCTGATCCAACATCTTTAACTGGAGGAAATTACTGTTGCTCTACAAACAGTGTATTAACGATTTGCATTCTTTATTTAACAACTGCAAAATACTGCCAGTAACGAAAAGTCTGACTAAAAGACAACAGACGATGCTGGGGATGCTCAGCAATTCTGGCAGCGTCTGTGGACCTGGAAAGGAGACTTCACATTTCAGGTTGCATCAGAATGCTCAAAACCTTTAATTAAAGGTCCTTTCCCTTTGACTGTGATTTGCAGTCAGGAGTTTGCAAGCGTCTGCATTGTGAAATAAATGCATTGTGATAAAAACAAAGCCTCACAAACCTGGTATGAAACGTATGAAGTGTGAAATTTCGGACAGTTTGTTTTATTTTTTGCATTGCGTTTGTTCCACAATGCAGACGTTTGCAAATTGCTGACAGCAGATCATAGTGACATAGGACTTGCCATGAAATGCCAAGTGTCTGCAAATGAATGAGAATGCAAACTGCAACTTGCACCTTGTAGGGGAATGATTAATTAAGTAGACAACAATCCAGTCTTTGGTATGTCAAGTCCTCGGTAGTATAGTGGTCAGTATCCCCGCCTGTCACGCGGGAGACCGGGGTTCAATTCCCCGCCGGGGAGGATTCAACAATTTTTTTTACCAATCCGACAGCTCGGTGCATTTATATTCACAGACACTTTCCCTCTTTCTCTATGTTATGCATTTCTCCACGTTGCTTTCTCCCCCGTTTTTCATTTTAATGCAGCCGTTTGCAAAGATCATGAACTTTTAAATGGGCTTTTTTTTTTACCCTTGTCTTATCAATCACACGTGAACATGCACCAAAACAGAAGGGTCACTCGACCCCCAAACGTCAACTCTGATTTCTTAGAGACTACCAGAGATGCTGAGATTTTCGGGCAATTTTTTTGCTTTTTGCACATGTTCAAGAAAAGCCCCTTTAAAAGTTGATGATGTGCTTGTGGAGGAGGTGCAGGCTGATATGAGGGTAACATCCCTGCAGCGTTTAATTTAAAGACGGGGTAAATGTCTGAAGAGACGGGTAAAGAGTGCAATGTGGTGCACAGCATTCATCATTTTACAGTCGATTACTTTGCAAATGATCAGTAGATCCACCTTGCTTTTAATTAGCAGCGTGTTGTATGGTCGAGCATTGCAAACTTGAACTTTAGCGTGCTTGCTTAAAGTTAAGTGGACTATAACCTGGTGTTGTGTGATTTTTAATTTTGTCCACCCCACTCCAACGCCGGCCCCTCCACATCATGTTTAAAACAAAGTAGCAGCAGTACTTTAACGGGAAGAGACCAAACCCAAAACATTGAAACAAAAACCTTTCACAGTCCACAGAGTGGTTTTATTTCCAAGTAACCACGAGGAGGTAGCACTGTGCAAATCCTCCTTGCAAATTCCCAGTGCAAGGTCAGAGAAATAAACACTTGAATGAGGATGATGTGCAGTCATTATCCAGCACTTTGTTACTGGAACGAAAGAATACAAAGCGGAAGGAAAATGCCGCATTTTCTGTGTTTTTTTTTTCACCTAAATCTTGAGCATTACTTTGCATTTCAGCCAGACCTTTTCGGAATTCTTCTCAATTCACTCTGCACCTTTTGTGCATACTCAAACAAACGGGATGATTATAAATCTTTTTTTTCCCCCGAAAGAAAGATTCATGAAAAGATTTACAAGCCTAACTCGGGGGGGGGGGGGGAGGTTGTAACTGTTGCTTTCACAGCTCGAACATCCGCCGAGCAGACTAGCGGGAAAAGGAATTTGCGAGGATTACTGGAAATGTTTTAAAATGTTGGTGGAGATGTTGCAATAAGCAGTGGACCCTGTATTGCATTGAAAATGCGCAGTGGCCATGGATCATGGTACAAAATTAATCCTCCCCGGCGGGGAATTGAACCCCGGTCTCCCGCGTGACAGGCGGGGATACTGACCACTATACTACCGAGGACTTGATACACTCGCTTAAAGCTATTCTTCATGAGAATAACCTGAACTTTCCGTCTATGTCAGCATTGGTGTTATTATGAAGTCATTCAGCATGAAAACAGAGCCTTTGGCTCAACTTGTCCATACCAGCCAGGTTTCCTAATCTGAACTAGTCCCATTTGTCTGCATTTGCTCCAAATCTCTTTAAACATTTCATGTCCATGTCCTGGTCCCAATGTCTTTTAGTTGTAATTGTCTGCACCTCTCCAACTCCTCTGGCAGCTCATTCCATCCCCTCTTTTGGAAAAGGTTGCCGCCCCCAGGTTCATTTTAAATCGTTCCCCTCTCACCTTAAATTTATGCACTCCCCTACCCTGAGGGAAAAGACCTTGGCTATTGACCTTATCTATGCCCCTCCTGATTCTATGAATTTGTATCAGGTCACACCACAACCTTCAATGCTCCAGTTGACAATGCCCCAGCCTCTATTTAGTACTCAAACCTTTCAGTCTTGAGCTGTAACATAATGTCCCAACTCCTGTACTCAATACTCCTTGCGCTCCTTGCACTTAATTTCATAGCAGCTCTGAGAAAAGACAAACATCTATTCATTTATAAATGCAGATAATCTCTGAACAGGTTGTTTAAGAAAAAAGGCAATTCAATATACAGTAATTACCCTTGGGAAGATGATGGTGAGACACCAGCAGAGTGGACTTGATGGGCCAAATGGCCTTACTTCCACTCCTATGTCTTATGGTCCTATGGATTTTTTGTCCTTGAGGGTCCTTCTAGGTACACCCACAATGCTGTTAAGGAGAGAGGATTTTAATCCTGTGACAGTGAAGGAATGGCAATATACTTCCACTAATGTCTACCCTCAAACCACAGAATACTTACACAACAAAAGAAAAGCATGCAGTTTGTTTTGTCTGTTCCACCTCTCTTTAAGAACAGCTTTTGACTGCTTTTCACTGTAGCCCTGCATATTTATTTTCTGTTTTCTGGTCAGATAGCTACGCACTTTAAAAGTCACAGCTGAATGTCCTTCCAAGATCATCTCCAGCAGGAGTTTGCAGATCCCAGTCACTCTCTGCAAAAAAAAAAGGATTTGAGCTCAAGTTCTGTACACTATTGTCAATCACTTTAAATCTGCGCCCTCTCTTCTCAATATTTCTGCCACTGAGAACTGTTTATCTCAATTTACTCTGTGCCATAACCAAACCAATTCTTAATTAATCATCCCTGGGGAGAAGAAACTCCAATGTCATCAATCTTGAAGGGCAACTTGTCGCTGCTGGTATGCTCATGCTGACGATGTCCTTGTCCTTCTATGTGATAAGGATGTGAGAGTGAAAGTGAGCTCAAAGGAAGTTTGACAAGTTCATTTTACAAATAGTTCACACAACTGTCCCTGTGGCAGAGAGAGTGAATGTTGAAGGTGGTGGGTGCCCCTGGATGTTGTTGAGCTACTTGAACGTCACTGGAACTGTTTCCATCTGGGCACATAGTAACTTATGCATTATAGATAATGAGCTGAAAAATGTGTTGGTGGAAAAGTGCAGCAGGTCAGGCAGCATCCAAGGAGCAGAAGAATCGACGTTTCGGGCATAAGCCCTTCTTCAGGCCCTTCCAGCAACACATTTTCAGCTCTGATCTCCAGCATCTGCAGTCCTCACTTTCTCCATTATAGATAATGGACAAACTTGTGGGAACCAGACGCTGAGATACTCATTGTAGAATTCTTAGCTTCCAACCAATTATTTTCAGACACAGTATTTACCATATCAAGGATGCTATATAAATGCAGACCATTGTCATTCTTGTCCTAGGCAGGACTAGTGCAGGAATGACTGTTCAACAGCATTTCATGTGCCTCAGCGGTGGCAGGTGACCCGTTCATCCACAGGCTTCATAAATTCTGAATTAGAAGGAATATTGATTTAAGGTAAAGGGCAAGTGTTTTACGGGGTTTTGGGAAATTTCTTTTTCACCCAATGAGGGTATCTGGAGCTTACACCCCGAAAGGGTAATAAAACATTTAAAAGTATTTTAACATATTTACGTGAACACTTGAAGAACCACAACAGACAAGGTGACAAGCTAAGGGTTAGAAAATTGAATAATTGATTATTGCAGTATCAATTGTTGATGACTAGCACAGATAAGAAGGGACGAAGGACCTTGTCCCATGCTTTGAAACATTAAATCTGCTGTGATTCTGAATATAATTGAAAACAATCATGTAACGTTTCTTGTCATGATCTGTTTACCTGCAGAAACAGTCGTAAAGCACTCATTTTAATTAAAGGAATCCTTCAAATATTTTAATTCTTTTAAGTTATTTAGAAACCAATGATACTTAAGATGGATTACAGTTTAAGAATGAACACGAGGAGCAACTCCTTACAACATATGTTTTGCTCACGACTCTGGGGTGGTGTTCCTGCTGTCAGTTAGATGGGTTGGTTTGTAATCCCTGAATTGAGTTTTGAGTTGCTCATATAAGGTGATATTCCTGATGCAGAACCGAGAGAGAGCTACACTGTCAGTGATGATGTCTTCCAGATGAGACATTCAATCAAGGCTACATCTGTCTCACAGTTGGATATTTAAAAAAGGTCCTCTGGCACAATTTGGAAGATGATCAGTGCCCAGTGCCAGTTTATCTCTCAACCACCATCTATTAACCAGGTTTTTTGGTCATTTAGATTAGTGTTACTTGTGAGATCTTGCTGTGCTTATGTTGGCTGCCACAGTTCCGACGTCAAAAGTACATTATTAGCTGTAAATCTGTTTGTAACAGGCTGTGAAAGACGCTACAGAATTTCAAGGATTTCTCTGTTTTCACTCCTTCAGTTTAATGTTAACACTAAAGCTGTGAGTAGCACCAATGGCAGTGAGTGTGGCTGTAGAATCCCTCATTGTGAACGAAGTATTGAAAATACATTGAAGCACTTTAGAGTGAACCATAGTCTATAGAGAAACATTTTATCTCTATTGCATCTTACTAATATCCAATTTGAAATGTTTTGCCCTTGGGCTGTATCCCCGACATGAAATGTATTGCGTAAATAATGAAGATCATTACACTCTTACACTCTCATAGCCTGCTGCATGAAGACCAGTGGAATTTTTTGAAAATTCTTCAATATTCAAATCAAAATGTGTTTCTAAAAATATACTTTTAGAAAAGAACACAGTTGGAATGAATGTGATCCTCAGATTGCTGTCAAGGTCATTGCCAGTTGAATGAATTTTGCTCCAGAGTTGGTGATTGATCCATCTCCACACCACACAGGAAGATTTCTGAGACCCCCATGGACTACAAATGTGATGTGTAGGACAAGGAGGTGGTGATCTGTCTCATTAATGTGAACCAGGCTTTACAGAATATCATCCACCCACATGATGGATGTGCTGGGCTTTGGGAAGTGAATCTGCAACTGTCTCCAACTGCTCTATGCAAATGTTTGTAGGACATAAGACCATCAGATGTAGGAGCAGAAGTTAGACCATTCAGCCCATCGAGTCTGCTCCGCCATTCAATCATGGCTGCTATGTTTCTCAACCCCATTCTCCCGCTTTCTCCCTGTAACCCTTGATCCCCCGAAAAATCAAGAACCTATCTATCTCTGTCTTAAATCCACTCAATTATCTGGCCTCCATAGCCTTCTGTGGCAATGAATTCCATAGATTCACCACTCTCTGGCTGAAGAAGTTTCTAAAAGTTCTTCCCTTTACTCTATGCCTGTGCCCTCAGATCCTCATCTCTGCTATTAATGGAAACATTTTCCTAACATCCACTCTGTCCAGACCATTCAGTACTCTGTAAGTTTCAGTTAGATCCCCCCTAATCCTTCTAAACTCCATCAAGTATAGACCCAGAATCCTCAAACGTTCCTCATAAGTTAAGCTTTTCATTCCTGGGACCATTCTCGTGACCCTCCTCTGAAAATCTTCATGACAGTGCCACTGTTTACTATGCAGTCCCAATGAGGCTAGGGGTGACAGTACAACTATAACCCCCATGTCCCCATCCAGGATGTGTTCGGTTCCTAACCGGGTACACCAACAGGTTGAAAATTGCACCGACTCTAAGGGTGTCTTTGGGATTTGGGCCAGCAAATAGCAGGTCAAGGTAACTCTGAAGGTGAACGATGAAGTAATGACCCTTTACCATTCTTCCAGCTTCGCTATTGGGAGTGTTATCCTGATCAACACAAGGCAACCTAAAGACTGACATTCCTTTTGCAAATCTGATCACATGGTGGCCAACTGCAGCACCATCTTCTGCAAGAATCACAAGCAGGAAGGCCACCTGAAGAAAAAGAAGACTAAGTGCTACCATCTGCTCGGTGGGCCAGACCACCTTTGCAAGAGCTAACTGAAATGTTGCCTCAGTTACACACAGGCAACAGAACAAAAGGAAGGGCATATTCAATTAACTTAACTACCACGATGAAATGCTGCAACACTTCTCCCTCCACCAAACTAAAGGGGTCAAAGAAGGTCTGACCAGAGGATGGGAAAGTCTGAGGCAGCAGATTTCCCAATACTCTTGAACCTCCCATGCCTCAGCACTTGGATTCTATGGAGGAGGAACCGACAACAGAACAATTGGGGGAATAGCAACAGACAAAGAAATCCAAAGAGATGAAGAGGTCAGGGAAGGTCCTAATCATATCTCTAAACATAAGCAAAAGACCACACCATTCCAATATTGATAAGAAGGAACAGTTGGTCTTAGGGTGAGGGAGGTGATAAACGAGTGGTATTATCAGTTGACTATTAATCCAGTGACCCAGATAATGTTCTGTGCACCCATTTAGAGCTGGACATGAAATATTGCCATGTCCTGGGACTGAATTTAAAAAAAAGGTCTCAGGTAATACCTTCAGAATAGGCTGTAGAGCTGGAGGAAGAGAAACCTGAGCCTCAAATCATTGTACTCAGTGAAGAGGCCAGTGCCCCTCAGCTTGGAATGCCAGGAGCAGCAATACCCTTGAAGGGGTACAAGATGCGGGGCGTGGAGGGGCAGGGAGTTCTCTCCAGGGAACAGTCCAAACACTGCCACTTGCATGAACCCGCCAATGCCACCTGGGCTGGACAATTCTAACCCAACAGACCAGGATGGTTTTCTGAAAGGTGAAGCAATCACTATAGAGATAAAGGAGTGTACCTACTGTATGGAACTGCAAAAGATCAAATCATAGAATCCTTATGCTGTGGAAAGAGCCCATTTAGCTCAACAAGTTCACACCAGTCCTCTGCAGAACATCCCACCCAGACTCAGCCCACTACCCTGCATTTACCATGGCTAATCCACCTAACCTGCACATCCCTGGACCGGACCCAGTGGAACCCCACGCAGACAAGGAGAGAACATGCAAACTCCAAACTGACAGTCA
This sequence comes from Chiloscyllium plagiosum, assembly GCF_037043375.1. Lineage (NCBI taxonomy): Eukaryota > Metazoa > Chordata > Chondrichthyes > Orectolobiformes > Hemiscylliidae > Chiloscyllium > Chiloscyllium plagiosum. The sequence continues at coordinate 18,609,016 of NW_028270144.1, read as the reverse complement.
CCCAAGGCCGGAATCAAACCTCAGCCTATGGTACTGTGATGTAGCAGTGTTAACACTGAGCCACCGGGTGGCATACTTTCTAAAATGGATATTAAGATTACTCCCATTGATATGCATGGTATTAAGTCTACACTGCAATATGTTTCAACCTTGTATTACCTGGTCAAGGTTAGAACCGATATGCTGTTTCTGCACGAGTGTGTGATAGAGTGCCTCAGCTTTTACAGGCAATAGTGGTCCCATGGGCCATCAGTCTAATTGGGAGGAAATTACTCATGTTCCTCTGTGTGGTCCAAGCAATCACAGTCAGATCCATTAAATTCAAGCAGGTGAGCTTCTCTAACCACTGCGTCCTACTGGCTGACCGACAACTATACAAAGACAAGAAGGGGTGGCAGAGGGGACATGGAAACTCAACATCAGTGTGCTGACCCCACCAAACACTGAGGAACTCAAAAGGGATTTCAAAGGTTAGAGAACCATGAAGCCCCTATTTGAGTCTCCGGGATTCGGGTGGAAAGCAATCAAAGTGAACAAGACATTCTTTATCTTCAAAGGTCTTCAGAAGGTGAGAGAGGAACAGAGGGAAATGCATTATCTCCAGAAAAGCTTGCAGACCCTAATCTAACTGCAATTGAAGTGAAACAATGTCAAGAAGCATCTGCAAGATGTAAAGAACACACAAGCCTCACAGTTTGTCTCAGAAGCTGTTAAGATCATCTTCTGGTCCAGAGTTCACGCCTTGAAGCAGGATGAGATGTGCTTGCATTTTTTCTTCCATGCAGGAGTGTGAGGGCCACACTGCTCTGCAGACCATGAACATGGTGCTGAGTTTGAGGTCTCAGACTCTTCTTCTCGGATGTACAAAGGCCGCAGGTACAAAGAAACTGTGCAGGACAGTGGTGAGAGCACATCTGGAGTACTGGGTGCCGTTTTGGGATCTTTATTTGAAAAAAGTATATAATTGCACTAGAAGCAGCTTAGAGGAACTTTACTCAACTCATTCCTGTAACTTACCTAATAAAGAATGGCTAAACTCATTGGGGTTTAGAACAACAAAAATGGTGGTAGCCAGGTGTATTGTGAGAGAATATTTCCTATTGTAGCAGGGCATAAGGTCATGGTACACAGTTTAAAAGCAGAGGCATCACTTTTAAGAAAGAGGTGAGGAGAATTTTTTTTTTACTTTGTGGGAGTCATTTAATCTGTGAAATACCTTTCCTGAGCAAACAGTGGAAGCGGAATCATTGAATTTGTTCAAGGCAGATTAGATAGATTCTTGATAAATAACAGAGTCAATTGTTGTTGGGGGCCAGTGCTAGGAAAGAAAAGTGGGCAGCATGGTGGCACAGTGGTTAGCACTGCTGCCTCACAGTGCTAGAGACCCGGGTTCAATTCCCACCTCAGGCGACTGACTGTGTGGAGTTTGCACGTTCTCCCCGAGTCTGCGTGGGTTTCCCCCGGGTGCTCCGGTTTCCTCCCACAGTCCAAAGATGTGCAGGCCAGGTGAAATGGCCATGCTAAATTGCCCCTAGTGTTAGGTTAGGGGTATGGGTGGGTTGCGCTTTGGCGGGTCGGTGTGGACTTGTTGGCCTGAAGGGCCTGTTTCCACACTGTAACTAATCTAAAAGTGAAGTTTTGACCACAGTCAAACCAGCCATGGTTTTATTGAATAGTGGGGCAGGCTTGAAGGGCCAAATGGCCTCCTCCTGCTTAGGCCTTTTGTTCCTGTGCAGAGAAAATATGTTTCTGGCATATTCTTGAAATTCATTTACTATGTATAGACAGTTCTGACCACTGGTGTGCCCGAAGGATCAGTGCTGGGTCCACTGCTTTTTGTCAATTATGTAAATAATTTGAATGAGAATATGGGAAGAACAATGAGTAAGTTTGCAGTTGATATCAAAATTAGTCATGACTTGGAGGAGCCGGTGTTGGATTGGGGTGGACAAAGTTAAAAGTCACACAACACCAGGTTAAAGTCCAACAGGTTTATTTGGAAGCACGAGTTTCCAAATAAACCTGTTGGATGGTAACCTGGTGTTGTGTGACTTTTAACCAAAATTGGTAGTGCAGCTGACAGCGAAGAAGGTTACCTCAGAGTACAATGTGACCTTGATCAGATGGGCCAATGGGCCTTGGAATGGCAGATGGAGTTTAATTTAGATAGATGTGAGGTATTACATTTCGGTAACGCAAACCAGGGCAGGATTTATACACTTAATGGTAAGGTTGTGTGGAATATTGCTGAACAAAGAGCCCTTGAGGTGCAGATTCATAGTTCCTTGAAAGTGGGATCACAGGTAGACAGGGTGGTGAAGAAGGTCAGTACATTAAGTATAGGAATTGGGATGTCATGTTGCGGCTGTACAGGGAATTGGTTAGGCCCCTTATGGAATACTGAGTTCAGTTCTGGTCTCCCTGCCATAGGAATGGTGTTGTTAAAATTGAAAGGGTTCAGAAAATATTTACAAGGATGCTGCCAGGGTTGGAGGGTTTGAGCAATTGGGAGAGGCTGAATAGAGGCTATTTTCCCTGGAGCATTGAAGGTTGAGGGGCTTGGATCGAGTGAATAGCCAAGGTCTTTTTTCTCAGGGTAAGGGGAGTCCAGAAGTAGTGAGCCAAAGTTTAAGGTGAGAGGGGAACGATATAAAAAGGACCTAAAGGGCAACGTTTTCAAGCAGAGGGTGGTGCATGTATGGAATGTGCTGCCAGAGGAAGTGGTGGAGGCTGGTACAGTTACAACATTTAACAGGCATCTGGATGGGTATATGAATAGAAAGGGTTGGAGGGATATGGGCCAAGCGCTGGCAAATGGGACTAGGTTAATTTAGGATGTCTAGTTGGCATGGATAACTTGGATGGAAGGGTCTTTTTCCATGCTGTACTCTAACTTATTGGTATGCATTTTCATCCATGAGGAAAGGTACCTATTGCTTATAAAATCAGTAACTGGTCCTGACAGTAAATTTCAGTGTTGTTACGATAGGATTAAGTAAATCTTTATGAATGAACACCTATAGTTAGTAAGTATATATTTATCTTTATCTAAATTAAACTTCTTTATGCAATATAGCTTGTTGACTTAACCAAGAAACCCTGCATGAAGTCAACATCACCTTGAGGAGAGAACTCCCATGTTCCATTATTGTCTCCTTCATAGGGCATCTTTCTAACATGGCAAAATCACATGCGTACTTATTTTCCCAAGAGTCCTCATGATTTGTATTTTTGCTTTCTTGCTGATATTTGGTTGGGTTGAATTGTGAATTCAAAATCCAAGTAGAAGAAGGAAGCAAAAGTCCTGCTGTTTGAAATGTATAAACAAAAGGTCAGAAATAGTCTTTGATTTTTTTTAATGTTGAGATGAAATAATATGTGACTTGGCAACCCTTAACCCGGAAGCAAATTGAAGTTAACATCTGATGCTGTGAATTTGGTTGACAAAGAAGTTACAGCTATAAATGAAAAGGAGAAACGTGGCAGAGCAGAGAACAGAGTAGGTTGTTATGTGGTATTTGTGTTTAATACAGTTAAGTAGAGCAGAAAGCTGAAGGCAATGTTACTGCAGTGATTGGTCAAGTCTAAGGTTATTCTTCAGCTTTGTTGGAGCTGACTAGATCATTTAAGAGGTTTGTTAATGGAATCTACTGAATGAATCTCTGATATCAAGACCGTTGTGAAGCTAGATAAGGACATTTTGTAATATTCTGCCATTTGAATGATGACTGTAGAATCATAGCATCCCTACAGTGTGGAAGCAGGCCAATTGGCCCATCTGGTCCACACTAACACTTTGAAGAACATCCCACCCAGACCCATCTCCCAATCCTAAAACCCTATATTTCCAATGGCCAAACCATCTACCCCGGACATCATTGATTGTGGGCGGAAATCAGGGCACTTGGAGGAAACCCATGCAGACACAGAAAGAACGTGCAAACTCCATACACAGCCACCCAAGGGTGGAATTGAACCTGCGAGGTAGCAATGCCAACCACGGAGCCATCTTGGGCCCTGGATGGAGCAGAGCTACTGTTGTGGGTAATGCAAGCATCAAGTCAATTGAGTGGGAAAACTGAGAGATTGACATTACAAGAGGTTGAGTTGGAAAGGCATATTGCATATGGTGCTATATTTGTGCAAGGAATGGCTCAAATGATTGTCATCTTGTGAAATAGTTTTTGTCACTTAGGTAGAGTACCTCAAATCTGACCCAACAACAGCATCCAGATAACTGACATTTAACTTCCTGAGGAAGTGGTGCATGTGGGCACAGTTACAACATTTGGATAAGTACATGAATAGGAAAGGTTTGGAGGATATGGGCCAGGAGCAGGTAGGTGGAACTAGCTTAGTTTGAGATTATGGTCAGCGTGGACTGGTTGGACCGAAGGCTCTGCTTTCCATGCTGTGTGAACTCTATGATGCTATGTCAATTTTACTTGAGCAAACTTTTAAAAAGAAACTTATCTGCACAATTTGGTCAGGTGTTGCATTGGTGTGGTCTGGTTCAAGACTGGTCACTAGCTTCACCCAATCACATGCCACGTTACTCCAGCCATAACCATTGACCCCATCTGATCCAACTTGAACCAAATTGCCTGCAGCCTGAAGCATCTAACCTAAAATCAAGAAGTGTCCAAATTTCCAGGCCTTGGAGCTGAGAATGTTGATTTGGTGTTGTGGTAGCTGTATCTGCTATTTTGTGAGTAGTTATTGCTTTACTGACTATAATTTGCCTGGCAATTTATTTAATTATTTTACTTGAGGTTCTGACTTGGATTAAAATGAAAGCTACAAAAATCCTGTTGATGATGTTTTCATTTAAGAATCATTCACTGAATTTGAGTATTTTGGGTCTATAGTTTCCCCAAACAATTGGAATAATATTTTTGGAGTGGGACTTTTGGAGAGCAACATCACCAACAAAAACTTGTATTTATACAGCATTTTGAATGTAGTAAGGTGTCCTGAAGTGTTTCACAGGAGCATTAACAAAATAAACGTAACATCAAACCGCATAAGAAGATACTATGGCAGGAGATACAAAGTTTTGTTGAAGAGATAGGTAAAAGGTGTGTTTTAGAGGATGCAAGATTAAGAGGGGCAGGATGCAAGATGCCAGGTGGAAAGGGTTAAGGAGAGAATTCCAGATCTAAGGGCTCAGGTATTTAAAGGTATAGTCGTCTATGGTGGAGTAATTCGAATCATTTATACACATGAGGCTAGAACTGGAAGAACACAGAGATCTTGAGGGTTGTGAGATTGGAGGAAATTACAGGGATAAGGAGAGGTGAGGCAAACAAGGGATTTGTAAAGAATGGCAAGAATTTTAGAATTCAGGAGGTGTTTAACTGGGAGCCACTACAGGTCAGAGAGCTCAAAGATGCTGGGTGAATAGAAATTGCCAAAGTGAGGACAAAGGCAGATAAAAGGAGGAGCAAATTACTGCAGATGCTGGAATCTGTACAGAAAACAACAAATGCTGGAGGTCACAGCAGGTCATGGCAGCATCCATGGAGAGAGAGCAAGCCAACGTTTCGAGTCTAGATGACTCTTCGTCAGAGACTCTGATGAAAAGTCATTTAGACTTAAAACGTTGGCTTGCTTGCTCTCCATGGATGCTGCCATGACCTGCTGTGATCTCCAGCATTTGTTGTTTTCAAAGGAAGGGGAACTTTGGATAAGCTCAAGTTTATGGAATGTGCTGGGTGAGGAGGCCAGGCAGGATTGCACTGGAATCGTCCAGTATGGAGATAGCAAAAGTATTGTTGAGGGTTTCAGCTGAAACAGGAACATGCTGAGCAGAGACGAAAACCAACCAGTAGTGGTAATCTAATTAGGGATAAGAAGTAAAGGAAAAGCACAATCTTTTTCTCCACAGCTATGACATTAGATTAGATTCCCTACAGTGTGGAAACAGGCCCTTCGGCCCAACCAGTCCACACCGACCCTCCAAAGAGTAACCCACCCAGACCTATTTCACTCTAACCAATGCACCTAATACTATGGGCAATTTAGCTTGGCCAATTTACCTGACCTGCACATCTTTGGACTGTGGGAGGAAACCCACACAAACACAGGGAGAATGTACAAATGTACACACAGACCAAGGCCAGAATGGAACCTGGGTGCTGTGAGGCAGCAGTGCTAACCACTGAGCCACTATGCCACCCATAATTTAGTTAAGGAAATGCAATTCATTGAAAAGTAGAATATAGCTAATTCCATGTGCTTGTAGCAAACTGATTCTGTCAAGGAACTTTTTCAACATACAAGAGGGATAGGATAGGATAGGATCGTCAGAACATCAGGTATGGGAAACATAGGCCATGATATTCCAACCATGCTGTGTCACAGTATTTCATGAAAGATTACCATAAGAGATTTATGCATTTATTATTCTGTCATAATATCCCAATTAAATTTAATCTGTCACATTCTGAAGATGAGTCTTTTTCTCAAGTCCACAAAAGATAACGTGAAAATCCAGTTCTGTAAAGTCTGTATTAAATTTATTTACTCAACAGGATTTTGATAATTAATGGCATCCTGTTTCTACACTCAGTGCCTTCACTTTGAGCAAGTCTTTAGTCAAGACCAATCTCACAGCTTGTTTAATCCAGTCCCACATGCAGCCCACAAATGTGCTACCCTCTCTCCTCAGCAAGCCTTGAGAAAGAAAACGAAACCCTTGATGATCTCAGGGAAATGAAAAAAATTGACTTTTGTTGTCAGAGAAACTGTTCCTGGAGCTACATGAGAGTAGACTCAGGTCTGATGAGTGCTGGGAATGACTTTGACTTGATATTATATACTGCATCTTGAGGACGCTTGCTTGTTCTCTTGTCAATCTTTGATTATCGGTCAGCATCTTTTACCATGGAAATAGCAGTGCTTTGCTGATTTTCATCTTCCTTCTGGATCCTTAATATAAGAGGACTAAATATTGTTTGATAACACTTCAATGAAACCTCTTAGGACATTAAGGATGCTACATAAATGAAGGTAGTTGTTGCAATTGAAGCTGCATCAGATAACAATGGGCCATTGATTGTAGAAAATGTTAATTATGAGGAACATTCTGCCAATGTGTATAAAACAATGCTTTTGTGACATGTTGGAGCTGACAGTCATTTGAAAATATCCAAACTGAAATTGATAGACTTTTGTTGGGCAAGAGAATTAAATGCCATGAGCCAAGCAGGATTCAAGGAGTTAAAATAAGCCATGATTTAATTGAATATGTAACAGGTTCAAAGGGCTGAATGGCCTCCTCCTATATAAGACAAAGCAACATCATCCTTCAGCCAGTGATGATAATATTGCAAATTTATTCTACAGTGCCCATCCAGAACATTTGATGTCTCATAAATGAGTGTTTATAGTGATGTAAACTAACGCCTTGTCTAAGACACCCATTATCTTTCAAGCCAAATGATTCATGCTTCACCAATCAAGTCAAAATCATACGCTTTTTTCCCATCATTAAAGCTGCCTTGCTCAGTTACATTTTGTTGTCCGTGCCCTCCCTGGTTTTCAGTAAAAGCAACATGTTAATAGTTTCAGATGGCTGGTGAATACTGAAGGATTCTCTAAAGGGAATCAACAGATTCAGTCAGTGTGACATCTATGTTTGAGCTGCTGTTGGATTCCTGTGAAATTCTCCAGCCCTTACATTCCTCTGAGATCCCTGTGCTCCGCCAGTTCTGGCCTTTTGCACATCCTCCACTTTCTTCATCCCACCGTTGGCAATACTGCTTTCATTTGCTGAGCCCTAAGTTCCCTCCCTGAACATCTTGCTACCTTTTTAAAAGAGCTGGGGAAGTATCAGCCCGGATTACGTTTGAAGGCTCAACTGGAAAAATAAATAATTGCACGTTCACGGCAACGTTTGTAATCTCTAGATGTCCTGAAATCCTTCCTAGCCAATGAGGTCCTTTTGAATAGTATTTGATGCTGTAATGTAGGAAATATAAGCAGTTGATTTCCACACAGCAAGCTCTCACAATCATCTGTTGGGTTTAAACTGAAATATTGGCCCAGGACACTGCACTGACCTGCCCTTATTCAAAGTAGTAGCCGTAATGGTGTTTTATGTCTCTCAAATTATCAGACCTGGACTTGGGTTAATACCTCATTTGAAAGACAGCACCTCTAACAATGCAGAACTCCCACTGCCCTGCACTGCGTGTGTCAACTGGATGCTCAAGTCTCTGTTATGGGACTTGACCCCAAAACCTTCTGAGTGCCATAAGTTTATAAACCAATACTCACGCTGTAATTAGTTTCACAAGCAGCACGCATGCATCTTTAGACCCAGATATCCCAATGGGTTTGATTTTTAATGGTATAACGGTAAACATGTGTATGTCTTAAAAATAATTGGAATGGGCAGCTGGCACGCAAGAGGTTAAGTAGACATTCATCTCCTGATGAAGTCATTGAGTGGCAGCGAAGTCTGTCTTAGCTCAGAGCAAGCAACAATAATGAACTTAGTTGGAAGTGCCTTCCTGACAATTACTGACATTCACCAAGAGGTAGCAAACTTGATTCCCAGTCAAGACTGTCACTCAAGCCTGGCTTCCCTACTTCTCACACCGTGAAGTAAGAAATGATTTATATTTCAGTCCAGTGCTCTGATCCTACCACATAATGCTCGACTTAAGAAGAGAACCCCAGGCTTACACTAATGTACGGTCATTATACAGCAAGTTTACCTGATGAATGACACTCGCCTATCTTTATTATGACAGGTTATCAATAGGAGTGGTACAAAGTCAGGAGCTGGAGTTACTGCGAGAAGCCATCAGCAGTCAGGAACTGCAAAATGAGGTCACACTTGTTAGAGCAGGGAAACAGGGAAGATTAGAGGGAGAGTGTGCTCAGAACACGTAACCATTTAAAATGTACATGCCAAATAAAGCAGCAGGGGGGTGAGATCATAGTGGGTAAATGCATGACATGCAGGGCCACAGTTTGGAGGATAAATCAATGAGTCAAACCATGTTTTTATTATGAGGAATTATAGGAGATTTACTGGGCTTTCGGGAGCCACATTTGCAAGCATTTTTCTGAACAAAAAACACGCACATAAAAAATAGCGTTTGATTAATTGTTGCTGCAATGAGCCGAGATGTTCACGAGAAACTTGGGTTTGATCAAGAGGGTATTAGTTAACCTTAATGCTTGACAATTCTGAGTGTCCTAACACTGACCTACATTAATAACCAATCTAGCTTATAATGTTGTTTATTTATCCTTCCTAAAATTGGCATTACATTCATATGCAAGAATCTGTTCTCTGAAAGCAAAAGGAATATGTTCAAGCTATATGTATGTTTTTGAATTATCTGGAAGCAAGGAGTGCCTATAGTTTTTTTATCCGCTCATGAGATGTGGGCATCACTGACTGGGCCAGCAGTTATTGCCCATTCCTAGTTGCCCTTGAGAAGGTAATGTTGAGCTGCCTTCTTGAACTGCTGCAGTCCATGTGCTATAGGTAGAGCTACAAAGCCACTGGGGAGGGTATTCCAGGACTGGTAAACCAATGATATCGAAGGAACAGTGATATATTTCTAAGTAAGGATGGTGAATAACTTTGGGGGGATCTTGCACATGGTGGTGGGCAATTGTATCTGTTGCTTTTGTCCTTCTAGATGGAAGTGGTTGTGAGTTTGGAAGGTGCTCTCTAAGATGCTGTGGTGAATTTCCACAATGCATCTTGTCATTTGACCTTGTTAACCAATCAGTACTCTTTTCACCTGTGCCATAAATTAATGTGTTACTTCGGAATTTGGCATTCTTACTTTTGTCCTGACCAGTGAAAGATGAAAATATTTTGGTCTTTTTCCTTTCAGCAATAATCAATCTCGATGTGTTAAAGATCTCACAGTGATTATATCTTCATAATGGAATCCAATGTCCACTGCGTAAAATGCCACCTGATTCTTTTCCACTTGAACACAGACCAACTGGGGATAAAACCTGGGAATAAAGAAACTCAGAACAATTACACACTATCAGAAAGTTAACCTCATATGGATAAATGAATGGTCAGTAAATGAACTGGTCTGCCATTTTCAAAGGACCATAACTGATGGGGAAAATCTGTGGCAGATAGAGTTTAGTGTCAGGGTGCGTGATGTCATGCACTTTGTACCGAAGGTAAAAATAAAGGATTGTATTCTAAATGGTGAGAAGCTAGAAACTATGGAGGGGCAGAGAGTGAGTGTTCTGAATACATAACTCACTGAAATCTAGCACACAGGTAAAAAACATAATTTCATAAAACTGATGGAATGTCTGCCTTTAGATCAAGGGGGCAGGAATTCTCTGATGTGGAAGTGAAGAACTCCTCTTAGACCTCCACCTGGAGTAATTGCATTCAATTCTGGGCACCACAATTCAAGAGGGACAAATGAGCCTTGGAAGGGGTGCAGCATGGATTCACCAGAATGATACTGCGGCTAAAATGTTAAATTATGAGGCTATTTTGTGCAAATGAGGCTTGTATTCACCTGAGCAGAAGATTAATGTTGATCCAATTGATGTGTTTGGGATGATTGATGGATTCAATAGTGCAGCTAGAGAGAAACTATTTCCTTAGGTGCAGGGAGTCAAACCCTTGAAGGTAGAGCTAGATCATTTAGTGGTGATGTCAGAAAGCACCTGTTCAGGCAAAGGGGAGTGGACATCAGGGAGACTCACTAAATAACTGGTGAGGCTGGGAATAAATCGAAAAATTCAAAACGGGAATTGATACATTTCGCAGAGTAAATGGATGATGGCTTTTGGAACTGGGGAGTTAGATGGAGAAAAAATATTGATCAGCAATAATGGAATTGAATGGCAGAACACTGGGGCTGAAAGACCTCCTTTGACCGTTTACCATTTAACCACAGCGTCCACTGGTGAATTAATTATTAGTGGTATTCTCTATAATTGTAATACAGTCAATGCTTCATCTGTCAGTCTAATCAAAATTTTGCCAAACATTCAGCACAACTTTTAATAGAGAAAGTAAGGGAAATCTAAATTATTGTTTGGTAGCACGGGACTTTAGTATTGCTAAAAAGAATTGACACATATTTAACTCATCGGCACAATTTGCAAGGATACCAATTTAAGGGGAAAACCAACTAAGATCTGGACAAGGCTTGGTACATAAAATCACATTTATGTAGAGTCATAGAGTCATAGAGATGTACAGCATGGAAACACACCCTTCGGTCCAACCCGTCCATGCCGACCAGATACCCCAACCCAATCTAGTCCCAGCACCTGGCCCATATCCCTCCAAATCCTTCCTATTCATATACCCATCCAAATACCTCTTAAATGTTGCAATTGTACCAGCTTCCACCACATCCTCTGGCAGCTCATTCCATACACGTACCACCCTCTGTGTGAAAAAGTTGCCCCTTAGGTCTCTTTTATATCTTTCCCCACTCACCCTAAACCGATGCCCTCTAGTTTGGGACTTTGTCTATTTACCCTATCTATGCCCCTCATAATTTTGTAAACCTCTATAAGGTCACCCCTCAGCCTCCGACACTCCAGGGAAAACAGTCCCAACCTGTTCAGCCTCTCCCTGTAGCTCAGATCCTCCAACCCTGGCAACATCCTTGTAAATCTTTTCTGAACCCTTTCAAGTTTCACAACATCTTTCATGTAGGAAGGAGACCAGAATTGCATGCAATATTCCAAAAGTGGCCCAACCAATGTCCTGTACAGTCGCAACATGACCTCCCAACTCCTGTACACACTACTCTGACCAATAAAGGAAAGCATACCAAATGCCTTCTTCACTATCCTATCTACCTGCGACTCCACTTTCAAGGAGCTATGAACCTGCACTCCAAGGTCTCTTTGTTAAGCAACACTCCCTAGGACCTTACCATTAAGTGTATAAGTCCTGCTAAGATTTGCTTTCCCAAAATGCAGCACCTTGCATTTATCTGAATTAAATTCCATCTGCCACTTCTCAGCCCATTGGCCCATCTGGTCCAGATCCTGTTGTAATCTGAGGTAACCGTCTTCACTATCCACTACACCTCCAATTTTGGTGTCATCTGCAAACTTACTAACTGTACCTCTTATGCTTGCATCCAAATCATTTATATAAATGACAAAAAGTAGAGGGCCCAGCACCGATCCTTGTGGCACTCCACTGGTCACAGGCCTCCAGTCTGAAAAACAACCCTCCACCACCATCCTCTGTTTCTGCCTTTGAGCCAGTTCTGTATCCAAATGGCTAGTTCTCCCTGTATTCCATGAGATCTAACCTTGCTAGTCAGCCTCCCATGGGGAACGTTGTCGAATGCCTTACTGAAGTCCATATAGTTCACATCTACAGCTCTGCCCTCATCAATCTTCTTTGTTACTTCTTCAAAATGTTTATTTTTTAGTGATATTTTCTTTCACGAGAGCTTTGTAACCTTTCTTTTCTTGTTAATTCTTCATGAGAGTGAGCTTTGCTAGCTGAGTTGATTTTTCTTGCCCATGCCTAATAGTACTTGAAAAGGAGGTGTTGAACTGGTGTCATAAACAGCTCAAGCTCCTGTGGTGTTAGTATAAAGGGAATTCCAGCATTTGGACCTGGTGACAGTGAGGGGATGGCGATATACTTCCAAGCCAGAATGGTGAATGGCTTGGTGAACTTACAAATTGTATTTTCTGCCCTTGTCCTCCAGATAGAAGTGATCCTGGATTTGGAAAGTGCTGACTAAGGATCTTTGATGAATTTCTGCAGAGCATCTTGTGGACGGCACACTCAGCTACTCCTGTGGGTCAGTAGTGAATGTTTGAGAATATGGTGCTAATCAAGGGCTGTTTTTCAAGGATGGAGTCAGGCTTCTTGATTATTGTTTGTTTTGCACTTATCCAGATGAGTATTCCAACACACTCCTGACTTAAGACTTGTAGAGGGTAGATAGGCTTTCGAAAGTCAGGAGATGAAACACTCCTGCATCATTACATGATGAGTTCTAATTCAGTTTCTGATCAATGGTAACCACAGGATGTTGATAGTGGGGAATTCAGCATTGATAACACTGCATGTCAAAGAGGAAATGCTAGATTCTCTCTTGTTGGAGTTGGTCATTGCCTGGAGTTTATGTGGCTTGAATGTATTTTGCCACTTTTCAGCCCAAGCCTGGGTATTGTTCAGGTTTTGCAGCACTTAGATATAGATTGTTTCAGTATCTAAGGAGTCATGAAAGGTGCTGAACTCTCCACTTCTGACCTTATGATGGAGAGGAAGATCATTGATGAAGTAACTGAAGCTGGACCTGGGATACCACCCTGAGGTATTCCTACAGTGATGCCCTGTAGCTGAGATGACTGACCTCCAACAACCACAACCATCTTGTTTCTTGCCAGGTATGACTCCAACAAATAGAGTTTCTGCCCTAATTTCCGTGGATTCAAGTTTTGCTCAGGCTCCCCGATGCTATACTCAATCAAACATGGCCTTGATGTCAACGGTAATCTCTCAACTTCTCTGGAATTCAGCCCTTGCCCATGCTTGAGCCAAGGCTGTAATGAGGTCAGGAGCCGAGTGGCTCTGGCAGAACCTAAAGTAAGCATCAGTGAGCAAGTTATTGCTGAGTAAGTGCTGCTTGATGGCACTGTTGACAACCTCTTCCATCACTTCACTGATGCTCAAACATGGACTGATGGGGCAGTAATTGGCCAGATTGGATTTGTTCTGCTTTTTGCTTACCTCGGCAATTTTTCATACTGTCGGCTAGATGCTAGTGTTGTTGCTGTACTGGAACAGCTCAGCTCGGAGCACTGCACATTCTGGAGCACAAATTTCCAGTACCATTGTTGGTATATTATCAGGGCACATAGCAACAGCTAGTATCCAATGAATCAGCCATTTCTTGACGTCACATGGAATCAATTGAATTGATTGAAGACTGGTATCTGTGATGTTGGGGACCTGTGAAGGAGGCTGAGAGGGATTGTCCTCTGGCTGTGAATGCTTCAGCCTTACACTGATGAGCTCATCTCCCCCATCATTTTTGAATGGGGATATTTGTGGAGTCTTTTCCTCTAGTGTGTTGTCCATGATTGATCCAATGCCATGAGACTTTACAGGGTCTGGAATCTGAATTTCTAGCTTAAAATTACAATTAGATTTTATTGTCACGTGTACTTGAGTACTGGAATACAGGAGTACAGTGAAAAGTGTACACAGTCGCTATTCTACGGTGCCATCTTAAAATACAAAATACAAAACCAGAATTTAAATAAAACAGGAGAAGACGTAAAGGAACAGAGCTAAAAGAGAAAGGAAAATATCCAGATCTTAAATTGCTTATTCTAAAGAAAAGGAAAAAGTCCAGAATTTAAAGTCTTATTTCCTTGGGCCTCGCCCTGACCTGGAGTTTTGGTCAGCTTCCTTCTAGGGTATGCTCTACTGACTGCTGTTAAAAAGAGAGATAAACGAAGACAAACTTGAACCTAATTTTACACGGCAATGTCTCAAAGCTGCTAGATTTCACAGACTCAGAAACTGAAGTGAAGAATGTGAAGAGTGACATGGAAGAATGGTAATATGTTTCAGGAGGCACTGGACAGCTGGAGAAACCATGCTGTTCTGATGGATGATTGGGTTTCAGCTGATCTGTTGTTCGTTCTTTAATACAGCTGAAGCTCATGATGCCTGACTGAACAGTCTTCTCTTGCATGGGTGACAGGGGAAGGTACCTGCTGGAGGAAAGTATGCGCTTGTCTTGTTGGCTTATCTTTGTTTATTCTAGAAATATTCTCTGATTATCGTGTTATTTGAGGCAGGAGAGCAACCTTCAAGAAATTTCTAACTGAGGAAACACTTGCCTTCCTAGCAGAGACCCTTGGGTAAGTTAGGTGATCAGAACAAGTAGCAAGGAGATGGGGTGGTAGGGAGTGATTGTAATTTCTAAAGAGTCAGAAGAGAATTCCTGATACTACAGTGATCGACTTTTAGAGATTTTACAGCACAGAAGGAGGCCCTTTGGCCCATCGTGTCTATGCTAGTCATCTCTATTGCACCTCTATCTATTCTGATTTCATTTTACAGCACTTGAGTTGTAGCCTTGTTGACTGTGATTAACTTTATCATGGGCCCAGGCATATGTCGTACCCAAAGTGTAGGCGAAAACAGCCTTTGCAACTTGGCACCTTCAAAGACTTGTGTACATCCCCCCCCCCCCCCCGCCCCCCCACTGAGGTTTCTGTGACCTTGCACCTCTTTTATAGTTGTACTAATTATTTTGCTTTGCAGCTCATCTTTCTTATCAAAATATATGACTTTGATAGTGCATTTACATTTATAAAATATCCTGAGATGCTTCACAGGAGTGTAACTTGGGCACTACAGCCACACACAATGATACTAGGGGTGGTTGACCAAAAGTTAGATCTATCACTTTTTTTCTGTGAATTGCCTTAATGTTTCTGTACATTAAAATATTTAATTAATGTAATGTCTTCTCATTTCATTCGAGCATAAAAACGAAATGCTTGTGTACTGTTGTGCATTCAAAATCAGAAATTGCTGGAGAAACCCAGCAGGTTGTTTCTGAAGAAGGGTCACTGGATCTGAAATATTGACTCTGCTTTCTCTCCATAGATGCTGGCAGACCTGCTGAGCTTCTCCAGCAATTTCTGCTTTTGATCCTGATTTCCAGCATTCATAGTTCTTTGATTTTCATTTGGCTGTGCATTCAAGTTTTACCCCAGAGATTCAAGCTCATAATCCAGTCCGAGCTGTACTTGAAGGCGGTAATGCTGGAGTTTTTAAGAGTTTGGATAAGATGGAAATTGAGGCTCTGTCTGCTTTCTCATGTGATTTTAAATGATCTAATTACAGCACTTTGAAGAGAAGAGCAGTTGAGTCCTATGTCCTATTCAACATTCATTTTTCAACCAACACCACTTAAGGGTCACTTGCCCTGAAACGTTAACTTTGATTTCTCTTCACAGATGCAGCCAGACCTGCTGTGCTTTTCCAGCAACCTCTGTTTTCAGCACTAAAACAGATTATTTGACCATTGCTGCTTGTGGGTGCTGGCTGTGTACAAATTGACCATTATGAGTCCTACAGTTCAGCAACAAATGAAATGCATTGATGGTCCCCTTGTAAAATTTGAAAGAGTTCAGAAAGGATTTACAAGGATGTTGCCAGGGTTGGAGGGTTTGAGCTATCGGGAGAGGCTGAACAGGCTGGGGCTGTTTTTCCTGAAGCATTGAAGGCTGAGGGGTGACCTTATAGAGGCTTATAAAATCATGAAGGGCAAGAAAAGGGTAAATAGACAAGGCCTTTTCCCTGGGGTGGGGCAGTTCAGAACTAAAAGGCATAGGTTTAAGGTGAGAGGGGAAAGATTTAGATTAGATTAGATTCCTTACAGTGTGGAAACAGGCCTTCGGCCCAACTAGTCCACACCGACCCTCCAAAGAGTAACCCACCCAGAACCATTTCCCTCCTAACACTAACACTACGGGCAATTTACCGTGGCCAATTCACGTGACCTGCATTTCTTTGGGCTGTGGGAGGAAACTGGAGCACCCGGAGGAAACCCATACAGACACGGGGAGATTGCGCAAACTCCACACAGACAGTCGCTCGAGGCTGGAACCGAACCTGGGACCCTGGTGCTGTGAGGCAGCAGTGCTAACCACTGAGCCACCGTGCCACCCTTAAAAGAGACTTAAGGGGCAACTTTTTCATGCAAAGGGTGGTGTATATGAAATGAGCAGACCAACTAACCCAGGACGAGATAGATGATGCATACTGCCCTGCGTACTCACCCACCTTTCTCATGGACAGTGATCCACCAGAGAGTGCCATAATCTTTCTTAAATAACATTTCCCTTTTCCTGACTTGGACTCCTTCCCTTGTTCCACTTCCCTTTACCCTGTCCAATTGAGCCAGCCAACTTCACTCCATTTGGAATGCCCACACTACAACTCAATCATTCACATTGATTTAAAGCATATAATCTAGAAGGACAGCATGGACTTGATGGGCTGAAGAATCTCCTCTGTCCTGGTATGATTCAATGACAAATCAGCAGGTACTTTCCCTAAAGTCTTAGAAGAAACCAAACCTTACCAAGACACTCTTATGTACAGTTTGTCTGAATCCCTGTGTGACTCAGTTGGGTAGAACTTAATTGGAATGGATTATTTAATTCTGGAGGCATGGCCTTTTGATATGCAAATGTATGTAAATAAGCATCCTAATTTCTGCATTTGGGAAAGTTGGACTCCTTTTTAAGGTCAGAAAACCTTAATTGCAAAGCTTTATTCCACCGGGTAGGGGATTCTGAATTTTGGAGTCTTGCCCGAATAACCTTCCTTTCTTCTTACCTCTCCCAGACCTGGAAGATTCCACCAATATCTCATAAATGGGGTAATAAGTTGGCAGTAAATACAGAAATTGTTGGAGAAACTCAGCAGGTCAGGCAGCACCTGTTGGAAAAAAGCAGAGTTTACATTTTGAGTCCAGTGACTCTTCATCAGAACAGTTGGAAGCGATTTTGATTCCTTATCTAAAGGTAGTTTCTAAAAGCCTATTGTGAAAATCAAACTCTAACCAGTTTGCCAAACGCTCATTCAAGACAACATGGAAGGTATTTCCCTTTCAGCAGTCTCATACTACCCTACGGGATCAACACAGAATCTCAGAGGTTCATTTTGGTTTCAATACTTGAACAAACTCAAGCATCACATTGTGGTGTTAAAGAAGAGGTAACTCCTGTTGTTAACAATGAATCAACGTCTTGCTTTGCTTTCTGCGAAAGTGGGTAAGGAACTTTCCTTGGGATAAGCAAACAAATAGGCTTTGCTTCTGATTGTGCAGTGATATAATGAGCTGTTTTCCAATCTCACAACCTTTGAATATTTGTAGAAATGCAGCTGTAAAATCTTTTGCCTTGTCTTCGCTTCCTATTTCTTCCAAATTGGAAAGCAGTTGCAGATCTGTACAAATTCTTCTGCTTGAAAGTAAACAATCCAGATTCTGTACAAGAGCTCTGTGACTTGCCCCTCTTTGTACTGAACTGTGACTGTCATCTGAGCCTGGACTGTAAGGTGCAAAACCTTCTGATCCATGGAGTCTTATAAAACATGGCTGGGGAAGATTTAGGTTTAACCATGACTCCAAGTCAGAAAGAACCAAAACTCCAGCTCTCAGTTAAAACTTGCGTTATGCCGTCGACTAAAGTTTCTGCACTCCAGGTGTCCCTTTAACTTTGCCCAAGAGTAGACTTACCACATCACCTACATCTTCAATTTGTGTGTTTTTTTCATCTACTTTCTGCAATGTTAGTTTCTAGCTGTGACATGTTGCTTTAAAATGACCCATCATTTTACAGGAACGACACCTTACAGTTTTGGAGGGGCAAGCTTTGTTCTTATGCTACCTTTTGCCATCACAACAACAGCACTGGGTAATAGCTGGCTATTATGTCTCCTTTATACCTTCCCTGTATCTAAGCATTCTCATTTCCTCTTGGAGCTTCTCAAACTGCAGAGCCAACTTTTTGCTAAGAAGTCTTCTCATCACCTGTGCATCAGAGAGTTAATGCCCGAAAACTGACATCACAGGCTAAGCCCTGCTCACCAAGAGGTAAAGGCCTATTCTTGGGTGTAATAAACTGGTGTCCTATAAGTTCGGAGTTCACCAGAGTTGCACAGAGTTCCTAAGTCATTGCTCTTAGTGTTAACAGCATGTAGCTGAAGGAGTAAAGTAGATTTACTTTTAAGATGGACTAGTTTAGTTTGGGATTATAAGGAAGGGTCACTGGACTTGAAAAGTTAACTCTGATTTCTCTTCACAGGTGCTGCCAGACCTGCTGAGCTTTTCCAGCAATTTCTGTTTTCGTTTCTGATTTACAGCGTCTGCAGTTCTTTCAGTTTTTAGTTTGGGATTATGTTTGGTGTGGATTGGTTGGACCAAAGGTGAAAGTGGGTACTGCAAATGCTGGAGACCAGAGTCAAGATTAGAGTGGTGCTGGAAAAGCACAGCAGGTCAGGCAGCATCCAAGGAGCAGGAAAATTGATGTTTCGGGCAATTTTCATCAGGAATCAAATGGTCTGTTTCTATGCTGTATGACTCTATGACTGTAAGTCTCTTGAGAAACAACTAATTCACATTTTCTCATTAACCCTTTACATTACAGACTTTATCTGAAGAGTGTGACGGCTGTGTTACTTCACCTTATTGAATTCATCAGTGAACAAGGGAGTACGTGGTCATTGGCTTCTTGTTGAGGGTCCCCTTGGCTTATAAGTGCCATGGGAGCAGGAGCTGAATCCAGGCAGGATAGCTGATGCTGCAGGATAGAGGGTCAGGAGAGAGGCCAAGATGGTCTCTTCAGAACAGGATATCTTCATCCAAGACCCTCATCAGGATGCAAATTTTAGAATTATGGTGATAGAAGCAGAGAGTGAGATCACATGCTGAGTTGAGGTATATGTGCCTGAAAGGGTGATTAAGACAGACTTGATATTAACTTTAAAAAGAGAATTGGTCAAGTATTCGAAAAGGAACAATTTGCAGCGATATGCACAAAGAACACTCATTTCCAGCTCTTCTTAAAGTAAAGCACAGGCACGTTAGCCAAATGGCTTCCTGCTGCACTGTTGTTCAATGATGGCACAAGTTAAGGATTCAACTTGGAATTAAACTTTGTCCAATATATGTCTTAAGACTGTGATTGAAAAGATTGCAATGAAATTTGTAAAGGCCAACAGTGCCATTTACTGGCATAAAAACAATATTACAGGAACCTTGCTGTTCTTGACCTGGAAATCTAACAATTACCAAAAGCTGATGTAACCTACTTCGATTCACAATCCGCAGAAAATGGTAATCAACTCTTCTTCTACATATCAGAAACACAAGTTCAGTAAAATTAGCAACACAGTCAGGAATGTTTCAGTACTTACAAAGGTGCAGTATGGGGGAAAGTGTTCCCTATCAATCTACTTTGAAATACGTAAGGCAGCAGCTGGTTACATGTGTTGGATCTGTGGATTATTGCAGGCAACACAGCACTTGTGGGATGGAATTACCTACTATCATTCAAAGTGCAAGGTGGGAGAGTTATCAATCACATCACATTGCTGATATGATGATACTATGGCTTTAAGAGGTGTATTTTGTCCTTTTGTTTTGAAGAAAGGTTGAGACAGATAAGGAGAGCAGTCTGCTTCAAAGCCAATAAAGTAAACAGCTTGTGAGGCCTTGGGATTCTTTTCAAAGTTGGAACAATAGAAGTAGCCTGAATGGGTGGGGTCAAGCTCCCACAAAACCAGGGTTTTTTATTTGTTTTAGCTTTCTGCAGTTGAAGCTGGATGTGGAAGCTTTGATTCCTCTCTCTGTTGCAGCTAAAAGCTGGGGATTTGCTTTCTGCTGCTAGAATTGCATGTGGGACAATCTATTTTACTGAATTTGTCTTTGCCAAGGGTGTGTTTATGGAATGTTACTATATTGGAATATTTAATTAGCAGTAGTTTATATATTATTTTGTTCAGCATTTTGTTAGAGTTACTGTTCAGGTAATTATTTTCTTTTCCTCTTATTTTAGAACGTAGAACAGTATAGCACAGGCTCTCGATGTTGTGCTGGCCTTCTATCCTACTCTAAGATCAGACTAACCTACATACCTTCTTTGTACTATCTTCCATGCGCCTATCCAAGAGTTGCTTAAATGTCTCTAATGTTTCTGACTCTACTACCACTGCTGGCAGTGCATTCCATGCACTCACCACTCTCTGTGTAAACCGTAAATCTTCCTCCAATAATCTTAAAATTATGCCCCCTCGTGATAGACATTTCTGCCATGAGAAAACATCTCAGGCTATCCACTCTATCTATGCCTCTCAACATCTTTACACCTCTGTCAAGTCACCTCCCATCCTTCTTCGTTCCAGTGAGAAATGCCTTAGTTCCCTCAACCTTCCTTCCCTCTAATCGTTCCCTCAACCTTCAACATGCCCTCTAATCCAGGCAGCATCCTGGTAAATAACCTTTGCACCCTTTCTAAAGCTTCCACATCTTTCCTATAATGAGGAGACCAGATCTGAACTCAATATTCCAAGTGTGGTCGAACCAGGGCTCTACAGAGCTGCAACATAACTGCAGGCTCTTCAACTCAATCCCCCTGCTAATGAAACCAACACACCATACACCTTCTTAACAACCCTATCAACTTGGGTGACGACTTTGAGGGATCTATGGACATGAACCCCAAGATCCCTCTGTTCCTCCCCACTGCCAAGAATCCTGCCTTTAACCCTGTATTCTGCATTCAAATTCAACCTTCCAAAGTGAATCACTTCACACTTTTCCAGGTTAAACTCCATCTGCCACTTATCAGCCCAGTTCTGCATCTTGTAAATGTCCCGTTGCAACCTATGACAGCTCTCCACACTCTCCACAACTCAACCAACTTTTGTGTAATTGGCAAACGTACTAACCCACTCTTCCACTTCTTCATCCAAGCCTTTTATAAAAATCACAAAGAGCAGACGTCCCAGAGCTGATCCTTGCTAAAGGCCACCGGTAACCGAGCTCCAGGCTCAATACTTTCCATTTACTACTGCCCTCTGTCTTCTATGGGGCCAGCCAATTCTGTATCCAGACAGACAGATTTCCTTGTATTCCATGCCTCCTCACATTCTGAATGAGTCTACCATGGGAAACATTATCAAACGCCTTGCTAAAATCCATGTACATCACATCCAGTACTCTACCCTCCTCAGCATGTTTGTCACATCCTCAAAGAATTCAATAAGGCTTGTGAGGCATGACCTGCCCTTTACAAAGCCATGCTGACTATCTCTAATCAAACAATGGTTTTCCAAGTAATCATAAATCTTGTCTTTCAGAATCCTCTCCAATACTTTGCCTACCACTGACGTAAGACTGACTGGTCTGTAATTCCCAGGGTTATCCCTATTCCCAGTCATGAACAAGAGAATGATATTTGCCACCCTCCAATCATCTGGCACTACTCCAGTGGACAGTGAAGACACAAAGCCATCACCAATGGCACAGCAATCTCTTCCCTCACTTCCTGTAGTAACCTAGGGTATATCCCATCTGGCCCAGGGGATTTATCTATCCTTATGTTTTTCAAAATTTTCAACACATCCTCCATCCGAGCATCAACCTGTACTAGCATATCAGTCCTCAGAAAGGTCCCTCAGTAGTGAATACTGAAGCAAAGTATTCATTAAGGACCTCCCCTACCTCCTCCAACTCCGGTCGCAAGTTCCCTGGACTATCCATGATTGGTCCTATCCTCACTCTGGCCATCCTCTTGTTCCTCACATAAGTGTAGAATGCCAGGGTTTTCCTTAATCCTCCCCGCTAAATCTTTTGCAAGCCCCTTTCTTGCTCTCCTGCGTGCATTCTTCGATTCCTTCCTAGCTACCTTGTAGCCCTTTAAAACCCTGTCTGATCCTTTCTGGATTAGTAGTGCTGGAAAAGCACAGCAGTTCAGACAGCATCCGAGGAGCAGTAAAATTGATGTTTCAGGCAAAAGCCCTTCATCAGGAATACAGGCGGAGACCCTGAAGGGTGGAGAGCTAAATGAGAGGAAGATGGGGGTGGGGAGAAAGTAGTATAGAGTACAATAGGTGAGTGGGGGAGGGGATGAAGGTGATATGTCAGGGAGGAGGGTGGAGTGGATAGGTGGGAAAGAAGATAGGCAGGTAGGACAGGTCATGGGGACAGTGCTGAGCTGGAAGTTTGGAACTGGGGTGAGGTGGGGGAAGGGGAAATGAGGAAACTGTTGAAGTCCACATTGATGCCCTGGGGTTGAAGTGTTCCGAAGCAGAGATGGGGCATTCTTCCTCTAGGCGTTGGATAGTGAGGGAGCGGCGGTGAAGGAGGCCCAGGACCTCCATGTCCTCGGCAGAGTGGGAGGGGGAGTTGAAATGTTGGGCCATGGGGCAGTGTGGTTGATTGGTGCGGGTGTCCCAGAGATGTTCCCTAAAGCGCTCTGCGAGGAGGTATCCAGTCTCCCCAATGTAGAGAAGACTGCATCGGGAGCAACGGATACAATAAATGATATTGGTGGATGTGCAGGTAAAACTTTGATGGATGTGGAAGGCTTCTTTAGGGCCTTGGTTGGAGGTGAGGGAGGATGTGTGGGCACAGGTTTTGCAATTCCTGCGGTGGCAGGGGAAGTTGCCAGGATGGGAGGGTGGGTTGTAGGGGGGCGTGGACCTGACCAGGTAGTCACGGAGGGAACAGTCTTTGCGGAAAGCGGAAAGGGGTGGGGAGGGAAATATATCCCTGGTGGTGGAGTCCGTTTGGAGGTGGCAGAAATGTCGGCGGATGATTTGGTTTATGCGAAGGTTGGCAGGGTGGAAGGTGAGCACCAGGGGCGTTCTGTCCTTGTTACGGTTGGAGGGGTGGGGTCTGAGGGCGGAGGTGCGGGATGTGGACAAGATGTGTTGGAGGGCATCTTTAACCACGTGGGAAGGGAAATTGCAGTTTCTAAAGAAGGAGGCCATCTGGTGTGTTCTGTGGTGGAACTGGTCCTCCTGGAAGCAGATACAGCGGAGCCGGAGGAATTGGGAATACAGGATGGCATTTTTGCAGGAGGTAGGGTGGGAAGAGGTGTAATCCAGGTAGCTGTGGGAGTCGGGTTTGTAAAAAATGTTGGTGTCAAGTCGGTTGTCATTAATGGAGATTGAGAGGTCCAGGAAGGGGAGGGAGGTGTCAGAGATGGTCCAGGTAAATTTAAGGTCAGGGTGGAATGTGTTGGTGAAGTTGATGAATTGCTCAACCTCCTCGCGAGAGCATGAGGTGGCGCCAATGCAGTCATCAATGGAGCGGAGGAAGAGGTGGGGAGTGGTGCCGGTGTGATTACGGAAGATGGTCTGTTCTACGTAGCCAACAAAGAGACAGGCATAGCTGGGGCCCATACAGGTGCCCATGGCTACCCCTTTGGTCTGGAGGAAGTGGGAGGATTTGAAGGAGAAATTGTTAAGGGCGAGGACCAGTTCGGCCAAACAAATGAGAGTGTCTGTGGAAGTGTACTGTTGGGGACATCGGGAGAGGAAGAAACGGAGGGCTTGGAGGCTCTGGTCATGGTGGATGGAGGTGTAGAGAGGCTGGATATCCATGGTGAAGATGAGGCATTGGGGGCCAGGGAAATGGAAGTCTTGGAGGAGGTGGAGGGCGTGGGTGGTGTCTTGAACGTATGTGGGGAGTTCCTGGACTAGGGAGGATAGGACAGGGTTGAGGTAGGTAGAAATGAGTTCAGTGGGGCAGGAGCATGCTGAGACAATGGGTCGGCCAGGGTGATCAGACTTGTGGATCTTGGGAAGGAGGTAGAACGGGGCAGTGCGGGGTTCCCGGACTATGAGGTTGGAAGCTGTGGGTGGGAGATCTTCTGAGGTGATGAGGTTCTGTATGGTCTGGGAGATGATGGTTTGGTGATGGGGGGTGGGGTCATGGTCTAGGGGGCAGTAGGAAGAGGTGTCCACGAGTTGGTGTCTGGCTTCAGCGGTGTAGAGGTCAGTGCGGCAGACTATCACTCCGCTGGCTTGATGGTGATGTCAGGATTAGAGCAGAGGGATTGGAGGGCTGTGCGTTGTGAGGGTGAGAGGTTGGAGTGGGGGAGGGGATTAGACAGGTTGAGGGAGTTAATGTCCCGGCGGCAGTTGGGAATAAAGAGATCGAGGGCGGGTAAATAGGCCAGCACGGGGTGTCCAGGTGGATGCAGTGTGTTGGAGGTGGGAGAAGGGGTCCTTGGAAGGTGGCCTGGTCATCCTTGCCTCCTCAACCTTAAGTAAGCTTCCTTCTTCCTCTTGACTAGATGTTCTACATCCCTTGTTACCCAAGGTTCTTTCAACCTATCATCCCTTCCTTGCCTCAGTGCGACACACCTGTCCAGTACAATCAGTAAATGCTTCCTAAAGAAACCTCCACATTTCTGTCATTTCGCCGAGAACATCTGTTCCTAATTTAGGCACCCTAGTTCCTACCTAATAGCATTGTAATTCCCCAATTAATTTTTTTTTAGATTTTAGATTCCCTGCAGTGTGAAAACAGGCCTTCGGCCCAACAAGTCCACACCAATCCTCCGAAGAACAACCCACCCAGACCCATTCCCTTACATTTACCCCTGCACCTAACACTATGGGCAACTTAGCATGGCCAATTCACCTAACCTGCACATCTTTGGATTGTGGGAGGAAACCAAACCATTCAAAGGAAACCCACGCAGACACAGGGAGAATGTGCAAACTCCACACAGACAGCTACCCAAGGTGGGAATTGAACCCGGGTCCCTGGCGCTGTGAGGCAGCATTGCTAACCACTAAGCCACCGTGCCACCCCAATAAATACTTTCCCAGACCATCTGCTCCAATCCCTCTCCATATGTATAGTAAAAGTCAGGGAGTTGTGATCACTATCACTGAAATGCTCTCCCACCGAGAGATCTGACACCTGGTATGGCTTGTTGCCAAGTACCAAATCCAATATAGCCTCCCCTCTAGTCGGTCTATCTATACATTACATCAGGAACCCTTCCTGAACACACCTGACAAAAACTGCTCCATCCAAACTACTTGAACTAAGGAGGTTCCAATCAATATTAGGGAAGTTAAAGCCGCCCGTGCCAACAACCCTTTTACTTCTGCATCTTTCTAAAATCAGCCTCCCAATCCGTTCCTCCATGTCTCTGGTGCTATTGGGTGGGTGGGGGGGAGGGGTGCGGGGAGGGGTGTGGGGGCTGTAGAAAACTCCTAATAAACTTTCCTGTTTCTGACTTCCCACCCATACTGACTAAGTAGACAAACCCTCCTCAACGACCTCCCTTTCTGCGGCTGTGATACTATCCCTGATTAGCAATGCCACGCCTCCACCTCTTTAACCTTCTTCCACTATTCCTTTTGAAACATCTCAACCCTGGAACATCCAACAATCGTTGCTGACCCTGTGATATCCAAGTCTCATTAATGGCCACAACATCATAGTTCCATTTGCCTGTATTTTAATTATAGTGCATGAAGAAAGTATGTTTTCTTTCAAGCTCAAGAGTTTGACCAATTGAATTGCATCCGAATCATAACATCTTACACTTACCTTTAAAATAAAAGAAAGTTAGTGTCTAGACTACCTTCTTAATATATTTTAAGAGGGTTTGGTCTGATCCAGAACACTGAGATCAAGAAATATTCAGGCTACACCAGTGCTATTCCTAACATGAGAAAATGTAACCAGCTCCCTTTGCTATTTGATGGAATTACAATCACTGAGTCCTCAACCATCAACATCCGGGAGGTCAACATTGCCCAATATCACAAATATCAATGTGAATCTAAGATAACAAAACCAGGTCAGAGGCTGCAGATTTTGTGATGAGTAGTTCACTTGCTGACCACCCAAAGCTTGTCCATCTGCAAAACAACAGTGATGGAAAATGGACTGAGTGGATGCAACTCCAGCAGCACTCAAGTAGTTTGATATCATGCAGATCAAATCAGACAGGGCGATTGGCACCCGACTCATAACCTGAAACATTCAATCCCTCTGCTACCAATGGACAGTGGCAGCATTGTGTACCATCTCTACAATGCATGGTAGCAACTCACAAAGGCCCTTTCCAAACCCAGAATTCTACACGAAGAAGGATCTGAGCAGCTAAAACAGGGGAACAATACAAGTTCCCCTCCAAGTCACACACCAATGTGAAATTATATCAGCTTTCCTTCAACTGTCATGGGGTCAGAATCTCTCTCTGCGGGTGTAGGGACCAGCACAGAAATAACAGGCTCTCTGAGTCCATCTGCATTGAACTACATTCTCTCCTTTTCCCTCGGGATCTTGCATGCCCCCTTATTGAGCATTGGCATCCCCTCCCCTACCCTGTCCCAAACTTTGGGTTTAAACAGGCACCGCCTTCTCCAGGGCCATAAAGAATGAACAATGAGTATTAGTTTTACTGTCATGCCATGCAGACATAAATCATTTATTTCAGGGTGGGAGAGTCCAGAACTAGAGGGCATAGGTTTAGGGTGAGAGGGGAAAGATTTAAACGGGACCTATGGGACAACTTTTTCACGCAGAAGGTGGTGCGAGTATTGAATGAGCTGCCAGAGGAAGTGGTGGAGGCTGGTACAAATGCAACATTTAAAAGGCATCCAAATGGTATATGAATAGGAAGAGTTTAGAGGGATATGGGCTAAGTGCTGGCAAATGGGGCTGGATTAGGTTAGGATATGGATGAGTTGGACCGTGCTGTACATCTGTATGACTTGGAAATTGTTCATTTTATCCAATTGTTCATTATTTATTGCAATGATTTGACAAAAGGAAAGAGGAAACTTTCTCTCGTGCTTTTCATCACCTCAATGTGTCCCAAAGCATTCTGAGAATACTGAGTACAGCAATGCTAAAAAAAGTCAGATTGTGCCCAGCCAGCTCCCTCAGACGGTCATGGGATAAATGGCCACATCAGAATTTGTAGTGATGTCGACTGAGATATAAATTTAAAACATCAAGGAAAATGCTCTACTCTTCTTCAGAATACAGCCGTGAGATCTTTCACATCCACCAGTGAGGGCAAGTACAGTCTCGGTTTCACATCATGCCTGGCACCAACAGTACAGCATGCCCTTTGTATAGGCACTGGGCATGTCCTCAGTTCTCTGGAATAGGTCTTGAATGTGACTCTGACATGAGAGTGCTATCCACTGAACCAAAACTTGCCATAACACTGGAGGAGGCGATGGCCTCCTATTTTCACTGGACTGCTAACCTAGAGACCCACGTAATGTTCTGGGGGCCTGGGTTCGAATCCTGCTATAGCAGAAGATGGAATTTAAATTCAATTAAATATCTGGAATAGAGTGTCTAATGGTGACTATGATCCATTGTTGGGGAAAATCCTATCTGGTTCACTAACGTCCTTTAGTGAAGGAAACTGCTGTCTTTACCTGGGCTGGCCTACATGTGGCTCCAGATCCACAACAATGTGGCTGGCTCTTAACTACCTTCTGGGCAATTAGGGACAAGCAATAAATGCTGCCTGGCCAGTAACGTCCTCATCCCATGAATGAATAAAGGAAAACACAAATATTTTCAGTGATATATAATTCATTGGTCTAATACACGTGACTTGCATTCTCTCCCTTCAGGTTAAAATGACATCCTTCTTATTTTCATAGAATCATGCAGCACAGGAGGCCATTCAGCCTATAGGACCTGTGTCAGCTCTTTGAAAGGGATATCTGAGTATTCTTATGGCCCTTACTCTTATCCTTTGCTTTGAAAGTTTTGAATGAATCTGCTGGTCTGAATCATAACAACTAGCTGCATGAATTAATTTTTCTTCATCTCTCAAACATTTTTGCTAATTACCTTAAATCTATGTCTTATGGTTACTTACTCTCCTGCCCATGGAAATAATTTCTTTAAATTCACTCTCCTCCAAGGTGAGCAAGCCTATCATCTCTTGTCTATATCATACATATACCTGCTCCTGCCAAAACTGGGAAGCAATTCTATGTTGGGCCTCAATGTTTTCCATGAGAAGCATAATCTTTGCTGCTTTTAAACAATTCTCTGTGGCCTGAAATGAGTCATCATGAAAACTGTCACATAATCAGTGTGGATATCATGCCTGCAAATAGCCTTTCTGCATAACCAGTATAAGCCCACGTACACAGGAGAAATATTAATTGACAGTTAGAGGGCGACAGTGAGAAGTGGCTGAAGAGGATTCTGGGAGAAGTCAGCTTGTTCACCACAATTGAGAATAGGATTGCGGAGGACTTTATGTAAAAGAACATTGTGAATGGCAAGCAAGCAGGAGTGTGGAGATAGTAGGTGAGTAAGTGACCGTTTATGTTACGTGCTGCACTAAAACTTGAGATAGCTATTGCCAAGATGCAGTGAGGAAGATCACCATCTAAGGTCTTGTTGCTAAAGTTAATGGGGGTGGGTTCAGTTATCGGTCCCTCCATATGTAAATATAATCTTGTATAAGTAACACACTGGACCTGAAATGTTAATTCTGATTTCCCTCCACAGATGCTGCCAGACCTGCTAAGTTTTCCCAGCAATTTCTGTTTTTGTTTCTGATTTACAGCATCTGCAGTTCTTTTGCTTTTATCTAACGTTTTTGTTTGTTTCTTCATATGCTACTGTACAGAACCGAACCGCTTTAGTGACTATGCATGTGTTTAAAGATATTTTTATGAATAAAGTGTATTTTTGAAATTTAAAAAAAAAATCCGTCAAAAGGATTGCAAGTCCAGGAATCCCAAGACTCCTTGGAGCTGTCTAACAGGTATGAAATTTTAGATGCTGATTTCGTGAGCAACACGACTAAGTCGGGTGGATGACTTGAGGACAAACCACAGCACCATGGTGCTGGAGACTACACTGGGAAAAGAGAAAGAGGCAGATTAGAAAGATGGTATTAGTGGGTGACTTGATAATTTGGAGGATAGACAGCCTGGTTTGCAGCTGAGATTTTGAGTCCTGCATAGTCTGTAAGAGTTTGGGACACAATGGAATCACTGAATAAAATTCTGTGAAAGGGAGGGTGAACGACCAGTGGTTATACTTCACTGGGACCAATGGCATAAAGAGGGATAGCGTGGAGGACTTACAGGATTAGTTTTGGGAGTTAAGGAGTCAGTTGAAATGCAGAAATTTCAGAAATATTACCTGTGCCAATGAGCTTCATCATTTAGGCAATGGCAGATCAGGGAGATAAAAGTGTGGCTTCAGGGACAGTGTAGAAAGGAAGTGTTTAGATTATTGGGACATTTGGATCACTTTTGGGAAAGGATAAATAGGCTTGGAAGAAATGGGTGTCACCCAAACAGAAATGGAACCAATATCCTGGCTGAGAGAGTAAAGGGGTTGGATTTAAATTTGTAGGTTGGGGAAAAAGGTTGGGTGTTGACAAATGAGTCTGGCTTTGGAAGTACCAGCGATGGCAAAAGAGAGAAAATGGAGAATGAGGGAATGGAATGGAAGAAAGGCTTGAGTGTTGATCGTGAACAAAGAAATGGTTACCTTCCAGTGGGCAAGAAAGAGATAAGGGCTAGGTTAAGTTATATGTGTGCTAATTGCAAACAGCACAGTGAACAAAATTGGGGAACTGGAAGCAGAAATTACTCTAATAGGGTATGACATAGCATTGACAGAAATCAAGCCAAAATAGGACTTGGATACTCAACATCATGGGCTGTAAGGCTTTTAGTAGAAAAAGAATGGATAAAAAGGAAGGTGTAGCAGTCTTTGTCAAACATTATATCATAGCCGTTAAATGAGTTGCAGTTTCTGAATTAGAATCTGAATGGTTGTAGGTGAGAAACAGGAAGGGAGCAATGACTTTGTTAGGTATTTATTAGAGACTTCCAAATAGTGGTAAGCTGAAGAGAGCATTTACAGGCAGGTTATGAATACCTATAGGACAAGTAGGGTTGTGATAGTTGATTTCAATTACCATAGGGTAGACTGAGGAAAAAAAAGTAGAGCGTGGGGCTTGGAAGGGGAAAAATTCATGCAATGTTTGCAGGAGAACTTCCTGGAACAGTCCATTTCAAGTCCTAGAGAAAGCAAAGGTTCCAATATTGATCCCTGGGAAACATCACATCCAATTCATCTCCTAGGAGACGATGTCCTAGGAAATGAGGCTGGCCAAGTGGAGAAGGTCAGAGTCGGGGAGCATTTGGGAAATAACAATGTTAATTCAATATTAAATTGGAAATGGATAAAGGTCAGTCAAGGATTAAGAGCCCAGACTGGAAAAGGACAGGCTTTAGGGATCTAAAGGTTAAACTGGAACAGGTTGATTGGAAAAGCGTTTTGGTAGATAAACCAATGGATGAAAAATGGGAGACTTTCAGAAGAGACATGAATAGAGTACAAACTAGGTATGTACCAATGACAAAAAAATACAAGGCATCCTAAGCTAAAGAACCATGGGGAACTAAGGATATTGGTGGGAAAATAAGGAAGAGAAAGGAGGCATATGATGTATTCCAGAGTAAGAATAGCAATAGAAATCAGGAAGAGTATCTCAAATGCAGGAGCGAGGCTAAGGCTGGAATAAGGAAGACTAACAGGAAGCATAAGAAATAATGGCAGGCTGTGCAAAAACAAGTTGTGAAACGTTCATCCAATATATTAATAGTAAAAGACTAATGAAGGATAGAATGGGACCCATCAGGAACAAGCAGGGTAAGTTGCTCACTGAAGCAAAGATACAAAATGATTACTTTGCTTCTGTATTTACTAAATTCAAAAATGGTGACAATGGCCCAATTGAAAATGTGGGGGTTGTTGAGTAACTCAGCAATACAGTGATAGATGAAGCAGTGTGAAAAAGGCTGGCAACACTCCAAGTAGATAAGTTGGCAGGTCTGGATGGGATACATTCTGGGTTGCTGAGAGAGAAAAGGGAGCAAATTGCAGAACAATTCTCAAGAAATTTTCCAGGTCTCTCCGAACATGAGATCCATCGGGGGGAATCTGGAGGATTGCAAATGTGATGCCATTGTTTAAGAAAGTACAGGAGACTACAGGCCTAATAGTTTGATATCAATATTGGGAGAACTGATAAGAGACTATAATATGGGATAAGATATAAAAAACCCTTAGAGAAAAATGGTACTAGACAGTCAACAAGTCTTTGTCAAGGGCAGGTCATAGCTGACAAATCTTAATGGAGTTTTTGACGATGCGAGACAGGCAGTGGGTAAAGGTAACACTGTAGATGTTGTATATTTGGACTTTAAGAAAGGATTTGGTGCAGTGCCATTATATCATGGAAGGTTGTTTGGCAAATTGTTTGGGATTGATGGGTTGTTGGCAGCATGAATTAGAAGTTGACTAAAAGATAGGAAACAGAGGGTAGGTATAGATGGGCATTTCTCAGACTGGAGACGAGTTGAATGTGATGTTCCCCACGAGTTGAAAATGTTGGAACTTGTTTTTTTTTCCGAGTTAGATAAACAATTTTGAGATGGGTATTGAGGACAAAATCTCTACATTTGCAGATGATGGTAAACTAGGGAAAATAGTTAATTGTGAGGGTGATGCTGAGTAATTTCAGAGGGACATTGGCAAGCTGGCCAAATGGGCAGGCACTGCCAGATATACTTCAATGCAGACAAATGTGAAGCAATGCATTTTGGTGGAAGAAACGTGGAGAGACAACTCAGGCACAATGTACAACTTTGAAGGGAATACAGGAGCAGAGGGACCTGGGAGCTCAAGTGCAAAATTCTGCCAGGAAAATTGAAGCAGTTATGAAGAAGGCTTACAGGATCCTGAGGTTTATAAATAGAAGCATATAATATAAAAGCAAGGAAGTGATGCTATACCTCTACAAATCATTGGTCAGGTCACATTTGGCTTATTGTGTTTGGTTCTGTGCACCTTATTTAAAGAAGCATGTTGAAGTCCTGGAGAGAGTGCAAAAGGAGATCTATTGGGATGACACCAGGAGTGAGGGATTTTAAATACCAGTAAAGATTATTTTCCTTGGAGCAGAGAAGTTTAGAAGTGATCTTACTGAGGTGTTGAAAATTATGAACAATTTTAACAGGTAGAGAATTCTGTTTTCACTACTTGTTATGTCAGTCACCAGGGAATCACAATTTCAAGATTGTCAGCAAGAGAGCTAGGAATGAGATGAGGAGAAATGTCATTACTCAGAGGGCTGCCTGGGAGAATGGTGGAATCGAATTCCATAGGAATCCAAAAAGAATTCCAAAAAGAGCTGGATATATTTGAAAGGGGTGAATTTAGAGGGATATGGGAATGGGGCTGGAGAGCAAGACTAGCTGGGGAGCTTTTTTAGGAGTTAGTACAGACATGATGGGTGGAATGGCTTCCTTGAGTACTGTAAAATTCTATGATGCCATAAATGTTATTAATACCAAAAGGTGCATTTATTTTAATTTGAATAACAGTTAATGGAGATTGTTATAGCAGGTTTCAGAATTTGTGGGTGGCACAGTGGTTAGCACTGTTGCCTCATAGCGCCAGAGACCCGGGTTCAATTCCCACCTCAGACAGTTGTCTGTGTGGAGTTTGCACATTCTCCCTATGTCTGCGTGGGTTTCCTCCAGGTGGTTTGGTTTCCTCCCACAGTCCAAAGATGTGCAGGTTAGGTGAATTGGCCATGCTAAATTGCCTGTAGTGTTAGGTGAAGGGGTAAATGTAGGGGATTGGGTCTGGGTGGATTGCTCTTCGGAGGGTCGGTGTGGACTTGTTGGGCTGAAGGGCCTGTTTCCACACTGTAAGTAATCTAATCTAATTACAGTCATTGCTCATACATTTTCCACCAGTTCAATAAAACAAGTCACCACTATGTTACTGGGGCATCTATGCACAATACTGTTCTGCATCATCTGGAGAGATTGAACAAAATGGCGTTTTTTTCTCACAATGGCTGGGGGCTGAAATAGGCAAGCCTATGTGATGCAGTGGAGAGTGTGTTGGACTTCTACAGAGTTGTCCCTTCAATGGGAGTGGGTTCAATTCCCACCAGAGTCAAGTTTTGGGAGAGGCAATGGCCTGGTGATATTATCGCTAGACTATTAATCCCGAAGCTCAGCTAATGTTCTGGGGATCCAAGTTTGAAATACAGATGGTGATATGTGAATTCAATAATTTAATTTTAAGGACAGCATGGTGACTCAGTGGTTAGCATTGCTGCTCCACAGCCCCAGGGAACCAGGTTTGATTCTGACCTCGGGTGACTGTCTGCGTGGAGTTTACACATTCCACCTTGTGTCTGCGTGGAGTTTACACATTCCCCTTGTGTCTGCGTGGGTTTCCTCTGGGTGCTCCGGTTTCTTCCCACAGTCCAAAGATGTGCAGGTTCAGTGGATTGGCTATGCTAACTTGCCCATAGTGTCCGGGGATGTGCAGGCTAGGTGGGTAACCCATGGGAAATGCAGGATGGCAGGGATAGGTCAGAAGTTGGGTTTGGGTGGTTGCTCTTGGGAGGGTTGGTGTAAACCTGATGGGCCGAATGGCCTGCTTCCACACTGTACGGATTGTATGATTCTAAGTATGATCTAATCGAGGTCCTTGAAATTATGAAAAGAATTAAATTGGACAGACAGAAAGATGATACTTCAATCAGAGACTAGACTAACCTATCAACATTAGATATTGACTAGTAAATCCAATAGGGATGTCATGAGAATCTTCTTTCTTGGAGAGTGGTGAGAATATGGAACTCATTACACAATGAGCAATTGGAGTAATTGGAGTAATTAGCATTGACACGTTTAAAAGAAGCTGGCTAAACATTAGGGAGAAAGGAATAAAAGGATGCGGTGATCAGGTGAGATCAAGTGATGGGAGAAGGCTGATGAGCAGCTGTTGGGCTGAATGTTGTGTTTCTGTAAATACAATGTGATCTGTGAGCAGTGGTTCAATCAGAGTACTCTGTGTAGCTTAAGAAAAATCGAGACTGTATTCACCAACATTGCATCATCTTACTCCTGATACAGCCAGCATGTAGGACTTAATGCTTTTTCTGTGGATCACTGCCTCAGGGTGCTAATGATTCAGAGACTCTTTAAAATGATATATGATTTACAGTTTACTGTGACTTGGCCCAGAATCCAAATGTTATCTGATTTAAAACAGCTTATTGTGCCTGGAGGTGTTTTTGCAGTATTAACAGCAGTTCAGAGCCACACAAAGTAGATTGTCCAATACTTTTGAGCAGAGACTCTTGACTGCAAGCTGTGACAATGCTATTCAATCACAACAAAGTTCAAAAGAAATACAGCTTGGGTAGGAAATTCATCTGACGTATGGAGAGGGAATTAAATGGAACAGAGTACAGTAGTGATGTGGGGACAAAGTGAGCCTGTGGGATTGGTATGAATGCCTTACCACATGGAAGTGAAAGGCCTCCTACAGTGTTATAAAACTGATTCCATGGAGGAAATCATCACCTTTGCTAACTTGACCAAGAGTAGGTGAAATCTAACCCTTTGTGTCTCTGTTGTACAAACTTTTCACTTCTGGAACCTTTTAATAGATTCATGAAAGGTACTTGCCTCGTAGGAGCAGACTGAGGCCATTCATCCTCTTGGTTTGAAGAAGAGTAGTGCTGATGTGCTGGATATCATTAATAATCCCACACTTTCAAAAACATCCAAAATGAGACAACCATACAATTGCGCTTTAGTTGCAAAAAGGGATTGTCCAGAACTTACTGGTTGCGGTTTCAGGATGTGCTAAGGGTTCAATTGCCCCATTCAACTCAATCATGGCTATTCTGTAACTTAGTCTCATATAGTCACCATTTGTTTGATTTCCCTTAATCCCCTCAGACCTCAAACATCTATTAATATCAGTTTTGATATTTTCAATTGACAGTTATGGTGCAGGAGAGGGTCATTGGGATCTTTATGTGTGCACTGGATCTGCAATTTAGCATCATTACATAGTACCATTCTCTCACCTGTTTCCTTGTTAGCTTGCAATTTATTTCTGTTTAAATAACCATGAGTGGATCATCATGAATGAATCAATTAAAGCTGACCTCCTGTTCTTGATCCTGTTATGAGTGGGAACTGTTTCCTCTGTACCTACTCTGTCCGGACCACTCATGATCTTGAAACCTTCAATCAAGTTTCCTTTTAGCCTTCTCCAGGGAAAACAATTCCAACTTCATCCTTCGACAGAACTTTTGACCTTATCCCAGAAATCTCAAAATGAACCCAGCACCAATATTAAAGTCACGTTCCCACCAGGTGAAATACTTTCTCTGCTTCTCTATCTTTAATCCACTCCTTATAATTATTTTTGGAGGGACATGCAGACATTAGAGAGTGTGCAGAAAAATCTTATGGGGATGGTTCCAGCAGTGAAGAACTTCAGTTCCATGGATAGATTGGAGAAACATGGTCTATTATCATTGAGAAGCTTGAGAGGAGACTGGAGATTAAAGATGATCCAAATTCTGGAAGGTTTGGTTAGAGCAGATATAAAGAAACTGTTATCATTGGTGGAAGAACTGTTAAGCAGAGCACACAGATGAAAGGTGTGTGGAAAAAGAACTGAAGGAATCATGAAAATTGAGGTTTCATCCACCTGTTTAGAAAGACGCAAAAAGTAAATGCATGGTATTGGTTTGAAGAAGAATAGGGATGATGACTTGGATATCATTAATTATCTGGCATGGTGGCTCGGTGTTTAGCACTGCTGCCTCACAGCGCTAGGGACTTGGGTTTTATTCCAACCTCAGGCAACTGTCTGCGTGGAGTTTGCACATTTTCCCCGTGTCTATGTGGGTTTCCTCCCACAGTCCAAAGATGTGCAGGTTGAGTGGAATGGCTATGCTAAATTGCCCATAGTATCTTGGGATGTGCAGGCTAGGTGGATTAGCCATAGGAAATGCAGGGCTCCAGGGTAGTGAGGTGGGTCTGGATGGGACATCCTTCAGAGGGCTGGTGTGGACTTGATGGGCTGAATGGCCTGCATCTCCACTGTAGGGATTCTATATCTCCAAATATGTTCAAAATGAACCAACCATACAACTGTCAAAATGAGCTTGCACTTAGTTACAAAACAACAATGTACACAACTTACTGATTGCAGTTTTAGGATGTCCTAAGGGTGTGATTGCCATATTAGTAATGCAAGCTCTTTCATCATTTTGAAACAAGTTGCTGTTGTCTCATGTAAACTGATGACTAACCAACTTCATGAATATATTTCACAGTGAGAAACTTGCAATCTCTTCCATAATAACTCACGGCAGAGTTGAGCTGGTGAGGGCTCATTTGCATGCAGTTATGTGTTTAGTGGCATTGTGTTGAAAAGAAAATCAGTTTTTTTTTTAAAGAAGTTCTCTTTTGCAACAACTTAACATTGGAAATACCACAATTTTCAAAGCTGCACAACTTAATAAAGTTCATTTGTTCGATTCAAAACTGATAATAAAACTAAACTTCCAGCAGATTATTAAATGAAGGACTTTTTTTTATTGACACTTGACATTTAACATTAAAATAAACTGACTTTGTACTCTAGGAGAAAGTGAGGACTGCAGATGCTGGATATCAGAGTTGGAGTGTGGTGCTGGAAAAGCACAGCAGGTTAGGCAGCGTCTCAGTTTCTTGATTAGCAATGGCAATAATGTCAGAAAAACACAGAAACCAATATTAGGCAAGTACGGGTTATTGTGTAATAACATTAAAAACAACTAGAAATATTCACTTCAGAAATAATTTTCAAATCAACAAGTATGGTTTGACCAGACATGAACATTTAGTAAAGGCACGAAATGTTGAAATTTCATTTTAACTCATACTGACGGATGAGAATCCAACCAAGATTCACACATGACATTTCTACATAAGTTTTACATTCAATACATTTACAAGAATGAAAACTTAAATTCCACAAGTATCAAATTAAGATTAATCCTTGTTGAAGTAGTTATGGCTTACAGTCTGTCTAGGAGTTGCAAATATGTTCCCTCTTTGGTTGTGACTTTTTAAGATATTGCACTCAACAATGTTCCACACCAGAGGGCGGCAAAGCACATAAATAGGTTTTAAAATCTATACTGTAATGAGGTCAAACTCTTTTTTTTAAAATCAAATCTGAATGTCAATAGCTTGACAACAATCCATACAGGAAGGTAGTGTTCAATGTTGAGTGTCCAGGATGACCTGGGAGTCTCAGGAAGTGATGATTAAATCACCGAGTTGGTGCTGGGAGAAAAATCCAGGAGAAAAAAAAATAGAGGCATTTTTTAAAAAAAAGGCATTTCCTAATAACACTTTAGGAACATTAACAGTTATCCATTTGACAGTGACAAGTGAGCAGGTTCACTGATGGCTGTGGGGAAGGCGGGGTGACTGGGTGGAGGTCTTGGTTGACCGCCCAGAAGGAATAACCAATAAAACATGAGAATGCCATATACTGATCTGACTCATCTAGTGTAATTCAAACTGGAGCTCTGCTATGGTTAGTCCATTCATTTACAAACCTTACTATTACTATGCTTGATTATCCTTCTAGGCAGTGATAGGAAGGTGGGGGTGGTGCTTGGAGGTGAGAGATCATGTGCTAAAACCTCCAGTAATACATCCAGTCAGAGGAGGCAAATTTGATGACTGTGATCCACAATACTACATGGTGGCAAAGTTAATCCAGCTCTGGAAACCCAGAGGATGTGTTTCTTCTGCTGTTTTCTACTGAATGCTGTGAGCAAAAACACATCCGAAAATCAGGGAATGAGACCATTCAGCTCATTGTGACTCTTTGAAAGAGCTATCCAATGAGTCCTATACCTCACCCTTCTTCTCCCTTTCCACATTTCCACCCCCCCTCTCCCACTTGGCAAATCACAATAGAGGCCCACAATAATGATAAACCTATCACTCACACCCCAGCAACCACAACTCTCGCCCCTCCTGTCCCCAAACACCTCAAACATTTGGCACAATCCGATGGACAAACGGTGTAAAGTCAATGATGAAATTGTGCTCCTCCGGTTTGCAGTGCCCCTCGAAGCTTGTGCAGATGCGCTGTTTCATCAGTGACCTGGCACTTTCCAGTGTGAAGGACATCGGATGTTGGATTCTGGCATGACATTGAAAGTCTTCATTCCCTTCAGTGATTTGGTTCCTTGCCTTGAGAAGCACAAATGGACAAAAGACGCATACATACACTTTTAATTTCATTTTGTTTTGTAAAAGTACCAAGGAGAAAGGAACTCGAGGGTGAGATTTTCCTGGGATTTGCTTTCGGTACAATGGGGCCAGAGATGTACTGAAAATTCTGGTTGGAACATTTGCTCCTTAAAATGGCAGCTGATGCACTGCAATGACTTATCAACGATACCCTTCAAACCCATAACCTTTACCAGCGAGAAGGAGCAGGGCAGAGACAAGTGGGTGCAACACCACCTGCAAGTTACTCTCCAAGTCACACACTGCTCTGTCTTGGAATTCCAATTGCCATTCCATCACTGACGCTGGATCAAACCCTGGAGCTCCCCTCTTACCAGCATGGTGTGTGTACTCACACTGGACAGACTGCAGAGGTTCAAGGAGGTGGCTCAAGGGTAATTAGAGATGGGAGTGAAATAACGCTAAGAAAATTCCGAATGTGGGTCAAAAAACAGATCCTTACAAAGAAAAAAAATTGATGATGATTCAAAAGAACCCCTTCCCTCCAAATCAATTCAACAGCAAGGGCAAGGAAAACAACATCTAGTAGTGATCAATCGTTAGGTCAGGCTTGGCTAAAGGCCAGCTGATTTTGAACAGCACCACCACTGAATAGGAGGCTCACCTCCATGCTGAGAACTTCCTTGGTATAATTTGCACCAACATTTCATAAGGTCATATTGTAAGCAATGGTGCAAAACCAGTGCTGGTGGGTAAAGCATCAGGAAATTTCTGTGCAGCCTTTTAGAGGCAATATTCAGTAATGCTGTCATAATTGGGAAATTAAGGAACCAACAAAGAAAGGCATTAAAATTATTTCATTGCACATAGTTTCCCAGTTTGTTACATTTCCCAACTGAATTCTCAGTAAGTGCCGCCTGTTCCTGAGCAGTAGGGCATTGCAAAAAGAAACAGCAGGAGTGCATTTTCCAGCCCCAGGAGGCTGTTCCACCATTCAGTACATTCATGTGGATCTTGGGCATCATGATGGGGGTGACTATATTTTTTAAGTAAAAGTACACATGACAATAAATTTCTACTCTATTCTAGAGGCCACTAATCTATCGTTCCCAGCATGAAATATATTCAATGATGAAGCAGCCATAATTCTCTGGGTTACAGACTGCTAAAGATTGACAACCCTTTGAAGTATTTCCTCAACATTTCAGATCTAACTGATTGTATCCTTTTCCTGAGACTCTGTGTTCCTTTGTATTAGATTCCCCAGACAGTGGAAACCCCCTTTCAGTGTCAACCTTATCAAGACTCTTCAGAATCTTTTGGCCGAGGTGTAGATTTTCTGACTGCTCTTATTGCAGGAGAGGCACTGAAGTCAGGTAACTGCCATCACTTGCAGAATTATGGGGACAGGACAGGGGGAGGCCACTCGCAGAGGAGGGTCATGACACCACACATTGCCAGCCTGGTCTAAGGTTGCCATCCAGATCAGTACAGACTCAGCTGTGAGCAATAATGCTTAGCCATGTAGGAAAATGATGAACACCCTTCTCCATTCCGACAGCTTAAGTGCCACCATCTTCTGTCCAATACCTCAGAACTCACTCAGTCGCTGTTACTGTACCCACCACCCGTCAGAGATCATGCTCTATCACTCTTAGTATTGCCTGAAAAGCCTTCCCTACCTGCCCTCACCCATCCCAACCCTCATACCACCAACCTTATCTGCTCAGGGCACCTCCCCAAAAGTAACAGCTGTGCCACCCTTAATACATACCTCTTGCTCATTTTGAGGAAAACAGTCCACCGTAGGGTAGAACGAGTCAAGGTGGGTGGTGGGTGGTGGTTCTTCAATTCTGGTTCTTCAACTCCTGGTTCTTACCAGGAGAGGGTCCTGACTGTGACCGGCCATACAGCTGACTGACCATATCCAAGGCTGCCATTGGCGTACTGTGCCAGGATCTCCTGGCCAAAGGCCATTTCCTTTGACTTTACTGAGGGCTGCTGACCAGGCCAAGCTTATAAAAACAAAATACCATGGATGCTGGAAATCTGAAATAAAAACTGAAAGTGCTGGAGAAGCAGAGGACTGGTGAGAAGCACAGAGTTAACACTTCGGAGAATCCGAAACTGGGAAATGGTGGCTTTTTTGCTGTTGACAAGAGGGTGTTGAGAGATGAGTGGAACAGATGGTGAGGGTGCCCAGAGAAAAAGACAAAGGCAGTGCGAATGGTGATAAAGGAGAAATGGAGATGGAAAATGAGGAAAAATGAAGGTATGAAAGGGAGAAAATGGATGTGTTCTGTTGGATGCAAAATCAAGATGCCCTGGGCCAGGGGGATAAGTGCTGGAGCGGTGGAGTACAGGGGTCATACCCTGAAGTTGTGGAACACAATGTTGAATCCTAGGGGATGTGATGAGCCTAAGCAGAAAGTGAGACGTTGTTTCTCCAGCTTGCACTTTAGCTTCATTGGAACACTGACTGAGGATAGAAATGTTAGGATGGGAGCAAAGGGGTTTATTTAAATGGCAAACAACTGGAAGATGGTGGTCATTCTTATGGTCACAGACGATGAGTTGTGCAAAATGGATCGCCAATCTGCGTTTCCTCTCACCAATGTAGATATTATAGCATCCCAAAGCAGTTTACAGTCAAGAGATATTTCTGAAGAGTCCTCACTGTTGTAGTGTTGGTCTACTCTATTGAACCTCTTTATCTTTTAAAGATCTCTATCAGGTTAACCCCCAGCCTTTTCACTTTCTGGATGAGATTCAATAAATTTCTGTCATATCACCTAGCAATGAGCCAATTCCCTGGTCAACATTCTGGACACCTATCGTAGATTAAATGATAGAAATGTAAGAGGATTATTCACAAATAAAGCAGTCAAACATCACCTACCGGCTTTAAAGAGAACTCCACTTAATGTTATATATCCAAGAGGTCGTCCGCACTCTCGTCACTTTCCACAGTGAGTTGTCGGGTCCACCATTTCTTAACATCTGAACCAGAACAGGCAGCATCCGACATTGGGTTAATTTTACACATAACCGATTTAATGGCTGTACGACCTCCGAATCGCAGATTCACCGTCGACACAGAGTGGCTGATGGGTTTCGGAGCTGCAAGCCCAAAGGAAAGACTAGCTAAGTAATTTTATCTTCAATTAAGATCAAGTGAAACCATGTTTAATAGACCAGATGGAGGCAAACTTAAAGCAAATTACTTAGAATTTACCAAACAGAAACAGGCCATTCAGCCCAGCTGCTGCCATGCTGTCGCTTGTGCAACACACAAACGTCCTTCCAGTCCGTTTACTTCATTGTACTTTTTCACACCTTCTACTTTAGGAAGGATGTCAGAGCATAGGAGTAGGTGACAAGATTTAGTGGATTGGCTCTATGTCTGAGGGACTTTAGTAATGTGGATAGACTGGACTAACTGGGTCATTCTCCTTAGAGCAGAGAAGATTAAGGTGAGGTTTAACAGAATTGTTTTTAAAATTATCTTCCTTAGAGGATTTCAGTAAAAAGGGGAGTACAGACTTAAAGTAACTGGCAGAAGAATTTTCACCCAGAGGGTTGTTGAGATTCCGGAAGTCATGCTTTCACGGAAGGATTACTGATTAAGGATGATCAGCCATGATCATATTGAATAGTGGTGCAGGCTCAAAGGGCAGAATGGCCTACTCCTGCACCTATTGTCTATTATCTAAGGCTGGGTCAGGCAGAAACTCTCATCACATTTTAAAAGACAGTTGGATATATTCTAGAAATGCGGTAAAAACAATGACTGCAGATGCTGGAAACTAGATTCTGGATTAGTGGTGCTGGAAGAGCACAGCAGTTTGGACCGAAACGTCGATTTTGCTGCTCGTTGGATGCTGCCTGAACTGCTGTGCTCTTCCAGCACCACTGATCCATATTCTAGAAATGCCACAATCCACAGGCAAAGTGCCTCAAAAGTTGGAAAGTGTGATAAGGCTAAACAACTCTTTCTTGGCTGGCACAGACTTGGGTGGCAGCACAGTGGCTCAGTGGTTAGCATTGCTGCCTCACAGTGCCCTGGTTTCCTCCCAGAGCCCAAACATGTGCAGATTAGGTGGACTGGCCATGCTAAATTGCCCATTGTGTCCAGGGATGTGCTGGCTAGGTGGATTAGACATGGGGAATGCAGGGTTACAAGGATTGGAGAGGATAGAGTAGGGGGATGGGTATGGATGTGATGCTCTTCGGAGGTTCGGTGTGTGCTTGATGGGCCAAATGGCCTGCTTCCACACTGCAGGAATTCTATGACATGATGGACTAAATGGCCTCCTGCACCGCTGTAAGCTTCCAAGATGCTATGTAGGGTTTTGATAAAGTACATAATGATATGATTAACAGTGGAAACAGTTTCTCCTTAAGGGCGAAGGTAAACAGGTCATGGCTTGACCCATTGATTGTGCTTGAGACATATAAAAAGGAACCTGTGGGGCACTACGCTGAGGGCAAATCAGGGGGCAGAGCTCTGTAAGATTACAAACTGTGAATAAACCTGCTCTGACAGCCACCTCTGTCTACTGGTTTTGGTGGTTCCCTAATACTTCCAGCTGCCCTTCACCCGTACCCGGTCACTACATCCTGTCTGAGGGAAAATGGGCACAGGACAGTGCCAAAAAATCTGTACACCAACCAGCTGCATGAACTGACACATCTACCTTCTTCTGTGTTCAAGATCCAGTCCTCTGAATCACATCAAGAGCTGGATGGGTACTTGACTGGGAGAGAAAATGCGTCTTAAAGAAGGGAAACATAGTTAGAGAAATCGTAGAATCCCTCCAAACAGGCTCTCACCCAAACTCACCCCTTGACCCCATCCCTGTAATCCTGCAATTCCCATGGATTATCCACCTAGCCTGCACATCCCTGGACACTATGGGCTATTTATCACGGCCAACCCACCTAACGTGCACATCTTTGGACTGTGGGAGGAAACTGGAGCACCCAGAGGAAACCCATGCAGACACGGAGAATGTGCAACGCTCTCTCTTACACACACACACACACAAACAAACACACAGAGTCGCCTGAGGATGGAATCAAACCCGGGCCCATCATGCTGTGAGGCAGCAGTGCTAACCATTGAGCCACTGCGCCATCCAGGTAGATAATAGATAATACGCTTTTGGACTTGCTTCAATTAGCATGTTGAGGGGATGGGATTGGGGGTGGGGGGAAATAAGATCAGTCAGGAATCTCCCAGGATATTTGTAGGGTTTGGTGGCTGGGTTGGGGCTGGGTGGGGGGGGGAAGAGTGGAAATCAGATAGTGGTATTGGGGGATAAGAAGTATTAGTGACAATGCTTCAGCCATCGTTAGGTGAGGACAGGCATGATGGACCAGTGACCCTTCTCTTTCTGTTAATGTTCACAGGACTTGCCATAGTTTCCAACTGTCACCCTTTGCTGAAAGCAATAACCAGGGCTTACAGATTATTCAGTCTCAGTTGTCTTTGTGTTTACATGAGCAGAGGAAATCCCAAGTGAGCAACTCAAACAAAACTCAAATTGCCTGCCGTAGCCTGTCCAATTTGCAGCAGGGCCTTCTGGATGTAGACTAACCTTAGCATCATCTGCATGTCCACTGAAACCCTACCAAACACCCGAGCTGATGAATGTAGGTCGGGAATGTGGTGCTAGAAAAGCACAGCAGGTCAGGCAGCATCAGAGAAGCGAGAGTCGACGTTTCGGGCATAAGCCCTTCATCAGGATTCCTGCTGTGCTTTTCCAGCACCATGCTCTCGACTCTGACCTCCAGCATCTGCAGACCTCACTTTTTCCGAGCTGATGAATGTGTTCATCGCTGCTTCAAAGGACAAAGAGAGGAGAAGAATTCATCCTGTTAGAAATGACAGAGTTGTATCCTGCTACTGTTGCCGCAGCAACTAATTCTCAGCTGTCCTTGTATGAGGACATCCTGTGTCCCTGTTAAAC
The DNA here is from genome assembly GCF_037043375.1 of Chiloscyllium plagiosum. Classification (NCBI taxonomy): domain Eukaryota; kingdom Metazoa; phylum Chordata; class Chondrichthyes; order Orectolobiformes; family Hemiscylliidae; genus Chiloscyllium; species Chiloscyllium plagiosum. Next base: position 18,564,379 of record NW_028270144.1, on the reverse strand, counting down.
GATCACTTTGCTTAGTTCTGTGACTTGCTTCCAAGCTGTCATTATGACAACATAGAAGACACGATTCTCAAAATACCTGATGGAAGACGCCACTGACCAAATTTTCTTTGCGGCTTTCCGATATCGGCGGAGTCGGATCGATAACCACCTCTGTCTGAGTGTGTTGGGCTGAGCAGCTGCTGTTGACTACTGGACTGTACAGGAGACAAGAATGATGATGGTTGACAAGCTCATTATTGTTGAGTTAGCAATCACTCTATCATAATCTGTGGGAAGAATAATCAGCAGGCAGATGCTCCTTTTGCATTAATGGCTGTGTGCACGCCACCATAAATCACATTTTCTCTTTAATTATACAGCCGGGAACACTTAGTCTAGTTATTACTGCACTAAACTATTAACCAGGGCATTGGGAGTTCACATCCTACTGTGCAGCATTTAACATAACGAATCTGGCCATTTATGGCTGGCACATAGAAAACTACTCAATTGTTCAGTAAACTTCTTTGGACAACAGATCACGCTGCTCTAACCTGATCAGGCCCACACTTTGAGGTACAGCTTTCTCTACTTTTGCTGAGACCAGACCAGTGTATAACCTAATGTTCATTTTTACACAGTATATTCCATATTCCTCACAGTATTTTTACAATGTAAAAATGAACATGAGGTTTTACACTGGGTCAAGATTTAAATTCAAACGAGGTTGATAGTGCAAGACCAAATCAGAACACAGAAACAAAAACTGAAAATGACAATAATAGTCCCTTTTGCCATTTAATCTCTTGACTTCCACCTTATCATAGAGTTCCTAGCTTTCCAACTCTCTGGACTTGCTTCAAATCTGATACATCTCCAACTTGATTACATTTCTAATGAAGGTTCATCATCCTGAAATGTTAACTCTTGTTTCTCTCTCCACAGTTGCTGCCTGAGCTGCTGACTAATTTCTGCTTCTGCATGTAGTTTTGCTCGCTGAGCTGGAAGGTTTGTTCTCAGAAGTTTTGTCACCATACTAGGTAACATCTTCAGTGAGCCTCCGAACGAAGTCTTCATCCAGAGGCTCACTGAAGATGTTACCTGGCATGTGACGAAACATCTGAAAATAAACCTTCCAGCTCAGCGAACAAACCTACGTCCAAAACCTCAACCCGAGCTACAAATCTTCTTAAACCTCACTAATTTCTGCTTCTATTTGATATTTTCAGAATCCCCATTGCTTTGCTTTTATATCAATTAACTTGTACTCATTACTGATCAAACAATGTCTTTTTAAAGGAGAGAAATATGAAATAATCTGAGTTGTTTATGAAAATATAAGGTTTATTATGCAAATTAACTTTGCAAGATAGCTGATGCCTCACCTCACCAGCATTGTTACAACCACATTTTAGTCTCAATTGCATAATTTGAATCCGAAGAGAAAATGCTACCCTATTGGACACTCGATGCTCTCCCTATCTGGGCTCGACAGAGTAGATCGTTGAAGACAAAAGGAATGAGAGGCCACTGATTTAAAGTGATCTCCAAATGAAGCAAGCGCAATGTGAAAAAGATTTTCACACAGTGAGTAGTTAGGATTCACGCCTGGAAGTGTGGTGGATGCAGGTTCAACTGAGGCATTTAAAAGGGCATTGGATAATTGTTTGGATATAAATGGTGTGCAACAATATGGGGAAATGACAGGAGACTGGCCCCAGGTAATAGAACTGGTGCAGACATGATGGGCTGAATGGCCTCCTGCACCATAACAAACTAAGGTTGGGAAATAAAAATTAACTTGCCATTGTCACCTACATCCGAAAGCACATTTAAGGAAGTGCTTTTGGTCATGGAACTTGGTTCTTTACTGATACACTGAGGATCATTCCATGTGCCTCACAGATTAAGCTTTGGAAGGGGTTGTTTTGCATGGTGGTGTGGAAGATGAATCGAGAACACACTGGATAAGTGAGCACAAAGTTTCTGTAGGGAGGCATTGATGGACATTAGGATGCTGAGACATCCCGTTTTCTCAGGTGATGACAGGACCCCTTCAGCTGTGTTGGTTCCAGATCTGTGAAAGGTGACTGACTAGATTAACAAATTCAAAAAGGCCTGTCTGTTTTCTTGATAGGCAGTGGTATAGTTATGAGGCCTTGGTGTGTTCACGTGGTCGAGGAGGCCTATCCCTACTGTCAGTCCACATTCAGAGTCTTTTACAGTGCTGCAGAGCTGAGACCATGAAAAATACTCTGCTTTGTTTTCAGATCCCTCCATTGCGTCACTGCCCCCTATTCCTGCTACACCCCCAAGCCTGTCAACCCCCTGAGATCCCTGGCCTGCTCTCAATCAGGCCTCCTGCACATCCCCGGTTGGTAATCACTCCACCATTTGTGCCTGTGGCTTCAGCTAAATGTTGCCTTAAGCTTTGGAAACCCTTTCTAAAATTTTCTACCTCCTCTTTCAGATATTTCGAGAGGGAAAAATAACCAGTCTGGCCAAGCTGTCCTAATATCATGGTCTCAAAACCTTGTGTGCCACATTGCTCCCACAAAGCATTGTGGATTGTCTACCATTTAACGTAAGTAAAAGCTGTTGTGCACTCTGCAAGACAATTAGGAAATGGGCACAGCGAAGATGACAGACCAGAGGGAATGACTCACCTCAGGAGCAGCTTCATTATCTTGATTACTGGCGAGCATTTCTTCGCTGGCTTGAGTTGTCTCGATGCTGGGGGGAATAAGGAACCTGCTTAACTCCTGCTGTTGACTCTCTCGCAGACTGTGGATGATGCTACAGGATTGTTGCTGTTTCTGAAGACACAGGATAACATTTACTCAGGAAGGTAAAATATCAGACTCACGGACATTCTTACAGCCAGTTGGTCCATTAGGACACTAGATTGTGGATGCGATATTTGATTTTTACTACCCCTTGGTGGGGTGAGTCTCTGTCAAAGGGGCGATTGGCAAGCTGTCTGTAGAACATGCCCGACATGTTAACCTATTTGCCCAGATGTTTGTGCAAACTCCTGACTACAGGTGTGAAGTTGAAATCTCCCACGAGTCATGCAATAGGGAGTGCAGTTACCCAGAATGGATTTCTGACTGGTGCAGAGTTAATGTGGGACATTGCATAGAGGAGCAGGATGATCTGGACGTGAGCACCTCTTCATCTCCCTTTTACAGTGGGGTGTCAGGACTGGCAGCAGCAAGTCTCTGCTGGTCATGTGATTAACACTGCAGTCATGTAGGTGAATGAATTAGTGGAATTGGCAAAAGTCACCTTTGGATTTGTACGTGTGTTTAGCCAGCACTGCAGACAAGGCCTAGTTCAGATCAAGGGCCTGTTTAAAGATCACATGAATACTAGGGTGTAATGTTGGACACTTAAGCCTACACTTCTGCAATCCTTTCAGTGATTTGATTAGGTTCTGCCCAGATTAAGCAGTTTAGCTGGTTGGAAATCTTTCAGAAACTGCAGTTACAACATTAAAGGGGAAGGTCAAAAATTCAGAATTGCCTTCTATTCCATTCTCTTTCATGAGGTCTCTAGGATTCTTTGAAAATTGTTTATTCTATTAATCTCAATCATTCCCTGTGGTAATGGGTCCCACATTCTCCCTATTCTCTAAAGGAAGACGCTTTTCTTTATTCCCAACTGAATTTTTCCATAACATTCTTAGATCTATGGCTCTTTGATGAGGTCTCCTCTATCTTCCCTGTATCTTCCTTATTAAATCCCAACACAATCTTGAAGGACCTCTGTCAAGTCACCCTTCAACCTTGTCCTTCCTCTAGAAAAGAGAACAGACTTGGCTTGTTCAATCCTTCCTAATAGTTATAACTTGTCGGTTCTGAGACTATTGTTGTGAACTTACTATTGCACCGTCACCAGTTCTTCTCTATTCTTTCTGTAATGACGGAGACCAGATATGTGAACAATACTCCAAGTGTGATCTAGCTGAGTTTCAACATAAAACAAATGTCATTGCCTCTTGTACATCCATTTTTCTGCTGACTAACAATGTAGAGCATGTTCTTAGAAATTACTTACTGCTCTAATGCGTTTCAAACATTTCTTCAGCCACATTCGTATTGTTTGTTTTGCTACCTCTTCTTCTATCGTGTATTCAAGCTGCTCTCTTGCTAACAGTTCTTCAAGCTGAAGGCTTTTCCTGATGTCCACTGATCTGTATGACAGCATGCTAGCAACAGAATTAGATTAGATTAGATTAGATTAGAATCCCTACCGTGTGGAAACAGGCCCTTCGGCCTAATAAATCCTCACTGACCCTCCAAAGAGCAACCCGCGCAGACCCAACTGCCTCTGACTAATGCACGTAACACTATGGACAATTTAGCATGGCCAATCCACCTGACCTGCACATCTTTGGATTGTGGAAGGAAACCCATGCAGACATAGGGAGAACGCGCACACTCCACACAGACAGTCGCCCGAGGCTGGAATCAAACCCGGGTCCCTGGCGCTGAGAGGCTGCAGTGCTAACCACTGAGCCACCATTCAACCCCAAGTTTCTTAGCTTAATATCATACATGTACATAAATGACTGAATTAAATGTTATAGCAATATGCCTGATAGAAATTTAGTTGGTTGAAATAATAACAGAAATTGCTGAAAAAACTCAACAGCATCTGTAGAGAGAAATCAGAGTTAATGTTTCTGGTCCAGTGACCCTTCTAAACTATTCTTTAACCAGTTTAGAATCTCCTCAGTTCAGGGGACTGACTCCGAGCTGGCTGGCTACAGCCAGTGTACTGTACCCAAGTAAATAAAGGGTGATTTGGTGATGGGATACCAGCCTCTCTGCAGTTACTGTTTCTGATTTTCAGCATCTGCAATTCTTTCGATTTTTGGTTGAAACAATGTTTTGCATGGAACAGTTAACAAAGATTAAATTATGAAGATAAATTGCATAAAATAGGATGACATTCCAATGAGTATAGGTGATTAGCAGGTGACTTAACTGTGATGATGGTTATGGGGTGTTAAAACTGATCAAAACAATCTGATAGGGTCGATAGAAAATATTTGTGTTGGTGGTGAGTCTAGAACAAGAGAACTGAAACTTAAAATTCGAGCCAGGCTGTTCAGAGGTATTGTCAGGAAGCACTTTACACAAAGGGATGTGGAAGTTTGGAAAAAGCGAAAGAACTGCAGATGCTGTAAATCGGAGACAAAAACAGAGATTGCTGGAAAAGCTCAGCAGGTCTGGCAGCATCGGTGGAGGGAAACCAGAGTTAATGTTTTAGGTCTAGTGACCCTTCCTCAGAACTCTGGAAATCTTGCCCCACTGAACATCCCCCAACAAAAAATAAAAACAGGTGAAGGTTCAGGCTGGGGTTTCAGTTGAAATTTTCAAACCTGAAGTTGATAGGTTCTTGTTAGGTAAGGGGATTATGGATTACAAAACCATGCAGGCTTGATGGACTTAAGGAGAGGTGGGATGGGCTCCTCCTGTTTCTAGGTCATATAAAAGGAAGATAAAAGAACAATGTAATTAAAATATGTTAAGATTTAGGGTCTCTACTTTTGGCATAACAAAATTCAACAAGACCCGCATTCACAGTATGAACTCCGATATCTAAAGTCTCTTGGCTTCATGGCAAATACCAGGATCATTCACCACAGGAGGTGGCAGCTTGGTCCACAATATCTGCACTGGCTCCCTAACTGAATTAACCAGCAAATCCAATTCTCTTTCACAAATTGCTACTGAATCCACTTCTATCAGCTTTTCAGGCAGTGCATTCCAGATCACAACTCACTGTTTAAGAATGGCCTCCTCATCTCTCCTTTATTGTCAATGACCGCTAATAGAAATCTGTGTCTTCTGACTATTGACCTCTTGCCAGAGGTACCACATAGTCCTCATCTTCTCTCCTGATACTCTTCCCAATTTTGAACATCTCTATTAAATCTCCCCTTAATCTTCTTTGCCAAGTAGATCAGCCCCAGCTTTTCCAGTCTCTTCGTTGGTTCTGTACTCGTCAGGTAAGGTAGCTCTCCACATTGTTGAGAGTCAAATGAAATGAATGTCTATTGCTGTTTACTGTTTTTGTTCTCCCCTAATATTTACAATTAGCAGCGGGATAAGAAAAACATTGGAAAACGATTTAATAATAATAATGATTTTACAACATTATTCATCTCCATCACTACCAGTGGTAGCGAGTTGCATATTCTCATTGTGTAATAAAGCTGTAACTTAGGAAGAGGGGTAAACTGTTCTGATACCTCAGCACGTCATGAAACGTGACGTCTCCTCCATTGTGCAGCCTCTCCATCTCATAACACATGTGCTTGAAAAGCAGCTTGTCTTTCTCCAAGTCAACCTCCAGTCTCCCACGTAACAGACGCAGTAAGAACTTCACACGGGAGGTTGGGATTGCTCCCTGATGACAAACAAAACATTTGATAAAAGTTACCTTGGCCTCTTTTAGAACTGTTCGCCAATGGAGGAAATGAAAAAAAACATACACAGTCTGTTCAGCTAACAACAGCATTTGTATAGCATCTTTCAGAGTAACAAACTGGTAGATTTTTGCTGCATTGAAGACATTAGTGCTCATGGAATCAAGGCAGGTTGGAGAGAGTTAAGACTCAATTAGACTCAACTGTGTGGTTGAACAGGCACAATGGGCAGAGTGGCCTCCTTTTATTCCTTGTCCAGCATTGAAAAGCTCCTTGTAACAGAAATTGAAGTTGTTCGTGTGTTAAGATTAAAAACTGTAAGAAAGACATGGACTCATATGATTGGCTGCTGTTGTTGCCTGTGCTCATGAAAAACAATGTGTGCACAGCAAGATCCCATAAACAGCAGTGTGAAAAAGACCAGATGATCAGTTTTCATACCACTGTTGATTGAGACATAAATGAGCCAGGATACCAGTGAGCACCCCCCGCTCCTCCGTTATTAAAGAATCTTGTACATCCACCCAAGGGTACAGGTGATACCATCTCATCTGAAGACGGCATCTCTGACGTGCAATACTCCTTTGGTACTCACTAAGATTAATAGCCTTGGTGTTTGGCTCACATTTCTGCAGCGAGACTTTGGACATGGAACACAGGACAGTACAGCATAGGAACGGGCCCTTCGACCCACATGTGCTGAACATGATGTCAAATTGAACTAATTCTTTCTGCCTTTCCTTGGTCCATATCCCTCCATTCCTTGCATATTCATGTGCTTATGTAAATGCCCCTCTTAAACACTCCTATTGTATCTGCCTCCACCCATGGCAGCACGTTCCAGACTCCTACCACTCTCTGTGTAAAAATCTCACCCCTCACATCTCCTTTGGACTTTCCCCCTCTCACCTTAAATGCATGTCCCCTATTATTAGACATTTCAACTCTGGGAAAAAAGCTTCTGACCGTCGACCCTATCTACGCATCTCATAATTTTATAGACTTCTATTAAGTCTCCCCTTAGCCTCCAGAGAAAACAACCTGACCTTTTCAGTAGCTCATACCCTCTAATCCAGGCAGCATCCTGGTAAACCTCTCCTGCACCCTCTCCAACCTTCCTATCATGTGGTGACCAGAATTGAATGCAACACTAAATGCTCAATACTTGAGCCCACAATCTTCAGACTCAGTTGTGAGAATTCAACCTACTGACAGGGGAGCACCTTGTTACCGTGTATAGGAATGAGGTGATTAATTAAAATCACTTGTCTCATTGTGGTGGCTTTGGAAGCTCCAGTGCCTTTCAACCAGTTTATCCAGTACACATGATGGCTGATGTACAGGGCGACTCCCGTTTTAGCTACCCGTGGTATACCGCGGCCCGAACATATTACAGGGAACCTTCTGGAACCAGGGACCAAGGGGCTGCTGGGAAGGTAAATTTCCCATTGAAATGAATGGGTTCACTCCTATCCACAGTTTTGGGCTTCCATGATAGGTCTTGGAATGTATCCCCCACAGGTACTGGAACTTACTCTATATTATTAAGATTAGAATATAAAGAAGTGGTACTAGCTGAGATTCTAATCATTTTTTTTTAAAGACAGTGGCATGAATTAATGGCAATGACTTAATTTGAGTTCTCCAGTATGACATCTTCTAAACTTCAACCGTCATAGTTTGTATCATCATCACTCAATTAAGTTGCCTTGTGATTGGTTCCTCCCCCACCCACTCCACCCATTTGACTCTTGCCTGCGGTTTGGGGAGGCAGGCAGGTCAGTGCAAAGTCCGTGTAAAATACTTAATCCTGTGAATTTTAATCGGCATTCCAAATTATAGCACAATTGGAAATCCAAGGAAACATGGAGTCTGCCTCAATAGAATTCAGGTATTAAATTCAGTGCACTTTAATCGGGCTCCAACCACAGCAGAAACACAGACAGTTCCTCTCCAGTTTAAATTATGACAAGAGATTACAAAGTAGGGTGGTATTCACTGACATTTAGAATGTAGCAGGGTGATTGCATTAACATTTTCAAGATATTAATGGATAAGTTAGAATACAGAGAAACTATTTCTGCTGGTTAGACTGAGAGACAGGGTCCATCAAGCCAGACATTTTGGCAGTGAATTTAGGAAACACCATGACGCACAAAGAATGGTGCAAGTTTGGAGCTCTTTTCTGCAAACAGAAGGTTCATTTTAAATTTGAGATTGATCAACGGGGTGGGAGGAGGCATTCAAGAACTGAATTGTTTGAGAGTTGGGCAGAGGCAAGGTCAGTGAGCAAGGTGGGTTTTGAGGGGTCACAGTGGGAATCAAACACAGGGGAGGAGAATAACTTAGCATGTGTGCAGGGAAAAGTGCTGGACTCTGCACCCACGCTATGCCTGAAACGTCGATTCTCTTGTTCCTTGGATGCTGCCTGACCTGCTGCGCTTTTCCAGCAACACATTTTCAGCTCTGATCTCCAGCATCTGCAGTCCTCACTTTCTCGTCGAAGATTTGAACCTACTGGGAATCCTCTTACAAGGATGCCTTCCTTGAAGAAGTTCTCTTCCTCCCTCTACAAGGATTTCAGTGAGTCCCTCTCTCACTGCACACCCCAGGTCATCTCCTCTGCACAGAAGCTCTTCAGCCACGTTCTCAAACAGACTCGCTACCACAGCCACATCTCCTTCCTCAGCACCTTCCTGAAGAAGGGCTTATGCCTGAAACGTCGATTCTCCTGTTCCTTGGATGCTGCCTGACCTGCTGCGCTTTTCCAGCAACACATTTTCAGCTCTGCACCCACGCTCCCATGTTCAGCTATGGCATTACTATTCATCTTTTGTAAATGTGCTGTTCAAGTGAATGGTCCCTAAACACTTGATAGTCAATGTTGACAGCTGTGTCTGGACTCTGCAATAACATGAAAACTCATCAGAAATAGATGCTGGCCAGGCCATACCAATCGTTCCTCATGCCCATCTGGAGCTTTGAATCAGATAAAAACCTCTTGAGTTGGTTGAGAAGCAAGAGGAGGATATCAAATAATTCTCACATTCAAAACTAGACAATGCTCAGGATAATTAATTTCATCAGAGGTTACGCACCTCTCTTTTGTCATCTACCATATTCCAAATTATTTGGAAATGTCGAAGATCATTGTAGCTCAGCAGTTGATCCTCTTCAGTTGAGTAAAACAATGAAAAATTTTCTACAATGATAGCTGGTGGAAAGAAATGATAAAAGATTCATTGTCCGATATATTACAGGAAAAGATCTTTTGTCAGGGCTAACTTTGGAAGACAACGAACGTATCCCATAAAGGAACTGACTTATCATGCTGCACTGCTGCAGAAGGCTCCTTTCACAGCATCTTCCAAACTTGTACCCTCTACCATCGGGAGGCTGAGGCAGCAAACACCAGAAAAGTTACCCTCCAAGCCAGGCACCACCCTAACTCGCAACTATATCATCACATTCCTCCACTGTTGCTGGGTCAAAATCCTATAACTGTCTCCTTTACTACCGTGTAGTTCTGTATCACATGAACTGAAGCAATTCAAGAAGGTGGTTCAACATCACTTTCTCAAGGACAGTTTGGGATGGGCAATAATGGCATGGCTCAGGCCTTGACAGGGGTACCCACATTAATAAAAAGTTAAATAAGAGGCAATGATCCCATCGCGATGTATCTTAAATTCCTTTTTAAATTTAACAAAGGGACGACACCAGAAATATTAAATCATCTTTTCCATTAACAGCCCGTCCACAATTATTTGGCTTTCCAGCGCCAAGAACATTTCATGGCATCATGGTATCAGGGAAATAAAGGCTGTGATCCTAATGTTTGCTGAGGTCCCAGGTATTGTGTTATGTTGTTATCAACTGCTGCTTCCAGCAAAAAAATAGTATAAGAAAAAAAATCCTGGAGGAGACTGAGGGAGAGAAGTGTTTGACAAATTCAGATCACTGATTTGTTCCACTTCTAAATTTCTACCAAACATTTTCATTCTGGTTTGAATGATGAAAGCTGGTCTACTTACCAACAAGTAGATTTAACATGATATAGGCAATGATGACATAAAAGGAACAGAAATACATCAGAGCTCCAGCGTAGTTTCCACAATCTGTCTCCCAGTAATTCTCATCATCAGGAGTACAGAAAGGTGGCTGAACCTGCAAAACAGATACAGAGACACTAATGATATAGAGACATGAGTTCAAATCCCAATGCAGCCACTGGAAAATGGGCATGCATTCAGTTAATTAACTGAAACAATCCAGAATAAAAAGCAAGCGCAAATGGTGACCATAATTATTTAAAAGATGCATGTTTCACAATGTCTTTTAGGGGAGAAAAGCTGACATCCTTTTGGGGCCTGCCCTGTATGTAACACCAGTCCCATGATAACCTGGTTGACTCTTAACTGTACTCTGAAATGGCCCAGCAAGCCAATTAATTCAAAGGCCATTAGAGACGGGTAATAAATGGCAACCTGGGCAGCGATACCCATGCCTTGGGAATGAATTCCTGAAAAAACTGATAATCTGATGGGAACCGAGCTCTATTGAGAGTTGCCAAATCTCCAGGATGCCCTAGAGCTTTCAGGAATTGCAAATTTATTTCATACGGTGTATTGAGCAAAACTGGGGGAGAAAACCACAGGCGACATTAGAAAAAGTGTGCAGTTTTTCCCCATTTTCTTACAACAGTTTTGTTTTTTAGTTATAAAAACAAATTGGAGGTGAAAGCCATGTGAAGAGTATGTTCAATCATACCTAGCAACAGCTGGGGGACAAGTGTCACATTTTGTTTCTCAGTTAGTGAGGTTAGCTCTTTATCCTTGATGGAACCTTGATGGATGTCCAGGAGGGGTAAAGCCACAGATTGGAGCACTTAAGCCAGAGGCAGTTTACCCAATGGGAAACCATCAAATCAGGCTGAGGTAATTTATCCCCTCAAACCTGTTCAGCCATCAAATGGATGACAGCTGTCCCACATCTCACCTCCTTTTATGAGTCTTCAACCTGTTATCTGTAACATCTTCACCCAACAAAAATCAGTGTCAAATAAAAAACCACAAGAACAGCGGATGCTTTAGTTCAGAAGCAAAAACAGAAAAACAGAAATTGAGGAAGGGTCACGGGACCCAAAATGTTAACTCTGATTTCTCTGCACAGATACTGCCAGACCTGCTGAGCTTTTCCAGCAATTCTGTCTTTGTTTCTGAAAAAAAAAACAATGTCAGTTTTGAAGTATTCACTTGACTCCCCAGCTTTCTTGGGAAGACAGAGTTCCAGATTTCCACAGCCCTTTACAAAGTAAGAGTTAGGTACACCCAGCTTCTTGAGATTGCTCCACCAGTCAAGACAATCATGGCCGATCATCAGCTGACGTATTCAACATTCTAAATCCACCTGCCCATTTGTTCTCCATATCCCAAAGATTCCCTGAGATGTCAAAATCGAAAAGCAGTGCTTCCTAACATTGCGTCTGAATGGCCTGGCTCTAATATTAAGGTTTTGTGCCTTTTTCCAGATTCCTTCTTACTTTCCTGGGAACCTCACTCCTCCAAAGGCAACAGCATGGCTAGAGAGAAACTATCAACTCCTTGAATCATTTTAAATATCTTAATTCAGTCACCTCTTAATCTCGGAGTACAAGCCTCAACCATGCAACTGTCCTCAGAATTGATCCATTTTGGGCACTGATACTGTTCTGGTACACTGCCCTATAAAGTCTCAAAGGCCAGAGCTACCAGGACAGGTTCCTCAACACTGGTTGTGGATAACGATAGTGCTGTTTATCCAATGGCAGAATGGGCCTGTACTTACCATGCAGTCATGCATAATCTTATTCCAGTCTTCCCCTGTAACAATGCGGAATAAAACTGTGATGGCTTTCCCAGCAGAGGAGAAATTTGCATGTCTGCAGGTGAAACAAAAGGATGAATTCTTATGGTAATCAAAACAGTGATCCAATGAATAAACTGCCAGGCTGCCTTAGCAAAACTAAACTGGTAAAGTGATGAAAACAGCCACTACCCAACCTTAATTGCCATTCCTCTTTATTACATATGCAGAACAATGATTTTCTTTTCAATGAGGTAGTCCTTAAACATAACAAAGTATGCAAAGGGAGGCCATTCAGCCAATGAGCTCTCCTCAGTGCCCTGGAATATATTTAGTCACTCAATTAACACCTCAAAAATACATGATCTGGCCATGAACACATCGCTGGCATAGGTTTAAGGTTTGAGGAGAAAGATTCAAAAGGGACCTAAGGGGGATGCATGTATAGAATGAGCTGCCAGAGGAAGTGGTGGAGACTGATACAATTACAGCATTTGAAAGGCAGCTGGATGGGTATATGAATAGGAAGGATTTAGAGGGATATGGGCCAAATGCTGGCAAATGGGATGAGATTAATGTAGAATATCTGGTCAGAATGGACAAGTACATCTCTATGACTCGATCAGTTTGTTGAGTGACGATTGGGTGTTAAGGTCCCTTCATCACGATAGCGGCTACAATGAGAAAAGTATCTATTGCCTGTAAAGTGCTCTGGGATGTCCTGAAGTCATGGAAAGGAATCCAGAAGTGCAAATATTTGTTCTACTGCATGGGCACCAGCAGTCTTGGTCACCTGCTCTCACCACATTTTTTGTGAGTCAGAGGAAATCATTGCATAAATATTTATGGCTGACTTGACTGAGGCAGCCATCAGCTGGCTCCGAGATTCTGGTCAAGCTACAGAAGAGACACACATTCCCCTCACAGGAGAGCTGGGGGAACTCGTTGCCTTCGTTTTCTATCCCAAAGCAGCATGAGAGTCTGTCAACAATGAGCATTTAACACCTTTACATTGATAAAATATGCCAAGGTGCTTCACAGAAGTATTATCAAACACCCAGCCACATATAAGGAAATAGTAGGGGAAGTGGCCAAAAGTTTGGTTAAAAAGATAGGCTTGAAGGAGTATCAGCAAGTTTTGAGAAGATTTGTAGCTCAGGTTGAGGTTCTGGTTGTAAGTTTGCTCGCTGAGCTGTAAAGTTTGTTTTCAGATGTTTCGTTACTATACTGGGTAACATCATCAGTGAAGCATTGGTCTGAGTTATCCGCTTTCTATTTATGTGTTTAGGTTCCTTGGGTTGGTGATATCATTTCCTGTGGTGATGTCATTTCCTGTTCTTTTTTCATATGGTAGTAAATGGGTTCCAAGTCAATGGGTTTGTTGATAGAATTCCAGTTGGAATGCCTAGCTTCTAGTAATTCTTGTGTGTGTCGCTGTTTAGCTTGTCCTAGCATGGATGTGTTGTCCCAGTTGAAGTGGTGTCCGTTCTCGTCTGTATGTAAGGATGCTAGTAAGAGTGGGTCATGCCTTTTTGTGGCTAATTGATGTTCATGTATCCTGATGGCTAGTTTTCTGCCTGTTTGTCCATGCAGTGTTTGTTACAGTTCTAGCAAGGTATTTTGTAAATGACATTAGTTTTGCTTGTTGTCTGTATAGGGTCTTTTAACTTAATTAGCTGCTGTTTTAGTGTGTTTGTGGGTTGTTGGCTACCATGATGCCAAGAAATCTAACTAGTCTTTTCAACAAGCCACCACACAATGCAGCACAGAGGAACTATGAATAGCAGAGGAAAGTCAGTATTCAAAAAGAATGGGTACCCAATGAACACAGTCTGTGGATTTCTCAGCAACCAACCCAAACAAGCAGACAAAACACGTCCAGAAGCCCTAGCCACTCTCCCCTACATCAAAGATATCTTGGAAATGACTGCCAGACTACTCAGACCTCTTGGCACCATGGTAGCCCACAAACCCAAAAACACACTAAAACAGCAGCTAATGAACTTGAAAGACCCTATTCAGACAACAAGCAAAACTAATATCATTTACAAAATACCTGGCAACAACTGTAACGAACACTACATTGGACAAACAGGCGGAAAACTAGCCACCAGGATACATGAACATCAACTAGTCACAAAAAGAGATGACGCACTCTTGCTAGTATCCTTTTATACAGATGAGGAAGGACACCACTTCGACTGGGACAACACATCCAGCCTAGGACAAGCCAAACAGAGAACTCTATCAACAAACACATTGACTTAGACTCCATTTACCACCCTCTGAGAAAAGGAACGGGAAATGACATTAACATAGGAAATGACAACCCAAGGAAACCTAAAGAGTGTAAAGCTGGAAAAGCACAACAGGTCAGGCAGCATCCAAGGAGCAGGAGAATCAACGTTTCGGGCATAAGCCCTTCATCATTCCTGATGAAGGGCTTATGCCCGAAATGTCGTTTCTCCTGCTCCTTGGATGCTGCCTGACCTGTTGTGCTTTTCCAGCTCTCCACTCTCAACTCTGAGCTCCAGCATCTGCAGTCCTCACTTTCTCCAAGAAAACCTAAACACATAAATCGAAAGTGGGTCACTAACACCAGGGCTTCACCGGAGGCTCACTGATGATGTTACTTAGTATGGTGATGAAACATCTGAAAATGAACCTTCCAGCTGAGGGAATGTCTTAAAGAAGGAGAGAAGGGGAGAAATGTAGAGGTTTTAGGAGGGAGTTTTTTCACATCCTTACACACTTCCCCATTCCATCCATGCCAAGGCATACCTTTTACCATTCCTTTGACTTCTCATACCCTTCATGCCATTCTCTACAAACTCTCATGGCTCTTCATATCCTCAAATGCTAACTTAGTGCCAACTCATACCTTCTGACCACTGCCTTGTACTTAAACTCTTTGTTTCAATCCATCTAACGTTCACTATGTGCAGACCTCAGGACCTATCCTGACATTAAGTTCTTAAATGTCTATTTTGATGAATAGACTCTTTGAAATAGCTCTCATTAATAAAAAAACTTCAAAAATTTAACCTCCTTTAGATGCTTATGAACACAAATATTTGTAGTCATAGTCACATTTCAAAGGGATTGTCAAATGGGAATATGAAAATAAATGTTTGTTTGTAAGCGTTTGCAATGTCAATCAACAGTGAAGTGACAGGCATCCCACTGCAATAATGATATATTGTGAAACTGGTTGAACAGCATTTTGATGTATCAATAGTTTCAGGCATGTGTCAACAAAGGGGGTGGAATTAGTGAGCACTTTTTTTAGTGCCGCAGTTTTCTTTTCAAATAACTTGAAAACTCTTCACAACTCTCTTGCTAGCTCCAAAGAACCTGATAGTCCCAACTAGTTTGTCCATATTTTATGCACATTCTTGTCTATGTTTAGCAATCCTTAAAGGCCATTTACCTCTCCCAAAGGCCAGTTGATCTTTCCAACAGTTTTCCTAAGACCATATACAAAGGGTGCCTTATATCTAAATGGGTTCCCTACATCTCAGAATAACTCCTATCAGGTGCACATTTTAGACAATGCACCAATAAACCAGATCTGATAAAGTTGGCTGCCTCCATGAACCATGGGTATGCAATGTGTGATCCACCCCTATTCCTCCCCTTGCAAAAAATGGTGGAGACTGGATTTGGGACAAGACTTCCAGATTTGGGTCTCTTCCATCATCATTGGTGAGGCAGAGAACCATCTTCATGATCAATCAGACCTTAGTGCATGTTAGGACAGAGTCAGTGGTGTTTTGGATGAGTTGAGGCTGATGGAGGTTCCAAGGCACCTTCTCATTTGATGTGGTCGTTGTCTGCTAGTTTGCACCAAGATGGAATCCCCACACTACTTTGTAATCTGTCCCAGAGCACGATCTTCAATGTCTTCATATGTAACATGCACGTTCCCAAGCAATTAGCAACTTCACACACTGAAGTGACATTCATCAAACTGTTTGGGGTCCCAATGAGGGAATACAATTACAAACCTGTTGATGTTCTCCCCGTATTTCACAGTTCCAAACAAAACAACTCCGGCAAAAGCGTAACAGATAAGCAGCAGGAACATTCCCACTATAATAAAAAAGCTCTTATACATACTGACAACCACTGTCAGTAACAACATCTTCAATGTCACCTGAAACCAGAAAACAAAGGGTTTCAAATTCACCTGGATGCATTCAAAACTGACTAAATATAAATTACAGGGAAACCAAACTAATAGATTTGTGAACAGCTCTAATTGTTAAAAAACAGGTTTCAGAACTTGACCTTCACACATTTTGTAGTTGTTCTATGACCAACAATCTTAGCTATGTAAACACCTTATTATTCATCTCAACGAATACATTATTCGGTATTGGCCTCACTGAATAGCTAAATCCAATACTGTATTTTACTTCATTACTTTTACCAATCTGTAATGACCTAAACTTCGCTAAGAAATGGACCTGAGATAGGAATGGCTCAACTCCTTGAAGTGATCATATCTCTGCACCATCTGGTCATCGAGAACGATGGACACATCAAGTCGCACTGTGACATCTTGTTGTAGGTGGTCGAGAGGAACGAGAACCACATCAAAGCAAATAAAAACACAATGAATGCAATGAATGGATGTAAAGCATGTTACACAAATATACACTCTGCACATGACAACAGGAACACAATACATAGCATGAGTTAGAGCACAGGTAAATGGAGGCATGCAGTTGCACATTTACTTCATCATAATCGCGAAATGCTCCGCAAAATGTGCAGTTTCTAATTTAGCTTGACTACTCACATGCTTTCCACAAATGGAAAAGAACCTGAACACAATTACACAGGCTCCCATCACGTATGTATATTCATTCTGTAAATTAACAACAAACAGCTGAAACAAACTTATCCAAACTAATGGAGTCATATCAGCACAGAAACAGGCCCTTCAGCCTAACTGGTCTATTGCAGTATTTATATTCCACATGAGCCTCCTCCACTCCATCTCAGGACCAGGTGACATATTTTTCCTTCATGTTTTCTGCATTCATCTTAAATGTGTCTACACTATTCACCACAACCACTCCCTGTCACAAGTTTCACATTCTCACCACACTTTTGAATAAAGAAATATCTCTTTAATTCTTTTGTATTTGGTCTTTATTGGCAACTGTCTTATATTTATGACTGTTAATTATGCTTATCCCAAAAGTGGAAAAAATATTACTGCATCTACTGTAGTGATTGATACAAAGGCCAGGTGGATCTCATTGACTATGAAATCCTTGATTGGGGTTGATAACCTGGGCCAATCAGGAAAGCCCTGGCTGACTGATATAAACAGGAGAAAATAAATAGGGATTCACACAGCACTGCCCTTTGATGTGAAGGGCAGTGTTTGTCACTGGCCAAGAAAAAAAAAGGTATAAACAGGAGATTCAGCATCGCCTCAGTTTAAGGGATTGACTGGGTTACAACTTCTCTTTTTTTTTGGAGGGGAAAGCTTGATTCCTGAAGTAGCTGAATTATTTAGCCAGTTTGTTAACTGGCATTCCTTTAATGAGGATTGATTGTGCATCAGGAGTTTAACAATGTGTTTCAGGTGAAACTTGGTTCTCACTGGGGGATTGTTGTTTCACTGGCTGGTTACAGCCAGTGTGCTACTTTTTTTTTCAGAAAAGGACAATGTTAATTTTGTGACAGGACTTAGCCCTTGGACTCTAGTTTTTTTTTAATGTATCTTCACTGTTTTTGGTGTTTGGACTGAGCTCTTGTGGAAAACATCCATTTCACCAGAGGAGCTGTTACTGTGGGGAGGCCTGGCTCTGGGCCTCTGAAGATTGAACACCTGTGTGTGCTTGGAGGTGAGCACTTGCTATATCCTGGAGTTTGGGTGAAGACCTTGCCTTCAGGAGTGGATTAAACCCCTGTGAGTTAACTGCACCTGTACAATGTACCATGTTTCTGTGAGTGGGCCTGGTTTTCCAAGGCTGGGCCAGGATTCCATGGAGACTGACCACCTGTGGAGTGTGTATTTGCTGCCTTTGGGAGTGGACTCTGCCCTTGGTTGTGGACCCTGTTTTTTTAGTGGTGAACTCTGCAGTTTGGAGTGGACTCCATTTTGGACAATGCACCTTGTAAACTAGAGTGAACTCCATTCCTGGGAGTGGACTCTATATTTTGAAGATTCTACATATTTGGACTGTGGACCAGAAAGGACTTAAATGTAATTAACTGTTTTGTGGTGTTTGGGTTGATCACTTGCACTGTCATGTGTCCCTGGGTGTCTCAGGTCTTACTGTGGGCTGGGAGGCTCATGGGTTGTCCTGAAAGCTGTCACCCTTAGAGCCAGAGGGTGGGTAGGCCACCCTGATGCCAGTTGCCCTGAGAGCCAGATGGTGGGTAGGCTGTTCTGAGTGCTGTTGTCCTGAAGGGGTAATTGGGATGGGCTGTCCTAGAGGTGGTCGAAAGGTCTCAGCAGCTGAGAGCCAGAAGGTGTGTAGGGACTGGCTGAGATCTAGAAGGCTTGTGGGCTACCCTGCATGCTGTTGTCCCAGGGAAGGGGATGGGCTGTCCTAGAAGTGGCTGGAAGGTGTGCCTGGATGGTGCATCAGGGTGGGGGAGAGCTCATGGTATGTAGGGGCAGACTGAGAGCCAGAAGGTGGGTAGCTGTCCTCAGTGCTGTTACCCTGAGCAGGTACTGGGGTGGACTGTCCTAGAGGTGGTCGAAAGGTGTTAGGGCATTCCAAGAACTGGAAGGGGCATGGGGTGGACTGTGGAAGGTACATAAGGGTGGGCTGCCTTAGAGTAGTTGGCAGGTGGGAGGGACAGGAGCTTGCTGGGTCTGTATTGTATGCACTCTTTATGTAACTGGATTGTCCTTATGTACAAATGTCACTGTCCTTTGTGTGAAACTGGGTTTTGAGGTTTGTCCTCATCTCCCTGTAAAATGGTTGAACTGTAGGGTTTGGGGCCTAGCTTTGCTGCTCTTAGCCCTTGTAAAATTGCTGTTGTATACAGCTGTAAATGTTAACTGTTTGTAAACTTTTGTAATTTGCTTAATAAAATATTATAAACAGGAATGGGGCTGCCACAATGGCTGTGGTTAGCACTGCTGCCTCAGTGCCAGGGACCTGGGTTTGATTTCAGCCTTGGGTGACTGTGTGGAGTCTGCATATTCTCCCTGTATCTGCATGGGTTTCCTCCCATAGTCCAAGGATATGCATGTTAGGTGGATTGGCCTTGATAAATTACCCATGTTCAAGATTTAAAAATCTAAACAGGATGTCAGTCTCCTGTCTAGAACTGGCTGGTCAGAGACCAAAGGGGCAACTTTTTCATGTAGAGGGTGGTGTATGGAGCTACCAGAGGAAGTGGTGGAGGCTATTACAGTTGCAATATTTAAAAGGCATTTGGATGGGTATATGAATAGAAGGGTTTGGAGGGCTATGGGCCAGGTATTGGGATGGGATATCTGGTCAGCATAGCCAGTTTGGGCTGAAGGATCTGTGACTCTATTATACTGTACATGTGAGAAGGGTGACTTGGTGATGGGATACTGGCCTCTGCAGTTATTTCATCTACCTTGGTGAAAACCTTTTGTCAGTTTACACTCTTAACTTTGTTTTTACTGACCATCAATTCTCATTTTCATAGGTGAAGTATTTGGGCTTCTTTCAGTTTGATGTAATATCTGAATAATAGCAAAGAATTAACGGATGACACATTATGTAGACTAGGCTAGAATTCTAGACTACAGAAAATTAAGGGGTCATGTGTTTAAAATGGCTAAAAAATTTGATTGGCAAGATAGAGAAACTCTCTTTGTCTCTTGAAGGGACAAAAGGCAGAAACCCAACATTAGAGTTCAGCCATTTGGTGTGGTTGTAAGAAAGCACTTCCTCAAAGGTTTGTGAAAATTTGCAACTCTTTCCCCTAGATAAGGTTAGGAGTGAACTGAATGTTTGTTTCTAAACTGAGATGAACAGAATTTTGTTAGTAAGGGAATTAATGGATATGGAACACAGGGAAGTAGTTAGGATACAGACCAGTCCATCATATAACTGAATGGCAGAAAGGTTTAGGGGGTTTGCTAATCTGAGGATCTTTCTTTCATCTGGAGAAACAACCACATTTGAGGAAGGTGGCACACATGTAGAATTTGGAGCTATGATGGAAGGAGGAGCAAGCTGACTTGTGTTTCTGATTTGAATTCTGGTTCTACATCTGAGGTATATTGACACACTCTGTATACTTAGCATTGTCTTTATGCACATTCTCTGCATGAAGCAATCATTTCCTAAATAGTGAGTGACAATTAACTGAGATCCTGTGAAATTTCTCATTGGAAAAATGAGCATCAGTGGTTGGCCTATTGTTTTATTTCACAGGGAGAAGGAAATAAATAATTATGCACTGGGTTCCACACACTGGAATAAACAGCAGGTTAAGAATTCACCACCGACCGCCTTGAAACACTTCAACCCCAGGGCACCAATGTGGACTTCAACAATTTCCTCATTTTCCCCTTCCCCACCTCACCCTAGTTCCAAACTTCCACCTCATCCCCTCCCCCACTCACCTATTGTACTCTATGCTAATTTCTTCCCCTCCCCACCCTCCTCTCATTTATCTCCACCCTTCAGGCTCTCTGCCTGTATTCCTGGTGGAAGGGCTTTTTGCCCGAAACGTTGACTTTACTGCTGCCTGACCTGTGCTTTTCCTGCACCTCTAGTTCAGAATCTGGTTTCTAGCATCTGCAATCATTCTTCTCTAGAATAAGAGGACTTGGCAGGTCGTGCACGAATAAATTGAGGTCATTCCTCTGAGGGGAAAGCAGCAACAGCCAAATTTGTGGCACCATGGTTGGTGCTGCTGCAATGGCAGGATCAGTGTCTAAATGCAATAATCATAAGAGGATTCAATTTTGACTGGGGGATAAATGGGCAAGTGTTACACCCTCTGCAATTGCATGGGAAAGTACCATGGGGGTGTGTGGAGCTGTTCTGAGTGGACAAGGATGGACCAAGGTCTCCCAGAGAGTACAATCCCTGTGGAAGTCTGACAAGGGAGAGGAGGGGAATAAGTGTTAGGTAGTGGCATCCTGCTGGAAGTGGTGGCTCATGATCCTTTGGATAGGGATGCTCATGGGATGTTAATTGACGACCAGGTGGATGTCATTGATGTTGTTGGATGGAAGTAAGGGCCAAATCGCAAGAGATGGGTCAGACATGGTTGAAAGCCCTGTTAACTGTGGTGGGGAATGTTCAGAGGAAGAATAGAGGGATCTGTTTCTAAATGTCAGGCAGTGTCTAGTGGGGATTGGTACTAGATGCCAGCTATTCACAATATGTTTATTGATTTAGATGAGGAAACTAAATGTTATACCTCAGCTTTCAGGAAACACAAAGCTTGGATGGAAGGGTGAGGTGGATGCAGAGATGTTGCAGTGTGATTTGAACAGGCTGAGTGGGCAAGTGCAATGCAGATGCAGAATAATGTGGATAAATGTGAGGTTATCCACTTTGGTATCCAAAAGTAGCAAGGCAGGTTATTATTTGGCTGTAAATTGAAAGTGGGAATGTTCAAGACCTGAGTGTCTTGAAAGTAAGCATCTTGGCCTCCATTGAGAGGTTTCAACTACAGGAACAAGGATGTCTTGCTGCAGTTGGACAGGGTATTGGTGAGGTCACACCTCGAATATCGTATGTGGTTTTGGTCTCCTTGTCGGAGGGAAAATGTTCTTGTTGTTGAGGGAGTGCAGGAAAGGTTTCTGAAATTGATTCCTGGGATGGCAGGACTGATGTGTGAGCAGAGATTGAGTCAGTTAGAATTGTACGTAGTGGAGTTTAGAAGGGGGAGGTGAGGGTCTCAAATGACACAGGTTAGATGTAGGAAGTATGTCCCCAATGGTGGGGGGAGTCCAGAACAGTGGTCACAGTTTAAGAATAAGGAGTAAACCTTTTAGGACTGAAGAAAAATTTCTTCACTGAAAGAGTTGGGAGCCTGTGGAATTCTCTACCACAGAGTGGTCATGGCCAAACATTGTATATTTCCAACGAGGCAGATATAGCTCTTATAACAAAAGGGATGAAAGGATATGGGGGGATTGGGAGGATTAAGGTATTGAGCTCAATGATCAGACTGAATAACAAAGCCAGCTTGAGGGTTCAAGTGGCCTACTCTTACAATCCATGTTTCTACAAGAAGTAGGGCATACCTGTCAATAAGCAAGTCGGTGTGAATAACTACAAGCTTTTAAAGCTGTAGACAAAACAAAGCCCTGTGTTCATTCCTTGTACATGAATCACAAAAGGCTCACGTGCATATACAGAGGAACCTTGATTATCAACTATCTGAATTTTGGATTATTTGAATTTCAAGGTCCTGATAGCAACACTACATCAAAGTGTTTCAACACTGATTGTCATTTGTTTACAATGATTAAAGGTGAACCTGGCTTACTGAAATGCTGCCAAGAACAGTCCTGGACATTGATAGGAACCCAGGCACTGTCTCCAAATGATTGGCTTTTGCTCTCGCTACACTTTCCCTGGAGTACTACACAGGGGTGCACCCTGAACCCCACTTTCCCAGATAATCTCGCCAACATTGTATTGTACATGGTCTAGATTAGAGTGGTGCTGGAAAAGCACAGCAGTTCAGGCAGCATCCAAGGAGCAGTAAAAGCAACATTTCGGGCAAAAGCCCTTAATCAGGAATATAGGTGGAGACCCTTACGGTGGAGAGATAAGTGAGGGTGGGGATGGGGAGAAAGTAGCATACTGTACAATAGGTGAGTGGGGGAGGGGATGAAGGTGATAGGTTGGGGAGGGTGGAGTGGATAGGTGGAAAAGATGATAGGCAGGTAGGACAAGTCATGGGGACAGTGCTGAGCTGGAAGTTTGGAACTGCGGTGAGGTGGGGAAGGGGAAATGAGGAAACTGTTGAAGTCCACATTGGTGCCCTGGGGTTGAAGTGTTCTGAGGTGGAAGATGAGGCGTTCTTCCTCCAGGCGTCAGGTGGTGAGGGAGTGGCGGTGAAGGAGGCCCAGGACCTCAATGTCCTCGGCAGAATGGGAGGGGAGTTGAAATGTTGGGCCACAAGGTGGTGTGGTTGATTGGTGCGGATGTCCCAGAGATGTTCCCTAAAGTGCTCTTGTACAGGGCAAAGGTGGAACTTGTCAAAAAGTTGCAGTAAAAGGTTGTGTGTGTGTGTGCTCTGTTTTGAGACTCACCCAACTCGCAAAGCAGCAGAAGTCTAATTGTTGGTGTCCAATCTGCTGCCCTTGAGGGGGTTGGATGAGGTTGGGAGAGTGGGGGGATGGGGTTGGATGAGGTTGGGAGAGTGGGGGGATGGGGTTGGATGAGGTGGGGGGGGGGGGAAAAATGTGGGGGGGGGGGAAAAATGTGGGAGGGGGGGAACAGTGGCTTGCGCACGGTGTGCTGTTGCTGAGTCTCCTGCACAGGGAGCAGACTTAGTAAGTGCTCACTGTGTCAATCCCATTGAACTGTTTGGGAGGTGGGGGGATGAGGGGGCTTCGGTAATGCTGCAGATCCCTTACACACAAATGTGTGTCTGCTCAGAAACAAACTCTGAGACAGAGGGGGAGCAAAGCAGGCAGTGCAAAGTAAAAAGAAACTTCAGAAAACTCTGACTCCAGAGGCAAGGCATTCAATCAATTAACTGAATAGTCAATTATAAGAAAGAAATAGTGCCCACCCATCTCATTCAGATAATAGTTTTCTCTGTACAGTGAATAATGAAGAATGTTGATCTTCATTTTCACATTGTCACTTCCATTCTGTCTGTCTTGCTACAACTGTACAGTCTGCACCAAGAATATTGTCTACCGATTTGGTCTCCTTACTGAAGGAGAGATATATTTGTCGCAGAAATAATTCAGACAATACTCACTAGGTGAATGAATTTTTTTAATTGTCATGTGTATTTTACAGTGAGAAACTGTAAAATACATTGAACAGCGTTTCCGCTGTCACCATGATCTGGTGCCATTTTGAAAAGTTGAAGAAAGAGATTCAAGCTGCCTTATGTTCAGTGAAGTTCAGAATAAGAGGTAATTTTAATGAGAAAGCTAAGGCTCTGAGTCCTTAACAGGATGGATGCTGAGAAGATGTTTCCTCTTATTGGGGAATCTAGAATTATGAGGCACTGTTTAGCTGCAAGGAGCTTCCCACTTAAGATGGAATTGTTTCTCTCAGACTGTTAGTCTTTGGAATTCTTTTCTATTGAACTGCGGAGGCTAAGTCATTGAATATATTCAAGACTGGGTTTGACAGATTTTTGATAGACAAGGAAATCAAGAAATATGGTGATAAGCAGGTCAGTGTACAATTGGCTCAGCTGAAATTTTATCAAATGGTCGAGCAGGATTGATGAGCTGAATGAGCTATACCTGCTCCCACTTATCTTTTATTTCCAGGGAAAGAATTGAAAAGTCAAGATGCCTTTTTTTTTAAAAGAAAAGCTTTGCATTTATTTAACACTTTTTATGAACACTGGATATCTCAAAGATCTTTACAGCCAATAACATACTTGTGGAGTGTAGTCACTGTTATAATGTAGAAAATGTGGCAGCCAATTCATAATTAGCAAGATCCACAAATTGCAATGTGATAATGATCATGCAGTCTGTTGTTACAATACTGATTGGATGATAAATATTAGATGGGACATCAGGTTTAACCACCCTGCTAGTCTTCAAAGTAGTGGCAATAGGATCTTTTATGTCCATCTGAGGGGGATGATGGGACGTTGGTTTCACGTCTCATCAAAAGACATTGGTCTAATCTCGATCCTATGTGAAGCAAGGCAGAGGTTGAATACTGCTCGCACTCTAGTCTCCATATAGGGACTTGAGAAGGTGTCAAAAAAAAATTAGACTTACAAGGGTGACATGTGAGCTAATTCCTAAATGCAAATTGGCTCTAGAAAAGAGGAATGACCTAATTATGGTGGGATTTGATGGAGATACTTCCACCTGTGGGGGATCAGAATTACAGGGCCGTAAATGAGACAATCTGTAATATATCTAATATGAAATCCAGGAGAATTATCTTTACCCAGAGTGGTGAGAGCTTGGAACTCAATTACAGGGAGTGAGGGTACTGAATCAGAGGGTACATTTACAATTAAACAAGACCAACAAATGAGGGAAAATGGAAGAGAAGGTTATATTGATGGATTGGGAAGAAGATCATGTGGATCATTAACCACGGCATGCACCTGTTGGGCCAAATCGTCTGTTTTTCTACTGGACAATTCTGTTTAGCAAGGAACTTGACGACACAGTGGTACCATTACTGCTTAGATTGTAGTTATGTTTAAAAACATTGGCAGTGCAAATTCCCGTGACTCTTTGAGTGGATGTCAGAATCTGTAAAGGACAGGTTATTTTCAGTATCCACCTAGCTCTGATATCATTCAGTAAGAAACACTGGCCGTTGAAACTGACACCATCTCGTGGAATGATTGAATTGATGAATTACTTACAAGTAAAGCAAAGTGTAACACAACCCATATTACACCAAGTGATGTCACTAACAGGTCATAACGATTCCGTCTACTTTGCCAGAAACCTGATGGTGACATGGCTGTGATCTTCATAGTTACCTGAAACAAACAAAAACGATCATCCTGTTCAAACACACATTCGGGGCAATTGTTCAGCTCAGAAACCTCTTCATAAAGTTTGCTTAAGGTGTACAGCTCAGAAAGAGACCATTCAGCACAGCTAGTTGATGCTGGTGTCAATGCTCCACATAAGCCTTCACCCTCACCTTATCCCACTATTCTTTTCTCCTCTTGGCTACTGTTCTATCTATTCCCCTCAATCATTTCTTGTGATCCTTGCTTTCTGGGTGAAGATGTCTTCCTAAATTCCCTGTAAGATTTAATAGCATAAACCTTTTGGATTCTCTGAGAGATTGGAATGAAAGCACCAATTATCCCATTTTAAAAAAGAGCACTGATGCATCTAATTGGATTTTCTTACTTGACAAGTATGTGCCATCATTGTGCAAGTGATAGAAATAATCATTAATGTAGATTATTTAAATAGACTTGATTTGTTTGAAAGGCAGCCTTGAACCACCACTTTAGTGAGAACTCTGGTCGTGCCTGGGACATTTGAACTGATCTCTGAAGTGCAAGGGATAAGAAACTAAAGTAAATGAGTTCACCAGGTTGCCAAATTTAATTCAGGAAAATCAATACTGAAGGACATGGCTTGAATATTAAGATTGTTTGTAGGTCCAGATGCAATTGATAGAGTACAGGAAGATGTTATTTTATTCCTTTACATCAGTCAGTGCAATAAATCCCCAATTGCTTGCCTTTTCAAATCGTATGATGAAAGTCAGCCATCTATCATTGTCCACCTGTCAACATTCAAGAAATTTCTAATAGAAAGTGGTGCAAAATTTCAGTCTCTTGTGGTTGTGATAAGATGTTCTAGCCTTTATCTTTTGTCTTATGACATAATCTCAGCTCTTCTAATGGATTATTATCTTGATACACTCTCTGGGGCATACATGCTGCAACTTATTGTGAAATGTAATTGCTCATCACTTTTTTTTGCCTGTGTTTTCATCCATATAAATCATTTTATGAATTCCCACTTTTGGAATTTTTCATGCCAGGGCTTTGCCTGTGGTGCTGACAACAAAACCATCAGCACCCACTGTCATTACTCCTCTGAAATTGACAGCAGGAGGCTGTACATGTGCAGAGTGGTGGGGAAACATGGACATTATTGACAGTGTTTTCACACTTTTCCAGAGGGTCCATTGTCAAGGTAACTCCATATGACAATTAGTGAGAAATCAATTGACAAAAGTCTCTCCTCATTACATTGTTAGTCTCTCTATAAAAACCCTTGATAAAGTTACACCTTATTGAATGTGATGTAAATGGGTTTTTAAGCAGCGTACTAACTTCATAACTACTTCTAAACACTTCAATTGGCTCCAATCTCTTTTTTAGACTTATGAATGTGAACTATTTTCACAATGATAAGTCACATTTAAAAATTTGTAAAAGTCTTTAGCTTCTATTTTAATCTATACATAACTACTTATTTAGAATTTTAAGTAGTAAAATGAAAAGTGAAAGCTATTCAGAGTTTTTAACATCCTGGTTTTCTGTCTGTGTGAATGCCTCCATGTGGGTGACTACCTAGTTTGTTCATATCATTGTTTAGACACCATGGAAGAGGAGATCCATACCACAGATCATTTAGATCTTTGTTGGCGTCTTTCTTCAAAGGCACCCATAAATACTATTGCTTTATTGCTGAATGTAAAATCCTGAACAATACTGCTAACTGCCTGAGCTTCAATCATTAACTGGATACTGCAATCTGGTAAGAATAATTCCCTGCCTTTGCATTTTCTCTGCAATTAGGACACCACCTCTAGCAGCAAAACTTGGAAATTCAGTTGTACATTTTCTAACCACTCATTAAAGATTGAAAAACCTTACATAGCCTTCTAAATTTTCATAATGTATTTCCACTGCACCACTGGAATGGTTTGAAAGCCACCTCATGTTTATCAATGTATGATTATCGTAAATATTCATATTAATGTTGAGCTTCTAGGACAAAATCATGACTTAAAAAGTTGGGAGTCAACTTTTACGTGAATAACATTTTGGTGAAGTTAAAATCCAGTGTCTCTCATCACCAACATATTGACAGTTTCTACAAACTGTCCCCCAGAAGTAGTGCAAAAGAAGTCAAAAGTACATGTGCAAATACAAGGAGGCGAACATTCACCTTCAATGATGTTGTTCTATGATTTTGATATTTAGATTTGCATCAGAGCAGGCTGGACTGCTTTTGCCCAAAATGTCAATTTTCCTGCTCTTTGGATGCTGCCTGACCTGCTGTGCTTTTCCAGTAACACACTCACGACTCTGATCTCCAGCATCTGCAGTCCTCACCTTTCTCCTAGTAGGTTAGATCAGATGGCTGGTTTGCAATAGTGATGCCAGCAGTGTTTGATCAATTTACACACCAGTTGATGTTACCATGAAGGCATCTCCTTCTCAATCTCTCCCCTCACCTGAGATGCAGTGACACTCAGGTTAAAGCACCACCAGTGAATTTACCTTTAGGTGTTGGGTACAAAGAGTTGGGGTATATCTGGTTATAAATCAAGGTTCAACCTATGAAAAATGAATAATTTTTGACCAAGATTCAGGGGTTGACTTTTACACTAAATCAATTATTGTTGTTGTTTATTTGAATCGAATGTTTGTAAGCTGTCATGTTTTGGGCTATTTTCCTTTGTAAACAGTTTTAATGAAGATGCTGAACATCTTTCTGTAGGTTTCAATTACAAGCAACCTCCCAACAGAGATGCTTCAGTGTCAAATTTTTCATCCTTAAAACTTCCAATTTCTAACATGTTATCCAAAATGAATGAATATTTTTTGTATTAATTTACCAACACCTTCTTTCTAAATCAGCAAAGAATAAAATGAAAAATAAAATGTTAGGAAATTTAGATCTCATTAACGATTTGACCTTTATTTCTACTAAACATGAAATTGAAACTGAAAGTTTTCCAAATCTAGAAATGCCTCTAACAGAAAGAAAACTAATCAACATCAGGCATTGATATGGAGGTTAACCACTCTAATAACAAATAACAAATTGTGTAGGGTCTACTCGTGAGTAGTTAGCCATTTAGATTTTCATCAGACTGGTAAAAGATTTTGCACTCAACTTTCAAACAATGTCTAGTTATGCAAAATGTTACTGATTGCAAATTATTAAATTATAAGTACAAATTTGACTAACTGTTCTCCTTCAAGCAGAGAAGGTTTAAGGGTGACCTGAGTAAGGTGTTTAGGGCCAATAAATGATTAGACAAGGTAGATGGAGATAAACTCTTCTGTCTGTGGGTGGGATTCTAGAACAAATGGGCATAACCTTAAAATAAGAGCCTGGCTATTCACTGGTCATGTCAGGAAGTATTTCTTTAAATAAAGTAAAATGAGAAATTTGGTGTACACATTCTCAAAGATGCCAAAGTTGAGGGTCAATTGAAAACTGAACAACTGAGATTAGTAGTTTTTTTGCAGATTAACAATTAGAGAACTAACGTGGGTAGATGAAGTCAAGTTACAGATCAGCTATGATCTCACTGAATGGCAAAACAGCCTGAAGTGGGTGAATGACCTTCTCCAATTCTTGTGTACCAGAACGTGGTTAGTCACTGCAGAACTCTCAACCTTTGTTCTGGTAATGTAAGCACATTATTTACATGGTTGGCCCAGTTCAGCTTTTGGTAAATGGAAACCACAAGCTGTAGACTGAGGCTATACAGGATGTTGCCTCCTGGTCTGGAGGGTTTAGTTATGAGGATTGTTTTCACTGGAAAGATGGAGGCTGAGAGGTGCTCTGATAGAGGTCTACAAAATGACGAGAGGCATAGATAGGTTGGATAGTCAGAGGCTTTTTCCAAGGGTGGAAAGGTCAAATACAAGAGGGCACCGGTTCAAAGTGAGAGGGGAAAGCTTAGGGGAGAATGTTTCACATAGAGGTGGTGGGTGCCTGGAACACACTGCCACTGGAGATGGTGGAAGCAGGTACATTGGCAATGGTTTAAGGTCTATCTTGATAGACACATGGACTGAGACAAACAATAGGATAAAAACCATGTGAGCACTAAGTAGTAGGTCTAAATAAGGATTGGGAATTAGTACAGGCATGGTGGGTCAAAGGGTCTGTTCCTATGATGTATTGTAATCCCTTCTCTAAAAGTGTAAACTATCTTCTCAGGTCTTTTTATTTGCTGATGGGATGTGGGCATGGCTGGTTGGCCAGCATTTATTGCCCATTCCCAGTTGCCCTTGAGAAGGTGCTGTTGAGCTACCCTGGGTTGATCCACAATGCCATTAGAGAGCAAATTCCAGGATTCTGACCCAGTGATGGTGAAGGAACAGCAATATATTTCCAAGTCAGGATGGTGAATGGCTTGGAGGGGAACTGGCAGGTGATGGTGTTCCAATGTAATTGCTGCCCTTGTCCTTCCAGGTGGAAGTGCTCATGGGTTTTGATGGCTCTGCCTAAGAAACTTTGGTGAATTTCTGCAGTGCATCTTGTATTCATTGCTGCTACTGAGCATTGGTGGTAGAGGGAGTAGATATTTGTGAATGTGTTGTCAATCAAGTGGGCTGCTGTGTCTTGAATAGTGTAAAGCATCCTGAGCGTTGTTGGAGCTGCACCCATCCAGACAAGTGGGGAGTATTCCATCATATTCCTGACTGTGCCTTGTGGATGGAGGATAGACTTTGGGAAGTCAGGAGGTGAGTCACTCACTGCAGGATTCTAAGCCTCTGACCTGCTCTTGTAGCCACTGTTTACAGAGTGTAGAAGAATAAGAGGTGATGTTATGGTTGCATATAAAATTCTTAGGGGTTTTGACAGTTTAAATGCTGAGTGGTTGTTTCTTTGGGCTTGAGAATCTAGAACTGTAATTCACAATTTTTGGATAATGGGTCAGTCATTTCAGACTGAGATGAGCAGAAATTGTTATTCAAAGGCTTGTGATTCTTTGGAATTCTTGACCCAGAGAAGATGTGGATGCTCTGTCGTTAAGTACAAGAGGGTTTTCAATAAAAAGGCAATAATAGGAGGTGGATTTGAGGTTCCAGGTCAATCATTGCTGTAGTTTTTGACAGTCCTTTAGAATCGAGGATGATTTCTATCAGGCTAGATAAGTCCTCACATGCCTGAGAAGCCCAGTTCTGATTTTATTGAATGTGGAGCAGGTTCATGGGGCTGAATGGCCTACTTCTACCCTTTTCCATATGTTCAAAGTGTTACAGCCAATGAAGTGCTTCATGAAGTGTAGCTATTGTAGTAATGTGGGAAAATATAGCAGCCATTTAACACAATGTTCATCAAGATCCCACAATGAGGTAGATGAAATAAAGAAGTTCTAACAAAATGCCAGTGAAATGCCTTGTTATTCTCTCCTTAGACACCTGCAGATGTTTCCTGTGATTTTATTTCAGATTTCCAGTTTCCACTCTTGATTTGATATGATAAATGACCAGATATTTTGTTTTCATTCACATCAGTTGATGGATAAATGGGAACCCTTGACATGGGGGAGAATCCCAATTTTCTTCTTCAAAATAATGGACTGGGATCTTTTATATCTAACTGAGAGGGCAGACCAGGCTCTTTGTTTTACCGCGTATCTGAAAGGTATATCTGAACTTCAGTGGGATGTATGACTCCACTGAAAGAACATGTACCAATTTATTGAAGCTCCATGCTAAAAAAAGTTAACATATTCATCAAACTTTTACATTCCTATTAATTTACTCTAACTGCAAAATTGCTGGAGGTTGATGTTGGTTTTTGATGTTAAATGAACTCTTCGCCCAACAACAAATGGATCCACACACAGTCATTACTCTTAAGACTGGAGATGAATGTGTATATATAGTTGGGGTGTTAATTGTATATTAATTATGTTTAATGGTGATGTGCATTAACTGGTGAAGCATTTAAATAAGTAAATAGGAACAATCTGAAACGATGGTGGTAGCATTGTGAAGTGCATGTTTGTAATGTGTATCTCTGTTAGTAAGTCCCTACAAAGATGTGTGTAAATATAGGCACCAGTTCTATCCTTCTATCCATGAGGCTTCTGGGAATATAGCACAAGAGGAGGAACTGCACCTTCTGTGCCATATGTAGGAATGGAAGTGTAGGCAAAATCCTGGAGGTGCCTTTGCAAATGACTCCCCCCTACACAAATCTCTCTCGTCAGGAAAGACAGAAGGAGAAGAACAGGAAATAGATTTCAGTTTCATTCCTGCATCATTCCAGGGTACACTCTTCATTTAAGCTATACATAGGGAAATAATGTTCAGGAAAAAAAGTAATTTGAAAAGTAAAAGCAGAACTGGGGGGGTCACATCAAGAGGAAAGTTATTGTCCTTAGTCCTTGATGACTTCACTTCATAAAAAGTAATTTCATATTGCAGTTATAGTCTGTCCTCATCATGACATTGCGCTATTCCCAGTACACACAGATATGTGCAGTATTGAAAACCATCAGTAGAAATAATAAGTTTTATCTATTTACAAATGAATTAAGAAAATCCATCTGCACATCTGAGTGTTTCATCTAAAATAAATAGGGCCATAACATTAATTTTTACAAGTGCTCCTCCACTGTAGTTATTGTCGAGGTTAAAATCTGTCTCAGTAAAAAGTGACCTTGTGCATAGGTAAAAGCAAGCTCCAACAGTGGCAGACAATTGAGGAAACATGGTAATGAACATTGCTATTACCTTAACTAAGCATCTAGCAGACAAGATGTTAAAGTACCAAAAATGTTACCTCAAGGACAAAAATAAAGGTGAAAATGACTGACATTGTCGCCAGAGGAACTGTAACAGGATTGTCAACGTCCCACTGTAAGAAAGAAACAACAAAGCAAATTCTTAGGTATGTAATATTTCATTGCATAAAGGTGGTATACAATTTTCAAGAAAATTATTTGTCCATTTGGTTGAATTTTACTGGGTGTCATGGTGCTACCTCACTGGCTTAAAGACAATGCGTGGAGAGGAGCCCACCTACAGTTCCCACTTGTCTTCCTGTTTGTGGAGGAATTCCCTCCTTAGCTGCTGGCCAATCGGAAAACGGGCACCTTGGTAGACCCAACAGTGCTGACCCAGAGTAGTGGCCACAAATGAGACGACATGTGGAGCTACTAGATAGAGAAGCCCAGTAAGGCTGGGGTCAGAGGTCTTGGTTGGGGAGGCTGGGGGGAGCTGACAGGTATTAAAGGAGAGGGGTGATCTTGGTGAAACGTGTTGGGTACCTCTGATTGCTGCAGGTGGCCCCAACAGAGGGCATCTCCCCTCCCTCTCTGGCCTGCATAGCTTTCTACATGATGGTAGCTTCCCCATCCCATTGTGGTAGAGGCAGGATGAGCTCCTTAGATGGCAATTTATTGTACCAAAGATGGTTGGGCTGTCTGCGTTTCCCCTGGTCCCAGTAAAATTTCTGACCGATTGGGGTGGGTCAGGAGGTACTGGGAACATGAACTCCATCTGCAAACCCACCAACATGGAAGTGTAAAATCCATCCCATTGTGTCTACATTGTAAGGAGAAAAGGCCTGCATCTGTCACAAATGCAAGAATGTTTCAAAGCTCACTACAGCCAAGAAAGTACACACTTTCGAAATACCGTCACCGTCATAATGCAGGAAAGACAAAAGCTGACCGACGTACAGCCAACTCCCACCAATAGCAATGATTGGAAAATCTGTAGCTTTGTACATTTCTTATTGTCAGCCAAAGGATATGGTGCCACAGGCAAGGGCAGGCTTTACTGCTGTCCCTAATTGTCCATTGGGAAAATGGTAGACAGCCACCTTCAACGTGGAACTCCCTCCCTGTGGGTGGACAAGAGTTTGGCTACTCCTTCATGGTTGCTGGGTAAATGTAATTCCAATTTGGAATTTCCAAGTTGAAATTCCAAAAAGTCTGACATTGGTTGAGGAATAAATACAGTCAAGATTAGAGTGGTGCTGGAAAAGCTCAGCAGGTCAGGCAGCATCCGAGGAACAGGAAAATCAACGTTTCGGGCAAAAGCCCTTAATCAGGAATGCCCTTCCTGATGAAGGGCATTTGTCCGAAACATTGAGTTTTTTTTTCTCCTGCACCTTGGATGCTGCCTGACCTACTGTCCTTTTCCAGCACCACTCTGGTTGAGGAATAAATAGTCAAGATTAGAGTGGTGCTGGAAAAGGACAGTAGGTCAGGCAGCATCCAAGGTGCAGGAAAATTGATGTTTCGGGGGTTTTTGCCTGAAATGTTGATTTTCATGTTCCTTGGATGCTGCCTGACCTGCTGAGCTTTTCCAGCATAACTAATATCCAGCATTTACAGTACCCACCTCTGCCTGAGGAATACATATGTTAACCCTTCAACAGTGAAGCATTCTTTCACTGCTGCATACGGCAGCCTAACATTCGTGCTCAGGCCTCCTGAACTCAACCTTTTGATGCATGACAGATATCAAACACAAGCTGCCCTGGCTATGAAGAACACATCTAGATGTAATACCACCTTGCTCTGTGTTCAGGTAGCTCTATCATACAACAGTTGTGTTCTTGTATGACCATGCACTACAGAATAATTGCGCTTTAGAAACAGCACTTGAAGTGTTGATGATGTAATTGCGTTACAGCCAACACATGTTTTAAAAGTTCGTGCTTTAGAAACAGTGTCCCCAATTTGTCATTTGTGTTACAGCGAAATCACGTTAATGAAATGCATATTATAGCAGAACAACCTGTACTTGGTGAGTTCAGACCATGCACTCCAGTAGCTCAAGCTCACGCAGATATATGAATGGAATGACACAGGGCTTATGCCTGAAAAGTTGATTCTCCTGGTCCTCAGATGCTGCCTGACCGGCTGTGCTTTTCCAGCACCATACTCTCGACTCAGACCTCACAGGATCATTGCTTCACAAACAATGTCAATTTCCAAAAAGAATAATAAATGGAACTTAACGCAAACACAATTAATTCCTGTCCATCATGTGATATACCTTCAATGAAAGCAGCACAGACTGGGCAAGGACGAGGACTGCGATACTTCTCTTGAAGAATGGGTGTTGAGTTATATCATACATTTTAGCTCTGAAGCCACCATTGTCTGAAAAGCAAAGTACAATAAAAAGAAAGTTATAAAAAGGCTTTTGACAAGATCTCACATGGCAAACTGGTTAAGAAGCTAAGCACCCATGCAGTCCAGGGTAATCTAGTAAATATTTTCCAAAACTGGTTTAGTGGCAGGAAGCAGAGGCCAGGTCAGACTTCTTCCTGTCCATCTTCATACGCATTCTCATCCCTGTGGAAAACTACATTCAATTCTGGTCTCCCTGCCGTAGAAAATATGTTATAGAGTCATAGAGATGTACAGCATGGAAACAGACCCTTCGGTCCAACCTGTCCATGCCGACCAGCTATCCCAATCCAATCTAGTCCCACCTGCCAGCACCCAGCCCATATCCCTCCAAACTCTTCCTATTCATATACCTATCCAAATGCCTCTTAAATGTTCCAATTGTACCAGCCTCCACCACTTCCTCGGCAGCTCATTCCATACACGTACCACCCTCTGTGTGAAAACATTGCCCCTTCGGTCTCTTTTATATCTTTCCCCTCTCACCCTAAACCTACGCTCTCTAGTTCTGGACTCCCCGACCCCAGGGAAAAGACTTTGTCTCTTTACCATATCCATGCCCCTCATAATTTTGTAAACCTCTATAAGGTCACCCCTCAGCCTCCGATGCTCCAGGGAAAACAGCCCCAGCCTGTTCAGCCTCTTTCTATAGCTCAAATCTTCCAACCCTGGCAACATCCTTGTAAATCTTTTCTGAACCCTTTCAAGTTTCACAACATCTTTCCGATAGGAAGGAGACCAGAAATGCATGCCATATTCCAACAGTGGCCTAGCCAATGTCCAGTACAGCGGCAACATGACCTCCCAACTCCTGTACTCAATATTGTTGTGAAACTTGAAAGGGTTTAGAGAAGATACACAAGGATGTTGACGGGGTTGGAGGGTTTGAGCTATGGGGATGGACTGCATAGACTGGGGCTATTTTTCCTGGAGTGTTGGAGGCTGCGGGATGATGTTATAGAGGTTTATAAAATCATGAGGGGCATGGGTAGGATACATAGAAAAAGTATTGTCCCTGGGATAGGAGAGTCCCAAAACTAGAGGGCTTAGGTTTAAGATGAGAGAGGAAAGATTTAAGTAGGCACCTCAGCGGCAACCTTTTCATGCAGAGGGTGGTACATGTATGGAATGAGCTGCCAGAGGAAATGGTGGAGGCTGGTGCAACTGCAACATTTAAAAGGCATCTGAATGGGTATATGAACAGGAAGGGTTTGGAGAGATATGGGCCAAATGCTGGCAAATGGGACTAAATTAATTTAGGATTCCTGATTGGTGTGGCGGAATTGGACTGAAGGGTCTGTTTCCATGCTGTACAGCCCTATGACTCTATGACACTCTCTGGGTCAGAAACGTTCTCCTCAATTCGCTATTGGATTTCTTAGTGACTATGTTATGCTGATGGCATCTAGTTTTTCTTTGCCTCACAAGTGGAAATATGAGGCTAGGTTTTCTGACGAGTGGAAACCTCCTGCAGATTCCCACTCTGTCCTTTATTATGAAACAAAAGAACACTGCATTTATGACAGGAGGTTCCGATCAGGGCCTTTGAGAAATTCTGAACTGCTCTTCCAATCTAACAGGTCACTGTTAGTACAGAACAGTCAGAGGAAGTCACATAACACTGCTTTCTTCACAGCTATCAGTGATGTATTCAGCAATTTAGCGGTCGAACATCACTGATAGTTACTTTAACAGCTCCTGTGAAAGGGTAAAGTCATTTTGAGATTAGAAAGTGAAGAAGGTAGAGTGCCAGATAGGTAGGGTGCCAGGTAGGTAAAGTGCGAAGTGGGTAGGGGATTGGGTGGTAATGGGGAGATGCCAGGAGGGTAGGGTGGTAGGTAAGTGATGGTAATTTTTAGGAAAAGTCAGGGGTGGATGGGTGATATCGGGTCAGGCCCAGGTAGTGGTGCCTGGGTTCGGGGGGTTGTTTCAGGTCCCGAGGTGTGAGTGTGGGAGGGGGTGGTGGTGGTGTGGGGGGATGACATCAGGTTCTGGTCTGGGGGTTGGATGGGGTTTGGTTGAAGGGTGGAGTGGAGTGCAATTTCTAAGGTTGTCATGACTGGGAGTTAAATATTTGGGGTATCAAACTATTTGGAAGGACAGGCAGGGAGGTGGTGTAGCTCTGATATTTAAAGATGACATCAGGGGAGTGCTGAGAGATGATATAGGTTCTATGGAGAAAAATGTTGAATCAATGTGAGTGGAAATTAGAAACAGTAAGGGGAGAAGTTCATTGATAGACGCAGTCTATAGGCCACCAAATAACAACATCATGGTGGGATGAGCAATAAACAAAGAAATAACTATTACAAGTAGAAAAAATATGGCAATTATAAGTGCTATTTTAATGTACATATTGAATGGTCAAACCAAGTCAGCCTTGAGGAGGAGTCCATACAATGTAACCGCGGTTGTTTCTTCGAACAGTATGCAATGGAACCTATGAGGAAGCAAGCTAACCTAGATCTGATCCTGTGTGATGAGACAGGAATAACTGATGATCTCTTTGTTAGGGATCATTTTGGAAGGAGCAATCACAATTTGGTTGAATTTAAAATACAGATGGAGGGTGAGAAGGTAAAATCCACTTATGCGACTACAATGGGATGAGGGAAGAGTTGGCTTAGAGTTGACTGGGAGCAAAGACTACATGGGGGAAAACTGAGGAACAGTGGAGGACTTTCAAAGTGATTTTTTACACTGCTCAGCAAAAGTATATACCAGTGAAGAGGAAAGACTGTAGGAAAAGGGATAATCAGCCATGGATATCTAAGGTAATAAAGGAAAATATAAAATTGAAAGCAAATTCATACAAAGTGGTCAAGATTTGTGGGAAATCAGGGGATTGGAAAAACTTTAAAGGTCAACAGTAAGCCACGAGAAAAGCTATAAAGAAAATGAGCTATAATTTGGATTTTGGAAAAGATGGATTATGACAGATGATTTGGAGTTAGGGGCCAAGGATAGTTTGGCAAAGTTCACAGACATCACTAAAATTAGTGGTGGAGCAAAGTGTGCAGAGGAAACTGAAAGTCTGCAGAGGGATATAGATAGGTTAAGTGATTGGGCAAGAGTTTGGTAGATGGAATACAATGTTGGTAAACATGAAGTCATCCATTTTTGTAGGAATATCAATAAAATGGACTATTATGTAAATGGTGAAAAATTGCAGCATGCTGCTGTGCAGAGGGATCTGCATGTCTCTGTGCATGAATCACAAAAAGTTGGTTTGCAGATGCAGCAGGTAATTAAGAAGACAATTAGAATACTGTCCTTCATTGCTAGAGGGATGGAGTTTAAAGACAAGGAGGTTATGCTGCAGCTGTGTGGGGTGCTGGTGTGGTCACACCTGGAGGAGTGTGTACAATTTTGGTCTCCTTACTTGAGAAAGGATGTCCTGGCACTGGAAGGGGTGCACAGAAGGTTCACTGGGTTGATTTTGGAATTGAGAGGATTGGCTTATGAGGAGAGATTGCATAGACTGGGACTATATTCATTGGAATTTAGAAGAATGAGGGAGTATCTTATAGAAACATAAAATTATGAAGGGTATAGATAAGGTAGAATCAGGGAGGTTGTTTCCATTGGTGGATGAAACTGGAACTAGGCAGCATGGCTTCAAAATAAGGGGCAGCAGATTTAGAACGGAGTTGAGGAAGAACTTCTTCATCCAAAGGGTTGTGAATCTGTGGAGTTCCCTGCCCAGTGAAGCAGTTGAGGGTACCTTGTTGAATATTTTTAAGGCAAAGATAGATAGATTTTTGAACACTAAAGGAATTAAGGCTTATAGTGAGATGGCAGATAAGTGGAGCTGAGTCCATGAAAAGGTCAGCCATGATCTTATTGTATGGCGGAGCAAGCTCGATGGGCCGGACGGCCTACTCCTGCTCCTAGTTCTTATGTTCTTTTGTTAATGGGGAGGATGAAGTTATGTTAGTGGTCGTGTTTTTTTGTTTATTCATTCACCATATGTGGGCCATGTTGGTTAGGCTAGCATTTAGTGCCCATCCCTATTTGCCCAAAGGAAAGCTAAGAAGCGGTCATATTTCTGTGGGTCTGGAGTCTCATGTAGTCCAGACCAGGTAAGGATAGTGGTTTCCTTCCCGAAGAGGCATTTGTGAAGCAACTGGGTTTTTCTGACAATTGTTAATAGATTCGTGATCATCATTTAGACTCATAATTCCACATATTTATTGAATTTGAATTTCACCATCTGCTATGGATTTGAACCCAGGTCCCCAGAACATTACCTGGTCACCACTAGGTGTGCAGGTGTGTCTGTGTAGCTGTGTTGGTGTGCGTGTAGGTGTGCCTGTGTGTGTTGTGTGTGTGTGCGTGTGCGTAGGTGTGTGTGTGTCAGTATGTTGGTATGTGCA
The DNA here is from genome assembly GCF_037043375.1 of Chiloscyllium plagiosum. Taxonomy (NCBI): domain Eukaryota; kingdom Metazoa; phylum Chordata; class Chondrichthyes; order Orectolobiformes; family Hemiscylliidae; genus Chiloscyllium; species Chiloscyllium plagiosum. Next base: position 18,524,987 of record NW_028270144.1, on the reverse strand, counting down.
TGTATGTGTGTAGGTGTGTTGTGTGTGTCAGTGAGTGTGTGTGTCTGTGTGTGAGTGTCAGTGTGGGTAGGTGTGCTGATGTGTGTGGGTCAGTGTGTTAGTATGTCTGTGTGTTTCAGTGTGTGTATGTGTCTGCATGTGTGTAGGTGTATTGACGTGTGTGTATCAGTGTGTGTCAGTGTGTTGATGTGTGTATGTGTGCTTTGTATGTATGTGTACGTGTGTGTAGGTGTGTTGATGTGTGTGTCAGTATATTGTAGGTGTGTTGATGTGTGTGTGTGTGTGCGCAGGAGTGTTGTGTGTGTGTGTGTGTGTGTTTTAAGTCCAGTCGTGGATAACAGACATTTCAGGTCCTGTGGGGGTGGTAGTGCATTGAGAAGGAGTGTGAGGTCCTGGAGATTGTGATGTGGGGAAGGGGTGGAATGTGTAAGGGGTCTGGAGGAGGTATTGATCCAAGGTGTGTGTGATTTGACTTGGGGATCAGTTGAATAATTACTCGGGTGTTAGACCAGGTATTTAATCATCAAACTTGCCTTGAGTAACTATTTACTTAAATTCAGTTGAAGCCTCCAAAGTCTCCACTTTAAATAGGTACTTCCATAAGGTTCCAGACACATGAGAATTCCCAATGGGAAAAGGCATTTCTTTGGCAAATCCTTCACAGCTTGCTAGGATGCTTGTGTGTAACCCCCATCTACTCTGCCATTCTCTCTGATTCTACTTGATCACAAATGTCTATGATTTTAAAGACAATAAGCAAATATCCCAACTCCACCCCTATTTCCAAAAGAAAAGTTATGTTTGTCCTTTCTTGACAGAAAAATGCACCACATTTCTGCCTTCATGCTTGTAAATATTTCTTTCCACCTCACGAATACTTTTCTATTGATTTTATAATTTGGACACCTACGTTATTAACCATAAATTTTTGGCCTTTATTTCACATTCAAGCAGAACTTCTCTCTTTTTTAAAATGGTAGAGTATTGTTGAAAATGTAGCAGATTCTGAACAATGTAAGATTTAGCAGTTAGTACAAGAAGAATGGCAAGAGATGAGAGTGAATGAATTAATCTGCATACATGACATAATCTTAAATTCCAAAATTGTTTCATTGGCAGATATGCCTCAATTCTATTTCCGCGACAGATAGAATCAAGCAAATCCTGTTTAGATTTCCAGGCTTCTCGTAAAAACATGATAGAATTTAAAATCTTCCTGCTACAAACTATTGATTGGCTTGTATTGAAGTCATCACCTCCTTAAAATTTTATCATATTTCAAATAATTTATTTTTTAAAGTGTGTTCTTTCACTGCTAGTAAGGCCAGTATTTGCTGCCCACTGTTAATTGCCCTTGATATGAATGAGTGCTAAACCACTTCAGAGCGAGAAAAACTGCAGGTGCTGGAATCCAAAGTAGACAGCAGGGGTCTGGAAGAACACAGCAAGCATCAGGAGCTGGAGAAGTCGACGTTTCGGGTGGAACCCTTCTTCAGGTCTGCGGGTGTAACCCTTCTTCAGCTCCCAGTCCTGAAGAGGGGTTACATCTGAAATGTTGACTTCTCCACCTCCTGATGCTGCCAGGCTTGCTGTGTTCTTCCAGCCTCCTGCCTGTCTACTTCACAAACCACTTCAGAGGGCAATTCAGAATGAACACGATTGTGGGTCCGGAGTTACCTGTGGGCCAGCTCAGCAAAGAATGGCTTATTTCCTTCTCTAAAAGGGCATAAAAGAATCAGTGGGTTTTTCTGATAATTGAAATTACTCTTCAATTCCAGAATTATGAAATGCATTTAAATTCTACCAGCTACCATGGCGGGGATTTGATCCTGTGCCCTGCGAGAATTAGAGGCCTCTGGATGATTGGTCTAATGACATTACCATTATGCTGCCATCCTACCCTTCATTTATTTAATTACCGCCAAAGTTCCATTTCATAATGCAATGGGCAGATTCTGAATATCACTGAGGCAATTATTAATTAACTCACTAAATTAGGAATTTTTTCCCAAACAGCACAGTGGGTGTATCTACATCACATGAGTGGCATCAGTTCAAGCAGGCATTTCAAAAACACTTTTTTAAAGGGTGGTTAGGGATGGGAATTTAATGCTGCCTTGCAGTAATGCCTACATAAAACGTAGGAATTAAAATTAAACAATTAAGGCTAAGAAACAAATTTTGGTAGTGCTAATATTTGAAGTGTTCACTTGGAAAGTAGGTGCAATAGCATTTTCACAGTTAACCCTAAGGGAATTAAACCACTGAAGTACAGAGTTCAAACATAATTCCTTTTCATGCATGATGCATAAATATGGCAGATAAATGAATATCTAAGAAAAGGTTATGTATTACACTGAGTGATTGCAGGCAGACATTATTGTACCAACTTTGTAAACACCTCCTCGACAGGAAAGGCAGCACAGAGAGCAATGCATCAAAATTACAATATACTACCCCAGCTTCTGGATTTTTAATTATTTGGATCTTAGTGAAGTTATATGTCTCTTGAACTAATATCTCCTTACATGGCCACGTGTCAAATGTTGCTTTCTTCAGTGAAACATCTTGAGTTGTTTTGCCATGAAGGTGTTATATAAATGTAAGTTGTTGCTGTACAGTGCTATATTCCTAACAACTTGCCAGAGGTGTAGTGCTTCTTTAGGTGCATTAACCATGGATAAAGGAAACAACAACAACATTTTGTCTAATACCGGGGGCATGCATTTAAAGTGAGAGGGGGGATATTCAAAGGAGATTTGAGGGACAAATTTTTTACACAGAGTGGCAGGAGTCTGGAACGCCTTGCTAGGGGTAATGGTAGAGGCAGATATGACAGTGGCATTTAAGGGACTTTTAGATAAGCTCATGAATATGCAAGGAATGGAGGGATATGGACCAAGAGCAGGTAGAAGGGATTAGTTTAATTTTGAGTCATGTTCGTCATAACATCATGGGCTGAAGGGCCCGTTCCTGTACTGTACTGCTCAATGTTCTATGTAAAAATCGAAAGCATCCCAAGGTACATTATAGAGAAGGAAGAAAAGAAAGGAGATTAAGATAGGTGCTTGTATGGCTACTTATGAAAATTGTGGAATGAAACAGACAACTGAGTTGAAGAAAAGGGACTATTCTTTGGTTAAGTTGTGATATTAAAAATTCTCCCATGTAGATTTTAAAAAAATGCAAAGATGTCGTGATCTGAAATGTTTTCTCAAGCAGACTGAAAAGAACCTACCAGGACGAGCTGCAAGATGCAGTGGTTGGGCAATCTTTAACCGACTTTTCAAATCCTCCCACCTCCTCTGGTCTACAGTCAGTAAGGCAGTGCCCTAAAAAAAATCAGACCAGAACATCATTGCACAGTGAAATACATTTTTCATCTCAATTAAGATTAATTGGATTACTGTACACAAACGATTTTCCGATCGATATACACAATAAATTTTGATTACAGAGCAAAGCAAATTGAATATAAAGATCCTCTGAAGTGACCCAAGGGTGTGATAGACTTTCTAAAGTGATGCGTCTTTTTTCATTATAACATGCTGCCTCAGAATGATAGCAATAACTTTGACATTTGATTCTGGAGAGTTATAGGAGCTAAGAGAACCAATTGTGCCACAAGTTTAATGAAACGGAATGAAATCAATTCTTTGTCTCGCAATTTTATTTAGTTTGGAAACTGTAGAGGATGTGCATAGGGACGGAGTTCCCCAATAGCAGCGACTGAAGATACCTTGTTTTCATTGAAATTAGCGATGACAACTCCAACGAAGAGCGTCAGTCCAATCATGCAGCCGAGGAACACAAAGACATGGATGTAGATGCCATGAATCTGGTGGGAGGCAGTTCAGAGTTAGATACAGTGACATGGATTTTGTGTTAACAATAGCTGTGAGGCTATTAGCACTCACTATTAAGAAGTAAATCAAACACAAATTCCAGAACCTGCACATATGTTGTTAAATATAGAAATCAGGAAGTTGCCTGGCTCCATCAGTTTTGCTTTGGTGTTACCTGCTTGGTTGGTGGATTATGAATGTGGATCTTTCAGTAGTTACCTAGTAACTGTGCCAGAGAAAGTTGGGGCTGCCACAATTAAGTATGAATGAATTTTAGATTAGATTACTTACAGTGTGAAAATAGGCTCTTCGGCCCAACAAGTTCACACCGACCCTCCGAAGAGCAACCCACCCAGACCCTACATTTACCCCTTCACCTAACACTACGGGCAATTTAGCATGGCCAATTCACCTAACATGCACATTTTTTTGGACTGTGGGAGGAAACTGGAGTACCCTGAGGAAACCCACGCAGACACGGGGAGAATGTGCAAACTCCACACAGACAGTTGCCTGAGGCGGGAATTGAACCTGCTAACCACTGTGCCACCGTGCCGCCCATCTGTGCCACCGTGCCTCCCAATTCTAATGGGATAGCAAATCTTAATTACTGCAAAAACAACTTCTCTGGACCTGAAAATTTAATTTAATAAGAATGGCATCTCAAATGTTCTGAATATAATTATTTTAGGAGTATTAAAACAAATTAAATGCTCTTTTTTCTGACACATATTTCTTTCGCCTAATGCCATCTATCTTTCCCTCTCTTTACCTTACTTTCTGCATCTGATTTAAAAGGTTCAGTGTTACATGCCTTGCTTGTACATACAACATATTCCATGTAGAGGATGCCATGTTGAACAGGAACTTTGTATTTCATAAATTGCCAATCAAAAGAACACTGAGTTGTGACAATCATTAATGCAATGTGTCGGGTACAGTGTTCCTTTGCCATTCATAAATTCTGGGCTGATGAGTCTAAAAAACATAGCAAGTAGGAGCAGGAGTAGATTGCATGGGCCCCCAGGGTTACTATCATGGCTGATTGTTTACTACAATTTCATTTTCCCACCCCATACTCCTATCATGTGATTCCTTATTATCAAAACATCCCTCAATCTCAGCCTTGAACAGAGTCAACAACTTAGCATTAATGGCTTTCCGGTGCAGGGATTTGTAAATATTCACATTCCGCTGTATGAAGAAATGTCTCCCTTTTATAGTCTTACATGTTGACCCCTTAACCTGAAACTCTGACTCTCCAACTGGGGGAAAAGCCCTGGCAGCCTCCATTTTGTGGTACCCTTCAGAATCTTCAATGTTTCAATGAGATCACCACCTATTCACTTAAATACAAATGAGACACATTCTACACAACTTCTAATCAAAGGATAACTCTCACAATCCCATCTTTAAGGCATGTAACTTCTTTAGGTAGGGACACTGACCTGAACTGATTTTTAGATTAGATTCCCTACAGTATGGAAACAGGCCCTTTGGCCCACACCAACCCTCCCTCCGAAGAGTAACCCACCCAGACCCATTTCTCTATGACTAATGCATGTAACACTATGGGCAATTCAGCATGGCTAATTCACCTGACCTGCACATCTTTGGACTGTGGGAGGAAACCCATGCAGACATGGGGCGAATGTGCAAACTCCACACAGACAGTCGCCTCAGGCTGGAATCGACCCTGCGACCCTGGTGCTGTGAGGCAGCAGTGCTAACCACTGAGCCACCATGCCACCCTTCAGGTGCAGTTCCACAACAGCCCTGTTCAACTATGGTAAGACTTCCTTGCACTTATCCTCAAAACCCCCTCTATTTTTCTTCATTCTTAACACAATTGTTTTGAAATGTTAGAAATATATGATGCAGAGGGTTCTTACTGGGCCCACTCGGTGAATGATGACGTCCCTAACCTCCACCCAGCCTTTTAATGACAGCACTTCAAATAAAGCCAGCAATGCACTTCCAACATTGTCAAAATTGAAATTACGTGGGTTGGCCCTGGAAAACAAACAAAAAAAATCATTATTAGAAATCCATAATTTAATTATCAAAGAATTATCCTGAGTCTTTGAATAATAAGTCCAACAACTGGCATTAATAGAATAAAATATCTGAAGTTGCTGCGAAGAAGCATGATGTGTTAATAACACTTGCTGTGAACTGGGACATAGAAAGCAGCATCTTAGATAAGCTTGTGTTAATGGAGAGTGGAAAATTACAGGCCAGCGAGGAATCTGGAGGTAACAAAGTTACAGAAGACGAAGCAGATGAATAGGAATGGTTTGGAGAAATATGGGGCTAAAGCAGGCTGGTGGGGCTAGTTCACTTTGGGATTATGTTCAGCATGGACTGGTTGGACCATAGGGTCTGTTTCTGTGCTGTGAGATTCCATGACTTTATGAGATGAGGGAGGAGGGGAGAGGAAATGGCGGATGGATGGAGATAAAGTGATGGAGATGATGTTGGGTTAGAGGCTTAGGTCATGGTCAAGTAAAACAGCATCATGTGAATGGTCTACTTCAGCCTCATACAGTGTCCAGGGAGAATGGTGGCAATGTTAGTGAGTGAACAAAGATTATGGCAGGACCCAACAAGCAATGGTTAACAACTGTTTGCAGTGTATCGATACTGTACCAAAAGGATATTTTAAAGCTAACCATGAATTTCAAATTATTGGAAGAATATAACAGCAATTTGTCTTTCCTCAGCATTTTTGCTGTTGTAAACCATTCTAAATGGACTTTAAAAGGAGATCTACACACACATGCTCAAAGATTCAGTCAATGAAATAGGTTTTAAGGATAAACGTTAAGGAAGAAAGACTGACAGAAAGACAGAGAGATTTAGGGAGGGGGTTCTGAGTTGTCAGTGATTGAGTGATTAGCACTGGGGGTGCTCAAAATGCCAGAATTGAAGAAACGTGGATATCTTGGAGATCCTCCGTAGGGCTACATGTGGACGAATTTGAAATTGATGATGAAAATTCAGTAGTTCTTCAATGTAATAAAGACCAGATCACTTTTCTCAGTGTGGCTGATTGAGGGATAAATGTTGGCCAGGATACCAGTAAGAACTTGTCTATTCTTTTTGAAAGAGTACCATAGAAACATCTGCGTCCACCTGAGAGGGGAGACTGGGACTCGGATTAACATCTCATCCAGAAGAAGCCACCTCTAATAGTGCAGCACTCCCTCAGCACCGCGCTGAATGTCAATCTTGATTTTGTGTTCAAGCATCTGAATCGGGAGCAACTCACTGGAATTTTTAAGTGACAGGCTACGAACTGAGACTTTCGCTCAGCAATGTAAGTTGCTTGTTAAGGAAGATTTTTGCTGACCTTTATTAACTGCACAGTTAAGAAAGGTGATAAGGAAAAGCCAGGGAACTATAGGCCGGTGAGCCTGATGTCAGTGGTGGGAAAGTTGTTGGAGGAAATCCTGACGGACAGGATTTAATTTATTTGGAAAGGCACAGACTGATTAGGGATAGTCAACTTGGCTTTGTGCATGGGAAATTGTATCTCACAACCTTGATTGAGTTTTGTGGAGAAGTAACAAAGAGGATTGATGAGGGCAGAGCAGTGGACATGATCTATATGAACTTCAGTGAGGCATTCGACAAGGTTCCTCATGGTAGACTGGTTAGCAAGGTTAGATCACACGGAACACAAGGAGAACTAGCCACTTAGATATAGAACTGGCTTAGAGGTAGGAGACAGAGGGTAGTGGTGGGGGTTGATTTTCAGACTGGAGGCCTGTGACACAAGGATCAGTGGTGGTGTGGAGTGGTGTGCCACAAGGATCAGTGCTGGGTCCATTGCTTTTTGTCATTTATATAAATGATTCAAATGTGAACATAGGAGGTATAGTTAGTAAGTTTGCAGGTGGAACCAAAATTGATGGTGTGGTGCACAGTGAAGAAGGTTACCTCAGAGTACAACGGGACCTTGATCAGATAGGCCAATGGGCTGGGGAGTGGCATCTGGATGGGTATATGAACAGGAAGGGTTTAGAAGGATATGGGCCAAATGCTGGCAAATGGGACTAGAATAATTTGGGATATCTGGTTGGCATGGACGAGTTGGACCAAAGGGTCTGTTTCTCTACTGTATAGTTTTCTGACTCTATGACTGAGTGAAACTTGAAATTAAGTGACATGTGACTGTAAGCGGTTGCAACCTGCACCTATCAGTCATCAGTGCCATAGAGAAAAAATCAAGAGCATAATCAATCTTGATTCTTTCCATAGCAAGATATTTCCACAACCAGTGCGATGTATTGCAACATTTGTCTAATTTGAGAGTCACTAAAACCTGCACTTCTTCTGACATTGGCAGTAACCAAGGCCTCAGGCTGAGCAGTGCATGAGTTCGGTTTAAATGCACCTGGAGGAATGTCAATGGTTCTACTCTAATCCCTCAGCTTCTCCAAGTTATTTTAAACTATACCTTGCCGGTCAAATTTTAATCATGATCTGCTGAGAGCTATCTAACTACAATCCAGGATTGCTCCTCTCCAGAGTAGTTCTCAAGAGAATTCGTTGATCATAAGCTAATCCTAATATTTCTAACATTCTACAAATCATTCTTCATCTGGGAAGGATAATCTTTTGCCAGTTGTAATGCACATCAGAAAGTGACTTGCAAAAATGGAAGTATTCCTCTTATTGCAAAAAGAGACAAGGTGGGACGAGGCATGTGAAGTTATAAAAAGGTTTTGATAAAGTGAATAAGGAGAGTAGGGAGCCAAAGGATACAGGTTAAAGCAAAAGAACAACAGGAGACAATAAACGCAAAATAACACATTTAATATTTGGGGCATAGAAACAGGCCATCCAACTGCTCCGTGTTAGTGCTTGTGCTCCAAATAAGCTGCTTCCTGTCCTTCTTCATCGTACCTTCCTAACATCAACTTCGATTTGTTTCTCCCTGATGTGTTTAATCAACTTCCCCTTAAATGTATCTACACTATTGACCACAATGGGAGGTGGTGGTGTGGAAACAGGCCATTTGGCCCATCAAGTCCACACTAACCGTCTGAAGAGGGTACTACCCAGACACACCCCATCCCAAAACACTGCATTTCATATGGCTAATCCACCTAGCCTGCACATCTTTGGTCTGTGGCAGGAAACCCGTGCAGATACGGGGAGAATGTATTATCTCCACACAGACAGACAGTCACCCGAGGGTGGAATCAAACCCAGGTCCCTGGTGCTGTCAGGCAACATAGTTAACTGCTGAGTCACAGTGCTGCTGGCCTAGACAGCGATGTCTATATCCCATGAACAAATTAAAAACAAACTGTCCACTACAACTAGTTAATCTGGCAGTTTGTTTCACATTCTCCCCACTCTCTGTGAATAAAATAAAAAGATTGAACTCTTTTTATTCCAGTCAAAAGCAAAGAATAAACATGAAACCAAAGAATTCACTGGATGATTCATTACAATGATTATTTTTGTTTAACCAACTGCTGCATTTAACTCACTGTGCTGATCCTATGCCAAAAAAATGTGGAGGCATTAGAGAAAGTGCAAAAGAAGAATTCCTAAGGATCCAGGAATTATAACAATCGGGAAGATTGAACAGCCAGGGGCTCCTTTTTCTACCGAAGAGAAGGCTGAGGGAACGTTCTGATAGACATCTTTAATATTATGAAGGAAATCTATAGGGTAGATATACAGATGTTTCCACTTTTTCGGGAGATGTTAACTAGGGGCCATAAAGATAAGATATCCCCTAACAATCTAATACAGAATTAAGGAGAATGTACATTATCCAGAGCATGCTTGGTTATTTAATAATTAACTAGTTGAACAGATCATAAACCAGTGCTAATGTAAATAACCATTTGAAATGCAATATGTGCTTATTATACTTAATTATGTTAATGGTGTCAGTTAAGAGTAAGCCTTGTCCTTATAATGACAGCGTTTATTTTCTTATTTTTCCAATCTATAAATTTTCAAAGAAAGACTATTCTACACAAGCCGTTTCCTACCCCTGGTGCAATTGAGAGATGGTCCATAGTCCAAGGCTTTTATCTTTCAGCAACATTCTGTCACAAAGGTGTTCATGTTGGCTAACTCCACCACTGCCTCAGCTCACTGGCTGCTGAAACCCTCATCTGGGAACCCTCCAGATACAACAGTTTCAAAGCACTCCTGGCTTGCCTCCTGTTTACCACCTACAGTAAACTTCAGCTATTCTAAAACTCTGTCACCTGTATCAGCATTCAGTCAGAGTTGGCAGGTTGTGCAATCACACGAGCAGCATATCCACGCCAGATCCCATCACTTAAGCAATCAGGCAAGGACACACCCAGCAGGGGATACCAGGTTGTGATGAACATTGGGAATTTTGGTTGATTGCCACTTCCTCTCCAACTATATCTGAACAAAGCTGTGATCAAACATCTGTCCACTTTGGCTTCTGATCGAATATAGATCATGGGGGTAATGAAAAGTGAAGAACATTCACAATGGTGGTGTCTGAATGGATCATAATGATCAAGACAAAAACTGAAGAGGTTAGGGATCTTTCCTGGACTTCAAAGCGATGGCAGTAGGATGATGGAATACAGGATTGATACGGATGATGCTTCTACTTGGGAGCAAGTCCTAAGTTTAATTATAATACACTCATTAATAAATCACCTGAGGATTTCTGAAGAAATCAAACTTTTCAGTGGTAAAAAAGAAAAACTTCAAAGCAGTTGAGATGAACAGGATGGTTGAAGGCGAAGTTTAATCCATGAGAGAGAAGTATAGGATGATAGGGTGAGATGATACAGAGAAGGAGGAGGTTCATGTGGAGCATCAACATCTGAAATGATGAGTTGGACCATGAGTTTCTGAAGTATCAGTTTGTCCTTTTACAAAACACTTAATCTTGAGTTTATTTCAAGTCACAATTTACTGCTCAGTGCCTTACAAACTACATACTGATAATAATAACTGTTTATAATAATAATCTACTGAAAACGTTTATGCTGCACCTTGTCACTACTTGGAACACAACCTACGCAGATCGTTGCATTCAACCAATGTGAACTCTTAAGCATCTCCTATTCCCGTTTCTCCTCTTCTGGTGTCTTTCCATCAGTTGTCTAGACCCTAAGCTGGAGAATTCCCTCCCTAAACCTGTGCATTCTCTTTCCTCCTTTAAGAGATTATTGAAAACTGCCTTCATTGAATAAGTTTATAGTCCCTGCCCTATTATCTCCTTATGTGGCTCAAAGTGAAATTTTGCCTGATAGCATACCTGAGAGGCACCATATTCATTTGTTGTGTTTAATCATGCAGTGCTGCAGGGATAGGAACAGAGTGTGAGTGGGCAGAATTTCATAAAGAAAGGAATAATGTTAGGGCGAGCATTTGGGCTGTCATTGCACATTTCCCATGGCCAAAAAGAGAGTGCTTCCAGATCCTTTGAGTGGAACATATGTTGATCCTTCCACCCAAAGTCTGTGTTCCACACAGAAGCCAAACAGAACAGAAGAAAGTATATTGGAGACATTTTTTTCAATTGACTTATTGAAATGCTTAATGGATTGGAACAGAGAAGGTTAAAGGTTTTGATGGAGTCAATAAGAAGCTTCTTCCACTAACAGGAAGGTTGGTAATGAGAATACAGATTTAAAAGGTTTTGAAAAAGAGTCAGTGGGAGCAAAGGAATGTTTTGCTACATCGAGGTGATGTTATCTGGAGTATGCTGCCTGACAGGGTGTTAGCAACAAATTCTATCGTAACTTTCAACAGCAAAAAACACTCAAAGGAAGATTATTTTGCAGGACTGTGGGTAAAGAGCAAGGGGACTGATTGCTTTGGTCTTTTGAATAGCTAGCATCGGTAGGATGGATAGGAAGGCCTCCAGTGATGCTGTATGATTCTTTGCTTTAAAGGGGATTGATGTCAAATCAGCTACATAATGGTTCTTCAAAAAGTGGAAAGTTCATTGAAACTGTACGGAAGATTTAATGAACGAAGTTACACTAGCGATTTCTTTTAAGGAGGTGGATGATGTGTGGATGAGGGTGTGCAGTGGATACAGTATACGTTGATTTTAGTAAGGTTGTTATAAGGTCTTGCATAGGAGACTGGTCAAAGAGGTAAGTGCCCATGGATTCCAGGGTAATTTGATAAATTGGTTCCTAAAAATGGCAGGAACTGAAGGTGATGGTCACAGGTTGACTTGGTCATTGGAAACCTGTATCTAGTTGCAAGGAGATTTTGATGGATCTAACTAAGCCACAAGCAGAGTATCAAGTGCAATACTGGTCCTGACACCCTATGAAGCTTGTGATTGCAATAGAGAAGGTGCAGAGGGGATTCACCAGGATGTTGCCTGCGCTGGAGCTTTTCAACAATGAAGAGACACCAGAGAAGCTGGGGTTGTTTTTCTTACAGCAGAGAAATCTGGGGTCAGGGGTGGGTGGGGAGAGCTAATGACCTGATTGACATGTACACAATGATGAGGGGCACAGATAGGGTGGATAAGAAGAAACATTTTCCCTTAGTTGAGGGATCAATAACTAGGGACACAGATTTAAGATAAATGGCAGGAAGTATCAAGGGGATTTTCTTTCACTCAGAAGGTGAGTGAAAAGGTGTTAGAGGCAGGAACCCTCATAATATTTAAGTAGTAGTTAGATGAGCATGGTGGCTCAGTGGTTAGCACTGCTGCCTCACAGCACCAGGGACCCAGGTTCGATTCCAGCCTCGGGTGACTGTGTGGAGTTTGCACATTCTCCCCGTGTCTGTATGGGTTTCCTCTGGGTGCTCCGGTTTCCTCCCATAGTCCAAAGATGTGCAGGCCAGGTGAATTGGCCATGCTAAATTGTTAGGTGCATTAGTCAGAGGGAAATGGGTCAGGGTGGGTTACTCTTCGGAGGGTCGATGTGGGCTTGTTGGACTGAAGGGCCTGTTCCCACACTGTAGGGAATCTAATCTAACAAAAAAAGAGCACTTAAAGCATCATAGCATACAAGACCATGGACCAATTGCTGAGAAATGGGACTAGACTAAATAATGTTTTATGGCTAGTATGGACATGACGGGCTGAAGAGCCTCTTTCCATGCTGTACCAGTCAATGATAGAAGTTTCAATTAGAGCCGCATTAGTGAATTCCCTGCTGTGTGAATAGCATTTACTTTTGACCATTTTTCTGTTAAGCATTGCTATATTACTGCCATTTCCGGATGCACTTTATTTATTCTGTTTTTTTTTCTTAGAACTTACCAAACTCTAGGCACCCAAAAGCCTGGCTTTTTCTCACCCGCCTTTAACTTCAAGTTGAGATCCTTTGAGACACTGACGTTGATCCTGAACATGCCATGACAAAGCTCCTAAAACCCACAACATGCCACAAGGACTATTTGTGAGATATTCAATTATTTACTTGCAATATTGAAAAAAAACATTTAAGAACAGATAAAACATGGAGGTATGTAAAATTAAAATAAAACAAATAACTGCTGAAGATCTGAAACAAAAACAGAAATTGCTGGAGAAACTCAGGCAGCATCGGGGGGGAGAAAGCAGAGTTAATGTTTTGGGGCCAATGACCCTTTGTCATAATAGTAGCTGGGAAAAGATGGTATATATGCTCATTGGTGGTGGTGGTGGGAGGTGGGGGGGCGGTGGGGTTACGTGGGGATGAGTGAACAAACAGGTGAAGATTCAGTCCACAGGCAGACAAAGGGATGGATGAAAGCAAGTCAGGGAGGAAGAAGAGCTGATAATGTGGACCATAAATAGGTGAAAATGTATTGGCTGTGGTGAAAGTAGCCCATGTGTTGACAGGGCCTGAGGTGTGGAGGGTGGGGGTGCAAAGGACATGGAAGAAGATGCTCTAAAATTATTGAACTCAAGATTGAGTCCTGAAGGCTGCAGCGTCCCCAAGCGGAAAATGAGGCATTGTTCTCCAACTTTTGCTGAGCTTCACTGGAGCACTGCAGCAAGCCGGAGACAGTGATTGGCCAGGGAACACAGTAGTGTGTTCAAGTGACGGGCAATTGGAAGCTCGGGGACATGCTTACAGACAGTCCGATATCCATAAAAAAGACGGAGCGACTGGTTGCGTGCCACTTCAACACTCCCACCCTGTTCCCTGGCCAACATCTGTCCCAGGTTTGCTGCAGTGCTCCAGTGAAGCTCAGCGTAAGCTGGAAGAACAGCATCTCATTTTCTGCTTGGGGACTCACAGAGTCATATAGATGTACAGCATGGAAACAGACCTTTCGGTCCAATCCGTCCATGCCGACCAGATATCTCAACCCAATAGTCCCACCTGCCAGCACCCAGCCCATATCCCTCCAAACCCTTCCTATTCATATATCCATCCAAATGCCTCTTAAATGTTGCAATTGTACTAGCCTCCACCACTTCCTCTGGCAGCTCATTCCACACCCGTACCACCCTCTGTGTGAAACGTTTGCCCCTTAGGTCTCTTTTATATCTTTCCACTCTCACCCTAAACCTATGCCCTCTAGTTCTGGACTCCTCGACCCCAGGGAAAAAACTTTGCCTATTTACCCTATCCATGCTCCTCATAATTTTGTAAACCTCAATAAGGTCACCCCTCAGCCTCCGATGCTCCAGGGAAAACAGCCCCAACGTGTTCAGCCTCTCCCTGTAGCTCAAATCCTCCAACCCTGGCAACATCCTTGTGAATCTTTTCTGAACTCTTTCATGTTTCACAACATCTTTCCGATAAGAAGGAGACCAGAATTGCACGCAATATTCCAAAAGTGGCCTAACCAATATCCTGTATAGCCACAACATGACCTCCCAATTCCTGTACTGAATAACCTGACCAATAAAGGAAAGCATACCAGACGTCTTCTTCACTATCCGATATAACTGCCACTCCACTTTCAAGGAGCTATGAACCTGCACTCCAAGGTCTCTTTGTTCAGCAACACTCCCAGGGACCTTACCATTAAATGTATAAATTCTGCTAAGATTTGCTTTCCCAAAATGCAGCACCTCGCATTTATCTGAATTAAACTCCATCTGCCACTTCTCAGCCCATTGGCGCATCTGGTCAAGATCCTGTTGTAATCTGAGGTAACCCTCTTCGCTGTCCACTATACCTCCAATTTTGGTGTCATCTGCAAACTTACTAACTGTACCTCTTATGCTCGCTTCCAAATCATTTATGTAAATGACAAAATGTAGAGAGCCCAGCACCGATCCTTGTGGCACTCCCCTAGTCACAGGCTCCAGTCTGAAAAACAACCCTCCACCACCACCCTCTGACTTCTACCTTTGAGCCAGTTCTGTATCCAAGTGACTAGTTCTCCCTGTATTCCATGAGATCTAACCTTGCTAATCAGTCTCCTGTGGGGAACCTTGTCGAACGCCTTACGGAAGTCCATATAGATCACATCTACTGCTCTGCCTTCATCAATCTTCTTTGTTACTTCTTCAAAAAACTCAATCAAGTTTGTGAGACATGATTTCCCACGCACAAAGCCATGTGGACTATCCCGAATCAGTCCTTGCCTTTCCAAATACATGTACATCCTGTGCCTCAGGATTCCCTCCAACAACTTGCCCACCACTGAGTTCAGGCTCACCGGTTTATAGTTCCCTGGCTTGTCTTTACCACCCTTCTTAAACAGTGGCACCACGTTTGCCAACTTCCAGTCTTCTGGCACCTCACCTGTGACCATCGATGATACAAATATCTCATCAAGAGGATCAGCAATCATTTCTCTAGCTTCCCACAGAGTTCTTGGGTACACCTGATCAGGTCCTGGAGATTTATCTACCTTTAACCGTTTCAAGGCATCCAGCACTTCCTCCTCTGTAATCTGGACATTTTGCAAGATGTCACCATCTATTTTCCGATAGTCTATATCTTCCATATCCTTTTCCACAGTAAATACTGATGGAAAATATTCACTTAGATCTCCCCCATTTTCTGTGGCTCCACACAAAGGCCGCCTTGCTGATCTTTGAAGGGTGAAAATGTGTTGCTGGAAAAGCGCAGCAGGTCAGGCAGCATCCAAGAAGCAGGAGAATCGACATTTCGGGCATGAGCCCTTCTTCAGGAATGCCCTTCTTCCTGAAGAACGGCTCATGCCCGAAACGTCGATTCTCCTGCTCCTTGGATGATGCCTGACCTGCTGCGCTTTTCCACCAACACATTTTCAGCTCTGATCTCCAGCATCTGCAGTCTTCACTTTCTCCTCGATGATCTTTGAGGGGCCCTATTCTCTCCCTAGTTACCCTTTTGTCCTTAATATATTTGTAAAAACACTTTGGATTCTCCTTAAATCTATTTGCCAACGCTATCTCATGTCCCCTTTTTGCCTCCTGAATTCCCTCTTAAGTATACTCCTACTTCCTCTTCTAAGGATTCACTCGATCTATCCTGTCTATACCTGACATATGCTTCCTTCTTTTTCTTAACCAAACCCTCAATTTCTTTAGTCATCCAGCATTCCTACTTCCTTTATACTCTTCGAAAGATTCACTCAGTCTATCATGTCTACCTTACTTAACTCTGCAGCCTTCAGGACTCAATAACAAGTTTAATAATTTTAGGACCTGAACACCTCCTTCCACATTCTTTACCAACCCCCACACCCCTGGTACTGTCATCACAACGGCTGCTTTCACCATAGCCAACACATTTGCAACTACTCATGGTCCCCATTGTCAGCTTTTCTTCCTCCCTGGCTTACCACCATCCACCCCTTTGTCTGCCTGTCTTTCTCATCTATGGTCTCCATCTCTGCCCATTTGGTCACTCCTGCATCTCCCCCCCAATCCCCATCAGCATGAATACCACCTTTTGCCAGCTAATATCCATGCTGAAGAAGGGTCACCAGATTCAAAATATTAACTCTGCTTCTCTCCACAGATGCTGCCTGACCTGCTGAGTTTTGCCAGCAATTTCTGTTTTCATTTGAGGTATGTAATAACTTTAACAGAGACTATTCAGGTGTTATTCATTACAAAAACATCTTTTCTCCTAAACGTACAATGATAGAAACAGTTTGCAATGTTGAAAGTCGGGTTGTTCATGCAAACACAATTTGCCTGCGAGAAGCGATTACACAGTGTAACATGTCAATGGTGTGACAGTATCTACCAGATGTTGAAGTGGAATTTGAGTCCAGGGTCAGAGGTCAGTTGCTAATAATTGGAGCCAGATATTTCAAGAATACAACAGGATACATTTTTTCACAGAAAGGGAGATGGAATCTTGGAACTCTTCCACAAATTGCAACCGATACTAGATCAATGGTCAAATTGTAGATCTGAGATTCTTGTTGCCAAAGGTCTGAATAGATATGGATCAAAGGTAGATATCTGGAATTAGTGAACAGAGCAGCTATGATCTCATCTGAAATAGGAACAGGAGTGGTCTATTCAGCCCATAGACCCTGCTCCAGTCCTTGCAATAAGCTGATCTGATTATGGCTTTAACAGTAATTTCTTGCCTCATTACTCTTCATAGAGTCAGAGTCATAGAATCATAGAGATATACAGCATGGAAACAGACCCTTCGGTCCAACCCGTCCATGCCGACCAGATATCCCAACTCAATCTAGTCCCACCTGCCAGCACCCGGCCCATATCCCTCCAAACCCTTCCTATTCATATACCCATCCAAATGCCTTTTAAATGCTGCAATTGTACCGGCCTCCACCACTTCCTCTGGCAGCTCGTTCCACACATGTACCACCCACTGTGTGAAAAGATTGCCCCATAGATCTCTTTTATATCTTTCCTCTCTCACCCTAAACCTATGCCCTCTAGTTCTGGACTCCCCCACCCCAGGGAAAAGACTTTGCCTATTTATCCTATCTATGCCGCTCATAATTTTGTAAATCTCTGTAAGGTCACCCCTCAGCCTCCGACGCTCCAGGGAAAACAGCCACAACCTGTTTAGCCTCTCCCTATAGCTCAACTCCTCCAACTCTGGCAACATCCTTGCAAATCTTTTCTGAATACTTTCGGGTTTCATAACATCTTTCTGATAGGAAGGAGACCAGAATTGCATGCAATATTCCAACAGTGGCTTAACCAATGTCCTGTACAGCTGCAACATGACCTCTCAACTCCTGTACTCAATACTCTGACCAATAAAGGAAAGCATACCAAATGCCTTCTTCACTATCCTATCTACCTGCGACTCCACTTTCAAGGAGCTATGAACCTGCACTCCAAGGTCTCTTTGTTCAGCAACACTTCCGAGGACCTTATCATTAAGTGTATAAGTCCTGCTAAGATTTGCTTTCCCAAAATGCAGCACCTTGCATTTATCTGAATTAAACTCCATCTGCCACTTCTCAGCCCATTGGCCCAACTGGTAACCTGAGGTAACCCTCTTCGCTGTCCACTATATCTCCAATTTTGGTGTCATCTGCAAACCTACTAACTATACCTCTTATGCTTGCATCCAAATCCTTATATAAATGACAAAAAGTAGAGGGCCCAGCACCGATCCTAGTTGCACTCAATGGTCACAGGCCTCCAGTCTGAAAAACAACCTTCCACCACTACCCTCTGTCTTCTACCTTTGAACCAGTTCTGCATCCAAATGGCTAGTCCTCCCTGTATTCCATGAGATCTAACCTTGCTAACCAATCTCCCATGGGGAATCTTGTCGAACGCCTTACTGAAATCCATATAGATCACATCCATCGCTCTGCCCTCATCAATCCTCTTTGTTACTTCTTCAAAAATCTCAATCAAGTTTGTGTGAGACATGATTTCCCACACACAAAGCCATGTTGACTATCCCTAATCAGTTCTTGTTATCTCATTTCTGAAGGCTTCCCATTTTCCAGCCGTCCCTTTACCTGCGAGTATCTGCTCCCAATCAACTTTCGAAAGTTCTTGCCTAATACCGTCAAAATTGGCCTTTCTCCAATTTAGAACTTCAACTTTTAGATCTGGTCTATCCTTTTCCATCACTATTTTAAAACAAACAGAATTATGGTCACTGGCCCCAAAGGGCTCCCCCACTGACAGCTCAGTCACCTGCCTTGCCTTATTTCCCAAGAGTAGGTCAGGTTTTGCACCTTCTCTAGTAGGCACATCTACATACTGAATCAGAAAAATTTCTTGTGCACACTTATGGAAATTCCTCTCCATCTAAACCACTAACACTATGGCAGTCCCAGTCTACGTTTGGAAAGTTAATATCCCCTACCATAACTACCCTATTATTCTTACAGCTAGCTGAAATCTCCTTACAAGTTTGTTTCTCAATTTCCCTCCGACTATTACGAGGTCTATAATACAATCCCAATAAGGTGATCATCCCTTTCTTATTTCTCAGTTCTACCCAAATAACTTCCCTGGATGTATGTCCAGGAATATCCTCCCTCAGTCCAGCTGTAGTGCTATCCCTTATTAAAAATGCCACTCCCCCTCCTCTCTTGCCTCCCTTTCTGTCCTTCCTGTAGCATTTGTATCCTAGAACGTTAAGCTGCCAATCCTGCCCACCCCTGAGCCATGTCTCTGTAATTGCTATGATATCCCAGTCCCATGTTCCTAACCATGCCCTGAGTTCATCTGCCTTCCCTGTTAGGCCCCTTGCATTGAAATAAATGCTGTTTAATTTATTAGTCCTACCTTGTCCTTGCCTGCCCTGACTGTTTGACTCACTTCTGATCTCAACTGTACCAGTCTCAGATTGATCTCTTACCTCACTATCTCCCTGGGTCTCACCCCCCCACTTTACTACTTTAAATCCTCCTGAGCAGCTCTAGCAGAACGCCCTGCAAGTATATTAGTCCCCTTCCAATTTAGGTGCAACCCGTCCTTCTTGTACAGGTCACTTCTACCCCAAAAGAGATTCTAATGATCCAAAAATGTGAATCTTTCTCCCATACACCAGCTCCTCAGCCATGCATTCATTTGCTCTATTCCTGCCCTCACTAGCTCGTAGCACCGGGAGTAATCCAGGTATTACTACTCTCGAGGACCTCCTCTTTAAATTCCTGCCGAACTCTCTGTAATCTCCCTTCAGAATCTCAACCTTTTCCCTTCTTGTTGATCAAAAACATGTCTAACTCAGCCTTGAATATATTCAATGATGTAGCCTCAAATGGCTTTCTAGGAAAACAATTCCAAAACTATCAATATTTGAAAGAAAAAATTCCTCACCCCCCCACCTTTAAATTGTGAATCCTCATTCGAGATTCCTCCATAAGAAGAAACATCCTCTCAGCAACCACCCTGTCAAGCCCTCTCAGAATCTTATACTTCAGTAATACGACCTATCATCCTTCTAAAACTCCAATGAGTTTGCCTTAACCTGTTCAATTCTTCCTCATAAGACAACTCTTTCATCCCACAAATTAGTCAAGTGAACAATCTCTGAACTGTTTCAAATTTACATATATCCCTCTTTAAGTATTGAGATGAAAACTGTAGTGATCTCACCAATATCCCATACTCTTGCAGCAAGACTTCCCTGCTTTTATAATCCATCCCTATAATAAACACCACCAATTTGCCTTTCTCATTAAGTGCTGTCCTTGCAAGCTAATTTCTTTGATGCATGTACATTATAAAGACAACCAAATCTGTTGCAGCACTCTGCACTCTCCCACCATTTAAAACACATTTTGCTCCTTCTATTCTTCTTGTCATTGTGGATAACCTCAAATTTCCCACATTGTACTCAATCTGCCAATTGTCAGTCTGCTCATTAACTCAGCAATATTTCACCAGCTAGTGGAACACATCTGCTGATCTGTTTCTACGTCCATAAGTAAGTATAAGCATCATATTGCTACCTCAGGCTTTGTTCTGTGTAATTTGTTATGTTACAGCATTTATAAGGAATTGAAAAGTGTTTAAAAGATAATTGGACATTGTTTGTGCTTGCAGTCAGTGCACCACACTGAGGTGTGAACTGGTGTAAAAAACAAAAATAAACCTATGTTTAAGAAGTTACCACGAGCACTATTGACATTGAGGTGAATGCATATGTTTGTCAATTCTGATGGAAGATCCTTGGCCTGAAATGTTAACTTTGTTTCCTGAACTGTTGAATATTTCCAGCACACTTTGCTCTTGGTCCAATGATTACTGGTTCAGGCACAATGGGCGTATGGCCTCCTCCTGCTTGTTATCGGTCTAGAACTGACTACAGTCGAACTCCCGTATCTGCTGTTTCAATTATCCGCGGTTTACCACGGCCTGAAAATATTACATGGAACATTCCAGAAATGATTCCGGGGGCTGCTGGGGAGGTAAATTTCCCATTTAAATGACAGGATTCGCTACTGTCTGCAGTTTCGGGTTTCCGGGCTCGGTCTAGGAACATATCACCTGTGGATATGAGGGGACACCTGTACTAGTTTCAAAAGTGGATGTTTTAAAAGATGGAGGCTGGATACAAATAAATAAGCCATGCACCCCTGCGAGAGACCCAGTAACTCATAAAAAAAATCATTCATCAGTTTCATAGCTTAATTTTTAAAAAGTTATTCATAGCTGATAAAAAGAAGTTTCAAAAGGATATTAGAACATATAACCATCATTATATAAAGAAAGATTTGTGACAGAGAAATTATGTTTGGTTGATATGTTTTTACAAAGATGACGCTCATACTAGCTCTTCATCTCTGAAAGGCATTACCGAAGAAGGTTGTAGAAATTTTCCAAACAAGGGGAAGCCACAAAGTCATGAGATGAGAATACTTGGCAGGGAATGAATATAGACTGTTCCAGCCTGGATCAGTGACAAAGCAATTACATTCACTGAAACTCCAAGAAGCAGATGGGGCTCAGTGGGGCTCCCCTTTGCTAATGCTAGTGTGGCATGTCTATTCCTGTTCTTCATTAATTAAAAGGGACGTCTTTCTGGGCTCCACATCAAACATCAGCTTCTCAAGAAGCAAAGATGGTAATTAACGAGTGACACAGCGCACAGCACTAAAGACATCCCAGAGATTCACAATGGGGCACATTACAAATTGGTTAGTCCTGCAAGTTTCAATTCACTGACTTGAAAAGTTATACATTTCAACAAGTTTAAATAGTACCATAGACAATTAGCCAATTGAAGCATAAAAAAGCAACTAAACATTAAACATCCCTTCGACTAGCAACAAGCTTGAGAACAAACTGCATAAACTAAGTTTTAATCAACTGAAAATAAACAGCTTTGATGATTTTATTTTGCTATATCCTGCCCACGGGAAACAAACTTGATGAGCTCAAACAAACTGAAAGTCAATGAAGAAAGATGGAGTTAAATTATCAGCTTAATGATGATAAATCTCTTACCCGTCGAGTGATGTGTGGGTCATTGCACTTTGCAAGTTTTCCAGCAAAAAGCTGCACACCAAAGCTTGCGAAAACCAGCATTAGTGTCAGCAAAAGGATTGAAACCTGCAGGAAGGCAAGTTTATCAGTGGACTGAAAAGTGAATTTCGCAGTTTCAAAGTCAACCATAACTTGCACAGTGAATTGACAAACATTTACACTGAATTATATCAGATATACAGTACATCCAGCCCAAACAGTCCATACTAGTCTTTTCCTCCAGTTGAGCTTCCTTTATTCTTTATTTTCCGAGATTAAACTATGAAATACTTTGTTGTTAACTATTACCTTATTTCTTTATTTTTCTACTTATTCTGTGAAGTAACGCTTAACTTTTTAACTCTCATTTCTCTTACTAATTTGTACCTAAGGTTTTTGTACCTTGGTACATCAGATAGTGCCATGTGTGGAGACATTATACACTCTTCACTGTACTTCTGTAAAAACAATGACTGCAGATGCTGGAAACCAGATTCTGGATCAGTGGTGCTGGAAGAGCACTTCAATTCAGGCAGCATCCGAAGACAGGCAAAATCGACGTTTCGGGCAAAAGCCCTTCATCAGTGTGGGATATAAATGAATTAATGTTATTTCTGCAAGTATAAATTCTGATACAGAATAGGAATGAGAAAATACATATTCAGCAAAAAGAAAGGATATGTGAGCATGAGACATGAATACAGAACAATGGTGGATATATGGGCAAACAGGAAAGCATCTGTTTCCCCCTTACTCGGAGACACAGGAACAAACCCTAATTAAAGAGGTCAAAGTGGCCTCTGGATGGAAATAGATGCTGATAGAAGAAAAGATATGCCTAATCAATAATCTATAATAGACTGACGTCAAACACCCTTATGGGAGTCAGAGATAAGAGTTTGTCACGGACAAAACAGGATAAACAGAAGTTGTGGGATCAGTCTTAAGGAAATGAGTGACGTAAGCGAAGCAGGGAACAGACAATGGAATAAGGAAAAATATGGGGATTCAAACTGTATAAATTTCGAGAGTTTGTTGGATTTAGTGTGCAT
This sequence comes from Chiloscyllium plagiosum, assembly GCF_037043375.1. Lineage (NCBI taxonomy): Eukaryota > Metazoa > Chordata > Chondrichthyes > Orectolobiformes > Hemiscylliidae > Chiloscyllium > Chiloscyllium plagiosum. Next base: position 18,501,789 of record NW_028270144.1, on the reverse strand, counting down.
TTTCTCATTACCTTACCTGGTGTTGAGACAGGGCACCCATCTATAGATGTAAAAATAAATGGCGGATTCAGATATTTGTCTCGGACTGAAATTATTAAAGTGAGTGAGCTTTTGTTTCTCACAATTGGGGGCTCGTGTCCGGGATTTTCTTCCATCACCGGGGGGAGTGGCTGGCCTTGGACACTGGGAAGACGCGTCCCGTTCCCCATTGAGGAGCGGTCTCGTGTCCCGGTTTGGTCTGCTCCCTTGGGTGACTGGTGTGAATCCTATAAGAGAGACATCTGAATCAGACAGTGATAGGAGCTCGATAGAAAATACAGTGACAAAAGGGGCCAGGCAACTCTGTGCACAGACCAAGGTAAGAAAATTGACTTTTAAGTATTGCCTTGGTGGCCGGGATTGAGTTTTAGTAGTTAATAAGGGACTAACGAAGGAACTCAATATGGTTTGCGCTTTGGGTTAGGAAAAAGCCTCCGGGGAAACAAAGTAAGGAAAAGGCAATGGAAATGGAGGCGGGGTCCCTTACAACATTCCTCCGGAAAGTCCTTTGGGCAGGATGTTGTGGAAACTGGCAAAATAATACTTGTACAAGGGAGAAAGATGATTAAATATTGTTGCTTTGTATGGACTAAGGACTCCATTCTTCGTCCCGCTGTCTTCTGGCCAAAGTACAGATCGGACGAAGACTGGGTTTGTGAATATCTGAGTTTATATGTCAATGTGCGAGAGAGAGAGAGAGAGAGAGAGAATGTAAAGAGCTGTACAGCTGGTAGGAAGTTTAACCCTTTGTGATTTGGTTTGAGTGAACATTTGTTTGTTGGTGATTGAATGTTTGTGTTTTATTCCCTGGAGCTTGAGTTCCAGGACTGTTTCGAATCTGATTTTGTTATGGAAACTTAACATGATTTCTTTTAAGGTTAAGGATTCTATTGTGATTATGAAGAAAAAAAAAAGGAATGATAACTCCTGTTCTTTTTACAGATCATGACTGCCTTACTATCAGTTTCTAACTAATCTCTTTTATCTTTACATAAAAGCGATTTATGGAGGACAGTTGAAGTTTCAGTTCAACATTAGATTGTAGTAAAAGCAAAATTCTATGGTTAATATCTGTGACCTTGGATTCAGCCATTGTTCATGCATTAGAAGTTTTTTTTTTAAAAAAACTTGAGTAGACAAATTCTTTTAAGGCAAGTTCTGATTATTTTACGACCTATAGTATTGTAATTGAGCAATGATTGGTCAGGACTATTTAAGAAAACTAATTCTGGATCTAAATTAAAGGACTAAAACTGGGTAATTACAGTAAATTGCAAAATTGGGAACTGTATGCATTTTGCATTTTAACTATTAAATACTGAAGAAATGAACGTAAATATATATAAATATATTTATAAGTTAGGAACAGGCTTTGAAGGTTAGTCAAGCATGAATTGATGAATTGGTGTTTGAAGTTATGGGGAGCTAGAAATATTGCAATATTTCTTTAAAAAAAAGAAAAAGGGGAAAAACGTAACGACTTATCCCCTTTGGGAGGTGCCTATAGGGGACAAAGAGATTGGGTTTGTAAGTGCCCCCCTCACCAGTGGGGAGGTCAGAACATTTAAAAAGGAAATGGAGGTCCTGGTTGAGGATCCGGTGGGGTTGTCTGAACAAATTGTTCAATTTTTGGGGCCCAGTCTGTATACCTGGGCTGAATTAATGTCTATTTTGAATATATTATTTACTGGGGAGGAAAGGGGACTTGTACGAGGAACTGCCATGAAAATATGGGACAGGGAACACCCGATTGGAGATGGGGATGCTGGATAGGGAGAGATGAAGTTTCCCCTCAGAGACCCCCAGTGGGAAAACCAAAACCCGGAGCATAGAGAAGAAATGAGGGAATTGAAAGACCTGATTCTAAAAGGAATAAGAGAGGCAGTTCCGAAGTCACAGAATTTGATTAAAGCCTTTGAAATTAGACAGGAGAAAGATGAGACTCCCTCAGCTTTCTTGCAAAGATTAAGGGACTCAATGCGGAAATACTCTGGAATGAACCCTGAGGACCCAGTGGCACAGGGTCTTTTGAAAGTACATTTTGTGACAAGAGCATGGCAGAACATACAGAGAAAGATACAGAAGATAGAAGGATGGAGCGAAAAACCATTAGATGAATTGTTGAGAGAGGCACAGAAAGTGTTTGTAAAGAGGGAGAGGACAAGGGGGAACATTTGATAGAGGGTTTGAGCGACAGGGGCAGAGATGGAAGTCGCTACAGGCAGGATGCTATTATTGTGGAAAGATAGGGCATTTAAGCAGGAGTATCCTGATCTACAAAGGGAAGAAAAAGGCAATTCCGCTTATGAATTATGATGAAGAATAGGGGTGTCAGGGGTTCCTGCCCTCGGGGGCCCACCAGGAACCCTTGATAAACTTGAAGGTGGGACCCTGTAGGGAAGAGGTAGTCTTCCTAGTAGATACGGGGCAGCACGGTCATCGTTGAATTTTAAACCAAAGAAAGTAGAAATGTTTACACGGTCAATTACTGTTTCGGGGGTGAAAGGGGAAGGATTTACTGTTCCAGTATTTGAACCTATGATGATAGAAGGTCCTAAGGATAGGATCACAGGGGAACTGCTGTATATCCCTGATATAGGAAGTAACTTACTGGGGAGAGATTTAATTATCCTTTTAGGACTGGAGATTGGAATTCAGGAAGAAGAATTAGTTGTACAACTGGCAATATTGACAGAGGATGTGGAGAGAGAGATAGACCCTATTGTATGGGCTAGAGAAGGGAATCGTGGAAAACTACAGATCCCTCCCCTTACAATAAATTTAAAACGGAAAGGGGACGTTGTCTGTGAGCAACAATATCCTATTTCCATAGAAGGTAAACGGGGACTGCAGCCAGTAATTGAGGGACTGATTAGAGATGGTTTGTTGGAGCCATGTATGTCTCCTTATAATACCCCAATTCTACTAGTGCGGAAATCTGATGGAACTTATCGATTGGTGCAGGATTTGAGAACATTAAATCGAATAGTACAGATCAGGCACCCAGTGGTGCCAAACCCCTACACGTTATTAAGTAAGATCCCTCATGACCACAAATGGTTTAGTGTGATAGATTTAAAGGATGCCTTTTGGGCTTGTCCCTTGGCGGAGGAAAGATTTGGGACTATCCCCCTATGAAATCTTATTTGAATTACCTTATCTGGGAACACAGGGAGAATTGCCAATTCCCGAAACTAAAGATTTGTTTTTAAAGAAGTATATACTGGGCTTGTCCTCCTCTTTATCTTTCCTCAGAAAACAGGGTCTATTGGCACAGACTCCGCCCCTTGAATTTGCTGTTCATCCCATCCGGCCAAGAGACTGGGTCTTAATAAAATCATGGACAGAGACTAAGCTGCAGCCAGACTGGGAAGGGCCGTATCAGGCTCTTTTGACTACCGAAACGGCAATAAGGATGGCGGAAAAAGGCTGGACTCATTATACTCGGATCAAAGGGCCAGTGGACCCTCCAGTTGAGGAAGAAGTCTGGACGGCCGAATCAACGCAAGACCCGCTGAAACTCAGACTAAAGAGACTTTGAGTAATTGACTATACAGTGGCGACGCGAGCGCGGGATTATTTCTGTAAGATTGTATATTAAGCCTTTTTGTGTTCTAGCATAATGATCAGAATACTGGGAATACTTAGAGTTATGATGCTAGCCCTCTTGGTATTAGGATTTTGTCACATATCATTTTCATATGTATTATTAATGGTTCCTGAGGAATAGACACTGATATATGTAGCTTAGTAAATTGTGGGAATGTAGCTAATCAGAGACAATACCGCAACTCAGAGATACATCTTAAGTCCTATGGGGATGGCCTCGGGGATGGTACCTGGTATAATGGTCTTGTCACAATACACCGGGCCCCCTTCCGACCAGCACGCGATTGTCCCGATAAAAAGTGTAGCCCCATATATTTAACGATAAGAAAAACCACATGGCACGGAGCGGTTTTGGGAGGTGGCACTTATGAGGTACAATTAAATGAAACATTTGGGATTGAAATGAAAGCAAATGGGAAGGAGTTTGTGGGCTGTTGTTTTCGAATTAGCATAGGACAGGGAAAATGGGTAGAATTACTGGGTAATGAGATACAACCTTTCACTCCTCCCAATGATCCTACAGTAGTAAAAATTATAGAGGTAAAGGATTTGAAACAGACCATCGAGATAGAGACTGGGTACGGGGATGCAAATGCCTGGGTTGAATGGGTAAAGTATACTGTAAAAAGTCTGAACAAAAGCAATTGCTATGCATGTGCCTCCGGTAGGTCAGTGGCCCAGGTGGTTCCCTTTCCGCTTGGGTGGAAGCGAGACAGGAAGGGCATGAAATGTATGATAGCCCTGTATCAGGATGAGACTGCATGGAATGATAGGAATTGTACCTCCCTATCTCTGATGTTCCCTCCCTTGGAGGAGAAAGATGCAAAAGTTCCCCCCACATTTTCCGCCGCAGTTGGAAATCACACGTCATGTGTGCACAGGCGAGGTACGAGTTGGTCGAGACATTTGGGGGAGCTGAAATTATGTACAGAGATTAAGAATGTTACCGAAACGGAGAAGGGAGGGAACTACTCAGCATTAAAGGTTCCCCGAGCGGATCTGTGGTGGTACTGTGGAGGAAAAATATTGAGACCCACCCTACCTCCGGATTGGAGAGGGATATGCGCAATTGTACAATTGGCAATTCCATTTACCCTGGCATTTGAGAAGGAAAAGATAGTAGGGAAAAAGGGAAGGGGTAAGAGATTACTGTTAGATAATTCTTTTGATGACAGGATTTATCTTGATTCGGTAGGAGTCCCTAGGGGAGTGCCTGAATTCAAAGCTCGTAACCAGATTGCAGCAGGCTTTGAGTCAGCTCTCTTTTGGTGGGTAACGATTAATAAAAATGTAGACTGGATAAATTACATTTTTTATAATCAACAGCGATTTATAAAATTATACAAGAGAGGCGGTTAAAGGAATATCAGAACAGCTTGATGCGACAAGTAGGATGGCATGGGAAAACACAATAGCCCTTGATATGATTTTAGCAGAGAAAGGGGGTGGTGGTTTTTATCCTTACTTCCCTGATAATAGTAGTCGGGGTATTGGTGGCCATTGGCTGTTGTGTCATACCCTGTATACGAGGGCTCACCCAGAGGCTGATTGAAACAGCCTTGATGAAACGAATGCCCTTGAGGGGACATTTGACAGAGGAACTTTATCAACTAAATAATAAGGAAGTGAGTGAGACTAAGTTGGATGAAATCTCTGAAATGATGCTTGCGAATTTTGGGAACAATGTTTAAAAAAAAAAAAGAGACAAAAATGCAGAAGATAACAGATAGTAATGAAAAGAAAAAGGGGAAATTGTGGGATATAAATGAATTAATGTTATTTCTGCAAGTATAAATTCTGATACAGAATAGGAATGAGAAAATACATATTCAGCAAAAAGAAAGGATATGTGAGCATGAGACATGAATACAGAACAATGGTGGATATATGGGCAAACAGGAAAGCATCTGTTTCCCCCTTACTCGGAGACACAGGAACAAACCCTAATTAAAGAGGTCAAAGTGGCCTCTGGATGGAAATAGATGCTGATAGAAGAAAAGATATGCCTAATCAATAATCTATAATAGACTGACGTCAAACACCCTTATGGGAGTCAGAGATAAGAGTTTGTCACGGACAAAACAGGATAAACAGAAGTTGTGGGATCAGTCTTAAGGAAATGAGTGACGTAAGCGAAGCAGGGAACAGACAATGGAATAAGGAAAAATATGGGGATTCAAACTGTATAAATTTCGAGAGTTTGTTGGATTTAGTGTGCATTTTCTCATTACCTTACCTGGTGTTGAGACAGGGCACCCATCTATAGATGTAAAAATAAATGGCGGATTCAGATATTTGTCTCGGACTGAAATTATTAAAGTGAGTGAGCTTTTGTTTCTCACAATCAGGAATAAAGGCAGATGAGGCGTTCTTCCTCCAGGCGTCTGGTGGTGAGGGAGCGGCGGTGGAGGAGGCCCAGCACCTCCATATCCTCGGCAGAGTGGGAGGGGGAGTTGAAATGTTGAGCCACTGGGCGATTTGGTTGATTGGTGCGGGTGTCTCGGAGATGTTCCCTAAAGCGCTCTGCTAGGAGGCACCCAGTCTCCCCAATGTAGAGGAGACCGCATCGGGAGCAACGGATACAATAGATGATATTAGTGGATGTGCAGGTAAAACTTTGATGGATGTGGAAAGCTCCTTTGGGGCCTTGGATAGAGGTGAGGGAGGAGGTGTGGGCGCAGGTTTTACAGTTCCTGCGGTGGCAGGGGAAAGTGCCAGGATGGGAGGGTGGGTCGTAGGGGGGCGTGGACCTGACCAGGTAGTCACGGAGGGAACGGTCTTTGCGGAAGGCGGAGAGGGGTGGGGAGGGAAATATATCCTTGGTGGTGGGGTCTGTTTGGAGGTGGCAGAAATGTCGGCGGATGATTTGGTTTATGCGAACGCCTCATCTTCCGCCTTGGAACACTTCAACCCCAGGGCATCAATGTGGATTTCAACAGTTTCCTCATTTCCCCTTCCCCCACCTCATCCTAGCTTCTAACCTCCAGCAACTCGATCCCCTGACCTGTCCGGACTTGTCCGACCTGCCCAGCTCCTTTTCCACCTATCCACTCCACCCTCTCCTCCCTGACCTATCACCTTCATCTCCTTCCCCACTGACCTATTGTACTCTATGCCACTCTCTCCCCACCCCCACCCTCCTCTAGCTTATCTCTCCACGCTTCAGGCTCTCTGCCTTTATTCCTGATGAAGGGCTTTTGCCCGAAACGTCGATTTTGCCTGTCTTTGGATGCTGCCTGAATTGCTGTGCTCTTCCAGCACCACTGTACTTCTGTACTTGAGTACATGTGACAATAAAAGCCAAATCTAAATCTATCATCACGTCTCAGTTAAATCAAACATAAAATCCTCCATTTCCATCCTGCTCATAGTTCCCCTTAAATGCATCTACAACATTCACTTCGACCATACCCTGTGGGAGTGAGCTAGTTTCACATTCTTACCACTCAAACATTCAAAAGCATTCTTCTGAACTTTCTGTTGGATTTCTTGGTGACGGTCTTATATTCAGAGACTTTAGTTATGTTTTCTCCAGAATACGAAACATTCTGTCTGTATCTACTCTAACTAAACCTTTCAACATTTCAAAGATCCCACTTGAAAAGATTTGCAGGTCTGGGAGAAAGAGGAGGGAGGATGTGGGACTCACTGAATGGAAAAGCGCTTGCACAATGGAGCCAATGGCCTCATTCTGTGCAGCAAAAACATATCAGATAGGGGTAAGAGTAGAGCATTTGGCCCTTCCAGTCTGCCCCCTCATTCAATGAGATAACAGCTAATCTTCGATATAAATTCCACTTCCCTGCATATTCCCCATATTCCGCGATTCTCTTGGTGCCCAGAGGTATGTTGATCTCAGTCATACAGTCATAGAGATGTACAGCATAGAAACAGACCCTTCGGTCCAACCCAATCTAGTCCCACCTGCCAGCACCCGGCCCATATCCCTCAAAACCCTTCCTATTCATATATCCATCCAAATGCCTCTTAAATGTTGCAATTGTACCAGCCTCCACCACTTCCTCTGGCAGCTCATTCCATACACGTATCACCCTCTGCGTAAAAAGTTGCCCCTTAGGTCTCTTTTATATCTTTCCCCTCTCACCCTAAACCTATGCCCTCTAGTTCTGGCCGCCCCGACACCAGGGAAAAGACTTTGTCTATTTATCCTATCCATGTCCCTCATAACTTTGTAAACCTCTATAAGGTCACCTCTCAGCCTCCGATGCTCCAGGGAAAACAGCCCCAACCTGTTCAGCCTCTCCCTGTAGCTCAGATCCTCCAACCCTGGCAACATCCTTGTAAATCTTTTCTGAACCTTTTCAAGTTTCACAACATCTTTCCAATAGGAAGGAGACCAGAATTGCACGCAATATTCCAACAATGGCTTAACCAATGTCCTGTACAGCCGCAACATGACCTCCCAACTCCTGTACTCAATACGCTGACCAATAAAGGAAAGCATACTAAACGCCTTCTTCACTATCCTATCTACCTGCCACTCCACTTTCAAGGAACTACGAACCTGCACTCCAAGGTCTCTTTGTTCAGCAACACACCCGAGGACCTTACCATTAAGTGTATAAGTCCTGCTAAGATTTGCTTTCGCAAAATGCAGCACCTCGCATTTATCTGAATTAAACTCCATCTGCCACTTCTCAGCCCATTGACCCGTCTGGTCCAGATCCTGTTGTAATCTGAGGTAACCCTCTTCGCTGTCCACTACACCTCCAATTTTGGTGTCATCTGCAAACCTACTAACTAAACCTCTTATGCTCACATCCAAATCATTTATGTAAATGACAAAAAGTAGAAGGCCCAGCACCGATCCTTGTGACACTCCACTGGTCACAGGCCTCCAGCCTGAAAAACAACCCTCCACCACCTCCCTCTGTCTTCTACTTTGAGCCAGTTCTGTATCCAAATGGCTAGTTCTCCCTGTATTCCATGAGATCTAACCTTGCTAATCAGTCTCCCATGGGGAACCTTATCAAATGCCTTACTGAAGTCCATATAGGTCACATCTACTGCTCTACCCTTATCAATTTTCTTTGTTACTTCTTCAAAAAACTCAATCAAGTTTGTGAGACATGATTTCCCACGCACAAAGCCATGTTGACTATCCCTAATCAGTCCTTGCTTTTCCAAATACATGTACATCCTGTCCCTCAGGATTCTCTCCAACAACTTGCCCACCACCGAGGTCAGGCTCACCGGTCTATAGTTCCCTGGCTTGTCTTTACCGCCCTTCTTAAACAGTGGCACCACATTTGCCAAACTCCAGTCTTTCGGCACCTCACCTGTGACTATCGATGATACAAATATCTCAGCAAGAGGCCCATCAATCACTTCTCTAGCTTCCCACAGAGTTCTCGGGTACACCAGATCAGGTTCTGGGGATTTATCCACCTTTAACCGTTTCAAGACATCCAGCACTTCCTCCTCTGTAATCTGGACATTTTGCAAGATGTCACCATCTATTTCCCTACAGTCTATATCTTCCATATCCTTTTCCACAGTATATACTGATGGAAAATATTCATTTAGTATCTCCCCCATTTTTTGTGGCTCCACACAAAGGCCGCATTGCCGATTTTTGAGGGGCCTTATTCTCTCCCTAGTTACCCTTTTGTCCTTAATATATTTGTAAAAACCCTTTGGATTCTCCTTAAATCTGTTTGCCAACACTATCTCATGTCCCCGTTTTGCCCTCCTAATTTCCCTTTTAAGTATACTCCTACTTTCTTTATACTCTTCTAAGGATTCACTCGATCTATCCTGTCTATACCTGACATATGCTTCCTTCTTTTTCTTAACTAAACCCTCAATTTCTTTAGTCATCTAGCATTCCCTATGCCTACCAGCCTTCCCTTTCACCCTGACAGGAATATACTTTGTCTGAATTCTTGTTATCTCATTTCTGAAGGCTTCTCATTTTCCAGCCGTCCCTTTACCTGCAAACATCTGCCCCCAATCAGCTTTCGAAAGTTCTTGCCTAATACCGTCAAAATTGGCCTTTCTCCAATTTAGAACTTCAACTTTTAGATCTGGTCTATCCTTTTCCATCACTATTTTAAAACAAATAGAATTATGGTCGCTGGCCCAAAAGCGCTCCCCCACTGACATCTCAGTCACCTGCCAGTCTTGAAAACATTGAATGAATAAGCATTCACAGCTCTCTGGGTTAGAGAATTCCTCTGAATGAAGCAAGGTCTCTTTATCTCACTCTTAAATGGCCACCTTTCACCCTGTGTTGAGCTGTGACTGAGATTCTTGAGTTCCCTAGTTCTAGATGCTCCAGTCAGGAGGAACAATATTTCTGTATCTACTCCATCAAGCCCACTCAGAGTTTCACATCTCTCAATGGGATCATATCACAGGTACCATTCTATATGTTGGGATTCTGACATATAACTCTTCTCATTGTTTGCAAAGAAATAAAACAGGCAGGCAACTCCTTGAGGTTTCTTGTCTTGGATGTTTGATTGTGGCATTTCGTAAGCATCACTTGCTTGGATTTTGTTTGCCCATCCAGTTGTGTTTCAGGGGAGGAGGTTGTAAAATAGGACAACGTCCCAGCCCACCACCTTTCCAACTCACCTCCATGAGGTGGTAGGTGGTTGGCTGGGTGCCAACGTTGACATTTTTATGAACAATCAAGGCCAATGTGCTTGTTACCAAGCCTATTGTACCCGATAATATGATGCCCATGCCATAATATAGTTGGAGTGGGCACACAGGTGGAAGTGGGCAGCCCAAGAATTTAAAAGAAAGTTTAAAAAGGGCAAGATGGAAGGGTAGTTACTATCCTTGGGTTGATGGTGGGTGATTGTTGGAGCCAGGCAGTCAAAACTAGTATCTGCGATTTCTTCCTTTACCCAGCTGCTCTCCAAATCCCACCCTGCAGATCCCTCCCTGCCCAAAGTCCCTGACTGACTAAATTCCTGGATCTATTGAGCCTTTTTTGCATTCCTCCTTACTCGTTGGGCAGTGCCCATTACTGAGCTCTTGGCACTACCAGGATTACTGCCAGCCAATCAGGTTGGTCAATGGGTCCAGAGAATGGATGCTCCCTCTCAGTGAGGGTTGAATGCCCTATTCTCCATCAGTTCATCTGCTCGCAGTAAGGTTGGATGCGGAACAGGCTTCTGTTCGGTGTATCGGCATCCTGCTGGCTTTCTTTCCAGGAAGGGCAGAACGGGGAGGTGAGCAACACAGCTCCCCCCCCATCCCCCACCCCATAAAATTATGCCCAAAAGCACAGCTGCTCAGGGGCCTATTGTAGTAACTCGGTCCTAAATTCACCATAAATGGACCATGACAAGCTTTTTCCAGAATTAATGAGAGAATAAATAAACCTCCCTTTTACCACATGTCTGTTACTCCACGCTCTCCTCCAATACCAATAATTGGACTAGGATCTTCTAGTGTTCCAGCTTCTACCACTGATAATGAGCTAGTCCTGTAGACTCAGCACATGAAGGAAGTGAATCATCACCCCAGTAACAAAATATAATTTTGATAAGTTTCTGTTGTAAGTTTCCATTGAGCTCTACGTTTTTTGTTACTTGAGAGGTGTCTAACCATTATTGCTCATTTAAAATTAGTCAAAAGAAAGAACAATGGCAGCACTATGTCTCAATCATAAACTGTCTCCATGATTGGTAGCCTCAGACCGTGATATAACAGAACAGGCGGTAATCCAAAGTTTGACTGAACTCTGCTTGCTGACCCAAATATCCAGGTTACCATGGGAATAGAGGAGCCAGTTCAAATCCTATCAAGTAGTGAGCCCTAATGCTTGGATCTAAAGGTTAAAACAGCTCTTTTTGCAGATTGCTGCCTCTCAGACCAAGGGTCTTGGACAGGATGACCTACAGCAAGTGCTACAATGTCAAACAGAAGAAAAGGACTGCTTTTGGGTACATCACCAAGGTACAGTTACAGTGTTTAAAAGATATTTGAATAAGTCCATGAATAAGAAAGCCTAGAGGGATATGGGCCAAGTGCAGGCAGGTGGGACTAGTTTAGTTTGGGATTATGATTGGTGTGGACTTGGTTGGACCGAAGGGTCTGTTTCCATGCTGTATGACTCCATGTTGAATGTTGAATGTTGATAAACTCCCTGTTCAAAGGCATGGAGCTTGCTGTGGAGAGTTGAAAGCTAAGGAGTTACAGCTGGTTGCCTTGCCGCTGGAAATCCATTCAGGCATTCTCAGAAGATTGAATGAAGGGGAGATTTTATTTAAAAAGGACACTGGAAGATATGTCTTGACAGCCAAACAAAAAGATCATGTTGAATTGCTGTGAAACTTTTGTGACTTTTCGTTATGTATCTGTTGATATGTGCCATAATGTATAAACGTGACCTGGGTTTGCAGTTGTGCTAAGGAATTCCTGGGAAATTCCTATTCTGTTGGTTAATATATGAGCTGGCAACTAAGACATGTTAGTCAGTGTTGATTTTGGTTTGTTTTTGTAAAAGTCATAAATTTTGAAATTTTGTCACGAGATTTCATTGCGTTGGTCATTCAAAAATCTGTATCTCTTTCCAAAGATGATCACTATTTACAAAGCCCATCACATGAGGTCAGTACACACTTCTTCACATAGATTCTCTCCCCCAAACTTGTGGAGACTGGGGTGAATTGAAGATTTCACGACTGAGCTGGTTAGATTTTTGTTGGGTAAGAGGACTAAGGTTTAGGGAATCAAGGTAGGTTGATGGAGTTAAGGTGTAGATTATCCACAGTCTGACAGAATCAGATAGAATGAGCTTAAGGGGCTGAATGGCCTCTTCCTGTTCCCATGGTACAACCCTATTACAGCACAAGATCCAAAAACGTTTGGCTACTTACCAGAAATATCTCTTTGAAACCACTGAATAATTCCCGGAGAACTTTCCTCATCTGTGGGACTAATTTAAATATACGGAGTGGTCTCAGGCACCGAAGCATCATCAGGAGCTGTGCTCCAGATTTGGCAGGAACATTATGTGGCATCCACCACAGAAAGATCAAACTTTGCTTGAAAAAAAGGCAAGGGAGAGGTTGCATTAAAACAAGACACCATTCTTCACAGCAAAGCACAAACATAAAATTCCCATGTCCAACAGCTGTGGAATACTGAATCCTGAAACCAATTCTGCAGCAACGGTGATGGGAACTCACAAGCACACTCACAACATGAAGAAACCACCCCAACGACACAAAAGTTATTTCTTACAGAAACAGACAGATTGAATGTCTAGGACAGTAACAGGCCATTCAGCCCAATCCAGTCCATGTTGGCATTTATATTCCACATGAGTCATCGCTCACCCTACTCTGTCTCCCCCAATAAACCTATCCCTCTATTCCCCTCTCCCTCGTGTATTTATCTAACTTCTCCTGAATTACATCTGCACAATTTGCTGCAATTTCACTGCTATAGGGAGTTCCATATTCATACCATTCCCTGGGTAGAGAACTTTCCAATGAATTCCCTATTTTATATTTATGACCCCGAATTCAGATTTCTAGCCTCAGTGGAAACATTTTATCTCTGTTTCCTTTTGTAATTTCAAAGACCTGTATCAGGTCATCACGAGAGATTCGAAAGAAAAGTGCCCTTTACATAGTCTTGCTCATTGTTACAACCACTCATCTTTGTAATTCATTTTTGTATCTTTTCAAGTACCTCTACATTATTTTGTAACATGGAGAACAGAACTGCTCACAGAACTCTGAGTCTGCTCAGATCTTTCATTTGTCCTTTATTTCTATTCAGTTAACTTTTATCAGAACTGAGTTTGTTCATTGTGTGCTACTTGATTCTTTGTGGTCTCAATAGATGGCATTTGAAACGTTGCTTGTAATGGATGATAACAGAAACTGAAAAGCTTACAAGGTAAATAAAGATGTCCATCACTCCTCCGAAATCCCTTATGACAGCAGTAGGTGTGAAGAATAGGCCGTCTGCCAAGATCTTTAGATTCAGCTCAATGCTCATGAAAATTACAAAGGCGTACTCAGCTATCTGGTACACAACACACATTAGTGAATATATAGGTACACAAGATGAAATGCAAATAACACTTCAAATAACAATGGTTCCTAATCATTAACATAAGATAATTGGCAAATATCTGAGGCTTAGTGGGGGTGGATGGGTTGAGAAAATGTTTTTTATGCAGGTAATTGTTATGGACTGGGGTGCATTGCCTGAAAGGGTGGTGGAAGCAGATTCAATAGTAACTTTCAAATGGAGAATTGAATACATACTGGAAAATGAGAACATTTACAGGGTAAGTGAAGTGGGACTAAGTGGATAGCTGTATCATAAAGCTGTTATAAGGTATGATGGGCTTTACTGGCCTCCTCTTGTGCTGTAGGATTTGGTGATGCACAACTTGACACCGAAACAAACTTACAAATTGTAAACAACCCAGGGAAATCTTTCAGCTGCAACTAAAATTTGTATCTTGTGTGTTTTAGAACAGGAAGCAATAATTATTAGTACAGTTTTATGATGAGGTAATGAAAAACAAAATTGAAGTGGCCAGTCAGAACAGATGGTTAAGGTACAGTGCGATTTGTCACACCTCACCAGGGAAGCGTGCTGGAAATCAAGCTCTGTTTCCCAAGTTATCACAACATTTAAAAACTTTTATCCGAGAATGCAGAGCCTCCCAATTTAACATGTTTGATAGATTCTAGTTAACAGAAAACAAACACCAAGTTTCTGTACTTAACAATACTGATAAGTTGTTACAACTAAATACATCCTCACCACAGGTAAACCACTATGAACTGCTGACATATAACTTTGAATTGAAATTCTAACCCTCTTCCCAAAGCTCTCAACATAAACAAGTACAGGCAGACATGGACAGACCAAAAACAAAATTGGTGTTATGGTTGGAATGGGAAAAAACACATTGGGGAAACAATTCAATGGCACCAATCCTCAGGCTTCAATAGAGAGATTCCCTTTGTTTCCAGGTGCTTTAGTTCTCTGACATTTTCTTTGGGTTATTTCACTTCTTCATGGGAGCAACTGGTGCAGGGGAGACAGAGAGAGTAAGAGAAAGAATGAGAGAGGGAGCAAGAGAGTGAGCAAGAGTGAGAGAAAAAGATCACCCAACTGCTGGTCAGCTGTGCAGCAGCAAATCAAAAAGTTGTCAAGTTTATGGCATTTGGCATCCACAAAACAAACAGCAAGCTGTTTCCAGTTGAATCTCACATGTCCCATGTGCTGGCTTGTCAATAAATAGTTTCTCCCACTGCATGAACAAAGTAGCAGTGCAAACGTGACCTACAATGCATTTCAGTAACATTCTTTTTAGAAGTGCGGCAATTCCTTCCACAATCTCAGCCTACTTCTCCTGCCACGTCCTACACAATATTAAGCAAGGTGTCACCTTTATTGTATAAACAAAGTATCAATTGGAATCGCTCTGAGGTCTGGAAGGGTTCTTGCGCCCCATGACGATCCAAGATTGCTGCACTTCTCGTACTCTGGGCTCTAGTATATTGCCAGTTTCCAGGGCTACACAATTGGTGATTATGCCTTCAGCTGCCTCAGCCTTTGATTTTGCAATTCTCTCATAAATAAGTCTCTGTCCCTCCAGTTCTTTCTCTCAGTCTCTTTCCCTTTTTTGTTTCCTTTCTCTCTCTCTTGTCTTTCTCCTGTTCTCTCTTTCCAAGTATTTGATCATCAGCCGTAACACCTCTTTACATGGCTCAGGGTCACATTGTGCTTTGTAATTTCCTGTGAAATGCCTTTCGACATTTGACTGTGTGAGTGTGCCCTCCAAGGGCAAGTTGTTGTTGTTATTGCTCGTGAAACACTTGGGGTTGTCCTGTGAATTTGAAAGTAGCTGTGTATATGGTTGCATATGTTTCACAATTTATTTGATGGTCTAAGCAAGCTAAACTCATCAAGAATTGGACTATATTGATAAAAGCAAACTACCACTGGAAAGCTGAAATAAAAAACAAGAAGTGCCAGAAATATTCAAATGTATCTGACAGCCTTTGTAGATGGAGAAAGTAGGCATTTGGCCCTTCAAGCCTGTGGTATGTCACTCAATGGGTTTATAGCTGACCTGGTTGTGGTCTCAAGTCCTGCCTGTCCCCCATTAACCCTCACGTCCACTGTCTTTAGGAACAGGAAACATTATTTCTCGGTTGAAGCAGTTTAACCTAATAAAGGAAAGTGTAAGTTCTGGTTGTTCCACATTTCGTTGCACTTTTTATTTGTTAAATGAATTGCAGCGAGATCTACAACCCTTCAAATTTTCTGAATGAATTGCCTCAGGAAACTATAAACACAAATAGAAACAAAAATGTGTCACAAATAGGATTATTCTCATTTTCATTTTACGGTTTGTACAGGAATTGATGAATAATTCACAATTAAATGGTTAGGTCAAACTGGTAAACAAGGCATAGCACAGTCTTAATTTCAACCTTACAATGATCGGATTTAAGGCTCAAGCTCAAAAAGCTGGAAGGCTCTCCAGTAGGGCCCACTGAGGAAGGAATTCTGACGTGAGAAATAACAAAATTCATTATAGTTTAATAGAAAATAACATGAGATCCGTGTCAAGGCAGCTAAGCAACAATAATATATCTTATACATTGTATATACTATATGCATTTTTATAGCAGCTCTAATGTACCAAAAGTTTGACTGACCCACAGAAGAAACTACCAGTTGAGGTGACCAAAAACTCAGGTGAAAGTGAAAGGATTTCACAGCGGTAGGGGTGTGATTGGGATGCTCTTTGAAAGGTTGGGCAGATCCGATGGACTGAATGGCCTCTTTCTGCACTCTAGGGATTCTACAATTCTATGATTTGATATCCTCACTTCTGACCTTATAAAAGGATTGCCATTGATGAAGCAGTTGATATTTAATAAATATTTGGTATGTACTGGTGTTTGGTAACTTCTCACAACCTCAAAACATTCCAGAGTGCATTGCGTGCAAAAAAATTCTTTGAAGTACAGTGACTGTTTAGATGTAGGAAATTCGATGGCCAATTTGTGCACAGTAAGCTTCCACAAACAACAATGACCAGACGATATGTTTTGAAGCTGATTGAAGGAAATGGAGAATTCCCGATTCTTCTTAAAAATATTACCACAGGATCTTTCTGTTCATTTGAGAGAGTAGAAAGGGCCTCATTTTAACATCTCAACCAAACGGCAGCACCTCAGGGACTGCAGCACTCCTTCGATTACACCCTGGCAGTAGCAGTTTGGATTTGTCTCGGAATTGGGCCCGAACTCACAAAAGCTGACTCAGAGGGGACAGTGTCACCCACTGACGCACAAGTGGTGCTGTTAGCATGATCATTCCATTCAACCATGGCAAGAAACTGAAGAATGGATGGGTGGAAATGGAACACTCAAGTTTAAATAAGACACTAAATTGTTTCCATTACACATGGTGACAGTAGGATATTGACTAATTTAAATGCGGACACACTTCTGATGTATTGGTACCTGCAAAGTAGGTGTGTGCATAACTGTTGTAAAAGGCGTTTCAAACATCATGGATATACATGAGCAGATTGTAACGACAATCATCACCCAGTCGAGATACGTGACCAATCCAAGTAAATCACTAGCAGACGGGAGAATAAAACAATTATTCTGTGAAGAACATAATCAAGTCATTGCATTATTAACCAGAGGGGACAGATTGAAGATAATTGACAAAACACACAGAGAGGAGATGCAGAGACGATGGTTATATTACAGTTAGAAACTAGCTGGAATGTGCTGCCTAAAGGACTGAGAAGGCAAGTTCTGAAGGCATATTCTAAAAGGGAATATTGTTGGGTTATGTGGATGAACAGAGGAGTGGTCCAATTTGATAGCTATTTCATTGTAACAAAGGCTGAATGACCTGACTCACTGCTGCAACATTTGAGGATATATTTTCTTTAACCATTTCAGTGTAACAGCACACACTCTGACTTTCTTGGGATAGGGATTAGGTCGTGTAGAGCCAGTGTTGTACTTTTGCTGTGCTGGGAATTTTGCGGAGTTGTGGAAATAATCCTATTCCCAGGAGAAAGTGAGGACTGCAGATGCTGGAGATCAGAGTCGAGAGTGTCATGCTGAAAAAGCACAGAAGGTCAGGCAGCATTCGAGAAGCAGGAGAATCGACATTTCGGGCATAAGCCCTTCATCAGGAATGAAGGGCTGTGCTTTTCCAACACTACACTCCCCATTCCCAGACATGGTGTGGGAATGTGGTTTTGGAGAACGGACATTCCTCATCTCCAAGCTTAGCCCAGTGTGAAGGCCTCCTGAAAATTTCCAGTTGACTTTCATAGATTCTGATTTAGGTTTCACACCATCTCATTACATAATACATTATTGAGAGACATTGGCATGGTAGTAAATACAGTGGACCTGTCATGCAGAGGGCCAAGTCAACATTCTGGAGGTATGGGTTTAACTCCCACCATGACAACTACTGGAATTTAAATTTCATTTAAAAACCTAGAATATAAAGCTGGCCTCAGTAACGGTGACCATGGCAATTACCAACGATTATTGTGAAAACTTATCTGGTTCACTAACATCCTTAAGGTGGGGAAATCTGCTGTCCTCACCTGATCTGGCCTACATGTGATGCCAGACTCAAAGTAAGATGTTCGACTCTTGACTCCTCCTTAAATGGCCTAGAAAACCACTCAGTTCAAGGATCAATTAGAGATGGGCACCAAACCTGGCCTTCCCAGCAGTGCCCATCCCTAAAGAAAATTATTATCACAGTTTGACATGATTTACATGCAACCACTGCTCACATTAAATAAGAAGGTGAACAGAAGATGAAACTTACTACAATTGATGATACTTGGTATTTTTTACTGCTCCTGTAATTGGATCAGTCTTGGATCTGTAAGATGAGAACCGTGTTGTAACATGTGAGATCGATGATCTGATTTTAAACTTCTCACCTTTATTTTCAAATCCCTCCAAAGCTTCACCTTCCTTTAACTTCATAATATCACCCACTTCTACAACCCTCCAAACTCTCCTTGTCCTTTTTAACTGACTAAGCTCCTTTGAAACATTTTAGGAGACTGTGAGATGTCAAAGGCACTCTCAAAAACAAATTCCCTTCTAACATACAAGAGACAGAACAATAAGCCTTAAAGCCAGCAGCAGAAACAAACAAGTCTGTCCCCTTCGTTTAAGTCCGAGCTGTTTTACCCACTGACAGTACTTTGTAATCTGCTTGAAAGTTTCTGGTCAATTTTTCAGCCACTTGTGGATAGCCTTTTTATTATTAAGCTTAAGAGGGTTCAGAAGAGATTTACCAGGATGTTGCCAGGTATGGAAGGTTTGAGTTATAGAAAGGCTGGATATGGTGGGATTGTTTTTCACTGGAGTGTAGGAGGTTGAGATGTGATCTTATACAGGTTTATAAAATCATAAGTGGTATAGTAGGGTTAATGATAGGATTGTTGTTTATTTCCCTCTATTGTTCGGGATTTAAAAACGAGGGAAATTTTTAAGGTGAGAGGAAAAAGATTTAAAAAAGACATGAGGGGCAAATTTTTTACATAGAGGGTGGGCAAGGGTGGGTTCATGTGTGGAATGCACTTCCTGAGGAAATGGTGGATGGGCATAGTTACAATGTTTAAAAGGCACTTAAGTAAGGACATGAATAGGAAAGGTTTGGAGGGATACGGGCCAAGAGCAGGCAGATGGGACTAGTTTAGTTTGGGATTATGTTCAGCATGGACTGGTTGGACCGAAGAGTCTGTTTCATGCAGTATGACTATAATAGCCCCATAAAATTACGAGACAAAATAATACTTCAGTCCAGAAATTGCTGGGTATATTGCTGTGAACTCCAAGGAATTGGCTTTCTTTCCTGCACTCTTTAGACCATTTTCCTTTGCCCTGTAACTTATTAGGAGGGAAACAGTGCAGGGAGGGAAATGGGGCTTTGGTGAATGATGGTCTATCTCTTTAACCAACTGGGATTAAAGGAATTAGAAAGGAACAGAAGAAGGTCATGCAGTGATATTGGGTGAATTAGAGTAAATGAGGGGTGGACAGAGATGGAAAAGCAGAAAAGAAAGAGGGAACTTCTGTAGAGAGGGGGAGAAATAAGTACTCATCCTAACTTTGTGGAGTGTTTACTGTGTAATTCATGTACAAATACAGAAATTTCCTGGAGCTCATGGGAGAGGATGAGAATGAGCCACTGTTTTGTGTGCGGCTGACAGTGTGTAGAAATCGTTCAGCAACTTGTAATGATTCCCATTCAGCATATCTTTTCGTGGTGCAAGTTGCTGGCTTTGTTTATGTATTAAGCACCACTGAACTTACCAATTTCTGAAGCAGATTCTGGATTCAGGAACCTAAGTGGAGTAGAAAATGTTTTCATCTGTAGAGAGAGACTTACGCATTGAATCGAGCCCTCACGACCAGGCGGCAGAACGTTCTAAATTTGTGCTCGCGGCCAACTATAAAGAGAGGCTTGTCAAAATAAGGATGATTTTCACGTAACTCCTCTTCTTGAACCTTGCTGAAGAGAGAAGTGGGATGGGAAATTTTTAAATTAAGATGTTGTAAAAATGCTTCTCAAAAGATAAAACAGAATTGAAAATGTTTGGGGACAGCAGCAAAGTTACCGTTTCATTTCAGCTTGTTCCTTTTTTTCCTGAATCATCTTTATTTCACTGTCTTCCCTTTGAGCATTTCGATAGCGTACTGTGCTGGAATGCTAGATAAGGTTAAACAAAAATTTTTTTTTGTGTGTATTGGGAGAAACATATTAACAACGGTCCACCACATAAGAAACCAGGTTTCTGAGAGTAACTGGAAACAGAATTTACATTGTGGATATTAACTTACAATTGTAGATCCACAGGCATAGGGCCTAAAATTAATTAGCAAGAGACTTGGACTAATAACCTGTACAAAAATTTCACCATTGCAAAAAGTGACTTTAAATTCACAGATGATACAAAAATTTTACACAGAGATATAAACAGACTAAACAAATGGCAAAGGCATGGCAGATGAAATACAATTAGGGAAATGTGAGATTATGTACTTTGGCAGGATGTGTAGAGAAGCTGAATATTACTTAAATGGAGAAAGACTGCAGAAAGCTGTAACACAGAACGATCTGGGAGACTTCATGTAGAAATCACGAAATGCTGGTGTATAAGTTCAGCAAGTAATTAGGAAGGCCAAAGATATGTTGGCTTTTATTTCAAAGGAAATAGAATATAAAAATGGGGAGAGCTTGCTAAAACTACATAGGTCACAAGTAAGACCACACCGAGAATACTGTGAGTAGTTTTTCTACCCTTATCTAAGAAAAAATATACTGGCAAGAGAGACAGTCCACAGAAGGTTCACTAGCTTGATCACTGATTTACAGCAATTTTCTTATGAGGCAAGGTTGAGTTATTTGGTCCTGTACTTATTGGAGTTTGGAAGAATGACAGGTGAAGTTACAGAAACATGTAAGACTCTTAGAGGCTTGATAGGGTGGATGCCGAGAAATAGTTTCCTGTCAGACAGTCTAGAACTAGAGGACAAAATCTCAGAGGAAGACGTCTTCCAGATAGGACAGAGATGAGGAGGCATTTATTCTCTTGGAGGGTAGCTAATCAGTGGAATTCTCGATCAAAGGGGAGTAGTGAGGCTGGGTCTTTTTTATATTCACTCATGGGATGTGGGAACTGTTGACTGGGGCAGTATTTATTGTCCGTTCTTAGTTGCCCTTGAAGTGGTGGTGGTCTGCCTTCTTGAACCGCTGCAGTCTATGTGCTGTAGGTAGACCCACAATGCCCTTAGGGAGGGAATTCCAAGAGATTGACCTAGTGACACTGAAAGAAAGGCAATACACTTTCAAGCCAAGATTGTGAATAGCTTGGAAAGGAACTTATAGCCGGTAGCTACTGCTCTTGTCCTTCTAGATGGTAGTGGTTGTGCTTTTGGAAAATGCTGTCCAAAGATCTTTAGTGAATTTGGTGAATTATATTTAAGGCTGAGATAAATAGATTTTCAACTATTAGGGAATCAAGGATGACTGGGAACATGTAGGAAAGTGGAGTTGGGGATTAACATATCAACATGATTGCTTTGAAAGGTGGAGCAGATTTGATGGGCCAGATGACCTGTTTGCTCCTATATTTTATGGGCTAATGAAGACTTCATTCCGCAGTGACATGATTGTCTCTGAACTGCTCTCTGAGATGGCCTAGCAAGCCACTCACTTCTATTCAAGAAGATGGCTCACCACAACCAGCTCAAGGGTAATCAGGGAAGAGCAGTGATACCCACAACTAAATACAGGAGATATTGATCTAATATAATGGGCCAGATTTTGCTGGGATCTTAAGTGGGATCTTACAGAGTCTGTCTTTTGATAAAGGTACAGAAAATGGTGGAAAACCCTCAGCAGCTCATGCAATATTGAACTGAAGAAATGTCATATCTGACTCTTTTATAAGAATATAAGGAATTGGACCATCTGGCCTCTGAAGGCTGGCCAACTGATCAAGAAGATCACAGTTGATCTGTCCCAGGCCTCAGTTCTTTGGGCAGGCCAGCTTCACATAGCTACCAACTCCTCTTTAAGTACTTTCAGTGATCTAGCCTCCAAAATTCTCTGCAGCAGAGAATTCCAGACATTCACTACCCTCTGGAAGGAGAGATTCCTTCACAGCTCAGCTTTAAATGAGCAACCCTTATTCTGTAACTAAGTCATCTAGCTTGAGATTTCCCCCATGAGTGGAAACATCTTCTCAACATCTACTTTGGCAAACCCCCTCAGAGTTACGTCAATTTCAATAAGATCTCCCTCATTTTTAAAACTGGAATGAATAAAAGGCTGAACTGTTTAACTATTCTTGATTAGTCAACACCTTCATCCCAGGATTCAGCCTACCAAAACTGCAACAAGACTTCCCTATTTTTAAACAACCTCTGAGCAATGAAGGCCAAAATTCCATTTGCCTTCTTAATGAGTTACTCTATCTGCATGCCTACCTTTTGTGTTTCATGCGTAAGAGTGACCAGCTACCTCTGCACTACGCTCCTTTATTCTATCTCCCCATTTAAATAATAACCTCTATTTGATTCTTCCTACCAAAGTGTATGACCTCACACACTTTCCTACAATAAATTCCACCTCTCCATTGATGTTGCCTGAATGTTCCTTGATCTTCAAATTTTCCTTAGCTTGAATATCTAGCTTCTGCAGTACCTGAGTTAACTCTTAATCTGCCTTTGCAGTTTTAGGGTTTTAAACTTTTATAGCACAGCAAAATGCAAAAAGCATGAGTCAATATTGCAACATTGAGGGGAATTGTGCAGACAGGGGAAGCAAGTGTGAATCTCCTCAACCAGATTGTTGAATTGTGAAATTAACTCGACAAGGTCTGAGACAAAAGTGTCAATGAGATTGGCTTAATTCAATGCCATACCAGGTACAAGAAGAAATAAAAATAGGGAAAAAAGATTGGAGCAAATGGAAAATAGAGAAAGGGAACACAGAAAAGTAAAATACAATTTTAAAGATTTGTTTTACATTTTTAAAGTCTTCAACAATGATTAAAAGCTGAAAAATGATATTCCACACTTGTAACAGGCATTTTTCAGGGCCAGTAAGGTTATTCGCATGTAATCAATATATATCACTTTGTTTAAAAGGATGTTTAAACTAAATAGATAAGGGTCAACTCTGTCTGGCGAATTCAGTCCATTTCTACAACATCAGTATGGGAACTCTGTGCAGTTCAATACATTGCACTGGTGAGGCAGACAACAAGATAGCATTTTGGTGAAGATAGTGGTGGATCAGCACATTTTGGATGTGAACTTTTGGATTTCTGTGTGCAACGATGCCTCTGTCCTTGTCTGAAGCACTTGTTACCATTAATATACAATGGGACTCATTACCCTCAGTGTTATTTGACAGTAAAGTCTGGCTCATTCAATATCTTGTTATTGATACACTCAATATTTATTTTCTTGTCTTGGACTCAAGCCATAGCTTTGGTAGTCATGGAAACATGCTAGCAGCAGGAGAGGTTAAGTGCCAGCAACACGCCAAGGTTATTTTCTCACTCACATCTTGTGTCAGTGTTTCCAATGATTTCCCTCTGCTGATTCTCTGACTGCTTGAACCGTGTCGGAGGGACCTGAAATGAGAGGAACGATAATCAAAGCACTGTATTCAAATGATCAGCTTCCTTCACCCAGAATTAAAGTGAGCGATTAAATCATGAAAATGAGAAAAAAATGCAAAGATATTTGCAGATCCCTGATGTTACAACAGCTCGTGCATGTTAAATTTCTGACAGCAATTTGTGAAGGAGATCAAAAGTCAGTCGTTGCTAAGTTTCAGATTTATTGACAAAGTGAAACGTTACAAATGTATAACACCCAACTTGACAGCCCTCCATCAATAGGTGCCTCTTTATACACGCATATGTTAAGATCCAATGAATGAGGTGTCATCCCCACCTATTATATACTTAACCTTAAATCATACAATTAACAATGGGGGACATTTAGTAATTATGGAGGGCATGTGTTTTTACACAGAAACCACATTTAAAAAGAAGGCAATTTTAACATAAGTGCCGATCTCAATAAAGATTGAGATATGTGAAATGGTACAATCCAAAATTAATCTGAAATGTGTCAATGTCACCAGCAGTATCCATTTGTTACATATTAAATTGTTTGCTATCGTTCCTGTTTTCATGGTTCTAAATAGATAATGCCCAGAAAGTGGAGGTAGATTTTGGTTGTGTTTGCTGATTGACATTTTGCATGCACGTTACATGGAACTTACAGATCAGTGGCCCAGCAGTAATTTTGCTGGACTATGAATCCAGAGACCCAGGGTTCAAATCCCTTCAGGGTAGATGGTAGAATCTCAATTCAATAAACACCTGAAACTGAACATCATCATCGAATGATGAGCTTGTTGATAGGCAGAAAACCCCATCTGGTTCAATAATGTCCTTCAGGAAAGGGAACTGGTCTGGCCAACATGTAATTCTGTATCCATAGCGATGTGGTTGACTTTAAACTACTCTCTAGGTGATGTGACAAGTCATTCACACAGCGTGGAAACAGACCCTTCAGTCCAACTCGTCTGTACTGACCAGACATCCCAATTTGATGTGCTCCCATTTGCCAGCACTTGGTCTACATCCCTCTAAACCCTTCCTATTCATGTACCCAACCAGATGCCTTTTAAATGCTGTAATTGTACCAGCCTCTACCACTACCTCTGGCAGCTCATTCCATACATGCACCATCCTCTGCCTGAAAATGTTGCCACTTAGGTCCCTTTTAAATCTTTCCCTTCTCATCTTAACCTATGCCCTCTAGCTTTGGACCTCCCCTACCCTGGGGAAAAGACCTTGTATATTTACCCCATCCATTCCCTTCATGATTTTATAAACCTCTATAGTGTTACTCCTCAGCCTCTGAAGCTCCAGGGAAAAATGCCCAGCTTATCCAGCCTCTCTCTATAACTCCCTATCCCTCCAGTCCCAGCAACATCCTTGTAAATCCTTTACTTACCCTCCTAGTTTTAACAATATCCTTCCTATAAAAGGGTGACCAGAATTGTACGTAGTTTTCTGAAAGTGACCTCACTTCTCATCATCTACAAAGCACGGGGCAGGAGTATGATAGAATACTCCTCACTTGCCTGGGTGGGTGTAGCTGCAACAGCACTCAAGAAGCTTAGCACCATCCAGCCCACTTCATTGGCACCAATCCACTCCCTTCACCTCCAATGCTCAGTAGCAGCAGTGTGTACTACCTGCAAGATCCACAGCAGAATTTCACAAATGCTCCCATGTAGAAAGACAGGCAGCAGATAAATGGGTACAAATCCACCTGCAATTTCCCCTCCAAGCTTTTCACTATTCCCACTTGGAAATACGTTGCCATCTCTTCAGTGTCACTAGATCAAAGTCCTGAAACCTCCTCCCTAACAGCATTATGTGTCTCCCTATGACACATGGACACCAGCAATTCAAGAAGGCAGCTCACTACCACCTTCTTAAGGACAATGAGATGTAGACAATAAATGCTGGTCCAGACAGTGACACTTGTGTCCGATGAATAACTAATAATAATAAGTATAACCCATCTATGCTGGTGTTTCTGCTCCACATAAACCTCTTTCCACCTGTTTTTAATTCATCCTATTAATTATCCTTTTATCCCTTTCTCCCTCATGCTGTTACCTAGCTTCCCTTTCAATGCAGGTGCGCAATTTGCCTCAATCACTCAATGTGTGGTAGTAAGTTCCGCATTCTCACCTCTGTCTGACAAAAGAAGATTCTCCTGGTTTGCCTGCTGAATTTATTTGTGATTCAAGCAGATGCCTACAAGTTACATTGATCCACCATACAATCCACAGAGGCTTTAGTGATTTCAACTGATAAGCACGGTATCTATGATGAATTTGCCATCTCTGACATCCAAACAACTACAGGTCAATCAAAATCTCCCTGAAGTTTTACTGAACTTACTTCTCACACATTTTAACTTCAGCTTTCAGGACATCCATGCTGTTACCTGCGTTCCTGACGGATATGATGCTGGACGCTTAGAATGGAGCGCTCTTTTGCAGGCTGTCCTTCAAAGGATCCACTCAACATTCGCTGCCGAGTACAGGCCCTGTGGAAACCAAAGGAAATGGACACAAATATATTCTCAATGAGATCTCAATTGCATTCTCTTGCTAACACTGGATCAGAATAATCCATTTTGGATTCTGATTTGGGTGCAACTTGCATTGGTTTTATCAATTATGATTTTTCCATATAATCTAGTGCTCATACTCATTTACACATCATCAAAATCACATTCTTCCATGTCCCCAGTATAACTGCATTTTAAAATTTGATCATTTTTCCTTCAAGAAATTTTGCTTCAGAAAATATTCCTTGTTAGGTTTAAGACTTGTAACTTGGCAAAGTTTGACGAATACAGCAGCAAATCCTGAGATCACAAAAACGAAGGATTTAAATCTCAGCATCAGTCCAGCATCCGAGAATAATCCAATTTTAAACTGCTGAAAGTGACTTTGAGAAGATGTACAGAATAGTTTCTTAGTTAGGGGTACAGTAGTCAGCTTCTTGACAACTTCAAAAGAAAATTTCATTTGAAACCTGTCAGTGAATATTACTGAACTGCAGAGATCTGGTGCCATTGTTTGGAACTTACTTGATGACCCATAATTGATAGAAACTCTCAGTAATTAACTCACCCTGGGGGTATGATCAGCGTTGTTTGTAAGGCCCGTTTGGGGTGACCTTATAGAAGTCTATAAAATCATGAGGGGCATGGATAGGATAAAGCGATAAAGTCTTTTCCCTGGGGTTGGGGGAGTCCAGAACTAGCAGGCATAGGTTTAGGGTGAGAGGGGCAAGATATAAAAGAGACCTAAGGGGCAACTTTTTCATGCAGAGGGTGCTGCGTGAATGGAATTAGCTGCCAGAGGAAGTGGTGGAGGCTGGTATAATTACAACATTTAAAAGGCATCTGGATGGGTATATGAATAGGAAGGATTTGAAGGGATATGGGCCGGGTGCTGGCAAATGGGACTAGATTGCGTTGGGATATCTGGTTGGCATGGACGAGTTGGACCGCAGGGTCTGTTTCCATGCTGTACATCTCAAATACTCTATGACTCTAAAAGATCAAGCTGAATAGAAATTGTGCTTAAATTTTAGTGACTTGTTTTGCATTGATATCAAGGGAAAATCACTGAATAAAACAGCACATTGGAGTGGAAAGTATCATACTAACTACTAGAATTTTATTGGACATGAGTTTCTGTGCAACATTCCTGATGAAGGACGTATGCCCAAAACATTGATTCTCCTGCTTCTCGGATGCTGCCTGACCTGCTGTGCTTTTCCAGCAACACACTTTTTGACTCTGACTCTCCAGCATCTAGAGTCCTCACCATCTCCATGAGTTTCTGTACAGGAGTACTATCGTATTTCCCAAAATACGATTTTCACACTGATGTTAAAATATTAATCCCTAGTAAACAGCTCAAATGAAACTTAATCTTGTTAGAGTGAAACCTGAACAGTTTTATTACTGTGTATGCAAGTGATGACTATGCTTTGTTTTCACTGATTTGATGAAACGCTTATTCAGTAACTGTAGTCATTTCATACTTCATGTTCCCGGTTTACCTCCAACATAGTATGCCTTATAATGGAATCATTCCTAGTTTCTGTTAATAAGGGGCAGCTTTGAATGAATTATGCTCATGTAGGTTTTCCACACCTGACAGTGACATCATTCTGCTTCTCTCATTCTGCTTGTTAGATGGTGGCCTGACTTTTGACCATAACTGGTTAACAACTGGTAAACATCCCGTGCAATAGTTCATGCACTAAGAAAACTTGTTCTTTTTTCTGAGATGAGCTTGCATGCAGACTTATTCACAGAACCAGTTTTGCAATGAAAGAGGAAGATTGCGTGCAAATAAAGTTCAAAGCGATGGAAGCAACCAATACAGACAATCCTCTTGTGGAACAGGTGAAGAAAATGTTTAACATTATATAATTGCAAGTTGCTTTTACTGACCAAGAATCTACACCATTAGGTACTGTTAAAGGAAAATTGGTGCTTACAATTTTAATTACTGCATAAACTGCTCTCTTGAAAAGCATTTTGAGTGTTTCAAGATATTATGATGCTGTGAGGCTGGAATGTTGACATGATCCAAAGGTGTTTTCCCCAGTGTAAATATTTAAACAGCCACAGCATCAAATGGTCACATCAAAAAGTGCAACACTGAGGTAAGTAAACATTTATCATTCTTAATAATACATAGAGATAATACAAACACGCTCTAATTAGATTATTTCCAGCAGAATAAATCTTACCTGAGGATTTTATTTACTGCATTTTCCTTTTCAAGAAGATTCCGGGCACAGATACTGGAAACGGATCTTCGCAACTGTGAATAAACGTGAATACGAGAGGGAAATTAAACTGGAATTTCCGAAAAATCCAGGAGAGAGTTCATGTGGTTTAATCTTGCTGCAATTGATGAGAACGCCACAAAGACATCGGCTTATTACAATAAACAACCATTTACCTAAACCTGGGTAGAACCTTCTTTTATTGAGACTTCCTGTGGAGGAGGCTCTGAAAGTCGGATGTACTTCCATTTTGGGGGAAAGGTGGGTTGATTCGCACAATTATAGACTTTTCAGCCCATGCACGCCACCCTCCACTCCATGTTTCATACCTCTTTGAGTGCGCATTTGCATTGTTAGGTTATCATTGCAGAGGATTATCTGTCAGACACAGGTTTGGCCGCTGGACAATTCTATCAGACGCATCATGTACAATCAATGTCTATCACTTCACTGCAGCTGCCAATGTAGCACTATGAGTACCACAGAGCTACTGGCTCTCACATCTTTCAGTTTTCACACTAATAACATAAAAGCAGCTACAACACTCAACAGCTCACACACCATTACCTCACTGAGCTTTCTACACAACTAGGAGAGCATCCAAATACTTGAGCCTTTCACCAAAGGCTTGTCTTGGGGGGATAACGGCATAACAATAAAAGGATGGCTGTGGGATGAACACCTCAAGTATCTCAGGTAGACAAATCACAGAATGGTTTATTGATCTTTATCAGCTATTGCTCTTTGACAACACTGAACCATCGTACATTCAGGACATTTAACATGTAACTGCCCCACACCACATTCTTCCCTGTAGTAAGGCACATGAACAGTAACAGCTCTAACTAGCTATCTCTATCTGTGTCTATCAAGATGAAGGGCTTTTGCCCGAAACATCAATTTTCCTGCTGCCTGAACTGCTGTGCTTTTTCAGCACCACTCTAATCTAGACTCTGTGTCTATCAATACAGGCGCAATGCTATGTGCCCTTGGGAATGTCTCTTAATGCATCTCTCCTTCTGTGGGAGAACGTGCACAATAAGTGTGCCCAGAGAGAGATGGGGCAATGTCTGACATACGGCTCCTCACTTCCTTCAAGGATCAAGCTGCTGAGCTGGTAGGAGAGCAAGGCAATTGTGCCTGTGATGAGGGGAGATCAAATATCTCCAGCCGTCCAATGAGAAGGCCTCCAACCTGGAACTCTGCACATCAATCACCAGCATCTAAGTGAAGCGTTGGGTAAAGGTGGTGGCTCACAACTCTAACACATTTCTCTGTTGTTTTATGCAGCGCCCAGATTTCAACCCAAGCCCAAGATGAAAATAAAAGCCTTCAGGCCTGTCTCTCCCAACCTCTGGGTGTACTCTTCTGAGGAGCAACAGTCGTGAGGTGAAGAAGATGCACTATTAAGGTCTTCCACCCCACCCTCCATTAGGTCAGAGACATTCACCTCAGGGGGTCATGAAGCTAGAGTGGGCTTGGGATCCCATACAGTATGAACACCAGCACAGGGCTAGAAGAGGAAAGAACAGCTAAGGTATCTGACACTCAGAGGGCTGGAAAGGATTCTGGGTCATCCAAGATGGAGGACGGAAAAAATGTCTGACTGTAACAGCTACTCCTACTTTGAGGTATTTTAGGTGTTGGAGGTGATTTCCTTGAATTCCAGGAGCAGCAATTACTGCTTCATATGTTGTTGCATTGTTTTGTCAAAACTTTGTCAAAACAACAGCACTTTTAAAAGGGAGAAAAACAGGCAAAGGAAGCAAATGGTGAGGTCAGTGCAGGAGAGGGAGAGAGAGAGAGAAAGAAACTGACACCACAGTGTACCTCCACAGTTATTGCCTTTGCTGTTTGAATTCATGTATCGGGGATGCGTCGGGGAAAATTAACAAACAGTGAAATTCACAACTGATCTTGGAGGAACTGTTTGGGCGAAGTCAGAGCACAGAATCAGATAAATGAAAAGTTTTAAGTGTGGCCTACAGAAAGTCTGCAGTAGTGAGTAAAGTGGGTTCCTTCTTGATAATATGATTTTTGAGATATGTCACTTGATTAAACTTAAAATATAAGCTATAAGTATTAATTTAACCTGGACCAGTGTTATGTACAGGAATAAGATGGGGTTATTTTCTGGGTCTGTAGATTGTGTAGGAACAAAAATGGCCTTTAGTAGAGTGATATGCGCTTCTTGTCAGATGTGGGAGTTTAAGAAAAGTTTACGGGTCACTGTGGATTATATCTGCCATAAATGCTGTTGGTTGCGAATCCTATCAGATCAAATGGATCGGTTGGAGAGGTGATTAGGGGCAATGAGGAATTTGCAACATAAACGGTATGTGATGGATGGCAGTTATAGGAAGGGGGGAAAGTCACAGGTACAGTCACATAGAGGGGTTAACTCCAGGAAAGGTAAGAGAGGTAGGCAGTTAGTGCAGGAGTCTTCTGTGGCTATCCCCATTTCAAACAAGTATGCTGTTTTGGAAAATGTAGAGGGTGATTGATTCACAGGGGAACGTAGCACGAACAGCCAAGTTCCTGGTATTGAGACTGGCTGTAATGCATTGAGGGGTACGTCTGGTTCCAAGAGATCGATTGTGTTAGGGGACTCTCTAGAGAGAAATGTGTTAGTGTTGTAAGCTACCACCTTTACCCAACGCTTCACTTGGATGCTGGTGCTTGATGTGCAGAGTTCCAGGTTGGAGGCCTTCTCATTGGACGGCTGGAGATATTTGATCTCCCCTCATCACAGACAGACGTTTCTGTGGCCAGCAGCGAAAAATCAGAATGTTATGTTGCTTCCCTGGTGCCAGGATCAAGGATGTCTTAGAGAGAGTGCAGAATGTTCTCAAGGGGGAGAGGGATAAGCAAGAAGTCATTGTCCACATTGGAACCAAAGACATAGGAAGGGAAAAGGTTGAGATTCTGAAGGGAAATTACAGAGAGTTAGGCAGGAGTTTAAAAAGGAGGTCCTCCAGAGTAGTAATATCTGGATTACTCCCGGTGCAACGAGCTAGTGAGGGCAGGAATAGAAGAATAGAGCAAATGAATGCATGGCTGAGGAGCAGGTGTATGGGAGAAGGATTCACATTTTTGGATCATTGAAACCTGTTTTGGGGTAGAAGTGACCTGTACAAGAAGGACAGATTGCACCTAAATTGGAAGGGGACTAATATACTGACAGGGAGATTTGCTAGAGCTGCTCAGGAGGATTTAAACTAGTGAGGTGGAGGGTCAGACCCAGGGAGATAATGAGGAAAGAGATCAGTCTGAGACTGGTACAGTTGAGAACAGAAGCGAGTCAAACAGTCAGGGCAGGCAGGGACAAGGCAGGACTAATAAATTAAACTGCATTTATTTCAATGCAAGGGGCCAAACAGGGAAGGCAGATGAACTCAGGGCATGGTTAGGAACATGGGACTGGGATATCATAGCAATTACGGAAACATGGCTCAGGGATGGGCAGGACTGGCAGCTTAATGTTCCAGGATACAAATGCTACAGGAAGGATAGGAAGGGAGGCAAGAGAGGAGGGGGAGTGGCATTTTTGATAAGGGATAGCATTACAGCTGTGCTGAGGGAGGATATTCCCAGAAATACATCCAGGGAAGTTATTTGGGTGGAACTGAGAAATAAGAAAGGGATGATCACCTCATTGGGATTGTATTATAGACCCTCTCAGGGAAATTGAGAAACAAATTTGTAAGGAGATCTTGTAAGAATAATATGTAAGAATTTGTAAGAAGAATTTGTAAGAATAATAGGGTGGTTATGGTGGGGGATTTTAACTTTCCAAACATTGACTGGACTGCCATAGTGTTAAGGGTTTAATTGGAGAGGAATGCGTTAAGTGTGTACAAGAAAATCTTCTGATTCTGTGGATGTACCTACTAGAGAAGGTGCAAATCTTGACCTATTCTTGGGAAATAAGGCAGGGCAGGTGACTGAGGTGTCAGTGGGGGAGCACTTTGGGGCCAGCGACCATAATTTTGTTAGATTTAAAATAGTGATGGAAAAGGATAGACCAGATCTAAAAGTTGAAGTTCTAAATCGGAGAAAGGCCAATTTTGACAGCATTAGGCAAGAACTTTCAAAAGCTGATTGGGGGCAGATGTTCGCAGGTAAAGGGACGGCTGGAAAATGGGAAGGCTTCAGAAATGAGATAACAAGAATCCAGAGAAAGTATATTCCTGTTAGGTTGAAAGGAAAGGCTGGAAGGTTTTGGGAATGCTGGATGACTAAAGAAATTGAGGGTTTGGTTAAGAAAAAGAAGGAAGCATATGTCAAGTATAGACAGGCTGGATCGAGTGAATCCTTAGAAGAGTATAAAGGCAGTAGGAGTATACTTAAGAGGAAAATCAGGAGGAGAAAAAGGGGACATGAGAAAGCTTTGGCAAATAGAATTAAGGAGAATCCAGAGGGTTTTTACAAATATATTAAGGATAAAAGGGTAACTAAGGAGAGATTCGGGTCCCTCAAAGAATAGCAAGGCGGCCTTTGTGTGGAGCCGCAGAAAATGGGGAAGATACTGAACGAGTATTTTGCATCAGTAATAATTGTGGAAAAGGATATACATATAGATTGTAGGGATATAGATGGTGACATCTTGCAAAATGCCCATATTACAGAGGAGGAAGTGCTGGATGTCTTGAAAAGCATAAAGGTGGATAAATCCTCAGAGCCTGATCAGGTGTACCCGAGAACTCTGTGGGAAGCTAGAGAAGTGATTGCTGGGCCTTTTGATGAGATATTTGTATCATTGATTGTCACAGGTGAGGTGCTGGAAGACTGGACTTTGGCTAACGTGGTGCAACTGTTTAAGAAGGGTGGGAAGGACAAGCCAGGAAACTATAGACCACTGAGCCTGACGTCGGTGGTGCACATGTTGTTAGAGGGAATCCCGAGGGACTGGATGTACATGTATTTGGAAAGGCAAGGACTGATTAGGGATAGTTAACATGGCTTTGTGCATGGGAAATCATGTCTCTTTTGAAGAAGTAATGAAGAGGATTGATGAGGGCAGAGCAGTAGATGTGATCTATATGGACTTCAGTAAGGTGCTCAACAAGGTTCCCCATGGGAGACTGGTTAGCAAGGTTAGATCTCACAGAATATAGGGAGAACTAGCAATTTGGATACAGAACTGATTCAAGGGTAGGATACAGAGGGTGGTGGTGGAGGTTTTTTTTTCAGACTGGAGGCCTATGACCAGTGGAGTGCCACAAGGATCGGTGCTGGGCCCTCTACTTTTTGATATTTATATAAATGATTTGGATGTGAGCATAAGAGGTGCAGTTAGTAAGTTTGCAGATGACACCAAAATTGGAGATGCAGTGGACAGCGAAGAGGGTTACCTCGGATTACAACAGGATCTTGATCAGATGGGCCAATGGGCTGAGAAGTGGCAGATGGAGTTTAATTCAGATAAATGCGAGGTGCTGCATTTTGGGAAAGCAAATCTTAGCAGGACTCATACACTTAATGGGAACGTCCTAGGGAGTGGTGCTGAACAAAGAGACCTTGGAGTGCAGGTTCATAGCTCCTTGAAAGTGGAGTTGCAGATAGATAGGATAGTGAAGAAAACATTTGGTATGCTTTCCTTTATCGCTCAGAGTATTGAGTACAGGAGTTGGGAGCTCATGTTGCGGCTGTACAGGACATCGGTTAGGCCACTGTTGGAATATTGTGTGCAATTCTGGTCTCCTTCTTATCAGAAAGATGTTGTGAAACGTGAAAGGGTTCAGAAAAGATTTGAGTTATAGGGAGAGGCTGAACAGGCTGGGGCTGTTTTCCCTGGAGTGTTGGATGCTGAGGGGTGACCTTATAGACGTTTACAAAATTATGAGGGGCATGGATAGGATAAATAGATAAAGTCTTTTCCCTGGGTTGGGGGACTCCAGAACTAGACGGCATAGGTTTAGGATGAGAGGGGAAAGATATAAAAGGGACCTAAGGGGCAACTTTTTCATGCAGAGGGTGGTATGTGTATGGAATGAGCTGCCAGAGGAAGTGGTGGAGGCTGGTACAATTGCAACATTTAAGAGGCATTTGGATGGGTATATGAATAGGAAGGGTTTGGAGGGATATTTGCTGGGTGCTGGCAGGTGGGACTAGATTGGGTTGGGATAACTGGTTGGCATGGATGGGTTGGACTGAAGGGTCTGTTTCTGTGCTGTACATCTCTATGATTCTATGACACTATGACTGCTGGGGAACAGCCCCCTGCGGTGTCCAGAATAATAACAAGTCTTTGGATTCGGCTGTTAATGAGCTGATGGTATTATGGTAATCAGGGGATCAAGTAGCAGATAACAAATGTAATAACAATTGTAACCTGCTGTCAGGAAACTGGTTTCTTGCCTCCTGGACAAGTAATCTTCCCCCCACACCCCCACCACACACAAGCTTCTAAAAGCTCCAGTGGTCCCAGAAGATTCCACCCTGTGTCACAAGTTATTTTTTCCAACACTGCTCTTTGTATTCATGCTCCTGGCTTCCATTGCTTCTTGTTAACCTTGGCATCATATGCAATGACTCTGGGCTAGACTGTCCTCCAGTGTATTGGTTAGATAAGACTGAGGTGTTCAAAATAATCTGGGCAGAGTATCGAGAGGAAGTCTGTTTCAGTTGACAGAAAAGTTAAGAATCAGTGGGCACTGTTTGGAGATGAATAGCAAAATAAAAACAAAGTTAACATGGGGAAATCTACCTGGACCCAGTGTAAGTTTAGGATCAGGAATATACAGGCTGAGATTGTGTGAGGCAGTTTCAAACATTGGTTAATTTTGTGAAAAGAAGATGTTTACAGGACTACAGTGACAAGGCAAGAGAGTGGAATTAGCTAAACCGATGTCGTAGAGAACTGGTACAGAGACGATGGGCCAAATGGACTGCTCCCTTGCTGTAACCACTCTATATTAAACACATTTTAATACCACATGATCTATGATAATTGAGGCCTTTCTTGGGAGCCCAAGTGCACAGACTGGAGAATAATACCAGGCTGGGAGACAGGGAGGATTGCAGATGCTGGAGCTCAGAGTTGAGAGTGTGTTGCTGGAAAAGCACAGCAGATCAGGCAGCATCCGAGGAGCAGGAAAATTGATGTTTTGGGCCGGAGCCCTTCACCAGGAAAGGGAGGAGGAAGCTGGTACTTCTAGTGCAGGAAGTGCTAAATGGTGAAGGCTGATGTCCTCTGAAGTGCAGTAGTCCATGTTCAAGTAACGCTTTCCAGGCTTGGGTTGATGAGTAATGTTCATGCACAAGTGTCAGCAATGACCATCTCCATCATGGGAGTGTCCAACCATTGTTCCTCGTTATTCAATGGTACTACCATCTCTGAATCATCCACTATCAATATTGCGAGCATTACCATCCATGGTAAACTCAACTGCATTAGTCATAGAAATACTGTGGCTACAAGAGAAGCTCAGAAGCTCAGAAGCCCACAGCCAGTAACTCAACTCCTTATTTCCCAGAGCCTGTCTACCATCGATAATGCACAAGTCAGAAGTGTGATGGAATACTCCCCATTTGCCTGGTTGAATGTAGTTCCGACCACTCTCAAGTAGCTTGTTACCATCCAGAACAGCCCACTTGATAGGCACCACATCCACAAACATTCACTCCCTCCACCACTGATACTCAGCAGCAGCAATGTGTACCATCTACAAGATGAAGAAATTCACAAATGCTTGTTAGACAGCACCTTCTAAATTCATGGCCACTTCCACCTGGAAGGACAAGGACGGCAGATACATGGGAACACTGCGACCTGCAAGTTCCCTGCAAGTGTCACATCGTCCTGACTTGAAACTAGATCGCTGTGCCTTCACTGCCACTGAGTCAAAATGAACCCTGCCACAGCATTGTAGGTGTATCCATGCCAAATGGACAGCAGTGGTTTAAGTAGGCAGCTCACCACCACCTTCTCAAGAGCAATTAGGGTGAGGAAATAGATGCGGGCCCAGCTAGCAAAGGCCACATCCCCCTGAATGAAGAAAGAAAATCCCATGGTCACCATACCAAAGTGGAGAGGCATTTTCTTTCCCAGCTTCTTGGCTACTATGTACCTCCCGAATGACATCACAGAAAACAGATTATCTGCTTACCAGCACTCTACTGCTTCTACTTACTGTGATCCACTCAACTGCTGAATTTCCGACATCTCAAAAAAATACCGTAAATTGCTTTGGGACATTCTGAGGTTGTTAAAATCCTTTCAAACTTATGTAATTTTCAAAAGCATTGAGCAATTTTCTGGAAATCAATGGTTACAACATTGTTCTAAAGGAAAAGGTCAACGCTGGGAATAAAACATGTGCACCTTCTGATTGATTTTTTTCAGAAATCAGAACTGTATTTTATACGAGCATCATTGCTCCGGTTTTACCTTCTGATCTATATACTTGTTATCTTCGATACAAGACCGTTTGGAATGGTCACATGATGATGAAGCTGAAGGCAACCTACGGAGCAAACAACTTGTGTCTTGCTGTTGACGATCAATGAACTGCTTCATAAAACTTTCTCTAAAATATAAGCATTGAGATAGGAAGAGAAATAAAACTCCATTGTCAAGTAACAGATGCCATTAATGATGGGGAGTTACAGATATGCAAATTATTTCCTGTTCCGTCTCATGTATTGTCTTTGTAGAGTCAACAATTCTCACTCACCTCTTTCTCATAAACTCATACAGCGCGGAAACAGACCCTTCGGTCCAACCAATCTATGCCGACCATAATCCCAAACTAAACTAGTCCCACCTGGCTGCGCTTGGCCCATATCCCTCCAAACATTTCTTATTCATATACTGATCTAAATGTCTTTTAAATATTGTGACTGCATTAATCAGTTTCTCTGGAAGTTCATTCTACATGTAAACCACTCTGTGTGTAAAAATATTGCCCCTCATGTCTTCTTTAAATATTTCTCCTTTTGCCTTAAAAATATGTCCCCTCGTCTTGAAATCCCCCACCCTAGGGAAAAGTCACCTGACATTCACCTTATTTATACCCCGCATTATTTTATAAACCTCTCCTCTCAACCTCCTACACACCAGCAAAAAAAGTTCCAGCCTATCCTGCCTCTCTTTATATTTCAAACCCAGCAGCATCTTGGTAAATCTTTTCTAAAGCCTCTAGGGTTTAATAATATTCTTTCTATGTTAGGAGGACCAGAACTGGACATGGTACTCCAGAAGAGGTCTCAATAATGTCCTGAAGATCTCAACTTAACCTCCCAGCTCCTACATTCAAAGGCCTGAGCAATGAAGGCAAGCATGCTGAAAGAGTTATGTATCGTTGATATTTTCTACATCAGACAGCTGTACACATTTGATATCAAGCATATTCAGCACACACATTCACTGATATTTGGATATTAAGGAATGAAAGGTTATGGAAATTGTATTGAGGCAGAAGAATAGCCATGATCTTTTTGAATAACAGAGAGGACTCTGTTACTCCTGCTCTGATCATGTGCATTTTTAAAATTCAAATAGTGTAGACTCAGAAACAGAACGGTATTTTAACTGGGTACATGCTAGGCTATCAATTTGGTAGAAGTGTAAAATATTTGTTAAATGATGAGAGATCTGGATGTCCTTGATCATCAGTCACTGAAAGCTAGCATACAGGTGAAGAGAGCAATTCAGACAGCAAACAAGAGGATTTGAATTCAGGAACAAACAACTTCTGCAGCATGGTGGCTCAGTGGTCAGCACTGCTGCCTCATAGTGCCAGGAACCTGGTTCGATTCCACCTTCGGGCGACTGTCTGTGTGGAGTTTGCACATTCTCCCCAAGCCTGCATGGGTTTCCTCTGGGTGCTCGGTTTTCCTCACATAGTCCAAAAATGTGCAGGTTAGGTGGATTGATCATGCTAAATTGTCCAGCGATGTGCAGGCTAGGTGGGTTAGCCATGGGAAATGCAGGGTTACAGGGAAAGGGTCTGTCTTGATGGAATGCTCTCCAGAAGGGTCAGCGTGGACTTGCTGGGCTGAATGGCCTACTTCTACTCTGTAGGGATTCAGTGATTCTAATTGTGTAGAACATAGTGGGACTGCTCCTCGGAGAATTGTGTGCAGTTTTAGACCCATTGCCTAAGGAAAGATATAATTGTCATCCAAAATGTGCCCAGAATTATTCCTGGGGGTGGGACTGTTGTATGAGGAAATCTTGAGCAGACTTGGCCTGTGTATACTGAGTGTTTAGAAGAGTGACAAGCGATCTTATAGAAACTTACAAAATTCTTTAAGGGATTGATAGAGTCGATGCAGAAAGCAAATTTCTTTTGGTTGTGGAGTCCACAACCGGGGGTCACAAGCTCAGAATAATAGGCAAGATATTTAGGACTGAGATGAGGAAGAACTTCTTTATTCTGAGAGCAGGAAATCTTCGAAATTCTCCAACCCAGACGGCTGTGGAAGCTCAGTCATTAAACAAGTTCAAGACGGAGACCAATAAACTTATGGTTACTAATGATATCAAGGCGAGTGGGGATAATGTAAAAATATGGCATTGAGGTGGATGGTCAGCCATGATCTGGAATGGGAGAGCAGGCATGAGGGGCTGAATAGTCAACTCTTGGTCCTGTGTTCCTGTGTCCCAATTTTGAACTATATTGATTTAAATTTAAACTAATATTGAAACACATTTTCACTGACCTTAGAAACAGAAGGGCTTTTTAATCTGTTTGAAAATATTAGAATGAGTGGAAGCCTGATAAAGACTTTACTCTGATGAAGGCTTTTGATGGGGGTACATTTATAGAAGCAGTATCCATTGGTCGACCAATGAGAATAAGCATCATAAATATAAAATACTCTCATTAAAAAAGATGTTGACAAAGTCTTTCATCTTTCCCTCATCAGGACAAACACAAGAATTTCAAATATCAAACTATTACCATAATTTCTACTAAAGAAGAGGGAGCTGATTGGTTGGCAAGGGGATTCTGACTGGATGTGACATTGATAAGGGGAAAGCAATGGATAACTATAAGTTCCCCAAGTTCCTGGATAATTCTAAAGAGATGCCAGACTTGAAGATATTCTTTTTGTTTGTAAAGAATGGATCCTTATATATTAGTGTATATCGATTCTAGTGAGCGTAAATGAGCCATTCTATGAGACAAAAAGCTTTTACAATGTGACTCACTTTTCAGAAATATTCAAATTGTGCACTACAGATAAATACAAGATCGTCACTAATCAATCCACCATGGAATTCAGGATAAGCATTTATACAAAATATGTGGTAGAAACAGTTTCTTTTTATTTACACTATCAAAACCTTTCAGAATTGCGAACAACCCTGCACCATTTCAAAGGCTTTTATATCCCCATTGAAGAGTGAAGCACAGAATTGGGCTGGTTTTATAACAGGTGCCTGATTTACAATGTCAGACTTATTACTAGGTATCAAAAGTCAAAATCTACTCTGGCTTGGATTCAGGGCAAACATTTCCTAAACTATTATCAACACTTACCTTATTCTGGGAACTGAAAAATCTGACGGCAATTTTGATATCTTCACCATCTGTGGTCTGTTTGGGAACTTTTCAAAGATCCGTAAACGAAGTGGAAGCTTTTCTTTGGTGTCAGCATTGGCTTCACTCTGTTTAAGCTGAAATTAAAATATGACATTATAGATATTATGATCAATGCAATATCCTTATTTTTACAAATAATCTCAGAACGTAAACATCACTGTTGCCCATTCTTCAGTGACCTTGGAATAATGTTGGCTAGCTGCCCTCTTGAAAGCCTGCTCTTCATATAGAGTCATGGAGTCCTATCACATGGAGACAGGCCATTTGGTCCAAACTGGGTCCATGCCAATCAAAATGTCCGTCCACGCTAAACCCCATTTCTCTGCACTTGGTCCATATTCTTCTAATCCTTTCCTATCCATATACTTGTCCAAATGCCTTTTAAATGTTGTTAATGTACCTACCTCAACCACTTCTGCTGGCAACTCATTCCGTATGCGTACAACCCTCTGTGCAAAAACGTTGTCTCTTGGGTTCTTTCCCCTCTAACCTTAAACTGATGCCCATTAGTCCTCAATTCCCCAATCCTTGGAAAAAGACTCAGTTCATTCACCCTATCCATGCCTCTTTTGATCTTATACACTTCTATAAGATCTCCCCTTAGTCTCCTGCGCTCTAAAGAAAGAAGTCTAACTTGTCCAACCTCTCCCAATAACTCAGACCCTTGAGTCCTGGCAACATCCTTGTAAATTTCTTCTGCACTCTTTCCAGTTTAATACCATCTTTCCAGTAGCAAAGTGACCAAAACTGAACACAATAATCCAAGTGTGGCCTCACCAACGT
Organism: Chiloscyllium plagiosum; assembly: GCF_037043375.1. Taxonomy (NCBI): domain Eukaryota; kingdom Metazoa; phylum Chordata; class Chondrichthyes; order Orectolobiformes; family Hemiscylliidae; genus Chiloscyllium; species Chiloscyllium plagiosum. Next base: position 18,460,845 of record NW_028270144.1, on the reverse strand, counting down.
CCTGTACGACTGAAACATTACTTACAAAGTTCTATACTCAATGCCCTGACTGATGAAGGCCAGTGTGCCAAAAGCTTTCTTCACTGCCCTGTCTACATGCGATTCTGCTTTCGGAGAACCATGTACCTGAACTCCACTACACTCCTTAAGGCCCTACCATTCACCATGAAACCTTTGCTTTGATTTGACTTTCCCAAATACAAGACCTCACACTTACCCATATTAAACTCCATTTGCCATTTCTCGGCCCACTTCCCCAACTGAAGTGTTGGGGGGTTTGTGGGCTACCATGATGCCAAGAGGTATGAGTAGTCTGGCAGTCATTTCTGAGATGTCCTTGATTTCAGGGAGAGTGGCCAGGGTTTCTGGACGTGTTTTGTTTGCTTGTTTGGGTTGGTTGCTGAGAAATGTGTTCATTGGTTACCCATTCTTTTTGAATATGCTGCAAAGGTTTTTTTCCTTTGCTCTATATAGTTCCTTTGTGCTGCAGTGTGTGTTGGCTCATTGGCTCATTCTGATGCAGCTTCATTTGTGGGTGTTGGGATGATTGCTTCTGTAGTTCAATATTTGGTCTGGATGTGTTGTTTTCCTGTAGACACTGGTTTGAAGTTCACAATTAGCTGTTCACTCTACTGTGACATCTAGGAATTCAGTTTGTTGTTATTTTCCTCCTCTTTAGTGAATTTTATGTCAGTAAGGATATTATTGATGATCTTGAAGATTTCCTCTAATTTGTTTCATTTAGTGATGACAAAGATGTCATCCATGTAGCAGACCCAAAGTTTGGGTTGGATGGTTGGCAGAGCTGTTTGTTTGAGTCTTTGCATTACTGCCTCTGCTAAATTCATGGAAGAGGAGGTAAAGAAACAACAAACGGCCATCCCTTGACATCACGAACCCAAGGAAACCTGAACACATAAATAGAAAGCAGGGCATAACACCAGTGCTTCACCACAGGCTCATTGATGATGTTACTTAGTATGGCGATGAAACGTCACCTTCCAGCTCAGCAAGCAAACTTACAGCCAGAAGCTTAATCTGAGTTAGAAATCTTCTGAAAACTCACTAACCTTCATGCATTTTAATACGTCCAACACCTCCTCTACTGTGATATCCCCAAGATATCCCAAGTCTTCATGTTTTTCTCCATGGTAAACACAGAGGAGAAATATTTATTGAGGACCCCACCATGTCCTGCAGTTCCACACATACATATCCACTTTGGTCCTTGAGAGGTCCTATTCTCTCTATAATTATTCTTTTTCCTTTATCCTACTGAAACAATCTCTTTGGATCCACCCTAATCTTCTCAGCCAAGGGTATCTCGTTCCCCCTTTTCACCCTCCTGATTTCCTTCTTTAGTAAACTCCTGTATCCCCTAGATACCTCCAGGGATTCCCTTGATCCCAGTTACCCATACTTGAGCCGTGCTTCCTTCTTTTTTCTAATCAAAGCCTCAATATTGCTTGTCATCCAGGGTTCCTGCAAACATTGCCCTCACCCTCACATGAAAGATAAACCCTGAACTCTAGTTATCTCACTTCTAATGGCCTCTCACTTGCCAGAGGTTCTTTTACCTGCAAACAAACTATGAAAATTCACTTTGCCCCAATTTAGAACTTGAACCTATGGACCAGTATTGTCCCTCTCCATATCTATTTTAAAATTAATAGAACTATGATCACTGGTCCTAAAGTGCTTCCCCATTGTCACCTCTCCTGCCCTATTTTCGAACAGAAGGTCGAGTTTTTAGATTAGATTCCTTACAGTGTGGAAACAGGCCATTTGGCTCAACAAGTCCACACCGACCCTCCAAAGAGTACCCACCCAGACCCATTCCCCTACTCTATATTTACCTCTGACTAATGCACCTAACATTATGGGCAATTTAGCATGTCCAATTCACCTGACCTGCACATCTTTGGATTGTGTGGGGAAACTGGAGCACCTGGAGGAAACCCACGCAGACACGGGGAGAATGAGCAAACTCCACACAGACAGTCATGCGAGGCGGGAATCGAACTTGAGTCACTGGTCCTGTGAGGCAGCAGTCCAACCACTGAGCCACCATGCTGCCCCTTCCCGCGTAGGAACCTCTGTATACTGCTTGAGGAAACTTTCCTGAATGCACTTAACATGTTCCACCCCTTATGGTACATGTATTTCCCCAATGCTGTTTCAGATTTTGACTCAGTCAATGAGATGATCATTCTTCAGTTGTTATTGGGTGTTCTGCATCTTTTCAGGGTATTGTTATTAAAGATTATTCATTAGTATAGAGTCATAGAGTCATACAGCATGGAAGCAGATCCTTCGGTCCAACCAGTCCATGTCGAACTATATCCCAAACTAAACTGGTCTCACCTGCTTGAGTTTGGCCCATATTCCTCCAAACCCTTCTTATTCATGAACTTATCCAAATGTCTTTCAAACATTGTAACTGTATCTGCATTCACCACTTCCTCAAAAGTTCATTCCACACGTGAGCCATTCCCTGTGTAAAAAAGCTGCCTTTCATTTTCTTTTTAAAATCTTTCTCTTCCCACCATAAAAAATTGTTCCATTGTCTTGAAATCTGCACATGGGGAAAGGAAACTTGCCATTCATCTTATCTACACCCGTCATGATTTTATAAAGTTCTATAAGGTCACTCCTCAATCTCATACTCTCCAGTGAAAAAGGTCCCAGCCTATCCAGCCCTCCTTATAACTCAATGCTCCATTCCTAGCAACATCTCGGTAAATCTCTTCTGAACCCTCTCCAGCTTAATAATATCCTTACTATCACAGGGCAATCAGAACTGCACACAGTACTCTGGAAGAGGCCTCACCAATGTCCTGTACAACTTCAACATGATGTCCCAACTCCTATACTCAAAGATCTGAGCAATGAAGGCAAGCATGCTGAATGCCTTCTTAACCACCCCGTCTAAACATCAAAGATTTGTGTACCTGAACCCTTAGGTCTCTTTGTTCAACAACACTACCCAAGGCCTTACATTTAATTGTATAAGTCCTGCCCTTGTTTGTTTTATCAAAATGCAGTACCTCACATTTCTCCAAATTAAACTCCATTTGCCACTCCTCAGCCCATTGACTCAAGTGATCAAGATCTCTTGTAATCTCAGTGCTTAAAATTGCTCTGATGGTTGGACCAGGAGAGACAAGATATTGGAGGGTTTTGACAATTATGGAAAGTTTTAAAGGAAGGCATTGCCTAACCATGGAGTTAAGTAAGATTCTGCAGCAATAGACTTCAATTGCAAGTTGTGCTGTAACAGTTGCTCCCAACTCCAATATATTGACAGGCACGTTAGGGTCAGTAAGCATTCTGGAATTTACAGGCATAACTATAGGACATGGGTCAGTGGAAACTGTGATTAAATAACACAGTGCCCTGGGTAGGCAACATCCACAGTGTTATGTCCATTCTGGGACTCATTAGGGAAATGTTTGTGTCTCAAGCTAGTCCAAAGTAATGTCACGAGATTGATCTGAATTGATCCAATCTGATTTCAAGCTCTTTCCTTTGAGAAAGATTTCAAGCTCTTTACTTTCCATGAAGAATACTGATAAATGGTGATACCAATAGTCTTGGTCATATGCACAGAGGGAAGCTACTGACAAATTCAAGAACAATTTCTGAAATTGCAAGGCATAATAGTTAGGCTTAAAATTAGCTTGACTGATTTTTTTTGATAATTGTGTTACTTCTGTGAATTATGTTGTAAACGTAGTTTTTAAGTCGTATGTCAGTCAGTGGTACAGAAAACAACAGATTTGATGGGTTAGTTTAGTGGTGATTACCAATTTATGAACAGAACCATTAAAAGTTTTAGCCAATGGACATTCTTATTAATCATGGATGGTCTATAATCTTTGCTAATGGTCTAACAGATGATACTTTTGGTTTATTTTCGGTCAGTTGAAGAAATTGATGCTCGGGTTGTAGGATCCTTGCAGCACAGTAGTAGCAGCTTTACCTCTGCACCGGGAGGTCTAGGTTTAAGTCCTATCTGTTCCAGAGATGTAACATAACATCTCAAATTAGGCTGACGAGAAAACATCTGTGTTTGGTCAAAATTGGAGTTCTGTCAGTAATCTATCTTGACAGATAAAGGTCACTTGATGAGATTATGAGAAATTAGTTAACATTTTAACTAACAGTTGAGGATGAATTAAATTCAGTTCATCAAATAAATCTAAAATAAAACTCTAGTATCAATAATGGTGACATTGCTTAATGGGAATGTTGTTTATGTCCTTTAGAGCTGAAAATCTCTATCCTTGCCTGGTCTCGTCAATACCTGATTCCAAACCCACAGCAATGCAGCTAGTGTTAACTACTCTCTGACATGGCATAACAGGCCACTTTGTAATACAAGACTGCTCTTATGGCGCAGTGGTAGTGTCCCTGTCCTTGAGCCAGGAGGCTTGGGTTCAAGCCCCACTGAATCAGTGGGTACCATAATATCTCTGAACAAGTTGATTAGAAATACCTACAAATCCACTATGAAAATGTCGCCACTGAGCACTGTCACCACCAGAGCTCCAATTCTGCGGACAGGGGGGCAAATATGGCATCCTGCATTTAACCACATGGACTGCATCAGTTCATGACTGCGCCATTTTGTTCTCAAGTAAAATAAGAACAGTCAGTCAATAAACCAGTGATACAGAACCCACAAAAGTTAAAAGAACTTCAATAACTTTGCTGCATTCTTAAGAAAAGTATATCCTGCAGGTTTGTGAGATGGATACAAAGAATCTGCAAAGTGAAACAATAGGAGTGCGTAAAAACTGGCAACTGGGATTCAATATGGGAAAATGTGAGTTATGGGGAGAAGGTGGGATGTTCTTCGGAGGGTTGCTGTAGACTTCATGGTCCAAATGGGTGCTTTCTGCATTGTAACGTTTCTATGATTCCTCAGGAAAGTGACCAAGACACCAGCTGAAAAAGGAGTTCAGCAGTTCAGAGTTCAGGTACAGTGTTTCACTCTCTCTAAAGAAATCTACCGTTCACTTTTCTCAAGAAAATATGTGCTTTTTCCTTCCAATTCCTTCCCAAGGAATTTCCATGTCCGCTTTTTATTCATCAGAATGCACAACTCGGGAGGACCAATAGCAATGTGTAATGACTTCAATATTTTATAGCTATTAACAAGGCCTGACTTGAGACAATATTTTTATCCATATTCATTGGCTGGTTTTTACACATGGACAGCTTTAAGTAGCCTTTTTTCCAGTGAGAAGTTTTGATTTTGTTAGAATTATTGATGAAAGAAAAACCCAAAATCATATACTTAAAGTATTTTATCAATGAAAGTATTAATTTGATGGCACATATTTTGCAGGTCCTTCTTATAATTAATAATTGGAAGACTTGCATTTAAAGGGCATTTTTGGACACAGAAAGCGCTTTGCAGTCAATGAAGTATAGATGAATAATTGTCACTGTTGTCAGGCAGGAAATGTTGGACAATTTGTGCTCAGCAAGCTCCCATAAACAGCAATGTGATAAGAACCAGATAATCCTTTTGTTTTAGAAAGTGATGTTGAGTGAGTGATAAATATTGACCAGAATACCAGAGAACATCCCTGCTCTTCTTCAAAATAGCATCATAGAATTCTTTCTGTGTGGAAACAGGCCATTCAGTCCACACTAACCCTCCAAACAGCATCCCACCCAAAACCCAACCTCTATAATTCCCATGGCCAATCCACCTAATTTACTCATCCCAGACACTACGGGCAATTTAGCACGGCCAATCCACCTAACCTGCACATCTCTTTTAATTCATTCAAGGGATGAGGCATCGCTGGCTAGGCCAGTGTTTATTGCCATCCCTAATTGCCCAGAGGGTAGTTAAGAGTCAACTGCATTGCTGTGGGTCTAGAGTCACATGTAGACCAGACCAGGTAAGGATGGCAGTTTCCTTCCCTGAAGGACATAAGTGAACCAGATGGATTTTTCCAACAATGGTCATCATTTGGTCTTCATGGTCATCACTACACGCTTAACTCCAGTTTTTTGTTGAATTCAAATTCCACCATCTGCCATGGTGGGATTCGAACCCAGTCCCCAGAACACTACCTCGGTCTCTGGATTGACAGTCCAGCGATAATACCACAAGATCACTGCCCCCCCTCCTCTTTGGGCTGTGGGAGGAAACTGGACCACCCAATGGAAGCCCACACAGATACAGGGAGAATATCCAAACTCCACACAGAGAGTTGCCTGAGGGTGGCACTGAACCTGGGTCCCTAGCATTATGAGACAGCAGTTCTAACCACTGAGCCACTGATGCTGCCCTAGCATCATAGATTCCTTTACATTCACCTGATAAGGCTTCCAAAATTGAAACAACATAGAATCATACAGAATAGAAGAACCCTATTCACCCCACCAGGTCAGTCAAGACTCTTTAAATTATCCAATAGTTCAAGTCACTACCCTTCCCACAGCACTGTAAAGTTTTCCACTTCAATTATTTATCCAATTCCTTTCTGAAAGTTTTCAAACTGCTTCCATTGCCCTTTCATGCAACACATTCTAGATAATGTAACTTGATGGGTAAAGAAGAAGTTTCATATCTGGCTGATTCCGTTGTTACCTTAAACAGGTAGCCTCCAATGATGAACTATCCTGTCGGTGGAAGATGTTTCTTTATACGTACAGTCAAAAATCACTCAATAGGGAAGGTAGTTGTTACAAGGATGAAGAAATCAGGTGCAGGAGTGTGGATGGAGGGGAGAGGGTGGTTGCTACTGGGTGATAAGGTTGGAAGGGCTAATTCATACAGTGAAAACTCCAGAAATATGGCCAGAGTTGGAAACTGTGAATTAGCACATAATGCACCGAGAGCAATGTCATGGGAGATCGGCTGGTATTATAGAGGAGCAACAGATGAAGAAGATTAATGAACAAGGTTGCAAACTGTAAAGCTCTCAGAAGATGGCAGCAGAGACTGTGCACCATAGCAAATGAAGCCAAAGGATGAAGTACAAATGTTGCAATCAACAGTGAAGGTTTCTGGCTATTTTCCAAGCACACCAAATTGAGAGCATGGTGTGATGCATTAAGAAAATCAATAGACACTAAAAATGAAAACAAACGTAGAAGCAGTAATTAGTAAACTTCAAACCTCCAAGGTTATATCAAGAGGCTCAACAGGTACTCAACTGATATTGTTGGAGCTGTATCTTTAGTTGCCTACACCAATAAGTTCTGCAAATCTCCAATAAACATAACATTCTCCAGACAAAACAAATTGGTCCAGAAATGGGTGTGAAGTTGTGTCTTTAAGATAATGTATGAATTCTATTATCAGTTTACAAAATCCTGTATCTAAGACACAGGTACACAGGTACTCATCGGCCAGAGCATTGAGTACAAGAGTTGGGACGGCATGTGTGATGCTGCTGCTTCTTTAACAAGGTTATGTTGTCCTTAGTTTTTTTATCAGGTGATCGTAAAGACACAGGTTCTGAAAATTCTGGGATGGATGAGTTTTAGGGCCACTTTGATTATAACTAAAGATACTACCTCAGGCAAAAGGCTTTTCTTGTACAATGAAAGGGGAGTGGCCAGTTCTCCCAGCTCAGCTTTATTCTGGGTTTGTCTGGCTCTACACTGAAAGCAGTCAGGTCAATTTGAGGCTGCTGATCCAAGAAACAGCTACATGGAAGAGGGTGTTCCATGTTGCCATCTCTCTGCTTCTTGTAAGACCCTGTGTTTGATTTTCCCTTTTGTGCCAAGGGGTGTTTATGGGGATTGTTGCAAGTATTTGGAACAGCATCATTAAGTTGGGATAGTCTGTCTGGTTTTTGGATAGGTTAAGTATTCTGTATTCTGTTTGTGTTTCATTCGGTAATATTGGAAGTAAATTCTGTTTTGTTTAAAACTAAGTGGTTTGACCAGCTGCATCCCTCCTGGAATATCCACTTTATACCTGCTTAAAACAACTGGCAAAGTTAGGGTTTGGCCTATTTTCTTGAAATAGTTTGAGGGGATCTGGCCTAGTCTAAAACACATGTTATAGCTATATAAGACATTGGTAAGACCACATTTGGAGTACTACATACAATTCTGGTTGCCCTGCAATAGGAAGACTGTTATTAAACTGGAAAGGGTGTAAAAAGGATTTACAAGACTGTTACCGAGACTGGAGGGTTTGAGTCATAATAAGAAGCTGGGACGTTTTTGTTGAGGGGTGACCTTATAGAGGTTTATAAAATCATGTGAGGTATGGATAAAGTGAATAGCCAAGGTGTTTTCCCCAGGGGACAGGAGTGAAAAATTAGAGGGCATAAGGTTAAGGTGAGAGGGGAAAGATTTAAAAGGGACCTGAGGGGCAACTTCTTCATGCAGAGGGTGATGCATGTATGGAATGAGTTGCCAGAGGAAGTGGTAGAGGCTGGTACAATTACAACATTTAAAAGACATTCAGACAGGTACATGGATAGGAAAGGTTTGGAGTGATATAGACCAAAAGCTGGCAAATAGGACTAGTGCAGAATTGAGAAAACTGCACAGCATGGGTGAGTTGGGCTGAAGGGTCTGTTTCCATGTTGTATGACTCCATAACTCTATAATAAAGCATAATAGCCTTGAAGCAGAGGCAATGTAGATTCATCAAAATAATACTGGGAGGAAAAAGGCTAAATTACATTGTTACAGACCGGACCAAATGCCCTCAAAACATATTAAGTGGTCTAGACCCTAACTGTTTCTTATTTTAAAAGTAAGTGTAAGGTGTTGTGTTCCAGATGCAATCATTGGTCAGGCTTGAAACAACACATCCTTTATTCATATGCTATCATTAAAATACAGACAAAACACAAATAAAAGAATTAGCTTAATTGTAACTCTGTCGAAATGCTTAACAAAACAACATATTTTAACTACTACTAATTAACTGTTCCAAAATAGTAACATCTCATAAATACACCCTTGATAAAGGCAAATTCAGTAAAATAGATTGTCTCACAGGCAACTCTAGCAGCAGGAAGAGAACCCCCAGCTTTTATCTGTAACAGAGAGAGGAATAAGAGCTTCCACATCCAGTTTCAAGACCCCAGCAACTGATGAAAGCTAAAACTAAAAATCCAGGTTCTGTGGGAGCTAGATCTCACCCTTTCAAGCTGCTTCTATTGTTCCAAATTTAGAAAAACTCAAGGCCCCACAAGCTATTAACTTTATTGGCTTTGAAGCAGACTGCTCAGAGCCTCTGTCTCAACCATGCTTTAGTAAAAAGAAGCAGGACAAAATACACCTCTTAAAATCAGTATTGTCAAGATGTAGATAGGTTTCAGAAACTAGCCTGGTATGCATTCTGGGAGTGCAGAAGCTTAAAGGATTATTATTCTGATGTGTTTAAATGATTAAATGAGTTAATTGGTTTGACAGAGACATGTTATTTCTTCTAGTGGGCAATAGCTCATATTCCCTTCCAAAGCCACTCACTACCCTGATATGGAATTATCTCACAGTTCCGAAACTGTTGTGGGTGGCATGGGAGCTCAGTGGTTAGCACTGCTGCCTCACAGTGCCAGAAATCTTGATTCCAGCCTTGGGTGATTGTCACAGAGTCATGGAGTCCTGCAGCAGTGAGACAGGCCCTTTGGCCCAAACTGGGTCCATGCCGACCAAAATGTCTGTCCATGCCAAAACCCATTTCCTTGCACTTGGCCCATATTCTTCTAACATCCTTCCTATAACTAGGTGGCCAAAACTGAACACAATACTCCAAGTGCGGCCTCACCAACATCCTGTATAACTGCAGCATAATTTCCCAACTTCTATACTCAATGCCCTGACTAATGAAGGCCAGTGTGCCAAAAGTTTTCTTCACTGCCATGTTTACCTGTGACTCCACTTGTCTGAGTGGATTTTGCATATTTTCCCCATGTCTGCATGGGTTTCCTCTCACAATCCAAAGATATGCACATTAGGTGGATTGGCCATGTTAAATTTCCCTAAAGTTATGCATGCTGGGTGGATTAGCCATGGTAAATTTGGGGATATAGTGGGAACTGTGGCTGGGTAGGATGCTCTTTGGAGGTGCAGACCTGATGGGCTGAATGAACTCTTTCTGCTCGATCAGGATTCCATGATTCTGTCACTGCCTCAAAATTCAGGAGCTCACTCCTTAACAGTACAATGGATCCACACACACCACATGGATACTTTGCAGATAATAGTACCATTGTGTATTATTGGTGCAGGAGGTGAATGTTTGAGCTGATGGACAGAGAGTCAATCAATGAGCTGCTTTGCATTAGCTGGTGTTGAACATCTTGCTGGAGCTGCACTCATCCAGGCAAGTGGACACTGAATTATTAGATAGTGGAAAGGCTCATAGAGTCAAATTATTCTAACCTCAGATATTGTGGCAATTCTCATTCCAACCAGTAGTGAACTGCTCTGAGGGATTTATTTTCTACTGTCCCCCTTCACTGACAATTGGTAGTAGCTAAGACTGAGTGAGTGCAGTTAGTTGTTGGTTAGGAAACTCTGTTTTTTGTTTTATACAAGTGTAAGTTAGTTTGTCCTTAGCATTAAACTGAAACCTATGGCTTAAATATTGTAGTCTCCAGCCTTAAGTAGGCTTTCAATGAGGCCTCCAGTGAAAGAACAACTTAATTATGAACCAGCTGAAACTGCATCCTCATCAAGTGAGTCAGGTAGGTTTATTGTCTCAGGAGCTTCTAAAAATACTACAACATAGCACTTGAGTGTGACTCACAATGCAGTGACAGAGTTAAGTGACCAAAGGAATTAAGTACATGAAGGCAAAGAGGTGTTCTGAAGCTTTTGCTTTTTGTAAACCTTTCCATCCTACTACAGTAGAAAGAGCTTGTTATTAAGCGAATATCAGGTAAGTGACTAAAATTTATTCTATTTCATGAAAATGTAGCAGCTGGGAGTAAGATTAATAGAAAAAAAGTAACTCAGTATAAATTTGACTAAAACAAATCGCTCTTTAGAACACATCAGGGATGCCAGGATGGATGATGTATCATAGTTACAGCTTGTGGGAATTCCTGGGTGCCAGTTTGGTTCAGAGCAAACACGTCTGTGACAAGTCATCGAGTGATACAGCATGGAAACAGCACCTTCGGTCTAACCAGTCCATGTCGACATAATCCCAAACTAAATTAGTCCCACCTACTTGTTCTTGGCCCATATCCTTCCAAACATTTCCTATTCACGTACTTATCCAAATGTCTTTCAAACATTGTAACCGTACCCACATCTACCACTTCCTCTGGAAGTTCATTCCACACACGAACCACTCTTTGAGACTGCAGCAGCTTCAGCTCAGAGTTTGAGTTGGAGGTTGAAAGACAGGTACTGTGATGCAGCAGGTAGGGAAATGTTACCTGGATTCTTTGTAGCAGGAAGAGTTCTTTGTCGCAGTCATACCGCTTAGGGTTAGGTTACCTGATTTGGTCAATGTTTCAGGCCAGGAGAGTGTGACTGTGAGTGAGACATGTAAATGGACCCAGAAGACAGCAGGCTAAGCTTTTGCAAATTGTCCAACAGAGTTGACGTTCTTTCAGGCTGTCTGGCTGTGAGTGAGACCTGCAGCACTCTGGTGTAGGAAGGCGATAGCCTAATCGTATAATCACTGGACCATTATCTCGCATAATGTCCAGGAGACCCAGGTTCGAATCCCATCACAAACATTCTTGTTGTGTCGCCACAGTCTTACCAGGCCACAGGGGCTACTCTCTCATTAGAGAGAAGTGACTGGTGGTGATTTAACCTGAGGGCCGCTAGACCTCAGGCAAGGGAAGAGGTTGAGAAGGAGAGTCCTTCATGGTAACCTCAAATCGGTGATGGGAATTGAACCCATGCTGTTGGCATCACACTGCTGTGAATAAAATAAATGGGCATTTTTCAGCTTAGCAAGAATGCAAGCTAATAGAATGTTGTTTAAATATAAATGTAGAAAGGTTATGCTTCAGTTATATAGGGCATTGATGAGAACATTGGTACAGGGCACCTGCAGCACTGCACACAACATCCTTCACCTTAGTTAAGGAAGGATGAAAATGTATTGGAGACCGTTTAAAGAGGGTTTGCTGGACTAATACTTTGAATGAGGTGGCAGGGGAATCTTACAGAGAGTAGTTTAGACAGGTTCAGCTAATTTCTGCTGGAGCTTAGAATAGTTAGTTATGACTTGATCGAAACATGGAGGATCCAGAGGCGTCTTGGCCAGGTACATGCAGAGTGGATGTTTCCCCTTATGGGAGAATCTAAAATGAAGGGTAATTGTTTAACAGTCACAAGTCAACCTTTCAAAACAGATGAGGATTTGAAATCACAATCAGATCAGCCATGATCTTACTGAGTAATGAAGCAGGTTCAAGGGGCTGAATAGCCTATTCCTGCTCCTAATTTGTTTGTTCGTGTGTAGTGTTGTAGGTGAGACATCCACACTCCTATTAGAGTTTGAGAGCAAACAGTTTCCAGATGCAGAGCTGTTGTGACACTTGAGAAAATGCAAATTGGATAGATTTCTTTCAGAAAGTATCACTGGTGGGTCTGGAAGCTGACAGCAGTGGTGAGTGTAGTAGGCTTGCAAACATGTGATTTTGGAACAACAGGGTTTTCCCTCACTGAGTTTATTGTAGACTCTTTGGTAAAATTTGACCTTTGTGACTGATCAATAATTTTACCGTCACTGCACCATTCAAATCCCAAGATGGTAGATAATGAGCTCAACAGTTGTGGTCTGTCATCAGCTAATAATTTCTATGAAAGGAGTGTGAAGGGAACAGTGGTTAACATTGCTACCTCAGAGCGCCAGGCTTCAATTCCAGTCTTGGGCACCTATGTGTGTGGAGTTTATACATTCTCCCTGTGTCTGCGTGGGTTTCCTCCGGGTGTTCCACAGTCCAAAGATGTGCAGGTTAGGTGAATTGGCCAAGCTAAATTGCCTATAATGTCCAGGGATGTATATGCTTAGGTAGGTTAGCCATGGGAAATACAGGGTTACAGGGATAAGATGGGTTGAGATGGGATGCTCTTGAGGTTTGGTGTAGACTCGATGGGCTGAATGGCCTGCTTCCACATTTAGGGCTTCTATGACGTACCTCTTGGATTCACCAATTCCTGATTGAGACACTCAGTTCCATATTTCGGAACTAACAAACAGTTTACACATATGCCAGTCATCCATTTAAATTCCCAAACACAACCTGGTTTCAATGCCTTCTTCTGCTATATATTTGAAATTTGTTTTCCTCCTTTTCCTATCTCAGCTGTGTGGGCAGCATGCTGAGTCAGAAGAAGAAAAGAGAAGCCATGCACACATAATCACAGTTTTCATCAGGACAGGATGTCTCAAAAATTACATGCTTATGTTCTGGAGAAGGAATTGAACCCACAAACCCGTGCTACAGATACAAGAATGCTACCCACTGAGTCACAACCGACACACAAATACAAATCCCACTCCAGAACTTGAAAATGAAAATCTACGTTAACATTCCAATACAGGACTGAGGGAGTGCTGCACTGTCAAAGGCGATATCTTTTGCATGAGACTTTAAGCTGCCCTGGCTGACCATTCAAATGAATGTAAACAATTCTCTAGGCAATGTTTGAAAGATCAGGGAAGTCCCTGGTGCCCTAACCAGTACTTAACCCTCAAGATAGGTCACAAAATAAAATGCCTCGTCACGATCATGTTACTCATTATTGGAGTTTGCTGTGAGAAAATTGTTTGATGTGTTCCTACATCACAACAGTGACTACACTTGAACAAAAAATTTCATTGCTGCAAAGCACTTTGGGAATCTGGTGGTTATGGAAGGCACTATGGATACAAATATAAGTCTTCCTATCTCTTTTCTACTCAACTACTAGACATTTCTTTCCTCATTTATGAGGCCATGTAATTGCCTTGACATTTAATTTGAGACTAAGAATTACAGGGTAAAATATGTGATTAATGACTCCTGGCGCCTGTACAGTGTCCACCCTCTGATTATTTGCAGTTAATTACTCACTAGTCAATCTCCAGTACTGTTCCACATGGAGAGTTAAGACCCTGTGCCGTATTCAACTCCAGCAAAATTACAGGGCAGAGATTAAATGGGCCCAGATAGGGGTCAGGCAAAGGAAAGGGAGCACAAAGGAGTAGTGAGATGCTACCCATATGATGAATGGTTGCAAGTGTAGGAGTGGCAGGGATACAGTGGGAAGGATCCTGATGACGGAAGCAAAATACAGCAATCTATTTGCTGATTTGTACCTTACAGGAAATACAAGAGTGGTGGTCAATGGAAGAAAAGGGTTTCCATAACCCTGAGCAGCAAATTATGCATTTTAACTGTTCATAGCTGAGACAGTGATGTTGCTGTACTGAAGGATACAATGAAATTGGGCTGGAAGAAGCTGGGACGCAGGGAGCTTCAGATTGTAGCATGCTACCTTGCATGGAGTACAGTACACAGGGGAAAGGAGAGGGCATTATCAGCATGGGTCAGACCCCTGGCCAATGCCCTCTCCTTTCCCCTGCGTGCTGTGCTTGTTTGAGAGAATCTGGCAACTGATCTGTGCTTGATTGGCTAAGCTTGGCTGTTGACTCAGAGCTAAACTAAACAGACATTATAGAAAGACCTAGAAACTAGAGTTGGGATAAACATTAATGCAGACATTTTGTGTTTGCAGAGATATTTTAAAACTCTTCTAAACAAATCTGTTGCACATTGTAAATGAGTATTGTCTTTGCATTGTTCTGAGGCAACACAAATATAAAACACGCCCCAAGCTGGTTAATGCATTAGTTCGACATGCTCAGAGGGAACAAGCTAAACCTAAGTTTGTAGTAGTGTGGGAAAAAGCTGTCAATCTTACCAGAGACAGGCCGTGGCCACAGCGGATTGCATCTTCTGCATCATTGGACTCCTGAGGTTTAATTAATCCATCCTTTCAGGCATTAACCTGAGGCATTGAAAGAGTCATAAGAGTCTTACAGTGCGGAAACAGACCCCTCGATCCAATCAGTCCATGCTGAGCATTATCCCAAATTAAACTAGTCTCACCTGGTCTGTGCTTTGCCCATATCCCTCCAAACATTTCTTATTCATGTACTTATCCAAATGTCTTTTAAATGTTGCAACTGTACCTACATCCACCACTTCCTCTGGAAGTCATAACATTTGAGGTACACCAACAGACCATTCAGTCCATTTGGTGTTTATGCTCCACACAAGCCACTTCCCACTCCACAGCTGAGATTTTCTACTTTTGATGATAAAGTGTAACAGCGGGTGTTGTAGATCGTGCCAAAGCCTGGGTGACCTCTGTGACATGATCACATGCTTTTCAGCTGATTGTCTTTTCAAGTGAGATGTTGTATGAGCCTTGCAGGTGTTGCTGGATGGGGTCACAGAGAGAAAATCTATGGCACCAGGAGGACACCCGTCAGGTCGGGTCTATCTGGGACTGAAGCACAGTGTGGAACAATGGCAATGCCTGAGCAAAAGGGACAGCAAGCAGTGTGCAGTTCTGGTCACCCAGCTATAGGAAAGATATTATTAAACTGGAGAGCATTCAGATAAGATTTACTAGGATGTTGCTGGAAATGGAGGGTTTGATATATAAAAATAGACTGGAAAGGCTGGGATCTTTTTCACTGGAGCATGGGAAGTTGAGGAGTGACCTTATAGAGGTTTACAAAATCATGAGAAGCATTGAGGAGGTGAATGACATGGGTGTTTAGCCTGAGGGTGAGGGAGTGCAAAACTAGGGGCTGTATTTTTTAGGTGAGAGGAGAAAGATTTAAAAAGGACAAGAGGGACATTTTTGCACAGAGAGTGGTTCCTGTATGGAATGAACTGCCAGAGAAAGTGGTGGATGCGGGTACAGTTACGACATTTAAAAGGCATTTGGATAAGTTCATGAAGAGGAAAGATTTGGAGGGATAGGGGCCAAGTGTAGGCAAGCGGGACTAGTCCAGTTTGGGAACATAGTTGGAGTGGACTGGTTGGACCAAAGTCTCTGTTTATGAGTTGTATCACTTTATGACTCTATGTATTAGGAGCAAGAAGATGGCTAGGGAAAGGGTAGGTCCACTCAAAGACAAAGGAGGGAATTTATGCATGCAGCTGAGGAAGTGGGTGAGTTGCTAAATGAGTACTTGCAACAGAAGTCTGGGGAATAGCCAATGCTGCTCCTTCACTAAGGATGGCAACCAAGGATGATCCAGGATCTTCCAGGCTGCTGAGCCTTATATCAGTGGGAGGGAAATTACTGGAGAAGATTCTTAGGGACAGAATTTATCCACATTGGGAAAAGAATGGACTTATTAGGGATAGTCAGCATGGCTTTGTGCAGGAAGGTCTAGTCTCTCAAATTTGATGAGTTAGAGCACAGAACATAGAAAACTACAGCACAGAACAGCCTACGATGTTGTGCCAAGATTTAGTCCTAATGTGAAATATAGTAACTTAACCTACGCACCCCTCAACTCACTGCTATCCATCTGCATGTCCAGCAATCGCTTAAATGTCCCCAATGACTCTGCTTCCACCACCACAGCTGGCAACGCATTTCAATGCATTCACTACTCTCTGCGTAAAGAACCTTTTTTTGAGGAAATGACTCAGAAGATTGATAGGGCAGCGGATGTTGTCTACATAGACTTTATTAAAGCATTTGACAAGGTCCATCATGGTAGGTTGGACTAGAAGGTTAAGTCTATGAGATGGGAATCATGGTGAGTTGGTAAAGTAGATGCAAAATTGGCTTGGTCATAGAAGACAGAGGGTAGTTGAGGAGGGGTATTTTCTGACTGGAAGTCTGTGATCAGTGGTGTTTTGCAAGAGTCAGTTTTGGGACCTCTGTTGTTTGTAATATATATAAATGATTTGGATGAAAATGTAGATGCACTGATTAGTAAGTCTGTAGATGACACATAAATTGGTGGAGTTGTGGGTAGTGAGGAAGGTTGTCAAAGGACACAACAGGATATAGATCAGTTGGAAAGTTGGCAGAGGAATGCCAGATGGAGTTTAGTCCAGAAAAATATGTGATGTTGCATTTTGGGAGGTGAAATGCAAGAGGAAAGTATACAGTAAATAATAGGATCCTTAGGAGCTTTGCTATACAGTGGGATCTTAGAGTAGAAATCCATTGCTCCCTGAAAATTGCAACACAGGTGTATTAGGTAATAAAAAAAGGCATATGGCATGCTTGACTTCATTGGCCACAGTACTGAGAATAAAAGTTGGCAAGTTATGTTGCAGCTGCTTAATATTTTAGTTAGGCCACATTTAGAATATGGTGTGCAGTTTTGGTGCTACACTTTAGGAAGGATGTGGAGGCTTTGGAGAGGGTGCAATAAAGGTTGATGAGAATGTGGCTTGGATTGGACTATATTAACTACAAGGAGAGATTGAGCAAATTTGAATTGTTTTAGCTACAGCTTCAGAGGCTGCAGAGTGATGGTATATGAAGGAGATATAAATACGTAAAATTATGGGAGGCATGGATAAGCTGGATGGTTGGAGTCTTTTTCCAAGGATAGAAATGTCAAATATTAGGGAGCATGGGTTTAAGGTGAGGGGGGGAAGTTTAAAGGAGTTGTGCAAGGCAAGGTTTTTACACAGAGGATGGTAGGTGTATGGAATGCACTGCCATGGGAGATGGTTAAAGCAGGTATGATCACAACGTTTAAGAGGCATTTAGACAGACACTTTAACAGGCAGGGATTAGACAGATGTAGACCATGTGCAGGCAGATGGATTAGTTTAGAATAGCATCATGGTTGGCACAGACATGGTGGGCCGAAGGGCCTGTTCCCATGCTGCACTGTTCTATGTCACCCATATGCTCACTGATTCATTCTGTTGGCATTTTGGTCTCTGTTTATATGATTAAGTATTTGAGTTAAAACATCTTTGGCAACTTTTGTGGCAATACTTCCTCTTGTGGTGGGTGGTCCTTTAAATATAAAGAATGCATAAATTGTCTTCACAAAATTCACAAAGATTTGCATAATCTTACACTCACAGTTGAAGCTCTGCTTTTAAAAAAAAGTACCAGAATAGAAACTCATTAAAATGTTCAGTGAATGTGCACTGCCTTTGACATCAAGTACCTTTGTGATTGACATACACCTCCCCATTTCATGTTTTGAGTGCTAAGAGCCAATTTAAAGTATTTTTCAAGAACCCTCAGTATCACATTAATATACAATAAAAGCTTTTTCAAAAAGTAATTCAATGGTACATTATTCACAATATTACATAGAATTTACAGCACAGAAACAGACCATTCAGTCCAATTGCTGCTTTTCACATGCTTCTCCCCAATATACTACATCTCACTTTTGGCCAATTTCCAGTGAATTGCCCACTTGTGATTTTTTTCTTTCATTCACTTTTAATGATTTGTTTTGTTATCATCAGTTTCTGATCCTACCAAATGTGAACATTCAAAAGCATATGGATTTGCAGTGTGCAATGAAGAATTTGTAACAATACAATGAATGTAATGCACAGAAACAGGCCATTCAGCCCAAATGCCCTCCATGAGCTTTTTCCTATCTTGCCTCATCTCACTGCATCAACACATCCTTCTATTCCTTTCTCTGTCACGTGTTTATCCAATGCCCCCTTAAGTGTACCTGAACCATTCAGCTTGTCCACTCCCTGGGGCAACACATCCCACGGTCTGAACACCCTCTAGGGGAAGAAGTTTCTCCTGAATTCCCAATGCGTTTATCAGTGATGAGCTAATTTGCGCTTAGAGTTGCTAGTTGAGGGATAAACATTGGCCATGACAGACGGATACCTCCCTTTCTCCACTTCAAAGTAGTACAAGGCATCCTTATTCTTACTGTACAAGCTGATGGGATCTCAGTTCAATATTCCATCTGAAAGTTGTGCCTTTGGTTGTGTAGTATGACCTCAGTACTGCGTTGGAGCATTAGCCTTACTTCTTCTGTTGCGCTGAAGCCGCAGAATACGACTGAGAGTGATACAGTCATAGAGATGTACAGCATGGAAACAGACCCTTCGGTCCAACCCGTCCAAGCCGACCAGATATCCCAACTCAATCTAGTCCCGCCTGTCAGAACCTAGCCCATATCCCTCCAAACCCTTCCTATTCATATACCCATCCAAATGCCTTTTAAATGTTGCAATTGTACCAGCCTCCACCACATCCTCTGACTGCTCATTCCATACACATACCACCCTCTGCATGAAAAAGTTGCCCCTTAGGTCTCTTTTATATCTTTCCCCTCTCACCCTAAACCTATGCCCTCTAGTTCTGGACTCCTCCAGCCCAGGGAAAAGACTTTGTCTATTTATCCTATCCATGCCCCTCATAATTTTGTAAACCTCTATAAGGTCACCCCTCAGCCTCCAACGTTCCAAGGAAAACAGCCCCAGCCTGTTCAGCCTCTCCCTTTGGCTCAAATCCTCTAACCCTGGCAACATCCTTGTAAATCTTTTCTGAACCCTTTCAAGTTTCACAACGTCTTTCTGATAGGAAGGAGACCAGCATTGCACGCAATATTCCAACAGTGGCCTAACCAATGTCCTATACAGCTGCAACATGACCTCCCAACTCCTGTACTCAATACTCTGACCAATAAAGGAAAGCATACCAAACACCTTCTTCATTATCCTATCTACCTGCAACTCCACTTTCAAGGAGCTATGAACCTGCACTCCAAGGTCTCTTTGTTCAGCAACACTCCCGAGGACCTTACCATTAAGTGTATAAGTCCTGCTAAGATTTGTTTTCCCAAATGCAGCACCTCACATTTATCTGAATTAAACTCCATCTGCCACTTCTCACACATTGGCCCATCTGGTCCAGATCCTGTTGTAATCTGAGGTAACCTTCTTCACTGTCCACTACACCTCCAATTTTGGTGTCATCTGCAAACTTACTAACTGTACCTCTTATGCTCGCATCCAAACCATTTATATAAATGTCAAAAAATAAGGACCCAGCATCGATCTTTGTGGCACTCCACTGGTCACAGGCCTCCAGTCTGAAAAACAATCCTCCACCACCACCCTCTGTCTTCTATCTTTGAGCCAGTTCTGTATCCAAATGGCTAGTTCTCCCTGTATTCCGTGAGATCTAACCTTGCTAACCAGTCTCCCATGGCGAACCTTGTTGAACGCCTTACTGAAGTCCATATAGATCACATCTACTGCTCTGGCCTCATCAATCCTCTGTTATTTCTTCAAAAAACTGAATCAAGTTTGTGAGACATAATTTCCCATGCACAGAGCCATGTTGACTATCCCTAATCAGTCCTTGCCTTTCCAAATACATGTACATCCTGTCCCTCAGGATTCCCTCCAACAACTTGCCCACCACCGACATCAGGCTCACTGGTCTATAGTTCCCTGGCTTGTCTTTACAACCCTTCTTAAACAGTGGCACCATGTTTGCCAACCTCCAGTCTTTTTGCACCTCACCTGTGACTATCGATGATACAAATATCTCAACAAGAAGCTCAGCAATCACTTCTCTAGCTTCCCACAGAGTTCTAGGGTACATTTGATCAGGTCCTGGGGATTTATCCACCTTTGTGCGTTTCAAGACATCCAGCACTCCCTCCTCTGTTAATATGGATATTTTTCAAGGTGTCACCATCTATTTCCCTACATTCTATATCTTCCATATCCTTTTCCATAGTAAATACTGATGCAAAATACTCGTTTGAACCCACAATTCAGAGGTAAAAGTGCTACCATATGAGCTATGGGTTGTGAACAATGGGAGATGTTAATCATACACCTTACAATACTAGTGCTTGGCCTTTAAGTCTCAAGTTCCTAACATCCTCCCTGTAAAAATCCCAGTCAAAGACACTTTTTGGCAATCAAAATGTATACTTGCTGGCAAGAAGTATTTATATGAGATCATAAAATAGTTTTCACGAAGAGGCAGTGGAAACAGATTTAAGAGTAACTTTCAAAAGAGAATTGTATATAAACTTAGAGCAATACTGCATTGAAACAGACCATTTAGTCCAACTCATTCATGCTGACCGGCTATCCTAAATTAATCTAGTCCCATTTGCCAGCATTTTGGCCCATATTCCCTTAAATCGATTACAAAAATAGTTTGCAGGGGTCGTGGACATGGGACAAATGGTGGAATGCTTTGCAGCTGATTTCAAAGAGCTGATATACACATGAGAGACTGAATGGCCTGCTTAGGTGCTGTATGATCCTACTGTAAATGATAATGAACTTACGGAGGACAGTTGCTTGGATAGATTACAACCAACTTTTCTTGGCCCCGTACATTTCTCTTCACTTAGTCCAAAATAGCACAGAAATGCTGATTGGCGGCAGGGCAGCACAGTGGTTAGCACTGCTGCCTCATAGTGCCAGAGACCTGGGTTCAATTCCCACCTCAGGCAAGTGTCTGTGTGGAGTTTGCACATTCTCCCTGTGTCTGCGTGGGTTTCCTCTGGGTGCTCCGGTTTCCTCTCGCAGTCCAAAAATGTGCACGTTGGGGGAATTAGCCATGCTAAATTGCCCGTAGCGTCAGGTGTAGAGGAATGGGCCTGAGTGGGTTGCTCTTTGGAAGATCGGTTGGGGCTTGTTGGGCCAAAGGGCCTGTTTCCACACTGTAAGTATTCTAATCTAGTTTAAATCTATTTTAAAAATTCTTTACTCAGATGTGGTCAGCGAGGCCAGTACATTTGTTGCCAATTCCTATCTCCCCATGAGGATTCCCTAATTCCTAGGTTATCTGTACAAGGTAATTGATGCAGACATTGAAAGATGAAAATTCTTGTGTCGTGCATGGGAGCCTAAGTGTGATTGGGCTGTGTCAAGAGAGTGACAATGTAGGTTAAACTAAAGTCTTAATTTCCATATCAGTAGCTTTCACAGCAAGTTCTCACACAGAAGAACATGTTGGGACTCCCACATCACAGCACTGTTGTGATTAATTAGCATTTTGAAATCCTTTTTGGAAATAAAAAGCAAACTTAATCCCATTGACAGTCAGTCTGCGAATAATGGTTGCTATGAGTTTCCGATCTTAAAGAAAAAGAAACTGAATAAAAGTGTTCAAAGCATACATTCAAGTAGCAACCAACCATTTGAAGTCTTTGCTAATGACAAGTAGTTACGATTGAATCATGTGGGTATATTTAATAGGAAACTGGATAAACAAATGAGGGAGAAATAAATTAAAGGATATGCTAATAGGCTGTGATGAACGTGGAGGCTGATGTGGAGCATAAACTATAGGAAGGAACAGTTTGGCCAAATGGCCTGGATCTGTGCTGGACAAAATACAATATGATTCGGAGATGTCGGTGTTGGACTGGGGTGTACAAAGTTAAAAATCACACAACACCCGGTTATAGTCCAACAGGTTTAATTGGAAGCACACTAGCTTTCGGAGCAACGCTCCTTCACTATCACCTGATGAAGGAGCGTCGCTCCGAAAGCTAGTGTGCTTCCAATTAAACCTGTTGGACTATAACCGGGTGTTGTGTGAATTTTAACAAACTACAAATAAGTGATTAAAAAATTTGAACTGATGAAATATGGCTTCGAAAACATTGTAACATGAGAATATTTCAAGGATTATTTAATTGAACATTCGGGAAAATTTTCTGATTGATCGTGAGGACCAATCCATCACCTGCTTACACATCATCCATTATATTTATCAGTTTTCCAAGGCTGGCTCTTTCTTGGTTCAATAACTGATCATCAAAAGTACTTGAGCTATTTTCCAAGTTCTGTCTTTATGATCCCTACTTGCCAATCTTGGCTTACACATCATTTTATGAGTTTCTTACCAACACTTTCCCAAATGTCCAACTCGTAGAGGTGGTCTGACCATCTACTATGTGTTTGAAAATTAATTAACAAGACATTGATTTTTGATTCCAGTTGAGATGGAAACTGTGAAGGTTTCCTTAGGTATTGCAATCACTAAAAGCCATTGGACAGATATAAAAAATAAATTACAAGGCTAATAAAATGTTAGGCCTTATCTCACGATGAATAGAATGCAAAGGGATGAAATTTAGTTACAGTTATATAAAGGTCTGGTTCGACCGCACCAGATGTAACTGTGTTCAGTTCTGGGAACCTCATGTCAAGAAAGTTACATTGACCTTGGAGTTGATTCAGTGCAGAACTATTAGAATGATACAGGGACTGAAAGTCTTGAATCTAGAACACTTGTTGAATAAACTGAGCTCCATTGCCTTGTGTATTGATGATTAAAGGAGACTTTAACTGAGGTGCTAATGATAACTAACGTCATAGAGTCATAGAGATGTAAGCATGGAAACAGACACTTCGGTCCAACACATCCATGCCGACTAGAAATCCCAACCCAATCTAGTCCCACCTTCCAGCACCCGGCCCATATCCCTCCAAACCCTTCCTATTCATATACCCATCCAAATGCCTTTTAAATGTTGCAATTGTACCAGCCTCCATCATTTTCTCTGGCAGCTCATTCCATACCCGTACCACCCTCTGTGTGAAAAAGTTGCCCCTTCGGTTTCTTTTATATCTTTCCCCTCTCACCCTAAACCTATGCCCTCTAGTTCTGGACTCACCCACCCCAGGGAAAAGACTTTGCCTATTTACCCTATCCATGCCCCTCATAATTTTGCAAACCTCTGTAAGGTCATCCCTCAGCCTCCGACGCTCCAGGGAAAACAGCCCCAGCTTGTTCAGCCTCTCCCTGTAGCTCAAACCCTCCAACCCTGGCAACATCCTTGTAAATCTTTTCCAAACCCTTTCAAGTTTCACAACATCTTTCCGATAAGAAGGAGACCAGAATTGCACGCAATATTCCAACAGTGGCTTAACCAATGTTCTGTACAGCCGCAACATGACCTCCCAACTCCTGTACTCAATGTTCTGACCAATAAAGGAAAGCATACCAAACGCCTTCTTCACTATCCTATCTACTTGCGATTCACTTTCAAGGAGCTATGAACCTGCACTCCAAGGTCTCTTTGTTCAGCAACACTCCCGAGGACCTTGAGAGAAACTATATCCTTTTGAGGAGTCCAGATGAGAGGGGAGAACCTTAAAATTGCAGCCAAATCATTCAGGAGGAATTTCAGGCAGCAATTCCTCACAGAAAGGGGAGTTTCAGTTTGGGACTCTTGCTTCGTAAAAGCTGTTGAAGTTCAGGATCAATTGCAAATTGTTGGGTAAGGGCACTAAGGGTGACAGAACATGGCAAGTTGATGGAGCGAGCAGACGCAATCAAATTGAATCTATTGACTTCTGTTTTGACCTCCACCCATTTCTTAAGAGGACTTTTGAGAGAAAGTGAGAGTTCTTCTTTCAAACTCTTCAGAGAGCTGGTATTTCTGACAAGTGTCAGTATGGATGAATCAGCAGGTTGATTCTTGGCCAGTCTTGCTGAAAGCAAAGAAGGTGTGCTCATGTGACATTTTCAACTGATGAACCAAAATAGGAAACAATGGAGGAAAGTAATTCTATAGCTTTAATACTTGCAACAAAAAAAGTTCCATTTATGCTATTCTCCAATTCAGTGAGGAAGTCTTGTGGCAGTGGATAATGTCCCTGCCTCAGCGTCAGAAGTTTCAGGTGTGAGTCCTATACCAGGACTTGATGGCCAAGAACTACAACATGAATAAACAGGTTGATTGTAAATCCTTCCAACACATGCCAACAGAAGACAGTGAGAGCAGGAGGAATTCCTGGTCATCCATGTATTTTTATTGGGGATATATGTGTCGTTGTCTGTGCTAGCACTTAATGCCCATCCTAAAGTGTCCTTAGAAGGTGATGATGTTAACCTCAGTCCACACAGACTTAATGCACTCACACTACTGTTAGGAAGGGAATTCCAAGATAGAGCCTGGATGTTGTCCAGCTCTTGTAGTGTGTAAACATCGATTGCCTCAGATTCTGTGGAGTAATGAATAGTGTTGAATATTGTGCAAACACGCCCCGTCTCTGATCTTAAAATGGAGCGCAATCAGTCCATGTTAAAAAGCCTTGCAATTCAAAAACCATTAACAGGCAGATTAATGATTGACTTATCTCATTTTGAATTGAAGGCAGGAATTAGGAAACGACACTCAAACACTACAGTCATAGAGATGCACAGCATGGAAACAGACCCTTCGGTCCAACTTGTCCATGCTGACCAGATATCCCAACCCAATCTAGTCCCACCTGCCAGTACCTGGCCCATATCCCTCCAAACCCTTCCTATTTACATAACCATCCAGATGCCTTTTAAATGTTGCAATTGTACCAGCCTCCACCATTTCCTTTGGCAGCTCATTCCATACACGTACCACCCTCTGCGTGAAAAGGTTGCCCTTAGGTCTCTTTTTTATCTTTCCCCTCTCACTCTAAACCTATGCCCTCTAGTTCTGGACTCCCCTACGACAGGGAAGAGACTTTGTCTATTTATCTTATTCATGCCCCTCATGATTTTATAAACCTCTGTAAGGTCACCCCTCAGCCTCTGATGCTCCAGGGAAAACAGCCCCAGCCTATTGACCCTCTCCCTATAGCTCAAATTCTCCAATACTAGCAACATCCTTGTAAATCTTTTCTGAACCCTTTCAAGTTTCACAACATCTTTCCGATAGGAAGCAGACCAGAAATGCATGCAATATTCCAACAGTGGCCTAACCACAATGTCCTGTACAGCTGCAACATGACCTCCCAACTTCTCCCAACACTAGCAAGTGGTTTTTGATAGAAATATTTAAATTATATGGCTGCAGTGTAATGGTTTGTCAATCTGAGAGCAGATTTATGATTGAGATTAAAATGTTGCTGGGTTAAGGACACTACCCTGAGGAACTCCTGCAGTGATGTCCTGGGACATAAACCATTGGTCTCCAGTAACCATAATCATTTTCCTTTGTGCTAGGTTTTACTCCACCCATGTGGAACAATTTTTCCCGGATTCTCATTGACTCCTGTTTTGATGCCGCACTGGTTCAATGCTCCCTTGATGTCAACAAAAATCACTTTCACTTCACCTCCTGAGTTTAGCTCTTTGGCCTAGGTATGATGGCAAAAATGTTGGAGCCTCCATCATCACTATCCAAAGCTCCAGTTAACAAAACACATGTAAAGAGGGCAACCTGGACTTTGAGTGAATTTCAACACACCACCACTAGTTAGCTTTGGAGGAAAGGCGTTGTTACTACTAAAACATAAACTGTTCAGAAATAACATCTAAAGAAAATGTCAATAAATAGAAAGTCAGAATAAAGCTGAATTACATGACTATAAAATATTAGTGTATTTTAATAATTTCTGCCTACATAATCCAATTTTAAAATTATAGTATGATGTCATTTTTGTTATGTCTATGCCTGAGATCACTACATGCAGTAAATCCTCATCATAAAACTATCTTTTTGGGAACATGCCAAACTGGCTTCTGGTCAAGGCCAAATTGTAAACAAGTGAAGTATGAACTATCTTTTACTTAAATCAGTCTGTGTTAAAATGACTTGCAATTTAAAAATCATAAGAGGGAGATTGATGACTAACTTATCTCATTTTTGAACTGAAGGCAGGAACTAGGAAATTGCACTCAAATACTAGCAAGTGATTTCTGATAGAAATATTTAAATTATATGGCTCCAGTGTGATGGTTTATCAATCAGAGAGTAGATTTATGATTGAAATCAATCAGAGAGTAGATTTTGATTGAGATTAGATCTGGTTTGCCCTTGTTTTCTAAGTTTTGAAAACGGTTTTAAGCACAGTAAAAATCTTTAATATCCAACGCTTCAAATGTTTCTTTAAGAGAGAGACTCTCTATGAAATAATTGAGAGCTTTTCTTTTGTCTTGCTGTCAGTTTATGGCGTATGATTATGTCAGTTTTGTCACACCAGACCCTTTGGTGAAATTATTTCGGGAGTTGGGCCTGGGTTTCACAACTCCCTATCCTCTTCCCAGTTAAAAGATGTTGGGGAGGCTGAGACACTCTTTGAAATAACAGCTGCTCTGCAGCTATTTCGTGATTGTTAATAGACTGGATGCAAGACACCCATCCTACCCTCAGGGACAGAAAGTCAGGCAAAAGACTGTAGCGCCACTGGGAGCCACGGCCAATGCACACAGTTGTGCTCAGGTGAGGTGGACTGATAACAACTTTTTGAATGTTTGGGGGGGGGGGGGTGCACGGTTAAGGGGTCAGAGTTAGAATGGCCATGGTGGGAGAGGGAGCTGGGATATGGGTAACATCTTTTGAAGGACACCCAGCAGGCACCTGGGAGACCAGTAAGGAAGGTGCACCTGTCCCCGAGGAATCTGTCAGGCTGGGTATTTAGGGTGGATCACTGGTCAAACTGAGCCCGAGTGGATATTAATTTCCAATACAATATTTGGTTGGGAGGCAGGATGCTTGATACCAGCTCCTGGTAAAAGTGTGTTGGGGCAGGGGTGGGTAGATAATCAGGCAAGTAGGCCAAATGTTAAATTTTACACACCCTCTCACCACAGACAGCTCCTTATGTTATGGATCAGAGCAAACCCCCTCAAAACATATCAAGGAGAAAGTCTTGACCAGAATTTTTTCTTATTTTAAAGGCAAGTGTCAGGCATTGTATTCCGGATGCAATTTGATTGGTAAAGCTAACAGTCTTGAAGTAAAACACACTTTATTCAGACACTGTAATTAAAATATAACAAAAGAGAGAAGAAATTGGAATAACTTAACTCTACTGGAAAACTTAACAGAATAAGAGATTGTTTATTGACTAAACAGCAACTGTCCCATTATAGTAACATCCCATAAAATACACCTTTGGTAAAGGCAAATTCAGTAAAATAGGTTTTTTCACAGGCAAGTGTAGTAGCAGGAAGAGAACTCTAGCTTTTAGCTATAACAGAGAGAGAAAAAACAGCTTCCACATCCAACTTCAAGACCTCAGCAGCAACTGCTACTGAAAGTTAAACCTAAAATGAAAAATCCTGTGGGAGCTTGACCCCTTCCATTCAAATGCTGCTTCTGTTAGAGTCCTAGAGTCATACAGCACGGAAACAGACCCTTCGGTCCAACCAGTCCATACCGAATATAATTCCAAACTAAGCTAGTCCCACCTGCCTGCTCTTGGCCCACATCCCTCCAAACCTTTCCTATTCACGTACCTACCTAAATGTCTTTTAAATCATGTAATTGTACCCTCACCACCACTTCTTCAGAAAGTTCATTCCACACCCAAACCACTCTGTGTAAAAAGAATGGCCTCTTATGTATTTTGTAAATCTCTCCCCTCGCACCTTTAGTCTTGAAAATCCAAGGTCTCACAAACTGGTTACTTTATTGGCTCTGAGTAGACTGTTCGTCACTTCTCTCTCAGCCTTCTTTCATTTAAACAAAAACCAGGACAAAACACACCTTTTAAAGCCCTAGTATTGCCACATTAGGAATAATGCAGGAAAGAAATGGATGGAAAACTAACCACCAATTTCAGCAATGGCAAATAAACAAATAACTCACCCAATTTAGGAATTCAGAATTTCTCCAACCAACAACCAGCCCTAATTAACTTTCAACAGGACTCTTCTTTCAAAATTACGAAGAGGTCAACGAGGTTGTACATGACATCCTCCCTTCAGCAAAACATAGAATTATTCAGCACAGAAGAAAACCATTCTGCCCATTATATCTGTGTCAGCTCTTTGAAGCAGCAAATGCCCCAACACTGCCTTACGTATAGCTCTACAAATTTCTCATCAAACATTCATCCAATTGCCCTTGTGAAAGTTGCTACTGCATCTGCTTCCACCACCCTTTTGGGCAGCTCTTTCCAAATCATGACAACGCTGTGTACAAAAAATATTTTCCTCATTTCCTTTCTGTTCCATGCTTACAAGAATCACTTGATGTGCACAAGTTAGCTATTTCTAAAACATTGTGTTAACAAGAATTTCTGGCTTTCACACAAACACCCATTCAATAAATCAAGATATTAATGTTTGTGTCACCAGGCAAACTTCTTACACAGTGTTACGAAAAACAATTAAAAACACACCTTCAAAAAAACATTTGGCTGAAAAATATAATGCTGGGAAGTTTCAAGTAAAGATTTTCCCATGGAGGTTGATGTGAATGTTAAATATCGAACACGACATAAACAGATTTTACTTGGGGAAAAAAAGCTTCCAGTCAGGAATTTCATTTTGCAACAATTCCAAAGATCTGTACTTAATGTTCCCCACTGATGTCATTGCTATGGAAACAGCTTACGCAATAGTTAATGGTGGATGCAGTGGTCACAAACGTAAGCAAAGATGTTTTCACAGCTAGAAAATTAGATCTGCAGGTCAGAAAAGTTTAACCCTTTTTAGTTTTTTCAAAGAGATTCAATGAAATTTTGAAGAGAATTCACAGGAAGCATTCAAGGAAAGGAGGACATCACATTGCTGGGGCAAGTGGGAGCAGTTCTGGGGCAAGTGAGACCTATCCTGGAAGGACAGGCTGCATCTGAGCAGGACTTGGTTCAACATCTTCACAGGACGAGGAATGTTGGGAAAGGTTTAAGCTAGCTTGTCAGGAGGATGGGAAATCTGCAAGGGATTTTTTTTTTAAAAAGCATTCATTCACA
Source organism: Chiloscyllium plagiosum (assembly GCF_037043375.1). Taxonomy (NCBI): domain Eukaryota; kingdom Metazoa; phylum Chordata; class Chondrichthyes; order Orectolobiformes; family Hemiscylliidae; genus Chiloscyllium; species Chiloscyllium plagiosum. The sequence goes on along the minus strand of NW_028270144.1, from coordinate 18,431,239 downwards.
GGATGTGGGCTTTGCTGGCTTAGCCAGTATTCATTGCCAATCTCTAAGTGCCTTTGAGAAGGTGATGGTGAGCTGCCTCTTCAAACTGCTGCAGTCCAACAAAAGAAAGTTTCGGGATTTTAACTCAGTGAATGGCAGTCTGCTTTCAAGTCAGGATGATGATTGGCTTGGAGAGGAACTTACTGTTGGCAGTGTTGCCATGTTTCTGATGTCCTTGTTCTTCTAGATGGTAGTGGTTGTGGATCAAGAAGGTGTTCTGTCAGGGGCCTTGGTGAATTTGTGCAATACATCTTGTAGACAGTACACACTGTTGCTGTTGAGCGTCAGTGGTGGAGGTAGTGAATGTTTGAAGATGTGGTATAATTAAGTGGGCTGCTTTGTTTTGGATGGTGTCAAATTTCTCCTTCACTAGTCTTTGAGCCACTTATTTATTTCTATAACTTTATGTATGCTGTACCAGCTTGCTTGTGGCTCAGGTAATAATCCAGAGATTACAACCTTAATTTAGTGTCTAGTTCCTTGCATCTTTTTATGCAGGACCTCTTTGCTAGTTCTACCTATGTAATTGGTATCTTCATGATTATGACCACTGCACCCTCCCCTTCCCACTGCAAGTTCCTTTCTAGCCTTGAGCCAAAGTCCGAAATGCTGGCATTGAGCAGGCAAAGTGTCCATCTCGCTCTCTGCTGTGGACAGCGCTGTCGCTCTAGCACCACTTACTCCCACGACATTTGTTGTTGCGCTCCACCTTCTCCCCGCCCCCCCCCCATCCCCCAACCAATCCCCCACCCAAATAGCTTCATGTATCGTGGTGCCATGGTCAGTTAGCTCACCAAACCTGCAGCTCCCACTCTCAATCAAACAGCCTGAAAGAACCTCAAACCTGTTAGACAACTCTTACACTCCGGCCTCTGCTTCCCCTTTACCTGCCTCATTCTCAGTCAAATCCGTCTGTCCCTGACCACTGGCCAAATCAGGAGATTCCACCCAGAGTGGTGTGACTGCCTCCTGGTATAAAGAATCCAGGTAACTTTGCCCCTCCCTGATGTCTGCAGTTCAGCCTAAAACTCAAACTCTGAATCAAAGCTTCTCAAATGTCAAACACTTTCTGTAGACATGTTGGCCCTGGGTCAAGCTGGTACTCAGGTGCCCCTACATGCTGGAGCCTTGACACATCCTTAATGATCTTTATTTACTTCCATGCTTCCCTTTCTTACATTGGCTTTTATGAATTTTATTAAACTTATTTCATTAATTTTACCATCATTGTGTGTACTGTTAAATAGAAAATACTTTAACCTCTTACCAGAGACTCACTTAAGATCAAGCTCTTACTTTGTAGTACAGCAAGTACAGATGTCCCTGACTCTGCTTGATCATATAATGCATTTCTAAATGCTCTGCCAATACATTTCTATAGTTAAAAATCACACAACACCTGGTTGTAGCCCAACAGGTTTATTTGGAAGTACTTACATTCAAAGCGCGGCTCCTTCATCAGGTAACTGATTCATCATTTTTATAAAAGACTCCAATATATTCCAAATAACAGGCATGACAGGAGAAAATGAGGACTGCAGATGCTAATGATCAAAGTCAAAAAGTGTAGTGCTGGAAAAGCACAGCTGGTCAGGTAACATCCGAGGAGCAGCAGAGTTGAAGTTTCAAGCATAAGCTCTTCATCAGGAATTCACTTCATCAGAAGATGTTCACTTTGACTTCTCTCTAACTTTTTATATAGAGTCACAGATGTACAGCACGGAAACAGTCCAACTCTTCCATGCCAGTCAGACATCCTAAATTAATCTAGTCCCATTTGCCAGCACTTGGCCCATATCCCTCTAAACCCTTCCTATTCATATACCCATCTGGATACCTTTTAAATGCTTTAATTGTACCAGCCTCCATCACTTCCTCCAGCGTGTACTTTTTTTTAAATGAACATGTAAAGCCATTGTCACAAAAATTTCTGTTTCTAAATCCATATCAATAACTTCCACGTGTTATGTACTCTGAAGACAAAAACTATATTTTCTGTTGACATGTTTTTGGCGTATTTTGAAGTCAGATGTGTCATTGGGTTACTCTCTACTTCTTTACATAAAGGGCTGTAGGTTCAAGACTCAGTCCAGACACTCGGACACAAAAGCTAGACTGTCCCTGGCAGTGCAGCATTGAGGGAATGCTGTACTGCTAAGTTACCACCTTTTAGACAAAAAAATCAAACTGAAGCCCCACCTGCCTATCAGGAGGGTGTGCTGGCTTCTTGAAAGAACTATGTAATTAGTCTCATGTCCCCAAAGCTTTGCAGGAGGGTCAGTAACCAGAGGTATTTGGTAAATAAACCAGAGGAGAATTTAGGAGATTTTCTTTTTCACACAGCAAAAATTAAAGAACATGAGGTAGGAAGTAACATACTAGCATGGATTGTTGTTGTGCTGCCATAGTCTGACCAGACCATAGGGGCTGTTCTCTCATTAGAGACTGGTGTTGATTTAATCTGAGGGCCACTAGACCTCAGGCAAGGGAAGAGGTTGAGAAGGAGAGTCCTTCATGGTAACCTCAAACCAGTGATGGGAATTGAACCCACACTGTTGGCGTCACACTGCTCTGTAAACCAATGATCCAGCCAACTGAGCTAAACCACTTCCATAGCATGGATTAATAATTGGCAAACAAACAGAAAACCGATTTGGAATGAATGGGTCATTCTCTCATGGACAGCCTCACTTGTGGGATACCACAAGCGTCAGTACTTAGGCCCAGCTGTTCATAATATATACCCATGATGACATGGGGACCAAATGCAATATTTCTATTTGCAGATGATACAAAGCTATACAGGAATGCGTGTTGTGAGGAAGATGTCATTGAGACTGGAGGGTTTGGGTTATAAGAAGCTGGATAGGCTGGGATTGTTTTCCCCTGGAGCATCGAAGGCTGAAGGGTGACCTTTTAGGGGTTTATAAAATCAGGAGGGGTGAACAGCCAAGGTCTTTTCCCCAGTATAGGGGAGTCCACAATAAGAGTGGAATAGGATTAAGGTAAGAGGAGAAAGATTTAAAAAGGACCTGAGGGGCAACCTTTTCACACAAAAGGTGGTGTGTATATGGAATGAGCTGCCAGAGGAAAGTGCAACCACAACATTTGAAAGACATTTGGGCAGGTACATGGATAGGAAAGATTTAGTGGGATACTGGCCAAATGCAGGCAAATGGGGCTAGTTCAGGTTAGGAAACCTGGTTGGCATAAACAAGTTGGGCTGAATGGTCTGTTTCCATGCTATATAGCTCTATGCCTCGAAGACTGTGTTATCACCTTGTTATATTCTCGAATGCACTGAATGAAAGGGTGGTGGAAACAAATAAGTAACTTGGAAAATACTTAAAAAGGGAAATCATACAAGGCTTTCTGGAGAGATCAAGGGGAAATGGGACAAAATGTTGAACTCTTTCAAAGGAATGAAGGACGAAATGGGCTCCTCTGCTGTACAGATCTATAATGGAATTTCCCTCTCTTACAAAGAGCTAAAAGTAACACATTGAGTAATTCTTCAGTCCTCATGTAACACAAATACAGATCAGCTTTTTAATACTGTTCAAATATTAATGATAAAAGTTGATTACTGTTTGTGAATTTTCCATATTATATGTTATTTGCAGGTATTCCACAATAGTCACTTAGAGTCATAGAGTCATAGAGATGTACAGCATAGAAACAGATCCTTTAGTCCAACCTGTCTATGCTGACCAGATATCCCAACCCAATCTAGTCCCACCTGCCAGCACCCGGCCCATATCCCTCCAAACCCTTCCTATTCATATACCCATTCAAATGCCTCTTAAATGTTGCAATTGTACCAGCCTCCACCACATCCTCTGGCAGCTCATTCCATACACGTACCACCCTCTGGGTGAAAAAGTTGCCCCTTAGGTCTCTTTTATATCTTTCCACTCTCACTCTAAACCTATGCCCTCTAGTTCTGGACTCCTCCAGTCCAGGGAAAAGACTTTCTCTATTTATCCTATCCATGCCCCTCATAATTTTGTAAACCTCTATAAGGTCACCCCTCAGCCTCCAACGCTCCAGGGAAAACAGTCCCAACCTGTTCAGCCTCTCCCTGTAGCTCAGATCCTCCAACCCTGGCAACATCCTTGTAAATCTTTTCTGAACCCTTTCAAGTTTCACAACATCTTTCCGATAGGAAGGAGACCAGAATTGCATGTAATATTCCAACAGTGGCCTAACCAATGTCCTGTACAGCCGCAACATGACTTCCCAACTCCTGTACTCAATACTCTGACTAATAAAGGAAAGCATACCAAACGCCTTCTTCATTATCCTATCTACCTGCAACTCCACTTTCAAGGAACTATGAACCTGCACTCCAAGGTCTCTTTGTTCAGCAACACTCCCTCGGACCTTACTATTAAGTGTATAAGTCCTGCTAAGATTTGCTTTCCCAAAATGCAGCACCTCACATTTATCTGAATTAACCTCCATCTGCCACTTCTCACACATTGGCCCATCTGGTCAAGATCCTGTTGTAATCTGAGGTAACCCTCTACGCTGCCCACTACACCTCCAATTTTGGTGTCATCTGCAAACTTACTAACTGTACCTCTTATGCTCGCATCCAAATCATTTATGTAAATGACTAAAAGTAGAGCACCCAGCACCGATCCTTTTGGCACTCCATTGGTCACAGGCCTTGAGTCTGAAAAACAACCCTCCACCACCACCCTCTGTCTTCTACCTTTGAGCCAGTTCTGTATCCAAATGGCTAGTTCTCCCTGTATTCCATGACATCTAACCTTGCTAATCAGTCTCCCAGGGGAACCTTGTAGAATGCCTTACTGAAGTCCATATAGATCACATCTACTGCTCTGCCCTCATCAATCTTCTTTGTTACTTCTTCAAAAAACTCAATCAAGTTTGTGAGACATGTTTTCCCATGCACAAAGCTATGTTGACTATCCCTAATCAGTCCTTGCCTTTCCAAATACATGTATATCCTGTATCTCAGGATTCCCTCCAACAACTTGCCCACTACTGAGGTCAGGCTCACCGGTCTATAGCTCCCTGGTTTGTCTTTACCACCCTTCTTAAACAGTGGCACCACGTTTGCCAACCTCCAGTCTTCCAGCACCTCACCTGTGACTATCGATGATACAAATATCTCAGCAAGAGGCCCAGCAATCACTTCTTGAGCTTCCCACAGAGTTCTCGGGTACACCTGATCAGGTCCTGGGGATTTATCCACCTTTAACCGTTTCAAGACACTTCCTCCTCTGTAATCTGGGCATTTTGCAAGATGTCACCATCTATTTCCCTACAGTCTATGTCTTCCATATCCTTTTCCACAGTAAATACTGATGGAAAATATTCATCTCCCCCATTTTCTGCAGCTCCACACAAAGGCCGCCTTGCTGACCTTTGAGGGGCCCTATTCTCTCCCTAGTTACCCTTTTGTCCTTAATATATTTGTAAAAAACCCTTTGGATTCTCCTTAATTCTATTTGCCAAAGCTATCTCATGTCCCCGTTTTGCCCTCCTGATTTTCCTCTTAAGTATACTCCTACTTTCTTTATACTCTTCTAAGGATTCACTCGATCTATCTTGTCTATACTTGACATATGCTTCCTTCTTTTTCTTAACCAGACCCTCAATTTCTTTAGTCATCCAGCATTCCCTATACCTACCAGCCTTCCCTTTCACCCTGACAGGAATATTCTTTCTCTGGATTCTTGTTATCTCATTTCTGAAGGCTTCCCATTTTCTAGCCGTTCCTTTACCTGCGAACATCTGCCTCCAATCAGCTTTCGAAAGTTCTTGCCTAATACTGTCAAAATTGGCCTTTCTCCAATTCAGAACTTCAACTTTTAGATCTGGCCTATCCTTTTCCATCACTATTTTAAATCTAACAGAATTATGGTCGCTGGCCCCAAAGTGCTCCCCCACTGACACCTCAGTCACCTGCCCTGCCTTATTTCCCAAGAGTAGGTCAGGTTTTGCACCTTCTCTAGTAAGTACATCCACATACTGAATCAGAAAATTGTCTTGTACACACTTAAGAAATTCCTCTCCATCTAAACCTTTAACACTATGGCAGTCCCAGTCGATGTTTGGAAAGTTAAAATCCCCTACCATAACTACAGTAGAACACAACTTTTGAAATAAAAGGCAACTTTTAAGTTTGTTAATTGCATAAGCATTACCATTTTAAAAAACAGGAGATAAAAGCTAAACAGTCAATGTAAATGGGTTGCAATAAAAACCCCAACAGTTTGAATTAGTGGTTAATAGCACACATTAAACGATCTGGATATATCGATGCTGATTTTCAGGCCTCACTTCAAACAACCTCTTTTGGCTGGAAGGGTAATGGAGTAGGATTTTAATTAATCCAACTCTAGCTACACTCCAGTTACCTTCACACACCTGTAAGAGCTACTCAGATGTGAGCATTAACCTCAGTCACCTGCTGCAAGTCCACCAAATGTGTTCTGATCATAATATGGTACGAAAAATTTAAACAGTACTTTATTGAAGTAGCAAAGCAACCATTGTTAAAATCTGGCCTGCAAAAGATAAATCATAATCTTTCCTGGAACAGATTAATTGTTCACTTTTAAAAGGGCTATTTATCATCACTTGCAGAGCATTTACACATCACACATCATACAAGATCAGCTTACAATAGGTGGGCATTTCTGTCTCTTTAAAACTTTATAACTTCCATCAAATCATCATCCTATGGTCTCACCAACATCCACAGAGTAAACGTTCTTTTTCTGATTAGTAATATACCAAACCCTGTTCAACTGTACTTACTGGCCGACTTGGGTAACTCTTTGCATTCAAACTTCTCATCCTTGTTTTCAAACTCCTCCATGGTCTTATCCACCCTTCTCCCAACTTCTGTAAACCCCCTCTAGCCCAAAAATCCTTCTTTAGTTCTGGTGTCACGCACAACCCAGATCTTCTTTGTTTTGCTGTATGTTCAGCAGCCGAGACCCAAAGTTCAGAATTCCCTCCCTAACCTTCCCCTCCTCTGTAGCATTTTCGAACAATCCTTCAAACCCATCTCTGACCAAGCTTTTGTTCACGTTATAATATTTCCTTATGTAAATCAGTGTCAAATTTTGTTTGAAGAAGCACTTGAGCTTGTTTTCCCATGAATGCAGGTTTCTGTCCCCAAGCTTTCAAAGTAAACAATCATCAAATGAAAGATGACCATCTGTTCACCATTCATCTAAGTTGATGAATGTATGTAATTGTCAAAGACTATTCACAAAAATATTAACTACCTTTAATTAAAGTTTATCAAGTACAATAATTAAATCTGACAAACTCTTTTGCAAAGTGAGAGTTAATCTATTGGTCAATCTTATCTAACAAGTAACGTGAAATGCAGGTGGTTATTGCCATTAGTTTCTTGGTGCTGTGGAAGCTATTAACATATCAAAGACATCCTGTTGTCTGGCTATATTCTTGTTTGAATCAGAACAGTATGACAAAGTCAAATTTAAGATCAAACAGTGAGTCATCCAATCATAATGTGAAAATTATGTAACATTTCATTTTTTACTCCAATTTAAAAAGACAAAATTACAGTGCAGTCCAAACAAATTTAGAGATAATATATTGCCGCTGAGAAGTTGTAACAGCATAAATGAACAAAATCACACTCCAGTGAAATCAGAGATTAGATTCCCTACAGTGCGGAAATAGGCTTTGGCCCAACCAGTCCACACCGACCCTTTGAAGAGTAACCCACCCAGACCCATTCCCCTACTCATGCATCTATCACTACGGGCAATTTAGCATGGCCAATCCACCTGACCTACACATCCTTGGACTATGGGAGGGAACCAGAGCATCCAGAGGAAACCCACACAGACAAAGGGAGAATGTGCAAACTCCACACAGATAGTCACCTGAGGCTGGAATTGAACCCAGGTCCCTGGTACTATGAGGCAGCAGTGCTAACCACTGAGCTAATCTGTGCCACCAGGGAACAGGGTGGGGCTCTATTCCCTAGAAAAGAAAAAAGTTGAAGGGGTGATCTGACAGAAGTCTTAAATATTTTGAAAAGGCTTGACTAAAGTGCATCTGTGTTATTCACCTCAACGTGTTCCTCAGTGGGCCATGTACTACACTCCCACCCTGAGTAAAAAGGTTTCTCCTCAAGTCACATTGGATTTAATACTGACACTTTGGAATATATGCCAGCTCCTTCAACAGCTCATCCCTAACTCACTGTACCACGATACATGTCCCAAAATGAGACGCAAATTAGGAAGTGAAAGGGATGGAAAGATTCAAGAAAATTACAAGCACCAGGGAAATGGTACTGAGTGGCAGAACTTGTACGGTTAATGGTAGGGCCCTGGGTGGTTTTGTCAACCAGCGAGACACAGAGGTTCAGGTACGTAGTTCTTTGAAAGTTGCATCACAGACAGGATAGTTAAGAAGGCATTTAGCATGTTTATCTTCGTTGCTCAGACCACTAAGTATAGGTATTGGCATGTAATATTGAGGTTGTACAGGGTGTAGGTGATGCCACTTTTGGAGTACTGTGTACAGTTCTGGTTGCCCTGCTATAGGAAAGATTTTATTAAATTGGAAAGGGTTCAGAAAAGATTTACCAGGTTGTTGCAGGACTGGAGGGTTTGAGTTATAAGAATAGACTGGGACTTTTTTCACTGAAGCACAAGGGGTTGAGTTGTGAGCTTAATGCTATGGTGAATAGCAGAGGTCTTTTCCATGGGATGGATGAATTCATAACTAGGGGCAAATTTTTAAGGTGAGAAGAGAAAGATTAAAAAGCGACCTGATAGACAGAGGGTGGCTCATGTGTGGAATGAACTGCCAGAGGAAGTAGCAGATGCAGTTACAGTCACAACATTTAAAAGACATTTGGATTGATATATGAAATATGAAGGTTTAGAAGGATGTGGATCAAATGCAGGCAAGTGGGATGAGTTTAGTTTGGGAAATGTGCGGCATGGAGAGATGGACTAAAGAGTCTGTTTCCGTGCTGTATGACCATATAACATGGGCTGATAAGTCCCCAAGTCCTAATGGAATTCACAAAATCATTGAGATTTTCCAGCACAGAAAGAGACCAGTCATCTTAGGGTCTTCAAAGAAGTTGAGAGTGTGTTGCTGGAAAAGCACAGCACATCAGGCAGCATCCGAGGAGCAGGAAAATCGACGTTTCAGGCCAGAGCTCTTCTTCAGGAATCTCTTCTCTGGCCCGAAACATTGATTTTCCTGCTCCTCGGATGCTGCCTGACCTGCTGTGCTTTTCCAGCAACACACTCTCGACTCTGATCTCCAGCATCTGCAGAACTCACAGTCTCTTCTTTAAAGAAGTGCCTAATGGGATTGCTGACACATTAGTGTTAATTTTCCAAAATTGTTTAAATTTGGTAAAGCTTCTATTATATTGAAAAACAGCCAATAAATCCCTTAGTCAAACAGGGAGTGAAACTAACAGCAAACATTAAACTTCAGTTAGCTTAATATCTATCGGGGGAAGACGTTAAAAGTTATTATCAAAGACATTATGGCAGGACACTTAGAAAGGTTTGAGGTAATCAGAGAGAGTCAACATGGTTTTGTGAAAGGGCAATCATGTTTAACCAATCTATTGGAGTGTTTGAGGAAATAACGTGCCGTGGATAAAGGGAACCTAGGGATATACTGCATTAGATTTGATAACTTACCATAAAGGTTATTGTAGAAAGTAGTCTAGGAGGTAACACCTTGGCTTTGATAAACAATTATATATTTCAAACAAGTGATCTCTTAAACTTCTAAACTCCAGTGGTTACAAGCCTAGCCTGTTCACCCTTTCCTCACAAGATAACCCACCTATTCCTGGTATTATTTTGGTAAGCCTAGTCTGAACTGCTATTAAAAAATGTAATAAGATTGTTCTCTGAGCACTGTTGTCAAAAATAAAAAGAATGCTGTTTTGTTTGGAAAGTCTTGCCTACTGGGAGGAAGTGTCTGGCTGAGATATCACTGTACATTGCCCTGCAAGTTTGCAATCTGTAATATAAGAATAAAGCAGAAATGCCAAGCGGATGTAGGGTGACTTTCCAATGTGTATGCCTGATGTGTGAGGGACTCTCTACGACTATGGAATCAGAATATCATCACTTCAGAGCACACAGCAGACTACAAAATCTCATTAGAAAGCTAGAAAACATCAATGGTATCAGGAGCATTACCACTGATTCTCTTTATCATTCACCCCTATTGTTTAATATGATTACCTCCAGAGGCAAGGAGATGATTCGTATAATGCATCAATCTCAAGAATAAAAGCAGTTTCAATACCAAACTCAGGCACTCGGAGTCTGTTACTTCCAGCAGGACACGATAATTAGTTATTTTTACAATTTATTTTGTAGCTCTGCAATAATGCACTGCATCTCATTTCAGCTGAGATTCGATAATTATTCTCTGTGGGGTGTTCTGCTCTCATTTATACAGATGATGTACACCAGGGGAAGTTAGCCAAGTACATGAAGGCAGAAAGGAATAGAATGATAAATGTTGTTGGAGGTGAGGTGAAAACGAGTTCAAGACCACTCTTGTGGAACCCAAACAGCGACCCTGATCTGTTACTGTTTATACACCTTTCAGAATAGCAGATGGCTGGTCTTGTGTTCAATATTTTTATGGGCCCTCCACAATGTTTAATAGGCATGTTCTGACACTAAGTGTGTACTTGTACAAAAAGGGACATTACAAAACAAAAATATATAGCTGAATAGAAATTAAGTGATGATGAATGTTGCTGCCCATTTTACATCCCTGCCACATCTCTATTATCTCCTTCTCCCTCCCCCAATTCACTACAGCCCATTTTAAGTCTGGCGGGAAAATCTGAAATGCCATTTCATCGATGCCCATTTATATTGGACATCATGGTTGTTATGGAGAACCACAACAACTGGATTTTTGCTATGAAGGCAGGAGACAGATGTCAGAACACTTTCTTGATTCTGAAAATAATGGTAAGGAATAAAGAGTAATGAACTCTAGGTTTCACATGGATGACCTCTTAGATGCCACGGAGAGATGTGTGTTGGCCAATTAACATGGGAACAAAGTGGCACTGTGGAAGTGGGGGACTGATTCAGGGCAGCTATTACTGTACCACGATCAACATTTCACATCATGACCTGCTGAGGGAAAGATGTACAGAAGTGACGGAGACTTGGCTGCTTTTCTTGAGTTCAGGTAAATATCTATATTTAAGCTTGGCAGCCTAAACCCTTCCTTCTCTGTCCTCTTCCTGCCAATGCTTATTGACCACACTCACCCTGCCCACCTGCTCTGAGTCAATGGCAATTAAGTGCTAATTGCCAAATGGTTCCATGCTATTTGTTCTCTCATGGAGCCCAATGAATCATGAGGTGAATGATTTATTGCTGTGCGTCCCTTGAGTATCTCAATTTCTCCCTTAAAGAAAGAGTCTTTAATGAACACTTTACGCATTTTGATTGACATGTGTAGTGGATTGGGGGGTGGGGGTTGCTTCCCTACCCCCACGCTTTAGTAAAACTGACTGATGCCAGGAAACTGGTACATCAGTTGGCACTGGGTAGTTGTGACTCCCACCTGCCTCGGTCTGTACATTTTGCCCAGATTCTGCAAAGATACAAAGGCAGGGATTGACCATAATGAAGGCAGATGGGAGAGCAGTTAGTGGTGCTACAGGAGCAAGAGAGTTAACCTTCTCCCTGCACTGCTACGTGTTGTGCTGTGTTCCATGGATGACACCGCACTGATCCTAGTCTGCTAACTCCGTCCAGACTGACTGAGACGGATGGTGTGACCTCCTTTTCTGGTCAATGGGAAAAGCACTCCCTCATCACCTTGTCTACCAGTACTTCCAAGACCCTGTTAGTGAACCGAGGAGCTGGCTTGCTTCTCTCCAGTATTTTCTTTGATTCATGATGACAGGATGAAGCACAGTTCTGGGGTGCAGCGTCTGAAGTATCATGGAGCAGGGGCTTAAATATGGTGCTAGCAGCCCACAGGGAGGCTAGTTGCATAATTAGTGAGATGAATGATGGATCATTGTGAGGAAAGGTGGGCAATGGGGGGCCAAACACCAAATAATGTCACTGGAAAAAAACGTGGCCAAACCAAAATGGTAAAATTCAGCTCTTTATTATAGTTCTTCACTTTTGCAACATACACTATAAATTCTTAATTTAAATAGTTGTCATGTTCACTCCTTCATAACAGGGACCTTCCACAGCGATGAGGAGCTTCAGTTTACAAAGAGAGACTGGAGAAGCTGCGTTGGTTCACCTCAGAGCAGAGAAGGCCAAAAAGAAATTTAATAGACATCGCCAAATCATGAAGAATTCCAACAGAATAAATAAGGAGAAAGTGCTTCCTGCCCCAGCAAGGTTAACAATTGAAGGAGGTGAATTAAATGTATCAAAGAATTGTTACGGTACCGAAAGAGACATTTAGCCCATCATGGCTGCAGCGGTACTTTGGGCCTCTTCCTCATAACCCTGTTCCTTGTTTCTGGTTGAAAAAAAGCAGAGTGGAACTGGGAAGAGTTTACTGAATAAGGCAATTTGTTATGATCTACTGTGCTCCCTGAAAGCAGATTCGACAGTAACTTTCTGAAGGTAATTGGATGAATACATGAAAGAGTGAAAAATAAATTGCCAGGCTACGGGGATAAACCAGAGCTAGCCAAACTACCTCTTTCGAAGAATGGCTACAGGCATGAAGGACCTCTTCCTACAATTCTATAACTACATCTGTGGTTACCTGTAAAATTTACATTTGCCAGTCAATTTCCGATCAAGCTGGGTAATAATGGCTGCGTGGGTGTTTAGTAGCTTGCAATTGATGATAACACAGTTTCAGTGAAGGACAGGTCTACAACTACTTGTCCTCAATTACAACCTGCCACACACCCACACATACATTACTGCTATTCAATTATACTCTTTTATCTTTTTAATATTTTATACCAAATTCAAAATCCTTTAAAAATGTTTCCATCCAGTTCTGGCACAGTTTCAAGCAGTAATGTCAAATGATAGCTTTACTAATGGATGTCCCTCCGTCTGGAGATAAAGTTTTTATTTTAAATTTCAGGTCAGCTTAACTATTCTGGCAGCAAGATCCACTTGGATACGTACCAAGGGTGATACATTGGTTACAAAGAGCTTTGGGACGTTCCAAGGTCATGTAAAATACTACGCACAAATGTGAGTTATTTTTTAAATTGAAATTCCATTCACCTTTATCAAGGGATATTAAAGCTCTCACTGTACAATTTGCACAAAAGAAATAAGGGAGCTCCTCCATAGCTTGACTGATGTTTCATGAAGACATAGTCTGCTCAGATCTGAGCCAGCTATTTGCTTATGCAGAAATTTTTATTGTTTGCAACAATATAATTTCGAGGTTTTAAAAAGATAAAAAGGAATAAAATTGTGCATTCATGAAGTGCTTTATAGTTAATGAAGTACTTTTGGAGCATGGTCACTTATCATAGAATAGAATCCCAATAGTGTGGAAGCAGGTAATGAGACTCAACCAGTCCACACTGACCGTCTGAAGAGCTTCCCACCCACACATCCTGTAACCCAACATTGCCCATGCCTAATCCTAATCTGTACAACCCTGGACACAATGGGAAATTTAACATGGCCAATCTACATAACTTGCACATCTTTGAACTGTGGGAGAAAACCAAAGCACCCAGAGGGAATCTATATAGACTCAGGGAGAATGTGCAAACTCCACACAGGCAGTCACCCAAGGTTGGGATCAAACCAGGTCCCCAGTGCTCTGAGGCAGCAGCGCTAACCACTGAGCCACCATTACATCCCCATAATGCAGGAAGCACAATAGGATCCATTACACACACTGCAAGATTCCATGCATAACAATAGGAGAATGACCAGGTCATTTTTATTAATGTAGGATTGAATATGAGTTCAGGATAGTAGGGATGATTTCCCAGCTCTGCTTTGAATTAGTGCCTTGGTACTTACTAAATCCATCCAAACTAGGAACAGGGAACTCAGTTTTAGTGTCCCGTGCAAAAAAATACACTGCTTCCAATAAGACCATAAGACATAGAAGCAGATTTTTGAGATTTGTAGCTCATGTTGATGATAAGTATGTAAGTCGCTGAGCTGGAAGGTTTGTTTTCAGCCTTTCGTCGCCATACTAAGTAACATCATCAGTGAGAGACTCTGGTGATGCGCTGGTGGTGTGTCCCACCTCTCTATTTATAGATCTTGGTTTCTTAAGGTAGGTGACGTCATTTCCGGTTCTTCTTTTCCAAGGGAAGGTAGATAGGATCTGAGTCGATGTGTTTATTGATCGAATGCTGGTTAGAATGCCATGCCTCTAAGAATTCTTGTGCGTGTCTTTGTTTCAGCTGTCCCAGGATTTGTGTGCCATCAGATACATCCACATCAATTCACCACCAAAAGACATGACCCACTATCATTAGTTTCTATACATAGAGACAAAGAAGGACACCACTTTGACTGGGACAACACACCCACCCTAGGATAAGCGAAATAAAGACATGCATGAGAATTCTTAGAGGTATGGCAGTCTAACCAGAACTCTATTAATAAACACATCAAATTAGATCCTATCTACCTTGCCTTGGAAAAAAAAATGGAAATGATATCACCCACCTTAAAAAAACCAAGACCTATAAATAGAGAGGTGGGACATATCACCAGAGTCTCTTACTGATGATGTTACCTAGTATGGTGACAAAACATCTGAAAACAAACATTCCAGCTCAGTGAGCTAACTTACAGACATGGTAGCAGAAATTAGGCTATTCAGCTCATCAAGACTGCTCTGCCATTCTCCCTTTTTTTAAAAAAATATTTCCCTTCTCACTTTAAACCTATGCCCTCTAGTTGTGGACTAATCTAACCTGGGAAAAAAAGACCTTGGCTACTCACCATTATCCATGCCCCTCATGATTTTGTAAACCTCTATAAAATTTTGATTAGATTCCCCACAGTGTGGAAACAGGCCCTTCAGCCCAACAAGTCCACATTGACTCTCTGAAGAGCAACCCACCCAGACCCATTTCCCTCTGGATAATGCAGCTAACACTGGGCAATTTAGCATGGATAATTCACCTGACCTGCACATCTTTGGACTGTGGGAGGAAAGCAAAGTACCCGGAGGAAACCCACGCAAACATGGGGAGAATGTGCAAACTCCGCACAGACAGTCGCCCAAGGCTGGAATTGAAACTGGGACCCTGGTGCAGTGTGGCAGCATTGCTAACCACTGAGCCACCATGCCACCCCTCAGCCTCTGACACTCCAGGGAAAATAGCTCCAGCCTACTCAGCCTCTCCTTGTAGTTCAAACCCTCCTGAAGTGAGAGTTGACATGGGGCATGCCGACATGGGGCACACAGATACAAGATGGCCGCTGAGCCATAAATTGGTCACTTAGCACACAAGATGGCCGCTGGGCCATTACATGGAAAAATACAGCAAAGCATACACAGATACTGCCTGAGGCTAACGGGATACCAGCACAATAGAGACAGAGCATAGATGATTAGTTTAAGGCGGGTGGAGAAGAGAATACACATCAGTGATGTCTACTGCTGCCAAAGTGTCTGAGTCCAGCCACCACCTTCAATTGAAATGTTAACTACCTGAGACTACTTGTATACAAGTGTTAATACTTCAGATCTTCAATAATGGAAAACGATCTTCCTTCTCAGGAAGAACAATCACGACCACTGAAAATAACAATGATCTTGTAATGTCTTTTGTAAACAAAACATACGGTACAAATAAAGTCTAGATACTTGAAAACTATTGTACCACAAAATGTACAAAATATCATGACGTGCTCCGAGAGTGAGAAGAGGCTTGCAGCTGACCGCTGTGCTGACAAACTACTCTCTCTCCCTGGAGCTCTGGTTTCTTTGTACAATAAACTCTGTCATTGGATCCCGATTCTGACTCAGTGACTGGTGATTTTCCCCACAACAATTGCCGTAATCGGCAGGATCTCTTCTTCCTGATGCTTTGCATAGGAAGGGTTTGGAGGGATATGGGTCGGGTGCTGGCAGGTGGGACTAGATTGGGTTGAGGATATCTGGTCGGCATGGACGGGTTGGACCGAAGGGTCTGTTTCCATGCTGTACATCTCTATGACTCTGGTTAAAGGCCACGATTGGTGAGCCGGGGTAAGAGATACTTTGAAACTGTAAATGGGAAGAGTCAGGCCGTGCCAAAGACTTAGTTTAGAGGGGTATACCATTATAACGTGTAACTTGTGCAATAGTGCATGCCTGTGGAGCGTCAGTGGGAAAGTGTACTAACTGGTGTAATAACCAGTTGCTTGTCCTGAAATGACCAGAGGACAAGGTAGTGCCTGCCTCAAAAGCCCCGCCATAAACCGGTTGTTGGGGGCGGGGGAGGGGGTGGGGGGTCCTCCCGGGATGGTTGGGAATTGAAATGGGAATTGAGGTGCCAAGGGCATTAAGTGTTGTTGAGCACAAGTGACAAAGTCGGGTAACATTGGACTCCGTGGGGGCAAGCAATGCAGAGTCCAGTTAGACCCTAGTCGAAAGTTGGGTGCTGTCTATTATTGTGTTTTAAATTGAAGTGGTGAGGAAAAGGAGCTGATCACTCTGACCAAGAGCCAAATTCCAGTGGAGCAGCACGGTACCGAGGTGGAAGCATGGACACTTAGTGACCGTGATACCCTGTCAGTCTGTAGCTGAACAACCCTTTTTAAGCTTCCGGTGGCCGGCAGGGTAAAAAGATCCCCAGTACAGAGCACACCGGGCTAGAGGTAGGTTTCTGTGCCTATCGGGCAGTGTTGGAACTGTAGAGGTGGCAGGGAGGGTAGAGGAGTCCCGGTAGAGAGCGCACCCTATTGAACTGACATTCCCAGGCAACTGGCAGGTACCGACTAGTAGTGGTGGTCGGGAGGGTACTGAAGTCCCACTGGTAGAGAGCACACCTTGCTAGGAGGCTGCTACCGCCATACGGACAGTGCTGGAACAGTATTCATGGCCAGGGGGTAGAGAAGTCCCACTGATTAAGGACACTTTACTGTTCGTGGTATCCAGGGGTACACAATCTGCAAATTGGCAGATCAGGATTTTAAAGGGGATACTGCAGGTTCCCTTATTGAGAAAAAGAAGACAGACAGACTAGCATTGACAGAACAGATGAAGAAAGGGGGTTGGGACCCATCCAAGACATTAGTACAGCAGCGCAATTGGATTGACAAACAAAAATGAATTAAAACTAAAAAGATAGGGGTAATGTTCATGTAGCAATTAACAGGCCTAATTGAACAAATAGGTGCCTCCACTAGCAGGTGGAGAAAAGGCCAAGAATGAATTGAGGAGCTGGAGGATAGGATAAAGGAGCTAGAGCAAAGAATAGATAAAGTACAGGAGGAAAGGGAGACTGACTCTCTCCCCTCCTACAAAACTGTACAGCAGGGTCCAACTGCTCCCTCAGCAGAGCAGGAGGTGCAAGGAGGTGAACTCAAACTTTACACACAGCAGACATGTTACACAGAGGATTATCAGTTAGCCCAGTAAAGGGGAGTATGTTCAATCACTGGTGACAGTGTATAACCCATGTCATTGACAAATCTTACAAGTTTACACAAGCGATCAAAAACATTCGGGACCAGCTTGATTACTTCAGACAAGGAGCCACAGGAGGAGAAAGCTGGCGAGAACGGCTGATAGGCAAATCCTAGGGACCCTATTTGGCACACAGGAGTGTTCTCCTTATTTCACTCATACTGGTATTCTGCCTCGGCCTTGGGTGTTTAAAGCTTTGCTGTAAGGTGCTACTGACTTGCCAGAAGCAAGTATCACCAGGGAAGACTCCCCAATGAAACTTGCACTCCTTGACACCCCACAGGATGGGGAGACCTTAGAAAAGGCTACCTCTACGTGTGAGTTGGGTGCTCTGTGGGAGATCTCTGAAGTCACCTCCTTGACCACAAAGGGTGGAGTGAAGTGGGAGTTGACACGGGGCATGTTGATACGGGTCATTTAGTGCACAAGCTGGCCACTGAGCCATTACATGGAAAATTACAGCAAAGCATATACAGATACTGCCTGAGGCTAAGAGCATACCAGCACAATCGATTCAGAGCATAGATGAGTAGTTTAAGGTGAGTGGGGGACAGAATACACATCAATAATGTCTACTGCCCACCGAAGTGTTTGAGGTAAAAACAATGACTGCAGATGCTGGAAACCAGATTCTGGATTAGAGTGGTGCTGAAAAGCACAGCAGTTCGGGCAGCATCCGAGGAGCGGGAAAATCGACGTTTTGGGCAAAAGCCCTTCATCAGGAATAGAGGCAGAGCGCCTGGAGGGTGGAGAGATAAATGAGAGGAGGGTGGGGCTGGGGAGAAAGTAGCATAGAGTACAATGGGTGAATGGGGGTGGGGATGAAGGCGATAGGTCAGAGAGGAGGGTGGAGTGGATAGGTGGAAAGGAAGATAGGCAGGTAGGACAAGTCATGGGGACAGTGCTGAGCTGGAAGTTTGGAACTGGAGTGAGGTGGGGAAAGGGGAAATGAGGAAACTGGTGAAGTCCACATTGATGCCCTGGGGTTGAAGTGTTCTGAGGCGGAAGATGAGGTGTCTCGGCAGAGTGGGAGGGGAAGTTGAAATGTTGGGCCACAGGGCGGTGTGGTTGATTGGTGTGGGTGTCCAGAGATGTTCCCTAAAGTGCTCTGCTAGGAGACGTCCAGTCTCCCCAACATAGAGGAGGCCGCATCGGGAGCAACGGATACAATAAATGACATTGGTGGATGTGCAGGTAGAACTTTGATGGATGTGGAAGGCCCCTTTGGGGCCTTGGATGGAAGTGAGGGGGGGAGGTGTGGGCACAGGTTTTGCAATTCCTGCGGTGGCAGGTGAAGGTGCCAGGATGGGAGGGTGGGTTGTTGGGGGGGCGTGGACCTCCAGCCACCACCTTCAATAGAAATGTTAACTACCTGAGACTGCTTGTCAACAAGTGTCGATACTTCAGGTCTGCAGTAATGGAAAACAATCTTCCTTCTCAGGAAGAACAATCACGACCACTGAAACTGACAATGATTTTGTAATGTTTTCTGTAAACAAACCATGCTGTACAAACAAAGTCTACAATACTTGAACTATTGTACCACAAAATGTATAAAATATCATGACATGTGCTCCAAGGGTGAGAGGAAGCTCTTGGTTAACAGCCATGCTGACAAACATCTCTTCTCTCTCTCTTTCTCTCCCCAGAGCTCCGGTTTCTTAGTACAATAAACTAGGTCGTTGGATCCTGATTCTGACTCCAAGACTGGTGATTTTCCCCACAACACTCCAAACCCAGCAACATCCTTGCAAATTTTTTCTGAACTCTTTCAATTTTAACAACATTCTTCCTATAGTAGGGAGTCCAGAATTGCATATGGTATTCCAATAGTGGCCTCATCAACGTCCTGCCACAACATGACTTTTTAAATTAGATTAGATTACTTACAGTGTGGAAACAGGCCCTTCGGCCCAACAAGTCCACACCGACCCGCTGAAGCGCAACCCACCCATACCCCTACATTTACCCCTTTAACCTAACACTACGGGCAATTTAGCATGGCCAATTCACCTGACCCGCACATCTTTGGATTGTGGGAGGAAACCGGAGCACCCGGAGGAAACCCACGCAGACACGGGGAGAACGTGCAAACTCCACACAGTCAGTCGCCTGAGTCGGGAATTGAACCCGGGTCTCTGGCACTGTGAGACAGCAGTGCTAACCACTGTGCCACCGTGCCGCCCATCCTGAATGCACTGACCAACGAAGGTTGAACAAAACAGTTAGAATATCCCTAGATATAATGTGCGCTCACCTGCAAGGTGAAAAACATTCAGACAAGTAAGATGGCTCCATGTGTTAATTTGTTTTACCTGTTTCAGTTTCTTCAGATCTTCATCCAACTCCAGATTGTCCAGAATAACAGCAACAAATAGACTCAGCAGAATCTGCAGGGTGATTAGAAACACTTCTCAGAAGAAAGTTTCCTCATGTGATAAAGTTTTGTGGCTCAGTAGCAGGAAAAAGAAATACAGCTTTAAAAATTCTGAATTCTTAAAGCATTTAAAACAGATGCATCTCATGGCAAACAAATAGTGGGCCAAAGGCAGAATACACCTGGTGGAAAAGTATCAAAATGAACAAGCAGTTGCATTTTCAATTTACAAAATCATTTCTTGTACAGGAAATTTACATAAAATTCGACACACAAACACAGTATTATATTGAATTTCACAGCAGTGAAATGGAACATTCGGCCCTCCTGATCTATGCTGGTGATTTTGTTCCATATGAATTCTCTCCCACCAGCCTTCATATTACACTTTCCAGATATCCTTCTTTCCTTTCTCGTATTTAGCTAGCTTCCTTTTAATGCATCCATAATATTAGCCTCGATATTTCCTGTGGTACTGGGTTTTACATTCTTACCACTTTCTGGGTAAAGAGGTTTCCTCTGAATTTCCTCATGGTTTTATTAGTGATTACTTAAATTTACAGCCTTTGATTTTGCACTCCCCAGAAAGGAAAGCATGTTTTATTTGTTGGTGAAGTCCCTCTAAAGCTTTCCTTTTTGATCCACCTTTTAGACCCCTTTCTTATTATTGTCTTCTCTGGTTCAGTGTTTATATTCTGTTTGATAATCACCTCTGCAAAGCACCCTGGAACACGTTAAAGATGCTATAAAAACACAGAACAAATTTCTACTTATATCTGACAAAGGAAATGCAAAATTAATTTAGATTGATGTATGCATTTTTATAATCCCAATTGATGGTATTACCAAGGAGATCCCAGAATGAAATCTGACCTGATAGATCATGTTGTTTGGTTTTAGATAACATGGTGGTCATTCACTGAAATGCAGTCACACAAAGTTGAAGAGTTCCATTAACAACAAAACAGAAGTTTATTGCACAAAACATGAGAACAAAATAAAAACAAACCAAGCTATCTCACTACAGAACACAGTTTGAAAGATCTCATCACAATTTTCCAACACAATGTTCCAGAGACTCAAATCCAGATAAATTACTCCTGTACATCAAATTGTTAATTGATTCTCACAGTTTGGATGTGTTTGCTAAGTTGGAAAGTTGATTTGTAGATGTTTCGTCCCCGCCTGGGTAGTATCTTCAGGGCCTTGGAGCCTCCTGTGAAGTGCTGCTGGACTGTGTCTTCTGGAATTTATTTGGTTCTGTTCCTGCAGCTTCTGGTTGTTCATTGCAGTGATTGGTATATTGGGTCCAGGTCAATGAGTTTATTGATGGAGCCTATAGATGAGTGCCATGCCTCTAGAAACTCTTTGGCTGTCCTCTGTTTGACTTGTCCTATTATTGTTGTGTTGTGGTCGAATTTGTGGTCCTTGTCATCTATGTGTATGGCTACTAAGGACAGCTGGTCATAGAGTTATAGAGATGTACAGCATGGAAAGAGACCCTTTGGCCCAAGTTATCCATGCCAAACAGATATCCTGAATTAGTTTAGTCCCATTTGTCAGCATTTAGTCCATGTCCCTCCAAACTCTTCCTATTCATCTATCCATCAACATGTTAATTGTACTAGCCTCCACCACTTCCTCTGCAGCTCATTCCATACATGTTCCACTCTCTGTGTGAAAACATTTTCCCTTAGGTCCCTTTTATATCTTTCCCCACTCACCCTAAATCTATGCCCTATAATTCTGAACTCCCCCCAACCCAGGGAAAAGACCTTGTCTATTTATCCTATCCATGTACCTCATAATTTTATAAAGCTCTACAAGGTCATCCCTCAGCCTCCGAAGCTCTAGGGAAAACAGCCCCAGCCTATTCAGCCTCTCCCTATAGCTCAAACCCTCCAACCCTGGCAACATCGTTGTCAATCTTTTCTGAACCCTTTCAAGTTTCACAACATCTTTCAGATAGGAAGGAGACTAGAATTGCACACAATACTCCAAATGTGGCCTAACTAATGTCCTGTCCAGCCACAACATGACCTCCTAACTCCCATACTTGGTGCTCTGACCAATAAAGGAAAGCATATCAAACGCCTTCTTCACTATCCTAGCTACCTGCGACTCCACTTTCAAGGAACTATCGTTATGGCGTTTAGTGGCTCGTTGGTGTTCGTGGATGTGGATTGCTAGTTGTCTGTCTGTTTGTCCTATATAGTGTTTCCTGCAGTCTTTGTATGGAATCTTGTAAACTATGTTTTCCTTCCACATGATGGGTATAGGGTCTTTCATCCTGGTGAGTTGTTGCCTGAGCATGGCTGTCGGTTTATGGCCTGTCATGAATCTGAGTGGTCAGAGAAGTCTGGCTGTCAGTTCCAAGATGTGTTTTATATAAGGTAGTGGGGCTAGAGAGTTAGGTCATGGCATGTCCTCGTCAAGCTGTTTGTCTGTTAGGCATCTGCAGAAGTAGTGGTGGGAACATCCATCCTTTGTAGAGGGTGTTCTTTCCTTAGCAGGTTGGGAGTGCTGAAGTGTGTTGTAGCCCTTTTGAACAGGGTCCTAATGCACTATCTCTTGTTTGTGTTTGTGTTTGGGTGGAAGGTCTTGTATTTCAGAATCTGGTCCATGTTTAACTGATTCTTCCCAATTCTTTCCTGTGAACTCATCTTAGCTGAATACTTACAAAACTGAGCTTAGCTTTTCTCAGCTTCAAATAACCTGAAGATTTCTAACCAAATACTCCTGATTTGGAAGTTGCACAAACTAAACTTTTCTAGTGAAATAACCGCACAGAGGCCACTATCCTGTCACCCTTTACTTATATGACCATTCCTGAAGAAGGGCTCATGCCCGAAACGTCAATTCTCCTGTTCCTTGGATGCTGCCTGACCTGCTGTGCTTTTCCAGCAACACATTTTCAGCTCTGATCTCCAGTCCTCACTTTCTCCTCCTTACATGACCACAGTCCATGGACTCTGACCAGCCAGCTCAGAGCCAGTCCCTACAATAAGGAGACTGTCTGAGGTTCCCATTTATTTTTTTTTTACAAATCTTTATTCAGCTTCCACCACCAGGCAGAAAAGAAACACCTGAGTGGCCAATGACAAGCAGTGCCTTTACCATCCTATTTATTTTCTTTTCTTTTTCTTAATTTAACCCCCACACTACCACCTAGGTTCCCATTTTTAAAAATTTTTTTTTGTGTGTGTGCAGGTGTGAGACACAGTGAGAGACACAAGGTGCACGAATCTTTATTCAATTTCCACCACCAGGAAGATAGGAAAACACCTGGGTGGCCAGTGACAAACACTGCCCTTCACATCAAAGGGCAGTGCTGTGTGATCAAAACAGTGAAGGGGAGGGTAGGGACTAAATCAAAATAGAGTTGGAGGGAGAAATGATGCACTCCACTCCCTGCGGCGCCCACCTCTCCCTGAACAACTCCAGGGTGTTGGTCGACACCGCGTGCTCCTTCTCCAAGGACACCCGGGCTCTAACGTAACCGCGGAAGAGGGCCTGGCAAGGTTCCCATTTATATGTTAGTCAAGACTTGCTGATTGGTTTAGGTTAACAACACCAATCAGTGTTTTCATACTCAACAAGATTCACCTGGCTAACATCATTCCAATCATTACATCCCTCCCCCTAATAACCCATCCTCCTGTCCTGGCACCTTCCGCTGCTGCCACAGGAAATGCAAAACTTGCGCCCACAGCTCCCCCCTCACCTCCGTCCAAGGCCCCAAAGGAGCCTTCCACACCCATCAAAGTTTCACCTGCACTTCCACATGTCACTTACAGTATCCATTGTTCCCAATGCAGTCTCCTCTATATTGGGGATATAGGACGCCTACTTGCAGAGAGCTTTAGAGAACATCTCCAGGACACTCACACCAAACAACCCCAACACCCCTGAACACTTCAACTCCCCCTCCCAATCAGCTGAGGACATGTAGGTCCAGGGCCTCCTCCATCACCACTCCCTTACCGGCCAATGCCTGGAGGAAGAAGATCTCATCTTCCGCTTCGGGACCTTCCAACCACATGGCACTAATGTGGATTTCACCAGTTTCTTCACTTCCCCTCCCCCCCACCTTACCCCAGTTCCAACCTTCCAGCTCAGTACTGTCCGCATGACCTGTCCCATCTGTCCATCTTCTTTCCCACCTATTCGCTCCAACCCCTGACCTATAACCTTTACCCCCACTCCCATCCACCTATTTCACTCTCAGCTACCCTCTCCCCAGCCCCATCCCCCTCCCATTTATCTCTCCACCCAGTCTCCTAGTCTCATTCCTGATGAAGGGCTTTTGTCTGGAACATCGATTTTCCTGCTCCTCGGATGCTGCCTGACCTGCTGTGCATTTCCAGAACCACACTCCTGACTACATCCCTTCTCCTCAAGTCCAGGGATGTTGGCCTGTTTGTTTTCTTGTAGCTTGCCCTGGGACATTTCACCCCAAGTCTGGTTCCTTTGACTCTGACGAGGACATAGGTGGCGGGTACTGGACCAGAGCCTGTCTCACGCAACTGGAGCACCTCAGGAGACATTCCTCCTTTGCCTCAGGTGTTTTTGCATGGTTACATCTTTAATCCCACACACCAAATGGCCTCTCAGCATCTCATTCAGGGTTAACCCAAAATCACATGCCTCTGCCAGTTGTCCTAATTGCGTCAAAAAGAAATGATATGGATTCCCCTCATTTTCAGACTGCAGAATAAAACCAATAGTGTCTCAGAATTAGAGGAGGCTTGGGGAGGTAGCATTCCTTGACTAAATCTGTCAACACTTGAAAGGTTTTAGTATCTGGTGCCTCAGGGAAAGTAAGGCTCCTAATAACTCAAATCGTTGCAGGTCGACAAGCTGTCAGGTGAATTACTTGTTGCTTTCCTCTGGCCCCAGCGTAATTTGTCCAGGGAAAAAATATATTCTTTCCACACACTTTGGCACAGTCTTTGACAGCAGGATCAAACAAGTATAGCTTCCCAAATAAAGGCATGAGGCCAGAAATGCTTACCCAGAATCAAAAATGATTGCTGTGAGTGAATTTTTGTCAGGAGCACATTGTTTGCTCTCGCCACCACTGAAATAACTACACAATGGTATGCAGTGGTATGCAGCCAGCAAGTCACCCTTTATTTACACAAGCACAGGACATGGGCTTTGACCAGCTAGCTCCGAGCCAGATCCTGGAGTGAGAAGACTCTCTGAGACTCCAGTTTATTTATTTTTTCTTTTTTTTTCTTTTTTTAGCAGAACCTCTGACACTTCTTTATCTGTTTTTTAACCCCACACTACCGCCTCACTGCAGTAGTGCTTATTTTTCCCCAGCACTCACGTTGTGTGTGTGCGCGCAGGTGAGAGACACAGTGAGAGACACAAGGTGTACGAATCTTTATTCAATTTCCACCACCAGGAAGAAAGGAAAACACCCGAGTGGCCAGTGACAAGCAGTGCCCTTCACATCAAAGGGCAATGCTGTGTGATCAAACAGTGAAGGGGAGGGCAGGGACTAAATCAAAATAGAGTTGGAGGGGGAAATAATGCACTCCACTCCCTGCGGGAGACTCCAGTTTACATCTGTCAGCCAGAGCTTCCTGATTTGCTCAGGTTAACAGCCCAAATCAGGGATCTCATACTCAACAAGATCCACCTGGCTCTTCTTGTCCTAATCACTACATCTAGTGTGGTTGTTTTCCCTGAGCCATTTGACACCCATTTCTTGGAGAGAAATTATATTTGCTTCTGACCCCAGTCAGATTTTTTTACTAATTCCTCTCAAAGCTCTCAATCTCTGAGATTTCCAAGCTAAAATCAATCCTTAATTATCCTGAACCAAATCGAATAAAGGGCTTTCAATGTTTACTGCACCCATTGTAAACTATCACAGTTAAAACAATCTTCCATTGGCACTCCAGGGCCCCATGCTCCCTAATATATACTAAATTAAGTCAGTGTTACTGAAGGACTGTATGAACTTGTTTTACTTTGAAGTCACTTCACCAAAGTAACCACCTCAATATGCCACACTTCTAAAATCCAAGCTATAAAAATGACTGATTTTCTCTCTCTATATATATATCACACATCTCATCATGCATTCCATGAATGAG
Organism: Chiloscyllium plagiosum; assembly: GCF_037043375.1. Taxonomy (NCBI): domain Eukaryota; kingdom Metazoa; phylum Chordata; class Chondrichthyes; order Orectolobiformes; family Hemiscylliidae; genus Chiloscyllium; species Chiloscyllium plagiosum. The sequence continues at coordinate 18,405,079 of NW_028270144.1, read as the reverse complement.
GATAACAATATATCCTCAACAAGCACTCTCATTTTTTTAAAAACATAATTTCTAAATTAGATTAACAATAATAATATATTAACATTGAACACACAATGCCTTTCCTGACAGCCAGATCTTACACAAGTCTAACTGGGTCACAGTGTTCATTTTTGCTCATGTGCACCCTAAATATAGCATTAGCCAGAATATTGTCTATTCAGGTACATGAATGATTTTAAATTGTATAGCTGGAGTAATAAACTCCAACAGGAGAATCGACGTTTCAGGCATAAGCCCTTCTTCAGGAATGAACCTCTCATTCCTGAAGAAGGGCTTATGCCCGAAACGTCGATTCTCCTGTTCCTTGGATGCTGCCTGACCTGCTGCGCTTTTCCAGCAACACATTTTCAGCTCTAATAAACTCCAACAAACAATTCTAAGCTCCAAATCTTAGGCAAAAAAAAAATCAAAATCTTGTGCTGTGTATACATGGCATTGTCTCCACGATTTTTAGAGTTGTAGATTTTAAACTGAACATTGCCGGTGCATTCATCATCCCAAAAAGTATGACTTTGCTTTCATAAAATCTAGCTGATAATTCTCCAGTTCTATCATTTAGTGAGTCTTCCCAATATCCTTTTGGTAAGTTGATATTGTCCAATTCTTTCAATACAGCTCTCCAATCTTGAAATAGGACAGAGTTTGCTTTAGTTACCAAGTTAACTTTGTAATCTTTGTGACCCATCTGATTCTGGCACCATCGTGATAAACGAGCTCCAACTACTTGGATTAGGTTCAATAATGTAAAATCTATTCCCTCACATGAGCTAATTTGTCAGGATTGAGTCTGTAAGGATGTTATTTTATCAGTAATCCTCCCCTTACATTAACATCATGAACAGCCAATGATGCTTTTCCGGCCTAGTCACACAAATTGATTTATGAGTCTGTAATAACGTTCACAAGTAACTTAGATAGCTAATCTTCCATTAAATTATCTAACTGTTTAAGCACCTCTTATTATTATCAATCTGATTTTTAGAAAATCAACTTTTGAATTTTCAATTGCTAATTCATTATCCAATTGCACTGATGTTTTAATTTCACTACCATAAATACACAATCCTCCAAGTCATAATATCTCTTTAACATGTTAATATGACATACTTGCTGATTATTTATTTGGTCGGCAGTACTCAATACATAATTTATATTATTGAGTCTTTTTTATTCAATTAAGTCCAATAAAACTTATTATTTATGGTTCCACACAGACAGGCAAGAATATGTCTTCAGCAACAATGAAGGTTCAATGAAGAGTATAGGAGGGCATACCAGGAGCAGCACATGATACACTGAAAAATAAGATGTCAATCTGGTGAAGCTCTAAGACGGGACAACTTTTTATGTCAAACAGCAGAAGCAACAAGTAATAGACCGAGCCTTAGAGATTCCACACCCAACAAATCAGATCTAAGCTCTGTAGTCCTGCCACATCTTGTTGTGACTGCTGGTGGACAATTAAAGAACTCACTGAAAGAGGAGGCTCCACAAAAAATCCCTATCTTCAAAAATGAGGGAGCCTAGCATGTCAGTGTGAAAGATAAGGCCAAATCATTTGCAACAATCTTCAGCCTGTAATGCTGAATCAGTGATGCATCTTGACTTCTCCAGAGATCCTCAGCACCACAGATATTAATCTTCAGCCATTTCATTTACTCCATATAATATCAGTAAATGGCTTACATTACAAAAGTCATGGGCCCTGACAACACTCTGGCAATAGTACTGAAGACTTGTGCTCCAGAACTTGCCACATGTCTAGCAAAGCCATCCCAGTACAACTATAACACTGGCATCTTCCCAACATTGTGGAAATTTGCCCAGGTATATCCTGTATACAAAAAGCAGGACAAATCCAACTCAGCCAATTACCGTCCCATCAGTCTGCTGTCATTAACAGTACTATCAAATAGCACCTGCTCAGCATTAACTGCTCAACGATGCACAAGGCCACTTAGTTCCTCACATCATTATAGCCTTAGTTTAAACATGGACAAAAGAGCTGAATGCAAGAGGTAAAGTGAGAGTGACTGCAATTGATAGCAAGGCTGCATTTGACCAAGTCTGGCATCAAGGAAGCCAAATAAAATTGGAGATAATGAGAGTCCAGGGAAAACTTTATACTGGTTAGAGTCATAACCAGCACAAAGGGAGTTGGTTGGTGAAGGTTAATCATCTCAGCAGGAAATCTTCAGGGTAGTGTCCTGGTCCCAACCATCTTCAGTTGTTTCATTGATGACCTTCCCTCCATCATAAGATCAGAAGTAAGGATGTTCAATGATGACTGCACAATGTTCAGAACTATTTGTGACTTCTCAAATACAGAAGCAGTCCACGTCCATATGTAAGAAGACAAAAATAAGTGGGAAAGCAGGTGCTGAGGATGGCAGAAAGAATTTGTAAGGGGACATAGGCAGGTTAAGCGGGTTGGCAAAAACTTAGTTAATGGGATATGATGTGTAAAAATGTGAGATTATGAACTTTGACAGGAAGAATGTTTCAGCTGAATGATATATTAAACGCACAAAGATTGTGGAAGGCTACAGTACAGAGGGATTTGGGAGTCCTTGTATATAAATTACAAGAAGTTGTATAAGTCATCCAAGTTTAGCAGGAAATAGGGAAAGCAAATAGAATGTCAGTCTTTATTTCAAATGAAATTGAACATAAAAATAGAAAGGTCTTGCTACAACTATACAAGGCATGTGTCAGACCACACCTGGAGTACTGTGAACAATTTTGGTCCCCTTATCTAAGGAAAGATATTCTGGCATTTGAGGCAGTCCAGAGAAGGTTCACTAGGCTGCTCTGAAATATGGAAGGACTGTCTCAGAAGGAAGGGTTGAGGAGGTTGACCGTGCTCATTGAAGTTCAGAAGAATGAGAAAAGACTTAGTCAACGTACATGACTCTGAGGAAACCTGATAGGGTAAGTGAAGAGAGGTTGTTTCCTCTTGTGGGAGAGTTTAGGACTGGGGGCACCATCTCAGAATGAGACATTGCCCATTCAAGTCAGAGATATGAAGGAATTTCTTCTTTCAGAGGGTAGTGAATCTGTATAATGCTTTACTACAGAGCACTTTAGAGGCTGGGTTGTGAAGCATTGTCTCCATAACTTTAAGATAACTTTATATTCAAGGCTGACACAGACAGATTTTGAATTAGGAAGCAAATCAAGGGAATTGGGGAAAAGGCAGGACAGTGGAGTGGAAGATTACCAGATTAGCCAAGATCCCATTGAATGGTAGAGCAGACTTGATGGGCTGAATGGCCTACTTCTCCTCCTACATTCATTGGGAGGTCATTCAGCCCATTGTGTCTATGTTAGCTCTTTGAAAGAGCTAGCCAAGTATTCCCACTGCCTCTGCTCTTTCTCTCTTCTAATTTGTTTTTGAAAAGTCCCACTGAATGTGATCTATCAGGCAGTGAATTCCAGATCATAACAACTATCTGCATGAGTAAGTTTCTCCTCATCTCTCAAACATCTGTGCTGATTACCTTAAATCTACGAGCTATGTTTACTAAATTTCCTGCCAGTGGAAACATTTTCTGTTGATTCACTCTTCTCCAAGGTGAGTAAGCCTAACTTCTCTTGTCTATATTGTACATGTACCTGCTCGTGTCAAAATTGCCATGCAGTAGTGAGTTGGGAATCACATTTGAGGCTTATCACACCAGCTATGACCGTATTGAGTGATGGGGTGGACTTGATGGTCTGGATGGTCTACATCTGCTGCTATGCCTTATAGACCCAGACAATGCCCAGATTTGAATGGAAAGGTTATGGCTACAAAAGCGAGTTTTAGTGAAGACTTGGTTAAATATTAGGAGAGAAAATGAAAGTAATGATATCCAGGTTTGGACTGAGATGTGACAAGTAACATTTACGCTACACAAATGACGATGATCATTTCCAAATAAGAGAGAATCTAAACATCACCCTTTGACATTATATGGCAGTACTATCACAGAAGCCCTCACCAACCACATCCTGAGTGGGTAACCATTCAGCAAGTACTGAATAAGACTAGTCATATAATTACTGTGGCAACAAAAGCAGGTCAGAGACTAGGGGTCTTGCAGTGAGTAACTCACCTCCTGACTCCCCTAAGCCTGTCCAACATCTACAAGGCATAACTCAAGAGTCTGATGGAATACACTCTACTTGCCTGGATGGATGCAGTTCAAACAACCCTCAAAAAACATGACATCCAGGACAAAGCAGCCTGCTTGGATGATACCCCAACACAACCATTCACTCCCTCTACCACTAATACTCAGTAGCAGCACTGTGTACTATCTACAAGATACACTGCAGAAATTCATCAAGCTCCCTAGACAGCACCTTCCAAACCCATGAGCATTGCCATCATGAAGGACAAGGCCAACAGATACATGGGAACACCACCACCTGCAATTTCCTCTTCAAGTCATTCACCATCCTGGCTTGGAAATATATCAGCGTTCCCTCACTGTCTCTGGGAATTCCCTCCCAAGGGGCATTGTGGGTCTACCTACAACAAATGGACATTGGTTGTCTCAAGAAGACAGTGTACCAACACCTTCTCAAGGGATGGGCAATAAGTGCTGGCCCAATCAGTGATGCCCACATTTGTTGAACAAATTCAAACAAAATATTTCAAACTCGGGCCTTTTTATTTGCTGTATTTCTCATTGTTTATGAGCACTCTTCAACTGCTTTTTGGCTAAACTTATATACTTTTTTTAGTTTCTCTCTATAGCTTAAAACAGAGGCTGCAAATGCAGTCTTTGAGCTTTGGTTTATCAATTTTTCTTTAAGGGGTCACTGTCTCATGTTCTACATCAGGTTAAAAGGACTGAAGCCTATGGACACATCAGAAACACCGTAATGGTGCACAGTAACTAAGGAATTCCTTTATCACAATCACTGGGACGTTCTTAACAATCAGCTCAAATCTGGGTCTGCAAAGTTTGGTGCCATTTTTCCAATGCACCTTGAGATTGTGGGTGATGAGCAAAGGATGGAAATTGTTTTATTCCTAAACTAGCCATCTTTTCTTTGAATATTTGTGACAAAAGTTGAACCTTTATCTGATTATATTTCTCTGGGTATTGCCTACTTGTAAAAAATTGATAAAATGTTTTCACAACCGTTTTTTGTATTGACTTTTCCTAAAGGCATTGCTTTAGGAAACCTTGCTGAAACATCTGTAATTGTTAAAAGATATTGACTTCCATTGCTAGATTTAGGTATGGGACCTAGACAATCTGTTCAGACCCTACTAAATGATTCTTCAAATGCTGGGACTGGGATTAAAGCCACAGGTTTAGTTAATGGATGGGGTTTTCCCACAATGTCATTTCTGGAAATATTTTTATCACTTCATTTAAAGTTTACACAAAAAAACGTTTTAATATTTTAGCCTGCATTTCCATAAGATCTGAGTGACCTGCCTTTGGAATTTGTGACTTTCTTATAACATTTCATTATGAATCTCAGAGGAAACTATCACCTGATAGACTACTGCTTGTTCCTTATCAGCTGGTATTGGAGGTGGTCTCCATTTTCTCATTAATGTTTGTCTCTTAAGTGCTAACAGTCAGGTATTGTTCTGGTTCAGTTTTGGAATAGGTTACTTGGTATAACTCTTCAACTCAGGATCCATTTGTTGTATTTCTATTCAAGAAGGTATGTTAAACATGTCAACCTCATTCTCTTTACCTTTGAAGTCATACAGTATGGAAACAGACCCCTTGGTCCAACCAGTGCGCACTGACCATGTTCTCAAACTAAACCAGTCCCACCTGCGTGGCTTGGCCCATATCCCTCCAAACATTTCCTTTTCATCTATTTATCCAAATGTCTTCTATGTTGTAACTGTTCCTGCATCCACCACTTTCTGTGGCAGTTCATCCCACACACGAACCACTCTCTGTGCAAAACGTTGCCTCTTTCAGGTCCGATTTAAAACTTTCTGCATCTGGCAGGCAGGTTTTCTACTGCAACACCGCTACATTTAAACTAAGTAGCAGTGGGGGGGGGACAAACTGGATGTTTAAAAAGGAAATTGAAGGGATAGTTAGAACAAGAGAAGTCAAGAAAGACAACTGTATCAATGAGGCAGAAAACTCGGAAAGGGATCATGCTGTAAGGTTGAGTGAAATAGGAGTTGATGGGAAGGGTGAGAGCAGTAACAAATTAAAAATACTATACATGAATGCACGAAGCATTAGACATAAGATGGATGAGCTTGAGGCTCTTTTGGAAATTGGCAGATACGATATTGTGGGGATAACTGAGATGGGGGTTCAAGTGGACAGGGCCTGGGAAATGAATATTCAAGGCTACACGTGCTATCGTAAGGACAGACTGACGGGCAGAGGGAGTGGGGTGGCCTTGTTGGAAAGGGAGGATATTCAGTCCCTTGCGCGGGGGGACCTAGAGTCAGGGGATGTAGAGTCAGTGTGGATAGAGCTGCGATATACTAAGGGTAAAAAGACCCTCTTGGGAGTCATCTACAGGCCCCCAAACAGTAGTCTGGATGTCGGATGTAAGTTGAATCAGGAGCTGAAATTGGCCTGTCGCAAAGATGTTACTACAGTTGTTATGGGGGATTTTAACATGCAGGTAGACTGGGAGAATCAGGATGGTATTGGACCTCAAGAAAGAGACTATGTGGAGTGCCTCAGAGATGGATTCTTAGAGCAGCTGGTGCTGGAGCTGACCAGGGAGAAGGCAATTCTGGATCTGGTATTGTGTAACAAACCAGAATTGGTCAGAGACCTCGAAGTGAAGGAGCCATTGGGAAGTAGTGACCATAATACATTAAGCTTCAATCTGCAATTTGAGAGGGAGAGGGTACAGTCGGAAGTGACAGTACTACTGTTGAATAAAGGGAACTATGGAGCTTTGAGGGAGGAGCTGGCCAAAGTTCAATGGTGCAATACCTTAGCAGGGATGACCGTGGAGGAACAATGGCGGATATTTCTGTGTATAATGCAGAAGTTGCAGGTTCAGTTCATTCCTAAAAGGCAGAAAGATCCCAGGAGGAGGCATGGGCAGCTGTGGCTGACGAGGGAAGTTAAGAAACATATAAAGTTAAAAGAGAAAAAATATAACATAGCAAAGATAAGTGGGAAAACGGAGGACTGGGAAGCTTTTAAAGAGCAACAGAGGATTACTAAGAAGGAAATACGCAGAGGAAAAATGAGGTACGAAGGTAAACTGGCCAATAATATAAAGGAAGATAGTAAAAGCTTTTTTAAGTATGTGCAAGGCAAAAAAATGGTTAGGACTAAAATTGGGCCCTTGAAGACAGAAACAGGGGAATATATTACGGGGAACAAAGAAATGGCAGAAGAATTAAATGTGTACTTCAGATCTGTGTTCACTGGGGAAGATACAAGCAATCTCCCCAAGGTAACAGTGGCTGAAGGACCTGAACTTAAGGGAATTTATATTTGCCAGGATTTGGTGTTGGAGAGACTGTTAGGTCTGAAGGTTGATAAGTCTCTGGAGCCTGATGGTCTGCATCCCAGGGTACTGAAGGAGGTGGCTCGGGAAATCGTGGAGGCGTTGGTGATTATTTTCCAGAGTTCGATAGATTCGGGGTCGGTTCCTGAGGATTGTAGGGTGGCTAATGTTATACAAATTTTTAAGAAAGGTGGGAGAGAGAAAGCAGAAAATTATAGACCAGTTAGTCTGACCTCAGTGGTGGGAAAGATGCTGGATTCTATTATAAAGGATGAAATTATGGCACATCTGGATAGTAGTAACAGGATAGGACAGGGTCAGCATGGATTTATGAAGGGGAAATCATGCTTGACTAATCTTCTTGAATTTTTTGAGGAGGTAACTCTGAAGATGGACGAGGGAGATCCAGTAGATGTAGTGTACCTGGACTTTCAGAAAGCTTTTGATAAAGTCCCACACAGGAGGTTAGTGAGTAAAATTAGGGCGCATGGTATTGGGGGCAAAGTACTAGAATGGATTGAAAATTGGTTGGCTGATAGGAAACAAAGGGTAGTGATAAACGGCTCCATACCGCAGGGATCCGTGCTGGGACCGCAGCTTTTTACAATATATGTTAATGATATAGAAGATGGTATCAGCAATAACATTAGCAAATTTGCTGATGATACAAAGCTGGGTGGCAGGGTGAAATGTGATGAGGATGTTAGGAGATTACAGGGTGACCTGGACAAGTTAGATGAGTGGGCAGATGCATGGCAGATGCAGTTTAATGTGGATAAATGTATGGTTATCCACTTTGGTGGCAAGAACAGGAAGGCAGATTACTACCTCAATGGAATCAATTTAGGTAAAGGGGCAGTACAGAGAGATCTGGGTGTTCTTGTACACCAGTCAATGAAGGCAAGCATGCAGGTACAGCAGGTAGTGAAGAAGGCTAATAGCATGCTGGCCTTCATAACAAGAGGAATTGAGTATAGAAGCAAAGAGGTGCTTCTGCAGCTGTACAGGGCCCTGGTGAGACCACACCTGGAGTACTGTGTACAATTCTGGTCTCCAAATCTGAGGAAAGACATTCTGCCTTTTGAGGGAGTGCAGCGTAGGTTCACGAGGTCAATTCCTGGAATGGCGGGATTACCTTACACTGAAAGCCTGAAGCGACTGGGCTTGTATACCCTTGAGTTTAGAAGACTGAGAGGGGATCTGATTGAGACATATAAGATTATGAAAGGATTGGACACTCTGGCAGCAAGAAACATGTTTCCGCTGATGGGTGAATGCCGAACCAGAGGACATAGCTTAAAAATACGGGGTAGACCATTTAGGACAAAGATGAGGAGAAACCTCTTCACCCAGAGAGTGGTGGCTGTGTGGAATGCTCTGCCCCAGAGGGCAGTGGAGGCCCAGTCTCTGGATTCATTTAAGAAAGAGTTGGATAGAGCTCTCAAAGATAGTGGAATCAAGGGTTATGGAGATAAGGCAGGAAGAGGATACTGATTAGGAATGATCAGCCATGATCATATTGAATGGCGGTGCAGGCTTGAAGGGCTGAATGGCCTACTCCTGAACCTATTGTCTATTGTCTATTTCTCTTCTCACTTTAAAAATATGCCCTCTAGTTTTGAACTCTCCCACCCTAGGGAAAAGACCCTTGTCATTACCTTATCCATGGCCCACATGATTTTATAAACCTCAGTGAGGTCACCCCGCAGCCTCCTAAGCCTCAGTGTAAAAATTGCCAGTCTTTCCGGCCTCACAACCTTGATATGATGTTTCAACTCTGATACTCAAAGGTCTGAACATTGAAGGCAAGCGTGCTAAACACCTTCTTAACTTCTCTGTCCACCTGTGATGCAAACGTGAGGTCCCTCTGTTCTACAACACTACCCAAGGACCTATTATTAATTGTATAAGACCTGTCCTTGTTTGTATTACCACTATGCAACAGTTCACACTATTCAAATTAAATGCCATCTACACTCCTAAGACCATTGATCCAATTGATCAAGATCTCTTTGTAATCTTCGAGGACCTTATCTTTTTAAAACAAATGTGGTTTTAAAAAATTGCATCCGAAATATGAATTTCCAAACCATCTCTCTCTCTCATAGACTCCTCTTCTTCCTGTATTATTTTATATCCTCAAGATCTCATTCCATCAGTTAGGAAGTAATCCAGGATGTTCCTCCTTTGGAATCTCAGTTTCGTTTACCTCAGCTGCAAGTACTTTTATCACACTCAGTGAGGCCAATATTTCTGAATCAGCCAAACCATTTCCCAAGATAAAATCAATACCTGCCTTGGCGATTTGTTTCATTATTCCAACCACAAATTCTCCATTTACTAAATCACTCTTTAATGCAACTCTATATCTTGGACCTGGTTTGAGACCTTTGTGTATACGTCCAATTAATATCTTTTCCTTCATTAACTTCTCTGGAAGACAAATGTATCATCATCCAGTATCAATAACTGACTTGCTCCAGTGTCTCATGACATCTTTATTGGTTTATCTTTTTGATTTGAAGCATAATGAAAAACTCTCCTTTGAGATAAAATATTCAGAATCCTGAGCGCTAATTCACTTTATCAATGTTCAAAACAGGGTTTTTTGACAATCCTGAGTCATCTCTCCATTTTTAATACATTCTAAATAAACACGTTATGTTTGTACTATGACACTGTTTTAACTCCTATTTCCTTTCCTAATGCCCTCTTTTCTGTGTATTCAATAGCACATTCCTACCACTACAATCTCTTTAACATCCAACAACTGGCTTTGGCATGTCCATAGAAGTATATTACTTTCTTTGTATAACTTTTTGGTTTCTACTTTATTATTTTGGTATCACTGTTTGTTCCCTAAAACCAGTATTTATTCCATCTACAGACCTCTTATTCCTCCACTTTCCTGGTGAATTCTCATTTGACCATCTCCCCACTTGTAACTGTCTGTGAGAGATATCATAGTTACCTGCCTCAGCTGCTGCTTTGGAGCAAGTGAGGACTGCAGATGCTGGAGATCAGAGTCAAAAAGTGTGGTGCTGGAAAAGCACGGCCGGTCAGGCAGCATCCAAAGAGCAGGAGAACTGATGTTTCAAGCATAAGCTCTTTATCAGAAATGCTGAAGAGCTTATGCTCAAAGCGTCGACTCTCCTGCTCCTCGGATTCTGCCTGACTAGCTGTACTTTTCCACGACGTTTTGACTCTGAGCTCTTGCTTCGCTGATCTTTGATACTTAAATCTCATCTCAGTACATTTTTAGGTTTTCAGGAATGCCATTTTTGGAATTCTTTCATCATCACAATTTCACTTACATTCTCATTTTTTGTCCAATATCAGTGATCTAGTCTATTGATCCCACAGCTTTCTTTCGCACTTGCAAATTTGATAAAGGTCAGATTGGATGTCTTCATTGTCGTTCTAAATATTAATTCATAAGCTTCAGGGGCAAGGTCATAAGGATTGAGGATGGCTTTTGTAACAGTTTCATAATCCACAGGTTGTTTTACAAACAAAGTAGTGTCCACAGTCCCAGCTGTACCTGTCAAAATACTCCAACAGTGAGATCGTGTTCCAAACATTTTTTGGCCACTTTGTCTGCTCAGTTGCCCTTCCAGAAATCACATGATACCATGTTATTGGCCAACAGGTTTATTTGAAGCACTTCACCTGACAAAGGAGCAGCGCTCCAAAAGCATGTGATTTTAAATAAACCTGTTGGACCATAACTTGATGTCATGTGACTTCTGACTTTGTCCAACCCAGTCCAACACCAGCATTTCCACATCATAGCCCCCATCATTTTCCAAATGAGGTAAAATATTGTTTGACTCCATTCTAAGTATACTTAGGCAGTAAATGTAGATTTTTAGTGAAATCAAAATGCCAATGGAATAAGAATTATCTTCTGAGATACTACCTCTGCTTTCCTTCTTCATGAAGATTTCCTCTCGCCAAATCCTGTTGCCTATTTTCCCTATCTCTTGAGTTCAAGACTTTAATTCCACCTCCATTCTCTTTCAAGCTTTGTTATTTTCAAGCCTTCTTTCTGTACATTTTTAAAAAAATTTCTCCTTCTCTCACTTTTTGCTCCAGCTTTGTTGGTCAGAGTATTGAGTACAGGAGTTGGGAGGTCATGTTGCGGCTGTACAGGACATTGGTTAGGCCACTGTTGGAATATTGCGTGCAATTCTGGTCTCCTTCATATCGGAAGGATGTTGTGAAACTTGAAAGGGTTCAGAAAAGATTTACAAGGAAGTTGTCAGGGTTAGAGGATTTGAGCTACAGGGAGAGGCTGAACAGGCTGGGGCTATTTTCCCTGGAGTGTCGGAGGCTGAGGGGTGACCTTATAGAGGTTTATAAAATCATGAGGGGCATGGATAGGATAAATAGACAAGGACTTGTCCCTGGGGTGAGTGAGTCCAGAACTAGAGGTTTAGGGTGAGAGGGGAAAGATATAAAACAGGCCTGAGGGACAACGTTTTCATGCAGAGGGTGATACATGTATGGAATAAGCTGCCAAAGGAAGTGGTGGAGGCGAGTACAATTACAACATTTAAAAGGTATCTGGATGAGTATATTAAAAGGAATGGTTTAGGGAGATATGGCCGGGTGCTGGCAGGTGGGAATAGATTGGGTTGGGATATCTGGTCAGCATGGACAAGTTAGACTGAAGGGTCTGTTTCCATGCTGTATATCTCTATGATTCTAAGACTCAAGTCTTTTTTCATTACTATGTCTTAGCTAGCTCTCGCTGTGACCTCTCATTTTCTTCTAATTCTAAATTTTGGATAATCACTTTCAGCATCTCTTCCTTACAAGATCCAATTTTTATTTCTACCTTCAGTTTATCTCAGGTTAGCCTTAGTCAAAAATTAGTATGTCTACTTCTCCCATAAAATGCTTAGCAATATTCAAAGCTATCTTGAAAATCTAATACATGCAATAAGCCTCACAAAATATGTTGAACTCCTCTATATATCTATTTCTTTAAAAATGATCCAGATCCCTCATAATTTCAATGAATTTCAATCCTGGCAACACTTCGGATCCCAGCTGATAATACTACTGGACAAGACAGATCCTGGAATCAGGCCTCATAGATTGTCTGTTCTTTTAATTTAGTTAATGTGGTGGTCATTCATTGAAACAATCACACAAGCCTAAATTGTTTCTTTGACAGATGTTTATTACAAATTTAAACAAAAATGAAACAAACAAAGCTACCTAAATGTACAACAGAGTTTGAAAGATCTTAAAACCAACATCAAAACAATGTCATATCCCATTTTCCTGACACTATCCATTATGGAGACTTAAATCCAGAGAAAAAAAAACGCTCTATAACAAATATTTAAGTCTCACTTAACTGATTCCAGACAATTATTTGCTGTGAACTGTGAAATCTTCTTGCACTAATTTTGCTTATTTAAATTTTACAAAATTGTGTGGGAGCAATTCCTCTCTCCCTCAAAGTGAAAGTACAATTCCATCATATTATGGCCAGTGATACCTTGGGGTACCTTCACTCATGAGCAGATTAATTAATCTTATCTCACTGCACAATACCAGCTCTGGCTTTGCCTGCTCTCTCGTTCCAAAGCATGCTGCAAAGCTATTCTGAAAGCATTCGATGAACTCAACTTGGCAAACTTGACCCATCTGACTCTTCTAGTCTCATAGGTATAGGTCTCATGATTATTACTGAACTTTTCTGTTAAAATCTCAAGATTTATTTCTTTATGCTCCAGCCTAACGTATGTTTACTGTTAAGGGCATGGAAACCACACCAATGTCTTCTTGCCTGTATCATTTCTCACTTCTACATAAATGGTTTCCAGAACTTGGTCTCCTGAACTTATGCCATCGTGCCCTTTGTGGTACTACTATCACTATCTAAGAAAGTCACCTCTCCACATTATCCAAGCTTTCCTATCATTTCTAAATATCTCTGTATCCTTCAATATTTCCAGGCCATATCCCCTCAAAACATTTCAGAAAGGTAGCACAGACCCTAAATTTTCTAGTTGCTTTAAGCAGTTGTAAAGTGGGTATTCCAGGAGAGATAGAGCTGGCCCAACCACTCTATTTTAAACAAAACAGAATTTATTTACAGACTACCGAATGAAACATGAACAAAAGAGAACCGAATTTAGAATCACTTAACCGAGATGAAAACTCACGCGACTCTATCACAACTTAATGACACTGTTCCAAATACTTGCAACATCACATAAACACCTCCTTGGCTAAAAAGGCTAAATCAAGCACAGGTTCTTACAGGAGAGAGATGTCAGTGAGAGGACCAACATGGAGCTGTTTCTTTGACCAGCAGTCTCAAACAGACTGCTTGCTATAACCAAAACAAACCAAATCAGAAAAACCCTGAATTGGGAGAACTGGCCACTCTCCTTTCATAATACAGGTGTTACAAAAAAACTTGAAAAGCCTTTTCAAATAGATATTTCCAGACATGTCAGAATCTCTGCCTTTACGTCCCCTCGTGAAAAAAAACCATAAGGACATAATTACCTTCTTAAAGGAGCAGGATCATCGCACAACCCATGTCATTTGGCAGCCATATCTCTGAAATAGTTATCAATTTGTACTTTCTCATTTCGATTTGCACTCTGAGTTCACATATTTTGTTTCAAATGCTGCTTGCATTCACCAAAATTGCATTTATTTATCCTTTTTGCAAATTATAGTCTTACGTGTCGGTTGAGTCTAGATTTGCTTAGTTATTTCAGAAGGTAGTTAATGGTCTACCACATTGCTGTGGGTCTAAAGGCACATAAGAATCAGGCTAGGTAATGAAAGCAGATTTCCTGTCCTAAAGAACATTAGTGACCAGTTGGGTCTTGATAGTAGTTTCATGGTCGTTATGACTGAGACTCATTTCAACCCTAGATTTTATTAATTGAATTGAAATTTCAGCAGCTGCCATGGCAGGATTTGAACTCAAGTCCACTATCAGCAACCCTGCCTTCAGCTGTTATTTAGATCCTTACTTCTCTTAGCAAGATCCAGATCACTTGCCTAAATATTTTCTGACGTGATTGTCAAATAATCTTTGGTAACTGTGCCCCACCCCCAACCTCCTTGAAGCACCTTGGAATGTTTTAGTCATAGACTCACAGTCATCGAAGGCTATAGCACAGAAAAAGACCCTTCAGCTCATCAACCTGCCCCAGTCAAAAATAAGGACTTAACTATTCTAACTATTTTACCACGTTAAAATATAAATCCACTTTATTCTTGTTTTTTCTGGGTCAGAGAGTCTGACTAGGGACACACCGTTCTTAAATTTAATGCTGAGATGAGGAAGGCTTTACAGATTAAATATTCATCTACAATGTTTCCAATAAGTAATTTCAGAATTAGGACGTTTAGGAGTATGATCCTCACTTGATTTTCAGGAAGGAAATCACTAGTCACGAGTGCCAACATTTTGGAAACATACTCCTGTGTGCACGATTTTTGGGAATTTTAAAGGTAAGAATTAAGCTCAGATTCTTCACTGAGACAGAGTCAATAAAAAAATAGTTTCATATTTATATGTGAAACAGTAAAGAGTTTCACAAAAAGCGGACTTTATCCAATATTTAATAATTGAAGAATGATTTTAACATTAATTTTAAGAGAAACCTCATTGCACAGAGATTGGTGAGAATGTGGGACTTGCTCCCATGATATAGTGATATAATCCCAGCTGCTGATGGCTAGGTTAGCTCCTCGAATGAAATCTAGCTTGATAGATCATAGAATTTGTTTTGTTTTAATGTGATTGTCATTCATTGCAACATAAGCACACAAAGCTGCAGATTTTCTTCAATAATAAAAGTAAGTTTGTTATATAAAGCAAAACAATAAGCTAAATATAAAACTGAAGTCTTCACCTATTCCTCAACGCCATCGCTTTGCAGCATCAAATCCAGAAAAATTACATCTCTTTCTCAAATCGTTAAATTCAACCCAACCTTCTGTGAACTGGAAATTCGTCTGACAAGAATACTCACAAATTGCAAGTTTATATTTTCTCAGTCTTTTAATACTCTGCATAACACAAAGAGCAGGAATAAGCTCACTTGACTATCCCCCACAATCTGTCGCGTTTTCACCATTGTTCTTGATACACTATTCTTACATTGGCTGAAACCTCAGGATTTTGAATCCTTTGGCAACTGGAACCATTTGTGGCTACAGACCACATTTGAACTAGCAATATGCTAGGGTAAGCTTTATAGGCAGTGCCTCTAATTAGGAGGCATCGTGGTCTGAAAAGGGGTGGTGAGAGGACTGAAGTCAGGAAGGCGAGTCAGCAGCAGAGTGGCTGCCTCCGCTGTATCTGCAGTGACAGTGTGTATGTGTGTGTGTGAGAGAGAGTGGCTGTATGTGTGTCTGCATGTGTGCAAGTGTTTGTGTTTGTGAGTGTGTGTCATACAAGAGGATTAGTCAAAAATGGAAAAGTGGTGGAACAGCTGGAGCCAATGGCCAGCACTCCCTTACCACCAGTTGTGTACATTACCGTGGTTGACACGGATAGAAGGGAAATTTGCAACACCTCTGTTTGCACAGAACCTCATGTTTACTGATTTACACCTTGAGGCAGTAGCTTTAATTTATTTTCCCTGCCGATGAAATACTTTGGAAGAGTAACCACTTTGAAATTTAGGAATCACTGCAGCCTATTTGCACACAGCAAGCTCTGACAAACAGCAAGGCAATAATGAGCAGACCATTCATATCGTAATGATGTTGGTTGAGGAACCAATGTGCTTTTTTTGAATTTGACATATGTTTTCAAATTCTTGGTCATGAACATTAAGAATATAAACAATTGATCAAATATTTATACTTTAAATATGCTTAACTAACCACTGATCACAAAAGTATGCATTTATTAAGTACAAAATTGTTCCTAAATGGTTATTCGTTTAATTTATAATGAACAAAGATTTCAGGATTGATTATATGCAGCAGAACACTTGCAAAATCCATGTACTATTTCTATAGCAAGCTTCTAGTACTCACTTAAGAATTGTATGCACCATAATAACCAGTGGTATTTCAATGAACATAGTTTGCTCAGTAACTACAATGCTGATGGGAATCCCAGGCAGAGCAGAATTCAAGGTTGCGCAGTTTGAAAAGCACTCGAGTGGTTTGTCATGAAGAGCACTTCACTAAGTAATCGTTGCGCATTTACACGGCAAGCTGTGCTCAGCATGTGTATCCCTATGGGACAGGCAATGGCTGCATGGTTTCCGGAGAGACAGAGGAATTCCTGTGCTGGCATCTCATGGTCCCCAATGTTCGCTCACAGATGGTCCAGGAATGACACAATCGGATCCATGCGGAACAACTTAGGAATGTGTAATCTAAGCTGACACCTAGCACTGCACCAAGGGAATAGTGCACTGCCATCTGAAATGCAAAAAGGGCCCCACCTGCCCTCTCAGATAGATGTAATGATCTGCTGGCAGTGCCAATTGCCAGGAATAAAATTTATACAGTGCCTTTAATGTAATTAGATGCCACAAGGTGCCTCTTATGAAGGTTACCAGATGAGATTTGAGATGGTCAGCAAACTGGTTCACAGATAGGAAACAGAATGACAGGCAGTGACTAGTGGGGCACTTGTGTGTATTCACAATATATGCTAATGATTTAGATATTGGAACTAAATGTAATGTCTCAAAGTTTTCGGAATACACAAAGCTGGGGGGAACGGTGAGCTGTGAGGAGTATGCAAAGATGTTGTAGTGTGATTAGGACAGGCTGAGTGAGTGGGCAAATGCATGGCAGATGCAGTATAATGTGGATCAATGTGAGGTTAGCCACTTTGGTTGCAAAAATGAGAGGCAGATTATTATTTGAATGGCTGTAAATTGAAATGTTCATTGAGGCCTGGTGTTCTTGTGCACCAGTCACTGAAAGTAAGCACGCAGGTGCAGCAAGCAGTAAAGAAGGAAAATGGTATATTGGCCTTCATAGTGAGAGGATTTGAGTACAGGAACAAGGATGTCTTTCTGCAGTCATACAAGGCATTGGTGAGGCCACACCTGTGTGCTATTTTGGTCTCCTTATCTGGTGTCTTATTTGGTCTCCAAAGGATGTTCTTGCTACAGCGAGAGAGAATGCAGTGAAGATTTACTAAATTGATTTCTGGGATGGCAGGATGGACGCTTGAGGAGCGGTTGGGTCGGTTAGGATTGTTTTCATCGGACTTTAGAAGAATGATGGGGATCTCATAGAAATCTATACATTTCGACCAGGTCTAGACAGGTTAGATGCAGGAAGGATGTTACTGATGGTGGGGAAGTCTGGAACCAGGGGTCACAGTTTCAGAATAACAAGTGAACCTTTTAGGACTGAGATGAGGAGAAATTGCTTCAGCCAGAGAGTGGTAAGCCTGTGGAAATTCCTACGATAGAAAATATTATCGTAGGAATTTCGAGGCCAAAATATTATTTGTTTTCAAGAAGGAGCTTGATATAGCTCTTGTGGCTAAATGGATCAAGGGATATGGAGAAGACTGGGATTAGGATATTGAGCTCAATGATCAGCCATGATCATATTGAATGATGGAGCAGGCTCGAGGGATGGAATGGTCTACTCCTGCTCCTATCTTGTATGTTTCTGGTCTCAGTAATGATGACCATTATTTAGCTACCAGATTGTTGTAAAATCCCATCTGGTTCCTTTCCATTAAAGGAAATCTGTGACCCTTATTGAGTTCAGCCCAAATATTATTACAGACCTACAGCAATGTGGTTGACTAGGTTTGAGTTATAAAGAAAGGCTGGGACTTTTATCACTGGAGCATAGGAGGTTGACAGGCGATCTAACAGAAGTTTATAAAATAATGAGGTATAGATAGAGGGTAATGATAATTGTCTTTTCCCAAGCATGGGGGATTTCAAGACCAGGGGGCACATTTTTAAGGTGAGAGGAGAGAGATTTAAAAAAGACATAAGAGACAGATTTTTTACACTGAGGGTTGATCATGTGGAATGAACTTCCGAAGAAAGTGGTGGATGCAGGTACAATTACAATGTTTAAACAACACTTGGATAGATACATTAACAGGAAAGGTTTGGAGGGATATGGACCAGGAGCAGGCAGATGAGACTAGTTTAGTTTGGGATTATGTTCAGCATGGATTGGTTGGACCAAAAGGTCTATTTATGTGTTGTATGACTCTTAACTGCTCACGGAAAATGTTCTCAACTGTGTCAAACTGTTCCAGATAAGTTCCATCATATAAGCTGCAGTGGCTAAAGGCAGCTTATTACCATCTTGTTAGGATGTTAAGGATTGGCAATAAATACTGGTCTAGCCAGTGATGATTTAAAAAAATTATTTGCAAAGATCTTTGGGATGAGCAGAGATTGTATATGCTGTTACGGAAATGGAAATCTTTACTTTTTTCTCTTCTTCTCCCCCCCCCTCTCTGTTTCCAGAAAGACAAATTCTTTGTTCTCTCTCTACAAATGCTGCCTAATCTGCTGCGTATTTCCAGCATAGCCTGTTTTTTAAAAATTTAAAGCAGGTATTAGCAGGGTTGCCTCGAAGCCATATTTCAGTTTAGAATTAGTATAGCTACTTGTCTATTTGAGGAGTGTTTCCAGACAGAATTTTGATTTCATCTCAAAATACTTGGCACAGGGCTTCTAATTATGGCCACAGGTGCTGAGCTGTTTTTATGAAAATTATTTTTGGAAAGCAAATTAGTATCATGGGAAGGAGGCAGGAAAAGATCGAGTAATTCTTAACTTTGCATTCTCCACGCTTGAGAACTTGTTTTGTTTTTAAGGCTTTGTCAGCAACGTTGCCTAAAAGGTGCAAGATTTTGTTTCTCCCTCTTTTAAATAATTACAGAATTTATCAGTTGATTTCTTGTGGGAATTTTCACAAAGAACAATTAAAAAAACACACTCACTACATTTCTTTGTGATTTAAAAAAAAATCAGAAATGGGATATTAATTGCAGCATCTTATTTTCCCAGCAATTGACTTTTGTAATTGAGGAGCAGCCCCGAAATTACAGAATGGGTTTTGCAGAAAATGTCCACTGGCTGAATTTTGGATGACAGCAGTGTCAGCTGAGGTTCTGTGGGTAGCATTCTTGCCCCAGTGTGAAAACGTTATACTGTATGTTGAAGTCCCACTTCAGGGCTTGGGCCCGCAGTCTAGACTACCTCTTCAGAAAAAATGCTGCACTGCCAGAGATGTTGTCTTTAAGTTCTGAAGAAGGGTCACTGGACCCAAGACTCTTCTATCTTTCCACAGATGCTGCCAGACCTGCTGAATTTCTCCGGCAATTCTGTTTCAGTTTCAGCTTCAGCTTTAAAGTGAGTCATTTAACCAAGGCTCTCTTAGATAGATGTAGAAGAATCCACCTTCTCCATTCTAAAGAATTACGAAACACATCCAAGTTGGAAACTTGTGAAACTTGAAAGGGTTCAGAAAAGATTTACAAGGATGTTGCCAGGGTTGGAGGATTTGAGCTCTCGGGAAAGGTTGAATAGGCTGGCCCTGTTATCCCTGGAGCGTCGAAGGCTGAGGGGTGACCTTATAGAGGTTTATAAAATTATGAGGGGCATGAATAGGATAAATAGACAAAGTCTCTTCCCTGGGTTGGGGGAGTCCAGAACTAGTGGACATAGGTTTACGGTGAGAGGGGAAAGATATGAGAGAGACCTGAGGGGCATCTTTTTCACACAGAGGGTGGTACGTGTATGGAATTAGCTGCCTCAGGAAGTGGTGGAGGCTAGTACAATTGCAACATTTAAAAGACATCTGGATGGGTGTATGAATAGAAAGGATTTGGAGGGATATGGGCTGGGTGCTGGGAGGTGGGACTAAATTGAGTTGGGATATCTGGTCGGCATGGACGAGTTGGACCGAAGGGTCTATTTCTGTACTGTACACCTCTATGACTTTATGACTCTATGACTAAGGTTAATCCCTTGAACAGCATCAATACATGGTTACTTGGTCATTACCGCTTTACCCATTTTCAGAAGTCTGCTGTGTCCATATTGTCTACCACTATTCCCAAGTTACAACAGTCAGCCACACTTCAAAGTACCCAGCCTTGGTTGTAAAGCAACTTGGGATGACCAGAGTTCGCAAAAGACAATACAGAAATGCAAATTCTTTCTGAAGAGGAAATGAAGGTAAATTTAACACACAAATTAAGAATTGTAACATGGGTAAACCTACCAATGTTGCAAATAGGTGGTACAAGATGAAATAAATGGCGACTACTGGTGCCCATACATGTCCTACGGCGATCAAAGTTTGATCCATTACGTCAACCCATCCTTCCTGTGTAATAATCTGGAACATGGACATAAAAGCCTGGAGAAAATGAAGCAAAAATTATAAACATTATTCAAGCATCATCTATCGGTCTCTCTAATTTTCTCGCACAGTCTTGAATGGAAGAGAATTGCTGTAATTACTAAGAACACTGGGTAATCTTCTGTCAGATTTAACTCCAAGACACGTTTGGGCAATTTGGATTCTCTCACAGCAGGCTGCGGCAAAGCACAGCAATTTCTTCTAATCACTCTTAAAATGTTACCTATTCTTAGCCAGCATTTGAAAGCTTTCTGTTTCAGTGAAGTGGAAGTGACTAAATCCATCTGTGCAGCGAGACGGAATTCTGCTCAGTTCTGCTCTCCATTTTATAGAGGATGCGAGACACTCAAGAGGTTGCAAAGAAAAATTGCAACAATGATAGCAGGACTGAGAGCTTAAAACTAAAAATTAAAACAAGTTGGGGCTCTCGCTTCAGAAAAGACATAGAAAATAAGTTTCCATCGAAGATGGAATCTAAAACTAAAGCAATCAGTATAGGATAACCATTAATAAAATGAATGCAGGTATCACAAGAAACTTCTAACATGACAGTAAAAGGCAGAGAAATGACTAGTACTGGTCCAAACAATTCCTTTGCTCTTAAAAATGGAACTCCTGACCAGACCAGCACTGGTCATTTCCAAGTGTTATTAGAAATGCAGATTGGTGAGAAAACTGAACTCACTATCACTACCATGACCTAAGAGGCAACTGTTTTGCACAGCAAGTGGTGTGTTTATGGAACAAACTGCCAGGGGAAGTGGTGGAGGCTGGTACAATCATATTTAAAAGCAGATGCATTTAAGAGGAAGCAGGATAGTCATGAGATGAAAGGAAATAAGTTACAATGAGGGGATGGGATGAAGGTGGGCAGGAGAAAAGCTCACACGGACAGACAGGGAATAATTGGGTTGAATGGTCTGTTCCAATGATGTACATTTTATGTGCTTCTATGTAATTTCCTGTAATGAGGGCTGAATAATTCAACTTGAAATATTTACATCGAGCATATGATCTGGGAAAACTGGACCTACGATTTACTTAGACATACTCCTTCAAGGTTAGTCGAACTGTTGTGACAGATTCCACTAGTCTAAAGTAAGACCATATGAAATAGAAATGGATTTACGCTGTTCGGCTCCTCAATCCTGCTCTGTTCATTCATTAGGATCATGGCTGATCTGACATTCCTCACATTGACTTTCCTGGTTTCCCGGTTTGCTCCATTCCTCTACTCATCAAGAATCTACATCCCTCAGCCTTAAATATACAAGGACACTGTCCCCACAGCTCTCTGTGGCAAGGCATTACAAAGACTCACAACCCTCAGAGAAGAGATTCTTCTTCATCTCAGTCTTAAATTGGCACCCCTTTATTCTGAGACTATGCTCTCTGGTCCTAAAGTTTCCCCCGACTCTAGGTTACAGTCTAACAGGTTTATTTGAAATCGCAAGCTTTCAGAGTGTAGCCCCTACATCAGGTGAAGCTTGTGAATTCAAATAAACTTGTTGATCTATAACCCCTGGTGTCATGTGATGTCTAACTTTGTCCATCCCAGTCCAACACCGGCTTCCCCTTATCATGGCTAAAATTTCCCATGAAGGAAACACCCTCTCAGCATTTATTCTGCCAAGTCTCTTAAGAATCCTATATACCTCAATGGGATCACCTATCATTCTTCTGAGTTCCAGCGAGTAGAGTCCTAACCTGTTTAGCCTTTGCTCATAAGGCAATGCTTTTGAACCATCCCTCATCCTCGTGAGCTTTCTCAGAACTACCTCCAACGAAATATCTTTCCTTAAATAAGGGACCTAAACTGCTGACAGTACTCCAGATGTAATCTCATCATAACCTTGTAAGTTGCAGTAAGACTTCCCTACTCTTATACTCCAATGGTACAAATTTTCCATTCAACCAACACCTCAAATGCAGATGATTTAGTCAGTATTATATTGCCATCTGTGGGAGCTTAGTAGGCAAATGCTGGCTTCTACATTTATGTACAACACAAGTGATGTTTCAAGACAACCTCATTAATTATAAAGTGCTTAATGATGTCCTGACATCTTGAAAGGTGCTATGTAAATGCAACTGTTCACTCCTCAAGGAAAAGGTACCAATACAGAATAGATATGTGCACCTATCTTTCATACTCTGGTACATAGCTGTCAGGAACACTTGTTAATTTGGTCTTCATCCAGACATGATTGCAACTTCCAAGAATAATCAACAAAATGTTGGATAAATTGAAATAGTTACCGCAAATGCCAGAAACACACAAATCTCAGGCAACATGTGAAGAAAAGTAGAAGCTGAAAACTGTATGTAAAAAAAGCCTTTAATCTTACATTCATCCCCTCTCAGATGCAGTCTAAAAGGCTGAGTGCCCCCCCCCATTTCATTGTTTTTTTATTCAAGTTCCTTACATTTAGTTGGGAGTGTCTTGGTCATACGGAAATCATTTTAAAATTCAAGAGAGAAATCAAAAAAAAGTTTTGAAGAAGATTATCTCAGATGGACTAATGGGCCAAAGAGAGGCAGATGGAGTTTAATTTAGATAAACATGAGGTAAGGCAAGTCAGGATAGGACATATTCAGTTAATGGTAGGACCCTGTGGAACAAAGAGACCTAGAGGTGCAGATGCATAGTTCCTTGAAAGTGGAGACACAGGGACAGGATGGTGAAGATGATTTTTGGCACACTGGCCTTCATTGGTCAGTGCACTGAGCATAGGAGTTGGGATGTCATGTTGCACCTTTACAGGACATTGGTTATGCCACTTTTGGAATACTGCGTTCAATTCTGGTCTCCCTGCTACAGGAAAGATGTTGTTAAACTTGAAAGGGTTCAGAAAAGAATTATAAGCATGTTGCTGGGACTGGAGGGTTTAAGCTCTAAGGAGAGGCTGAATAGGTTGGGGCTTTTTATACCTGGAGGGGTGATGTCAAAGAGATTTATAAAATCATCAGGGGCATGGATAGGTAAATAACCAAGTTCTTTTTCCCAGGATAGGGGAATCAAAACTTGAAAGCATAGGTTTAAGATGAGAGAAGAAAGATTTAATGGGGACCAAAGGAGTAATGTTTTCACGTAGAGGATGGTGTGTGTATGGAATGAGCTGCCAGAGGAGGTGATGGAGGCTGGTACAATTACAACATTTAAAAGGCATCCGGACGGGCATATGAATAGGTGCTGGCAAATGGGACTTGATCAATTTAGGATATCTGCTCGGCATGGATAATTTGGACTGAAGCACCTATTTCCATCTATAACTCTAACTCTACGACTCTATAGAGTGATACCAGTGTGGAAACACTTCGCCCACAACAAGTATTCAATGCTGGGTCAATGAATAATTTAAATCTAAGATTGGTAGCTTCTTACTGAACAGGAGGCAGGATGGGTAAACTGTGTTTTCTTATCTGAGAAGACACACCATAAAGTTGGATCTTGTGCTTACTAAACAAGGAGAAGAATTTATGTTGTTCCTCACCCTGGGAAATGTTGTAAATCTGTCGAGTTCCTCCACAAAACAGAACATCTGAAGGCTAATGGAAGACATCACAATCAAAAGACTGGCTGTGAAGACCACCAAACTGCCAAGCTTTTTTCCAGGCCCAAATATTTTGTAGACAAAGTCCTCCAGTGCTGGTGAGATTTTAATCAGTCTGACAACCCTCAGCACCTAAATGAAAAATTAAATGATTACGTTTTAACATAAACTAAAGTCTCAATTACTTTAAAATATTAAAACAATGGTCAAATAAGCCTCAAAATAACAGATAATCAAAATATTAAATGTTTATTGATATGGTCACAACAACCTATAATAATGTGATTAAGTAATGATGTATTATAAATACCATTAATTCACTTAGAAAATGCATTCAACACTCATACTTTAAACTCACTCTATGGGAAATCCCATTATAAAGTTGCATTCTTTCACAGAATCCTTCAGCACAAGTCACCATTTAGTCTATTGTGGTTGTACTGGTATTTTAAAGAATTATCCAATTTATCTCTTTTCTTGCTTTGTCCCCAAAGCTGTGCAAATTTCTTTTCTAAATATTTATCAGATTTTACTTTCAAAAGTTATTATTGAATTTGCTTCCATCATTTCAGGTAGCACTTTCTGGATCACAACGCTTGCTGCACAAAACAAAAATCATTTCCCCTCTTTCCTTGCTTGCTATTCACCTGAAACCTGTGTCCTTTGGTAACTGATGCTCCTGCCAATGAAAAGAGTTTCTCATTATATACGCTATCAAAACTCTTCATAATTTTGAACATTTTAGGGCTGCATGGGGGCTCAGCGGTTAGCATTTCTGCCTCAAAGTGCCAGGGATCTAGACGCGATTCTAATCTCAGATACAGAGGAACCTCGATTAACCGAAGGAAATGGGCGGATAATATTTCGTTCGGTTAATTGAATTCCAGATAATCGAATGCCGGATAACACAGTTTAGCCGTGTCTGCATGGGTTTCCTCTGGGTTTTCTGGTTTCCTCCCACAGTCCAAAGATGTGCAGGTTTGCCACATTAAATTGCCACTAGTGTTCAGGGATGTGCAGGCTAGGTGGTTTAGCAATACTAAACATGGGGTTACAGAGATTGAGGGGATGTTGATCTGGGTGAGATGCTCTTTGGGGATTGGTTCAAACTCGATGGGTCAAAGGCCTCCATCTCACTGTAGGGATTCTATAAACCATCTGCTGTGAGAAGAATAATCCCAAATTCTCTTGATTTTTCACATAATTGAAGTCCCTTATCTCTGGTCCTGTTCTAGTAAATGGGTGGCACGGTGGCACAGTGGTTAGCACTGCTGCCTCACAGCGCCTGAGACCCGGGTTCAATTCCCGCCTCAGGCGACTGACTGTGTGGAGTTTGCACGTTCTCCCCGTGTCTGCGTGGGTTTCCTCCGGGTGCTCCGGTTTCCTCCCACAGTCCAAAAGATGTGCAGGGTCAGGTGAATTGGCCAAGCTAAATTGCCCGTAGTGTTAGGTAAGGGGTAAATGTAGGGGTATGGGTGGGTTTCGCTTCGGCGGGTCGGTGTGGACTTGTTGGGCCGAAGGGCCTGTTTCCACACTGTAATGTAATCTAATCTAATTTAAATCATCTCTGCTCTCTCTCAAAGATCTGTATACAGCCTTATGGTGTAACTCTTGTCTTATTTCATGCTGTACAGATCTTAAATGGGCTCTGTTCATGTTGCTGTGCTCTAATAATCCGAGATTGTACACATCACACCATTTCATTTGCTCTTGGTAGCTCACTCAGAAGAATGCTGCCCAGGGATGGCGATCAGGAGCACCATCTGCCTGCCCTCTATTCATTTACCAACTGCTGAGAAACTTCGCCTTCAAAAACACCATCTCCAAATCAAATTATCGCACACAATGAGAGATTGCAGTGCACTAGATAAATACACATCAGCTTCTCCAGTTGAGATTTCTACTGTTCAGAAATACCAATGGTCCAGAAAATCTTGAAGTAGACCCTTGACGTAATCGTTATTATTTTAGGAACAGAAACAATGAAGATACAATATTATGAGGTGTAAATGCTTATTCTTGCTTGTGCCATTGTAGTGATTGGAATAAGGGCTAGGTAGATCTCATTGAGTAGGATATCCTTGATTGTGGCTGTTAACCTCGGGCCAATCAGGGAGCCCAGGCTGACAGAGATGAAAAGGAGTGTCAGACAGTCTGCTCTGACTAGGGAATGGCTTTGAGCTGGCTGGTCAGAGTCCATGTACTGTGCACATGTAAATAAAGGATGACGTGGTGACAAGATATGGCCTCTATGCAGCTATTTCAGCCTTACATTTTTATCATTGTTTATTTATGTAGCAGACAAATATTCATATCAACTGTTTGGTGCTTTCCACTTTATGCATGTGTAGGTAGGCGTTCTAATGTCACTCAATGATTCATAAACAACCTAGTCCCAAGCACAACAGACAGGAGAGGTTACTGTGGATCGTACTGCATTGGCTTTCTCCAGCTCGCACTACATTGAGACATCTCTTTAATTCAAGTACACAATGATTCGTTAGGTTACCTGAAAGTATGTAAACTGCGAGTGGTAGAGGTCTGGATAAATGTGCAGAGTTGTCCCCACCACCAGCAGTAGTTCAAATTTGTGAAGGGAGGAGCTAATGTAACCAGTGAATCCCAAGCACCAGATTTTCACAAGAGCCTCCAGGTCAAACAAGATTGTGAAAGCCACCTAGAAGGTAATTTAATAAATAAACATCTAAATATTAATCATAAGGAACCGATTTTCTATAAAAAAATGCATGCCTCTCACAAATTCAGATTCAGAAATATCAGACAAAA
This sequence comes from Chiloscyllium plagiosum, assembly GCF_037043375.1. Classification (NCBI taxonomy): domain Eukaryota; kingdom Metazoa; phylum Chordata; class Chondrichthyes; order Orectolobiformes; family Hemiscylliidae; genus Chiloscyllium; species Chiloscyllium plagiosum. The sequence goes on along the minus strand of NW_028270144.1, from coordinate 18,377,867 downwards.
TTTTAAGGTGAAAGTTTGTTGCATAAACTAAGAATTACTCTATAACAGTAACTGCCATTGACTGTTAACAAGTGTATCTATTTCAACATTCGAAGGCCATGCACACGTTTCTATCATAATGTTTTTGTAAAATTCATTCACACGCTGTGAGTGTTGTGAGCTAGGTCAGCATTTAGTGGACTAATATAGTTGGCCTTGAGAAGGTGTTGGTGAGCTGCCTTCTCACAATGCTGCAGTCCATTCGGCTTTAGGGGACCCACAATGCTGTAAAGGAGGGAGAGCCAGGCTTCTGACCCAGTGCCACTAAAAGACTGACAATATATTTAAAAGTCAGGATGGCGACTGCCTTGGAAGGCAATTTGCAGGTAGTGGTCCTCCCTTGACTTTGGTAGGAATTGTAGGTCTGGAAGGTGCCATTTGATATCCTGGTGAATTTCTGCTCTGTATCTTGTGCATCATGAACTAGTTTTGGGAAATCAGGACATGATGCAGGATTCCTAGTCTCTATCCTGCTTTTATGGGACAGTATTTACGTAGCTATATGTGTGTAGTATTTGCACATATTTGTTTCTGGTCAGTGGTAACCCCCAGGATAAAGACAGTGTGGATTCAACAGTAGTCATGCCACGGAATGCCAGTCCCTTGTTGGGAGACGGCACGTATGTGGCATGAATGTCACTTGTAACTTGTCAGCTCAACTTGGATACTGTCCTGGACCTGTTGTACTTGGACATGGATCACTTTAATAGCTGAGGAATTGCAAATTATACTGAACATGGTGTAATCATTGGCAAAAATCCCCACTTGTGGCTTTTTAATGGAGGGAAGGGCATTGATGAAGCAGCTGGGGACAGTTCAGTGGAGACCACTACGCTGAGAGACTCCTGCAGTGAAGCCCTGGAGCAGAAATGAGTGATCAACAACCACAATCTTTTTTTTGCCAACTTGCAGAACATTTCCTCCCACCTTCCTGACCCTCCACTGATTAGTTTTGTTCGGGCTCCTTGATGCCACATTCAGTCAAATGCAATCTTGATGTTGAGGCCAGTTACTTTTACCTCACCAACGGAGTTCAGCTCTTTTGTCCACGCTTAGATCAAGGCTATACTGAGGTCAGGAGTTGGATGGTCCCAGTGAAACCCAGAATGGATGTCAGTGAGCAGGTTAATGCTGAGCAGGTACTGGTTGGTGGCATTGTTGATGACACCTTCCATTACTTTACTAATGATCGAGAGTGGACTGATGGGGTGGTAACTGGATGGAATGCATTTGTCTTGCCTTTCATATAACAGGACAAAGTTGGGCCATTTTCCACATTATTGGTTAGCTGCCAGTGTTGTAGCTGTACTGGAACAGCTTGGCTAGGACAGCGGTAAGCTCTGGAGCCCAAGTCTTCAGTACCATTATCGGACTATTGACAGGGCCCACAGAATTGCAGCATCCAGTGGTTCCAACCATTTCTTGATATCACCTGGAGTGAACTGAATTGGCTGAAGACAGGTACCTGTGATGCTGGGGCTCGCTGGAGAAGGCTGGCACTCTGGCTGAAGATTGTTGCAAATGCTTCAGCCTTACCTTTTGCACAGATGTGACAGGCTTCCTTATTATTGAAGATCGGGATATTTATGCAGCCTCATCCTCCACTGAGTTGCTTAACTGGCCACCACCATTCAGGACAGCATGTGGCAAGATTGCGGAGCTTAGATCTGGAATCACTTACCCCTGTCTATCACTGCTGTGGATATTGTTTGGCAGGTAGTCCCCCTTTTGTAGCTTCGCCAGGTTGACACCTCATATTTAGGTGTGCCTGCTGCTGCTCCTGGCAATGGCCTCCTACACTCTCCACTGAACCCAGGGCAGATCCCCAGTTTTATGATATTGATAAAATGTGGGATACATGGGTCATGAGACTGTCAGAAGTACAATTCTATTGCTGCTGATGCCTCATGGCGGCCCAGTCTTGAATCGCTGGATCTGTTTGAAATCTATCTCACTGAGCAAAGTAATAGTGTTACACAAAACAACTCAATGTGAAGAGACTTTTTATATTCAGAAGCACTGTGTGATGGCTATTCCTGCTGATACTATTCGGCTTCTGTAATAGTATGGGTCGTGGGAACGTGCTGGGGTAGAGCGATTGATGAGATCAAAAAGCCTACGCAGTCACGATGGACCAAATGATTAGATTCTATTCTAAAAATGGATGAATGTTGCAATCAGAATAAGTGTCTTACATGATCAATTAATAAACCACTATTCAAATAGAATAAAGAGGAATAAATGGCCAATTTCATCTCATATTTAGAATAACAGAAATCCCATTAAAACTCAAACTACTTACATTTTTTTTAAAAAGGTGTTTGCAACCCTGCTTCTTTTTATGCCTGGCAGTGACATGCTGCAGTCCATCCTTAAATTAGTCAACTCTCGCTTATTAAGATGATTTATTTGGAACGAGCAACAATCAGATATTCCAAATGTTGCACATAGTCATTATCCAGAAAAGCTTTGAAACTGTGTTTGTTTCATTTGCAATTTAAATGCGCATCCCAAAAAAATGTTTTCTCTAGGCAGAATAACTCTACCACCCTCGCATTCCAAATCTTCCAGATTGTACTAACAGGATTAAATTACATCATCTAACTGAGGAATCAGACAGTAAATTACTCACTTCTCAATATTCCACTGAACCTGTTGTCTGAGTATATCATTGATAACTAAATCATTACATGATGGATGCAGCTTTAGTAGAATTAGTTTCTAAGTCAAGATCATGGAATGCTCTCTACTTGCACGGATGAGTTTAGATCAGAGTGGTGCTGGAAAAGCACAGCAGGTCAGGCAGCATCCGAAGAGCAGGAAAATCGACATCGATTTTCCTGCTCTTCGGATGCTGCCTGACCTGCTGTGCTTTTCCAGCACCACTCTGATCTAAACTCTGGTTTCCAGCATCTGCTTTTGTCTTGCACGGATGAGTGCAATTCCAGCAACATCCAAGGCCATTCAACACCATCCGGGACAAAGCTTTGACTGGCACCCTTGCAACAACATTTACATCCTCAGCTATTAGCACATATTAAGCAAACTGTTTACGACTACCAAGCTTCTTCTACAGTATTTCTCAGCCCAGGCATGTCCCTGTGAAAATGAGCAATAGAAATGGCAAGGTTAGGGAACCATGGATGACAAGTAAAATTGAGAGACAAGCCAAGAGGAAAAAGGCGACTGAAATCAGGTGAAGCTTTGGAAGAATATCAGAAAAGTAGGACCAACCTGAAACAAAGAATTAAGAGGGCTAAAAGGGGTCTTGGAATATCTTTAGCAAACAGGGTTAAGGAAAATCCCAAAACCTTTTATTCGTGTATAAGGAGCAAGAGGGTAACTAGAGAAAGGGTTTGCCCACTCAAGAACAAAGGAGGAAGGTTATGCGTGGAGTCAGAGAAAATGGTTGAGATTCTTAATGAGTACTTTGATTTGGTATTCACTGAGGAGAGGGACATGACGGATACTGAGGTTAGAGACGGATGTTTGATTACTCTAGGTCAAGTCGGCATAAGGAGGGAGGAAGTGTTGGGTACTCCAAAAGGCATTAAGATGGGACCTATCCCAGGTTACTGAAGGAAGCGGGAGAGGAAATACCTGGGATCTTAACAGATATCTTTGCAGCATCTTTGAACATGGGTGAGGTCCCAGAGGACTGGTAATTGCTAATGTTGTCCCTTTGTTGAAGAAGCGTAGCAAGGATAATCCAGGTGATTTTGGACTGGTGAACCTGATGTCAGTGGTAGGGAAGCTGCTGGAGAAGATACTGAGGGATAGGCCCATTTCTTTCCAAATGTAAATAGATCCTATCAGTGATAGGCAGCATGTTTTGTGCAGGAAAGGTCATGTCTTACTAACTTAATAGAATTCTTTGAGGAAGTAACAAAGTTGATTGACGAGGGAAGGGCTGTAGATGTCATATACATGGACTTCAGTAAGGTGTTCGATAAGGTTCTCCATGGTAGGCTGAGGGAGAAAGTGAAGTTGCATGGGGTGCAGGGTGTACAAGCTAGATGGAGAGAGAACTGACTGGGCAGCAGGAGGCGGAGAGTAGTAGTGGAACAGTCATGTTCCACAGGAATCCATGTTAGGGCCACTGTTGTTCAGTCCTACGTTACTGATATCCTTCCAAAGCTTCATGTGTTTTCAGTCATTTAGACCTTATGTATGCTTCCTTTTTCCTCTTTGCTAGTCTCAAATTTCACCTGACCATTATGATATACATAAATGATCTGGAGGAAAGTACAGATGGTCTGATTAGCAAGTTTGCAGATAACACTATGATTGGTGGAGTAGCAGATAGTGAAGGGAACTGTCAGAAAATGTCAGATAGTGAAGGGGACAGCAGAATATAGATAGATTGGAGAGTCGGGCGGAGAAATGGCAGATGTAGTTCAATCCGGGCAAACGTGAGATGATGCATTTTGGAAGATTCAATTCAAGAATGGACTATACGTTAAATGGAAAAGCTCTGGGGAAAGTTGATATGCAGAGAGATCTGGGTGTTCAGGTCCATTGTACCCTGAAGGTGGCAATGCAGGTCGATAGAGTGGTCAAGAAGGCATACTCATTGCTTTCCTTCATCAGACGGGGTACTGAGTACAAGAGCACGCAGGTCGTATTACAGTTGTATTGGACTTTAGTTTGGCCACATTTGGAATACTGCATACAGTTCTGGTCGTCACATTACCAAAAGGACGTGGATGCTTTGGAGACAGTGCAAAGGAGGTTCACCAGGATGTTGCTTGGTATGGAGGGTGCTAGCTATGAGGGGAGGTTGACTAGATTAGGATTATTTTCAAAGAAAGGGAGGTTGAAGGGGGACCTAATTGAGGTCTACAAAATCATGAGAGGAATAGACAGGATGGATAGCAAGAAGCTTTTTCCCAGAGCGGGGGACCCAATTACTAGGGGTCATGAGTTTAAGGTGAGAGGGGAAATGTTTAAGGGAGAAACACGTGGAAAGTTCTTTATGCAGAAGGTGGTGGGTGCATGGAACACATTGCCAGCAGAGGTGGTAGAGGTAGGCACGGTAGCGTCATTTAAGATGTATTTAGACAGATACATGAATGAGCAGGGAGCAGAGGGATACAGATCTTTAGAAAATAGATGACAGGTTTAGATAGAGGATGTGGATTGTTGCAGCCTTGGAGGGCCAGAGGCCCTGTTCCGATGCTTTAAGTTTCTTTGCTCTTTGTTTCTTGTAAGTATCTATAACTTCTTCACTTAAACTGGGTGCCATGGACTAGTTGGGCCGAAGGGCCAGTTTCCATGCTGTAAACTTCTGACTCTATGACCTAAACTAAAAGACTTAAAATTATCATAAATGCACTGAATGTTCATTTGGAACTATCCAAAGTACTATATTGTTTATTTAATGATTAATCAGTCAGCACATTTTCTATTCTGAGCAAACACATTCACAATCCTCCTGTCAAAACAATAAGATTCAGTATCCTACTGGCAGATTACTGAGATATTTGCACTTCATATGAATAGTGCAGGAAAACAGCTCGTTCCCAAAGCAGTCTAGTTGGAACTCAGCTTGACATCTGAACAGAGATTTGCTTAACTTCAGAGACCAATAAAAAAAGCATCTTTCTTGTCATTTAGGTAACATTGGAGAATTTGAAAACTTGTTTAAGTGGAAGAAGACAGAACATTTGACAGCTGGTATCTGAGCATGTCAGAGAGATTTTGCTCTTTAAACAGAATGCCTGCCTTTCCAATATTTGTACACATGTTCAAAAACCTGAAATTGTACTTGTATCACTGAGGAGATGAAAATCAAGCCTTAAAAGAACACTCCTCAAACATTCCAAGCCAACTTCTTATTTAAATCAGTTTTTTACACTTCTGACCTAAAGTCAAGGAAGTGAAATTCAGATTACAACCAACGTGAACGAACGAGTGCTTCTGCTAGTTTCATCCCCTTGCAAATCCACTTTCAGGTCTTGTTTAAACATAGGCGTGATGTGCAGGCGCTGGTGTTGGACTGGAGTGGACAAAATCAGAAGTCAAAAGACAGCAGATTATAGTCCAACAGGTTTATTTGAAATCACAAGCTTTCAGAAGGTGACTTCACCTGAGGAAGGATGTACAGCACTCTGAAAGCTTGTGATTTTGAATAAAACTGTTGGACTATAACCTGGTATCATGTGATTTCTAACTTTATTTAAACATAGGGACGTAGCTGTATGTCATTCAGTTCTTTGCGCCTGCTCTGCCATTGAATGAAATCAGGGCTGTTCATCCAACTCAATATCTTGTTCCTGCTTTCTCTCCATATTCTTTGATCTATTTAACCCAAAGAACGTATCTAACTCCCTCTTGAAAACTGAATATTTTGGCCTCAGCTACTTTCCGTGGAAGTGAATTCCAAAGGCTCACACACTCAAGGTGAAGAAATTTCTCCTCATCTCTGTCCAAAATGGCTTACCCGGTATCCTGTTTCCCCTGGATCTAGACTCACCCGTCATTAGGAATGTCTAGTGCTACTAGAGTTTCATAGGTTCCTATGAAGTCCCTCTTCATTCTTCTAATCTCCAGTCAATACAGTCCTCATTGATCTAACCTCGCTTCATACACATCAGTTCTGCCATCCCAGAAATCAGTCTGGCAAACCTTCATTGCACTCCCTCCACAGCCAGAACGTCCTTCCTCAGACAAAATGACCAAAACTGCACATAGAACTTCAGCTGTGATCTCACCAAGGTCCTGCATGGTTGCAGCAAGACATCCCTGCTCATGTACAGAGGAACCTTGATTATCTGGCATTCGATTAACAGAATTTCCGATTATCTGAACAAGATGGCAAGGTCCCAATGGTTGGCTAACTATGTTATCCGGCATTCGGTTATCCGGCATTTTATTAACTGAACAAAATACTCCCTGCCTGCGTCCTTCCCGATAGTCATCCTCTGTATACCAATCCTCTTGCTATGAAGGCTAACTACCACTTACCACTTGCCTTCCTCACCTGCATGCTTATTTTCAGTGGATGTTGTATGACAACATCCAAGTGTCGCTGCACCTCCCCTTTTCCAAATTTATCATCAGATAATAATCTGCCTTCCAGCGTTTGCTACCAAAATGGATAACCTCACATTCATCCACTTTATACTTCACCTGCTATGCATTTGACCACTCAACTTTTCCAAATCACAGTGCAACATCTCTGCATCCTGCTCACAGCTTACCCTTCCACCCAACTTTGTGTCATCTCAAAACTTGGAGATACTCCATTTAGTTCCGTTATCTAAATCCTTAATATACACTGTGAATAGATGGGGTCCAAACACTGATCCCTGTGGTACCGTACTAGTCACTGGCTACCACTCAGAAAAAGATGCTTTTATTTCTATTGGTCTGCCAACTCATTCTGTATCCATGTTAGTACACTATCACCAATTCTCATCGGCTTTAACCTTCCAAACTAATCTCTCATTTTATCGAAAGTCTTCTGAAAGTCCAAATAAATCACATCCACTGGCTCCCCCTTATCAATTCTATAAATCACATCCTTGAAAAATTCCAGTAAATTTGTCAAACATGATTTTCCCTATGCAAATCGATGTTGGCCCTATCTGATCCTATCATTGTTTCCCAAGTGCTCTGTTCTTAACCCTTTTAAAGTAGACCCTAACATTTTCCCTACTACCATTAGGGTTAACCAATCTATAATTCCCTGTTTGTTTTCTATCGTTTTAAAAAAATAGTTGGGTTACATTTGCTACCCTTTAATCCATTTGAGCTGTTCCAGGGTCTATAGGATCTTGAAAGGTAACCACCAATGCATCCGTTATTTGTAGATCTACTTCCTTATGTCATAGAGTCATAGAGATGTACAGCATGGAAACAGACCCTTCAGTCCAACCCGTCCACACCGACCAGATATCCCAACCCAATCCAGTCACACCTGCCAGCACCCGGCCCATATCCCGCAAACCCTTCCTATTCATATACCCATCCAAATGCCTTTTAAATGTTGCAATTGTACCAGCCTCCACCATTCCATACACATACCACCCTGTGTGTGAAAGGGTTGCCCCTTGGGTCTCTTTCATATCTTTCCCCTCTCACCCTAAACCTATGCCTTCTAGTTCTGGACTCCCCAACCCAGGGAAAAGACTTTGTCTATTTATCCTATCCATGCCCCTCATAATTTTGTAAATCTCTATAAGATCATCCCTCAGTCTCCGACGCTCCAGGGAAAACAGCCCTAGCCTGTTCAGCTTCTTGCTATAGCTCAAATCCTCCAACCCAGGCAACATCCTTTTTCTGAACCCTTTCAAGTTTCACAACATCTTTCCGGTAGGAAGGAGACCAGAATTGCACGCAATATTCCATCAGTAGCCTAACCAATGACCTGTACAGCCGCAACATGACCTCCCAACTCCTGTTCTCAATACTCTGACCAATAAAGGAAAGCATACCAAAAGCCTTCTTCACTATCCTATCTGCCTTCGACTCCACTTTCAAGGTGCTATGAACCTGCACTCCAATGTCTCTTTGTTCAGCAACACTCCCTAGGACCTTATTATTAAGTGTATAAGTCCAGCTAAGATTTGCTTTCCCAAAATGCAGCACCTCACATTTATCTGAATTAAACTCCACCTGCCACTTCTCAGCCCAAGATCCTGGTCAAGATCCTGTTGTAACCTGAGTACTCTGGGATTCTGGTGATTTATCTGCATGCAGTCCTATCAATCTCCCCAACACAATTCCGCTGCTAATACTGATTTCCTTCACTTCTTCCTGCTCACTAAATCATGTGTTACTCAACAGGGTGCTATTTGTGCCCTCCTTTGTGAAGATAGTCCAAATTTTATTGCTTTGCCTACAACTGCCTTCACTTAATCTTTTTCTCTTCATATACTTATGGAAGCTTTTACAGTCAGTCAATTTGCATATTCCCCGTAAGCCTACTCTGATACTGTATTTTCCCGTCTTAAATCAATCATTTTGTCCTCTTTTACTAAACTCTAAACTGCTCCCAATCCTCAGGTCTGTACCTTTTTTGACAAATTTGTCCACCCCTTCCTTGGATGCAATGCTATCCCTAATCTTTCTTGTTAGTCATGGTTAGGCCAACTTTCCTGTTATATTTATGGGCCAGAAATGAACAATTGTGGTTCCTCCATGCACGTTGACATGTTTGTGATTCCTTATCCACTGTCATCCTGTTGAATGACGTTTCCCAATTGTACTTCATACAATCATAGTTTCTTCTATCTAGATTCAGGACGCTAATCTGAGAATCAATTTCAGAACACCAGGATATAGTCATCCAGGTTTGTTTGGAAACACTAACTTTCACAGCGCTGCTCCTTCATCGGGTGGTTGTGGAGCAGTTCCATAAGACACAGAATTTCTAGCAAAAGATTACAGTGTCATGCAACTGATGCAATACATTGAACAAAACTAGACTGCTGTTAAGTCTTTCATCTTTTAGAATGGGTTGCAGGTTTTGGTTCATTAATATGTAAATCCCAGAACTACATTTAAGTCACATTCTTGAGATAACAAAGGTTTTTAAAAAAAGTGACACCTCCGCTCCAGGCAAAGCATTAAAGGTGTGAGGTTAGAGTTTGTCTGTATCCCAATCTTGACTCAAACTGGTTCTACTTCCCTAGTAAAATTTATAAAATAATACGTGGATTGACTGCCTGCAGATTGTGCACTTTTTGAGCAAAATGCAATGTATCTGCCAATATAATTCCATAAATACAAATTCACCCCATAGACTTGCATGTGTGTGTGTGCATGAGAGAGAGAGAGAGTCTGCATGTGTGTGTGTGCATCTCTGTGCGAGTGTGTGTGAGAGCAAGTGTGTTTGCGTGTCTGCATGCTTGGTAAAATGTGTGTGTGAGTGTTATGGAATCTTAACCTGTGAGAGGGTGTGTGCGTGGGTGTGAGTGTGGGAGGTATGTGTGTATATATGAGTGGGAGTGTGTATATGTAAGAGAGTGAGTGTGTGCGTGTGTGTGTGTGAGAGAGAGAGCGAGAGAGAGAGAGAGTGTATAGCATAGAGGGGTCACCTGTAGTGTAACATGAACCCAAGGTCCTGTTTGAGGCCATCCCCATGGGTACCGAACTTGGCTATCAGCCTCTGCTCGGCCACGTTGTTGCATATCCCGAAGTCCACCGAAGCCAAATGTCCCTGACCACTGAAGTGTTACTGGGAGGGAACATCCCTGTCTGGCGATTGTTGCGCAGTGTCCATTCATCCATTGTCGGAGCGTCTGTCTGGTCTCACCAATGTACCATGCCTCAAGGCATCCTTGCCTGCAGCTTATGAGACAGACAACATTGGCCGAGTCACATGAGTACCTGCCGCGTACATGATGGGAGGTGTCCCACATGTAATGGTGGTTCACTCTGACACGTCCTGCAGTGGTTGCCATGACAGGATTGTACAGTGTTGTGGTCAATGTTGTCCTGAAGGCTGGGCAGTTTGCTGAGAATGATGATCTGTTTAAGGTTAGGCGGTTGTTTAAAGGCGAGAAATAGAGGTGTAGGGAAGAACTTGGTGAGGTGCTCATCCTCATCGATAATGTGCTGCAGGTGACAAAGAACATGGCGTAGTTTCTCTGCTCCTGGGAAGTAGTGGACAATGAAGGGTACCCTATCAGTTGCAGCCTGTGTCTGTCTCCTGAGGAGGTCATTACGGTTTCTCAATATGACACATCGGTACTGGCAATCAATGAGTTGAGCATCGTACCCTGTCCTTATGAGAGCATCCCTGAGCACCTTCAGGTGTCCATCATGTTCCTTCTCATCTGAACAGATTCTGTTTATGCGTAGGGCTTGTCCATAGGGGATGGCTGTTGTGATATATTTCGGGTGGAAGCTGGAGAAGTTAAGCTTTGTGAGGTTATCCGTGGGTTTGCGGTAGAGTGAGATATTAACAAGTTTCATCCTACCATCAGACCTACCATGGACTACTTTTTAGTACCTATCTCATTCTTGTCACTCGCATCTCCGTCAAGGATGGGCACCTCAGTACCTCACTCTACCGCAAACCCACAGTTAACGTCACAATGCTACACTTCTCCAACTTCCACCCGAAACACCTTAAAACAGCCATCCCCTCCGGACAAGCCCTACGCATACACAAGATCTGTTCAGGTGAGGAGGAACATGACAGACACCTAAAGGTGCTGAAGGATGCACTCATAAGAACAGGATACAATGCTCAACTCATCGATCGCCAGTTCCGAAGTGCCACAGCAAGAAACCGTAATGACCTCCTCAGGAGACAGACACAGGCTGCAACCGATAGGGTACCCTTCATTGTCCACTACTTCCCAGGAGCAGAAAAACTATGTCATGTTCTTCGCAGCCTGCAACACATTATCGATGAGGATGAGCACCTTGCCAAAACCTTCCCTACGCCTCCACTTCTTGCCTTTAAACAACCACCAAATCTTAAACAGGCCATTGTTTGCAGCAAACTGCCCAGCCTTCAGGACAACACTAACCACAACATCATACAACCCTGTCATGGCAAACACAACAAGACCTGTCAGAGCATTGACATGGATACCACCATTACACGTGGGGACACCACCAACCATGTACACGGCAGGTACTCATGTGACTCAGTCAATGTTGTCTATCTCACACGCTGCAGGCAAGGATGCCCTGAGGCATGGTATCTTGGCAAGATCAAGCAGATGCTATGATAATGGATGAATGGACACTGCGCAACAATCACCAGACAGGGATGTTCCATCCCAGTCAGGGAACACTTCAGTGGTCCAGACATTTGGCCTTGGATCTGCAGGTGACCATCCCCCATTGCACTAAACAATCTCTCTCACTCACTCACTCACTCACTCACACACACACACACACACACACACACACACACACACACACACACACACACACACACACACACACACACACACACACACACACACACACACACACACACACACACACACACACTTACATACTGACACAGACCTTCTCTCATACTCATGCTCTCTCTCATGCACACATACATACACCCCTCACACTCACACCCACACACACATCCCCCCCACACTCACATGCACACATGCAGACACACACTTGTACATTCACTCACACTCACATGCACACTCACATACATCGACTCTCTCTCCCTCTCTCTCATGCACACACACATATAAGTCTATGGGGTGAATTTGCATTTGCAGAATTCTCTTTGCAGATACATTCTATTTTGCTCAAAAAGCACACAATCTGCAGGCAGTCTGTAATATTTTATAAATTCCATTTTGGAAATAGAACCAATCTGACTCAAGATTGGGATACAGACAGCCTCTAACCTCACACCTTTAATGCATTGTCTAAGCTGAGATTTCCCCCTTTTTAAAAACCTTGTTATCTCAAGAATGTAACTTAAAAGTAGTTTGGGGATTTACATATTAATGAACCGAAACCTGCAACACATTCTAAAAGATGAAAGACCTAACAACAATCTAGGGTTGTTCAATATATAATTTCAGTTACATGACACTGTAATCTTTTGCTATAAATTTGGTGTCTTATGGTCCTGCTCCACAACTACCTGATGAATGGGCAACGCTCTGAAAGCCAGTGCCTCCAAATAAACCTGGTGGACTATAACCTGCTGTTGTGTGATTTTTAGCTTTGTCCACCCCAGTCTAACACCGGCTCCTCCATACGAGAATCAATTACATCACTCTCCATCTTAGTGGAGGAATTCTATCATCTTTCTGGTCACTCTTCTCCAAATGGGCTTCATACAGCTAGACTGCCAATCATTCCTCTCTAATTGCACAATACACAGTCGAAAATGGCTTGTTCTCCATTTGGTTTCTCAATATGTCGTTGCAGAAAATTTCAACTGCTGCCGCGACATTAACCGCCTCAACCTGTCCACCCCTCTTACCCACTCCAACCTCTCACCCTCGCAATGTGCAGCCCTCCACTCCCTCCAACCTCACTATCAAACCGGCAGACAAGGGAGGCACGGTGGTAGTTTGGCACACCGATCTTTACACTGCTGAGGTTAAATGCCAGCTCGCGGACACCTCCTCCTACTGCCCCCTTGACCATGACCCCACCTCCCACCACCAATCCATCATCTCCGAGACCATCTATAACCTCATCACCTCAGGGGATCACCCATCCACTGCCTCCAACCTCATAGTTCCACAACCCCGCACCGCCCGTTTCTACCTCCTGCCCAAAATCCACAAACCTGACTGCCCCGGCCAACCCATTGTCTCAGCCTGTTCCTGCCCCACCGAACTCATCTCTATATACCTCGACACGGTCCTGTCCCCCTTAGTCCAAGAACTCCCCATCTACGTTCGGGACACCACCAACGCCCTCCACCTCCTCCATGATATTCGCTTCCCCGGCCCCCAACGCCTTATCTTCACCATGGACATCCAATCCCTATATACCTCCATCCCCCATCACGAAGGCCTCAAAGCCCTCCGTTTCTTCCTTTCCCGCTGACCCAACTAGTACCCTTCCACTGACACCCTCCTTTGACTGTCTAAACTGGTCCTCACTCTGAACAACTTCTCTTTCCAATCCTCCCACTTCCTCAAACCAAAGGAGTAGCCATGGGCACCCGCATGGGCCCCAGCTATGCCTGTCTCTTCGTTGGATATGTGGAACAGTCCATCTTCCGCAATTACACTGGCACCACCCCCTACCTTTTCCTCCGCTACATTGATGACCGTATCATCAATGCGCTACCTCATGCTCCCATGAGGAAATTGAACAGTTCATCCACTTTAGTAACACCTTCCACCCCGACCTCAAATTTACCTGGACCGTCTCAGACTCTTCCCTCCCCTTCCTAGACCTCTCCATTTCTATCTCGGGCGACCGACTCAACACGGACATTTACTATAAACCGACCGACTCCCACAGCTACCTAGATTACACCTCCTCCTACCCTGCTCTCTGTAAAAACGCCATCCCATATTCCCAATTCCTTCGCCTCCGCCGTATCTGCTTCCAGGAGAACCAATTCCTATATCGAATAACCCAGATGGCCTCCTTCTTCAAAGACCGCAATTTCCCCTCAGACATGGTTGATGATGCTCTCCACCACATCTCCTCCACTTCCTGCTCCTCCGCCCTTGAACCCCGCCACTCCAATTGCCACCAGGACAGAACCCCACTGGTCCTCACCTACCACCCCACCAACCTCCAGATACATCATATCATCCTTCGTCATTTCCACCACCTCCAAACAGATCCCACCACCAAGGATATATTTCCCTCCCCACCCCTATCGGCGTTCCAGAAAGACCACTCCCTCCGCGACTCCCTCGTCAGGTCCACACCCCCCACCAACCCAACCTCCATCCCCGGCACCTTCCCCTGCAACTGCAAGAAATGCAAAACTTGCGCCCACACTTCCTCCCTCACTTCCCTCCAAGGCCCCAAGGGATCCTTCCATAATCGTCACAAATTCACCTGCACCTCCACACACATCATTTACTGCATCCGCTGCACCCGATGTGGCCTCCTCTACATTGGGGAGACAAGCCACCTACTTGCGGAACGTTTCAGAGAACACATCTGGGACACCCGCACCAACCAACCCAACTGCCCCGTTGCTGAACACTTTAACTCCCCCTCCCACTCCGCCAAGGACATGCAGGTCCTTGGCCTCCTCCATCGCCAGACCATGGCAACATGACGCCTGGAGGAAGAGCGCCTCATCTTCCGCCTAGGAACCCTCCAACCACAAGGGCTGAATGCAGATTTCTCCAGCTTCCTCATTTCCCCTCCCCCCACCTTATCTCAGTCCCAACCCTCAGACTCAGCACTGCCTTCTTGACCTGCAATCTTCTTCCCGACCTCTCCGCCCCCACCCCCTCTCCGGCCTATCACCCTCACCTTAACCTCCTTCCACCTGTCACATTCCCAACGCCCCTCCCCCAAGTCCCTCCTCCCTACCTTTTATCTTAGCCTGCTTGGCACACCCTCCTCATTCCTGAAGAAGGGCTTATGCCCGAAACGTCGATTCTCCTGCTCCTTGGATGCCGCCTGACCTGCTGCACTTTTCCAGCAACACATTTTTCAGCTCCGATCTCCAGCATCTGCAGTCCTCACTTTCTCTTAGTTGCAGAAAATTATCCTGTATCACACTCCAGGAATTCCTCATCCTCCATGGTATTGTTACTGATTTGAATTCCCAATCTGTATGCAGAATTAAAATTGCCCATAACTACAGCTATACCTTCCTTGATCGTCATTACCATGTTGCTGCATGTAGCATCTTGTGTGTGGCTACCACATTTCTTACAGTATAACTGTGACTACACTTTAAAAGCACCAAATTGGCTCTCAAGCAATTTGGAACACCCTTAGGTTATGAAAGATGCTATAGAGGTATGAGCACTTTCTTTGCTTTTATAAACACTAATATAGATCAATTGGATCAAACGACCTGTATATTCTGTGCAACATCAACTTCAATGTAAAATATATTTATGCCTAGGAACTGCTGCATAACTAATGGTGCCTGTGAAAGAAACTAGTGACCACATACATTCAAGTCTCCTGCCTGCTTATTACCTTTTGGCATTTCTAATCAGAGAATACATCCAGGCTAGCAATCTGACAGTTTTGACACTCTATCAAACTGGCTGCAGACAGTCAGCTCAAGTTTCTCAGGAATGCAAAAGGGACTAGAGAATGGCATGTGATTTAACACTTTTGGATGAGAGAGTGAATCAGATATTTCTCTCTGGAAATCACTGACAGTTTCTTGCACCCACCTCTGCCAGATAAAACAGATCATACTGACTCCTGGAATTCTCTCCCTTGTAGTAATTGCTGGCAGCCACAGTGACATCAACAGCAACCATACTCAGAACGAACATGTGGAAAATGGAAGATTGCATCATTTTCTATGAAGAAAGACAAACATTACGTTTTTAAGCATTATTGATGATGATTTATTAAGTTAAGAACATTCATAGTACATACAAGTTTTAAATTCTAGATCATGAGCTACAATATATCCAAAAGCATCTGTTTAAAAGAATCATACTTCTTCCTTTGCTTTATTATTAGAGGCACAGAGCACAAAACCAATGAGATATGTTTACTTAGATTACTTACAGTGTGGAAACAGGCCCTTCGACCCAACTAGTTCACACTGGCCCTCCGAAGAACAACCCACCCAGACCCATTCCCCTACACCTAACACTACGGGCAATTTAGCATGGCCAATTCACCTGACCTGCACATTTTTGGACTGTGGAAGGAAACGGGAGCACCCGGAGGAGACATGGGGAGAATGTGCAAACTCCACACAGACAGTTGCCTGAGGCGGGAATTGAACCCGGGTCTCTGGCGTTGTGTGCCATCGTGCCGCCCATTAATGTTAAACCTTTATAAGTCAATGAATAGGCATCAACCGGATTCTGGGCTCTAAGTTTTAAGGGAGGCACTTGAGAGGCTATGAGCAGAATTACCAACATTTTGAACTGCTGTTGTAATGTAGGGAGCAAGGCAGACAATCTGAGATCAAATTGAGGTATTCCAGATGATAAAAGGTTTGGATAAAATAGACATGGGGCGGATGCTTCCTCTTGTGGGACATTCTAGGATGAGAGGACATAGTCTTAGGATAAAGGGTAGCAAATTTAAGGCAGAGTTGAGGAGAAACTACTTCTCCCAAAGGGTTGTGAATCTGTGGAATTCGCTACCCTGAAGTGCGGTGGATGCTGAGGCAGTGAGTAAATTTAAGGAGGAGTTAGACAGATATTTAGTTGATGATGGGTTCAAGGGTTATGTGGAGAAGGCAGGAAAATGAGGGTGAGGAGCATATCAGCCATGAACGAATGGCAGAGCGGACTCATAGAATCCCTTTAGCGCCGAAACAGGCTCGTCAGCATAGCACGTTCACACCGACCCTCTGAACAGTAACCCACCCCAGACACATTCCTCTACTCTATTATTCTACATCTACCCTGATTATTGCACCTAACCTACACATCACTGAACACTATGGACAATTTAGCATGGCCAATTCATCTAACCTGGACGTCTTTGAATTGTGGGACGAAACCCACGTAGACACAGGGAGAATGTGCAAATTACACACAGACAGTTGTCTGAGGCGGGAATTGAACCCGGGTCCCTGGCACTGTGAGGCAGCAGTGCTAACCACTGAGTCACCTAATTCTGCCCTTACGTCTTATGAACTCATGCATTTGCAGGCAGGAAGATCCCACAAACAGTAAACGAGATAAGAACAGTTATTTAATGCTTTTATTCCTAATGTGGGTTGAAGGATGAATTAAGTGAAGGACACCGGGATTGAGTTTCAAAGAAGCACCTTCCTCAGAAGGAATGTTGGCACCACAATGACCAACACTTGGTAAGGCCCAGCCTCAACAATAATGCACTCAGCAGGAGGCCATTCCACCCTTGGGAACAGCCTGTCCAACTATGATAGGCCCTAGTGCACACCAACCCTCAGAGCAGTACAATGGATCCAAGAGGATCCGGTACATTCTGAGATGGGAAGGGACTGGGGAGCCTAAGGAGGGGGGTGAGACTGGTCAGGTGAGTTTTGAAGAATCAGGGGGAGTGGTAAAGTCTTAAGAGAAAGCACCCACGTGCAGTACCACCCTCCAAAATAAGCAACCTCCCACCTTCCGGCCTTTTGCACAAAATTGTTTTAAGTCACCCACCTATCCACCACCCACTTAATGATGCGGGCATCACACTGTTTGGATCAACTGGCTTGTTAACAAACTCAATTGCCTGAGAATTATCTCTTTGGAAAGAAAGACAGCAGGCAGGCAGGCTGCGGATTGCAGTGTCTGTCTGCCCCCAGTCAAGAGAGACAGTGTGGGCACCAAGAGAGTGGGGGCAAACTCCTGGCATACTCCATGTCTCAAACCCACATCTTGCTGCCAAATGTACATCAGGAAGGGAGCCATAAAATTCAGCCCATGACACATAAATACACTTGGCCTTCATTCTCCATTCATCACCCGACATAAAACTGGCAATGCAGATTGGTCTCGGGTAAATTATTTCCAATGCTAGTCAAGATGTGTGCAGAGTTGGTGATGTATTTTTAATTAATGCCTTGCTGATTTGCCTAATGGATAAGATGGGACCATTACGCAAATTCAATTACTCCCTCAAACAGAAATATTGCAAGCTCACCTCATGGACCCCCTGGGATATTAACCACGTACAAGTTTCACATTTTTAATTGACATCAGTGCTAAGGACCATTAAAGTCAGTTTTACAGCCAATTTAAAAAAAAATCGTAGGGTACATTTTCACCTTCAGCATATCAGATGGTAATGTGGCAAAGCAGATTGCCTACCTGATACAAAAACAGCCTAATTTTCGTACTCTTTGCCCAGACTTTAATTAAGAGGATTTTTTATAAAGAAAGTTCAAGATAGTTCTGACAATATGCAAGCTAAGTGGAAACAAAGTATATTAAATGTCCAGATCTTATTTATTTCCTGTTGTCAAAGATACACTTGTCTCACATTTGGTGACAAGTGTAGCAGATGTACTGTCCAACATGTACAGTGATGACAGCGATGTTTCTGTTCCCAGAGCTGAGCGTTGATACAAGAAAAGAGGAATTCTGAAAGGGAGAGATGGGGGAGTGAACTGTTTTCAAACTCAGGGCGAGGTGGTCACATTTCCGCAAATTCCCACCTTGATTAAAAATCCAGCACTTTATCAACGAATTTCATATTTCAAATGGAATTAGATTTCTACACCTTCAAAAGGTATGACAGAAGATCTCATTCCCTACATTAATGAATCAATTATTTTTTGCAACAATCGATATTAGCTTCATAGTCATCATTACGGAGACTCGCTTTAGATTCCATTTTTTTTCAATATTTAATTTAAATTCCAACAGAGGCTGCAGTGGGATTTAAATCCATGTCTCTGAAGCATTACACTTTGCCTCTAGATTAATGTCCACTGACATCACCAGTGGGCTACTATCTCCCTCTCCATCAAGAAATAAAACTTGTAGAGCTACAGAAAATAGGGAAAAGGGATTAATCAGATAGCTCCTTCATAATGCCAGCAGAGACAAAATGGGCCAAATGGCCTCTTTTGATATCATTCTCTGAAGTCAGTAAAATGCCCAGATCACTAGAATTTAAATCAAACCTTCACATCAAAATCTGGCACATCAGGAACAGTAAAACAAAATGCATCAGCCATGCCTAAAGCTTTCTTCCTGTAATCATCAACATGCGTCAAGTCATTTCAAAGAGATGAAGTTTTACTAGAAAGATGCTTTACTTTGAACTAAACTAGTTTGAATGAAAATTTGGAGTTGCTTTTTTAATGAGCTGCCGTTCATTGTGAATTCAAGTGCATTGATTGAATCATGGCTCAGTGCTTCGCTTGAAGACAGAGTAAACGTTCACAACTTATTTAACATGATCCATTGTGGCAAAATAGGCTTTAATACATTTTCTTGTCTGTGCAGAAACAGTAGCAACATATTTAGAACGAGTCCCAGGGCACAAAATCCAAGTAAACACTCTCAGTGCGACACCCACTCAATACTGCACTGTCAGATGTGCCATCTTTTGGATCAGACGTTAAAGTGAGATCTCTCTGTTTCTCAACTGACTATAAAAGATTCCATGTCACCATTTTAAAGGGGAGTTGGGGATTTTGCTTTGGAGTTGTGGCCAATATTTATCAATCAACCAACATAATTTATATAAAAAAAATTAACTGGCAATTATGAGCTTGCTGTTTTATGGGAACTTGTTGCGCCCACATTTCCTCCAACTGATTTTTACCTACTGCCTGGTCTCATGACGATAAAATACAGACTATTAAATCTTAAAATCTCATTGGCTAAACATAAAAGCCTTGGACTTGGGGACTGAGAGATAAATAGTTAGAAAAGAGCTGGGACACTTTAAAATGACTGCCAAACTAACCTGACATGAAAGTAACAAAACTCTCAGAAATATACATGGGAATGTCTAATAGCTGGGATTGATGACTGCATCTGAAGCTGGCTACCCAATGGGTAATTATCTGGACATTAAAATTCATCATCTGGAATGAATGGATCACAACAAGACTTCCAATAGCCTCTGCATGGAGAATGAGATGAGACTGCTCAATTACAGGCATTGCTGGAATAAAGGCTTACATCTGAAACTCATTATACAAAATATTGTTTGACTACTAATTCAGAGATCCGTGCTAATGTTATGGGCACATGGGTTCAAAACCCACCATAGTAGGCAGTGAAATTCGAATTCCGTAGCGCGTTGTCTCTACCCCTGGGCTGGGGGCTCGAGTTCAAGTCCCACCTGCTCCAGAGGCGAGTAATAACATCTCTGAACAGGTTGATTAGAAAAAAAAGCTCAAAAAAATAATCCACATCAGTATCAGAGGGTAGCAGGGGTGTTCTGAGATGGGACTATTAAAACTCTGTAAAACAAATGGATTCTTCCCAATGTGGGCCAACTGCCATGTTTTCACCTATCAAAACCCACCAAGGACTCAGGAATGCATTCACAAATACAAAACACTGTACATTGGCACATCCGCCATCACTCACTGACCCCACAAAGAGCCCCTTGAAAATACACACCAGAACCAGCTTGTTAAGGGAAGTTCTGAGATCACTTTGGCAGAGAAATGAGCAGAATTGGGTGGGACAGGGGCTCAGTGATTAGTACTGCCGCCCCCCAGAGCCAAGGACTTGAGTTCAATCCTAGCTGACTTGTCTGTGTGGCTGATTGTTGACTCTTGGCTGACTGTGTGAGGGCTTGCACATTCTCCCTGTGTCTGTGCGGGTTTCCTCTGGGTGCTCCGGTTTCCCCCCATAATCCAAAGTTATGCAGGTTAGGTAGATTGGCCATGCTAAATTTCTCATTGTGTGCGGTTGGGTGGATTATATGTGGGAAACGCAGGGTTGCAGGGATAAGGTATTGGGGTGGGTCTGGGTGGGATGCTCTTTGGAGGGTCAGTGTGGATTTGATGGGCTGAATGGCCTGCTTTCACACTGAAGGGATTCTATGATAGAATCTGCTGTCTCAATTTTTTCAACCAGTACTGCTATCACTAATTTTAATGAGATGGCAGGTAACAGGTTTCATCTTTGGAATGGAAAATCTATCAGAATGAGTGAGAGAGTGTCCCCACTGATAGTGTAAGAAACATGCAAAAAGAAAGAAAAAGAAAACGTATAGAAAACATATAGAGAGCAGACAACAGACGGACAGACACACACACACACATATACACACACGCGCACACACACGAAATAGGACAGTGAGTTACTAATAAATGCAAAGGCATGTAAAGCAAACACACATACAGAGAGACAGAGCAACAATCACAGATACACATAAAGGGATAGGAAAAGTAGGAAAGCAGGAAGATGGTGAAGGGGTCACTGAAAGAGCAAATCTAAAAGCACAAAAAGACAGATCGAATGGAATAGTACTCAGTGACACTTATACAATCTCAGGTATTAAATACAAGTTAATACTGGGAAAATCCGAAGTGTACATTTTTTAGTTAAGAAGTGAATAGGCTGCGGCTGTTTTCCCTGAAGCGTCAGAGGCTGAGGGGTGACCTTATAGAGGTTTATAAAATCACGAGGGGCATGGATAGAGTAAATAGACAAGGTCTTTTCTCTGCGGTGGGAGACGCCAGAACTGGAGGGCACAGGTGTAGGGTGGGAGGGGAAAGATTTAAAAGGGACCTAAGGGCAACTGTTTCATGCTGAGAGGGTTGTGTGTATGGAATGAGCTGCCAGAGGAAGTGGTGGAGGCTGGTACAATTGCAACATCTAAAAGGCATCTGGATGGGTATATGAATAGAAAGGGTTTAGAGAGATATGGGCTAGGTGCTGGCAAATGGGACTAGGTTAGGTTAGGTTAGGATAGTTGGTTGGCATGGACAAGTTGGACCGAAGGGTCTGTTTTCGTGCTGTACATCGCTATGACTCTCTAAAATAAGCTGGTATCTGGTTCCCACAAAAACTGCTGCAAACAAAATCATCAAGGAACTGAGAAATGTCAATAATTAAATATTCACTATGAATGACTGCATTTAAGGAGCAGCCAAACAACATTTCTCAAACCTTACACCCCAAAGACAACCAAAAGATGCTAAACCATATTTTTTTTTACCGTCCTCTGTATTGGACACCATTTACCTTTAGTTTCACACCGACATAAGTGTGCGTGCACCTAAGTGACTGCATGATTGCTGCATGCTTGATGTTGCATTTTTCAGATTTCCCCCAAGCCTAAACTTTTAATAAATTTTCTATATACTTTCGGCTCAAGGAAACCTTGCAGATTGGCTCCTTATACCTCACAGCAAAAAAAGAGATGTTTTGTTGGAGAGAGGTAACCACTTGTGCCCTTATGACCAACTGAGGAATTTGAACACAATGGGACAATGTCATATGAAGAATCTTCATCTCGTTGCTGAGCCAACAACAGAGAGAGGTCACTGGCTTCAACCACCTCTGACAATGGTGGACAGTGCTCAATCAAATTGCACAGGCTATGAACTATGCAACCGACTGCTCGGTGGATTGGTTGTGCTAAATTGCCCGTAGTACCCAGGGATGTGCAGGCTAGGTGGGTTAGCCTTGGGAAATGCAGGATTACAGGATTAGGAGTGGGTGGTGGGTCTGAGTAGGATGCTCTTCAGAGGGTTGGTGTGGATTTGAGGGGCTGAATGGCCTGCTTCCATTCTGTATGGCTTCTATGATTCTGCTCCCAATGTGGAAGGTGAGGAACAACCTAAAGTGAGATTATGGCCATCATTCCTAAACTGTGGAACACATCACGACACTTAGTTGACGAAGAGCCAGAGGAGACTACTCAAGAGGCCATCAACGGCAGCTGGTCTAGACATCCTAATATAATACTTTATCCATCATCCAAAAAATATAGGACAACTCAACACGGAGAATAGTTTTTGTACCCACTGACTCAAGTCTCAAAAAATCACTCTTTCGGCTTTTAGAGTGATAATTTTCAAAAGGTTTTTGTTTCTCTAATGGCTACTTAACATTTGGTAATAAAAAGTAATTGATAGACAAATATAATTTATGAAAAAGCGCCAAACGTTTTATTTTTGCAATCAATGAGCTGAGATATCCTGTACCACAACCACTGCATCAGCATTTTAATGCTCCTGTTCTATGAGTTATTGACTTTTTTTTATTATTGAAGAATAGACTTTAATATTGCTGAGTTAACCGTTACTGTGTTGGGGTGTTTACACAGAAAAAAAAAGTCATTCTGTTTCATTTGCATTGTCAATGAACAAGCTTGAAGAAATGTAGGGTTGAAAACTTGAACTGTGATTGTAAACCATATTACAGTTCCAGAGAGTCAACGGTGGCAAACTACTGTTACTCACTTGAATAAACACAATACTACTGAGGGACCCGCTGAAATAGAATCACTAATGGTCATGAGTAAGCAATAGCATCAACACTTGTTCTTTGAGTGAGAAAGACTATTCTGTTTGTTAGGAATAAGGAGGCCATTTTTTTCTTCTGGTTCTGATCTGGAATGAGGAGTGGTGGTGTTGGTAGCAGGGAAATAGAGAGTGTGGGGGGATGATGATGAGATTTAAAAGGAACTTTCAAAAAGGTTAAAAATCACACAACACCCGGTTATAGCCCAACAGGTTTATTTGGAAGCACCAGCTTTCAGTGCACCACTCCTTCATCAGGTGGTTCAAAAAGGAATTGATTTAAATACTTGAACATGCCATGCCCTCTGACATTCAATGGCATTACCTTCACTCAATCTCGCACTCTCATCATCCTGGGGTTTACCATTGACCAGAAACTGAACTGGACATATCCACAATATTTATCTGGCTGAAAAGCGGGTCAAAGGCTCAGAATCCTGCAGTGAATAACTCATCTCCTGACTCTCCAAAGCCCATCCACCATCAACGAGGTACAGTTGTTGAAAGAATACTCCCCACTTGTTTAGATGGGTGCAGCTTCAACAATACTTGAGAAGCTAGACACCAGTCAGGGCAATGCATTGAACATGACTGGAACCATGTCCTCAAACATTCACTCCCCTACCACTAACACTCAGTAGTAGCACTGTGTCCCATCTATAAAATGCATAGTTGTAATTCCCACGGGTCCTTAGACAGCAACTTCCAAACGTATAACCACTTCCATCTAAAGCAGCAAGGGTGGCATATAAGTGGAAACACCACCACCTGCAAGTTCCCCTTCAAGTCACTCACCATCTTAAATCGGAACTATATCATTGACCCTTCAGTCTCACTGTGTCAGAATCCCGGATTACCTCCCCAAAGAGACCGCAGCAGTTCTCCAAAGCAGCTCACTCCCACCTTGTCCGGCAGAACTACCGGCAGGCGATATACTCAGGCCCAGCCAGCGACATCCACATCCCATAAATGAATTTTAAAAATAAAGAGAATGACCCTACAGTTCTGCAAAGCTTCACTGCTTTTCTCAGTGATGGGCTCCTATCAAACCAAGGCAGCCTGACAGGGGTTGCTCTGAGGTCAGCACCCATAGGCCCAAAGGACAACCTGGAACCAGGGTAGGAAACGCTCACCTGAGGACCTTGCATAGATATAAGGCACCAGCAGGTCACTGCTGAGGTGACACTGATAGGGTAAGAACAATTATTTCTTTGCTTTCCCTGCTGTGAGGACAAGATCACCCATAAGAGGAGGGAGTGCCCCCAGATCTTCACATTCTCACTTTATGGAGGTGGTGGCTGCAGTCCTGGGAAGGAAGATAATGACCGGGACTGCCTTGGAGGGGGGGGGCAGACAGGCCTCAAAGTGGAAGCCCGTGAGGAAGGCTGTAATATCAGACGTACTGACAGAGTGAGAGAGGGGTGTGTGCACTCTATCACATAAATCATCAGATAACCCTTTCTTCAAAGAAGAGCATAGGAATTCTTTCTTGAGCCCTGACCCATGTATGTATACTTCAATTAACATCACAAACAGATTATTTGATTGCCATCATATCTTTGTCTGAGAGAGCTTGCTGTGTGTAACAGGCTGCAGTACTTCTTGCTTTACATGTACGTAGTGTGATGCAACTTCAAAAAATGTCTTTAATTGGAATATCCTTAAGTCACGAAAGGTGCTATAGAAATACAAGTACCTCTCTTATTTTCTTTAATGGGGGCATTGTCATCAAGTCATTTGAACAACACCAAGCATGTTGCTCTGTAGATTTTTTTTCTGGCTATAACTTCTAAACTCAATTGTTTTTGTTCAGGTTTTAGATATGGTCATGCCATATTCAGATCTTTGTATGGTATAATTGAAAATGATTAACTCTCATGCTTTCGGCCTTTTTCAGTAGCCTGGAACATAGAACACCAGCTTCATGCAACATTGCTTTCATATTCTTATTTTACCCATTTATATTGTGAGGGAAAGTGCGTTATATGTTATATTTTGGGGTTTGGATTGGAAAATAGAGTCAGATTGATGTGGGTGTGATCTGTGAAGATTACTGTTTTTAAACTGGTCAGAGAGTCCAGTGAACTGGAGCAGTGAACTAAATACTTTAATTCCAAGCTAACAAGTGATTGTAGTCAGGTGACTGGGAGAATCCCCTGGAGTGTTAATAGATGGAAAGTGCATGTCACTGAATTTACAACAGGTTAGAAAACCACTTGTTTAGTTTTTAATTCAGAACAGAATGTTTAAGGTCTCAGTTCAGATGCGCCAGTGGAGTTCAGATCAGAATGGAGGAAAGTTTCTCAAACGAGAACCAAGTTTTAGTTTAGGGCAACCAGTCACTATAATTAAAGTGTTTTAGTTTTTGTGGAAGTTCCAAGACAGGAGAGTTTTGATATAATTGTAAATTGTCTAAAGAAAAGGAATGATGAGGAGGTGCCAGTGTTGGACTGCAGTGGAGGGGGTGGGGGACAAAGTTAAAAATCACACAACATCCGCTTATTATATTACATTACCTACAGTGTGGAAACAGGTCATTTGGCCCAACATGTCCATAATGACCCTCCGAAGAGTAACCCACCTAGACCCATTCCCCTAATATTTACCCCTGACTAATGTACCTAACACTATGGACAATTTAGCATGACCAACTGACCTGACACATCTTTGGATTGTGGGAGGAAACCGGAGTACCTAGAGGAAATCCACGCAGACATGGGGAGAATGTGAAAACTCCACACAGTTGCCAAAGGTGGGAATTGTACCTGGGTCCCTGGCACTGTGAGGCAGCAGTGCTAACCACTGAACCACTGTGCCGCTCCTTCATCAGGTAGCTACTTGATGAAGAATCAGTGCTCCGAAAGTTTGTACTTCCAAATAAACCTTTTGGACTATAACCTGCTGTTGTGTTTTTTTTTAATCAAAGAAAAGGAACTCAGGGGAGTCAGTAGAGTAAAAGTTTAAAGAGTTGAGACAGAAACATCTACAAAGAGTAGTGTTAGAGAACACAACTTTATTTTTTACTGTGTGTTACGATCTTCTTAACTGTCTTAGATATCAAGCTCTGTTTGCTTTCTCTTTTGTGTAAAACCTGATGTTGTATTGTTAAGGAACATAAGTGGCCTTGTGTAAATGTGTTTCAGTGACTCACCATATGATAAATAATCCAAAGATTAAACATGACCTCTCCAGTAAGGTTTCCTTCTGGGATCGGATTTGCCCAGCATTACCGTTAGATGATTCTAACGTTATAAAGAATATATGTTTGCTGTAGAGCATACTGAATTCCAATGGTAACAGTAAATACATTTTTTACTCTTTCATTTACAGTGATACAATACAGACAGGAGCCATTCAGACCAAGTGAGCCTGTTCTGGCTCTCTAACAGAGCTAAACAGTTCGTCCTGTTCCCCCTGCTCTTTCCCCATACCCCTCCAAATGTTTCCTTCTGGAATACTTATCCAATTCTGTTTTGATAACTCCTATTTAATTCACTTCCGCTGCCTTTTTAAGCAACACATTCCAGATCTTGACAACTCACTGAGAAAAATAAGTTCCCATCACCCCATAGAGTCTTCTGTTGCTCACCTCAAATTTGTGTCCCTCTGGTTACTGACCCTCCTGTTGGTATAAACCATTTCTCCTCATTTGCTCCATCAAATGTCATAATTTAGAGCATCTCTATTAAACTGCGCTTTAGCCTAGTCTGTCCAAAGGAGAACAATTCTGCTTGGCCAGTCTCCTTCAAGTAATGTATGCTCCCAACATAACCAGCTGGGTCCCTTACTATTTGTGATATATATATATATATGTAGATAATGATACAGAAGAAAATATAGGGGAGGATGATAAGAAGTATGCTGGTGATTGGCTGGTGGTTGACAGTAAGGAAGAAGATACTGGGTTACAGGAGGCTATCTTGGCCAGTTGAGCAGACGGAATTTAATGCTGATAT
The DNA here is from genome assembly GCF_037043375.1 of Chiloscyllium plagiosum. Taxonomy (NCBI): domain Eukaryota; kingdom Metazoa; phylum Chordata; class Chondrichthyes; order Orectolobiformes; family Hemiscylliidae; genus Chiloscyllium; species Chiloscyllium plagiosum. Next base: position 18,350,393 of record NW_028270144.1, on the reverse strand, counting down.
GTATGAGGTGATGCACTTTGGAAGAAATAACAAGGCAAGGGAATACTCACTCGATGGTAGCAGATTAGGAAGCTCAGAAGAAGAGAGGGATCTTGGGGTGCTTGTCTACAGTTCCCTGAAGGTGGTAGGACAGGTCAATAGGAAAGGTAAGAAGGAACAGGGACACCTGCCTTTAACAGTTATGGCATAGAATATAAGAGCAGGGAGATTATGTTGGAGTTACTGTCTGGGATGGTTTGGATGTAAAGAGAGGCTGAATATATTTGGGTTGCTGTCTTCAGTGCAGAGAGATCTGACAGGGGACCTGATTGAAGGCCATACAATTATGAGGGGCATGGATAGAGTGGATAGAAAGCAGCTGCTCCCCTTAAGGGTCAATAACAAAAGGGCAAAAGTTTATGGTAAAAGGCAGGAGGTTTAGGTGGGATTTGAGGACATTTTCTTTACAGTCAGAAGGTGGGGGGAATCTGGAATGCCACTACCTGGGAGGGAAGTTGAAGCAGGAAACTTCACATCCTTTAAAACATACCTGGATGAGCAATTGAAATGTCATGACATTCAAAGCTATGGGCCAAGTGCTGGAAAGCAGGACACATGTAGATTAGAGCAGTTTTGTCAGTGTAGACTCAATGGGCCAAATGATGACTTCAGTACTGTCTGCTTTTCTGACAACTGATCCATGGTACTGGTCTAGTAAATCTCCCCATTCCAATATGAACAACCAGCTCACTGTTTAATGTGAGAATGATATCTACTAGGTAAGATTCCTGATGAAGGGCTTTTGCCCGAAACGTCGATTTTACTGCTCCTTGGATGCTGCCTGATTTGCTGTGCTTTTCCAGCACCACTCTAATCTAGAATGATATCTACCCCAGTCTCTGAAATCCAAAAATGACTGGGAGGTTATAACCATAGAGGCTGAACAGACTGGAAACGAGAAGATTGAGGGGGATGACCCAATAGAGATTTTTTAAATCACAGAAGGGTTAACAGGCTTTTAATGGAGAAAATGGTGCTTTCATTTGTGAGGGAGACCAGAACTGGAACACACTGGTGAGTATAGAGGAAGAAGGTTCAATTCAGGCAATCAAGAGAGTAATAGATGGTCATTTGAATGGAAAATATGCCACAGCAGAAAGGCAGGAGAATGACACAAAATCATAATGCTCATTCAGATAGCCAGTGCAAAAACAATGGGCCGAACAGATTCATGCATTATAACAATGCTTTGAGTCTGTGCGTGGTGATAATGTGGAAGTTGCTACCACAGAGAATGATTAAAGTAAATAACTTAGACACATTTATGGGGAATCTAAATAAAGACACAATTGAGCAAGGAATAGAAGCATTTGCTCAAGATATATTAAAGTGAATGGAATAGGCCACGCGTGAAGAATAAACACCAACATGGGTCAACTGAATCCTTTCTTTGCTGTAAGTTCTGTTCAATCTGAAGACCATCAATTTATCATTGCTAACGTTGGGTATATACTGCTTACAGTTACCAAATTGACACAAAAAAATTCATGAATCATTATTGTTAACTACAGCATTAAAAGAAAACTTTACAAGAGCTGGAAATCTGAACTAAAAGCAGAAAATACTGGAAACTGAAAATACTGGCAATGGCTCAGACAGCTTCTCCAGAATGAGGACTCACTAAGATTATTGCATTTGGGTGTTTTTCTGAACGTGCGGTGACTGTAATACCTTAAGGTAAAATTGAGAGGACGTTAAATAGATGGCGAGTGCAGTGAAGATCAAAGCAAATCACCAATTTGGAATTTATTTTTAAGTTTTTCTTCTGAAGTTGATTAAATTTATAGAACTGCAACATAAACTGACAGAGCGTAATTGCATCAGCACAATTACGTTTACAAGAATAAATTAGATAGATTCATGCTGTCTTGTGCAAAAGTAACCACAGGCTATTTTTCAGAATCCAAAGCTACCCAATTGAATATAATAATGAAGATGCCTCAGAAAATATTCCCCCATAACATCAACATGCATTTTATTCCATTTTTGACCTTGCTGATATGCTTGGCTTCATACTACCTCCCCATCCTCCGCCAGTCATGTCTCATTATCTTAATTAAACCAACAATGTCAGTGGAAAGTTTCCATTTGATAAATCTAATGCAACTCAAATCTCAATCTGCTCAATGCTGCACCCATATTTCGATAAGTCAGAAATTGAGATGATGGTTCCACTGTGGATATCAAAACTAGTAGCCATCAATATAAAAGATTCACTAATAAATCCAGTTGGGAACTCAGGCGAAGCCTCTTTATCCAGAGAGGGTTAAGTCTAGGGAACTCCCTACTCAAAAACTGGTTGAAATGAATACATCAAAAGGCTCTGTATCTGAATGCATGTAAGTATTGATACCATAGCAGATCAATTGATAGCACTAATAGAAACAAATATATAGGTTCTGATGGCCATTCCAGAGTCATGACTGCAAGATGACAAGGACATAGTCATGATAATTCAAGGATACATGACATTCAGGAAAGAAAGAAGGTAGGAAAAGTTGGAAGGATAGCTGTAATTAATGATGACATTGCTATAGTAGAGAGAAAATATCTTGGTTCTGGAGGTCAATATATCGAATCAATTTGCGAAGAGATGATTAACAGTAAAAGGTAAATACTTGTGGATATGGTTTAAAGCAAACTCCCATCCTAACAATAATGACACTATAGATAGGGTACACAAGAAGACATAATGGGGGGGGGGGGGGGGGGGGGGGGGGGGGGAAGGGGTTGTGAGAAAGATACAGTGATTTTTATCTACAAATCTACACACAAAATTAATCAGATTGGCAAAGGTAGCCAGGATGAGGAATTCTTGGAGGGGCTTCGAATCAGTTTCATAGAATAGTATGTTCTTAAAATCAACTGTTCTAGATCTGTTATGGAGAATGTGATAAGACTCAGCAATGGCCTCATAGCATCTACACTGCTCAGTAGCAGGAATCATAACATGACAGAATTTCATATTTAGTCTGAGGGAGAGAAGAGTCTATTTAAGACTGGTGTGTAAACTTAAGACAGTTATTAGGGCATGACGAGTAAACAGGCTAAAGTGAACCAGGAAAATAGGCTAAGGGATAAGTTTGAGATGCAGTAACAGACACTTAAGAAGCTATTTCAGAATAGTCAGAAAATACATTCCAGTGATTAAGAAATAGTCTAAGACATCATATCTGTAGCAAAATAAAGAAGTTAAAAATAGTAACATCAAACTAAATAAAAGAGTATATAATTGTGCAAAGATGTGTGAGAGGCCAGAAGATTCAGCAGAATATGAAGAACAGTAAAAGGTGACTATAAAGGTTAACAAGGAAGAACAAATTACATTAGAAGAGAAAGCTAGCTGGAAATTTTAAAAATGATAGTAAGAGTTTCTACAGATATATATATATTTTATATATATATATACTATACTATATATTTATAACTTTCTGTATTTAAAATGGGAAAGGTCTATTATAAAATCAAGGATTGTGGAAAGGATTGCTGCACTTTTAAAAATCTGGTTACTGACACTCATTGCTGTTTACTTGTTCAAGTAGAGATGGCGATGGTTACTGTAAACGAGCTGTAACCAGGAGGCAGGAACCAGGTGTATGAGGGAGATTCTGCTGGCAACAAGTCGCTGAATTGTCTGTGTACTGGTGCTCAGTATTAATAGCAAAAGCCTTCTGCTTCCAACAACTGTGTGTTTCACTCCTAGATAGATGAATGGCTTGGGACTGTGAACAATATGTTCAAAAGCCTTTGGACCTCTGAATAGGGGAGTGGTGTCATTCTCTCGGCAGTAAACAACACCTAAAGCCTGAAGAAAGCCTTATTTTCCCTCATTAGTTGCAGTAAGCTGTTGTGTTTGACCAATAAGTTAGAAATTTTATAAGTTTTGAATAAGTTGCTCTGGGCCTATTGTAAACAGAAAATACCTGGAAGAAAGAGATCAATGACAAGCAAGTCCTGATAAGTTAAGGAATAATCTCAGTCAACTCTGTGGACATGGATCATTGATCTGCCTTCCTAGTCTTTCCCTGCAACCACAGCATAAATGTTTTTTTTTTTGCCCGTATGTGCCTGTCTGTATGTGGATGCAGGAGGAGTTTTATAAGGGGTTAGAATATAATTTAGTTCTTTATATGTAGCCATAATCTATTTATTTTAAATAAGTAGCAATTGTTATGAAGTTGAAGGCACGTACTAAACCTTTAAGGGAGAGAGAATGCTGTTCTGAACTGAGAGATTACAAGCACCTGTGTATATGACTAGATGGCAGTCCCAGAGTGTACTGGAAATTTGAAAATATGTGACATTTGGCTGGAAAATAGATATCTGAGTTTTGGTTGCTGTTTTGACAACAATTTGAATTGAACCAATCAGTTTAGATGATACCCCAGGATACTAAGACCCAATTGAGTTTGAATTTATTGTTTTGCCAACATCGAACCAAAGAGACGATTCGATGTTGGGAGTATATGAATGAAGACATTTGAAAATTGGTCAGGGAACAACTGCTGGAGAGAAGAAAACTGCTGGAGAACTAATTGCCCATGTAACATCTTGCTGTCAAAGAAATTTAAAAAACACTCTGTAACAAAGGTATTTTTTCATGTGAAATATACTCACAGTAAAAATAAAGAAAATGACCCAAGGAGATGAGCAGCAGGAAACCTGAAGACAGTAGGGAGGACAAAGACTGTGTGATTTTGAGATTAATCAAATGTAATTTTAATAAATATCTTATTGGAACAGCATATTGTTATAGAGTTGGAGTCAGAGAGTAAGCAGTTAGGAGAAAGGGGGGCTTACATTTATGAATTTTTTTGTTTAATGTTCTCTTTTAGAGTAAAAAGTAAATTGATATTACTTTCTGTAAATAGTGGAATTTAGGAGTTCTCTGTCACTCATATTTTAACAGATTACAGGCAAGCTTTTCTGGGTGTTAGGTTAATTAACAGAAAAGGTTTGCTTTTGTGTTGTAACACAATCCTTGGTAACTATGGAAACTTGGTCTGTATTTTCTTCTAACATTCGTCCAAAATTATAAGTAAATTGGGCAACTTTACATATTTTCAGAAAATCTTTAACTTTTGTGATGATTCAGAGAATAGTAGTCTTGATTTCCAGCTAATCAATGAGATCTGATACATCTAAAAAGAAAATAAGTTACTGTTAGACCTCTAGAACATGGATATAAGGAATTAATAATGGAAAATAAGGAAATTGCAGATGAATTAAACAGATGTCTTGTCACTATCTTCTTTTCAAAGGAAATAAATACCATTGGGGGTGAATTGGGGGTGGGGGGGTGAAAGGAAAGGAGCCTAAAATAATTACAATCACCAGAAAAAGTATACTGAAGAAATTATTAGAACTAAATGCTGACGAGGCCTTGGATTCTGATAGACTTCCTCTTAGGGTGTAAAGGTGGCTGTGAAGATCCTGGATACATTGGCTTTAATTTTCCAAAATTCCCTGAATTTTGGGATGGTCCCATTAATTGCAAATTCAAAGAAATAGGAAGTGTGAAACTACAGATAAGTTAGTTTAACACCAGGAAAACTACTAAAAATTACCAAGGTGATTATAGTACCATACTTCAAAAATATGAATCCAAAATGTTCAGAGTTAACCTGGTTTTGAAAGGCTAATCATATTTAACTTATTTATTGGAGTTCTTTGAGGAAGCACAAAACATGTGGATGAATGGGAACCTGTGGATGTGCTATATGTAGATTTCCAGAAGGCACTTGTCAAGATGTTGCATCAAAGATTACTACAAAAACTGAAAGAATATTGAGTGCTAGCATAGATTGAGAACTGGTTAGCTAACACAAACCAGAGTAGGCATAAATGGATCATTTTCAAGTTGGCAAGATGACTACCCCAAGGAGTAGTTTTGGGTCCTCAAATATTTATAAATCATATCAATAACTTGGATGAAGAAAGTGAATCTATGATGAGACAAAGATAGATTGAAGGGTAAGTTTTGAAGAGGGCATAATAGTCTGCAAAGAGATAGAGCTAGATTAAGTGGGTGGGACAAAAGAAAATGATAGATGACCTATACTATGGGAAAATGTAAACTTGACCACTTTGGTCGGAAGAAAAGCATTATATTACATACCCTACCATATGTATAATACATTAGCATGCAAGTACAGCAAGTGATTAGGAAGGCAAATGGAATGTTGTTATTTATTTCAAGGGGAATTAAATGTAAAAGTAGGGAAGTTTTGTTACAGTTGTACGGAGCATTAGGAGACCACCTGAGAATACCATGTGTAATTTTGGTCTTCTCTTTAAGAAAGGATATAAATATGTTAGAAACAATTTAGAGAAGGTACCCTTGATTGACAACTGGGATGGAAGGCGAGTTATGGTACGTAGAAAGGCTGAACAGTTTGGGTCCCTATCTGTTGGCGTTTAGAAGCATGATCGATCATGGATGTAGGTTTGCTCACTGAGCTGGAAGGTTCATTTCCAGACATTTCATCACCCTACTAGGTAACATTTTCAGTGGGCCTCAGGTGAAGCACTATAATGATTCCTGATTTCTATTTATATGTTTGGGCTTCTTTGGGTTGGCAATGTAATTTCCTGTAGTGATGGCATTTCCTGTGGTGATGTCATTTCCTGTTCGTTTTCTCAGGGGGTGGTAGTTGGGGTCTAACTCGATGTGTTTGTTGATAAAGTTCTGGTTGGAAATTAGAGGAAACCTTCAAGACCATCAATAATACCCTTACTGGCATAAAGTTCACTAAAGAGGAGGTAAACAACAACAAACCGCCATTTCTGGATGTCACAGTAGAGTGAACAGCCAATGGGCAACTTCAAACCAGTATATACAGGAAAACAACACATACAGTCCAAATATTGAACTACAGAATCATCCCAACATCCACAAACGAAGCTGCATCAGAACATTATGTCAACGAGCCAACACACACTGCAGCACAGAGATCTACGCAGAGGAAAATCACCTATACCGTGTATTCAAAAAGAATGAGTACCGAATGAACACAGTCCGTCGATTTCTCAGCAACAAATCCAAACAAGCAAACAAAACATGTCCAGAAACCCTAACTACTCTCCTCTACATCAAAGACATCTTGGAAATGACTGCCAGACTACTCAGACCCCTTTGCATCATGATAGTCCACAAACCCACCAACACACTAAAACAGCCACTAATGAACCCTATACAGACAAGCAAAACTAATGTCATTTACAAAATACTGTGCAAGAACTGTAACAAACTCTACATTGGACAAACAGGCAGAAAACTAGCCACCAGGATACATGAACATCAACTAGCCACAATAAGATATGACCCTCTCTCACTAGTATTCATACATACAGATAAGGAAGGACATCACTTCGACTGGGACAACACATCCATCCTAGGACAAGCCAAACAGAGACATGCAGGAGAATTCCTAGAAGCATAGCATTCCAACCAGAACTCTATCAACAAACAGATCGAGTTAGACCCCATCTACCACCCATTGAGAAAAAGAACATGAAATGACATCAACAACTCAAAGAAACCCAAACACATCATGTACAGTGCTTCACCTGAGACCCACTGAAAATGTTACCTAGTAGGGTAACGAAACGTCTGGAAATGAACCTTCCAGCTCGGTGAACAAACCTACATCCAGAACCTCAACCTGAGCTACAAATCTTCTCAAACCTCGCCATGATCAATCATGTTATTGAAACACAAGATCCTGAGGAGACTTGAAAGGTGGATGCTGAAAGGATGTTTCCCCTTACTAGAAAGACTAGAACTAGAAAGCATGGTTTAAAAATTAAGCGCACCCAATTTAAGGCAGAAATAAGAGAAGGGCCAGCGAGTCTGTGAAAATCTCTTATTCAGATGGTGTCACAGCCAGAGTCACTGAACAGTTTTAAGGCAGAGATAGATAGTTTCTCAACTAACAGAAGAGTCAGAGATTAATGGTGGTAGGCCAGAATGTGGAGTTGAGGCAGCAATCAGATCAGCTAATTGGCGAAACGGGGTCAATGGACAAAATGACCTCTCCCTGATCCTAAATCATATGTTCATATGAATAGCAATAGCATAGAAGTATTTAAGGGAAAGCTAGATCAACATGAAGGAGAATTCAATGGATGGATATGTGGGTAAGGTGAGATGAACAGCGATGCAAAGGGCTTATTTGAAGTATAAAGCTGTGACAGGGACCAGCTGGGCCAAATGGCCACTTGCTGTGCTGTACATTTGGTATAATACGAAAATTTCGACCTTGAATAAAATATTAAAACTCCAAAAGCACTGAATGATCATTTGTGAAAGGATTGGAAAATTGGTGATAATGGATAGCTTTTCTAAAATGAAAAGAAAGGGAGAAAAAGATTATTAGGTGGACAACTTACTAACAACAGGCTGTTAAAAGTGAGGATTTCCCTGGATCTACCTACTTACTGATGCTAAAAGTTTTTCCTTCAAGTCTGTTGTGTTTTGGAATGGGCTGCCTGATCTAGTGATAGAAGCAGATTTCAAACAATACATTCAAAAGACAATTGGATAATTATTCAGCAAGGAGAAACATTGCAGGGTTTCACCAAAAGGGAAAAAGCAGGGGGATTGGGATTAATTGGAGAGTTCATTCAAAGAGCTGGAACAGACACAATGGTCCAATGGTTTCCTTCTGTGCTGTACAATTCTATGCAATAAAGAGAAAAACTAGCAGAATTCAGTTCTTTCTTCAACAACTCAACTCCCATCGCTGATCACGGAGAATACTGAGAAGCAATGTGGAGACATTCACAGCACAAAACTTCCTCCCAGAGACAACAATTTACACAATATGCATTCCTACTGGTTTCAAATTATTTAATACATATTTAATAGTACAGACATTATTTGTTTGCCTTACTGCATGCTTCAAGCTTTAAGGTTTCCTCCAAACCCCTTCACTTTGCTGTTTCCTTCTCGGAGTCCCTCCTGAACACTTTTGACCAAACTTTAACCTGCCTTCATAGCCCCTTCTGTGGTGCTGTCCCAAATTTTCTTTCAAAATTACTCCTGTGACGTATCTTGGGAAGTTTCACTATGTTAAAGTCACTAAACAAATGCAAACTGTTATTGCTAATAACAGACTTTATTTCAAAAATCTTAATTTGAGAGGAACTACACATTTATTAAACACAAATTGCAGTCATACCTGCAAGCATGCTGGGGCTCTACCTTGGGGCTTATTCATGTCTACTGCTACCAGCTGCCATCCACCAGCTGCATCTTCATGAAACATCTGCAGAGAAAAGACGATACAGTTCACCAACATACATACTTCAAATACTATAACCTGAAAATAATACACCGATTCAATAAATTTTACAACAATTCTGAGGTTACGCGAAGATTTACAAGGATTGTACCAGGGATAATGGAATGCAGTTATAAGTAATAACTGGAGAAGCTGATTCATTCTTATTTGAGTTGAAAACAATAACAGTCATAGAGATGTACAGAGTGAAAACAGATCCTTCGGTCCAACTCATCCATGTCAACCAGATATTCTAAACTGATCTAGTCCCATTTGCCAGCATTTGGCTCATATCCCTCCAAACCCTTCCTATTCATATACCCATCCAGATGCCTTTTAAATGTTGTGATTGTACCAGCCTCCACCACTTCCTATGGCAGCTCATTCCATACACGCACCACCCTCTGCGTGAAAAGGTTGCCCCTCAGGTCCCTTTTAAATCTTTTTCCTCTCACCTTAAACCCATGCCCTCTAGTTTTGGACTCCCCTATCCTGGGAAAAAGACCTTGGCTCTTCACCCTATCTATGCCCCTCATGATCTTACAAACCTATATGAAGACCCTTCCAGCCTCCAACATTCCAGGGAAAATAGCCCCAGCCTACTCAGTCTCTCCCTCCAATCCCAGCCACATACTTGTAAATCTTTTCTGAACCAATAAGAGGAGAATTAATGGAGACATTCCAAATAATGAGGAGTTCTGATAGAGCAAATAAAAAAGAAACTGGCTCCCACTGGCAAGGGATGGTAATCAGAGGACAGAGATCCTTAATTCCGTTTAAGAACGAGAGGGAGAGACAAGGAGAATTTTTGTTTATTTTTTAAACATAAGTTGTTCTTGTCTGGAATGTGCTTTCTGAAAGGACACTGGAAATCATTTCAACAGAAGTTTTGAAGAGGAGGTTAGTTAAGTATTTAAAAAGATAATAAAAGGCAAAGAGTGGGAAAATGGGACGAAGTAGGTGACTATTTCACACAGCCAGTACAGACACAATGGGCTGAATGGCCTCGCACTGGATAGTAAAATGCCTCATCATGGAATAAGTGAAGGAGGTTGAGCAATTGTTTCCACAGTGTTAATGCCACTCAGTGAGCAAAACACATAAAAAAGCATTGGGCTTAATATATACTCAGTGCTAGGAATAGAGTGAAAGAATTTTGAATGGGAGACCAGGCTTCTTGCGGGTTCTGCCATGTTTAACAGTGGGATATCTCCAAATTTATTCATTAGCTTTACCACCTGGCAATTGCATTGACAGAGTAGCTGGGTACGGCTGTGGGGTCAGTTACCTCAGTTGTCTAGATGTTTGCAGTGTGACATTTCATGATACTAATGCTGTGCGGACAGTCTCTGGACAGGCTGTGGTGATTCAGGCTCGATGCAGAGTGGTATTCAAGGTATATAACTCATTCTCGAACAAAGAGGCATCCCCAGTCCTTCCTGGGCTCTGGCTAATTATCTTACTTGCCTGTCGGGCAGAACAGTCCCCCTCAATTCTCTTAAAACCAGAAGCAGGTGGCTCAGGGATTTTGTCTTTCTACCTGCTTGCTTTTGGGGCCTGATCAAAATAAAACTTTGAATTTTGAGAGTTAACAGATATCTTTGTAGCATCTTTGAACAGGGTGAGGTCCTGGAGAACTGGAGAATTGCTAATGCTGTCCCCTTGTTTAAGAAGGGTAGCAGGGATAATCCAGGTAATTATAGTCCAGTGAGCCTCATGTAAGTGGTAGGGAAACTGCTGGAGAAGATACTGAGGGATAGGATCTATTCCCATTTGGAAGAAAATGGGCCTATCAGTGATAGCCAACATGGTTTTGTGCAGGAAAGGTCATAGTTTTACCTACTTAATAGAATTCTTTGAGGAAGTGACAAAGTTAATTGATGAGGGAAGGGCTGTAGATGTCATTTAAATGGACTTCAGTAAGGCGTTTAATAAGGTTCCCCATGGTAGGCTGATGGAGAAAGTGAAGTTTCATGGGGTCCAGGGTGTACTAGCTAGATGGATAGAGAACTGGCTGGGCAACAGGAGACGGAGTAGTAGTGGAAGGGAGTTTCTCAAAATGGAGAACTGTGACCAGTGGTTTTCCACAGGGATCTGTGCTGGGACCACTCTTGTTTGTGATATACATAAATGATGTGGAGGTAGGTATAGGTGATCTGATGAGCAAGTTTACAGATGACACTAAGGTTGGATAGTGTAGCAGATAGTGAAGAGGACTGTCAGATTAGAGTAGATTAGATTAGATTACTTACAGTGTGGAAACAGGCCCTTCGGCCCAACAAGTCCACACCGACCCGCCGAAGCGCAACCCACCCATACCCCTACATGTACCCCTTACCTAACACTACGGGCAATTTAGCATGGCCAATTCACCTGACCAGATTATATAGTAGAATATAGATAGATTGGAGAGTTGGGCAGAGAAATGGCAGATGGAATTCAATCCGGGCAAATGTGAGGTGATGAATTTTGGCAGATCCAATTCAAGAGCAAACTACACAGTAAATGGAAAAGTCCTGGAGAAAATTGATGTACAGAGAGATCTGGGTGTTCAGGTCCATTGTACCCTGAAGGTGACAACACAGGTCAGCACAGTGGTTAAGGAGGCATATGGCTTGTTTTCCTTCATCAGCCGGGATAGTAAGAGTTGGCACATCATGTTCTATAAGACATTGGTTTGGCCACATTTGGAATACTACGTACAGCTCTGGTTGCTACATTACCATAAGGATGTGGATGCTTTGGAGAGGGTGCAGAGGGTGCACTAGGATGTTGCCTGGTTTGGAGGGCACTAGCAATGAAGAGAGGTTGATTAGATTAAAATTATTTTCATTAGAAAGATGACGATTGAGGAGGGACCTGATTGAGGTCTACAAAATCACGAGAGGTATAAACAGGGTGGATAGCAAGAAACCTTTTTCCAGAGTGGGGGACTCAATTACTAGGGGTCATGAGTTCAAAGTGAGAGGGGAAATGTTTAAGGGAGATATGCGTGGAAAGTTACTTACGCGAAGGGTAGTGGGTGCCTGGAACGCATTGCCAGTGGAGGTGGTACAGGCAGGCACGATAGTATCATTTAAGATGTATCTAGGCAGATACATGAATGGGCAGGATGCAGAGGGATCCTTTGGAAAATAGGCAGCAGATTTAGATAGAGAATCTGGATCAGCGCAGGCTGAGAGGGCCGAAGGACCTGTTCCTGTGCTGCATTTTTCTTTGTTCTTTATACGGGGCTACTTTTGAAAATGTGCTTTGCCAGTCGACAGACTTACCTGCTAGATATTTGACAAAGTCACTCGTACACAAAGGAAATAGGAAAATAGACCTAAAACATCCACTCTATCTATTCATACATAATCATTATACTTAACAATCACAAACGTAACATTTGGCTTGCCACAAAACTGATAAAGAACTGTACATGCTGGAAATCTCAAAGCAAAACAGAAAAAAAAAGTGAAATCTTGCAAAGATTATACAAGGTGCCTCCAGACAAAAGGGGTAGCCATGGGCACCCGTATGGGCCCCAGCTATGCCTGTCTCTTTGTTGGCTGCGTAGAACAGTCCATCTTCCATAATTACACCGGCACCACTTCCCACCTCTTTCTCCGCTACATTGAAGACTGCATTGGCGCCACCTCGTGCTCTCGCGAGGAGGTTGAGCAATTCATCAGCTTCAACAACACATTCCACCCTGACCTTAAATTTACCTGGACCATCTCTGACACCTCCCTCCCCTTCCTGGACCTCTCCATCTCCATTAATGACGACCTGACTTGATACCGACATTTTTTACAAACCCACCGACTCCCACAGCTACCTGGATTACACCTCTTCCCACCCTACCTCCTGCAAAAATGTCATCCCGTATTCCCAATTCCTCCGCCTCCGCCGTATCTGCTCCCAGGAGGACCAGTTCCACCACAGAACACACCAGATGGCCTCCTTCTTTGGAGACTGCAATTTCCCTTCCCACGTGGTTAAAGATGCCCTCCAACGCAACTCGTCCACATCCCACACCTCCGCCCTCAGACTCCACCCCTCCAACCATAACAAGGATAGAACGCCCCTAGTGCTCACCTTCCACCCTACCAACTTTCGCATAAACCAAATCATCCGCCGACATTTCCGCCACCTCCAAATAGACCCCACCACCAGGGATATATTTCCCTCCCCACCCCTTTCCGCCTTCCGCAAAGACCGTTCCCTCCGTGACTACTTGGTCAGGTCCACGCCCCCATACAACCCACCCTCCCGTCCTGGCACCTTCCCCTGCCACTGCAGGAATTGCAAAACCTGCACCCACACCTCCTCCCTCACCTCTATCCAAGGCCCTAAAGGAGCCTTCCACATCCACCAAAGATTCACCTGCACATCCACCAAAATCATTTATTGTATCCCGATGCGGTCTCCTCTACATTGGGGGGACTGGATGCTTCCTAGCAGAACGCTTTAGGGAACATTTCTGGGATACCCGCACCAATCAACCACACCTGCCCTGTGGCCCAACATTTCAACTCCCCCTCCCACTCTGCTGAGGACACGGAGGTCCTGGGCCTCCTTCACCACTGCTCCCTCACCACCCGACGCCTGGAGGAAGAATGCCTCATCTTCCGCCTTGGAACACATCAACCCCAGGACATCAATGTGGACTTCAACAGTTTCCTCATTTCCTCTTCCTCCACCTCACCTTAGTTCCAAACTTCCAGCTCAGCACTGTCCCCATGACTTGTCCTACCTGCCTATCTTCTTTCCCACCTATCCACTCCACCCTCCTCCCTGAACTATCACCTTCATCCCCTCCCCCACTCACCTATTGTACTCTATGCTACTTTCTCCCCACCTCCACCCTCCTCTCATTTATCTCTCCACTCTTCAGGCTCTCTGCCTGTATTCCTGATGAAGGGCTTTTGCGCGAAATGTCGATTTTACTGCTCCTCGGATGCTGCCTGAACTGCTGTGCTTTTCCAGCACCACTAATCCAGAGCTAGATAGACCACACCTGAAATACCAAGCAGTTTGGTTCCCTTACCTGAGGAAGCTATATTTACATTGGAAGCTGTCCAGTGAGGCTTCACCATGTTGGTCCTGGGTACGGAGGGATTTTATGAGGAGCGGTTGAGTAGACTAGGCCGGTATCAGAGTTTGGAAGAGTGACGAGAGAACTTATAGAAGCACAAGACCTTTCGGGACTTTGACAGGGTAGGTATGGTGAAGTTCTTTCCCCTTGTGTCTTGGACCAGAGGATATAATCTCAGAGTGAAGGGTCACCCATTGAAGGCAGAGATGAGGAACAACTCCTTCTCTCAAAGAGTAATGAATCTGGGAAATTCTTTACCACAGAGGGCTGTTGAGGATGGGTCCTTGAGAATATTTATGTCTGAGACAGAGATTTTTAAATCAGTAAGGGAAACAAGGGATATGGGGAAAGCATATGTTGTCAGGATTGGGAGCTTTGAGTTATAAGGAGAAGCTGGGTAGGCTGCAATATTGAGGATTATCAGGTCAGCCATGACCTCATTGAATGGCAGAGCAGTCTCAAAGGGTCGAATGGCAGAGCAGTCTCAAAGGGTCGAATGGCAGAGCAGTCTCAAAGGGTCGAATGGCCTACTTCTGATCCTATCTTTCATGGTCGGCCAGAATCATTCTTTAGAGTTTAAATGTCACACTTAATTTGATAATCACTCTTGTTAAGTCCTTTGGGACATTTTATTATGTTCAAGGTTTAATTAAAATACAGGAACACTATTCTCAAATATAAATGGTCGTCCCACAGTTTGCTATTCTATCTAAATATTGGGCTTGTAGATATATCTTGTGTTTTGGAATACAATTTTATCATGCTTTTCTTTTCTGACATCTCAGTGGCATGATTCTAGGCAGTAAAATTCAATATCAAAGCCATGACATGAAAATGCAACTGACCACCAATCCGACTAAATTACAGTTATCCATTAGAGTGTGAAAAATTTACAGTCACTAGTTATGTGAAAGCTAACTTACTTGTACTGCTGACAGCACCTGCTAAATGTAGTGAGGGATGCCCTGGCAGAAATCCAACAAAGTAATTTCACCAACATTTCTAAAAACCCTCAAAGAGAGTTATGATTATCTATGATACCACTTGATAAATGTCCAAATTTGGAAGAGGTTTGGGAGAAGGACTATTCAAATGGGGAGTAGTGCAATGGAAAATCTGTACACTGGATCTTTTGACATTTGTTCTGGGATATGAGTTTTGCCATCCAAGGTGGCATTTATTGCCCATCCTTAGTTTCCCTGGACTCACTAGCTTACTTCGAATTGCAACTAATAGTCAACTGTGGGACTGAAGTCACATATATCCCGAGGCCAGGTAAGAATGACAGGTTTAATTCACCAAGGGACATGGATGAACCAATTATGCTTTCAATAACAATCTAACAGGTTCAAGGTCACTTTTAAAGAGAACAGCTTTTTATTCCTACAAATATTCTCTTTTAAAATGAAATCTTTTCACTTGTGTATCCAGGGAATTTTTCATCATCATCACCATTTGGGATGATTAGTGGCAAATAACATTCATGTCACACAGGAGACAGGCAACGACAGTTTTTAAGAAGAATGTGTCTTTACCTTCCTGTGATATTACAATTGGTGAGTTGATGTCGACAGAATCGTACAGCAGGGAAACAGACTCTTTGGTCCAGCCAATCCATGGGTGGCATGGTGGCTCAGTTGCACAGCACTGTGGCTCAGTGGTTAGGATTGCTGCCTCACAGCACCAGGGACCCGGGTTCGATTCCAGCCTCGGGTGACTGTCTGTGTGGAGTTTGCACATTCTCCCCATGTCTGCGTGGGTTTCTTCTAGGTGCTCCAGATTCCTCCCACAGTCCAAAGATGTGCAGGTTTGGTGAATTGGCTATGCTTAATTACCGATAGTCAGGTATGTGTAGTTTAGATGCATTAGTCAGGGGAAATTTCGAGTAATAGGGTAAGGGAATGCGTCTGAGTGGATTACTCTTCAGAGGGTCAATGTAGACTTGTTGGCCCAAATGGTCTGTTTCCACACTGTAGGGATTCTATGATTGAAACATAATCCCAAACTAAACTAGTCCCACCTGTCTGGGCTTGGCCCACATCCCTCCAAACATTTCTTATTCATGTATTTATCAAAATGTCTTTTAAACATTCTAACCATACCCGCATCCAACACATGAACCTCACTTTATGCAAAAATATTGCCCCAAATGTCATTTAGAAAATCTTTCTCCTCTCACCATAAAAATATGCCCCTTCATGTTGAAATGTCCCATCCTAGGGAAAAGATATCTTACATTCACTTAATCTATGCCCCTCACAATTTTAATAACCTCCATAAGGTCACCCCTCAACCTCCTGTGCTCCAGTGAAAAATGTCCCCGTCTATTCAGCATCTCCATATAACTCAAACCTCCCAATCCAGGCAACAACCTGGTAAATCTGAGTCAAGATTAGAGTGGTGCTGGAAAAGCATAGCAGGTCAGGCAGCATCTGAGGAACAGGAAAATCGATGTTTCGGGCAAAAGCCCTTCATTAGGAATGAGGCTGGGAGCCTCAAGGGTGGAGAGATAAATGGGAGCGGGTTTGGGCTGGGGAAAGGTAGCTGAGAGTGCAGCAGGTGTATGGAGTTGGGGGTGAAGGTGATAGGTCGGAGAGGAGGGTGGAGTAGATAGGTGGGAAGGGAGATTGTCAGGTAGGGCAGGTCATGAGGATGGTGCTGAGCTGGAAGGTTGGAACTGGGGTAAGGTGGGGGGAGGGGAAATGAGGAAACTTGTGAAATCCACATTAATACCCTGGGGTTGGAGGGTCCCAAGGCGGAAGATGAGGTGTTCTTCCTCCAGGCGTCGGGTGGTGAGGGAGTGGCGATGGAGGAGATCTAGAACCTACATGTCTTTGGCAGAGTGGGAGGGGGAGTTGAAATGTTTGGCCACGGGGCAGTGGGGTTGGTTGGTGCAGGTGTCCTGGAGATGTTCTCTGAAGCATTCTGCGAGTAGGCGGCCAGTCTCACCAAAGTAGAGGAGACCACATCGGGAGCAACGGATACACTAAATGACATGTGCGGAAGTGCAGGTGAAGCTTTGATGGATGTGGAAAGCTCCTTTGGACAGAGGTGAGGGTAGAGGTTTGGGTGCAGGTTTTGCAATTCCCGCGGTGGCAGGGGAAGGTGGGTTGTTAGGGGGCGTGGACCTGACCTGGCAGTCACGGAGGAAATGTTCTTTACGGAAAGTAGATAGGGGTGGGGAGGGAAATGTATCTCTGGTGGTGGGGTCCATTTGTAGGTGGTGAAAATGTCAGCGGATGATGCGATGTATATGGAGGTTGGCAGGGTGGAAGGTGAGGACTCGGTGGGGGGGTTCTGGCCTGGTTGCGGTTAGGGGTGGAGTTTGAGGGCAGAGGTGCAGGATGTGGATGAGATGCATTGGAGAGCATCATTGACCATATGGAAGGGAAAATTGCGGTCTTTAAAGAAGGAGGCCATCTGGTATGTTCTGTAGTGGAACTGGTCCCCCCGGGAAAATGTTAGTGTCAAGTTGGTCACCGTTGATGGAGATGGAGAGGTCCAGGAAGGGGAGACAGGTGTCAGAGATGATCCAAGTGAATTTAAGGTCAGGGTGGAATGAGTTGCTGAAGTTGATGAACTGTTCAACCTCCTCATGGGATAATGAGGTGGCACCGATGTAGTCATCAATGTAGTGGATGAAGAGGTGGGGAATGGTGCCGGTGTAACTCTGGAAGATAGACTGTTCTACGTAGCCGACAAAGAGACAGGCATAGCTGGGGCCCATGCGGGTGCCACTGGCTACCCCTTTTGTCTAGAGGAAGTGGGAGGATTTGAAGGAGAAATTATCGAGGGTGAGGACCAGTTCAGCCAAACGAATGAGATGGTCAGTGGTGACATTGGGAGAGGAAGAAAGGAGGGCTTGGAGGGTCTTGTCATGGCGGATGGAAGTGTAGAGGGACTGGATATCCATGGTGAAGATGAGGCGTTGGGGGCCGGGAAAACAGAAGTCTTGGAGGAGGTGGAGGGCTTGGGTGGTGTCCACAACGTATGTAGGGAGTTCCTGGACCAGGGGAGATAGGACAATATTGAGGTAGGTAGAGATGAATTCAGTGGGACAGGAGCAGACTGAGATGATGGATTGGCTGGGGTGGTCAGGCTTATAGATCTTGGGTATGAGCTAGAATTGGGTGATGCGGGGCTCCCAAACTATGAGGTTGGAAGCTGTGGGTTGGAGATCCCCTGAGGTGTTGCGGTTGTGTATGGTTTGGGAGATGATGGTTTGGTGATGGGAGGTGAGATCATTGTCAAGGGGGTGATAGGAGGAGGTGTCTTCAAGTTGGCGCCTGGCTTCAACAGTGTAGAAGTCAGTGTGCCAAACTACCACTGCACCCCCCCTTGTCTGCTGGCTTGATGGTGAAGTTGGGGTTGGAGCAGAGGGAGTGGAGGGCTGCGCGTTGTGCGGGTGAGAGGTTGGAGTGGGGAAGGGAGGTAGACAGATTAAGGCGGTTAATGTCTTGGCAGCAGTTGGAAATAAAGAGGTCAAGGGTGAGTAACAGACCAGCATGGTGTGTCCAGGTGGATGGGGTGTGATGAAGGGGTCCTCGGAGGGTGGGCGGGAATCTTGATTGAAAAAGTAAGCTCGGAGGCGGAGGCTCGGAGGCGGAGGCGGTGGAAGAAGAGTTCGACGTCACAACGTATATTGAATTCATTGATGTGTGGACAGAGGGGGATGAAGGTAATCTTTCCTGAACCCTCTCCAGCTTAATAATACTCTTCCTATCACAGAACTGGACACATTATTCCGGAAGAGGCCTCACCAATGCCCTGTGCAACCTCAACATGATGTCCCAACTCCTATCTTCAAAAGTCTGAGCAATGCCTCTCAAACCGTACCTCCCAACTCCATAAACTCTACCACCTGGAAGGAAAAGGGCATTAGATATTTGGTAACATCACCACCTGTAAGTTCCCCTCCAAGCCACTCATCATCCTGACCTGGAATTAAATCAATCTTTCTTTGTGGTCAGTGGGTCAAAATCCTGGAACTCCTTCTCTCGCAGCATTATATATGTGCTCAGACCACATGGACAAAAGCAGAACGAGGTGGTAACCCATCACTTCTGGCTCAGGAGTAATTAAGGATGGACAATAAATCTGGCCTTGCCAGTGATGTCACTATCTCAATAACGAACATTTTAAAGAAAATATGCTTAATGTCATTATTGTTACTTCTGCTAGTAGATCAACATGATAAGCACTAAGTTCAACATACCCTTGAAATAATTTACTTGAAGAAACTGCTTTGTATGTTGACAGGCTGTCTTGATCCTTGATGGGCCCAAATGTCAGTCAACCCCATGAGTTCTCCTCCACCAGTTTCGCCTCTATAGCACTGCCTGTCTCTTTCTCAGTTCATCAGCTGCTGAAACCCTCATTCGTCCTCGTTAACTTGAGACACAAACCATGTCGATACTCTCTGAACTGATCTCCCACCTCACCCTCCCATAAACCTGAACTTTTTTTGCAGTCTATATCCCAACTCCTGCCAGACACTGTTCATCTGTCATTGTGTTCACTGACCTATCAGAGAATCCCCTACAGTGTGGAAGCAGGCCATTTGGCCCATCGAGCCCACGCTGACCGTGCAAAGAGCATCCCACCCAGACCACCCCCCCTACCATAACCCTGTAACCTTACATTTCCCATGGCTAATCCACCTCGCCGGCACATCCTTGGACACTATCAGCGATTTAGCATGGCCAATCCACTGAATCTGCACATCTTTGGACTGTGGCAGGAAGCCGGAGCACCTGGAGGAAACCCAAACAGACAAAGAGAGAATGTGCAAACTCTACACAGACAGTTGCTCGAGTCTAGAATTGAACTCCCAGGTCCCTGGCACTGTGAGGCAGCAGAGCAAATCACTGAGCACCGTGCCACCCCAATGTTGACTCCTGGGCTGGCATCACCCTGACTTTAGATTTCTCATCCATTTGTTGAAATTCCTTGTCTCTCCATATTTCGATTTACCAAGTGGTGTCATAGATAATCGTAACTCAGTTTGAGGGTTTTAAAAAATGTTGGTGAAATTACTTTGTTGGATTTCTGCCAGGGCGTCCCTCACTACATTTAGCAGGTGCTGTCAGCAGTACAAGTGAGTTAGCTTTCACATAACTAGTGACTGTAAATTTTTCACACTCTAATGGATAACTGTAATTTAGTCGGATTGGTGGTCAGTTGCATTTTCATGTCATGGCTTTGATATTGAATTTTACTGCCTAGAATCATGCCACTGAGATGTCAGAAAAGAAAATTGCTCCATATTCCAAAACACAAGAATATATTTACAAGCCCAATATTTAAATAGAATAGCAAAATGTAGGGTGGTCACTTATATTTGAGAATAGCATTCATGTATTTACATTGTACCTAATAAAATGTCCCAATGGACTTAAAAAGAGCGATTATCAAAGTCTGGCCTTGCACACACCCCTAATTTTAACTGTTTAATCACTGGAGGCCCTGCCTTCAGTCGTCAAGATCCGAGATTCTGGAACTCCTCACTAAACCTCATCGTGTTTCTCTTCCCTCCTTTCATCAGTCAGAGGATTGAGTACAGGAGCTGAGATGTTTTGTTGCAGCTGTACAAAACTTTGGTGAGGCCACATTTGAAGCACTGCATGCAGTTCAGGGTGCCCTACTATAGGAAGGATATCAATAAAGTAGAAAGAATGCAGAAAAGATTTACTGGGATCCTACCTGGACTGGAAGGTTTGAGTTGTAGGGACAGATTGCATAGATGAGACTTTTTTCCCTGGAGCGTAGGAGACTGAGGGGTAACTTTACAGAGATCTATTAAATCATAACAGACATAGAGAAGGTAGATAGCCAACACCTTTTCCCCATGGTAGGGGAGCCTAAATCTAGAGGGCATCAGGGTAAGGTGAGAAGGGAGATACAAAAGGGTCCAGAGGGACAATTTTTTCACAAAAAGGGTGGTGAGTGTCTGGAATGGGCTGTCAGAGATAGTGGTGGAAGCGAGCACCATTTTGACATTTAAGAAACATTTAGACATGTACATGGATGGGATAGGTCTGGAGGGACATGGACCATAGGACTAGCAGGCAAATAGGACTGGTTTAATTGTGAAAACTGGGCTGCATGGACAGGTTGGGCTGAAAGGCTTGTTTCCATGCTGCAGCCCTCTATGACTATAAGCTGCTTCTTAAACTCTAACTTATATGATTAAATTTATGCCCTTTGGTGTCATTGTAATGTTATAATAATGCTCCTGTGAAGAGCCCTGTGATAGTATTTTTACTATAGCTATAACCAATGCCAGCTGCTGTGGTTTGATAATTCATCCACAGTTGTGGGCAGAGAGATACCTGTGTAGTGGCTGTGGAGGTGGTACTGCTTCGTGGTCCCCACATCTGCTGAAACTGTACTCTGATTTCTGCAAATGTCTCTATGATAACTGCAATGAATACATTCTGAAAAGAAGAGAGAAAACTCATTAAACACAAGCATATGAGGAAGAAGGCTGTGCTAGTAAAGTGAGATGAAGGAGGATGCAAGGAGTGCAATATAAATCAGAATCCCTACATTGCAGAAATAGGCCATTTGCCCCTTTGAGTCTGTACTGATCCCCGAAGAACATCCAACTCAGACCCACCTCATCCCCATAACCCCGCACGGGGTTTTTAAACCATGAGCTCACCCTCCTTACCTGCACACCCCTCGACACTACGGGGCCCTTCCTGATGAAGGGGTTTTGCCCAAAACGTCGATTTTCCTGCTCGTCGGATGCTGACTGACCTGCTGTGCTTTTCCAGCAGGTCAGTCTAAACTCTAGTTTCCAGCATTTGCATTCCTCACTTTTTGCCCAATGTTTTAGTGTGGCCAGTCTACTAAACATCTTTGGGAGAAAGCCAGAGCACCCAGCAGAAACCCACACAGACATGTGTGAGAATGTGCAAACTCCACCCAGACAGTCAGCCAAGGCTGGAATCGAACCCAGGTCCCCTGGCACTGGGAGGCAGCAGTGCTAACCACCCTGCTGCCCATGAATGCTGGCAATGTGATTCATTCTTCATTGCCTTCTGAAATGGCCTAACAAGCCAGCCATTTGAACCTAACTGGTGCAAAGTCTGATAAAAGCAATGAAACTGGATGGACCACTCAGCATCAGCCAAGCTGCCAAAAAAGACAAGGTACCCACTGTCCTGTCAACCTTGCAAAGTCTTCCTTACTGACATCTTGGGGGGGAGGGGCATACCAAATACTGTCCCACAGGTTAGTCAAGCAACGGCTTGATATAGTGATTCTCATAGAAGCTTAGAAAATGACAATAGGACTAGGCCTATTAGCCCCTCAATATGTTCTCAGCTGATCATTCAACTCAGTATCCTTATTGCTGCTTTCTGACTCCCTCCTTTCTTGAATAGAAGACCATATGACAATAATATGTAGGAGCAGAATTAGACCAGTTGGCTCATGGAGTCTGTTCTGCCATTTAATCATGGCTGATACGTTTCTTCATCCCATTCACACGCTTTCTCCCTATAACCCTTGATCCCCATCACTAATCAGGGATCTATCCGTCCCAGTCTGAAATACACTCAATGACTTGACCTCTACCGCCCTCTGCGGCAGCGAGTTCCACAGATTCACCACTCTCTTGCTGAAGAAATTCCTCTTCATCACAGTTCTAAAGAGTTATTCCTTCATTCTCAGGCTGTGCTCTCGTGCCCTAGTCTCACCTGCTAGTGAAAAGATCTTCCCCATGTCCACTTTCTCCAGGCTTCTTGGTTATTCTGTAAGTTTCAATCAGATTCCCCCCACTCCATCCTTCTAAACTCCATCGAGTACAGACCCAGAATCCTCAACCGCTCCGTATGTGACCAGCCCTTCATTTTTTCCAATGTGGAATTTTGTGTGTATGGTTCTGCCTGAAAGGGTGACTCAATCCCCCTCTCCTCAGCAACTGAAATACTCACAACTTTAATTCATATTGTTGCAATATTTTTTTTTAAAAGGGTGCGGTGGATTAAAAAGATCACTGCCTCGCCTTCCTCTTTCTCTTGACAGTAATGCTTACATTTGAAAAAAGGGGAAACATCTACCGTTCATTTTCTGCCCTGATATCAAAGGAGCAAGTTAATACATTCGCCAAATGTTTCCCTCGTTTGTCACGTTTAGCAATTACAACCAGGAGCTGTACCTTAACGAGCCAGGCCAGGAAGAAGATCAAAGTGATGAAGTAGAAGTATGAACGCCATCGTGGAAAGCTGTCAATTGCCCGATACATGAAGAACACCCAGCCTTCCTGTGAGGCAGCTTCATAAACAGTGAAGATACTGGTGCCTGATGATAGAAGAGTGAAAAGACATTCAACATTTATAATGGCTGGGAAAAATACAAAATTAAATGCTGGAAATACGTCTATACATTTCTCCTTCCCACATACTGCACTGACGTGTCTCCTAATGTAAATAAGATAATAACGTACAGCAACAATTCATATTGAAAGAATGAATTGCCATTTTACATTAAAGAGTAAAAGCAAAATACTGCAGATGCTGAAAATTAGAAATCACCTATGTATGTCATTTCAGATGTATGTTAATCCGATCCTTCAAGATTCAGGGGTGAACGGACGATTTATTTCTTAATGCAGTGACTTGTGGACATCTAGAATACACTGCCTGAAGGAATGACAGAAGCATTATAGCTTTCAAAAGGAAATTGGAGAAATATGTGAAAAGGTTTGAGATATAAAAATAGGCTGAAAAGACTGGGACTTTTTTCACTGGAACAGAGGTGGTTGAGGGGTTGACCTTATTGAGATAAGGTGAATGACAATGGTCTCTCCCCAGGGTAGGGGGAGTTCAAAACTAGGGGTCATATTTCTAACGTTAGAAGAGAAAGATTTAAAAAGGACTTGAGGGGCAAATACTTTACACTGAGAGTGGTTCGTGTGTGGAATGGAAGTGGTGGCTACAGGTACAGTTACAAGGCATAAAATACATTTGGATAAATACATGAATAAGAAAGATTTGAATGGAATGGACCAAGGGCAAGCAGATGGGACTAGTTTAGTTTGGGATTATGGTCAGCATGGACTGGTTGGATCAAAGGGCCTATTTCCGTGTTGTGTGACTCTAACAAGATACAGGGGAACCTCGATTATCCGAAGGAGATGGGCAGGCACTATTTCATTCAGATAATTGATTATTTGGTTAATTGATTAAATGCTTTTCCTCAGGGGCTTGGAGTTTTTAAAGTCTGCTCCCCATTCAGGAGACTGTAGGAGCACACCATGCACAAGCCTTATGAAATCAACTTAATTACTGAAAATCCCTCCATGGCTTGCCAACTCAAATGTTCTAAAACATGTCTCAACCTAACAACCCTCTAAGGTCACTGATCTCCTCGAATTCCACCATCTTGCATGTGCCTGAATTTCCTTGATTCACCACTGGAGGCAGTGCCTTCAGTTGCCTTGGACCGAATTTCTTTTTCATTTCTTCCCTCAACTTCTTCACCTTGTGAGGTACAACCATGATGGGCTGAACTGCCTCCTTCTCTGCTATAGATATTGCAATTCTATACAAATACACAGCTATTTTTGAGCAGATGATGCTACATAATTAAATCCATAGCGATGTCAAACATCAAGGATTGTCATGTTCATTGCAGCATCACAGTCAAAGGAAATATCATTTCAACAGCACAATAAATCTGAAAATCATTCTTGGATGTGTCCCGTTCCTAAAATAATTCCAATAGTATAAAATACGTGACAGATGTCTGAGCACATCTGACTTAATGTGTGTTGCTATGCTTACACCTCTGCTTTCATCTTCAACACTTCTGACATCTTCACTGAAACTGCCTTGTGAACTCTTTATTAATTTCACCACTTTTATTTAAAGTGTTATTTTTAAAATAATTCATTTACAAGATGTGGGTGTCACTGTCTAGGCCAGCATTTATTGCCCATCTCTAATTGCCCAGAGGATAGTTAAAAGTCACCCACATTGCTGTGGGTCTGGAGCCACATATAAGTCAGGCCAGCTGAGGCAGGCAGTTTCCTTCCCTAAAGGACATTAGTGAACCAGATGTGTTTTCTCCTGATAACTGACATCAGATTCACGACCACCAACAAACTCTTGATTCCGGATTTTGGTTCGATTCAAATTCTACCATCTACAGAAGAACCTCGATTAACCAGTCACTCAGTTATCCGAATTTCGGATAATCTGGACAAGATTGCAAGGTCCCGATGCTTGGCTTAACTGTGTCACCTGACATTTGATTTTCCAAGCAAAATACTCCCCATTAGTGTCATTTGAATAATCGAGGTTCCTCTGTACTCTGACTGGATTCGAATCTAGGCCCCCAGAACATTACCTGGGTCTCTGGATTAACAGTCCAGCTATAATACCACTAGGCCATCAGCTCTCCTATATGTTAATATTAACTAATACTAGTATTGATGATACTCTTGCAATTGTAATTAGTTTTATTAATATGTCTAACATCTAAAAGAAAGATGTTCCGGTCATGGAGGGACTGCAGCAAAGGGTCAGCAGACTGACTCCTAGGACGGCAGCACTGACATATGAAGAGAAACTGGATTGATCAGGTCTATATTGACTGGAGTTTCGAAGAATGAGAGGGGATTTCAAAGAAACCCACAAAATTCAAATGGGGTATAGGCGGAACACAGGAAGGGTGTTCGTCATGACAGAGGAGTACTGACTAAGATTACAGTCGAAGGAAATATGGTCAGCCATTAACACTGAGATAAAGAAACAATTCTTCACCCTGAGAATTGAGATCCTGTCGAATGGTTGAGGCCAAAATATTGAATGTTTACAATGAATAAGACAGATACAGTTCTGAGGGTAAAAGGATCAAAGGGTATGGAGAAAAAATAGGAACAGGGTCCTGAGTTGGATGATCAGCTGAATAGCAGGGCAGATTCAAAGGGCTGAATGGCCTACTCCTGTTACTATTTAAATGCATGCTTGAAAGACGCAGTATTTATAATATTTTTCAGGCTCACACTTAGCAAAACTTCACGTACTTCTCAAATTTAACTTTCACTCTCTCATTCAATTTGTAGATGCTGTTTGATCCAAAATTTTACAAGATCCAGGCCATTCATTGATGGTAGACTGCAGTTTACAAAAAAAGCAAATGCACATTTATTGCAAATTGGAAATTCAATAATTTACAAGAACTGAATGAAATCAGCATTCCTCACGGTTAATACACCATGCATGGATTACAGATCAGAAACCTCAGGCTGTCCAGCCTGTATGTTGTTCTGTTTTATAGACTGTCATACAGCTGGTCAAGACTAGCCATCTTGTTAAACAAAAAATCCTGAATGATTTGCACTGATTTAGTGTTGCCCCTCAGGATATTCCACAGTACTTTATAGCTAATGAAAAGCTTCTGAAGTGTAATCACTGTTATGATGAAGACATCTATTATCTATGGGGAATTTGGATTTTAAATTAGAGGCAAATGGGTTCAGCAACCAAACTGCTAAAATAAAACTTATGATCTATCAAGCCAGGGTTCACTCTGGGATCTGACTTGTCCAGTAATACATTCAGCTGGATTGTAACACTGTGCAAATGTAAGAAGCATAGGAGTATTCAATTTGAGCAGAGCAGTAGCCCATAAGCAGCAATGTTATAATAACCAGATCATCTGTTTTTTTGATGCTAGTTGAGTGATCTATATTGGCTGAACATCCCTTCTCTTCATGAACAGATTGTCACGATATCTCTTCTTTCCAGGGCAGATGCGACTTTAATTCAAAGGCTTAATCAAAAGACCGCACCGGCAACAGTGCTGCATTCTCTTAGTACTGCACTAGAGCGCCAGCCAAGATTGCGCACTCAATTCCCTGAAGTGGGATTTGAACACACAACCTTCCAACGCAGAGACAAAGATACTACCCTTTGAACTGTAGTTGAAGAATAGGAGTTAGGAGGTCACATTGGTTAGACCACTTTTAGAATACTGCATTCAATTCTGGTCATCCTGCTATAAGAAAGATGTTAAACTTGAAAGGGTTCAGAAAAGATTTACAAGAGGGTTGTTGGGATTGAAGGGTTTGAGCTATAGGGAGAGGCTGAATAGGTTGGGGCTAATTTCTTTGGAGCATCGGAGGCTGAACGGTGACGTTATAGAGGTTTATAAAATCATGAGGGGCATAGATAGGGTGAATAGCCAATGTCTTTTTCCCATTGTAGGGGGAAACCAAAACTATAGGGTATAGGTTTACGGTGAGAGGAGAAAGATTTAAAAGGCAACCTCAGGAGCAACTTTTTAACGTGATGTGTGACTGGAATAAGTTGCCAGAGGAAGTGGTGGAGGCTGGTACAATTAAATTAGATTCCCTACAGTGTAGAAACAGGCCCTTCGGCCCAACAAGTCCACACTGACTCTCCGAAGAGTAACCCACCCTTACCCATTTCCCTCTGACTAAAGCACCTAACAGTATGGGTAATTTAGCATGGCCAATTCACCTGACCTGCACAGCTTTGGACTGTGGGACGAATCCAGAGCACCCGGAGGAAACCCACGCAGACATGGGGAGAATGTGCAAACTCCACACAGACCCAAGGCTGGTATCAAACCCGGGTCCCTAGCGCTGTAAGGCAGCAGTGCTAACCACTGTGCCACTATGCTGCCCCAGTTACAATAATTGCAACCCGGCATCTGGATGGGCACATGAATGGGTACATTAGAGGGATATGGGCCAAATGTTGGCAAACGGGACTAGATTAATTATGATATCTACTTGGAATGGACAAGTTGGACCGAAGGATCTGTTTCTGTGCTTTATGACTCTATATTCCACATTGTCAGAGTGAATAAAACCTTGACAGAATTCAATTTTGGAAAGGCATTAGCTCCTGCTAGTAAAAGGTCTGGCAGTGGTTGGTGGGGAAGAAATATTGGTTTTGACCCAAAATGCAAGAGGCTCACACTATATTTTCCATCAGTTTTCCTTCCTTATAGTTGCGCCAAAGTAGAATTTCTCCCTCTTCTGAGGAAGGGTAACCAGACCAGAAACATTAACTCTGATGTCTCTTCACAGATGCTACCAGACCTACTGAGGTTTTCCAGAGATTTTTGATTTGGAATCTCTCCCCTGTCTCTTTGACAGCTAACCATTGTGTGGCTAACCTACAGCATGTTCCACTAAACATTCTCAGCTTTAGTGAGTGTTGAGAAGATTTGTGGCTCAGGTTGAGGTTCTGGGTATAGGTTTGCTCGCTGAGCTGGAGGTTCATTTTCAAACATTTCGTCACCTTACTAGGTAATGTCTTCAGTGACCCTCCGGATGAAGCACTGCGGATCATTTCTGCTTATTATTTATATTATTATAATATAAGTAAAAAGCAGGAATCATCAGCAGTGCTTCATCTGGAGGCTCACTGAAGAGGTTACCTAGTATGGTGACGAAATGTCCGAAAGAGAACCTTCTAGCTTAGTGAGCAAACATACATCCATTCTCAGCTTTTCTTATACATGGCAAGCCTTAACTGGTCATTCTACTTGGGTCCTGGAGAGTTCTAAAGAAATACTTTCAGATGAAACCTACATAAATTGATTTCAGATGAGGACTGTTTATTGTGCACCCTGGAGGTGGACTGCAGGCAATACGTACTCCCTTGTGACAGATCAATAATAAAGTGGTGTTAACTACTATAAATATCATCAACCTTTGAAGTTATCAAAGTTAAGAAATGGGGCAAAGTTTGTTTTTATTAATGTATGTTGAGACATGCTTTTTGTTCCATTGTATTTCAAAATTTGGGATGCAATAAAATACATATATAGGAATCTTCTGCGAGAGATTTTATGAACTATCCTTTCCACTGAGTGAGGACACATCTTGTGTTTAAGCTCTGGTTTTTACAGTTCCTTCCCAATCATTTTGGAGTTGCATAGCAAATTTTCAACATCTGCCCATTTTCGATTAGAAAAAAAAATTCCTGATAATGGCAAGCACATTTCATAAAAATACTTGAAACATAAAATCTGGCATTGACATGTGAAAATACTGCAGAAGCTGAGGGCATGTCTTGCAAACTGCATCTACCAGATGTGCACTGCCATATGGCTGCTCATGGTGAGAACAGCAAGGGCTGTTAAGTGCAGGTATAAAAACTTACATGAGAAATAATTCTACTTACACATCACTGAAATGAGGGATGCTGTTGAAGTTTCTCATCCTGTACTCATCAGGACAAATGAAAGAATGCCAAATTTCAAACAATCACAATAATTTTTATCTTGTCTTATAACTTGTGATAATTTGAAACTGAGCATCCTTGCACTTGTTCTGTTGAACAAAGGACAAGAAATGCCAGCAACATATCTCTTTTTCAGCAATATACAAGTAATTCGACATTGTAAATAAATTCTACATTCATGCTTTATCCAAGATGCAAAGTACTTTTGGAAATCTGAATGTAAGCTCACTCTGCAATGAGGTTCCAGACAGAAGGCAATAGGTTAATATTTTTATTCACGGTGTTTATGTGGAGCACAATAACTGAGATTGAATTCTCACAGATGTATTTTACAGCTCCTTGGTAACACAAGGTAACTATGGTAACCATGTTCCATAATGGAGCATTCTAAGGCAAAGAAAGATGATGGCTGTCACTGTGTATGAGGCAGATTAAGAGAATAAAAATGTCAGATTTCCATAATCCACAGGATTCTGTCGTGGGATGAAGCACTAAATGTGCTAACACTTTTTGGCTTCTTCAGTTCACCAGCCAAAGCAAGTCAAACCATAAAACTATTATGTCCACTATGGGTAAAGTCTGGAATCCACCCACTGGAACAAAGATCAAACCTCATGCTTTTGGCACTAATCTGGCCCAAATCAGTCATGCATTCAGGCAACTCAATCACCTGGGTTCCCCATAGAGTCCGAGTCAATGGGGCAACATAGACTTTTAATTCACTGCTAAAAAGAGACATGAAGTCAAAGCTTTTTGTCTTCCACAGATTGACGCTGAAATTGCAAGAAAGCCAACTTCAGAAAGGGACGAACACTTTGTATAGCTTGAGAAGAGACTGCTAATGGGCATGGCGATGCTTGAGGAACGATGTTAGCAAACTAATTAAATTTAAATTAGGAAAGTTTACTCTGATTGGGCAAGTCATTGCGAGCAGGCGGGGACTGAGTAAGAGAACAAAGCAGCTTCTGACTTGAGCAATTTAATGGCACCTTGAGCCTGAAAGATGATCTTAAATTGTTTTCTGTGGTCAGTATTCAGGATTATTTAGCAAATGTTGTCCAAAGTAGAATCACATCTAATGTTGGTATGATGTTCTCATGTCTTTATGTCTCTTTTGAAGTGTTTAAGTTCTGTACTATCAAGCAATTACTTTTACACATACATTATAGTCAGATAGTGGTGGTAGAGGTTCCAATGTGCTTTTTATCATATGGCTGTCCAGGAATCTCCCTCACTTTTCCCATCTTTCACTAACATATCTTAGAAAGACGCACTCTCAGACTAACATTCAACTTGTTCTGGTGCATTATGAATTAAAGCAAAATGCTGCAGATGCTAGAAATCTGGAACAAACAGAGAATGATTGAGAAACTCAGCAGGTCTGGCAGCACCTCAGGAGAGAGAAACAGAATTAACATTTCAAGTTCAGTGCAGCACACCTTCTTTGACCCTTAGAACCAGGAACAACTGGCTCAGGGATAGGGGTCTTTTCCATAGGCCATAAGACCTCCATATGCACGCTTCAAGATCTTTAAGATACTAAATAGAACTAGCAATTTAAAGTTTAACAAAAAATCACTGGGTGCAATAATATCTTTGGATCTCCCAAAGCAAGTTTTCAAGGCATGGTAAAAAGAATCCAGGGAACAGGAGAATCAACGTTTCGGGCATAAGCCCTTCTTCAGGACCTCACTTTCTCCTCATGGTAAAAAGAATTAATGGCTATGAAAATACAAATGATAACGAGATATAAACCACTTTTGACAGTTTGACATTCCTGTAGAAAAGTCACAATTACCCTCAATGACTGATTTACCTGTTATCTAACAGAACAATAATAGGGTTCATTCATTACTGGTTTCCAGACATGCTGTCTGAAATACACACAGAGAGACACAGTGGAGAGATAGTCAAAAGAGATGCAGTCAGACATGGCAAACCTCATCTCACTCCAATAGCAAAATGTCAGCCACTAGATTCCAGGTTCAAGTTCCAGTCCTGGGCTCGAGCACAGAAACTCAAGGCTGAAAGTCGAGCCCCATACTGTGCGAGTGCTGTCCTCTCAAAGGTGGCTGTCTTTGAATCAGATTTAATGCTAAGGTCCCATCTGCATGTTCACATGCAAAGGTTCATGTGGACGAGTTTGAAGAAATGCAGGGGAGTTACCCCAGGATCCTGGTCAATACTTTTCTCTCAACCAACAGTACCAAAACCAGGTAATCTGATCATTATAACACGGCTGCTTGCAGGAGCTTGCTGTGAACAAATTGTAATAACTATATATCAGAAAGTGTTTCATTGTTTATGAAGGACTTTGAGACATTTGCTATTATGAAAAGGAGTATACAAATGCAAGTCTCTCTTTTATTCCCAACAAGAAATAGGTTGTAGATTGTGAAGGAAATTGGGTCTTGGATGGTTCTTTTATGGGCGGCACAGTGGTCAGCACTGCTGCCTCACAACACCAGGGAATGCGTTGCTGGAAAAGCGCAGCAGGTCAGGCAGCATCCAAGGAACAGGAGAATCGACGTTTCGGGCATAAGCCCTTCTTCAGGAATCCTGAAGAAGGGCTTATGCCCGAAACGTCGATTCTCCTGTTCCTTGGATGCTGCCTGACCTGCTGCGCTTTTCCAGCAACACATTTTCAGCTCTGATCTCCAGCATCTGCAGCCCTCACTTTCTCTCACGACACCAGGGACCCAGGTTTGATGCCAGCCTCAGGCGACTGTCTGGGTGGAGTTTGCATGTTCTCCCTGTGTCTGCGTGGGTTTCCTCAGAGTGCTCCAGTTTCCTCCCACAACCCAAAGATGTGTAGGTCAGGTGAATAGGCCATGCTAAATTGCCCATAGTATTAGGTGCATTAGTCAGAGGGAAATGGGTCTGGGTGGGTTACTCTTCGGGGGGTCGGTGTGGACTTGTTGGGTAAAATGATCTGTTTCCACACTGTGGGGATTCTATGATGATTCTTCTGGTGACAGTGTAGGGTGAGTTAAAGAAAAGCCTTTGTGACAGATGCTCCATTTAGCAATGGATGGCTAGAAGTTCAACTAAGTGGAGAGCTGGAGCACTGAGCTGGACAGCACAGGAGAGTTGCGGGAGGAAGGTGGTATGGTCAGCTTCACCAAAGACTGGAGAGGTGAGGCCTGTGTCTGTCTTAAATAGTTCAGAGGGACAGGACATGGGCCAGATGTCAAGAGTTGCTGCTTTCGTAGTCTTGAATCATAAGGGCTAAAACAACATGTCTGCCTCATCTTGGTGGGTGGCACTGGGGAGTGAGAAAGTCACAAGTTCAATTCCCACTCCACAGACTTGTACTCAAAGTCCAGGCTGACAATCCAGTGCTGTACTGTGAATGAACAGAAATTATACAGAAAAGTGGAAAAAAACTTGTATTGTTATTGTGCGTTTTACAGACTCAGGATATCCCCAAATCTTTGCTGCCAATGACTGGCAAAGAGTAGTCAATTGCAGACTTTAGAAATGCAGCAATCAATTTAATGCATAGCAAGCTCCCACAACCAGCAGCATAATCAAGAACAGAACTTCGGTTTTAGGTTGAGGCATAAATGCCAGAATTCACACGGGGAAGAACTCTCCATTTTTCTTCAGAAAGCAGTCATGGAAATTTAAATTCATAGGAGGGGTGCAGACAGAGTCTCAGGTTTAAAGCTTCAAATGACTAGTCCATAGGAACATTGTCTCAAGTGTGAGGACAAACGAGTGAAATGCAGGATTTTTGTGTTGAACAGATATTAGCTACAGCTTCAGCAATGAAAATGAATGAGAGGGGCAGTGCTCAGAAAAGCACAGCTCCTTCCGAGAACCTCCGCAAAATCTCTGTGAACGTAATTACCGGTAGACTACTGACTGCAAGATTCCCTAGCAACCACTAGGTCACCAGCATAAGAACATGCCAGAGCTTAGGTGTCCTTCTGTGCAGATGTCAAAATCATCAAAACAACTAAATCAATCCTGATCATGGGGTGATACGATATGAAAACAAGACTGAGCAAAGAACGAATTTAATTTTACAAAATGTGAATGAAACGGTCCTTGCTGATTAACTAAGACCTTAACTGCTGGTCCAGAAATAATAACATTGCAAAGAATAAAGAAAACATTGGAATGCTTGAATTTCCCCTAATGGTCTGGAAACACAACTGATTTACATCTCAATGCTGAAAAGGAAATTGAAATATCAACATCAGGAAGCTGAAGTTTACAACTTTTCTAACACCAGACAGAAAAGATTATAAACAACAAGAACATGGCGTGGAGGAAGGAGGTGAATGTACTGTAGCCAGATGTGTAAAAGACACAAACATAAGTGGAAAGGCAATTCAGTACAAGCAGTTTCAACATATAGTTAGATTAAGTACGCAGGCAAACAATTAGCAGATAAAGGATAATTTGGGAAGGTGTGAAGTTGGAAGGAAGAACAAAATGGAGAAAAACTGCATAAAGCTGGAACACAAAGGGGCCTGAGGGTACCTGTGCACAAAACACGGAAAGCTAGCACACAGGTTCAGCAGGTAATCAGAAAGGCTAATGGAACTTTGGTGAAAATGTGTTGCTGGAAAAGCGCAGCAGGTCAAGCAGCATCCAAGGAGCAGGAGAATCGACGTTTCGGGCATGAGCCCTTCTTCAGGAATCATTGGAACTAATGGAACATTGGTCCTTATTTCAAGGGTTTTGGAGTTTAAGAGTAGGGAATCTTACTGCAACTGTGCAAGGTGCTAGTGAGATCACGTCTGGAGTACTGTGAACAGTCTTAGTCCCCTTATTTATGGAAAGACGGCATTTAATTGGAGGCAGTTTAGTGACGGTTCACCAAGATGATCCCTGGTATAGAGGGAATGTCTAATGAGCAAAGACTAAACAGGTTGGAACTCTACTCACTGGAGTTGAGAAGAATGACAGGTGATCTCACTAAAACACACAGGATTCTTAAGGAGCCTGACAGGGTAAATGTTGACAGGATATTTTCCCTCATAGGTGAATTTAAAACGAGAAAGTCGCAGAATAAAGGGGTGCCAATTTAATACTGAGAAGAGGAGGAACTTCCTCTGAGAGGGTTGTGAGTCATTGAAACTCTTTGGCACCAAGAGCTGTGGGGATAGAGTCCATATGTATATTTAAGGCTGAGATCCTTGATCAGTCGGGGAATCAAGGGTTATGTGGAAAATGCAGAAAATTGAAAATAGGGAATGTCAGATCAAACATGATCCAACAGAATGGTGAAGAAGGTTGGAGGGATCAAATGGCCTACTTCTCCTCCTATTTCTTATGGTCTAAGACAATCTGGCAGAAACTTAGAATGGAGTGAGACTGGCAACAGAAAATACCAAAATTTACTTGATTAAATAAGAGGGTTACTTTTATATGTTGTCTCCTATGAGCTTGCAATTCCCAGAGCATTTTGTGGAGCAGTTTTTAAGAGGTTGTCACTCTTGTAATACAGGAAACATGGCTGCCAACTTGCATGCAACAAGACAGTGGGGACAGAAAATCGTTTGTTCCAGTGTTAATCAGGAGATAAATATTGGCCAGGTCTCTAGAGATAACTGCCCTGGTCGTCTTAGATAGTCCATGGGATCTTTTGTGTACACCAAAATAGACAGGTGGGACCTTGGCAGAATGTTCCATTCAAACGACAACACTCCAATAGCATAGGCTCTCTCACTGTTATGCTGAATGTCATCGTTGTGTTCAAACTTTGGAGTGGGACTTGAACCAAGACCCTTCAGAGGCAAGCATGTTAACAATAGAATCACAGTTAATGCCTGAAATAAAGTTTACAGTAAACTTTCCAAACTGTGTGAGAAAAACTGGGAGAAACACTATCAGATGAATATTGACTGAATAAAAGCAGTCATAGAGTCATAGAGATATACAACATGGAATCAGACCCTTTGGTCCAACCCATCCATGCTGGCCAGTTATCCCAACCCAATCTACACTCACCTGCTAGCACCCGGCCCATATCCCTCCAAACCCTTCCTATTCATATACCCATCCAAATGCCTCTTAAATGTTGCAATTGTACCAGCCTCCACCATTTCCTCTGGCAGCTCATTCCATACACGTACCACCCTCCGTGTGAAAAAGTTGCCCCTTCGGACTCTTTTACATTTTTCCCCTCTTACCCTAAACCTATGCCCTCTAGTTCTGGACTCCCTGACCCCAGGGAAAAGACTATGTCTATTTGCCCTATCCATGCCCGTCATAATTTTGCAAACCTCTATAAGGTCACCCCTCAGCCTCTGACGCTCAAGGGAAAATAGCCCCAACCTGTTCAGCCTCTCCCTATAGCTCAAATCCACCAATCCTGGCAAAATCCTTCTAAATCTTTTCTGAACCCTTTCAAGTTTCACAACATCTTTCCGATAGGAAGGAGACCAGAATTGCATGCAATATTCCAACAGTGGCCTAACCAAATTCCTGTACAGCCGCAACATGACCTCCCAACTCCTGTACTCCATACTCTGACCAATAAATGAAAGCATACCAAATGCCTTCTTCACTATCCTATCTACCTACGACTCCACTTTCAAGGAGCTATGAACCTGCACTCCAAGATCTCTTTGTTCAGCAACACTCCCTAGGACCTCACCATTAAGTGTATAAGTCCTGCTAAGACTTGCTTTCCCGAAATGCAGCATCTCACATTTATCTGAATTAAACTCCATCTGCCAATTCTCAGTCCATTGGTCCATCTTGTCCAGATGTTGTTGTAATCTGAGGTAACCATCTTCGCAGTCCACTACACCTCCAATTTTGGTGTCATCTGCAAACTTACTAACTGTACCTCTTATGCTCGCATCCAAATCATTTATGTAAATGACAAAACGTAGAGGACCCAGCACCGGTCCTTGTGGCACTCCATTGGTCACAGGCCTTCAGTCTGAAAAAAAACCCTCCACCACCACCCTCTGTCTTCTACCTTTGAGCCAGTTCTGTATCCAAATGGCTAGTTCTCCCTGTATTCCATGAGATCTAACCTTGCTAATCAGTCTCCCATGGGGAACTTGTTGAACGCCTTACTGAAGTCCATATAGATCACATCTACAGCTCTGCCCTCATCAATCCTCTTTGTTACTTCCTCAAAAAACTCAATCAAGTTTGTGAGACATGACTTCCCATGCACAAAGCCATGTTGACTATCCCTAATCAGTCCTTGACTTTCCAAATATATGTATATCCTGTCCCTCAGGATTCCCTCCAACCACTTGCCCATCACTGACGTCAGGCTTACTGGTCTATAGTTCGCTGGCTTGTCTTTACCACCCTTCCTAAACAGTGGCACTACGTTAGCCAACCTCCAGTCTTCCGGCACCCTTACCTGTGACGATCGATGATACAAATATCTCAGCAAGAGGCTCAGCAATCACTTATCTAGCTTCCCACAGAGTGCTAGGGTACACCTGATCAGGTCCTGGGGATTTATCCACCTTTATGCTTTTCAAGACTTCCGGCACTTCCTCCTCTGTAATATGGACATTTTGCAAGATGTCACCATCTATTTCCCTACAGTCTATAACTTCTATATCCTTTTCCACAGTAAATACTGATGCAAAATACTCGTTCAGTATCTCCCCCATTTCTGCGGCTCCACACAAAGGCCACCTTGCTGATCTTTGAGGGGCCCTATTTTCTCCTTAGTTACCCTTTTGTCCTTAACATATATGTAAAAACCCTTTGGATTCTCCTTAATTCTATTTGCCAAAGCTATCTCATGTCCCCTTTTTGCCCTCCTGATTTCCCTCTCAAATATACTCCTACTGCCTTTATACTCTTCTAAGGATTCACTCGATCTATCCTTTCTATACCTTACATATGTTTCCTTCTTTTTCTTAACCAAACCCTCAATTTCTTTAGTCATCCAGCATTCCCTATACCTACCAGCCTTTCTTTTCACCCTGACAGGAATATACTTTCTCTGGATTCTCATTATCTCATTTCTGAAGGCTTCCCATTTTCCAGCCATCTCTTTACCTGCAAACATTTACCCCCAATCAGCTTTCGAAAGTTCTTGCCTAATACTGTCAAAATTGGTCTTTCTCCAATTTAGAACTTTAACTTTTAGATCTTTAACTTTTCCATCACTATTTAAAATCTAACAGCATTGGGTCGCTGGCCCCAAAGTACTCCCCCACTGACACCTCAGTCACCTGCCCTGCCTTATTTCCCAAGAGTAGGTCAGGTTTTGCACCTTCTCTAGTAGGTACATCCACATACTGAATCAGAAAATTGTCTTGCACACACTTAACAAATTCCTCTCCATCTAAACCCTTAACACTATGGCAGTCCCAGTCTATGTTTGGAAAGTTAAAATCCCCTACCATAACCACCCTGTTATTCTTACAGATAGCTGAGATCTCCTTACAAATTTGTTTTTCAACTTCCCTCTGATCATCCTTTTCTTATTTCTCAGTTCCACCCAAATAACTTCCCTGGATGTATTTCTAGGAATATCCTCCCTCAGCACAGCTGTAATGCTATCCCTTATCAAAAAGGCCACTCCCCCTCCTCTCTTGCCTCCCTTTCTATCCTTCCTGTAGCATTTGTATCCTGGAACATTAAGCTGCCAGTCCTGCCCATCCCTGAGCCATGTTTCTGTAATTGCTGTGATATCCCAGTTCCATGTTCCTAACCATGCCCTGAGATACCAAAGACTATTCCTAAGAAACCAAATGAGGTAAACATTAGAAGGCTCTGATTGTCAGGAGATACTCCTTTAGAAAGCTCACTTGAGCCATGAGGCTGATCTATACTACTCAGGCTGCCCCTTTCTTGGTTCATTGAAACATTGACTCCATTGGCCTTCAGGAAGATTGCCTGAAACTGATGACATCCCCACTATTGGCAAAATGCCGACAGTCCTGGATGACAACTCACAACAGGAGCCTTGATTACAGAAATCGGTTTCCCAAATCCATGGAGTTAGTAGCTGACCCATCTCGCAGCCCACCACTAAGACGCATCTCTGATGGTGGGACAGAAACGGAGAGCTATTGGCACAGTTCCCTGCTCTTCTGACCTCTCACCCTATGTGCCAGCTGAGGGTCAGCAAAATTCTGCCAACATCAAGGTTGATGCTCACAGTGCAGTAGCAGGGGAAAGGCAAAAATATTATTTGAAATTAAAGTCCGATGTTTCACTCAAGTGTCTTGGCTGGCACTGATCCTTCAACCAGCATTGCCAAAAGGAATGATTTTTGTCATCATCACATTGGTGGCTGTGGAGGCTTAGTTGGTAATAAATTGTCAACCTCATTTCCTGACTGAGAACAGTGCTTACACGTCAAAAGTGCTTCCATGGTTGTAACAACACAAACTGCAGATGCTGGAATCCAAAATTGACAGGCAGGAAGCTGGAAGAACACGGCAAGCCAGACAGCATCAGGAGGTCGAGAAGTCGACGTTTCAGGTGTAAGCCTTCTTTAGGACTGGGGCTGAGTATAGGGGGAGCTGCAGATAAAAGGGTTGGTGGGGGAAAAGGGTGATGAAGCAGGGATAGATGAAGACAGGTAGAGGGTACGACCTTGTTGGTTAATGGGAGGAATGAATCCAGTAGGTGGCTGGAAGGAGTGGATGGGAGGAGGACGAGCTAGAAATGGAGTTGGGGGATGGGGAGGGAGATGGTTTGAAATTGGAGAACTCAATGTTGAGTCCTCCGGGCTGCTGGCTGCCCAGGCGGCAGATGAGGTGCTGTTCCTCCAATTTGCGGTTGGGTTCGTTATGGCAATGGAGGAGGCCAAGGATGGTCATGTCGGAGGAATTGAAATGAATGGTGACTGGGACGTCGAGTCGGCCCTGTCGGCCCAGCTGAGATGCTCGCTGAACAGTTCCTAAGTTTACCTTTGGTCTCCCCGATGTAGAGAAGACCACATTGGTAGCACCTGATGCAGTTAACTAGGTTGAAAGAGAAACAGGTGAACCTCTGTCTCCCATGGAAGGATTGTTTGGGGTCCTGGATGGAAGTGAGTGGGGTGGTGTACCAGCAGATTTTGCATCTTTTCTGGTTTCAGGGTAAGTACTTGGGGGTTCGGGGGGATTGGTAGGGAGAGTGGCACAAACCAAAGACTGTTGAAGGGAACAGTCCTTGTAGAAGGCAGAAAGGGGTAGGGAGGGTAAGATGCTGTTGTTGGTGGGGTCAACTTGGAGTTGGCAGACGTGTTGAAGGATGATGCGTTGGATGTGGAGACCAAAGGGAATATTGAATTGAGTGTCCAGGTCTCTTGGCAATCCAAGGAAGTGCTAGGCAGACATCCAGGAAGTTCTTATTTTAGGGTTTTGTAGGGATTTCTTGCTCCCTAACTTCACCCGTGAACAGCCCCATTTTACATTGTTATCTTCTCATTCTGAACTCCATCTCCCACACCAATGCAAAATCATCTCATTTCCTGCCTTATAAATCCCTTTTATAACCTTAAATCTCTCAATTACCTCACACTTTGATCTCCTCGACTCGAGTAAGTGTAAGCCTTATCTATGCAACTTGTCCTCATAGTTGAAGACATTTTAAATTTAAAAAATAAACTATTGTAAAATAAGGTTTTGAAACCAGGACAGACCTAACTCATTAAATCCACTGTAGCCCAGCTCTTGTCTGGTAAGTCCAAGGTCTTCAAGGTCCATGCATTTAAATCCCAGCGGGCACTGGTATCCCTCTCCATCTGGTGAGCAGTGGGTGTCTGGGATAGCCAAGTTATTCCAGGTCACATTGCTGCAGAACAGAATGAAGATAAATTTCACCTTTAGAACAAGGCCATTTAAAAAAAAAAGTTTGAAACTGCAACGAAATAATGGGGGGTGTTGCACCTGCAGAGACCAGTGAATTGATCTCTGATACATTGAGCCTACAGCAAGAAATGGGTCTCTTGGCCTATCCAGTTTATACTTGTGTATGTTCAGAAGAATGGTCACCGGACCTGAAACGTTAACTCTGCTTTCTTTCCACAGATGCCATCAGACCTGCTGAGCTTTTCCAGTAATTTCTACACAAGTCCCTCTAAGTCTCTTTCTATATCCCTTTCATGTCACCCATCAGCATAACCTTCTATTTCTTTCTTTTGCTTGTTTATCTTGATTTCCCTCAAGGGCACCTCTACAATTCACCGCAACTTCTCCCGATGGCAGCGAGTTCCACATTCTCACCTTGCTCTAGGTGACAAGGTTGGCTCTGAATTCTAGATTGGATTTATTTGTGACTGTTTTATATTGTGAGTGGTTGAACTACAGGGAGATGCTGAATAGACTGGGGCTATTTTTCCTGGAGTGTTGGATGCTGAGGGGTGAACTTATAGCAGTTTATATAATCATGAGGGGCTTGGATAGGCTAAATAGTCTAGATCTTTTTCCTCAGGGCAGGGGAGGCCAAAACTAGAGGGCATAGGTTTAAGGTGAAAGGAGAAAGACATAAAAAGGACCTAAGGGGCAACTCTTTCACACTGAGGGAGGTCACATTTGCAATAAGCTGCCAGAGGAAGCTGTTACAATTACAATATTTAAAAAGCAACTGGATGGGTATATGAATAGGAAGGGTTTAAAGGGATATGGGCCAAATGCTGGCAAATATGACTGGATTAATTTCAGATATCTGGTCAGCCTGGACAAGTTGGTCCGAAAAGTTTGTTTCAGTGCTGTACGTCTGTGACACTGTGGCAGTTAGTAATTTTGATGCCTCTACACAAATGGAAATGTTTCCTCTACACCAATCGAACCCCTTCATAATATCACCAATGTTTACTAGTTTACTCCTCGGCCTTCTCTTCCCAAGACAAAAGGATATTCAGCCTATTTCATTTGATCCAGCATTTAGAACCTCTCAGTTTTTGGGAACCATCTTTGCAGATTAGCACCTAGGATACACCACATCCTCTTTCTTCCACAATCCTGCTCTTCAAATATATGTCCCAATTAACCTTTGAAATGAAGGCAGAATGGCTTAAAGTGTGGTTTTCAATGGTTTTGACAAACAGAAATTGTATGTAATTGGCAAAATTGAAGCAGCCATGCAGGCTTATCAAATCAGAGGTTAAAAAGGGCAGGAATTTTAATTTCACCTTCAGACCAGGCTTGGAGAGTAAGTGTGGGATCTAACCGAGGTATTTAAGATTGTTAAAAGATTGTTAGTAGCATGAATAGAGAGAAACTATTTCCTCTGGTGGG
Source organism: Chiloscyllium plagiosum (assembly GCF_037043375.1). Lineage (NCBI taxonomy): Eukaryota > Metazoa > Chordata > Chondrichthyes > Orectolobiformes > Hemiscylliidae > Chiloscyllium > Chiloscyllium plagiosum. The sequence continues at coordinate 18,308,584 of NW_028270144.1, read as the reverse complement.
AGTGCAGGGCTAGTCCAGAACAAGAGGGTGGGACCATAACATTAGAGCTAGGCTTTCCTGGGGTGGGGTGATGGGGGGGGGAGGGGAGGCAGTGGTTATGTCAGGAAGCAATGTTTCACACTAAGAGAAGTATAAAGAAGGATTTCTCTCCCAGAAAATGGAGTAAGGCTGAAAGCCTTTTGAAATTCTCAAGGCTGACAGTTACAGATTTTTATTGTTAGAGGCGTTCAGGATTAATGTACTTTTATGAAGTTGAAGGTGTGTATTGTACTTTTAAGACAGAGTGAATGCTGTTCTGCACTGAGAGCTTACAAGCACCTGTCATATGACTAGCTAGCAGTCTCATTACGCACTGGAAACTTGAAAATATGTAACATTTGGCTGTGAAATAGATACCTGAATTATGTTTCAGGATACTAAAACCCAATCGAGTTTGAATTTATTATTCTACCAACATCGAACCAATGAGAAGATCTGATGTTGGGGATATAAAAAGACAGGCAATTTGAAAGTCAGACAGAGCAACTGCGATTTGAAACATTCTTTCGAAGTTTTCACATGAACCATATTCGCAGTAAAAGAAAGAAGATGACCCAGGGAGATCTTCAGCCAAAGGAAGAAAAACACCATTGATGACAGCTGTTGTATGGTTTTGAAATTGTTGACGTAATGTTAATAAGTGTTTTATTGGAACAGTACATTGTTATAGAGTTAGTGGCAGATAATAAGCAGTCAAGAGAAAGGGGGGCTTAGATTTGTGAATAGTTGTTGTTTAATGTTCACTTTTAGAGTTAAAGAATAAATTGATATTATTTTCTTCCAATAGTGATATTTGGGAGTTCTCTGTCACTCATATTTTAACAGATTACGAGACGAGGTGAGCTTTTCTGGGTGTTTGGTTTAATTAGCAGAAGGGTTCACCACCATGTCGTACAATATCAAGAGGGAGTACAAATGAAGGTAATTAATTGAATTGTGGAACAGATGCAAGAGGCTGACTAGCCTTCTCCTGATCCCATCATCCTTAACTAAAGCAAAATACTGCATGCTGTATAAGGCTGTTAGCTGAAAGGATTAACTCTGAAGTTATTGCATAGCTCTGCCCACTGTGACATCTGCGACAGTCTGTGGAAGGAGATGGTCAACTCTCGTTTGTCAATTATAACCATTCCAGTCTGTTAGTCCTAATATAATTTAGGATAGCCTTTGCATCTCTCAAGAAATACGATGTCTCTTATCAAGTGTAATACACTTTCAGTCTTAAGTAAATATAATTTATTTCAGTCAATATATAATAAACAACTTCTTGTTACTCGTGTTATGTGCCTCTATTGCTGAAGACTTATTCATGGTTAATCCTTTGCCACTTCATACTAGCACGCTCTGTAGATTCATATTGCAAAGAGATTGGTGGCAGTAAATCTATCCACAGGAGACCCTAGCAGAAATATATATCAGCTAAGTTAATCTCTTACAATACTGCGGATACTGTATATCTGAGATTAAACCAAAAAATGCTGGAAAAGCTCAGCAAGTCAGGCAGCATCATTCAAGAGAAACAGAATTAATATTTCAGCTCAATGATGTTTAATCAGAACGAAAGAAATATAGAAATGAAAATTTTTTAATTGCATTTCAAAATGGCGTGGAGGTGTGTATGTATGTGAGAGCAAGAAAGGCTACATGTGAGAGAGCGCACGTCTGAGACAGCACATGTGTGAGAGAAAGAGATAGAGCACATATGTGAGAGAGAGTGTGCATGTGTGTGAGAGACAGAGCGAGAAAGAGCCATGCATGAGACAGAGAGAGAGAGAGAGAGAGAAAGAGAAAAACAGAGCATGTGAGCATATATGAGTGAGAGAGTGTGAACGCATGCGAGTGACAGCGAGAGTGTGCAGGAGTGCAGGCTTGCAGAAATGGCATAAAGAGCGAAGAAAAGGTCTGTGATAGGGTAGAAACCAGGGAAACTTAACTAACAAAATATTTCAGGATGGAACAGATAGAGAGACTGGTAATACACAGACAAAAGAAAAATTCCTCTGAAGGTTTAATGGGTGCAATTTACAATGGATTTTCTGCAAAGCAAAAACCATTTGAACATTTTGCTGTTTGAAAAGACCTGGGTTATTATTTGTAAAGAAGAATTAACATTACATAATACTGTGTGAGAAAAGGCACTACATGTGAAGTTAGTGCTCACCCTGGCTGTGTATCATTGGTAACACAATGGTAGGTGAACGTGCCAAACATCTGAACTCCTAAAATTCCATACAACAGCAGAAAGAACAGCAGGAAAATGGACACACTCCAAATCTGTTCTCCTGATCGCCTGTAGTAAAACAAAAAATTGAAAGGATTTAGAAAAGGATGTTGCCAGGGTTGGAGGATTTGAGCTAGAGGGAGAGGCTGAAAAGGCTGGGGCTGTTTTCCCTGGAGCATCAGAGGCTGAGGAGTGACCTTATAGAGGTTGTGGTTCAATTCGCCGAGCTGGGAATTTGTATTGCAGACGTTTCATCCCCTGTCTAGGTGACATCCTCAGTGCTTGGGAGCCTCCTGTGAAGCGCTTCTGTGATGTTTCCTCCGGCATTTATAGTGATTTGTATCTGCCGCTTCCGGTTGTCAGTTTCAGCTGTCCGCTGAAGTGGCCGGTATATTGGGTCCAGGTCGATGTGTTTGTTGATAGAATCTGTGGATGAGTGCCATGCCTCTAGGAATTCCCTGGCTGTTCTCTGTTTGGCCTGTCCTATAATAGTAGTGTTGTTCCAGTCAAACCCATGTTGCTTGTCGTCTGAGTGTGTGGCTACTAAGGATAGCTGGTCGTGTTGTTTCGTGGCTAGTTGGTGTTCATGGATTTGGACCATTAGCTGTCTTCCTGTTTGTCCTATGTAGTGTTTTGTTCAGTCCTTGCATGGGATTTTGTACTCTACATTGGTACACTACAGCTGGAACTGACAACCGGAAGCGGCAGGTACAAATCACTATAAATGCCGGAGGAAAGATCACAGAAGCACTTCACAGGAGGCTCCCAAACACTGAGGATGTCACCTAGACAGGGGATGAAACGTCTGCAACACAAATTTCCAGCTCGGCGAACAGAACCACAATGAGCACCCGAGCTACAAATCTTCTCCCAAACCTATAGAGGTTTATAAAATCATGAGCAGCATGGATAGGGTAAATAGACAAAGTCTTTTCCCTGAGGTGGGGGAGACCAGAACTAAAGGGCATAGGTTTAGGGTGAGAGGGGAAAGATATAAAAGGGACCTAAGGAGCAACTTTTTCATACAGAGGGTAGTATGTGTATGGAATGAGCTGCCAGAGGAAATGGTGGAGATTAGTACAATTGTAACATTTAAAAGGCATCTGGATGGGTATATGAATAGGAAGGGTTTGGAGGGATATGGGCCGGGTGCTGGCAGGTGGGACTAGAATGGGTTGGGATATCTGGTCGGCATGGACGGGTTGGACCGAAGGGTCTGTTTCCATGCTGTACATCTCTATGACTCTATGACAGGACGTAAACAATATAGTGTTTCGTCGTTCATAAACCTTTAAAAGACAACATCATTTATAGCACTGTGCATTGTCCACTTACCCGAGAATTAGACGGTTGTGGGTTCAAATCTCACTCCTGAGACCTGAGCACAAAATTCAGGTTTCTAATTCCAGCAGACTGTCCACCAATAAATAAATAATTAAGCAATAAGTTAGCTTGCTTAGCACTCAATTGACCCCAACATTATGCTTTTCACAACATAAATGCATTGGTGTAGAGAGAGGGAACGAGTGTGATTCCCATTTTATTTTAAACTTGTGCCTAAAATGGCAGGTGTTATATCTCGGGGCAGGCCAGTGGATCTGCTCTGCTCATGATGGACATCCACTACCCTCAAGGTGGATTGACCATGCTGAACTGCCCATAATGTGCTGGCGAGGTGGATTGGCAATGGGATATGCAGGGTTACAGGGATGCAGTGGGTGGGGGGTGGGTCTGGGTGGGATGCTGTTTAGAGTGGTCGGTGTGGATTCAATGGGCCATTTGGCCTGCTTCCACACTGGAGGGATTGTGTGATTTTAGGATTCTAAAAAGACGTTACCTCCTTCCTTCCTACTTCTGCAGGATTTTAAAACATCACCCCTTCCTGGCCCGTCCCCCTTGCACAAGGTGGCAAAAACCTCTCTATCTTAACACTCCTAACCCAGCTGTGCCCTTTGCTGCTTCTGGGATTGCGGGAGGTGCCAGTTCATCAGATTGGCCGAGGGCAATTGATCATCCTCTGTAACAACCCTTGCGTTTCTACACCATGTCTCCATGTCCCCTGTCCTGACCCATGTGTATTCCTCAACCAACAATACCAGATTGCTTGGTCACTGTTGCATGTGATCGCCTGTGTGCAGAAATTGGCTGCTCCCTACATTAGAGTGCTTCAAAGAGCCCATCATTGGCTGTAAAGCACATCGGGAAATCCTGAGATCAGGACAGTCTCTATGCAAATGCACTTATCTTTTGGTCCTTACTTCAGGATGTTTGTAATCCGAGTGCGTGGAAGCTCAAACCGAAAATAGATTCGGAATGCTCGAATCATGATGAGTGGTCGTGGGATCCGCAGCATGCTTAAAGGTGACATCTGGTCAACTATCTGAGCTACTTCAAAGACCTGAAAAAGTAAACATTAATATTTTGTACTCGAGTTTTACAGATAACTTATGCAAGGCTCAACAATTTTTTTTTAAATTACTTAACCTATTTGGCATGTACCTGTAATACAAGAGACACCCAGAGACAGAAGACCATGAACCCATCAAACACACACCATCGGTCTTTCACATATGAATTGTCACCCTGTGAAACAAGAGTAAACCTTCATCAATAAAAGGAACTGGATGATAAACAAAACAAAAACAATGGTGTCAGATAACAATTTGTTGGAATCTGACTACCTATTTCCAAAGGAAAGTTTTGCCAGGCAATGAGAAAAATATCAGATAATAGTATTCACTGTCCCAGCTATTTGTGCAAACTATACAATGGACCAATAATATCCATTTGCATTAGACCATAATCTGTCTTTTCATTATTTAAGATGGTTTTCTGAATGTGTTCAACTAGCTTAATACAAATGGGTGGTATTAGGGAGGAGTGAATGCACGATTCCTTGATATGTCGTTGAGTCACCAGCAAATGTTTGGAAAAACAAATCAATTTTATCATTTCCATGAAAGTTAAAAACTCAGAAACAAAATGCGTGCAGAGGTGAACTTAAAGTAATGCTAATCATCAGATCCATTTGACACCAAACACATGGGTCATGGCCAAGTATCAGGATTCACTGAAATCAAGTTGAACTAAAGTGGAGTTAATTGAGACAATCAAAATACCCCATGAATTGCACCTTCATAGGAACTAAGTAATTCATCCTGTATTCAGAACAGTAACATTTGCAAACTTTGAAAAACTTTGTGTTTATTCCAATTAAATACAGTTTCTCAAAACAATAGCATTTGAAATGGTTGAAATCTCTACTCTTTAAAGGTAAAGTAGTGCTGAGCGTGTTCAATCCATATCCCAATTCTCTACAATAGTGCAGAACGCATATTTGTTCTATGTTTTTTGCTGTTCCTTTTCTATCGTTGCTGGGGCTATCAGTAGATTAAAAAGCATTAGGAAGGATAGAACACAAAATCCTAAAAAGTTTAAAATTTAAAGGGGAGGTGATGGCATTGTGGTAATATTACTGGATTGGTAACTAAAGGAGGAAAGCAATAAAAATCTGGAATAAAAAGTGAGCCAATAGCGACTGTGTAATAATTATTGTTCATTGTTAAAAAGCCCACCTGGTTTACTAATGCACTTTAGCGAAGGTAATCTGCCTTCCTTACCTGGTCTGACCTACATGTAGCTCCAGATTCACAGTGATGTGGCTGACTATTAAATTAGGAATGGGCAATAAATTCTGGGCTAACCAGTGATGCTCACATCATGTGAACAAACAAAACAAATTACCATAGATCACAATGTGAAATGAAACCATGGACTAAATTCTACACGTCACGAGTGCCTAATTGAAAGCTGTCATGCAAATCTTGCTCCAATAAAGAAAACTTAGTTGCAATCGGCCATCAGTTGCACATGTTGAAGGAAGCATCTGCATTAAATGGAGTCATGCCTTGCACAGTACAGGTTCACTCGGTTTGGTATCCACCAAATGTGACCGGATTGGTTGGGGTTTAAATTTTAAACCTTGTAGGATTTTGTGTTTCTTCTTAATGCTTGTGAAAAGCTGAAACACTGACAAACTGCCTTTTGATCCTCTGTTAACCCCGGCAATGATCGGTAAGGAACTGCAAAAATCATAGAATAAATGTAGATGGTCTTACACGTACCGCTGAGGTGCTGGTGAGACCATATCTGGAGTACCGTGAGTGATTTTGATATCCTTATTTAAAAAAAAGGATATTACCTCATTGGAGATAGCTCAGACAAGGCCTACTCGGAAACTCCCTGGTATGACAGGATTGGCTTATGAACCACAATTAAGCAGTTTGGGTCTCTACTTATTAGAGATTAGAAAGATGAACAGTGATCTCCTTAAAAAATAAGATTCTTAAGGGGCTTATGCTGAGGATGTTTTGCCTCATGGGAGAGTCTAGGTCCGGGGGCTTAGTTTTATTGTACTGGAGGGCTAATTTCAGACTGAGATGAAGAGGAATTATTTTTTTCTCAGAGGATTGTGAGTCTTTGGAATTCCTTGTCAGAGAGCTTCAGGTTAGAGGCTCTGTCTTGATTTTGAGTTTGCGTTTGTTTTTGCTTTGGTGCCCCAGGAAGAGGGCTGTTTTATTTTCCCTTTGTATTGGCTTTGAAAGAGGTGTGTGTGTGTGTGTGCAGGCTTTTAATTTAACCCCGTGCTGCCGCTGTCCCAGAGTACTTGATGGGATTGGTGTAAGGGGTACTTTAAGGCCATTCCTAAAATTCACTAACTCTCCTGAACCATCAATCCCTAACCATCCCTCTAGGATTTAATAAAAATTCTTTCACTGGATGCAGGCCTAAGTCCTTAATTTCTTGACTGCAGTTAAGAGTCAACAGAATGTTCTGGAATCACACATGGACCAGATCAAAAAGGACATCAGATTTCCATCAATTATTTTTTTTTAATGGCAATTGATGGCAGTTGCATGGTCCCCACTAATGAGACCAGCTTTCAATTCTAGATTCTTTGCTAGCTATATTTAAATGCCACCACGTTTTGTGGTGGGATTAGACCCAGTGTGCCCAAACTGTCAGGTGGCCCTCAGAGTTACTACGCCAGTGACACAATGGAACCATCTTCCCCAGATCTGGCCAGCAACAATAATTCACAGGAATTTCAAATTTAAAAGTTGAGTTTTTTCCCCCCTCGGGTCTTCTAAAGGTTATGACCCAGTCTGAAAGTATGATATTCTGCTGTACAATGCAATGGCAAGCATATTCCACAGATATCTGCAACTTCTCTGAGCACAGACAGTGCTGTCAAAAAGCACTTCATCTCACATTATTTGTCATTTTATGAAAGGTGGACTGATGGCCAATCTCCAGTGGAAATAAAAAGAAATAAATAGACGAGAGCCATTTTCCAATGTTTCTGCTTGATTTCACATTTTGAAAGAAAAGTCAAAAAGAGAAAACATCTAAAGTTCCTTCCGCATTTCAATGTCAACTTAATTATACTTTTCAACAACAGCTTACATTTATTCAGCATCTTTAAAATTGCAAATAATATCAGAAGGCACTTCACAGAAGTGTAATCAGACTAAATCTGACACCAAAGTATGCATCAAGGTATTAGGAAAGGTGACCAGAGCTCAGTCAAAGAGGAAGGTTTCAAGGAGCATCTGCATGGAGAGAGGTAAACAGAATATCAGAAGTTACAAGTCCACACAGTTGATGGCACAGATGCCAACAATGGAGCTATTATGGGGATGCTGAACAGGTGAGAATTGGAGAAGGGCAGATATCAGGGTCACAGAAAAATGTGCAATGTCATCTTAATGCATTATAGCTGGCTGACTGCTCTGGACTCAATGGGTGGCAGAAAAAGAGATTGTAACACAAAATAAAACAGAAGGACAAAATGTGATTGGAATCAATGCACAATGTCTCCTTATTTCTTTCATCTAAATATTTTCAAAGTATTGTTTGCATTAGTTAATACATTTGCAATGCTGTACAGCTTTCTACACAATGATATCTTTTAGAAATAAAAAGGGAGAAAATAATTAAGCTCGCACTGAGAAAATAAGCAAAGATTCTCAGGTGCAGCAGCTTCAGGGGAGACCCAAGCTAATCTTACCAGACAGCTGATCTAATAGAACTAGACACCAGTGACCGTAATGGACAGATGTCGGTATTCACTGAACACTGTGCAGCTGTTAGTCAGAAACTTGCGATAATTTGCATTGTACATTAAACTACAGATTTTTCAAAGCAGCAGATCCATGGCATCACCATCACCTGCAAGTTACCCTCCATGTTACACACCATCTTGATTGGAACGATATTGCAGTTGCTTCATCATTGTCTGTTAAAATCGTGGAATTCCCTTCCCTACAGCATTGTGGTTACACCACAGGGACTGCAGCTGTTCAACAAAACAGTCACCATCACCTTCCAAAGTCAATTATGACATGTATAAGTACTGAGCCTGCCAAATGCTGACCCCATAATTCATTACACAGGCAGGAGGCTGGAAGAACACGGCAAGCCAGGCAGCATCAGGAGGTGGAGAAGTTGACATTTCGGGACTGGGGGTGGGTGTGGGGGGAGATGCAGACAAAGGCGGTAGCAGGGACAGGGTGCTGAAGTGATGATAGGTGAAAACAGGTAGAAGGTGGGACCTGGCTGATCAACAGGAGGAATGAATCTGGTTGGTGGCAGGGAACAGTGGAAGAGAGGAGGAGAGGAAGGGGCCCGGAAGGAAGGTGGGGATAGGGAGGGAGGTTATTTGAAATTGGAGAACTCAATGTTGAGTCCTCCAGGCTGTAGGTTGCCCTGGCGGAAGATGAGGTGTTGTTCCTCCAATTTGTGGTGTGGTTCGTTTTGGCAATGGTAGAGGCCAAGAATGGTCCTGTCGGAAAGGGAGTAGTTGGGGAATTAAAACTGGCGTTGACTGGGATCTTTGTGCATGCTCCCAATTTCATCATTCCACTATTATGCCTTTGGATTGGATGCATAATGGCCATTCCTACTCATAATATTATTTCCTAATTTTAATTAGGCTTAGGCACTGCTTCAGCTTTGTGCTATTATTGTGATAAATAAAAAACTCACATTAAATAACCTCCTGCTAAGAAAAAAGGTGTATGGATTCCTAGGCTTTGCAAATTGAGGCATAACATGTGAAAGCAAAGAAATTACACTTAATCTTCAAAAACCATTCATTAGCATCTACTTGGAGTATAGTGTCCAGTTCTGGACACCACATGTAAAATGGAATCTCTTGTTCTAAGAGCTGATGAACTTGATGCAGGAAGCGTACTTTGTTAGGGTAGGTGAATCTTGCATTAAAACAATACTAAACAAATATTTGTGTCAGTTTTTATTGTGGAGAAAGAAATGGAGGCTAGGGTACTCAGGGAAATAAATATATTTGCTTTGAAAACTGTCCACCTTACAGAAGAGAAAGTCCTGTATCAGAGGACGTTGTGGGCAGTTATGGAAGAAATTGTGGGGGCCCTGGCACAGATATTTGTTTTATCCAGAGTCATGGGTGATGTGCTGCAGGGCTGGAGGGCGGCTACTGTTGTTGTTTAAGAAAGGCTGTAAGGAGAAGCCTGAGAGTTATATACAAGTGAGTCTGACATCAGTGGTGGGTAAGTTGTTGAATGGGATTCTGAGAGCTAGGATTTACATGCATTTGGAGAGAGACAAGGACCGATTAGGGATAGTCAGCATGGCTTCGTGAACTGGAAATCATATCTCACAAACTTGATTGAGCTTTATGAGGACATAACCAAAAAGATGGGTGGCACGGTGGCTCAGTGGTTAGCACTGCTGCCTCACAGCACCAGGGTCCTAGGTTCGATTCCAGCCACGGGCAACTGTCTGTGTGGAGTTTGCACATTCTCCCCATGTCTGCGCGGGTTTCCTCCCACAGTCCAAAGATGTGCAGGTCAGGTTAATTGGCCATGCTAAATTGCACAGAGTATTAGGTGCATTAGTCAGAGGGGAAATGGGTTATTCTTGGGAGGGTCGTTGTGGACTGGTTGGGCCGAAGGGCCTGTTTCCACACTGTAGGGAATCTAACCTAATCTAATCTAAAATCTAACTAATAAGGCAAAGCGGCAGACTTTGTCGACATGGACTTGAATAAAGTCCTTGACAAGGTTCTGCACGGTAGACTAATAATGTTAGATCACATGGGATTCAGGGAGAACTTACCAATTGGATACAAAATTGGCTTGATAGTATGAGACAGAGGATAGTGATGGAGTGTTGTGCAGTAAGAATAGATGACCATACCTGCTCAACCATAATCCTCAACACCAGTGTCCCACAAGGCAGCGAACTCAAACCCTTACTATACTCCTTATATGCTCATGATCTTGTGGACAAATTCCAACCCAACTCCATTTACAAGTTTGCTGACATCACCACCCTTGTAGGTCAGATCTCAAACAATCAGGCTTTTGAACAGACCTCATAGAATAGAAACGTCACAGCATCCCAACAGTTCAGAAGCAGGCCATTTGGCCCATCAACCCCATACTGACCCTCTGAAGAGCATCTCACTCAGACCCACCATGTCCTTTGAGTGAATAAAGGAAACAAGTTGCCTTGCCCCCTCTGCCAGAATTGAACCTCTCGACTCACATTGAGTTGAGGACCTTAAGTGGCTAAGGAAGGACCATCTCAGGGCTATTCCTGTGAATAACCCAATTGTAGTCAGGCTTGTCACCTTGCATCACCATGACATCTGTTATCATGCAGGCAAAATGTCACATCAGAGAGGGAGCAGGGGTTGGGGGGGGGGGGGGTGTAGCAGGATGTGTGGTAAACTCCTCAGAGGCACTCTCTGTCCAGCCCTTTGGTTAGGCACTTCAGGCAGAGATCCACATCACCCCCTCTCCTTGAGCTCTTTGATCTAAGACCACCCCACATCATTTCCCTCTGTCTCAGGTCATCAACGACCCTGGGACTCCATGACTATTCTTCCCAAAGCCACTTCTATGGTGCTGCTGGGTGCAAGAGGTGCCAGCCTCATTGGCCAGCAGCTCTTGGAGGGTATAACCCCTTCCCTGAGGAGCAGGCAAGACCCCTGACGCTTCAAGACAATTCTGCATCAGGAAGGACACAAAGACCTCAGAGAGGGGCCATGGAGATTTACTATAATAGTACCCAGGATGAGGGAATTCATTCACATTGAGAGATTGGTGAAGCTGGAATTACTCTCAAAGAAGAAATAATTGAAGGGACATTTATTGGAGGTATTCGTGAAATGTTTTGATAGAGCAAATAATGAAAAACTGTTTTCATTGGGGGGGGGGGTCAGGAACCAGAGGGAACAAAGCACCAGAGAGGAAGTGAGATTTTACTTTTTAGACAGCATAGCAACTTTGTACAGTCTGGAACACCTAATGAAAACGACAATGAAAGCCCGTTCAACAGTAAATAAAAAAAGGTTTTTGATAAAGGAAAAACAAAAAAAAGCCATAGGGAAGGAGCAGCAGGAATGGGATCAACTGGATAACTCCTTGAAAGAGCCAGCACAGGCACAATGGACCGAATAGCCTCCTTCTGTGCTGTCTGACACTGCACCAGAGGCATAACTTGGTCAAATTACTTTTGTCAGGTGGTATGGTGGCTCAGTGGTTAGCACTGCTGCCTCACAGCACCAGGGACCCGGGTTCAATTCCACCCTCAGGCGACTGTCTGTGTGGAGTTTGCACATTCTCCTCATGTCTGTGTGGGTTTCCTCCGGGTGCTCCAGTTTCCTCCCATCATCGAAAGATGTGCAGGTTAGGTGAATTGGCCATGCTAAATTATCCATAGTGCGTAGGTTAGGGGTAAATGTAGAGTAATAAGGTTGGGGAATGGGTCAGGGTGGGTCACTCTTCGGAGGGTCGGAATGGACCAAATGGCCTGTTTCCACACTGTAGGGATTCGAAGATAACTTACATTGTAAAGTGGGAAAATGAAGATGTCTGGTTCATAATTGTTTTGCCTTCATATCTGGACTTTATATACTGCGAGTTGGCACAAAATAATTTGAGACGGGAATGGGGAAAATGTAACGCTAATAGTGAAGACTGGGGCAATGCAGATTGTTGGGATAGCATGCAGGGAGATCTACTCTGCAGTAAGCTATACCAAACCCAGTTCTGAGGAAGGGCCACCTGACCCGAAACAGTAACTCTGCTTTCTTTTCATAGATGCTGCCAGACCTGCTCAGCTTTTCCAACAACTTCTGCTTTTGTTTACCAAACTTAGCCTGGAAGCAACCAACAGTGAAACAGAAAGCGCTCTCACTGCTTTACATGGAAGCCCTTGTTCCTCAGCAGAAAATAAACTGTCGTTTTTAAAAATAAATTGGTAACTACACAACATCCGCCCCCAATCCCAGCACTTCTTCAAAGCCTTAGTGGAGAGCTACATTTGTAAGTGTATAAATCAAGACATCAGAAGTTAAAGGAACAATCGATTCAGCCCAAGCTTCACTCTTGATATATTCATTAAAGCATTCCACTGCATTTTAATATCCCAATTCTCTGCCAGGGTTTTGTTTTAACAAAAAAAGGAAACAAGGCATTAACAATGTTTTACAATACTGAAACAGTAACTGTACTACATACAGTTTTGGTCACCATACTTGGTCAGGATGTAATTGCATTGGAGGCAGGTCAGAAAACGTGCATGAGATTAATCAAGAGATGAAAGGCTTGTCTGATGAGCAGAAACGGAGAAGTTTAGAAGGATGAGAGGAGATCTAATTGAGGTGTACAAGATGCTAGAGAGGCTTAACAAAATATCTGTAAAGCAGATGTTTCCCCTTGTGGGGCAATCCAGAATGAGAGGTGATACTTTTAGACTGGGGGGTAGCTGATTTAAAACAGAGATGAGGAGGAATGACTTCTCTCAAAAGGCTGTGAATCTGTTGGAGTGCAGTGGATGGCAGGACACTGAATAAATTTAAGGAGGAGACAGACAGATTTTTAATTAGCAATGGGTTGGAGTTGAGGCTGAAATCGGGTTAGCCCGGATTGTATTCAATGGTGGAGAAGGCTCGAGGGGCTGAATCAACTACTTCTGCTCCATGTTCTCATAAAATTACAACGTTCATTCATTTAAAAAAATGTGTTTCCTAGTAGGTAGAAAATAACACTGCCTTCTTTTGAGTTGGATCAACAGAAAAAGCTGATATTCTGTTTTACAGCAGAATGATTTGGAACTCAGAATCATGCTCGGCATGGTGTCTCAGGGGTTAGCGCTGCTGCCTCAGGGTCCCAAGTTCGATTCCAGCCTCGGGCACATGTCTGTGTGGAGTTTGTATATTCTCCCCGTGTCTGTGTGGGTTTCCTCCGGGTGGTCTGGTTTCCTCCCACGGTCCAAAGATGTGAATTGGCCACGCTAAATTGCCCATAGTGCTAGGTGCATTAGGCAGAGGGAAATGGGTCTGGGTGGGTTACTCTTCGGAGGGTCGGTGTGGACTTCTTCAGCCGAGATGCCTGTTTCCACATTGTAGGGATTCTAATTTAACAGTCTGACAATTTGAGAACTCGAAAACACAGAGTCAAACACTGACCTGTCAAAAACCGTTTGTTTGCTCTAAACAGTGTTGATTGTATTAGAGTAGAGCCGTGTAGTGGTTATGCTATTGGACTCAGTTCAGAGACACAATGAAGACACAAGTTCAAAGCCCATCACAGCAGTCTGAGGCATTTAAATCCAGTTAATTAAATAAAACTGAAAGTAAACCTGGTTATCAGTACAAAACTACCAGATTGCTGTAAAAACCCATCTGGTTCACTAATGTGTCAGAGGAGAGGAAATCTGTCAACCTTATTAGGCCTGGCTGATAGGTGCTTCCAGAGTCCCTGCAATCTGGTTGAGTTTTAACGTCCTTCGAAAAAGCCATTCAGTTCTATTAAGTGAGAAGTTCATTATCATCTACTGCAGGGCAATTAGGAATAAGCAATAAATTATGGACTTCCACAGCAAACACCTCATGGATGAATTTAAAAAACAATCATTTAATTACAGGCACAGCAAAACTGGCCAAAGTTCGTGTCAAATAATTTACGGTTTTTTCTCAGTGCACCAACCAACCTGAAAATTCTTCAGCCACAAGGAAGGCTGCTTTGACTTACTACCTACTTCTGCCCACGTTACTATTAGAGCTAAAGAGATTCAAGAGTTATTTAATAATCAACCGAGACTTTGGGCAGGTCTTGCAGTGCTGCTGACATTTCCTGGTCTAACGGTAGGTGCATAATAAATGTGTGTGTCATGGTTCTGGCATATCTCAGCTCTGGCTGGGAAGCAGTTCTGCTGGATGTTAACTTGACAACATGCTTCATTACATGTTTCCAGTACAATAGTCTTTCACATCAACTGACAAATCTTCTGGGATGACACTAATCTGAACAGCTCATTCATGAATACCTTGACTATACTTCCTTGACTTCATATGACACTGTAAAACTTGACAGCTTTGGTAAAACTCTTTTGTATCACTGTTAGAATAACTCTTGCCACGATAACGGCCATGCTTTCTTCATTTTATAGACAAATTAGAAACAACAGTAGACCTAATTGATCCCTCTAGTCTTTTGATTACCTCATAACTGATCTGACTTGAACCTTCCTATCTGCCCCCATACCCTTTGACTCCTTTGTCAGTCTACACAACATAAACAGGTACTGCTAGAGAGGCTCAGCAGGTCTGGTAGTATCTATCAGAAGAAAACAGAGTTAAGGTTTTGAGTCCAGTGACTCTGCATCAGAACTGCTTGTTAAGAGCTCAATTGACCCAAATATTACCCTGCTCAAACCTTAATATAACTGGCATGGGCAGCCAGGCCAAAGTGGACGGTCTGTTTGTGTTCAACATAATCATAAGTGCAGGAGAGAAGGGGTGTACCACTTTCGGATGGTGCCCTGTGCATTTGGTGCACCCCCAGAGAAGAGAGTTACCTCCCCTCCTTCTCTCCTGCACAGTCTTTAAACCCCATTCTGTCTACCCCTCCAAACCCTCTTCCTCCCTCACTAAATTTTGCTAAACCCTCCCCATCCAGACCCCTTTACTCAGCTGGGTTTGAGGCTCCATTCTATCCAGTAGCTCCATTAGTGAGCTCTGGCCTTGCCAGGAGTGGTGGACCTGCTGGCTGGTCTGACCCTGACCCAAGATGTCTTGGGATACATTAACATGGAAACACGTAAAAGAAAATGTGAAGCACACATAGATCCTCAGACAAATTGCCAACAGGAGTTTAGTAATAATGGGCTCGCCACCTGGCATTATAGCAACTCTTCTCATTGAAACATAAACATACCTTGACTATGCCACGAATGTGCATCTTTGCAATCATCTCGGAAGTGTACAGAAACATCAGGAGCGTGTCCAAGGCAAACGTCACATACTGAAGAGGTGGATAGTGCTGAAATGTCTTGGGAGTGTTCATGCAGACGGAAATAACGCTGATGATGGCACAAACTCGCAGCAAAGAGTGAACCCACTGCACAGAAAGAGAAAGTATTAGTAACTAGTTGTTTCCTTTGAGGTACAGTGAAATCTAGATAGTACAGATAGCCACTGTGGCAGGAAACAACTGTCTTTCCTTTACAGGTTATGGTTGAACATAACTGAGGAGATTGTGAGGCGATCCAAATCCCAGGTACATGCAGGCAAGGAAGGAATCCCACCATTCATTATGACCTTCAAACTGATACAGTGCAACACCGTACAGTGTGACATCCTATGTGTAAACCAAGGATATGGTGCATCAAAGGTCATTTATGCAATGTTATGCACATTTATGGTTTAATGTCTGTTGAATCAGTTACAAGTTATTTCAATCTCTCAATAAGTATCTATTTTAGAGTGTCCAACCTTTGGGACTGTTCATTTAGAAAGGATTCACTGTACATCACTGGTGCTACTTTCAATATAGTCCACAGCTTCAATACACTGGATAGTTAAACTATTTACATGATAATTGTCAGTCAATAAATGTGTTAGGATCCATACTTCCACTCACTAATCAGATCAGCTTTATCAGCAATGATAGAAACATAATAAAATAACAGCAGGAGCAGGCCATTCAGCCCTTCAAGTCTGCTTCACTATTTAATTTGATCATGGCTGACCATCTAACTTAGTATCTGGTTTCTGCTTGCTCTGCATACACTTTGATATCTTTAGCCCTAAGAGCTGTATCTAAAGCTTTGGAAACATTCAATAGTTTGGTCTCAACTACTTTCTGTGGCAGAGCTTACACCACAGTCCAGGTGAAGAAATTTCTCTTCATCTCAATCCTAAATGGCCAGCCCCATAACCTTAAACCATGGTTCTGGATTTCCCAGTCAAGGGGAACAGCATTCCTGCATTTACCCTATTAATTCTTGTTAAAATTTTAGACATATCTATGACATTACCACCCACCCGACCCTCAATTCTTCTAAATTCCAATGACTACCATCTGAACCAATCCAGTCGCTCTTCAAACATCAGCCCTGCATCCCAGGAATTAATCTGATAAACCCTCACTGCATTCACCCATAGCCAAAACATCCTTCCACAAATAAGTAGACTAAAATTGCACACAATACTCTAGGTCTGATCTTATCAAGGCACTTTACTATAGCAGCAAGACATTCCTGCTCCTGTATTTCAATCCTCTGCTGTGAAGGCCAAAATACCAATTACCTTCTTTACTGTCTGTTGCACCTACAAGCTTACTTTCATCGATCTGTGTACAAAGACATCCAATTCTTGTTGCACGTCCCCCTTTCCCAACCTATTGTCATTCAAATAAAAATATGCTTTCCTGTTCTTGTTACCAAAGTGGATAATTTCATATTTATCCACATTATACTTAATCTGCCATGCATTTGCCCATTCATTCAACTTGTTCAATCAACCAGCTCACATTATCAAGACTCAAAAAAATCCCATTTTCTGTGATTAGTCAACACTTGGTGAACAATGCAGCGTGTGCCACAAGCTGCATGACACACAATTGAACATAATCATTCAAACTTGTAAGGTGGCAATTTTATGCTTACTAGAAGTGACATACATTTATACACGGGGATCTGCTTTCTGCAGAAAAGAATTTATTCAAAGCTTGTGTCTTTTTAAAAATGATCCAGAAGCTAAAAGATCTCATCATTCACTCTATGTCAACGACTCAGCCAAATAGGGCCAATTTGCCAACCCATCTTTTTCTCCTTTGATATAAGTTGTTGCGATTGTTTGAAATT
This sequence comes from Chiloscyllium plagiosum, assembly GCF_037043375.1. Taxonomy (NCBI): domain Eukaryota; kingdom Metazoa; phylum Chordata; class Chondrichthyes; order Orectolobiformes; family Hemiscylliidae; genus Chiloscyllium; species Chiloscyllium plagiosum. The sequence continues at coordinate 18,291,126 of NW_028270144.1, read as the reverse complement.
TGGCAGTATTGACCCTCTTGAAGACTGCAAGGCAAAAATCTTTGGGAGCATGTCTCTCTTTTCAGCAACATTCAAAACTATTTTCTTTTTCTTTCAGTAACATCTGAAATGTTACTTCTTTTAATCAACCAATTATAAAAGATAGTTCAAACATTCTTCACATTAGATCTAATACAACTCCTAACAGATATCATGCCTTTCTTCAAGAAGTTTTGAAGTGATTTTCCATACCTGTTTATAATATTTTATTTACATCCATATTACCTTGCACTTAGAGCAATTCTTTCACCAACTCTGTACATTTTTGCTAACTTATTTCACACAAAGTGAAAAATCACACAACACCATCATCAGCCAGAGCTCCAAAAGCTAGTGCTTCCAAATAAACCAGTTAGACTATAACCTGGTGATGTGTGATTTTTCATTTTGTCCACCCCAGCCCAACACTGGCACCTCCAAATCACACACAAAGTGAATTCAACTTCCACGGTTTGCAATATTTGACCAGTTTGGAGCCAATTACAAAGGCAAATTGAGCTATAGACATAGGACTGAAGGGTCTGTTTCCATGCTGTACATCTCTATGACTCTATATCTTAGGTATGCTTTTTTTTAGATTAGATTCCCTACAGTGTGGAAACAGGCCCTTTGGCCCAACAAGTCCACACCGACCCTCCGAAGAGCAACCCGCCCAGACCCATTCCCCTACATACACCCCTGACTAATGCACCTAACACTACGGGCAATTTAGCACGGCCAATTCACCTAATCTGCACATCTTTGGACTGTGGAGAAACCGGAGCACCTGGAGATTAAGGCACTCCACTCAATACTTGTTCCTCTCCCTTAAAACAGACATTACCCGACAAGATCCTTATAGAGACTGTGCAGAGTGGGTTTACCAAACTGGTACTAGGGTTATGGTGACATAAAGATACCAGAGAATCTATACTAGTTCAAACATTTGATAGAGATGTTTAAAACTATGAAGAGCTTTTCCATTTACTCATGGGACGTGGGTGTCGCTGGCCGGCCAGTATTTATTGTCCGACCCTAGTTACACTTGAGAAGGTGGTGGTGAGCTGCCTTTTTGAACTGCTGCAGTCCACCTGCTGTCAGGGAGGGAATTCCAGGATTTTGCTAAATACAGTGAAGGAATGTCAGAATTGTGAGTGGCTTGGAGGAGAACAAGCAGGTGGTGGTGTTCCCTTGCATTTGCTGCCCTTGTCTTTCTAGATGGAAGTGGTTGTCGGTTTGGAAGGTGCTGTCTGAGGATCTTTGGTGAATTTCTACAGTGCATCTTGTAGATAGCACACACTGCTGGTACTAAGTGTTGGTGGTGGATGGAGTGGATACAGTACCAATCAAGCAGGCTGCTTTGTCCTTGGATGGTGACAAGCTTTTTCAGTATTGATGTTGCACTCATCCAGGCAAGTGGGGAGTATTTCATCATACTCCTGACATGTGCCTTGGAAGAATTGGAAAGGGTTTGGAGAGTCACGAGATGACTTACTCACTGCAAGATTCCTAGCCTCTGACCTGCTCTTGTAGCCACTGTATTTATATGGCAAGTCCAGTTGAGTTTCTGGTCAGTAATAACCTCCAGAGTGTTGAGAGTAGAGGGTTCAGTGATGGTAACATCATCGGTATTGAATTGTCTCTCATTGGAGAGGTCTGTTACCTGCCCGCGACCTCTTTATTTCCAACTGCCACCGAGACATTAACCACCTCAACCTGTCCACCTCCTTCCCCCACTCTAACCTCTCACCCTCGCAATGCGCAGCCCTCCACTCCCTCTGCTCCAATCCCAACCTCACCATCAAACCAGCGGACAAGGGGGGGGGGGGCGGAAATGCAGTGGTAGTTTGCCACAGTGATCTCTACACCGCTGAAGCCAGACGCCTACTTGAAGACACCTCCTCCTACTGCCCCCTTCACCATGACCTCACTTCCCATCACCAAACCATCATCTCCCAGACCATACACAACCTCATCACCTCAGGGGATCTCTCATCCACAGCTTCCAACCTCATAGATCAGGAACCCTGTACCGCCTAATTCTACCTCCTACTCAAGATCCACAAGCCTGACTACCTTGGCCAACCCATCGTCTGTTCCTGCCCCACTGAATTCATCCCCACTTACCACTATACTGTCCTATCCCCCCAGTCCAGCAACACCCCATATACATTCGGGACACCATCCATGCCCCCCACCTCTTCCAAGACTTCCATTTCCCCGGCCCCCAACGCCTCATCTTCACCATGGACATCCAGTCCCTCTACTCCTCCATCTGCCATAACCAGGGCCTCCAAGCCCTCCGCTTCTTCCTCTCCCGACATCCCCACCAGTACCCTGCCACTGACACTCTTATCTGTTTGGCCAAACTGATCCTCACCTTCGACAATTTCTCCTTTGAATCCTCCCACTTCCTCCAGATGAAAGGGGTAGCCATGGGCACCCACATGGGCCCCAGCTATGCCTGTCTCTTTGTTGGCTACGTAGAACAGTCTATCTTCCGTGGTTACACCGTCACCATTCCTCACGTTTTCCTCCGCTACATTGATGACTGCATCGGCACCACCTTGTGCTCCCGTGAGGAGGTGAATGATTCATCAACACATTCCAACCTGACCTTAAATTCACCTGGACCACTCTGACACCTCCCTCCCCTTCCTGGACCTCTCCATTTCCATCAACAGTGACCAACTCAACACTGACATTTTCTACAAACCCACCGACTCCCACAGCTACCTGGATTACACCCCGTCCCACCCTGCCTCCTGCAAAAATGCAAAACCCTATTCCCAATTCCTCCGCCTCCACCGCATTTGTTCCCAGGAAGACCAGTTCTACCACAGAACACACCAGATGGCCTCCTTCTTTAAAGACCACAATTTTCCCTCCCACGTGATTGATGATGCCAGCCAGCGCATCTCATCCAATTCCGCACCTCCGCCCTCGAACCCCACCCTTCCAACCGCAACAAGGACAGAACACCCCTGGTCCTCACCTTCCACCCCACCAACCTCTGTCTACATTGCATCACCCTCCGCCATTTCTGTCACCTACAAATGCAGCATTTAAAGATGGACTGTTTGTGAATGGCGCTGAACATTGCGCAATCAGCATCAAGCATCCCCACCTCTGACCTTAAGACGGGCATTGATGAAGCAGCTGAAGATATTTGGGCCTAGGATACAACCCTGAGGATCTCCTGCGGAGATCTCCCGAAACTGAGACGACTGACTGCCAACAACCACGACCACCTTCCTATGTGTCAGGTACGACTGTGGAGAGTTTGCCCCCTGACACCCATTGAATACAGTTTTGCTAGGGTTTCTCGGTGCCACATTCCATCAAATGCAACCTTGGATGTCAAGGTCTGTCACTCTCACCTCCCCTCTGAAATTCAGCTCTTTTGTCCATGTTGAACCAAGGCTGTAATGAGTTCAGGAGCTGAGTGGCCCTGGTGAAACCCAAACTTGGCATCATTGAGCACGTTATTGCTGAGCACGTGCTGTTGATAGTTGTACTGGTGACAACTCATTCAAAGAACCAGCAGAACGGGCTGAATGGTCTCCATCTGTGATTTGCTTTCTTTAAGATTGGATTAGATTAGATTACTTACAGTGTGGAAACAGGCCCTTCGGCCCAACAAGTCCACACCGAACCGCAACCCACCCAGACCCATTCCCCTACATTTACCCCTTCACCTAACACTACGGGCAATTTAGCATGGCCAATTCACCTAACCTGCACATGTTTGGACTGTGAGAGGAAACTGGAGCACCTGGAGGAAACCCACGCAGGCACAGGGAGCATGTGCAAACTCCACACAGTCAGTTGCCTGAGGCGGGATTTGAACCAGGGTCTCTGGCGCTGTGAGGCAGCAGTGCTAACCACTGTGCCACAGTATATATCTAAGTACTTTCTTTTAACAGCAATATCGAATTTGCATTCAGTACATTTAAAGACAGTACATTCTAGATTAAGCTAAAAGCTTAGTAAAGAGATTGTTCAGATTTCAGAATTGTGGGAAATAACAAGCAATGCAGTTGAAAGGGAAACTGTACATTTGGATTTCCAAAAGGCATAAGGATATCAAATCAACTATAGAAATTGCAGCTTGTGGTATAAGGGGGAATGCATGAGATGTTAGGTAGATAACAAGAAACAGAGTAAGGATAAATGGATTATTTTCAGGTTCACAGCAACCAACCAGTGGAGTGCCACAGGAATCTCTGCTGAGGCCTCAGCAATTTATAATTTATATCAATTACCTGCACAAAGGGATGGAATGCGTGGTTGCTAAATTTGCTGATGACACAAAAATTGGTAGGAAAGTAAGCTTCAAGAGGACAAAGGGATATAGACATATTAAGTCAGTGTGCAAAATTTGGCAGATGGAGTATAATGTGGGAAAATGTAAACTTCCCTCATTTGACAGGAAGCAGGGAATTTAATTGAATTGAATTTATTGTCACGTGTTACCGAGGCACAGTGAAAAGCTTTCTCTTGCGAGCAAAACAGGCAGCATACATAGAAAAACAGCATATTATCCAAGTGGAGAATGCAAAACTCCACAATACAGAGGGATTTAGATATCCTGGTACATAAATCACAATTTACAGAGACACTAAGCGATTGGAAAGGCAAATAGAATGAATATTGTCATTTATTAGAAGAGGCATGGATTACAAAAAAATAGTGACATGTTGCTGTAGCTACGCGACATTGGTGATAACAGATCTGGAGTACTGTGTACAGTTTTGATCCCCATAGTTAAAAAGATATAATTGCATTATAAGCGATGCAAACATCGCTTGACTGATTCCTGGGAAAAGGAAGTTTTCTTAAGAGGCAGGGATGTAGAGTGAGCCATTGGAGTTCCCAGGAATGAGAGAGGATCTTATTCAAGCCAAGTTGGTCTTGAGGGGACTTGTTGGGGTGAAAGCTAAGTGCGTGTATAAGACCATGAGACATATGAGCAGAAGCTGGCCATTCACCCCATTGAGTCTGCTCCACCATTCAATGAGATCATGGCTGATCTGATAATCCTCAACTCCATGCTCCTGCCTTTTCCCCATAACCCTGTGATTCCCTTAGTAATTACTAATCTGCCCATATCACCATTGAATCTAGTTAATTACCCAGCCTCCACAGTCCTCCATGGTAAAGAATTCCATTGAATCACTACTCGTTGAGGTCGGAAATGCTCCTGTCCTCTTGTCCCAGACTCTCCCATAAGGAGAAACAACCTTTCCAAATTGACCCCGTCAAGTCCCCTCAGAATCTTGAAAAAGGGCTTATGCCCGAAACATCGATTCTCCTGCTCCTTGGATGCTGCCTGACCTGCTGCGCTTTTCCAGCAACACATTTTTCAGTTCTTTCCCCTCAGAATCTTGTATGTTTCAATAAAGTTGCCTCTCATCCTAAGCTCCAATGAGTACAAGCTCCAACTCTCCTCACAAGACAGTCCCTCCACACCCAGAATTAGCCTTGTGAACCTTGTTTGGATTGCCTCCCCTCAAATGTCAATGCTTCTTTCCTTAGATAAGGGAGCAAAACTGTTCAGTTTTTCAGCTGTGGTCTGACCTGCTCCTTGCATAGCTTTTCAGCAAAATTTCCTGACTTTTACGCTCTATTTGCTTTGAAATCCTTTCCTGTTTGGAAGAGACTAGAATTGGCAGAGTCAACTTAAGGGGCCTCCTTTTAATTCAGAGGAAAAATATTTTCTCAGACACAGTCTTTAGTTTGTGAAATTCTCTTTCCCAGAAAGCAGTGGCGATCGGATTGTTGAATATTTTTAAGGATGCAATAGACAGATTTTTGATGGACAAGGGTGTCAAGAGTATTAGTGGGAGAAAGAGGAAAGAAAAGTTGAAGACACATTCAACTAGAATCTTATCAAATGATGGAGCAGGCTCAATGGGGCAGATTGGCTTGTTCCTGTCTCCCGCTTCCAATTCCTTTGTATGGATAAACATTTACTTGGATGGTTCAGTTGTAATAAAGACTGAGGAATCTGTCAAAAATGCATTGACCTTCACGTACTAAGTTATGGCAGTATAAAATGATGTTTCAGTTTGGAAGTTAAGACAGAGGATTTAAAAAAAAATTAACATGGGCATATATTGCAAGAAGATCACAACATCATAAAATGTATTTGGGGTAAACTAGACAAACACATTCAAATGCAAGGAATAGGAGGTTATGTTAATGAGATGTAGAAGGGCAAAAGCAGTTCACATAAAACATGAACATCAGCCTGGACCAGTTGGGCTGAATGGCCTGTTTCTGTGTTGTAAATCCTGTGTAATGCTGTATAATAACCAGAAGGAGGAGCTATAACATATCCGTTCAGATGCCTTTTCTGTGCAGAGTTTCATATTCTCCCCATGTCTGTGTGGGTTTCCTCCCACAGCTCAAAGATGTGTGGAAGAGGCAGGCTAAATTGCCCTAAAGTGTCCAGGGATGTGCAGGTTAGGTGGATTAGCCTTGGGGTTATAGGGCTTGGGCTGGGGTAGGATGCCCTTCCATCGGTTGGTGTGAACATGCTCAGCTGAACAGCCTGCTTCCACAATGTAGGGATTTTATGAATAACGGAGTTACTTTGCAGAATCAGAGAATTTTACAATTCAGAATTCAACAATTAAGCTCATTATGCCTGTGGCAGCATTTTGGAAGAACTGTCCAATTTTGTGGCACACTTTGGTTTTCTCGTCCATGCCCCTAAAATCTGCCCTCTCCCAATTGCCCTCCTCAAGTATGTGCACCTTTGGAAAGTTCCTGTAGAACCTGATTATGTAATTCTGCTAGTGCTTCTAGATCATAACAATTAGTGTGAAACAAGCTCTTCTCCTTTCATATGAGGTTCCATTATGAATTATTTTAAATTTGCAAGCTATGGTTACCAACTGACTTGACACTGAAAACAGTTTCTACCCACCAACTTAATCAAAACTCTTCATGAATTTGGTTAAAACATCACACAACACCAGGTTATAGTCCAACAGGTTTAAATGGAAGCATTGCTCCTTTATCAGATCAACCAACTGATGAAGGAGCGGCGCTCCAAAAGTTAGTGTTTCCAATTAAACCTGTTGAGCTATAGCCGGGTGTCGTGTGACTTTTAACTTTGTCCACCCTAGTCCAACACTGGCATTTCCGATTCATGCATTGGAACAGCACCATTACATTTCCCCTGGACCTTCTCTGCTCTCAGGAGAACAATCTTCAGTCCCTCCATTCCAATAAATCTCCTCTGCAAACTTGCCAGTGCCTTGTCATCCTTTTCTAAAATATGGTGGCCAGAATTGGACACAATATAGCAAGTGAGGCCTAATCTGTGACTTGAGAAACTAATTTCCAGTGAAGCTCAGTGCAGGCTGGAAGAACAGCCTCTCATTTTCTGCTCGAGAACCCTGCAGCCTTCAGGACTCAATACTAAATTCAATATTTTAGGGCTTGAACACTTTCTCCCCTCTACTTAGCCCAACCCCCACACACCAGGCCTTGTTATCACAGGGGCTGCTACCACACACAATTCATTGTCAGCCACTAAGCAGCTATTCGTTCTCCCAGGCTAACCTTTACCCACTTCTTTATTTGCCCAACTGTTTTTCTCTCTCTGGGTTCCATCGCTACCTTATTGCTTATTCCTTCCTCCTCCCCCTATATCTTTGAGCATAACCTTTTCCAAGCTACAATCAGTGCCGAGGAAGGGTCGCTGGACCCAAACGTTAACTCGCTTTGTCTCCACAGATGCTGCCTGACCTGCTGAATTTTTCCAGCTATTTTCTCTGTTAGTAATCTGAGAAAATTCACAATGATTCCCTAGTTCGACAACTATGGCAGCCATCATGTCAGGTAAAGCAGGGAATGCGAGTGACAGGGGAGATTAAAAGTTGAAAAGTGTGGCCCTGGAAAAGCATAGCAGGTCAGGTAGCATCTGAGGAGCAGGAGTGAAGGGCGTATGCACAAACATTGATTCTCCTGCTCCTTGGATGCTGCTTGATCTGCTGTGCTTTTCCAGTGCCACACTTTTTGACTCTGACCTCCAGCATCTGCAGTCCTCACCATCTCCTCAGGGAGATTTAAAACTGGTCGAAAGGCTGGACTGAAACCTGAGATGGCTCATAAATACCACGGGCCAAAGCAGAGGGAAAGAAAATAGATGATACATACAGAAATACTTGGAGTAGAATCATAGAGTCATAGAGATGTACAGCACGGAAACAGACCCTTCGGTCCAACACTTAGTTTGTTTTTTTTAGCACTACATTAACTGCCAATACAAGACCATAAGGCATAGGAGTACTATTAAGCCATTCAGCCCACTGAGTCTGTTCCACCATTCAATGAAACTATGGCTGATCTAGTATTTCCTCTATTCTACTTTGCTAGCTTTATTCCCATAACCCTCACTTCCTTTATTGATTCAACATGTCTATCTCAACTAGATTATACTTAACAACCCAACATCTATTTTAAAATTCCAAAAATTCACCACTTCTGGTTAAACAAAAATTCCTCCTCACCGAGTGACACAGTTTTGACATGGAGCTGCAGTAAATTGGGACATGTTCTTCCAATGGACTCAAGTATCCCACTGAAGTTGTGATATACCTTTCAGTAAAACCAAGAGCCTGGTCTGCCCTCTCAGTTAGATATAAAAGATCCCAGTCCATTATTTTGAAGGAGAAAATTGGGATTCTCCCCCATGTCAAGGGTTCCCATTTATCCATCAACCGATGTGAATGAAAACAAAATATCTGGTCATTTATCATATCAAATCAAGAGTGGAAACTGGAAATCTGAAATAAAATCATAGGAAACATCTGCAGGTGTCTAAGGAGAGAATAACAAGGCATTTCACTGGCATTTTGTCAGAACTTCTTTATTTCATCTACCTCATTGTGGGATCTTGATGAACATTGTGTGAAATGTCTGCAGTATTTTCCCACATTACTACAATAGCTACACTTCATGAAGCACTTCATTGGCTGTAACACTTTGAACATATGGAAAAGGGTAGAAGTAGGCCATTCAGCCCCATGAACCTGCTCCACATTCAATAAAATCAGAACTGGGCTTCTCAGGCATGTGAGGACTTGTCTAGCCTGATAGAAACCATCCTTGATTCTAAAGGACTGTCAAAAACTACAGCAATGATTGACCCGGAACTTTAAATCCAACTCCCATTATTGCCTTAGTATTGAAAATTCCATCAACCTCTCTTGTATTTAATGACTGAGCATCCACATCTCCTTCTCTGGATCGAGAATTCCAAAGAATCACAAATAGTTGAAGAACAAAATTTCTGCTCATCTCAGTCCAAAATGGCTGACCCTTTATCCTAAAACAGTGACTCATAGTTCTAGATTTTCAAGCATAGAGAAACAAACACTCAACATCTAAACATCCCCTAAGAATTTAATATGCTATCATAATGTCTCTGCTCCTTCTTCTACACTTTATAAATAAAGTGGCTACAAGACAGGTCAGAGGCTTAGAATCCAGCAGTAAGTGAGTCATCTCCTGACTTCTCAAAATCTGTCCACCATCCACAAGGTAAAAGTTGGGAGTTTGATGGAACACTCTCCTCTCCTAGATGAGTGCCGCTCCAACAACACTCAAGAAGCTTGACACTATCCAGGATAAAGCAGTCCGCTTGACTGACATCATATTCACAAACATCCATGCCAATGCTTAGTCGCAGCAGTGTGTAGCATCCAAAGGATGCACTGCAGAAATTCATCAAAGCTCCTTAGAAAGAATCTTCCAAACCCACATGCCCTTAATCTAAAAGGACAAAGGCATCAGTTACATGAGAACACTGCCATCTTCAAGCTCCCTCCCAAGCACCATCGTCCTGACTTGGAAATACATTGCTGATCCTTCACTGTCACTGGGTCAAAATCCTGGAATACCCTCCCAGTCATTGTAGCTCTACCTGCCGCACATGGACTGTAGCAGTTCAAGAAGACAGCTCACCATCACCGCCTCAAGGGCATCTAAAGACAGGCAATAAATGCTGTCTCAGTGATGCCCACATCCCATGAGTAAATAAAAATAAAAATGAGCAACCCTTTGAGATGATGCCCTCTAATCCTTTACTCTCCCACAGGGAGAAACAATCTCTGCACAATTACTAAATCCCATAAGAATCTTGTATATTTCAATAAGGTCGCCTCTCATTCATCTACATTTCAATGATTATAAGCCCCAGCCGCTCCTCATAAGACAGTCCCTCCATAGCCAAAGCCTAGTAGGACTAGCCTAGTGAACCTTCCTTGGATTGCCTCAATGTCAATCCATATTTCCTTAGATAAGGGACCAAAACTGTTCACAGTATTTCAGCTGTGGTCTGATTAGTGCCTTGTACAATATTGGCAAGTAAACAACAACTTTATCAGTCAAAGTATTGAGAACAGCAGTTGGGACATCATTTTATGGCTGTATCAGACATTGCTAAGACCACATTTGGAGTACTGCATACAATTCTGGTCATTCTGCTAAAGGAAACATGTTATTCAACTGGCAAGGGTGCAAAAAAAAGGTTTATAAGGAAGTTACTGAGACTGGAAAGGTTGAGTTAGAAAGGATAGGCTGGAACTTCCCCTGAGACGTGACCTTATGGAGATTTATAAAATCGTGAGGGGCATAGATAGGGAGGCCATGGAGGGATTTGAAAACAAGAAAAACTAAGGATTCAAATCAGAATGTAGCTAGACTGGGCCCAATACAAGACCATGAGCACAGGAGAAACGAGTGAGTGAGACATCTGAAACGTTGGGACACAGGGAGCAGTTTTGGATGAACACATGCTTATGGAGGACATGAGGCTGGGCAGGAGAACATTTGGAGACTTTTATACCGAAATATATGTCAGACCTCCACCACAAATGTAACTTACCGGCTTGTTGATCCACAAAATATCAGCATTGTCTGTAAGCATCTCATCAGGTCCAAAGTCTGTAACAGGCTGACTCTCCACTCTTGAACTTTGCTTCCGTTTCAACATCTTTGAAATCAAGATTTCAAGAAAAGAATTCTGTCAACATAAAAATAATAGTCAGGCAAATACAATAGCCCAAAGCTTCTGGTCTCCAGATCATCAGAGACCAGATGTAAGATCAGAGATATTTTGCTGCGTTGGAGTCAGAGATATTAGACAGTCTCTACAATAACTGCACAAAGGCCAGTATTCCATCACCAAGTCACCCTTTATTTATATGGGCACAGTACACGGACTCTGACTAGCCAGCTCAGAGCCGGTCCCTAGAATGAGGAGACTGTCTGAATCTCCTGTTTATTTTTTTGTTTGACACTGATCCAGCTCTCTCAGAGCCAGCCATCAGCCTAAAACTCCTTTTTTTTCTACAGAGGCCGGTATCCCATCACCACTCCTGTTTAACTTTTTTAAAAACTTTTTTTCTTTTTTTTGCTGTACCCCCACACTACCGTCTAACAGCGGTACTGCTTATTTTTCTCCCAGCACTCATGTTGTGTGTGCAGGTGTGAGACACAGTGAAAGGCACAAGGAATCTCCTTTTTGTTAATGCTTCCAGTGATAAGAAACTTCAGTTATGAAGCTGGACTGGAAAAGTTGGGACTGTTTTCCCCGGAGAAGGTCAGGATAAGAAGTGATATGACAGATGAACTAACTCCACAGAGGCCAGGATGCCGTCACCAAGTCATCCTTTATTCACATGTGGAAAGTCATTGAAAGACACTGATCCAGTTCCCTCAGAGCCAGCTCCCAGGGTGAACAGAATCTCTGACACTCCTGTTTATTTATTTTTCCCCACACCCATGTTGTGTGTGTGCAGATGTGAGACACAGTGAAAGACACAAGGAATCTCCTGTTTTTTTTTTACGCCACAGAGGCCAGTATCCCATCACCAAGCTACCCTTAATTTACATGTGGAGAGTCCTTGACACTGATCCAGTTCCCTCAGAGCCAGCTCTCAGGGTGAACAGAACCTCTGACACTCCTGTTTATTTTTTCCCCAGCACCCATGTGTGTGTGCAGGTGTGAGAGACAGTGAAAGACACAAGGAATCTCCTGTTTATCTCTGTCAGACAGAGCTCCCTGATTGGCCCCAGGGTAACAACCCCAATCGAAGATCTCATAGTCGATAAGATCCACTTGGTACTTGCTGCAAACACTACAGTTTCATTGTACTTACCTGGATAGCTGAAAACATCAAGAGAGAAAAAAAACTAGCCTAACTATTGGTTAGCTCCAGAACCAAACCCCCTCAGTGACTCTTACTGAACTCCAATATTCCCCACCCCAAAGAGCCCCTCCCCCAGTTTCTATCTCACCCTTCAGCTTATTCTGGAATGTCACTTATTCACAATATGTACCCATGACCTGAACAAAAGGTCCATGTGGAAGGTTGCTAAATTTGCTGATGACATGAAGTAACATAAAAATAGGACAAAGTGTCTGCAAAGAAATCTAGAACGGTTTGCTGATTCAGCAAAAATATAGCGGCTGGGAGCATAACATAACAAAATCTGTACTTGTCCACTTTGCCAGGAAGACTAAAAGGGAAGTTACATTTAACCAATCTACCTCAGTTCTATGAGGACATTGGATGTGCTGTGAACAGGGGGAACCAATGGATGTACTGTAATTAATACATACAATTTATATGAATGACATGGATGATGACATGGAAGGTGTTTGCCAAATTTGCTGATGACACAAAGGTAAGTAGAAAATGTAGATGCGACAATGAAGAAGGCAGAATAACACCTTTTCTTTTTCAGGCTGCTTAGGAAGTTTGGTATGTCCACAACGCCCCTCACCAACTTTTACAGGTGCACCATTGAAAGCATACTGTCTGGGTGCATAACAGCCTGGTATGGCAACTGCTCTGCCCAGGACCATAAGAAACTACAGAAGGTGGTGTGCACTGCCCAGACCATCATGGAAGCCAACCTCCCATCCATGGACTCCATTTACATGGATCCCTGCTGCGGAAAGGCTGCCAACATCATCAAAGACCCATTGCATCCCAGTAATGATCTCCTACAATTTCTTCCGTGTGTAAGCTCTTCCGTCAGGCAGAAGAATCCTGAACACACACACACACACACACACACACGCTCAGGAGCAGCTTCATCCCGCCCATTATTAGATTGATGAACGGACTCTCCAAAATATTGTTGAGCTTGCTAATGTTGATTTTGCCTAGTGCATATCCTGAGCAATGTAACCTGTCTGCCTCTGAATGTTTTTTTCATCCTATGATCTGCATGTGCTGCTCATAAGCAAAGCTTTTCACTCCACTTAGGTACACGTGACAATAAATAAATCACATCAAATTCAAATCAAAAGTAAGTTGTGAAGTTGACAAGATTACTAGAAGATATACAATAGACAGAGTTAAAGGAGTAAGCAAAGATATAACAAATGGAGTACAATGTGGGTAAATATGAAATTGTCAATTTTGGCAGGAAAAAAAAATCAGATGATCTAAACGGCAATAAATTGCAAAGCTTTGAGATATGGAAGGATCTGGGTCACTTAATACATGAAGTATAAAAGACTAGAATATCAGGCAGTGCAAGTAATTAGGAATGGAATTATCATTTATTGTTACGAATGGAACATAAAATTAGGCACATTATGCTTCAGTTACATGGGTTTTGGTGAGACCATATCTGAACTGCTCTGTACAATATCAGTATCTTTATTTAAGGAAGGATTTAAATGCAGTGGAGGCAGTTCAGAGAAGGCTTAGATTAGATTCCCTACAGTATGGAAATAGGCCCTTCGGCCCAACAAGTCCATACTGACCCTCCAAAGAGTAACCCACCCAGACTCATTCCTCTACCCTATATTTACCCCGATTAATGCATCTCACACTATGGACAATTTAGCATGGCCAATTCACCTGATCTGCGCATCTTTTTGGATTGTGGGAGGAAACCAGAGCACACCCAGGCAGACACAGGGAGAATGTGCAAACTTCACACAGTCACCAGAGGCGGGAATTGAACCCGGATCCCTGGCACTGTGAGGCAGCAGTGCTAACCACTGAGCCACCGTGCTGCCTAAAATGGAATATTGGAATAATACTTGGAATACGTCGGTTTTTTATCAGGAAAGGTTGGACAGACTAAGCTTATATCCGGTGAAGTTTGGAGGTCTAACTTGATTAAACCCTACTAGATCCTGATCTATCCTGACAGGGTAACTGTGGAAAGGATGTTTCACCTTATGGTACAATCTAGAACTAGGGGGTCAGTGTTTAAAAAATGAAGGTCCATTTATTTGAAACTAATGAAGCAAAACTTTCTGTCAGGGGATTTAAGTGTCTTTGGAACTCTCTTCCTGAAAGGTGTTGGAAGAAGAGTCCTTGAATATTTTTAACAATTAGGTGTACAGATTATTTGTAAGCAAGGGGTTGAGTGGTTATCAGGGGAGGTAGGAATGTGGGTTTGAGATTATAATCCACCAAATCTAATGAATTCGTGAAGAAGGCTTGAAAGGCTAAATATATAGCATCTTTAACATGGTGAAACCTTGTCTTTTGATTGGAGAAAATATACATTGATGAAAATATTTTGTCAAATATTTTCATCACACACTCATTCGGACAATGCTCAAGAATGTCAATTTAAAAAGGGAAAACCTTTTATACTGTAAGTGAAGTGAGTGCTGATTAATTGACAAGTGGACTCCAGCTGGCTAAGATGCTTTATCAAAGCTTGGCAGTTAACTGTAAATCATCATCTACCTGGTGCATTCTGCCTGGTAAAGCCTCTACCGATCGCATTCCACTTGCCAGCCAATCAACATGCTATACTCATGCAGTATAAAAACGTTGTTCCACTTTACATTGGCATTTCTTGCAGATTATCCTAACAAGTGCAAGATGAAAAGCCTTAGAAAAGGGTGCCTTTTTCAGGAGGAGTAAAACATTTAGGCATCTCACAGGAGAGGTATCAAACAAAATTTAAAAGTGAGCCTCATAAAGTTGGATTCGGATAAGTGACCAAAAACTTGACAGCCGAAGGTGTTGTCACTGATGGCTCAGCGATTTAGAATTCAAGATGCACAAGAGGTCAGAACTGCAGGAACAGTGTGTTCTGAAGGGCTTTATGGGCAAAAAAGGGCAAGACAGAGCTAGGAAGGGGTGACACCACAAACGGATCTGGAAACAAGGATAAGGAATTAATATTGTGACACTGCTGCATTGGCATCCTAAAGGGGTGATGGGTGAACAAGGCTTGGGGTGAGTTAGGATAGAGGCAGCAGAGTTTGAAGAAGCTGAAGATCTGGGAGGACAGAATGTGGGAGGGTAGTCTGAGAGAGGTTTAGGATGACCAAGTCTGGAGATCACAAAATCTCAACAGATCAATTTTGGCATTCCATCTATTTCCACAAGAGTACATGAATTAAAATGACTTCTCTTGATAGCTAGTTCAGAGCAGAAAAAACATGGAGCTTTGTATGAAGAAAATAAATCCCATACTCCAAAAAAATTCTATTTATACTGACTGAAGACCCAACCTCTTTTTTTAATGTAGGTGCAAAAGGATGTCAAATTATTACACTGATGAATGTGCAAACGATCTAATTTGCGAACGACACCTAAAGTAAACAGCTTTCCTTCGGCCTGATTTAAACCTATCCTCACTTGCTTTAAATGATGCAACCATGGCAACGGCCCTTTAAATCTGAGCATCTCCAACGGCAAATTCACCTTTTGTCATCTGCATTCGCAATGCTGCAGCCTTTAACGGCTTTTGCACCGATTTCAACAAAAAGCATCGCAGTTTGAAAAAAAAAGGACCAACCTTCTGTCTGATCTTGTGCAATCTCCCAGAGATTTATTTGGAAGGTTTCAATTTGACACTAAATCCAGTGCAAAGACAAGAATCCCTTCAAATGAAATTGACCTGAAACAGCAGGATGACACTGTCACTCGCCACTTGCTTTCCGATTAACGCCCTGAACGCGGTTTTAAACAAAAACAACAGCAAAAAAAAAGGCTGCTTGAAATTCTGCAATTTTTTTTTCCTCCACTAATTCTATTAGCGACCTTGGTACCGGAAGTGCAGAGCCTTCTACTGGGAGGAGGTGGGACTTCCGATGAAAGCAGGTGAAAGTGCCAGAAACTCACCTGGTGCTGCTCCCAAATCTGTAGAAGGTTGAGTTTGAGGGCCCCTTCTGGGGCAGCATGAGTGAGCCGGGAGGTCTGGGTTCAACCCTTCCCTGCTCCAGAGATGTGTAATAACATCTCTGAACAATTTAGTTTAAAAGTATCTGTGAAAGTTTGAGGTGGCACCTACTGGTGACCCACCCAACAGTGTTCCCTTTATAAAAGAGCACAACTAATAGACAATTTAATCAGAGCATAAAATTTATACATTGAGTATAAGATTAGTGCCAAAAGACCCCTACCTATAAGACTGTTTACTTTTGAGGAGAAAGTGAGGTCTGCAGATGCTGGAGATCAAAGTTGAAACTTTATTGCTGGAACAGCACAGCAATAAAGTTTCAACTGTTTACTTTTGACCACAATAACTTGTATGCTGAAATGCATTATCTGTTAGGATGGTGGAAATGTATGTTTAGAATTACAATTGCGCCCCTTAAATATGTCTAGACTATTCCCCGCAGTCACTCTCTGTGGTGACAAGTTCCACATTCTTGCCACTCTGCAAACAATTTCTACTGAAAGCCTAATGGATGTGTTACTGGAAAACTTCACAAATTGATGCAAGGACTCAGAAAATCTGGTTGATTGTCTATTTCATACGTATGCAGGGAGAGCCAGTCTTATTACTGTGAAATGTAAGTAACTCTGGTGTGTTACAGACACTTTTAAACTTTATGCCAACCATTACAACATACATATTATAATTTAAACTCTTCTCTGTCCAGATTCCTGATCTGCTGTTTACTCACAGTTTGTTTTTAACATTCACTCGTGGGATGTAGACATCTCTGGCTGGGCCAGCATTTATTGCCTGTCCCCAGTTGCCCTTGAGAAGGTGAGCTACCTTCTTGAACCACTGCAGTACATTTGGTGCAGGTACACCTACAATGTTGTTAGGGAGGAAGACCTGGGAGTTTGATCAAGCAGCATTAAAGATATAGCGATGTATTTCAAAGTCAGAATGGTATAAGACCTGGAGGAAACTTGCAAGTGGTGGTGCTCCCATATATTTGCTGCTTTTGTCCTTCTAGATGGAAGTAGTCATGGAAGGTGGTGTCTAAGGATGTTTGGTGAATGTCTTCAATGCTTCTTGTAGCTTATACACACTGCTGCTACTGAGCATTTGTGGCGGATGTTGTGCCATTCAAGTGAGCTGCTTAGACCTGGATGGTGTCAAGCTTCTTGAGATTTGTTGGGGGTGCATTCATCCGGGTTAAAGGGGAATAACCCATGATACTCCTGACTTATACCTTACTGATAGCGGACAGGCTTTTGCAAGTCAGGAGCCCAAGCTTATGACCCGCTGTTGTAGCCATTACACTTACATTGGCTTGTCCAGTTCAGGTTCTCATCAATAGTAACCCTCGGGATGTTGATAGTGCAGCATTCAGCAGTAGCGACACTATTGATTGTCAAGGAGTGATGGCTAGGTTGTCTATTATTGGAGACAGCCATTGCCTGGCATTAGTGTAGCGTGAATGTTACTTTCCATTTTCAGCCTAAATCTGGATATTGTCCAGAGCTTGTTATATTTGGATGTAGTCTGCTTCTGTATCTGAGAAGTTGCAAATGGTGCTGAACATTGTGCAATTGTCTTTGAATATCCCCACTTCTGCTTTTATGATGGAGGGCAGGTCTTTGATGAAGCAGCTGAAAATGTTTGGGCTGAGGACACCACCCTGAGGAATCTCTGCAGGAACTGAGATGACTGATCTATAACAATCACAATCATCTTCCTTTGTGCCAGGTTTCACTCCAACCAGTGGAGAATTTTCCCCCGATTCCCATTGAATTCAGTTTTGTTAAGGCTCTTTGATGCCACACTTGGTCAACTGTGGCCTTGATATCAAGAGCCATCAGTGTCACATCATATCTGGAATTCAGCTCCTTTGTCCATGTTTGAAGCAAAATTACAATGAAATCAGGAGCTTAGTGGCATAATCCAAACTGTGGGCATCTGCGGGCAGGTGCTGCTTTATTGGTGATACCTTCCATCACTGCACCAATGATCGAGAGTAGACTGGTGGGGCGATAATTGGCCAGGTTGGATTTGTAATGCTTTTTGTATACAGGGCCTACCTGGGCAATTTTCCACATTATCAGGTAGATGCCGGTGTTGTTGCTTTACTTGAACAGCTTGGCTATGGGCGCAGCAGGTACTGCAGCACAAGTCCACAGTGATGAGAATTGGGACAAATGGGACTTTTTCTGGTTGGGAAGAAGCAACTAGCCGGGTACCATATGGTTTGGTCCTTGGCTCCCCTGAACACACGCACCAGCCGGTTTCGAAACAGTTTCTACCCTACTGTTGTTAAAATACTGAATACACTCACAAACTCTTAAAATTTGCCTGTACTTGTATTTTTGTTTTTGCCGCTGCTACCTATTATTTACTTATCGATGCTACTTAACTATGTGATCTGCCTGTATTGCTCGCAAGACAAAGCTTTGCCTCGGTACATGTGACATTTGCAGCCTACATGAATGACTTGGATGCAGTGATAAAAGGTACTACAGCTAAATTTGCAGATGACAGTATAGTAGGTGGGAAATTAAGTTGCAATGAAAAAGTAAACTCTTTACAAATGGGTACAGATGAGTTGGGTGACTAGACTAAAATTTAGATTTTTAGATCCCCTACAGTATGGAAACAAGCTTTTCGGCCCAACAAGTCCAGACTGACCCTCCAGAGAGTAACCCACCCAGACCCATTCCTGTAATCTATATTTACCCCTGACTGATGCACCTAACACTCTGGGCAATTTAGTGTGGCCAATTCACCTGGCCTGCATATCTTTGGACTGTGGAGGAAACCAGTTCACCCGGGGGAAACCCACGCAGACACAGGGAGCATGTGCAAACTCCACATAGACAGTCGCCTGAGGCAGGAATATGAACCCAGATCCCTGGCACTGTGAGGCAGCAGTGCTAACCACTGAGCCACTGTGCCACCCCTTGGTAGATGGCGTTTAACCATTTTGGTTGGAGGAATAGAAAGACAACTTATTATCTGAATGGAGGGAAACGCAAGTGATCTTCTGAGCAAAGGGACCTGGGTGTCCTCATGTGAATTGCAGAAAGTGGTATGCAAGTACAGGAGGTAATAAGGAAGCTAATTGGAATT
This sequence comes from Chiloscyllium plagiosum, assembly GCF_037043375.1. Taxonomy (NCBI): domain Eukaryota; kingdom Metazoa; phylum Chordata; class Chondrichthyes; order Orectolobiformes; family Hemiscylliidae; genus Chiloscyllium; species Chiloscyllium plagiosum. The sequence goes on along the minus strand of NW_028270144.1, from coordinate 18,271,812 downwards.
TTGGCGTTTACTACCAAAGGAATGGTGTATAGAAGTGGGGAAATGGTACTACAGCAAGTACGACTACACCTGGAGTATTGCATGTAGTTTTGGTCCTCTTACTTGAGGAGGGGTGACGTGGCATTGGAGGCAGTTCAGAGGATATTCAATTGCTTGATTCCAGAGATAGGAGGGGGGTTTTGTCTTATGAAGAAAGAGAGAGCAGTTTAGGCCGATACTCTCTCGATTTTAGAGGATTGTGATGAGACCTAATTGAGATTTATAGGATGTTAAAGGGATTGACAAAGTTGATGGATAGAGGATGCTTCCTCTTGTGGGGAAATGTAGAATGAAAGATGATAGTTTTAGACTAAGAGGTAGCAGATTTAAAATATAGGTGAAGTGGAATTACTTCTTTCAAAAGGTCGTGATTCTATGGAATTCATTATGTCTGGTGGATGCTGGGACACTAAGTAAATTTCAGGTGGAGATAGACAGTTATCTAATTATTTCATTAATTAAATGATTGTTTAATTAAATAATGGAATGATGGGTTATGGAGAGCAGACACGAAAGTGGAGTTGAAGCCATGATGTGATTAGCCATGATCATATCAAATGGCGGAGTGGGACTGCGGGGCTGAAATACTTATTCCTGCTCCTACTTCTTATGCTCTCCACAATGTTCCGAGGGTCCGTATGCTTTCAAGTGCAATTTCTTCCAATCATTCCTTGATATGATATGGAGTTAAATGAGTTAAAGTGGAGACTGGCATCTATGATTCTGGGATGTTTTGAACAAGCATTGTCTGTTCTTTTTGATCTAAAGCAGACTCTAACTTGTCAATACTGCAGCTTTTACACTCCTGGTCTCTCTCTCTCTCTCGGTACATTTGCGTTTAAAATATGACTGAAAATTTAACTTTTAACCAATTCAATCTCTTCAAATTTATGATATTGATAGCCTTTGGATTTGGACTTCCTCATAACTCAGAACATTATTTCTATATCAGCCCTACCAAAACTTTCTTCAATTTGAAAGGACTTCACCCATTAGCCTTTTCTGTTTTACACCAATTCAATCATTAATTCAATTCAATACAGCACAGAAACAGGCTCTCCAGCCCACCAAGCCAGAGCCATTTCCTAATTCTTATTTAAACCTGCAACTAATTGTTCATGCGTGGTTTCTATCCCTCTGATAGCTTCCTGTTCATGTGTCTATCAAGGTATACCTTAAACTCCCTAAATCAGATTCAAAAAACATTTTCAAACCAGGAATTTGGGGAAATAACTTGTGGCTGAAATTTTGGCAGGGCTTTGGGAAAAGATCAAGTGGAGTAGAATTAATTAGATAGCACTTTCAAAGGTACACCACAAGCACAGTGGACCAAAAGCCTTCTTCCATGTTGGACCACTCTGTGGTTCTGTTGTGGCTCTGCCTTCCATAGAAACATAAAAAAATCAAAGCAGGAGTAGGCCATTCATCCTTTCAAGCCTAGCCCGCCAATCAACATGATCATGGATGACCATCCAACTCAGTCCAACTCAGTTCCACTCTCGCTGGTGCCCAATGTTACGTAAGCGTCCTGAAGTTGTCATTTGCCAAAGCTCTTAAATGCATTACTTGCACCATGTGTTTTGTATACAGGATCATCAGAACTCAGGAGTTAGGTGGATGTGAAAAGAAGCTCCTTTACAGGTCTCACCCATACACTCATGAAAAATCTGTTAATGAGACCCATTTTAATGATCTTCAAAGCGGTTAATCTGTTGAAAAAAATCATTTTTGTTTTGCCATATCCAAAGTACTTAATCTTTTAATGGTCTCTCTTTAATCAGTCAATCAAACTTTGATTTTGAAACTTAGTCAAATGTTCAAAATGACACACTTACAGCTTTTGGGAAATTTCAACAAAGAACTCTCTGCAGTCATGAATTAGGTGATCATTCAACTTCTAACGCACTCACCAGATCGCCTGTCAGTCATCACAGTCCTGCTGACAATGGTGTTTTTGTATCTCAATGACAGCTTCAGCCTTATTTTTTTCCAAGTTTGAAGAGTGAGCGATTGAAAATAACTTCAGATCACGACATTTAAACAGACCTTATCTTCCTTCAAGAACATTCACATAAATGTATGACATCCAAAACCACAGGTTAGGGCCCCTTGAATAACCAAATGGGGTCTGTTTGACTTCAGCACAAAATTCAAATGACGTTACTGAGGCTGGATTTCACCATCTATGAGTCACATCCTACCTGTCCTTACCCACATTTGAAATTGAATCCAAGACAACAATGGGGAGGTACTTCTGAATTTTTTGATGTTTTACACCATATGGTGTGGGAGGATGGTGGTAAGAGCAGTTTGATGGGGTGCCATCATGGCTGGGGAGGTGGTGCAGTCTTGTATTCTATCCCACTGCGGAGAAGACCTTGATGAAGAACTGGAGGGTGACATGAAGTTTAGTTCACTGGTGAATTCTTGCAATTAGACAACAATAATTGAAAGGCATCAGGCAACACTGAGATCATGTAAGGTCACAAGTGACAAAGAAAGTGCTTTCTGTTTGGTTCCTGGACATAAAGCCAGACAGGTGAAGATCATTCAGCCCTTCAAACCTGTTCAATGTGATCATTTGTGATTTGTATCTTAACTTCATTTATCCATCTTGGTTCTAAAATCCCTCATCCTTTTGCTCAAGAAAAATATGTCAACCTCAGTTATTTTGGGGGAGGTGGCTCTAAATTTCTAATCCTCTTGACATGAAGAAGTGTTTCCTTCTCCTGAATGATTTCAATCTAATTTTAAGATTCTGTTTCTCCTTTTGGACTACCTCCATCAGACAAGAACATTATCTACCTCATCAAATCTTTTTTATTGTTACAAACCTCTAAATTGGATTACCTCTTAGTCCTCTCTCTTCAAGGCAATACAAATATAGTCTATGAGCTCTTGTGGTGCAGTGGTAGCATGTGTAACTCTTGACCAGGAGATCAAGGTTCACAATCCCTAATTGCATTGTACCTGCACCAAATAGACAACAGTAATTCGAGAAGGCAGCTTACCATCACCTTCTCAAGGGCAACTGGGACAGGCAACAAATGCTGACCTACCCAGGAACCTCCATATCCTATGAGTGAATTAAAAAAACACTGTAGATAAACAATGGATTAAAACCTGGGCAGGGAAGTGTTGGAATAATAATATGCATGTTGTAATGTTTAGAAGTGTTTGTAACACATCAGAGTTATTTACACTTCACAGTGATAAGGCTGGCTCTTCCGGCATACATGTGAAATAAACAATCACCAACCAACCTGATTTTCTGAGTTCTTGTATCAATTTGTCAAGTTGTCTGTTAACAAATCCATTAGGTATTTCAAGAGAAACTGTATGCAGAATGGTAAGAATGTGGAACTTGTCACCACAGACAGTGACCACGAGGAATAGTCTAAACACATTTAAGGGATGCAATTGTCTTGAAAAGGAGCTGACCTTGACTGAGTGTTGCAGACTAGCCCATTCCAAGGTTCAGGACTACATGCTGAGGGACTATGAAAGGTTAGGGCAGCTGCTGCCAAGGCGCAGTGGGGAATGACCATCTTTTAAGGTCTTTCTGCCAGCAGTAAATGGTGGTCTGTTCAGGTACTGACACCCACACCCCACCCCTCAAATATATGTAAATATGGTCTTGTACAAGTAAGAAATGCCTTTGGAATGTTGTTGGAAAGAATCAAACTCCAATGTTTGTTTCTCCATATGCCAATGAACAGAACCAAACTGCTTTAGTGACCATGTATGTATGTAGAGTTAAGTTTATAAATAAAGTATATTTTCCTGATTTAAAAAAAATGGTGATGGGCCTTTGGGATTCTGAAGATTCTTATTTGTTTTTGATTTGGAGACGCCAGTGTTGGACTGGGGTATACAAAGTTAAAAATCACACAACACCAGGTTATAGTCCAACAGGTTTATTTGGAACCACTAGCTTTCAGAACACTGCTCCTTCATCAGGTGGTTGTGGAGTCTTATAATCTAATACTCCACAACCACCTGATGAAGGAGCAGCGCTCCAGAAGTTAGTACTCCCAAATAAACCTGTAGGACTATAACCTGGTGTTGTGTGATTTTTAACTATATTTATTTTTGCAGATGGTCATTTTGTGTGTAGGGTTGGGAGGGAGGGGTGGAGAATTTCAAGCAGGTCTTCTCAAACAGGTCTTCTCAAAAGTGGGCATCAGGCCATGGTTGCAACATAACAATAATAGTGCTTTATATTTTCAAAGATTAATACAGAAGCTGAAAATACCAACATTTTCCATAGACAAGTTGTAAACAAAAGGGAGACTTTTTTTCCAGAGTTTTAACAAATTCTGTAGTTGCTGACTGTAAGCTACGAACCATCTGGCTGGACAAGTGTTTCTAATTACCTTCCCTACATCTCTGGAATTTGGTTCTGACATTCCGCTGTGCTCACTTCCACACGGCCAACACTAATCATATACACTTGCATGTGTAGAGCAATAAGCCAATAAAGATTTAAGGCAGACTTGACTTGTCTGAAGTCAGCTTCAGCTTTGTCGCCTGTCTCTAATATAGAGTATCCGAGAAGCCAGCAGGCATTATAAGTTTAATTTTGTCACCTTCAGTCTAAACATGCACGCAGACGTTCTGGTAAATTATATGGTTTTGCTCAACACTGTGTTTGTGTCTCAAAGCTTCTTGCAGTCTACGGGGTGAGTACAGCAGTCCTGGAGTGTTTTGTAATCTGTTGTTATGGAGATCTGCTAAACTATTGTTTGATAGGATTGCAACAATGAGGGAAAAAAAATCAGCTGCTGTGTAATGTCAACTCTCCATGTAACAGAATTACAAAAAAAAGTATATACTTGCCTGCAAAAATAAAAACGACGCTAGTCCAACTTTCTTAAAGACAATTGTGAATTAATACTAGTAACCATAATTATGAAGGAATATAATCCTTAAGATTACCTGCTTGTGTGCCATCCAGATTGGCTATTTCCAATTTAAATCTGATGTAAACCAGGGTGAATTTTGACAAACTAATTGTAGTTCAGCAAAGAGAAGATGAAACTGTCTTAAAGAAAATGTATCTGCTATCAAACAAGTATCGAAGCTATCTTCTCGTTTAGTTATCCATTGTTACAGATAGTTCATAGAGACAAGAAACTTTACTAGATCCAGGGGATCTTATTGCCATAGCAATCAGCCATTTGATAGTTAGAATTCTTACTTAACCTTCAATTTTGGAATAAGTTATCCAATATGTATTTAAAGCAAAGACTATAATTTCTGTTCACCTGTTTTAGAAGTTTCAAGATTCTGAATACCATTTGGAATTAAGTAATCAGTTTTTAAAAAATATGAAAATACTTACGTGATGCAGAATATTTTAATGCTTAAGGCTACTTGATGTTATTACTGGTCAGTGTATAAAAGTTCCCCTATTTATTCAAAATGTTAAGGATTAGAGTGAATAAATCCTTCATGTGACTTTTGATGCATTCACAGCAAATAAATCAAATCAAAGAGAGAAAACATAACACATGAAGACAGCAAAACACGTCCGACATTAATATGCAATGGCAGCATAATTTACTGTGTGATAATTTATTACTAGTGATAAAATAGACCATTGCATTGTAAAATAAGTAAATTAATTACACCCCAGTAATAGAAAGTCAACTGGATGACCTTCACTAATGAGTCTTCTCCAGTGTTTAACTTTCAGTATCTGGGTGCTGTTGCCAAGGCTGGCATTTATTATGGAAAAGCGCAGGATTCCTGAAGAAGGGCTTATGCCCGAAACATCGATTCTCCTTCTCCTTTGATGCTTGCTGACCTGCTGCACTTTTCCAGCAACACATTTTTCAGCTCTGATCTCCAGCAGCTGCAGTCCTCACTTTCTCCTGGCATTTATTATGCATATCTTTGTCATCACTTGGTTAGAAGGTCATGGGATCAGAGACTTGAGCACAAATATCCATGTTGAACCTTCCAATGCAGTACAGAAAAAATGCACAGTCGGAGGTGCTATCTTTGGGATAAGGCAATGAGTCAAGGTACCATCAGCCACCTGAGATGGACACGTGATTCCATGGAAGCAGTCGGAAGAATGATAATATTCTTGCTTTGGAATGGTTATAGTACCAGCATCAGCACTCTGATGGAAACTGTTCTTTCAGACATTAGGTTTTCAATGAGGCCGATGTGACTAGCTTATGTATGAAGAAAAAGTATCCCGATTGAAAGCTTAATCAGAGATTTCCCTTCTCATATCTCAACACGATCATGTAGAGAAGTGGGGTATGTGTCAGGCTGTACTTTTCACAAATTCCAAGATGAATTTCACTCACATAATACCAACATAATATTATTAAAATAATTTCAAGCAGGGACAATATTTATCCTAAGAGTAATTGATTTTCACCTCATTGCTATAAAAAACAGAATAATGCATTCAAAGTTTAGCTATGCTAAATATAAAGAAGTAACACTCAACTTTTAATAAATCCTCTTGGACAGCTAACTGGCTAGCTGTCATTGATTGTGTACTTGATTGTCTGCAATACTAAATCTGTGAAAGTATGGCACATATACTAAAATCTGTGTGATAAATGTGATGACATCTCTAACATTACATGCTATAATGCTTATCCAGTGTTTTGAGTCCTTATTTAGAAGTGCACCTATCAAACTCTGCTGGGGATATCAGTCAGTCAGCCAGCTAGCTGACTTGTTCTTGAAATCTGGATCATACAGTTTCAGTGTGTGGCTATGCTAATCACTCTCAGCCAGACATGCATTCAGCTGCAAGAGGGACTGTCTATTGGTGCTACCTGAAGGGCCAGCCATCCAACTTGCAGATGTGTTTGACTTCATGGGATAACTGTGGATTGTGTTTCCAGGTCTTATGGTGATATGGTGCATTCAGACAAGGAAGGCAGAGAATTTTGTGACCCGCTCATGCTAAATGTGTCAACAATAACGAGGCTACATTAACAGTGTCTCTGAGTCTGTAAGCTAACTGAGAAAGGAAGCACAGGCTGCAGAGAGAAGTTGATCTGTTCAGAGGATGAAAGGAGGGCAGGAGAACTCTACAATAGGGATTTTCAGGGAGCATTTCTCATATACTGACCTTGTCCAAGAATTGTACCAGAGGCTAGGAATGCCACAGGGAGTAACTCACCTCCCAACTCCCCATAGCCTGTCCACCATCTACAAGGAACAGGTCAGGAATGTGATGGAATACTCCCCACTTGCCCGGGTGGGGTGCAGCTCCAACAACACTCAAGAAGCCTGACACCATCCAGGAAAAAGCAGCCTGTTTGATCCACAAGCAACAACTCCCTCCACCACTGATGTTCAGTAGCAGCAGTGTGTACCATCTACATGACTTCAGAAATTCAACGTCTAACTTGACTGTTGATCAATGGAAGTAAATTACATCATTCTGGTGCTTTAATTAATTATTGTGAAGTTATCGTCTTTGGAACCCAACACAAACGTTGCTCATAACTACCAGCTCCATGCCTCTGCTGACCACTGTCTGAGGTTGAACCAGACTGTTCAAAACCTGGGATTCCCACTTGATCCTGACTGAGGTTCCAATCCGCTGTCCACTCATCATTCAGATTGCCTACTTTCACCTCCATAATATCACCCTCCTCACTCCCATTCCAGTACATTTGCTCCTGAAACTCTCACCATGTCTATCTTACCTTGAAACTAAAGTACTCCAAGACAGTTTCCTGGTTGGCTTCCAATCTTTTAAGTTCTGTGCTGCATTCGAACTTGTCTAAGTTTCATTCACCTATCACCCCTGTGCTCATGCACCATACTGGCTCCTAGTAGAGCAAATTCTTAATTTTAAGTGTTTACTATAGACATCACTCCACATCCTGTTTTCCCTTATCTCTGGAATCTGCTCCCCCCTCATCGAACTGGTCAATTACAGACACCCCAGTTCCTTTCCTTCACAGTTGAAGATGCGCCGTCAATTACCCGGGACAGATGCTCCAGAATTCTCTCCCTAAAAATCTCTGTACCTCTCCTAAATGAGAAGACCCTTTTTAAAACTTGACTCTTCGATCAAACCTTTGGTCAGCAGTCCTGATATCTCCTTATATGGCTCAATGTTTGGTAATACTTTGTTGAAGCTCTTTGAGATGCATTACTATGTTAATGGTGTTGTATAAAGGCAAGCTGTGTTAGGCATTTATACAGTGAAAGGTATGAGTAGTTAATAAAAATGTTAATTATTATGTTGAATTATTGAATAGAATCTTGCAACATAGAAAATTCATTTGACTTGTGAAAGCTTTTAAAAGTTATCCAATTCAGTTCCACATCTCAACCTCCCCCATAACTATGCATATTATTGTTCAAGTATGTCTAATTGCCTTTTGAATATTCAAATGAATCTAATCCTAAATTTAAAACCTTTTCAGATAATGCATTGCAGATCATAACAATTCTCTGTGAAGAAATTCAAAGCATGCTACCTAAGGATTGTTCTGGCTAATGTGGTTAATACTGTTGATGACAATAATCAAAAACGTTCATGCTCATGTTTACTAAATCATAATCTGCCTATTGCAAGGGGAAAGGAGACAAATACAAATGCAACGCAGCGTCAGCGTGTTAACCTACAAGTCCCAGGTTTTGAGCTATTGCAAGAAACGATCCCACAGTACTGGTTCAGCAAGGTGAACAGAAAAAAGTGGAAATATTTTTTATTTCTGTTGCACGTCCAAATGTCCCAAAACACTTAACAGCCAGTTGAGTACATTTAGCATTGTGGTCACTGTCGGTCATGTCAGAAGGTCAGACCTTTATGGTTTTGGGGTGAGTCAATGTCACTTTCAGTTTTCTGCATTACTCTTAGAATTTCAGGGTGAAAAAAGAAATTACCACAACAACATTTCCTCTTTTGACAAGCGTGGAATGAAAGCCAGTTACTGGAAGACCTCCAAACACAGATAAAGTGTTTCTCTACTCAGGGAGAGAACAGCAAAATGCTGTTGCAGGCTCCACAACCTGTCAAGATGTGTAGTTATACATATAATATAGTCATTTGCTCGACAATTTAGTTGGGAACTAATAAGCAGCTCAGGATAATATTCCTATATTACTGAAATAAGAATACAGTAAACTATTCTACCCATCAAACCTGCTCCTCCATTTAATATTGGATTTGTAAAGTAACTCCACTTACCCACCATAGGTCCATATAGCTTTATACAATTAAGAAACAAATCCATCAATCTCAGTTCTAAAATATTCAATTTACTCACAGACTCTAAAGCTGAGGATAAATATTTTTGCAACAATTAATACATGGTGCTTTTAATGAATCTGACATTTTAAAACAAATGTTATTGTTTTAAAATGTACTACGAATTGATTTATTACTCTGTGGTCTATTAATTACTATGAAAGATCTAAGCTTAAAGAGGAAATATGTAAGTTTACAAATCCACACATACAATTTCACTACATCTAATATTTTGAATATAAATCCAATGCATTTCCCTGCATTCACATTTACCACAAATGAATTGTTTCATAAGTTCTTTATTGCAAAAAATACATCTTCATAAATAGCATACTTTTCATGATTTCGTAATTGCAGAGTCATAGAGTCATACAGCATGGAAACAGACCCTTCAGTCCAACTCATCTACACTGCCCAGATATCCCAATATGACCTAGTCCCATTTGTCAGCATTTGGCCCATGTCTCCCTAGACACTTCCTATTCATACACCTAACCAAATACCTTTGAATTGTTGTAATGACACCCGCCTCCCCACTTCCTCTGGCAGCTTATTCCATCCACACACCAGCGTCTACATGAAAAGTTACCCCACAGGTCCTTTTTTTAAATCTTAACCCTCTCACCTTAAACTATGCCCTTTAGGTTTGGACTCTTCCACCCTAGGAAAAAGATCTTGTCTATTTAACCTATCCATGCACCTCATGATTTTATAAACCTCCATAAGGTCACCCCTCAGCCTCTGATGCTCCAGAAAAAAAAACTCAGCCTATTCAGTGTCTCCCTATAACTCAAACCCTCCAATCCTCGCAACATCCTTGTAAATCTTTTCTGCATCCTCTTAAGTTTAACAAGATCTGTCTGAAAGAAGGGCAACCAGAATTGTACACAGTATTCCAAAAGTAGCCTTACTAATGTCCTGTACAGCCACAACATGATATCCCAACTCTTATTTTCAATATCATGACCAATGAAGACAAGCATGCCAAATGCCTTCTTCACCACCCTGTCTACCTGTGACTCCACTTTCAAGAAACTATGCATCTGTACCCCTTGGTCTCTTTGTGTTTCAGTTGATAGAATGATATTGTCTGTAATGTGGAAGATGTGTTTTTTTTGTTTAACTTATTGATTATTTGGATTGTTGTGATGAAATTCAAGTATTATGAAGTATTTTCATGAGTTGATTTGTTCTAAAATTATGTTTCTATTCCCTCTTGCAATTTAAAGGCAGTCTGGTACTTGCGAGTTGTCATTGGAGTCATCAGTGAAACGTTGTAAATCTCATGATGGTTTGATCTGCAGTGGCAGAGGACAGTGCGACTGTGGTGTATGCATCTGCCTTGACAGTGAACCAGGAAAATACTATGGCTCTCAATGTGAGTGCCAGGACTGGCTCTGTGAAAGCTACGATGAGAAGATTTGTGGAGGTAAACTATTTATACTGCATCAGTGTCTGAAGTCAGGTGTACTGGGTAGTTGACCTCTCCAGAGTTGACTAGGAATGACAGATTACAGTCAGCTCATAGCAAACACAGAAGAAACATCATTGATCCATTAAAATAAATCATCTAGATTTAATTTTCTTTGATCACTTAAACAATTGTTTTAGGGAGGAGGGCGATCATGAGGGAAGAAATGTGAGGCAACCATTCACAGGATTGGGAGAGGTGGAGTTGTCGGAGAGCATGAGACATACCCAAACTGAGTTGGCAACCCTGCATTCTGCATGGATGTAGGTGGACCTAATAATATAACACATGGGCCACAAAGCGCTGGATGTGTTACATTTGGTCAGATTGTTTATGTGATGCATATCTCCAGCAGTGAAGTGATACCCCTTTTATACCTAGTGTCTGCAAAAGTTAGATACCAAAATATACAGGTTTCTAACAAATGAAGATAAATGAACTGTCAGGTATGATTTGGCTGATGTGCTAATATTTAAAATCAAATCTTTATGGTCCATACACTTTCCAGAATTTGTGTTTTTTTAATTATACCTCAATAGAAAATGAGAAAAGCTAAGTGTTGTAGGCTGAACATTTATATACAGATCCAGTGAAACTATCAGATCTAGATATACCTGGTAGTGTTTTATGAGCCAGTTGTACAATGAGGGGCATACTAATATTGATGATTGATATTGTGTATCTAGGTGTGTAATCAGATCTGATTGCTTACACTCTGAACAGTATAGGTCAGAGGTTTGATTTGGAATTTTGTTCGTTATAATTGTGGGCTGCTGGACTGGAGCATGAATACTACAGCTCACGTTGACTGTAGTTGGTGGGTTTTTACACTGAAGGGTTCTTGTGTTGAATGGGTCTAAAGAGGTTCATAACTGCCTTGTATTTTCTTAGCTCCAGTCAGTTTCTCCTGAATTCTTTATTAGATTTGTATTGACTATCTTGTACTTCTGGCCCCCATGTTTTGGGAAACATACTTTCTATTTACTGTTTTTGTAACCTTTGTGATCTGTTTTCAGTTAACCCTTAGTCTTTTTCTTTCTGAAGAAAATAGATTTTTTTAGAATCCCTATAGTCCGGAAACAGGCCTTTTGGCCCAACAAATCTACACTGATCCTCTGAAGAGTAACCCACCCAGACCTCCATTCTCCTAACCTACATTTACCCCTGACTAATTCACCTATCCTGCACATTACTGAACACTATGGGCAATTCACATCTTTGGACTGTGGGAGGAAACCAGACCACCCAAAGGAAACCCATGCACACACAGGAGAATGTGCAAATCCCACACAGACAGTCACCTAAGGCTGGAATCGAACCTGGGTCCCTGGCGCTGTGAGGCAGCAGTGCTAACCACTGAGCCACTGTACTGACTGTATTAGGTTGCGCAGCTCCCCCCACATTGTTATAACCTTTCATTTCCACCTATGTTTGTTGCGGATGGATCTGCACTCCAACTCAGAGGTGGACTGCATTTTCCAGTGCCTAAACCAGGGTTGTGCTGCTCCTCTCAATGAATGGGACTCCTTTCTCTCCAGCATTTGAATCATCAAGTACTGAGCCAAGCCTTTTCGGGATCATGTAGCTGGCTATGTTCCAAATGATCTCTATAATTGGTTTCCTGATTGGCTAAGTGCAGGAAGATGGCTAAATATGTCATAGTAAGGGTTCCTTTTGAACTCCCTTCTCCATCTCACAGTCCATGCAGTGATGACCTATAAGGAGAATGGAATTTATGGAATTTGTATGGTTGCAAAATAAGTGTTGAGAGTGTGGTGCTGGAAAAGTACAGCAGGTCAGGCAGCATTGAGGAGCAGGAGAATTGACATTTCGGGCAGAAGCTCTTCATCAGGAATGAGGCTTGTGGGTTAGGGCTGAGAGATAAATGGAAGGGGGTAGGGTTGGGGGGAGGTAGCTGGGAAAGCAATAGGTGGTTAAAGGTGAGGGAGAAGGCAGTGATGGACGGGTCTGGAGGCCGGTGCCGATTTGGAGGCTTGGGACTGGTATAATGTGGAGGGAGGGAAATGAGGAAGCTGTTGAAATCCACATTTAACCCGTGTGGTTGCAGTGTTCCAAGGCAGAATATGAGGCATTCCTCCTCCACGCGTCGGCGACAGTTTGGCGATGGAGGTGGCTCAGGACTTGCATGTCCTTGATGGAGTGGGAGAGGGAGTTGAAGTGTTCAGTCACGGGGCGGTGAGGTTGGTGGGTGCAGGTGTCTCAGAAATGGTTGCGAAATAAGTTGTAAGGTTTTGATTTGATCTTCCTACATGATATTTCTGGTTGTGAATCTAATTATACATTTGCTATTCACCCCCTTAACTGTTCTCCTCAGTTGTGTTCCCAGACTTCTATCGGTATTTTGTTCAGGTCAACAAAGTAAGAATTATGTAGAAAGTACACTCCACCTGTATAGGACTAAAGGAGACCAACCAACCCATTAAGCCTTTCCACTGTGCTCATGGCTGATCTGCATTTTAACTCCATCGTCCTGGCTTGTTCCTGTAACCCTTAATGCACTTAACCAACAAAAATCTATTAATCTGTTTGTAAAATTTTCAACTGACGCACTGGATTGATTCAGAGAAAACATTTCATCCACATTCACTCTGTCATGCTTTGTAAGAATTTACGAATTTCAATTAGGCCACCAGTCATTTATAGAAACATAGAAACAATACAGCACAGAACAGGCCCTTTGGCCCACGATGTTGTGCCGAACATTTGTCCTAGCTTAAGCACCTATCCATGTACTTATCCAATTGCCGCTTTAAGGTCACCAATGTTTCTGACTCTGCCATTGCCGTAGGCAGCGCATTCCATGCCCCCACCACTCTCTGGGTAAAGAACCCACCCCTGACATCTCCCCTATACCTTCCACCCTTCACCTTAAATTTATGTCCCCTTGTAACACTCTGTTGTACCCGGGGAAGAAGTCTCTGACTGTCTACTCTATCTATTCCCCTGATCATCTTATAAACCTCTATCAAGTCACCCCTCATCCTTCGCCATTCCAATGAGAAAAGGCCTAGCACTCTCAGCCTATCCTCCTACGACCTATTCTCCATTCCAGGCAACATCCTGGTAAATTTCCTCTGCACCCTCTCCAAAGCTTCCACATCTTTCCTAAAATGAGGCGACCAGAACTGCACACAGTACTCCAAATGTGGCCTTACCAAGGTCCTATACAGCTGCAACATCACCTCATGACTCTTGAATTCAATTCCTCTGCTAATGAATGCTAATACACCATAGGCCTTCTTACAAGCTCTATCCACCTGAGTGGCAACTTTCAAAGATCTATGAACATAGACCCCAAGATCCCTCTGCTCCTCCACCTTACTAAGGACCCTAACGCTAACCCTGTATTCCGCATTCTTATTTGTCCTTCCAAAATGGACAACCTCACACTTGACAGGGTTGAACTCCATCTGCCACTCCTCAGCCCAGCTCTGCATCATATTTAAGTCCCTTTGCAGCCGACAACAGCCCTCCTTACTATCCACAACTCCACCAATCTTCGTATCATCTGCAAATTTACTGACCCACCCTTCGATTCCCTCTTCCAAGCCATTAATAAAAATTACAAACAGCAGAGGACCCAGAACTGATCCCTGCAGAACTCCACTTGTAACTGGGCTCCAGGCTGAATATTTACCATCTACCACCACTCTCTGACTTCGACCGGTTAGCCAGTTCTCTATCCAACTGGCCAAACTTCCCACTATCCCATGCCTCCTGACTTTCCGCATAAGCCTACCATGGGGAACCTTATCAAATGCCTTACTAAAATCCATGTACACTACATCCACTGCTCTGCCCTCATCCACATGCTTGGTCACCTCCTCAAAGAAATCAATAAGACTTGTAAGGCAAGACCTACCCCTCACAAATCCGTGCTGGCTGTCCCTAATCAAGCAATGTCTTTCCAGATACTCATAAATCCTATCCCTCAGTGCCCTTTCCATTACTTTGCCTACCACCGAAGTAAGACTAACTGGCCTGTAATTCCTGGGGTTATCCCTATTCCCTTTTTTGAACAGGGGCACAACATTCGCCACTCTCCAGTCCCCTGGCACCACCCCCATTGACAGTGAAGACGAAAAGGTCATTGCCAACGGTTCTGCAATTCCCTCTCTTGCTTCCCACATAATCCTATGATATATCCCGTCAGGCCTGGGGGACTTGTCTATCCTCAAGTTTTTCAAAATGCCCAACACATCTTCCTCCCTAACAAGTATCTCCTCTAGCTTACCAGTCCGTTTCATACTCTCCTCTTCAACAATACGGTCCCTCTCATTTGTAAATACTGAAGAAAAGTATTCATTCAAGACCTCTCCTATCTCTTCCGACTCAATACACAGTCTCCCACTACTGTCCTTGATCGGACCTACCCTCGTTCTCGTCATTCTTATGTTTCTCACATACGCATAAAAGGCCTTGGGGTTATCCTTGATCCTACCCGCCAAAGATTTTTCATGCCCTCTCTTAGCTCTCCTAATCCATTTCTTCAGCTCCCTCCTGGCTATCCTGTATCCCTCCAACGCTCTGTCTGAACCTTATTTCAAGGTTCTTTGAAAGTCTAGAGAATATGGACCCAGTTTTCTCAATCACTCCTCAATGCTACCATCCCAGGTATTAATCTGGTGAACTTCCATGAACTCTGTAATTTTGGAGAGAATTCTAGATTTCTACTCCCCTTTATGCAAAGTGCTTTCTGGCATTACCTCTGAGGAGGCTGGCTGTGATTTTAAGATTCTCCTCCCTCTTAAACAGGGTCGCTCTATCTACCTCATCATCTCCTTTTTTTCATATTGAACACCATATTAATATCATCCTCAGATACTTACACTTAATGGAAATACAAATCCTTATCTATTTAAACAGTCCTCCCAATTTGCAGATGCAGTTGGAGAGTACAGGAGAGACTTTGAAGACAGTTAGCAATTGTTGAGGAACCTGAAAGAAGTGATTTATCGGAAAAGAGTTTTAGTCAGATTGGGTGTAGGAGCATTTGTATGCTCGGAACGCAAAGGTAATGCATGGCCCTCAAATGAGAGCAAGGATTCAGGAGAAATCTAGCCTTCTCTTTCTCAAGCTAGACTAAATTCAGCATCTACCTTTGGAGACTGATCTTGGATTATGATTTATTAAATATGTACAGTTGTCAGGAGGAACATTGGCAGGCCATTCAGCCCGGGGAGAAAGTGAGGTCTGCAGATGCTGGAGATCAAAGTTGAAACTTTATTGCTGGAACAGCACAGCAGGTCAGGCAGCATCCAGGGAACAGGAGATTCGACGTTTCGGGCACAGGCCCTTCTTCAGGGATGAGCAGAGAGTGTTCAGCAGGAGAAGATAAAAGGTAGGGAGGAGGGACTTGGAGGAGGGGCGTTGGAAATGTGATAGGTGGAAAGAGGTCAAGGTGAGGGTGATAGGTCGGAGTAGGATGGAGGCGGAGAGGTCAAGAAGAAGACTGCAGGTCAGGAAGGCGGTGCCGGGCTGGAGGGATTCGGCTGAGACAAGGTGGGGGGAGGGGGGATGAAGAAACTGGTGAAGTCCAAGTTCATCCCCTGTGGTTGGAGGGTTCCCAGTCGGAAGATAAGACGCTCCTCCTCCGACCGTCGCGTTGTTGTGGTTTGGCGGTGGATGAGTCCAATGACCTGCATATCCTCGGTGGAGTGGGAGGGGGAGTTGAAATGCTGTGCTTCAGGGTGGTTGGGTTGGTTCGTCCGGGTGGCCCAGAGGCCATTCAGCCCATCAGACCTGCTCTGCCATTGAATTAGATCAATGCCAACTTTCCTACATTACCTCCACATTCCTTAAAGTCATTAGTCTCTGGAGACCTATTAATTTGTGACTTGAACCTGCTCAATGATTGAATTTTAACAACTCTCAGATTTGGAGAACTGTGAACATTTGCCACCCTCTGAGTGAAGACATTCCATCTCATCTCCGTCTCAAATGGGACTTATACTGCAATTATGTCCCCTGATTTTAGACTCACCAGCCAGGAGAAATATCTTATCTCTATGTACCCTGCCACACCCTGTAAAATATTCTCATGTTTCAATGAGGTCAACCCTCATTCTGCTAAACTTTAGGCAACTCCAGTCTCCTCAATCTCCCTTCCTAAGCCAATCCCACCATCTGATGGATTAATCTAGTGAACCTCCCTTGCATTCTGATTATAGCAAGTTGATGACGTGACTAAAACAGTACACAACACTTAAGATGAGGGAACAGAAAGGCTTTTTCCTACTGCAGCAAGACATCTTTACTCCTATACTCAAATCCCCTTGTACATACCATTTATCTTCCAAATTGCTTGCTGCACCTGCACAACTTTGAGTCACTCATGAACAAGGACACCAATGTCTCTTTGCACACCTGTACTTCCCAACCTCTCACCCCCCTGTAAGAAATTTCCTGAATTTCTATTTCTTCAAACAAAATGAATAAGTTCATACTTATTAATTTATGTTCCATCTGCTATGTTCTAGCCCATTCACTTTGTCTGTCCAAGTCCTCTTGAAGCCCACTTACATCCTCCCCACAACATACATTTCCACCTAATTTGGTGTCATCAGCTAATTTGGAAATATTCCATTGATCCTCACATCTAAATCATTTATGTAGATTCTGACAAGTTGTTGACCCAGAACTAAGCCAAGCAGTATTGCATTAGTAACAACTTGACATTCTGAGAATGATCCATTTATCCCTTCTCTCTGCTTTGTATCTGTTAAATAATTCTCAACTACCCCCCTCCCCCCAATATATTAGCCCCAACCCTGTGGAGTCTAATTTTATTTACTAATCTCCAGTGGGTGACCTTATGAAAAATCCTCTATAAATTCAAATACACCACTGGGTCTCCTTTATCAATATTGCAAGTAACATCTTCAAACCCAAACTTCACATTTGTCAAATTGAATTCCCTTTTATAAATCCATGTTGACTCTCCACTTACCTTTACAAAACCCTTCATTGTTCAACCAAGAAATGCTATAAATAGTGGAAGTTCTTATCTCCTTACATTTTGTTAATTGTCTTCTCAGCAACGTTTATGGGAAATGGGCTAAAGGGATGTCACTATCAATTTGACGAACATACATCTGGATCTATTAATACTGTACTGAGTCATCATGGTTTCAAAAAAAAACACAATAAGACAATGTTTTTAAATTATATCCTACATGTATTTTGCCAGCTGTTTGTTGTATCAATCAACCATTAAGAACCCAGTAACCCTGAGATTATGGCTTTTACCCAACCCGACCACATAAATAATGATGGTAATCACTGCCTCCAAACAAAATTAAATGTCATTCCTAACTGTATATCTGGTAAATTACATGGTTCTCTCCTTATGTTATTTATCATTGTTTTAAAACTCTTAACTGTTTGAGAACTGAAGTAGTGTTTCTGCATTCTCAACTAATTTTAATACAAATTGAGAGATGATTAGAATATTGAAAGGATGAGGTTGAACTCCATTGAGCTGTGGTACAAGGTGATGACATTAGACATTGTCTTCAATAGAATCCCTACAGAGTGTATATAGGGCATTTGGACCATTGAGTCTGCACCAACCTTCCATACAGGATCCCATTCACCATATTCCCATAATCCTGCATTTCCCATGGCTAATCCACCTAGCCTACACCTCCCTGCACACCGTGGGGCAATTTAGCATGGTCAATCCAACCAAACTGCACGTCTGTGGGAGAAAACTGGAGAATTTGAGGGAAACCGACAAAGGGAGAAAATGCAAACTCCACACAGACAGTTGCCCAAGGTTGGAACTGAACCCAGGTTCCTGGCGCTGTGTGGTAGCAGTGCTATCCACTGTACCACTGTGTTGCCCAGAAAGTATTCCCCATTTAAAGTATGTTTTGGATCCCTATTATAACTTTAAGGACTTTGGCTCAAGAATAAAGAAAGAGAATGAAGAATGAGCCAGCTCAAACGTTACTCCCTCATGGAACCTTAGATGGTATTAAACAGAAAGAGGACATTCAGTCCTTTGTCCATTTTAAATGAGCTATACAATATCTTTCATTCCTTCTGCTCTTTCTCATTAACCTGCACTTTTTCCCCTCACATTTACTGTGTATCCAATAACCCTTTGAAAGTCATTATTGAACCTGTTTCCCTGCCTTTTCAGACAGCACATTCCCAATTAGCAGGATCATTTGACAAATGGCTGGCACTGCCCTTTGAAGTGACCTCAGGGCAGGTTTGGGTCCCATGCACAGGAATCAGAGCCATTTTTAGTGATGATACTGGAAGAGCAAAAATCTCAAGGAACAGCAATTGCTTCTGGAAATGGGACTTGCATTTCCTTTCAACATGCACCAAAAAGGCAAGAGGAAAGCATCTGATATTATTTTCCCTGGTCAGACTGTTTGTTAGTCATTGAAGTTGAAAGGAAGAAGCACCTATGAGAAACTGGAGATAAAAAGACAGGATCTCAAGATAGGGGGAAATGAGCAAAGGACCTGCTTTTAAGTTGTACGGTACTGTATTCCAGATTTCAACAACTTACTGTGTAAAGACAATTCTCCTCATTGTCCATTTAATGCTCTTGTCAATCACTTTAAATCTGTGTCCTCTGGTTACTGACCGTCCTTTCAGTGGAAACAATTTCTTCCTATTCACTTTATCAAAATGCTTCATAAGTTTAATGCTCTTCCATTAAATCTCCCTTAACCGTCTCTTTTCCAAGGAGAACAATCCCAGCTTCTCCTGTCCCTCCACATAACTGAAGTCCTACAACCCTCGCACCATTCTAGTGAATATCTTTTGCACTCTTTCCAAGTCCTAAGCATCCTTCATAAAATGTGAATCATTGCTTAATTTAAGGACAGTTTTGCAAATCTGCAATATTTCAAAAGCACATAGAAAGGGATTTACAGTAGGCAAATCTCAAAACTTATGATGAAAATAAAGTTAAACAAACAATAATGCAGACAAATGACAAATTTGTTAAAGGACAAATGTAGCAAACAGGAACTAGCTCCAAAACCATATTATAAGGATATAGGTTTGTTATTTTTAAAAAATCCTTGCCCATCAGTAAAGCTAGTGTGATTCTGCCTGATAATGTCATTGGGTACTCCAGGGCCAGATATAGTTATGGTACAGTTTCCAGACTTGCTGAGTTTTTCCAGCGCAGTTTATATTTCAGATCTCCAAGATCCACAGTATTTTGCTTTGATATCCCCTTGCTGAGATACTTGTATCATCAATAGCCACAGGTGGGGTGCCAGAAAATGAGAGGTTGGCTAACTATTTAAGAAAGGCGGTAGGTAAAAGCCAGGTTGAGCCTGGCATCGGTGGTGGGCAAATTGTTGGAGGGAATCCTGATGGATAGGATTTACATATATTTGGATAGGCAAAGTATGATTAGGGATAGTCAATGTGGCTTTGTCCGTGGGAAATCATGTCTCACTGACTTGATTTGAGTTTTTTGATGAAGTAACAGAGAAGGTTGATGAGGGCAGAGTGGTGGATGTGATATATATGGACTTCAGTCAGGCGTTGACATGGTTCCTCATTGATGACTGGTTAGCACTGTTAAGTCACATGGAATAAAGAGAATCTAGCCATTTGGATACAGAACTGGCTCGAAGATAGAAGACAGAGGGTGGTGGTGGAAGGTTGCTTTTCAGACTGGAGGCCTGTGACCAGTGGTGTGCCACAAGGATTGGTGCTCGGTCCACTGCTTTTTGTCATTTATATAAACGATTTGGATGTGAACATAGGCAACGTAGTTAGTAAGTTTGCAGATGACACCAAAATTGGAGGTGTAGTGGACAGCGCAAAAGGTTACGTCAGAGTACAACGGGATCTTGATCAGATCGGCCAATGGGCTGAGGAGTGGCAGTGGAATTTAATTAAGATAAATGTGATGTGCTGCATTTTGAAAAGGCAGATCAGTGCTGGACCTATATACTTAATGGTGATGTCCTGGGGAATGTTGCTGAACAAAGAGACCTTGGAGTGCGGGTTCATAGCTCCTTGAAAGTGGAGTCGCAGGTAGATAGAATAGTGAAGAAGGAATTTGGAATGCTTTCCTTTATTGGTCAGAGTATTGAGTACAGAGTTGGGAGGTCATGGTGAGGCCACGTTTGGAATATTGTGTGCATTTTGGTCTCCATCCTATCGGAAGGATGTTGTGAAACTTGAGAGGGTTCAGAAAAGATTGACAAGGTTGTCACCAGAGTTGGAGGATTTGAGCTATAGGGAGAGACTGAATTGGCTGGGGCTGTTTTCCTTGGAGCATTGAAGGCTAAAGGGTGACTTTATAGAGGTTTATATAATCATGAGGAGCATGGATAAGGTGAATAGCCAAGGTCTTTTCCATGGGGTGGGGGAGTTCAAAATTACAGGGCATTGGTTTAGGGTGAGAAGGGAAAGATTTAAAAAGGGCCTAAGGGACAACTTTTTCATGCAGAGGATGGTGCATGTATGAAATAAGTTGCCAAAGCAAGTGGTGGAGGCTGGTACAATTGCAACATTTAAAAAGCATTTGGATGGGTATAGAATAGGAAGGATTTAGAGGGATTTGGGCCAAGTGCTGGCATATGGGATTGGATTAATTTAGGATATTTGTTCAGCATGGATGGGTTGGACCGAAGGTTGCTGTACATCTCTATGACTCTTTGCCTCTATCTCACTGAAAAAATGGTCTGCATCATGATCTCATTGATGTTTGTGCAGTCCTGTTGCATGCAAGTTGACTGTTGTGTTTTCTACAATAGTTATTATACTTGAAATATACTTCAATTGTAAAGTGATGGAAATTTTGAGGTTGTGAAAGATGCTATAGAAATGAAAATGTTCTCTTTTTATTTGCCTCAGGCACTGTACTAAGAGAAGAATCGACACCTGGGGCACTCTGTGCTGTTTTGGGCACCACGCTTTAGAAAGGACACATTGTCTTTGGAAAGAGTGAATCTGAGATTCACAATAATGTTTCCAAACCTCCATGAATTAAATTATGAAGAAAGATTCCATGATTGATTGATTTATTGTGATTGATTGATTTATTGTTGTCATATGTCACAAGATACAGTGGAAAGTGTTGTTTTGTGTGATGTACAGGCAAAGTGTACCATACGTAGTACGTCAGGGTAGAAGACCAGAATGCAGAATACAGTGTAACAACCACAGAGAGGCTGCAAAGAGAGACAGAGAGATCAGATTTAATAATTGAGAGGTCCATTTTAATGTTTGTTAACAGCAGGAAAGAGGGTGTTCTTGAATCTAATCTTATGTGTACTCAAAGTTTTATATCTTCTGGCCAACGGAGAAGGATGGAAGAGAGCATAACCAAGTTGGAAAGGGTCTTTGGTTATGTTGGTTGCTTTCCTGAGGCAGCTGATGGTATAGATAGAGTCAGTGGATGGGAAGCTGGCTTGGGTGATGGACTAGGCTGATGAGAGACGTGACTAGCCTCGTGAAGCATTTCATTATTATGGAGATCAGAGCTCGGTTTATTGTTCCCCAGAATATGGAAGGTTAAGGAAGGACTTGATTATGATTTTTGTTTTGCATTTTGAAAGTCATTTATGGTGTTTAGAGATAGATATTTCCCCTAGCAGGGGAATCGAATATGAGGAACCTTAAAATCAGAGCCAGGCCATTCAAGAAAAAGGTTGGGAAGTATTTCATCTCATCAAAGAAATTGAGGCATAACAGTAACTGCAAAAGGCTTTCTAACTGCATATTTTCTGAAATTTGGTCTGTGTTGTTCCTTAATACATTGCCAAAATCAACAAGCTGAAAGGTACATCCAGATGTGTAGTTTTGGAAATGATGTATGAAGTCATATGTCTATGTTATTTTTGAATAGGAAAACACTTTTCAGAGTAGGAAAGAAATAGTTAGCATATCAACCTTTCTCCTTTTTCATGGCTGACATCAATAGTACCTCAATACTTGCAGAAAACAATGTTTGAACTGTGTAGCTATGTGTTGCTGACATAGTTGACTGGACTGGCATTTCCAGGAATTCAAGGTGAATTTTCAGGACTCTATTGAGAATAGTAGCTAGGAGAAAAATCACCATGGTCTCAAAAAAAACGTGTGATTCAAACCCTCCCCCATTTTCTTTGAATAAATTTGGCTTACTATTCAACAAAGTCCTGGCAAAGGAAAAAGGGGCACTCTGATTGGTTGTCAAGATTCAAACATTCAAGTTCCCAATTGGCTGGAGAGATGAAGTCACCTGTCAGGTGGCCAATGAGAGTGGGGCAGTTAGAGGTCAACTGATGAAACCTTTGTCTAGCCAGCATTGATAATTAAGAGTGTACCCAACCAAATAGTAATGATCTTCTCAGAAATGTTAATATCATTTGCTTAAAAGCTTTGACTTTGAGGACTTTCAGCAAATTGTAAATTTCAAAACTGAGATTGGCAGATTTCCTATTAGGTTACAGACCCAAAACAGATAAATGGAGTTAAGATACAGATCAGCCATGATCCAACTGAAAGGGAAATGCTCAAGTTTGCCTCCTCCTGTTTTTGGGTTCCTATTTATTACTAGTTGATGAGCTTAAGTGGAAACACTGAGGTGAGTTTGCCTCCAGCAGAATGTTTCATCTGATCTGGCAATGTGTTATCCTTTGTAGCACAAAAACTTAGCATGGACATCACGGTATTGAAGAACATAACAGATGATTATTACAGCGGACTATTAAACACAGATATTACCTTCCTTAATTATCTAAACATTGGGGCTGATATTAAGGCAATAGGTTACAAGAGCAAGAGGAGGCAATGGCCTAGTAGTATTATCACTGTCCAGAAAATGTTCTGTGGACCTGGGTTCAAATCCTGCCATGGTGGAATTTGAATTTAGCAAATATCTGGAATGAAGAGTTTAATGATGACGCTGAATCGATTGCTGGGGAAAAAAAAAACCAATTGTTTCACTAATGCCCTTCAGGAAAGGAAACTGCCATCCTTACCTGGTCTGGCCTACATGTGACTACAGACCCATGGCAGTATGGTTGACTCTTAAATACCTCTGGGTAATGAGGGATGGGCAATAAATGCTGCCTAACCAGCGATGCCCTCATCATGCTTCGGGTGATCTGAGGCAAGGTGGAGTATGAGCTCTTTATATGCTTAGATGCCGTGATAATGTCATAAGCATTTCATGAAACAGTGTTTACTGTCTCTCTCCACTTGTTTGATGTTGCTTTCCTTGATCAGGCACAAGGTGCTTGAGTATGAGGACCCTGTCCCATCCTCAGTGGGGATTATTGGGAACCCTTACAGAATCGGTGGCCTTCCGAGGGCACAGGGAGACCCATGCAGACTCCCTTCATTGATGTAATTAATCACTCATGACCTAGAATGGTGGAGCAGCCTTTAGGGCTGAATGGCCTACTCTTCCTCCTTTGTTCCTACGCGGCCATATTTTCCTGACACAAGCCTCTTTCTAGCCCTCTTCATCTCATTCTATCAAGGTATTCAATCTTTGAGATAGCAAATTCCATATTCTGACCACTTCCCTCGGTGAAGATGTTTCTGTTGAATTCTCTACCTGATTCATGGTGACGCTCTCTCTCTATGGCAAGTAACTTTGGATTCTCGTATCCTGTTAGCAGAAAGTGTTGAGCAGGACAAAAAGCAACAACAACTTGATTTATAAAGTGCCTTTAATGTACCAAAGCATCAAAAGCTGCTCCACATAAATAATCATCACATAAATAATCATCACATAAAATATGACACCTGACCCAAAACTTTAACTCTGACTTCTCTCCACAGATGCTGCGAGACCTGCTGAGCTTTTCCAATGACCTCTGTTTTTGTTTCTGATTTGCAGCATCTGCAGTTCTTTTGATTTTTAAGAATAAGGTGGTACTGGAGACAAACCAAATGGCTAGAATAACATGATAAAAATAAGAGCCACATCCCAAGGGTCTAACCAAAGTAACAAGTAATCCAAAACTGCACAAACGAATTAAGCTAGAGAGATCATAACAAGTCATCAACGTGATGGTGTTAAAACAGAACAGTAGGGAAGATTTTACAAACACAGAACAGTGTGGTGGGGTTATCTGCAGTGCCACATGAACTCAAGATCACAGTAGAGGTCGTCTTCTACTTGGTGATTCTGTGTTGTTATGTATCTCAAAGGTGCCTTGGAGGTCCCTGACCCAAAAATTGGAGACTGAATGTCCTTGACTGTTGAATTGTTCCCCAACTGGGAGGGAACCTCCCTACCTGGCAATTGTTGCGCAGTGTCCATTCATCCGTTGTTGTAGCGTTTGTGTGATCGCGCCAATATACCATGCCTTGGTGCATCCTTGCCTGCATCATATGAGACAGACAACATAGGCTGAGTCACATGAGTATCTGGCGTGTACATCGTGGATGGTATTCCCACGTGTGATGGTAGTTTCCATGTCGATGATCTACAATGTCTTGCAGAGGTTGCCATGGCAGCGTTGTATAATGTTGTGGTCGATGTTGTCCTGAAGGCTGGGTAGTTTGCTGCAAATGATGGCCTGTTTAAGGTTTGGCCGTTGTTTGAAGGTGAGAAATGTGGCCATAGGGATGATCTTGGCGAGATGTTCATTGTCAACAATGACATGTTCAAGGCTGCCAAGAACAAGGCATAGTTTCTCCACTTGACGATGAAGGGTACTCTATCAGTCGTATCCTGTGTCTGTCTTCTGAGGAGGTCATTACGGTTTTTCACAGTGGCATGTGGGAATTGGTGATCAAGGAGTTGAGCATCACAGATAAATGCGAGGTGCTGCATTTTGGGAAAGCAAATCTTAGCAGGACTTATACACTTAATGGTAAGGTCCTAGGGAGTGTTGCTGAACAAAGAGACCTTGGAGTGCAGGTTCATAGCTCCTTGAAAGTGGAGTTGCAGGTAGATAGGATAGTGAAGAAGGCGTTTGGTATGCTTTCCTTTATTGGTCAGAGTATTGAGTACAGGAGTTAGGAGATCATGTTGCGGCTGTACAGGACATTGGTTAGGCCACTATTGGAATATTGGGTGCAATTCTGGTCTCCTTCCTATCCGAAAGATGTTGTGAAACTTGAAAGGGTTCAGAAAAGATTTACAAGGATGTTGCCAGGGTTGGAGGATTTGAGCTATAGGGAGAGGCTGAACAGGTTAGAGCTGTTTTCCCTGGAGCGTCGGAGGCTGAGGGGTGACCTTATAGAGATTTACAAAATTATGAGGGGCATGGATAGGATAAATAGACAAAGTCTTTTCCCTGGGGTTGGGGAGTCCAGACCAGAGGGCATAGGTTTAGGGTGAGAGAGGAAGGATATAAAATAGACCTAAGGGGCAACCTTTTCACGCAGAGGGCGGTATGTGTATGGAATGAGCTGCCAGAGGATGTGGTAGAGGCTGGTACATTTGCAACATTTAAGAAGCATTTAGATGGGTATATGAATAGGAAGGGTTTGGAGGGATATGGGCCGGGCGCTGGCGGTTGGGATATCTGGTCGGCATGGACAGGTTGGACCGAAGGGTCTGTTTCCATGCTGTACATCTCTATGACTCTATGACTATGACATCCCTTTCTTATGAGGGCATCCTTCAAAATCTTTAGTTGTCTATTATGTTCCTTCTCATCTGAGCAGCTCCTGTGTATGTGCAGGGTTTGTCCATAGTGGATGGCGTCTTTATCATGTTTAGGCTGGAAGTGAGAGAGGTGCAGTATGGTGAGGTTACCCGTGGGCTTGCTGTAGAGTGAGGTACTGAGGTGTCCGTCCTTAATGGAGATGTGTGGGTCCAAGAATGAGACTGATTCTGAAGAATAGGGAACATCTCCGGGACACTCGCACCAATCAACCCCACCACCCTGTGGCCCAACATTTCAACTCCCCCTCCCACTCTGCCGAGGACATGCAGGTCCTGGGCCTCATCCACCGCCGCTCCCTCACCACCTGACGCCTGGAGGAAGAACACCTCATCTTCCACCTCGGAACACTTCAACCCCAGGGCATCAATGTGGATTTCACCAGTTTCCTCATTTCCCCTCCCCCCACTTTACCCCAGCTCCAGCCTTCCAGCTCAGCATCGCCTCATGACCTATCCTACTTCCTATCTTCCTTTCCACCTATCCACTCCACCCTCCTCTCAGACCTATCATCTTCATCCCCACCCCCCATTCACCCATTGTACTCTTTGCTACCTTCCCCCACCCTCCTCTCTGACCTATCACCTCCATCCCCACTCCCATTCACCTATTGTACTCTATGCTACTTTCTCCCCACCCCCACCCTCCTCTCATTTATCTCTCCACTCTGCAGGCACCCTGCCTCTATTCCTGATGAAGGACTTTTGCCCGAAACGTCGATTTTCCTGCTCCTCGGATGCTGCCTGACCTGCTCTGCTTTTCCAGCACCGCTCTAATCTAGACTCTGAAGAGTAGTTCATGATACGTCTGATGGTGGGATGAAACTTGTTGATATTGTTATGCAAACCCTCCACACAGTTCTGTATCTGTAAAATGTTCCTCACTGTCCTGTTTTAGCACCTTCACCTTGATAACATGTTATGATCTCTCTACCTTAATTAGTTTTTACAGTT
This sequence comes from Chiloscyllium plagiosum, assembly GCF_037043375.1. Taxonomy (NCBI): domain Eukaryota; kingdom Metazoa; phylum Chordata; class Chondrichthyes; order Orectolobiformes; family Hemiscylliidae; genus Chiloscyllium; species Chiloscyllium plagiosum. The sequence continues at coordinate 18,244,482 of NW_028270144.1, read as the reverse complement.
TTGCATTACTTATTACTTTGAATCATAGCTATCATATTATACCTGTCATTTGGTTTGTCTCCAGCACAACCCTATTTTTATTTTTTTTACAATTATCTCTGTGCCTCATTTAATCAGATTATAGATCATCCCTTCATTTACTACTCAGCTGTTGACACTTTACTCATGCACCATTTGTATGATCTTTGACCTCTCTGCCTATTGATCTCTCTGCCTGTGCTTGTATGCTTTCCTTCACTTCACCTGAAGAAGGGGCAGAGCTCCGAAAGCTTGTGATTTCAAATAAACCTATTGGACTGTAACCCGGTGTCATGTGACTTCTCACACAGATTTGCAGGTTAGTTGGATTGGCCATGGGAAACTGCCCATAGATTAGGTGGATTAGCCATGGGATATGCAGAGTTACAGGGACAGGATGGTGAGAGTTGGGTGGGTTTGGGTGGGATGCTCTTTTGGAGGGTAGGTGTGGACCCGATGAGCCAAATGGCCTCCTGCCACTCAAGTAGGGGTTCTATAAGTTGATGACTATCCAATTAGGAAAGGAATTGTATGCTAAATTATATCTCAGTGGGTAACGCTGCTGTCTCAGGGCTGGAAGGTTGTGCAGTCAAGTATCAATCCAGTGACTTGACAATGAAATCTGCTGACATTCCCATAGCATTATTGAGAGATTGCTGCACTGTTGGATAAGCAGGTTTTATTAAGAGCTGCTAAACTGCAGACTCCCAAATGTTTCCCAGGTGGACGTATTTGCAGTCATTTTTTTAAAAGACGGAGAGATGAATTTAGTGTCCTTTTCAGTCTTTATTTACCCTTCTACCAAGGTCACTGAAAACAATGACAATTATTCCTTGTGGGATCTTGCTATGTTTCCAACATTACTACAGACATTACACTCCTAAAGGTGATTCATTGGCTGTAATGTGGTTTGGAACATTCTGAGACTGTGAAAGGTGCAATTTCTTTCTCAATGTTTATGCTTGTATATCCAGAAAAAGCTATCAAAGTCCATATAAGCTTACTGGCAAAGATGATTAAGCACTCTATGGACCTGTTGTTGCTGGAGCAATGAAAACATGCCACGGAAAGCGATTGACAAAATGAATGATACAGGTTGTAAGGTTAGATCGATGCTCTGGTGCTTGGCTCAATTATTTTTTCCGACAGGCAGAGAGAAACATTTCATATATTTCCCCTCAAGGTAAGATCAAAGCAATCTACAGTATGCAGCAAGTATTGCAAGTGCTGTATGATAGGGACTGTCTTAAAAGCCAGCATAATCTTTATATTGGCGGTGCTTTTCTATGTCCAACTTGTATTTAAATTTGTAGCATTTATCTCACTTACTTTGCAAAATACATTTTTAGAGAAAGTCATAGAACTGCAGTCAAGTAAGGAACATTACCACAGTAAATCTAAATCTCCAGGGCTGGATGCGATGTCTCCCAGACACTTAAGAAAGGAAATTGCAGGGTCACTGATAATAATTTTCAATTCCTCTCTGGCCACAGGAGCCAAAGCTATTCAAGAAGGGAGCAAAGGAGAGGCCAGGAAACGACAGGCCAGTCAATCTATCTTCAGTGATGGGGAAATGATTGGAAATAATTCTGAGGGTCAGAATTCATCTACACTTGGAAAGGAGGGGATTAATCAAGGTCCATCAGCATGGTTTGGTTAAGGAGAGGTCATATCTGACCAACTTCATTGAATTTTTCGAAGAGGTGGCCATGTGTGTAGATGAGGGTGATGCATTTGATGTAGTCTACTTAGAATTTAGCAAGGCTTTTGATAAGGTATCACGTGGAACAAAAGTAAGTGCCCATGGGATCCATGGAAATTGAGCAAATTGAATCTGGAATTGGCTGAGTGACGGGAAGCAGAGGGTAATGGTTGAAGGGTGTTTCTGTGACTTTGTCCCATGGGGTTCTGCAGGGATCATTGCTGTTTGTGGTATATAAATGATTTAGACTTGGATGTAGGAGGGTTGATCAGTAAATTCATGGATGATGCAATAGCTGACTGAGTGGTAAATAGGGAGAAAGAATAGTCTTAGATTACAGGGGAATACAGATGGGCTGGTCGCTGGCAAATAGAATTCAATCAGATAAATATGAGATGACGCACTTGGGCAGGACAAACAAGGTAAAGCAATACATGATGAACAATAGAACCCTGGGAAGAACTGAGGATCAAAGGGACCTTGGTGTGCACGTTTACTGCTCCCTTTAGGTAGAAAAAGTGGTAAAGAAGGCATATGGGATACTTACCTTCATTAACCGAGGCACAGAGTTTCAGAGCAGGAACTGAATAAAAAGTAAGTTATGTCACAGCTAGAGTATTGTGTGCAGTTCTGGAATCCACATTACGAGAGAGATGTGTGAGTACTGGACAGAGTTCAGAGGAGATTTACCCAGATGTTGCCTGGGCTGGAGAATTTTAATTATGAGGAGAGATTGGACAGACTTGAATTGTTTTCAGTAGAGCGGGGGAGACTGAGTGGTCACAGTTGAGATGTATACATTATGTGGGACACAGACAGGAAGGAATGCTGTCCCTTGGAGGAGGGTTCAATGACAAAGAACATAGGAACAGGCTCTTCGATCCTCTAAGCCTGCGCCAACACATTTTGCCCTTCCATACTAAAATTGTCTTCATTGACAGGATCTATACCCCTCTATTCCCTTCCTATTCATGTATTTGTCCAGGTGCTTCTCGAATGCTGCTATTGGGTCTGCTTCCACCACCTCCTCTGGCAGCATGTTCCAGCATTCACCACCCTTTGTGTGAAAAACTTCCCTTGCACATCTCTTTTAAACTTCACCCCCTTGCACCTCTGTCCTCTAATAATTGACCCCTCCACCCTGGGGGAAAACCATCATACTTTCCACCAGGGATTAATTTAAGGTAAAGTGCATGACATTTAGAGGAGAAGTGAGGAAACGTGTTTTTCACCCAGAATATGGTGGGCATCTGGAATTCACTGCCCGAAAGGATGGTAGAGGCTGAAATCCTCCTAACATTTAAGAAATATTTAATTGTGCACTTGTGATGCTAAGGCTATGTGCTGGAAAAGGAGATTAAAATAGGTAGGTGATCGTTTTTGACTAGCATGGACTTTTCTGTGCCATAGACCTCCATGACACCATGACTCAAACACATCAGATACACTAAATATAGGAATTTTTTGGACTTTTAAAAATTCCTTGTGAGGTATTTTCTTTTTCTGTTACCCCTCCAACAAAAGCCGCATTAAGTTATAATTCCTTTGAAATATTCATTTTAGATTCTTTTACCTATTTTTAAAAATACACCTTCCTGTTGACATTTTTTTCCCTTGTGAATTATTTTCTTAAAACCCAAAAAGGGGCTAGAATTTACAAAAGTGGAGTTGAATAAACACTTGAAAACAAAAATTCTGCTGGCCTGCAGCAAAGGAAGGAGGAATAATCACATGACTTTTCCCATGCCAGCACAGGAATGATAGAGGTGCTAAGAGCTGCCTTCTGTGCTGTATCATTGAAACATAGGAGATAGAATCAGGAATTGGCCATTCAGCCGTTCGAGCCTGCTCTGTCATTCAGTATGAACATGGCTAATCATCCAATTCATCTCGGACTTTGTTCCCACTCTCTTTATACTCTTTGACCCCAAGCCTTAAGAACCATCATTCAATGTACAAACTTTCTCTCCATGGATACAGTCAGTCTAAGGTAGTGCCAGCAGGAAAGGTGGTTCCTTGTTAGCAGTATGGGATTGTCAAAACGTTACTCGTGTTCACCCAGTCCATAACATAAACAGGAGCTCTGGTTGCAATGCTAACATCACTCTTATTTTGAGGTGCCCAGGGTCAGTTCATTGGCATTTTCCGAATAATATCCCTCTATTCCATTTTGAAAAAAAACCAAGCAACTGTTCTTCGCTTTCTCATCACTTGGTTTTTAATTTATTAGTTTTTTGGCATATAAGCTTTGAGGGCAAGACTGCAAGTTATTGTCAATCCCAAAGTGCCCTGGAGAAAATGGCAGTGAGCCATCTTCTTGAACTGCTGAGTCCATCTGATGTCGGCCTACCCACAAGCGCTGTTGGACATGGAGATCCAGTATTTTGACTCAGTGCCAGTGAAGGAGCAGATAGTGTGATGTGGAGGATAACTTGTAGGCAGTGGTGTTCCCATGCGTCTGTTACTGACCTTACGATAGTAGTCATGAATTTGAGACAAGTCTTTGAATGGGCCTAATGTGTTTCTGCAGTGAATCACCACATAGGAATCTTGGAGAAAATCTACCCATTGAGCTACAGTGCTGTCTGACGTTTTCAATTTCTTTATTTTCGAACATGGAAAATGCTGGAGAAATTAAATAAGTCAGGCAGCATTTGTGATGAAAGAAACAGTTCACATATCGATAACACTATTTTTCAGAACTCTCGTCAGAATTGAATTATTGGATTATTGTCACATGTACTCAAAATGAAAAGTTTACAGTCGCTGCATTACAGCGCCATTGTAGGTACGTAGGTACAGACACCAGATCAAATTCTTAGGAAATAAAACAAAGTTGAAAAGTAATGAAATAAATAGGCTGGAATTGTAGGTCATGGGAATAAATTAGAAAAACAAAGAAGTGAGAAGTTCAGAATATCAGTCTTTTCGACTCAGTCCTTGCCAGGGCCTAGCCTCAAGGGAGATCACTACCACCACACTGTCACCTGTGCCAGACCCACCAACATAGGGGTCTCCCCACTTTAAACACCATCTCTTTGTTGCTGGGCCTAGTTCATTGACGCCACTGAACACACACTCACCCTGGAAACATGAGTCTCTGGCTCCCCCTGCCAGACCACGAGCCCCGCTTCGGCTGCAGATGTTGCCTGGCTGGCTCCGCCATCTTGATGAGTCCACTGCCACTGCCGTCACTGTCCCCAGTCACTGGAGGAGCTTTGCTGCTGCTGATGGTGGCCGGAAACACTGGGAGAACTTCTTCATCTGCCGCTGCCACAGGCCCCGGAACGCCGGGAGAACTTCTTCATCTGCTGCTGCCACGGGCCCGGAACGCCAGGAGAACATCCTCGTCTGCCGCTGCCATAGGCTCGGAATTCTGGGAGAACGTCTTCATCTGCTGCTGCCACAGGCGCGGAACGCCAGGAGAACGTCCTCATCTGCTGCTGCCACAGGCCCGGAACGCCAGGAGAACGTCCTCATCTGCTGCTGCCACAGGCCCGGAACGCCAGGAGAACGTCCTCGGCTGCTGCTGCCACAGGCCTGGAACACCGGGAGAACGTCCTCATCTGCCGCTGCCACTGGCCTGGAACGCCAGGAGAATGTCTTCATCTGCCTCTGCCAAGGGCTCGGAATGCCAGGAGAATGTCTTCATCGGCCTCTGCCACAGGCCTGGAACGCCGGGAGAACGTCCTCGGCTGCCGTCTCCTCCTATTGCCACAAGAAGTCACATTCTCCACTCCACAGACAGCCCACTCTCTGCTGCACCAGTGCTGCCACCAAATTGCCGCAGAAAAGAAGGAAAAGACAAAAAGTAAAAGGAAAATAAAGCGAAGAGAAAGAGCAAAAGTAAAACAAATAACGAAAGCAGATGGGAATGGATGGGACTTAGGCAAGAGCCTGTACATAGCCCTGTTACTCCATCGCCATCTTGAACAGGAAGGTGTGTTTATTTCAGATTTCCAGCATCCACAGGACTTCGGCTTTTATTCTGCATTTTCGAACCTTGTTTCCACTTTGTGCTCTCTTTTGGCAGGATATTTTGCATATTACCACTTTCTCTGTGAAAAGCTGGCACGAACTTGCTGAAATATATTTTGCCTGACAGTCAGCAGTGACAGAAATATGAGCAGAGCACAGCAGATACTGGAAATCTGAAGTAAAAAGAGAAAATGTGAAGAATACTCCACAGGCCTAGCAAGATTTGTGGAGAAAGAAATAGAGCTAAAATTTCAGGTTGATTAACCTTTCATTGGTACTGAGAAAAGTTCTAGATATAGTTAGTTTTAACCAAGTTGGTGTGGGGAGAAAAAACGAAGTTCTTGAAGATGAGATTTCTTTTATTATTCATTAATGGGCTGTAGGCCTCACTGGCTGAACTAGCATTTATTGCCCATCTGTAGTTGCCCTTGAGAAGGTGGTGGTTGGCTGTCTTTTTGAACCACTGCAGATCCATGGGTTGTTGGTCGACCCACAATGCCCTTAAGGAGCGAATTCCAGGATTTTAACCCAGCAACACTGAAGGAGCTGCAATATATTTCCTAGTCTGGATGGTGACTGTCTTTTGGGGGGTGGTGGGGGGGGGGGTGGAACTTGCAGATGCTGGTATTCCTATGTATCTGCCCCCCTTGTCCTTCAAGATGGTAGAGATTGGAAATTGCAGTCAGAGGAGCCTCAGTGAGTTACTGCAGTGCATTTTGTGGATAGTGCACAATGTTGATACTGACCATCAGCGGTGGAGGGAGTGGATGTTTGTGGATGCCAATCAAGTAGGCTGCTTTGTCCTGGATGGTGTTAAGCTTCTTGAATGTTGCACCCATCCAGGCAAGTGGGAAATTCTCCTTCATGCTTCTGACTTTGTCTTGTAGCTGATGGACAGGCTCTGGGGAGTCAGGAGTCGAGATACTTGCCGCAGTATTCAGAGCCTCTGACCTGCTCTTGCAGCCACTGTATTTATATGGTGAGTCCAGGTGAGTCTCTAACCAATGGTAACCCCCAGGATGTTGATAGTGAGGGACTCAGTGAAGGTAATGCCATTAAAGTCTAAATCAAAGCAAGAACAAAAGTGAAGGCAAGGTTAAGATTGAAACATGTAAAGAAAAGGAAACAAATGGGGCAAGAAGTTGTGATCTAAAGTTGTTGGACTGAGTGTTGAGTCTAGAAAGCAATGAGATGCCTAATTCAAAGATAGGGTGTGGCTCCTCCAGCTTGTGTTGAGCTTTGCTGAACCAGTGCAGAATCTGAAGACAGAGCGGTCAGTGTCAGAGCAAGATGAAGAATTATGAGATTGATTACATCATGCAATCACTAATGATAATCGTAAAATCATTCCTGGGATATGATGCTATTGTCAAAGCCAGCATTTATTGCCTGTTCATCACTGCCCTGATGTGAGTGCTTTACTAGACAATTTCAGAGGAACATTAAAAAACAACCATATTACCGTGGACCTGGAGTCACATATTGGTCCAAACAAAGCAACAGCAGCAGGTTTCTATCTCTAAAGAACGTTAGTGAATCAATTTGGGTGTTTTAAAGACATCCAGAAAGCTTCATAATCAATTTTACCAAGAAAAAAAGGAGTTACACTCTCATTTTTTTAAAACAATGTTCAAATTCTCTACTTTCTCCAGTGGGATGTGACTGTCATTTTCCAAGATGATTAGCCCAGTACTATGGAAACACGCTTCTCGTTTAACCAGAGATAAAAGGGCATCATTCTAAAATACATGGCTCCCCAGCCTTCAAAACCTGAAATTTACTTTAATTACAGTTGCTTTGGTGCCCAGAAACAGAGCACACATTGGAACTGAACAATACAAACGTTCATATTCCTCAAAACAATATGCAAATTCTAATTAAAAGGAAATTACATTTTACATTTTGGACTATAGTTTCAGGTTTGTGGATAAACTTAAACTTACAGAATTGCTGGACTAATCCTGCTGGAACAATAATGATTTTTTTTTGACTACACACACTCTTATGAATACATAATTTGTCCACAACTTCAAACGATAACAAGATACGCTAAGTTGTGAATTAGGCCATAAAATGTGGGAGCAGAAGTAGATAATTCAGCCAGCAAGTCATGGCTGATCCGATAATCCTCAAGTCCAATTTCCTGCCCTTTCCCCATAACCCCTGATTCCCTTACTGATTACATTCGGTTAATGTCAACCTTGAATACATTTAATAGTCCAGCTTCTACCTCTCTGTAGCAAATAATGCCACAAGTTCCTTGCCCTCTGACATAAGCAATTCCTCCTCATCTCTGTCTTACATTGGCAACCCCTTATTCTGAGAGGATGCCCTCTGGTCATAGAGTCATACAGCGCGGAAACAGACCCTGCGGTCCAACTAGTCCACCTCAACCATGTTCCCAAACTAAATTAGCCTCATTTGCCTGTATTTGGCCCATATCCCTCTAAACCTTTCCTGTTCATGTATTTGGCCAAATATCTTTTAAATGTTGTAACTGTATCTACATCCACCACTGTTGGCAGTTCATTCACCACATGAATCACTCTCTGTGTAAAAACTTTGTCCCTCATGTCCTTTTTAAAACTTCCTCCTTTCACCTTATAAATATGATCCTTGGCTTTGAACTCTCCCACCCTAGGGAAAAAACCCTTGATCTTCATCTTATCTGCCCCTCATGATTTTATAAAGCTCTAGAAGGTTGTCCCTGAACCTCCTATGCTCCAGTGAAAGAAGTCCCAACCTATTTTAAAACTCAAACCCTCCGTTCCAGGCAACATCCTGGTAAATCTTTTCTGAACTCTCTCCAATCTAATAATATCCTTCCTATAACAAGGTGACAAGATCCCAGAGTACTTAATGAAGTTGTCCTATAATCCTGGTAATCTTTCAATGTTCTATTAAGTCTGGAACAGTTCTCATTTATGGAAGGGTGGCTGACCTATCCTGGGATTTATTTTTAAAATAGGAAGTGGAGAGAAAACAGAATTGCAGACTGGTTAGTCCAACTTTAGATGTAGGGAAAGCACAAAAGTTCTTCTCAAAAGACTTAATCATGTAATACTTGGAAAACAGTGACAGGATTGGACAGAGTCAGCTTGGATTTATGAAAGGAAAATCGTGCTTCACAAATCCATTGGAATTTTTGTCAGATTAATGAGTAGCGTTGACAACGGGGAGTGATTGAATGATCTATAATTGGATTTTAAGAAGGCTTTTTGTAAGGTTGCACATTAGGAATTAGCATGATAAATTAAAGTGCATGCGATTGGAAGTAGTCAACATGGATGCAGAAAGAAAATATGGTCCTCGACTCTCCCACAAGGGGAAACAGCCTCTCTACAAAGAACCCATTAAGAATCTTGTATGTTTCAATAAGGTCGCTTCTCACTCTTCTAAATCCAATGAGTACAGTCCTAACATACTCAACCTCTGCTCATGAGAAAATCCCTCCATACATGGCACCAACTTTCTCTGGCCTGCCTGTACTGCCAGTATGTTTTCCTTAGATAAGGGGACCAAAGCTTTTCAAAGAATCCTAGGTATGGTCTAACAGTGGTTTGTATGGTTTTAGTAAGATTCGCCTATTTTGTACTCCATTCCCTTTGAAATAAAGGTCAAAATTCCATTTGCCTGTCAAATGTGTATGCTAGATGTTTGAGATTTATGCAACAGGACCCCAAAATCCCTTTGTGCAGCAGCTTGTTTCATTTTAAAATTTTCAGCTCCTCTAGGGTGGCATAGTGGCTCAGTGGTTAGTACTGCAGCCTCACAGTGCCAGCGACCTGGGTTCGATCTGAGCCTCAGATGACTGTGTGGAGTTTGCACTTTCTCCCCATTTCTGCATGGGTTTCCTCCCACAATCCAAAAGTGTGTAGGTCAGGTGAATTGCCCATAGTGTTAGGTGCATTAGTCAGAGGGAAATGGGTCTGGGTGGGTTACTCTTCGGAGGGTCATTGTGGACTTGTTGGGCCGTAGGGCCTGTTTCCACACTGTAGGAATCTATTCTTCTTGCCAAAGTGCCATCCATCTCCAGATATTTCTTGTATTCTTTCCCACTGTTTAGTTTACATAAAGGGCATCTCATTGTCTGGCAGTCTCCATTACTTTTAGGAATTTGTTGGAGATGTTTGGACATGTTATGATGCACCTCTGAAGCAGGTGGTATTTGAACCCAGGGCTTCTTGCTTATAGATATCGACACTAGCACTAGGTCGCAATGAACTTGCTGCGTTCACACATTAAATGTCCTTGGAACTGACTGCAGATAGTTTGGACCTGTAATTGTCTTTTAACAATGTGCCACGACTCACTAATTCAAAAAGGGAACATGCTAAACAGTGAAGTCACATTCTTGCTGGTTGTAAATTGTTTAAGATTTTGAAGCCATTAAATGCCTTCTTTGTTCCATTTTATTCTTCCTTTTCCTTTCTGTTTCTTCGTCCTTTTCCTTCTCTCTCTCAAACCATTTTTTACTTTCTTACTCTAATTAACCTGCTTTCCTTATGTCTTTCATTACTGAAGTCCCAGATGTCCTTTTGCCCTCACTACCCCGTTATTAGTTCACAATCCCAACTAGTGACAGGCAAAACATTTTGAGCTGAATAGTGTGGGGAAAGATACAGCTTAATTATGGCACATTGTGGGATGTCCCACTCCAGCAGGAAATTTAGCCTAATGTTTATAAAACAGCTTCCTGTTTCAAGTGGAAATCCTGTTACTGTTGTCACTCCAAGTGTTTAGTTATTAAAGTGAGATCCCTGAGTATCTGGATGAAAGATCCTAATTCATTAGCTGAAATGAAGAGAAGAGGCCTGATTGACACCAGTCCCATATTCTCCAGAGAGTCGGTGCTAGTGTAGTTTCCCTAAAGCCCAGGACAAATTAGATGTGACATCTTCAGCTGCCTTGATGAAATCACTGTAAGATAAATGGAAAACATAAATCACATTAGGATGCAAGTCAGCCTTTGATGGTATGTTGTCGCTGTTTTGATTTTTACTCTGCTTTCGTTTGATTTATAGATCTGTTCGCATCCTACTTTGAAACATCCTGATTTTCAGTAATATTTCATCCTTGCTTCATTTGTAACTGGTTGATTTCATTGCCTTGCCTGTAACACATATCATCCTTATTCGTGTTACAAACCCTATTTGTAAGCTTTTTTAAAAAAAAAACATCTATACTTAAGTTTATAATTCACATTTAAGTCAAATTTCTCTGCCATAATAGAATTCACTTGCATAACAGTACACAAAGTGATTTTTGAAAAAGATATGTAGTTGGTTGACTATGTGTCAAGCTTTTAATGAATGCATGGCCACGAGCTGCATATTACAGAGAGCCCCTTTCTGCTCGAAATAAACTTGTGCCATTGGGTAAACTGTGGTAGTCAACTTCAACGCTGTGGAGGTTGTAAATTAATTGTTATCTTCACACTGCCATGGCTCCACTTCCTATCAACATTTCAGTGAAATTTACTCCTGCATTTCTCAAAGGACTGTGAGGGCCTCTTACAAAACAGAAGGAGGCTTTTTGTCTATTATTCCTTAGCTGGCTCATGGAATACTTATGCCATTAGTCCCACTCTCCCATTCTTTCTTCATAGACATGCAAACTTTTCTCCTTGAAGGGAATTTATCAAATTCCGTTTTGAAAGTCCCAACTAAACCTACTTCCAGCAATGAACATTATTGTTTTAAGAGTGACGACTCTTTCAGAGGCTCAACATAGAGATGAGCCATGCCACTGGATTTCATCACATGATCACAGATACCAGTTCCCCTACATTAAAGCAGCCTGGATACAGAATTACAATGGTTCAGAAGGAGGTCAATCAGCCCATTGTGCATGCAGCAATGCTACGACCCAGTGCTGAACGCCTGCCTTTTCCCCCACGTCCCTGAACACTGTTACTATCCAATAAAAAATGCAATGCCCTCTTTACTGATTCACCCAATGACAGTGTAGATATTATTTCCACACCCCACCCTTCCTTCCCACCATTGGTGTCCATGCCTTCAACTGTTGAGCCTCTAAGACTCTGAAATTTATCCCCTAGACCTTCCCAGCTTTCTTTCTGGTACTCCTTAAAATGACTCCTTTGACCAAAGATTTGGGCATCTATCCTGACATCCTGGCAGCCCAATGTCAAATTCTACTTGAAAACAGTCCTGTGAAATGCTGGATATTGAACTGCTAAGAGTTCTGTGTGAGTTTACATTGTCACTGAATAAAACATTTTAAACAATCTAGTGCAAATTAAAGATGGAATTCTTGCCGCTGACCCTTTGGAATAAACAAATCCTGATGATTTACATATTTATGCTCAGATCAGAGCCTTGCTGTGCTTGTGAGATCACCACGCTAATAATACTTTCCGCAGTGTTTTGATTTATGAGGCTCTCAGTGTTTTTGTATTCCTGAGTGTTGATGATGGTGTACATCTGAACCTTTCTGCTGATTGTTCGAGTCCTGATGATATTGACACTGAGGAGCTGATGACTCAAGATCTTGGGTACATTCTTTGAATGAAAAAGAAATTGATGAAGGGAATTTTGAAAAAACTAACTGAGCTCTGGAGTAAACAGGGGGAAATGTTTTTTAAAAATTCAAAGGAAGAGGGCATGCTGGCCATCCAATTTACCCTGATACTTATGCTTCACATGAGTCCTTGATCAAAACCTATCTGCATGTCCTTCTCACCCTTTCTCCCCCGTACTGATCCAGCTTTCTGTTCAGTGTATGTATGCAATTTGCCTCAACCGTTCCTTATGGTAGAGAGTTCCACGTTGTAGGTAAAGATATTTTCTAGAATTCCCGATTAGATTTAAGAGTTACAATGTTTAATGATGAACTTTGCATTTGGACACCCCAACATCCTCTTTATGTATTCGCTATTCAGCACCTTCATACATCTTAAAAACCAATGATCAGGTCATGCCTTTGTTTATCTAGAGAAAAGCATCCAGCCATACCTTATAGTTATCCTCTCGGCTCGAGTATGTCCTTATAAATCTGATCATATTAACACATGCTATTGGAAGTCAAGCTCCATTATTCCCAGAGTCATCACAAAAGTCAAAATTTTAAAAAGTATACAAAGATCCCCAATTTATGCGACCGTGGTCCCAGCCTGATAGAAAGCACAGACCAGGTTTCTGTACTGAATGAAAGTCATTAATTATTACAAGTAATTACACTCTAACTTCAGGTAAACATTAGAGACAATTGGCACACAGTACTTAAATTAAAATTATAATGCCCTTAAAAATTTCCGTAGACAAAAGAGAGTGGATAAAATAGGTTATGGACAGAAGGGAAAAACTGGAAACACATTTCAGCTTTCTTTGTTTCTAGGTTCTGTGACTGAGATGATTTTTATGACATTTCTGCTGAGACAAAGCTGGTCCTTTTTTCTAAAAGCTGTTTCTTTTCTCAAGGATACTGTGTCCTTGGGTTTTTTCAGAGGGGTCATAAACAGCTCCTAGTTCCAATTAGACTGGTTTGGTACAGAGAATAAAGGGTATTGAGAGGCCTTTTTGTTTATATGTAAACAGGTGAGACTTCAGGCCAAAGTGGTCATGATTTAGAAGTGACCTGTATAAGAAAGGGGAGTGGTCAGATCTCTAGCTGTGTAGTTCAGTCCAGAACTTGTTAGGGGTTCAGCTGTGTGGAAACAGGTTGCAAAACTCTCGCTCTTCTTCTGCTCTGCCAACTTCAACTTGAAAGCATTTGTTCCATTTTTAACTGTTTCTTATGAGAGTTTGCTGAGTGGGACTGTTGTGTATATTTGGAACAGCATTATTAAGTCTAGTTTGGATAGACTAAGTTCTGTAGGGGTTCTGTATTCTGTTTTTTGTGTAATTTTGTGAATACATTTTTGTCTGTTTTTAAACCTGGTAGTCAACTTAGTTAACTTATTCCAGATAATTTTCAGTGTACACTCACCGAAACAAATTATAAAGTTATGGTCTGGACTGCCTACTTAAGAATGTTTTCAGTGGTTTGGCCTAGGACATAACAGATTGGGAGCTCTTTGTAGGATCTTAAACAATGAGTGCTAAGTGCTAGTATCTTTATTTCAGGTGTTGGTTGGGTAGACAAAGCTTGGGATATTAATGGCTCTTCCAGTCACCAAACGTTGTCTGGAAGTGGAAGTTTTGCAAAAAGTAAATAAGACGAAGCTGCAGGAATTAGCAGAGAAGCTGGGATTGGACCAGCCCGCTTCTGTGAGGAAAGGAGAGATAATTACAGCAGTAGCTCAGCATTTAAACTTGCTGGAGAAACCATCAGAATCTATAGAGATGGCAAGAATTCAAATGCAAATGAAGCAGCTTGAGTTAGAGACGAGAGATAAGGAAAGGGCAGCAGAAATGAAACAGTTTGAGTTACGATTAAAAGCAGAAGAGAGGGAAAAAAAGAGAACTTCAGAAACTGACTCCTAAAAAGGAAAGTCAGCTTAAAAGGCTGGAGATAAAGGCTGAAGGTGACCTTAGTGAGGAAGTAATGTGAATTCATGTGGAAGAGCAGAGAGTTAAACAACAAGGTTAGCAGCTGAAGTGGCTGATGATTATGAGCTGGTTCATAAATCACGGTTTGGCTTCCAGAATCAATTTCAGTCGATGAGAGATAGAAATAGGGGCAAAGAGAAATCCTCACGTGGAAAGGGAAAGGTAGATCTCAGTGAGGATCATAAGGATAACTTACCACAGGATAAAAAAGAAACCCTTGAGGGGGACAAAGAAGTCAAAAATCTCCGGTGCTTTCATTGTAATAAAGTGGACCACACAAAATCACAGTGTTGGTGGGCTAGGAGAAAGGTAGATGTAGGAAAATGGGACAAGCCTGGGAGTTTTGTTGGACGAGTATCAAAAAGCACAAGGGACGTTAGACAACTGCCTCAGAATGTACAAGATTATCATAGGTGGATTAAGGAGGAAGTGCCAGATCTGCTTAAAAAATATACATGCAAGGGTAAAGTTTATTCACATAGGCCAGGAGTAGCAGGTAAAGAGTTTACAATATTAAGGGACACAGGATCCTTTCAGTCTGTATTGCTAAAGGAACTATGCACTCCTGAGGGACTATTACTGGTAACAGGAATTCATGGTGAACCAAAAAATGCTCAATTATGTAAAGTGAGGCTAGAGAGTCCAGAGAAGAGTGGAGAATCTTTTGTAGGAGTACTGGACAAACTCTCAGCTCCAGGAATACAATTTGTTCTTGCAAATGATATAGCTGATTCACCGGTAGGCATGCTGCCTACTCTAGTTGAAAGGTCAGTGGTGACGCAGGCAACTGAAGAAATGAAGGATGGTTATCCAGGACTTTTCCCTGATAGTGTGGTCACAAGATCACAGAGGCACAAGCTGAAGCAGGAGAGTTCACAAGGCACAGGTAAGGAAGCTAACATAGCTTTATCTGAGACTTTTTTCTGATCCAATAAGTGGGACATAACAGGAGCAACTAGGTAAACATGCAAGTATCTTTAGCTCTGCTACGCTTGAATTACAGCAGAAAGATGAGAAGTTAAAACAGTTGTAGCAAAAGGCATACACAGAAGAGGAGATTGAATGCATCCCTATGTGTTATTACTTAACAAATGATGTCTTAATGAGGAAATGGAGACCATCACACATTCAAGCTGATGAGAAATGGGCAGAGATTCATCAAATTGTTTTACCAATAGGATATAGAAAGGAGGTGCTGCAAAATGGCACATGAACTACCACTTGGAAGACATTTAGGGGTGAGGAAAACACAGGCTAAAATACAAAGACATTTGTACTGGTCTGGACTACACAAGGATGTAGTTGAATTTTGCCACACATGTCACACAGGTCAACCAGTTGGCAAAACACAGGCAGTAATAAAACATGCACCTTTAATACTTATTATAGCATTTGAGGAATGTTTCTCAAGAGTCTTGATTGATTGTGTGGGTACCCTACCTCAAACAAAAAGTGCGAATAAGTATTTATTAACAATAATGAATGCGTCAACCAGAGGCAATCTCATTACACAACATCACAGCTAAAATGGTTGGAGAAGAATTGCTTGCATTTTTTTACTGATACGGTCTACCAACAGAGATCCAGTCAGATCAAGGATCAAACTTCACATCCAAACTATTCAAGGAGGTTATGGATAACTTGGGAATAAAGCAATTTAAATCTACTGTGAACCATCCAGAATCACAGTGAGCGCTAGAGAGTTGGCACCAAATACTAAAGACCATGTTAAGGATTTATGGTCAGGATTATCCAGAAGATTGGAATAAGAGAGTTCTGATTGTACTTTTTGCGATCAAAGATGCACCAAATGAATCGACCAAATTCAGTTCATTTGAATTAATTTTTGGGCATGAAGTAAGAGGACTGTTAAAACTGATTAAGGAGAAATGAATAAGTCAGAATTCAGAGACTAGCTATTTGGACTGTGTGTCAAATTTTAGAGAACGATTAATTGGAGTTGGAGAGTTGGCTAGATAGCATTTAAAAGTATTACAGCATACAATGAAACAAGAGGTTGATAAGAAATCAGAAATTAGCAATTTTGCAATTGGAGATAAGGTATTGGTGTTACTTCCAGTGACAGGTAAGCCTGTAAAAGCAAGGTTTAGTGGATCTTATCAAATCGAGAGGAAATTGATTGAGGTGAACTACTTGATAAGGACTCCAGAACAGGAAATAATCTCACAGAGTGTGTCATAAGAATATGCTCAAAAGGTATTTTGATAGGGAAGGAAAGCAAGAGGAGAAGGTGTTAATGATTACAGCACAGAAGGAAGAACAAAGTTCAGAGGATTCTGAATTGGACATTCCTCAAATCAAATTGGACAATGAGGAAGTTGTCAAAAATTGGGATAAATTATTGAGTTACCTTCCACAAGAAAATTAAAAAGACCTGAAAGAGTTATTACTATCACATGGGGAGATATCCAGAAATAAACTGGGAAGTACTAACCTAATAGTGCATGATGTAAAGATAGAAAATGGTGTTCCAATTCAGCAACATTCTTATAGGCATAACCCTCTAAAGTTGGCACAGGCTCAGAATGAGATAGAAGTTGAACGTTCATCAACAGAAATATTCAATGGTGGAGAAAGGAACTTTGAGCTTGGTGTTGACATTACAAGTGTTTATATTACCAGTAATGCATCTGAGACAATCGTATACACTGATCATAACATATTGACATGTGTGGAAAAATTTAAGAGCAAAATTGCCAGACAATTTAGATGGAGCTTGTTGTTGCAGCCACTCAGTTTGACAATTGTGCAGGTGGCAGAACACGAAACCATGATTGCTGATGCATTATCAAGACTCGAATGAGATATGGAAGTGTTTGGTGGTGGGTGTGCCACGGCCTGAATTCGCATGTGATTGTGCATGTTTGCATGTGTATAGTTAGTATAGTGTAAATGTGTGTTTTAGACTACTAATCAGTTTGTTTTTGAAGCATTTTAAAAATGAAGCCATAGAACATGGAAAAGTACAGCACAGAACAGGTCCTTTCGCTCACGATGTTGTGCCGAGATTTAATCCTAATGTAAAATATAGTAACAACCTACACATCCCTCAACTCACTGCTATCCATGTGCATCTTTTGGATTTGATGGTTCCTTTTTTTTTAACGGGGTGTGTGTGTCACAAAGCTGGTCCCTTTTTTTTGAAAGCTGTCCTTTTTCTCAAGGGTACTGTGTCCTTGGCTTTTTGTCAGAGGGGTCATAAAATGCTCCTGGCTCTGATTAGACCAGTTTGGTACAGAGATTAAAGACTATTCAGAGGCTTTTTTGTTTATATGTAAACAAATTAGACTTTAGGCCAAAGTGGTCATGTTTTAAAAGTGACCTGTATAATGGAAGGGGAGTGGTCAGCTCTCTAGCTGAGCAGTTCAGTCCAGAACTAATTTGGAATTCAGCTATGCAGAAACAGGTTGTGAAACTCTCTTTCTCCTTCTGCCCTTCTAACCTGTCAGCATTTGTTCCATTTTTAACCATTTCTTAAGGGAGTTTGCTTGTTGCGATTGTTGTGTGTATTTGGAACAGCATAATTAAGTCTAGTTTGGATAGACTGTGTTCTGTAGGGGTTCTTTATTCTGTTATTTGTGTTTCATTGTGTAATTTTGTGAATAAATTTTTGTTTGTTTTAAAACCTGGTAGTCAACCTCATTAACTTATTCCGGGCACTGTACACTTACTGAAACAAATTGCAAGGTAATGGTCAGGGCTGCCTGCTTAAGAATGTTTTGAGTGGTCTGGCCTAGGCCATAACACTGCTGACTAGCACATTTCTTAATTGTCTTTCTCCAGATGCTTCCACTGGCTGGTAAGAAATGCAAGGTTGATGCTTCCCTTATAACTTAACAGTTAGAAGTGACAGTTTGCAACAACTGTTGCATAAAACATAAACTGATTTTCTTCAGATCTGCATTGAGTTTTGACTGAAGAGAACAGACAGACTGCTTCTGAACAGGGGAAGAACTGAACACTTCTCCCTGTTTCCATATGTGATTTATTCCAAGTTCCAAACTGCTCAGTTATTTGAGAACCAATTGCACAGTTATTGGCAGGCAAGAAAGGTCTCTGTCATTGATACTTGGTCACTAGTCCATAGACCAACCAACCTCTTGTCGCCAGAGGAAGCGGCATCAATGCAATTCCTCAGCTCCAAATCATCTGGATCTCAAACTCCACTTACTGCTCTTCAAACAGTTGTCTTCAATGCTTGCCATGGGTATCAGGTTATTTGGTTTTCAAAACTTGCAGCCAATGTTTCAGACAGCAGCTTCAAAACAGCTCTTTCTCATTTCAGACAAAAATAAAACAAGTACAGTCCTGACAATCACTTCACTGTGAATTTTTTAAACAAACGTTGGAAATGATTGTGATTTTAGACTTGTGATTGACGTCACTTTGAATTGAATCACAAAGCCCTGAAGCTAGACAATCACAGTGCTTTGTGCAAACAAACCTTTGCAGTCACATTGTTATAAAGTCACTCTGCTTTCAAAGTTATATATAGACGAGGAGCTATGCAATTTCAACATCTGGTGGTCACTGTGGATGTGTGTACTCACTGACTAACCTAGTGATCATGCTGATTTCACTCTGCAGTCTATTATATAGAGTTTCACTGCTATGCAATCACAGAGTTCTGTGCTTTCAGGGTTATGTTGTTACCAAGCTATATCATGGACAGGCTAGGCCTTCATAGTATTTTGCAAAGTCGTCACTGCACTGTGTGATAGTACATATACAGTGTTGTCATGTGGTTCTGTGGTGCAATTAATTACCTCTCAGTTGTCATTTTTGTCTCTTTCTCTCATTTCTATTTTCAATATATTTAATTGAATTCTGAGAGTCACAAAACCTACATTACTTGGGGTCACAGTTTTGCAGTGACAAAAGTTAAGCAATAAGGATACTGCTATGACTCGTGCTTGTTGATGTCAGTGATATCTGAAAGCCTTTGACTTTAACTCACGTTGAAGTGCAGGCGTAAGAATTTTCTGAGATTTGTTGTCTGAAGTGAAACTATGATATGTGTTTGCATTTGCAGTCCTGGCAAAGAGTATTGCCTTTTCCTCCAGTTTAATATCAAGCTGTGGGATGATAAATGTGAGGAAAATTGCAGAAGTTCATAAACGAACAGAATGAGAAAAGGGTGAAGTAGAACATTTGGGGGATAAGAAAGCTATAGTGAGGTAAAGTATTTCCTCAGGAGGAATGTTTGCAGACTTCTCACTCTTAGTAATTCTCTGATTATTTTGGTTCATGATCAATGTTTAACATCACCCTGATTTCTATATTAATTGGAAGAAGGGAAGTTCGAGGGATCAAGATTAGATTAGATTAGATTAGATTGCCTACAGTGTGGAAACAGGCCCTTTCGGCCCAACAAGTCCACACCGACCCGCCGAAGAGCAACCCACTCAGACCCATTCCCCTACATTTACCCCTTCACCTAACACTATGGGCAATTTAGCATGGCCAATTCACTTAACCTGCACATTTTTGGACTGTGGGAGGAAACCGGAGCACCCGGAGGAAACCCACGCAGACACGGGGAGAATGAACAAACTCCACACAGACAGTTGCCTGAGGCGGGAATTGAACCCGGGTCTCTGGCGATCAAGTAGTAGCATTGGGAATAAGGAAGCATTTAAATAAAACTACAGAGTTCTACCAAGTCCTGGTCAGATTGACTGCCCCAGCCAGACTTTGGAATTAGAATTGCTGGCACCTATATGAATATTCCACTTTCATTTATACACAGCATGACTCCAAACTGGTGGAGAGATGGATTCACAAAACTTTATAGTCTTGCTCAGGCTCCTTGATGCCGCACTTGGTCAAATGCTGCCTTGATTTCACCATCAGTTACTCTCACTGACATCTTCGGTAGGTTTTTTTTTGTCCATGCTTGGACTAAGACTACAATGCAGTCTGGAGCTGAATGGGCAAGGTTGAACCCAAACCAAGCATGAGTGAGCAGGTTATAGGTAAATGTTGCTGGTAGCACTGTTGGTTACATCTTCTATCACTTTACTGATGATTGATAGTAGACTGCAGAGGTAATTGATCGGGTTGGATCGATCCCACATTCCATGGACAGGACCCACCTGGGCAGTTTTCCACATGGCTGGGGAGATGATAAGTTTTCAGCTGTATTGGAATAACTTTTCCAAGGGTGCAGTGAGTTGTGGAGCACAGATCTTAAGTCCTATTGCCGGAATGTTGTCAGGGCCCATAGTCTTTGCAGCATCCAGTGTCTTCAGCTGTTTCTTGATATGAAATGGGGTGAATCAAATTGGCTGACCACTTGGATCTCTGATGCTGGGAAGTCAGTAGGAGTCTGAGATGGATCATCCACTTGGCACTTCTGGATGAAGATGGTTGAAAATGCCGTAACTTTGTGCTTGCACTGAAATGCTGGCTCCCCCATCATTAAGGATGAGATTAATTGTGAAGCTTCATCATCCGATTAATTGTTTAATTCGGCACCACCGCTCATGGCCGATGTCACTTTTGATCATCTGTTGTAAATTCTCTTTTTCTGTGTGGTTGTCAGATTTCATTGGTAATCCCCGTGTACAAATGGCTCGGGACATGTTACTACATTAACAGTGCTCTATAAATGTATGTTGTGGGAAAGCATCCTCTGCCCACACAGTTAGTAACTCAATTGGAAAACAGTAAATTAAGTTACATGGTTGATTGCAAATATGAGAAAAGTTCAACATATCCTGGAGTCTTACAGCGTGGAAAAAGGTTATTTGGCTATTGTGCCAGTTCAGCTTTTTAGAAGACCCATCTAATAAGTGTCACATCTCTGCTGTTTCCCTGTAGCCCTAAATGCTTCTTCCCATCTTTATCTAGTTCCCTCTTGAAAGTTACTATTGAATCTGCTTCCCCTGTCCTCTTAGACAATGCATTGTGTCCCGCCAGCTATATATAACCAATTCTATTTTTCTAATGGAGTGATATAGCTATTGTTGTCTGTTGTCCTGTGTGGTTAATTAATTGCTTATTCTGCTTACAATCGTTATGGTGCAGAAGGTGGCCATTTGGCCCATCATGCCCGCACTAGTTCAATTTCCTAGTGCCCAATCTCCTGTCTTTTCCCAATATCCCTGTTCACTGTTTGTTGCTTTGTCACCGTAGTCTTACCAGACCATAGGGACTGCTCTCTCATTAGAGAGAGAAGCAACTGGTGGTGATTTAACCCGAGGGCCACCAGACCTCAGGCAAGGGAAGATGTTGAGAGTCCTTCATGGTAATCTCAAACCGGTGATGGGAATTGAACCCACGCTGTTGGCATCACACATCTGTAAACCAACCATCCAGCCAACTGAGCTAAACTGATTCCCCCCCCCCCCCCCCCACCACCACCGTTCACAATTTCTATCCAAATAGTTATCAAATGCCTTCATGAATGCTTGATGTGAACTTGCTTCCATCACATTTCCAGTCACTGCCTTCCAACCCTAAGTATTCACTATGTGATAAAGTCTTTCCCACATCACCCTTGCTTTGTTTGCACATCACTTTAAACCTATGCACTCTCGTATCTACTCTTAAGCCTTTGAAATCCTCCCTTCTTTTCTCCAAGGACAACCATCCCTTCAACTATCCTCATAACAGAAATTTCTCATCCCTGGAACTATACTTGTCAATCATTTCTGCATAAATGCATTTCTCCAATGCATTCACATCTTTCCTATAATGTCGCACCCACAACAGTACATAATACTCCAACTGAGGTCTAATCGGTATCTTGTAAGAATTCAACATCACCTCCCTGCCCTCGTACTCTATGCCTCATTAATAAAACTGCCATCCTGAATCTATATCCTCTCAATAATGGAGGGTGGGTGTGAAAATGGTTACTGGCAGTAGCGCAAGGCAATGGATAGTGAATCAATACTCATAGAAGAGTGTGTTGCAGGCCTGAGATCGTATAGTTACCAAACAGCCACATTGCAATCTTACTGGTTGATCACAATCTCAGAAATACTGGGGATAAAGTCATCTTGCACAAAATGTTGAGACTATAAATGGTTTTAAACATCTCTGTTCCAAGAAGCTTATAAACTTACTGAAAAATAAACTTACGTTCAAACAATTTTAATTGTAATAACAATGTCGGTCAGTGTGAGATGACACATTGCTGCAAGAACAAGAAAAACACTTAAGTGTTAGGAACTTGGAATGAAGTTGAAGAGCAAAAGAGTCACAGTTTCTCAAGTCATTAAAATCGTAATAAAGTTTCATAAGACAGCTCAAAAAAAAGCAAACAATGCACTGAAATTCTTTTCTGGTGAGAAAGAATTTAAAAAGAGAAGGTTATGTCAAATTTGTATAGAACCTTCGTAGGGCACACTTGGGACTATTCTCAATAGTTTTGACTTCATATTATAAAATTGATATACAGACTTTGGAAAATGTACAAGATAATGGATTTACAAGACTAACACGAGAATGGAAAGGTTGGTTATAATAGTCAGAAAATACGACTGTGGATCTTTTCTCTAAAAAAGAGAAGGCCGAAAGATAGCATGAGAGGTCCTTTACCCTCAACACCTTCACAATTTTTCACATTTCCATTTCTTGCGGGTGGCTGAAACTGGTGCCTTTAAACTTAACATAGTTAATAATCAATCCAACAGGAATTCAGGAGAAAGCACTTTACTCAGAAAGTGATGAGGATGTTAAAGTTACTCTGCAAATGCAAGTTGTTGTTATTGTTCTACTTGAGGAGAACACTAGAAGCTAGGGTTTTTTTTTCATACTGAATTAATGCTTACGTTTAATTTTTATTTGTTGATTTCTCATGATGAATTTGTTTTTTTGAAGTCAGCTACTTAATTGGATTTGATTCATAGATTCGTTTAAGATGCAGACAGGTATAAGGTGAAAAGCTGTTTTTTAAGAATGGTTTTGCCTATAAAATGCAAATTATAAACATAAAACATAAATATACTGACTGCTTGTGACATAGTGTAATTACACTGAAAGCTTGTCAAAAGCTTCAATTAACACAGACAGTGTTTCATTCTCGAGAAGTGAGTGATCTGTCACAGACATGCACAAAATAGATCCTCTGCAACTCATAAAAATCAGAATATCAGATTTTCCAGACTAACACATCTGCAATAGGAAGATAAAGAGCCAGAGATTGCTATCTGAGATATATTGCTGCATCGTAAGCTTCCTGAAAACAGATTTTATTCTGTCTGGCTCTCCACTGAAAATGTATTGAATGAAATAAAGTTCCTATACACAAAAATACAACAAAAAAGCCCATGAGATAACAGCAAAAATACACTGTGCAATCCATCAATCTTGCTCAGTCATTTAATACAATCAGGGCTTCACTTCCTCTTTGCCATGTGTTCCCCATATCCCTTGATTCCCCAAGACTGTCCACCTCTGCCTTAAATATATTTAACAATGGAGCCTTGACAGCTCCCTGAGGAAGTGAATACCAAAGTGAATAATCTAACGCTTCCTTACATTATGCTCTCATTTCTCTCGTATTTAACCTACCTATACCTCTTCGCCACTGCTGTGTATCATCTTAACAACTCACATTATCACACATCTTGGTATCATCAAAATTCTTTACTCTCTGTCTTTTTGTCTAAGTCATTGATATAGATTGTAAATAACTAAGGCCCTAATACTGTTCTTTGGAGCACTTCATTAGTAACATCCTAACAAGCTGAGATTGCCCACTTGTGCCTACTCTTTGCTTTCTGACCTTTTAAACAGTTCTCTATACGTACCTTAATATAACTCCAAATCCTTGATCCTTTATCGTGTCCATTTTACTTTTGTGTGGCACTATAGTGAATGCCTTTAAAAATTGATGTACACCATATCCATTGGTTTCCTTTCATATACCCTACCAGTTACAGACTCAAAAAATTCTAATTACTTTGTCAAACATGACCTTCTCTTTCATGAAACTGTGTTGACTTTGTCTAATCATTCTAATTTTCCTTTAAAACTTAGTGAATAATAGATTTCAGCACTTTCCTGATGTCAGGCTAACTGACCCACAGTTCCATGTTTTCACCTCTCCGTTCTTAATGAACAGCAGTGTCACATTTGCTAACTCTCAATCTGTTGGGACTGCTTCAGGATTTAGAAAATTTTAGAAAATAATCATCAGAGCATCTATTACTTCCACGGCTATTTCCTTCGGAAACCGAGAATACAAGCCATCAGGTCCAGGGAATTTGTTAGAGTTTAGCCCCTTGTGTTTCTTCAGTACTCCCTCTGGGCTGATACTAATTTCCTTAATTTATTCACCTTTTTCCACTTAGGTTACCCTCCATATCTGGTATGTAACTTGTGTCTTTTACTGTAAAGACAAATAAAAACATTTATTCAATATTTCTGCCTCATTTCCTATCTCGCCTCTAAAGCACCAATAGCATGTCAGTTATTCACTACCTTTTTAAATGCTTGTAAAAGCTCTTACAATCCTTTTTATGTTCCTGACAAATTTGGTCTAATAATATAATTATTCTTTTATTTAAGTCAATGTTTTGGTGGCCTTTGCTGGTTTCCTTAACATCCTTATTCATCATACTTGCCATTTTGTTTGGCAAACTTATAAACCTCTGAGAATCACAGAGTCATACAGCACAGAAACAGATCCTTCCATACAATTCTTTTGTACCACCCAGACATCGCAGTCTGACCTAGTCCCATTTGCCAGCATTTGGCCCATATCCCTCTAAACCCATCCAGATGCCTTTTAAATGTTGTAATTTTACCCACCTCCACCACTTCCCTCTGGCAGCTTATTCCATACACACACCACCCTCTGCATGAAAAAGTTATCCCTCAGGTCCTTTTTAAATTTTTCCTCTCTCACCTTAAACGTTGTCCTTTAGTTTTGAACTCCCCCACCCCAGGAAAAAGACTTAGGTTATCAATGCCCTCGTGATTTTATGAATCTTTATAAGGTCACCCCGCAGTCTCTGACACTCCAGGGAAAAAAGCCACAGCCTACTCAGCCTCTCCCTTGAACTCAAACCTTCAATCCTGACAACATCCTTGTAAATCTTTTCTGCATTCTCCCAAGATAAACATGGTCATTCATAAAGAAGGATGACCAGAAATGTATGCAGTATTCTGTATGCGGCCTAACCAATGTCCTGTACAACTGCAACATTAAATCCCAATTACTATACTCAACACACTGACCAATGAAGGCAAGTGTGCCAAATGCCTTCTTCACTACCCTGTCTGTCTGTGACTCCACTTTCAAGGAATTATGCACCTGCACCCCTCTTTGTTCAGCAACCCGCCCAGTGGTTTGCGTGTGGAATGAACTTCCTGAGGTTAGACTGGTTGGACTGAAGGGTCTGTTTCCATGCTGTATGACTCAATGACTGCATTCCTTTGACAATAACATCCAAATCATCTATATAAATGACATAAAGCAGTGGCCACAGCACTGATCCTTGCGGCACACCATTGGTCATAGGCTTCCAGACCAAAAAGCAACTCTCTCCCACCAACGTCTGTATCCTACTTCAAGCCAATTTTGTATTAAATTGGCTAGCTCCCTCTGGATCCCATGTGATCTAACCTTACTAACCAGTCTACCATGCGGATCTTTGTGGAACACTTTGCTGAAGTCCACATAGACAACGTCTATTGCTATGCCTTCATCAATCTTCTTTGCACCTTACAAAAAACTCAATCAAGTTAGTCACTTCCTGAGTAAACACCAGGTGGATCTTTCTTGTTGAATTCTGTATGTTTGTTGAACATTTTGAATTGTTTCTCTAAATATTTCTCACTGTTAATTTACAGCCATACCTTTTGGTCTATTTATTCAAGCAACCTTAGCCAGTTCTCCCTCTCAAACATATGTATTTGTCTTGGTTTAAATTGTTGTTCATTATTAGGACTTTAGTATGCCACTTAACATGGAACTCAATTATATTATGATCAGTATTGCCAGTCAACCTTTTGCTATGAGATTACGAATTCACCTTATCTCATTACACAAAACTCAACCTAAAATGGCTTCATCCAAAGCTGGTTTCATATTCTGCAAATATTCTGCAAATTTCTCTTCTTCTAGACAACCCTTTGCCAATTTGATTGATTACCTTAACTATAAGAAGATAAAAGGCCCCCCAATAATTACATTGTCTTTGTTACAAGCTCCAATTTTTCTTTATTTAATGCATAAGTCCAATGGTGAATCTATTGTTAAGGGACCCCCAAAACTACTCACAACTGTTTTCTGACCTGCTTTTTTGAATATCCACCCATTGTGATTCTACTTTATGATCTTCTGTACAAGATCATTCCTCATTAATGGTCTTATGTCATCCTTTACTTTGATTTTCTGTCCTTTTTGAAATAATGTGCACTCTGTGATATTTACTTCTCAAACCTTGTAAGCGTGTTTGTGTCATGGCAATGAGGTCAAAAGCCTTTGTTTCTACTTGTTTCAGTAGTTCCTCTCTTGCGGATACTTTGCACATTCAGATATAGTGCCTTTGCCTTTTTTTTGACTGTTGTGCCATGCCTGCACCTGAATCATAGACATCCAATTACTGCTAAACTCTCTATTCCTTCCTGTCCAACTCTATTAATACCTGAATAACAACTGTTTAGTTACCTAGACTTTTCTCTTTGCATTTCTAAATCTTCACACATACCCTAAACCTTGTCATCACCATCAGTTTAAAGGCTATTCCATAGTCCGGATTATATCAATCATAGCACGTTGGTCCCAGTGGAACGCTGTCAGTGCACAGATTTATGAGCGTCTGAGACCAGTTGAATTGGCGTCAGGAACTGAGGTAAATCGGGGCTTTGGGAACTGGGTCAACCATTCCTTTATTCCCTTCACAGTCAGTTCAGGTTACCTGAAGGTGCTGGGAATATGGTTCAGAGGGGCTGGGCATGTGCCAAAACTTGAGAGAAGGGGAGGATGAACATACCCAATGCCACCCTCATCCTGACAGCCACCTTTATGTGATGCTGCATGTGAGACTTCCAGTACGCAAACATCAAATGTCACTACGTACTGTGGCTCTATTGTCCCTGGTATTACAAAGAATGGATCTGGACTCATTGTTGCGAAACGCTCCAAGTGGTTGATCATTCTGTATCACTGTCCTCTGTGGAAAAATTTGTAAAGGAAGACACCTTTGACCACAAGTCCATCAGGTAGTGGTCAGTATGTAACATCCTTGAGAGCCTACAGGAAAAGCAAAGGCTGGATCCTGTCATGCGGTTTCCTGAGCAAACCATCAAAGTCATTTGGCAGAATGCCTCATCAGCAGAACATTCCAACAAGCACCAAAACTTAGCTTGGCTGGTGATGAGATCCTTCATGTACAGCTGATCTCTGTGTGCCATAGCACACTGCCCTTGGCAGGGTGCAGGGGAGTCGTGTGGGGGTGGTGTATTGTGGGAGGAGACTGTCACACATCTCCTTCTGGAATGTGCCTTTGCAAAAGAAGCGTGAGAGAGATGCATTGGTTTTTGTTGAAGTTCGTTTCAAGCAGCTCCGTTACACTGGGGCTCTATGATCTGTTCCCTGAGACGCATACCAAGACAAACATTGACTCTTCCTGGAGGACTATCAACTTCGTGAAAGATGCTTTTTGGTCTGTCCAAAACCTATTAGTCTTCCATGGCAAGGAATTGACCTTGACTGAGTGTTGCAGATTGGCACATTCCAAGATCCAGGACTACATGCTGAGGGACGCACTAAAGCGTGGGGTAGTTGCCGCCAAGGCGCAATGGGGAAAGACCATCGTCTAAGATCTCTTCTGTCAAAGTACAATCAGGGTCCATCCAGTTATCAGACCCTTTCATCACCTCAATGTATACAAATAGTGTCCTACGTAAGAAGGAAATGCCTTGGGTATTTTGCACCTACAGGGAATGTCAGATTCCAGTGTTTGGTTTCTTTTCTTGATACACAAATGCTATACAGAACTGCTTTAGTACCTCTGTATGTACCTAAAGATTTTTTAATGACTAAAGTATATTTTTCAATATATAAATGAACTCCTATTTTCCTGAGTATTGATGTCAATGCCTCATGAATTGAAACCAATTCTTCCCATATCACACTTCGAGCTCTGCATTTAATTCTCTAATCTGATTTTATGACAATTATCACTTGGCTCAGGCAACCTACCATAAATGATTAAGTACCTACTGCATGCTTCAAATTCTCTCAAAAGTACATCATTCCTGATACTACATATGTCTTTGGTTCCCCTGTGGACTGCAACATTGGATGCTCCCCCTCTCATGCCAACTTCATTTCCATCTACGAGGTGATGTAGTTAACTCGGCACTAGGCAGTCAACACAACCTCTGGATTCATGGTTATGGCTGTGGAGAAAATTGTCTGTCCCATAACTATTTTGTCCCCTGTTATTATGACATTGATTCTCATTTTCCCAATTCCATGAATGACATCTGCATCATGGTCAGTTTGCTCTTCTCCTCATGCACACAGGTAACAAGCATCACGTATCTTTTAGTCAACATCAACAGCCATTTTGGAAACCCCTTTTTAACTTCTGTCCCTGATCATTGACCAACTCTAAATTTGAGCTAACCTAAGGGATGTGACTGCTTTCTGGATCAAAGTATCTAGGTAACTCTCCACCTCCTTGATGCAGCACAATGTCTGTGACTCATGGGTTTAACCTTGATGACTCTAAAGTGATGTTGCTTAAGATGCCAGCACTTACTGCAGACTTGGCATTCTGGGATTTTGGTTCATCCTACGATTCCTCAAACAGCTATAATTAATGTTAGACTGGCAACCATCCTGATCATGTCTGTCTAGCCTTAATTATTTTATTAGTCAATTGTTAGTAAGTAATACAACCAGAAAAAAAGGAGTTTCCTAGCTTAGAGCGAAAAGAAAAAAACACATATTACCTACTGGAAGTTGAAAAAGGCACCAAAAGCATAACTTTATTTCCCATGCATTGAGTTTCCATTTATGTTGGATTCCCAACTTCGCCCGCATTCCTCGTCATATTCAATCCCCTTCTCACTGTGTGCTCCTTGTCTGTACCTGGTATGAGAGATATTGACCAGACTCACTCCAGAAAATTATCATAGAATCTCTACAGTGTGGAAACAGGCCATTCGGTCCATTGTGTCCACAAATTAGAGCTTGTCCATTTCAGTCTAAGTACACTTTTACCAGTGTGACGTGTTTAATGTCAAACAACCCCTTCAGTGTTGATAATTAACTTTTTTTAAACCTATTTTCCTGATCAAGCAGTTCAAAGATGTTATTACTCAGCCCTGGGGCAGATGGGACTTGAACCCACGTCCAATTATCTCAAAGATAAGGATACCACCACCCCACCACAAGAATTAGAATTAGATTTTACTGGAGTCTCATTACTTCAGCTGAGAATTGTTGAAGGTTTTAAAAAAGGAGACAACAAATTATTTGCTTTCTCATTTTTGCTGTGTCACCTTTCTCCGAATTCAATCCTTCTTGCATTCTCTTTTCCCTGATTTGGATCTGAATACATTCTCCCAACTACCTCCTCTGTTCCAGTTGTTCATGACTGAAGATTCTCCAAATGCTGAAGAGGGTAACTCTATTGTTTGCCCTGTTTACTCGGGTCCTAGTGACCAGTTCGCCTCACTGACACGCCTCAGCACACACTCTCAACAAATTGCAATATCAACATAAAAGTAACATCGTAAATGTACAAGGGTGTATTTAATGGCAAAAGCTGTTAGCTGGTCTGCTCCAGTAAAATTATTTCTAATACATTTTAGTAGTTTAACTGGGTGCTAGTTTTTATTTTCTATCTCCCTGTCTCAATGGCAATTTAAAGCACCATACAGTTTCAGAAAAAATAAACAGACAAGGGTATTGAGCAGACTAAGTTTGTTGGCCATAATAAATTCTGACCCAGTGAAATCTATTATACTGTCTTAGTGGTGCAAAACAATATTCAACTGCCTCATTTCTTGTGTAAACAATTGGAACTGCTATCATTAAATTGACTGACATTCACCTCAGCAAAAGGTTTACTGGTAGGGGCAACTCTGCCAAATATGGACAAATGCCAGTATATACAAACACAGAAAAGGAATCTCATGTAAATCAATAGTGTGCCTTGACTGTCATACTCGATACTCTCCAGGTACTGTGGCTATTTCCCAACCATAACAACTGCTGTTATTAAAAGTGCAAATATTGTGGTGGAATGTGACCCTTGCATATAGCAACAATTTTTATGCAATTACTTTTCCAATTCATTTTCTTACATTCCACCATCATTCCCCCCACCAAATCCATTATTCTAAGGTTAAAAACTTGTGCCGAATTGTGGTTGGACAACTCAATGGTCTTCAGAACCTGGATGTGGAGCCAGATGACTGGTGTATAGTTAGACAAAAAATTAGACAAAGATACTGGAGAAAAATATACTAATATAAAAAATACTAATAATATGAGAGAAAAAAAATCACAACTTCAGAACATCACCACAGACTTAACAGCCAATGAAGTGATTTGGGTATGAGATCATAGTTTTAAGGGAATGCCTTGTACATAGCAGGTCTGACAAACAACAATTTGATAATGATCTGAATTTTGCGATGATGAGGCATAAATATTGTCCAGCACATCAGGAAGAACTCAACTGTTCTTCTTTGAAATAATGGCCATTGGCACTTTACTGTTCACTGGAGAGGGCAGAAGATACTTAGGTTTATCATCTTAATTCACAAGGCCACATCCCCTCTAGTAATATAACACACCTTCAGTACTGCACTGGGAACATCAACCTTGAATTTCTGCTCAAGTCCTCATGTGGGAGTTGAACCCATAACCTTCTGACTCAAAGACAAAAGTGCAATCCACTGAGGTACCTGCAAACAATCTCAATTGGTTTTAGATGCACTTCCAGTTGTGATGCTGAGGTGATGCACTGTCTAACCATTTATGAATATTGCTACTGCAACTGCACACTATCAGACTTTAGCTCCAGAGACATGCATTTGTTTCACTTCCTGCAATCATCCTCTGATTCTTTGTGCGCAATGACACAAATGACCTATTGCATAAACATTACAACTTGCATGCTTCAGAAATCACAGTGCAATCTTCAGTTTATCACAGATGTGCTATGATCTTTCGAAAGTCAAGCTATTTTCTGACCATTACGTCTGATCCTTACGATTTCCATTCAGTAAGATTATAATTAAATTCCAACTTGTATCTATCATCACTATCCCTGTAATTAGATCTTGTGGCTTTAATGTGGACTGCAGTAGGAATTCTACTGGTGCAATTGATAGCATCTCTATATCTGGGCTAGAAGTTCTGGATTGGTGTCCCATTCCAGGCCTTGTTAGCCATAGAAAATACATTTGTAATGCACGTTGACTGTCAGTTTGAAATTGTTCCAGTTCACATGATAGCAAATAGGAATGTTTCCTGGTCAGCCAATTGCAGAAGGCAATGAGAAACCACAGCTGCACTTTACCCAGGAGTGTATACCAATCCAATGGAGATCCATGGCTCAATAATCAGAAATGAAGATATGAGATCAAGCAGACAGAATGTACTCAATTCTACCTGTGAAGCAGACCAACACATTCTGCAATTCCAGGGGGATGATAGTACCGACGTGGTAATATCATTGGGCTAGTAATCCACAGGACCAGATTAATGTTCTGGGTACATGGGTTTAATGCACACCATGGTAGCTGAGGGAATTTAAATTCAAATAATAAAATGTGAAAGCTTGTCTCGGTAATGGTTGCTGTGAAACAATTGTCAGTTGATGTAAAAATGTATCTAGTTCATTAACACCCTTTTGGGAAGGAAAGCTGCCCTCTTTACATGGTTTGGACTGCTCATGACTCAATGTGGTTGACTCATTACTGTCCTCTGCAATTGCCAAGCAGCCAATAAATTGAAGTGTAATTAGGGATTGGCAACTGTACCTAAGATGGCACCATACGTGGCAACTTGTAAACTTTTCATTGTATTAATTTGAGTACACATGACAATAAAGCTAATTTAATTCAAATGCTGCCCTTATCGGTAACACCCAATTCCCATGAAAGAATAAATAAAAATGTTGTAAAACTCTGTCTTCATTGAACAGCACATTATAAATTATAGAATGTTACAGCACTGAAGCAGGAACAAAATACTGTGGATGGTGGGAACTGAAAATCAAAGCAGAAAAGTGAAACAGTTAATGTTTCAGGTCGATGACAAGTTAGAGAAAGCAAAAACAAAGGCAGGAGAATGGGGGAGGAAAGGGAAAGAACAGCAGGGAAGGTCTGTGATAGTGTGAAAAGCAGGAGAGATCAAATGCCACCGTGGATGATGACACAGAACAAAATGGGATGGTGATGGCCAAATAAGGAAACATAAGATGGTCTAGAGAAGATGTAAATGTTTACTGCAAAATCACAGAGAGAAAGGAAAGAGGAGACATCTTTCATGGCCTGGGAAAATAGTGAAGAACTGTGGGTGCCCTCAGGGGTTCACCATTTGGATCAACCCACAACATACCTCCAGCTGTTCGCCCTCCTTTTCGGGAGGATTCAGCACTTTACCACTTGCTTCTCTTCCCTCGGCAGCACCAGCCGTGAGCAGACTGTGGCGGGAAATCACAAGAACGCCTTCACCTTAGTTTGACTTTGAAACAGGCCAGCTTGAAACCCTATGGAAAAAAAATCCCAAGCAATCCTGCGTTTTCATCATCTTTCCACTGTTGCCATGGTGATAGCTCCACTGGATCTTCCATGATCATGCACTTCTCTCTGCACAATTTGCAAATGTTACGGTCTATATGTTTAAACAATGAATACAAAGAAGTACATTGAAAAATTAGTCAGCGCAACGAATTCTAACACAGTTGGAAATCCACCTTGGCTTTTAATTGACTATTTTATAATAAAGAATCAGTCTATTACAACACACAATGTTGATTGTCCCCAGCTGTCACATTGTGGCATGGTGGAGTTTCCCTTTCATGATTCACTCTATTAAATATAATGATCTCCAGCCATGTTCACTTTTATCTGAGCCTCATATTTTACAGGCTATTACTCTCTGCTTTGCTAAAGGCTACCTTGATGTTTGAGACTTCACCTATTAGATCCCACTTTCCATTCACAGAACTAAGACATATTTGTTTCCAGTATAATTCAGTATTCAACCTCATTTATCGGTCCACGAATTTTTTTAAGGTGGCATTTACCTTGAATTTACTCCACTTTGCATGTTTAAGATTTGACATAAATAAGATTTTATTAAGGTGAAACTAAAGTACAGCAGACAACCGTGCTACTGACACTGATAGCAAGGTGACTTCAAAATGTGCCTTGCTGTTGCATGACTGAAGTTAGTTCTATATGGGAAGGAAAGCATATT
Source organism: Chiloscyllium plagiosum (assembly GCF_037043375.1). NCBI lineage: Eukaryota > Metazoa > Chordata > Chondrichthyes > Orectolobiformes > Hemiscylliidae > Chiloscyllium > Chiloscyllium plagiosum. Next base: position 18,210,839 of record NW_028270144.1, on the reverse strand, counting down.
TCAGGACAGAATTTACTGAAATGCAGACCGTGCTCAGTTACTAAGAGACAAATTGTCGGTGATGAAGAAATTTCTCACGGATTGTGAATTCCCACAGGTTACTGGATTATTTGCTGCACTCCACAGTTATCCTCGAAAAGACAGCACTTCTTTCCAACTCCCTTGTCAGTTTTAAGAGGTCCCTGCACTTGTACATTAACTACCCATTTAACCAACTGCAGGAAATTAGGGCTAGTACTTAACAGCGGAAAGACCCGTTTAACAGAGTGATAATTGTTGTTGATTGTAATCAACCACTTTGGCCCAAAGTGAAATAATTAAACACCAGGTCGTGAATTGTTGTAGAAGATTTTTAAAATCTCAAGTTTTAAACATTTTTCTTACTTTGACTTATTTTCTTTCTCCTTTTAATCCAACCTTTCTTTGCCTTTGGTTGGAATTTGGTTGCGGCAGAGAGGGCCCAGTGACAGACCCAGAAGCTGGAGGATCTCCTGCATACGGGAGCCTGGCCACATGTTTCAGTTAATGGGCAAGTAATTGCTTCCACTGAGGCTCTGCCTCTTAAGAGGATGGATGCTCACCACGAAGAGCTGTTGATCAATTTGGTGAGCTAGTGGATCATCAGCACCACCAGGAGCACTCAGTAATTGCAGCCTTTGGGATACTAGAGCCAATCAGGCAGGCTTTGGAAGTGGTTGGAGACTAATGTGTACGGGGTGGGGGATTGTTGCCATGGAGATGGCTATTGCCAACAACGGTCTCCTCTGTGGACCTCAGATGCTGATATAGGAGTATCCCTGAAAATCTGCTGAGGTTCACCAGACAGTCTCCCCACGTAGAGGTTGACAGCATGGAAGCAGGCCCTTCAGCCCAACATGTCCGTGGCAGAGAGCATACCTGCTGCTGGTAAAATGTTAACAGTGATGGGAAGAAATACTGAAGAGGCCACTCTCTTCTGGCTCACTGACCTCTGAGTGGGAGGGGTGTCCTTTATTACCTCTACTGCTGGTAAAATGCAGTGCTGGTGGGATGTTGCTGGGCACACCACTCTGCTTCCCTCTCTCATCGTGTTATGGGATCCATCCGTCTCCTCGCCCACTCCTCAAAACCTGATTAAACATCTAGCCCTGTGTTCTTTTTGTCCCTGGTTTGACTTTTATTTATCTGGCTTCCACTCTATTGTCCCTTTGTTTCCTTCTCAATCTATATCATTCTACTTGTTAAGGAAATAGATGGTTGGCCTCATTGCTCACTGACCTCCCAGGTAAAGCCGTTGACTTCAGTTCAGACTGCCAATGAGTTACAGGGTGAAATATTTTACGTTGCTGAAGACAAGGAGTTGATAGCTCTGAACTGCCCCATGCCTCCCATTTAACTTTCAAAGTCATGCAGTCTTCCATGGTACCAGTCACTTATTATTTATTAAATTATGTATAATCCAATTTAATTAGTCAATCACCTTTGCCCTCTGAGTGACATGGGGTTGAAAAGGGTAGCAGAAAAAAGCTGAGAGATTAATTGCAATTAAGTTGGCATAAAGGTGAGATCATTATCGAAAGAACAAAGTGAAATGCTGAAAAGAAATTTGCGACATTACAACAACTTGTATTCCTGCAGCTCCTTTAAGGTTGCCGAAATTTGCTAAGGAGGAGAGCGAACAAACAAAAAGCATACGTGGATACATTAGGAAGGTTGACCAAAAACTGGCTCATCGAGTAAATTCTTGGTCAACCTGTATTATACATTCCAATGATATTCCCTCATTTCTCAAGAATCCATCTGAATGAATCACTTGTCTGGATTACATGAAGTTTCTGACAAGCTTTCAGTTTAATTATAGGAATATGGGCACTCAGCATATTTATGTTTTATGTTTGCAATTTGCATTTTATGGGCAAAACCATTCTTACTAAACAGCCTCCACCTTGTACCTGTCTGCATCTTAAAGGAATGTATGAATCAAACCCAATGAAGCAATAATAAAAACAGAAAATGCTGGATAGGCTCAGCAGATCTGGCAACATCTGTGAAAGAAGAGAAACAGAGTTAACACTTCAGGTCAATGTTTTTGTCTCTATTTTGCTTCTAGATGGCAGCTTCTGGTTACACCTCCTCTTTTAAAAGTTAAGGGGAGGTGGAAGAGGCCATTTGGCCCATTGAGCCTGCTCTGCCATTTAATAAGATCATGGCTGATCTGATCCTGGCCTTAGCAATAGAATTGAAGTTATCCGTTATAATTGTCAATTCCCTTTTCAGTCAAAGCTGCCTAAACCAGTCTTGAACAAATGCAATGATCCAGCCTCCGTAGCTCCCCGGAGAAGAGAATTCCAAAGACTAGCAAGACTCTGAAGAAGAAATTCTGCCTTCTCTCTACCTGAAAGGAGAGATCTCTATTTTTGAAACTGCTTCCTCTAGTTCAAGAATCCCCAGTGAGAGGAAACATCGTCCCAGCATCTATCCTGTCAACCCCCAAGAATCATAAATGTGGAAGAAATAAGTAATGGATAAATAAGTCATAAATGGGGACTGCAGCAGTTCAAGAAGGCAGCTCACTATCTACATTCTCAAGTGCAACTGAGGACGGACAGTAAATGCTGGCCAGCCAGCGATGCCCACAAATAAATTAAAACAATGTTTCAATGGGGTCACCCCTCCATCTTATCAATGTCAATGAATCAATGCTCAACCAGCTCAACCTTTCCTCAGAAGGTAACCCATTCATCTCAGGAATCAGTCTTGTTAACCTTCTCTGAACTACTTGCATTGCTCCATCCATGTCCTATCTCCATTTCTTTAGCCTTGCCACAAGAATTTAATCACACTTGCTTAAAACCCACAGACCTCTTTTGTTCATTTTACCCCTCCTTCTTTCCTATCCTCTGTTCAAAACCAGTTACATTTCAACTTATTCCAGTCTGGTCAAGGGTCAGTGATCTGAAATATACAGAAGTCACACGACCAGCTGAACGTTTTAATTCCAATCAAGCTGTTGGTAAAAAGAAACACTTATCAATTAGTAGAAATAACTTGAAGACTTTAATTGATCAAATTAATTAAGATGTCAAAAAATCTATTCCCAGCATAAGCTAGCAACAACTTGCATTTATATACCATCTTTAATTTAAAAGGTGGAGAGGCAGAGGGGAATTGAGAAGAAGTTCCAGTGTTTAAAGCTTAAAGCATGGCAACGAGTGGTGGAATAATTTGTATGTGGAATCCTCAACTCACCAGAATGGATTACTCCAAGAGAGAATGTTTAATTAAAAACAATGATGTAAGCCAACTCCTTTCTTACTCTTGAAAGGAACTGGACAACAATGAAAAAAAACTCATCATTTTCTCTCTACGTCTTTCTCCAACGATTTAGATTTGTCAGGTTTAGTTATTGACCCATTTACCAGAAGAAGTAGCTTTATTCCACCTCGGGTAATGGAAGATGCAAAAATGGGCGGCACGGTGGCACAGTGGTTAGCACTGCGCCAGAGACCCGGGTTCAATTCCTGCCTTGGGCAACTGTCTGTGTGGAGTTTACACATTCTCCCCGTGTCTGCGTGGGTTTGTTCCGGTTTCCTCCCACAATCCAAAGATTGTGCAGGTTAGATGAATTGGTCATGCTAAATTGCAAGTAGTGCTAGGTGGATTAGTCAGTGGTAAATATAGGGGGTGATTGCTCTTCGGAGGGTCGGTGTGGACTTGTTGGGCTGAAGGGTCTGTTCCCATCCTGTAGGGAACCTAATCTAATCCAAGATGGAGGACAGGAAAAATTTCTGGCTGTAACAGGCTGCTCCTTTTTTGAGGTGTTGGAAGTGATTTCCTCGAATTCCAGGAGCAGCAATTATTGTTTTATGTGCAGTTGCACTGTTTTGGAACTTTGGAGGAAAAAAAAGTCAAAAAAACAGCTTTTAAAAGGGAGAGCAACAGACAAAGGCAGCACATGGTGAAGTCAGTGCAAGAGAGTGAGAAAGAAACCCACACTGTTAACTGACACAGAGGCAGGCATAGCTGGGGCCCATGCGGGTGCCCATGGCTACTCCTTTGGTTTGGAGGAAGTGGGAGGATTGGAAAGAGAAGTTGTTCAGAGTGAGGACCAGTTCAGTCAGTCGAAGGAGGGTGTCAGTGGAAGGGTACTGGTTGGTACGGCGGGAAAGGAAGAAGCGGAGGGCTTTGAGTCCTTTGTGATGGGGGATGGAGATGTACAGGGACTGGATGTTCATGGTGAAGATCTCTGCATACCTTGACATGGTCCTGTCATCCTTAGTCCAAGAACTCCCCACCTACATTCAGGACACCACCCACACCTTCCACCTCCTCCATGATTTTCGCTTCCCCGGTCACTAACGCCTTATCTTCACCATGGACATCCAGTCCCTGTACACCTCCATCCCCCATCACGAAGGACTCAAAGCCCTCCGCTTCTTCCTTTCCCGCCGTACCAACCAGTACCCTTCCACTGACACCCTCCTTCGACTGACTGAACTGGTCCTCACTCTGAACAACTTCTCTTTCCAATCCTCCCACTTCCTCCAAACCAAAGGAGTAGCCATGGGCACCCACATGGGCCCCAGCTATGCCTGCCTCTTCGTAGGATATGTGGAACAGTCCATCTTCTGCGGCCACACTGGCACCACCCCCCACCTTTTCCTCCGCTACATCGATGACTGTATCGGCGCTGCCTCGTGCTCCCACGAGGAGGTTGAACAGTTCATCCACTTTACCAACACCTTCCACCCCGACCTCAAATTTACCTGGACCGTCTCAGACTCCTTCCTCCCCTTCCTAGACCACTCCATTTCTATCTCGGGCGACCGAATCAACACGGACATTTACTGTAAACCGACCGACTCCCACAGCTACCTAGATTACACCTCCTTCCACCCTGCCCCCTGTAAAAAACACCATCCCATATTCCCAATTCCTTCGTCTCCGCTACATCTGCTCCCAGGAGGACCAGTTCCAATACCGAATAACCCAGATGGCCTCCTTCTTTAAAGACCGCAATTTCCCCCCAGATGTGGTCGACGATGCTCTCCACCGCATCTCCTCCATTTCCCGCTCCTCTGCCCTTGAGCCCCGCCCCTCCAATTGCCACCAGGACAGAACCCCACTGGTCCTCACCTACCACCCCACCAACCTCCATATTCATCGTATCATCCGTCGTCATTTCCACCACCTCCAAACAGACCTCACCACCAGGGATATATTTCCCTCCCCTCCCCTATCAGTGTTCCGAAAAGACCACTCCCTCCGTGACTCCCTCGTCAGGTCCACACCCCCCACTAACCCAACCTCCATTCCCGGCACCTTCCCCTGCAACCGCAAGAAATGCAAAACTTGTGCCCACACCTCCCCCCTTACTTCCCTCCAAGGCCCCAAGGGATCCTTCCATATCCACCACAAATTCACCTGCACTTCCACACACATCATTTACTGGCCTCCTCTATATTGGGGAGACAGGCCGCCTACTTGCGAAATGTTTCAGAGAACAGCTCTGGGACACCCAGACCAACCAACTCAACCCCGTGGCTCAACACTTCAACTCCCCCTCCCACTCCACCAAGGACATGCAGGTCCTTGGACTCCTCCATCGCCAGACCATAGCAACACGACGGCTGGAGGAAGAGCGCCTCATCTTCCGCCTAGGAATCCTCCAACCACAAGGGACGAACTCAGATTTCTCCAGTTTCCTCATTTCCCCTTCCCCCACCTTGTCTCAGTCGCAACCCTCGAACTCAGCACCACCTTCCTAACCTGCAATCTCCTTCCTGACCTCTCCGCCCCCACCCCCACTCCTGCCTATCACCCTCACCTTAATCTCCTTCCACCTATCGCATTTCCAACGCCCCTCCCCCAAGTCCCTCCTCTCTACCTTTTATCTTAGCCTGCTTGGCACACTTTCCTCATTCCTGAAGAAGGGCTCATGCCCGAAATGCTGATTCTCCTGCTCCTTGTATGCTGCCTGACCTGCTGCGCTTTTCCAGCAACACATTTTCAGCTCTGATCTCCAGCATCTGCAGTCCTCACTTTCTCCTAGAAGATTTTATCCCCATTTCAATCAAGTATGCTGTTTTGGAAAATGTAGGAAGTGATGGATGCTCAGGAAAATGTAACACGAACAGGCAAGTTTCTGGTATTGAGACTGGCTCTAATGCAATGAGGGATATGTTGGGTTCCAAGAGATCAATTATGTTTGGGGACTCTCTAGTCCGAGGCACAGACAGGCGTTTTTGTGGCCAGCAGCGAAAAAGCAGAATGGTGCGTTGCCTCCCTGGTATCAGGATCAAGGATGTCTCAGAGAGGGTGCAGAATGTTCTCAATGGGGAGAGGAACCAGCAGGGGGTCATTGTACACATTGGAACCAATGACATTGGAAGGGAAAAGGATGAGGTTCTGAAAGGAGGATGTAGAGTTAGGCAAGAATTTACAAAGGAGGTCCTCGAGAGTAGTAATATCTGGATTACTCCCAGTGCTATGAGCTCGTGAGGGTCGGAATAGGAAGACAGAGCAGATGAATTCATAGCTGAGGAGCTGGTGTATGGGAGAAGGATTCACATTTTTGGATCATTGGAATCCCTTTTGGGGTAGAAGTGACCTGTACAAGAAGGATGGATTGTACCTAAATTAGAAGGGTACAAACATACTGGCAGGGAGATTTGCTAGAGTTGCTCAGGAGGACTTAAACTATTAAGGTTGGGGTGGTGGGACCCAGGGAGATAGTGAGGAAAGAGATCAATCTGAGACTGGTACAGTTGAGAAAAGAAGTGAGTCAAACAGTCAGGGCAGGCAGGGACAAAACAGAGAACAGGGTAGGACTGATAAAATAATCTGCATTTATTTCAATGCAAGAGGCCTAACAGAGAAGGCAGATGAACTCAGGGCATGATTAGGAACATGGGACTGGGATATCATAGCAATTACAGAAATGTGGCTCAAGGATGTGCAGGACTGGCAGCTTAATGTTCCAGGGTACAAATGCTACAGGAAGGATAGAAAGGGAGGCAAGAGAGGAGGGGGAGTGGCATTTTTGATAAGGGATAGCATTACAGCTGTACTGAGGGAGGATATTCCAGAAATACATCCAGGGAAGTTATTTGGGTTGAACTGCGAAATAAGAAGGGGATGATCACCTTATTGGGATTGTATTATAGACCCCCCCCAATAGTCAGAGGGAAATTGAGAAACAAATCTTTAAGTTATCTGTAAGAATAATAGGGATTTTAACTTTCCAAACATAGACTGGAACTGCGATAGTGTTAAGAGCTTAGATGGAGAGGAATTGTTAATATGTACAAGAATTTTTTCTGATTCAATATGTGGATGTACTTACTAGAGGAGGTGCAAAACTTGACCTACTCTTGAGAAATAAGGCAGGGCAGGTGACTGAGGTGTCAGTGGGGGAAGAACTTTGGGGCCAGCGATCATAATTCTATTAGTTTTAAAATAGTGATGGAAAAGGACAGACCAAATCTAAAAGTTGAAGTTCTAAATTGGAGGAAGGTTAATTTTGACGGTATTAGGCAAGAACCTTCAAAGGCTGATTGGGGGCAGATATTTCCAGGTAAAGGGACAGTTGGAAAATGGGAAGCCTTCAGAAATGAGATAACGGGAGTCGAGAGACAGTATATTCCTTGTTAGGGTGAAAGGAAAGGCTGGTAGGTGTAGGGAATGCTGGATGACTAAAGACATTAAGGGTTTGTTAAGAAAAAGAAGAAAGCATATGTCAGGTATAGACTGGAGAGATCAAGTGAATCCTTAGAAGAGTATAAAGGCAGTAGGAGTATATTTATGAGAGAAATCAGGAGGGCAAAAAGGGGACATGAGATAGCTTTGGCAAATAGAGTTAAGGAGAATCCCAAGGGTTTTTACGAATACATTAAGGACAAAAGGGTAACTAAGGAGAGAATAGTGCCCTCAAAGATCACCAAGGCAACCTTTGAGTGGAGCCTCAGGAAATAGGGAAGATACCAAATGAGAATTTTGCATCAGTGTTTACTGTGGAAAAGGACATAGAAGATATAGAATGTAGAGAAATAGATGGTGACATCTTGAAAATTGTCCATATTACAAAGGAGGAAGTGCTGGATGTCTTGAAACACATAAAAGTGATTAAATCCCTAGGACCTGATCAGGTGTACCCTTCCACGCTGTGGGACGCTAGAGAAGTGATTGCTGGGCCTCATGCTGAGATATTTGTATCATTGATAGTCACAGGTGAGGTGCCGGAAGACTGGAGGTTGGCTAATGTGGTGCCACTATTTAAGAGGGGTGGTAAGGGTGAACCAGGGAAATATAGACCAGTGAGCCTGAGGTCAGTGGTGGGCACATTGTTGGGGGAATCCTGAGGGACAGGATGTACTTGTATTTGGAAAGGCAAGGACTAATTAGGGATAGTCAACATGGCTTTGTGTGTGGGAAATCATGTCTCACAAACTTGATTGAGTTTTTTGATGAAGTAACAAAGAAGATTGATGAGGGCAGAGCAGTAGATGTGATCTATATGGACTTCAGTAAGGTGTTCGACAAGGTTCCCCATGGGAGACTGATTAGCAAGGTTAGATCTCATGGAATACAGGGAGAACTCGCCATTTGGATACAGAACTGGCTCAAAGGTATAAGACAGAGGGTAGTGGTGGAGGATTGTTTTTCAGACTGGAGGCCTGTGACCAGTGGGGTGCCACAAGGATTGGTGCTGGCCCTCTACTTTTTGTCATTTACATAAATGATTTGGATGCGAGCATAAGAGGTACAGTTAGTAAGTTTGCAGATGACACCAAAATTGGAGATGTAGTGGATAGTGAAGAAGGTTCTCTCAGATTACAATGGGATCCTGACCAGATGGGCCAATGGACTGAGGAGTGGCAAATGGAGCTTAATTTAGATAAATGCGAGACGCCACATTTTGGGAAAGCAAATCTTAGCAGGACTTATACACTTAATGGTAAGGTCCTAGGGAGTGTTGCTGAACAAAGACACCTTGGAGTGTAGGTTCATAGCTCCTTGAAAGTAGAGTCACAGGTAGATAGGATAGTGAAGAAGCCATTTGGTATACTTTCCTTTATTGGTCAGTGTGTTGAGTATCGAAGTTGGGAGGTTGTGGCTGTACAGGACATTGGTTAGTGCTCTTTTGGAACATTGCGGTCTCCTTCCTATCAGAAGGATGTTGTGAAACTTGAAAGAGTTCAGAAAAGATTTACAAGGATGATGCCAGGGTTTGAGGATTTGAGCTACAGGGAGAGGCTGAACAGGCTGGGGTTGTTTTCCCTGGAGCATCGGAGCCTGAGAGGTGACCTTATAGAGATTTATAAAATCATGAGGGGCATGGATAGGGTAAATAGACAAAGTCTTTTCCATGGGGTGGGAGAGTCCAGAACTAGAGGGCATAGGTTTAGGGTGAGGGGAAAGATATAAAAGAGACCTAAGGGGCAACGTTTTCATGCACAGGGTGGTACATGTATGGAATGAGCTGCCAGAGGAAGTGATGAAGGCTGGTACAATTGCAACATTTCAGAGGCATTTGGATGGGTATATGAATAGGAATGGTTTTGAAGGACATGGGCCAGGTGCTGGTAGGTGGGCCTAGATTGGGCTGGGCTATCTGGTCGGCATGAACAAGTTGGACCGAAGGGTCTGCTTCCA